>NW_024881322.1:9589488-11066988 GCF_018691265.1 Tyto alba
TGCTTAGAAATAAGCCTGTCCCACCAGGCTGGAGACCCGCTGTTGCTCCTTTGCAGGAGGAAGTTAGTGACGTACAAGAGCCACACTTAACCACGTTTTTCCACTTCAAAACAGAAGGAAAAATGATTTCTTTTGCTCTTGGGACAGGTGAGGACCCATGAAGGAGCCTCAAAGAGTCAGGAGGGGTGGAGGGGATGCGTGGGAGATTGCAAATGCCCAGGGAGCAGGGGGGTAGCGGGAGCATGCCAATGGACAGGCAGGAGTGGCACAGGGGCTCCCCAAAGCGATGCACGTCTGGAACACAGCCACACCACAGAGGGTCCTAAGCAGAGAGTGGAGAAATGTCTGACTAAGGACACTGTGAGCTGGGGGAGTGTGGGGCTGGGGAAGGATGGAGGTGGGAGAGCAGGTGGAGAAGTGAATGACAGCTGGAGGCTTCTCCACATGGTCCTGTGGGGCTGGTGACAAATCTTGCCCAAACCTGGAAAAACTTATTTTCTGAAAGCTATAAAGGAAGGTCAAAAATAGAGGGAACCTCAACTTCAAACTATTGCCAGGGGGGAGAGGAATGAGAAGAGGTTGACTCATAGATTGCATATAGATTATTTTGGTTTTGGTGGGGGGAGTGAACTGATTTACCTTCTAGGCTCAGAGATGAATGATGTGGTAGTGAACATATTCTCGAGATAAAAAGGGGAAGGGCTGGGATTAAATAAACACAGCCAGAAGGAGGAGTGCTAGAGACCAGGACAAAATCCAAGCAGGAAAAATAAATGAGTCAGCTGGAGGAGACAGCCGGACCGGTCTCATTTCGGATGTGGCGTGAGATGGAAATTGGGCCCTAACGTACATCCATGAGACCCTCCGAGCGCAGTTCCCGGGGCGCTGCTGGGACGGGGCCTGAGCAGGAGCCCAGCTCTGCTGTATTACATTAGCTGTGCAGGGGGGCTGGTGTTGGTGGGTGCCCTGTTTCTCCTCCAAAGCCCCACAGCATCGCACGGGCCAGCGCGGAGGCGTCCACCCCGCTCTGACCCGCAGCACGAGCAGAGTACCATGGCCTGGAGCCAGCCTCGCCGCTGTCACCGGCCACGTTTCTCCCACCACTGAGTTTTCTTAGGAATTTTTTTCTTCAGAACCATGTCTATTCAACCCAATCCTGCTCACTTGCATGAGCCCTGGCTGTGTGGTCTCCATCCACGTTCTTTGCTACTTGGCTCGGTCGCCAGCACAGTTGTAACTTCAGCCTTGGGGGGGTCTTTGTTCTCTAAAGAGCTGAAATAACGCTGCACTTTGCCCCGCGTGTCCATAGACGCTTCAGGAAAAGGGGCTTATAAAGAGTTTCAGAAGCACTGCGTGATTGAGGAAGATACAAAATATTTCAGCAGCACCATAAGAAATTAATTTAGGCAGCTTTAATGGGAAGAGAGTGGCTGTGCCTTGAAAGGTAATCCTGATGGTATCTTATTATTATTGAATCAGTGTAAATGAATGGGTTTAAAATTCAATATCCAGATTTTCTGGATTTAATCTAATGTAGACTTTCAGTTGTGGAAAGTCCGTAATTGTTCAGCGAAGCCAAAATAGATTTTCCCCTCTGTATAGTAAAGATATACAATCTCATAAACTGCATACTGAAAAGAACTCAAACTTCTTAATTTGGTGCTAATATATTATGAAAATTATTAAGACACTTTTAAATTAACACTTCCTTTAAAAAAATCTATTTGTTCCAGCTGTTTGCTTTTGCTTTTCTCTTGGCGTAGACAGTGCCTCTCTCAACCTTCCCCTGGCTCCTATGTTGTCAGACTTCCATCCTGGTTTCCAGCACAAATGGTTTCCAGCTTTCCCACCTCTCCAGGCAGGCAGGAGCACTGTCGAGCCCCTTCGTGCTCCAGTTGTTCCTGAAACTGCTTGCAGGCTGTCCAGCTTCACAAGCCTGGCACTCAGGTGCTGGAAAAAGGATTTCAGAGATGCTGTAGTCCTGCAGATCACCTGTGACAAATGTGAAATTTATTCCGTACTGAAATATCCCTGCCCAGCAAAGCTGGAGCGTTGTGTTTCGTGCTGCTGACACTGTGGAAGTGGTTTCTGGGATGCACCGGGCGAGGCAGAACAGTGTTGATTTGGGAGCCTGTGGAGGGGGTGGATTTCAGGCCACGTTTTCTGAATTAGCTAGCAAGGGAGGGGGAATGCAATGCAATAATATTTAGCTATCTTGCAAGGCGCATCAGCTAATGCCTTTTAAAGTATTTCTGTTAAAAAGAACCCACAACCCTTAAATGTTATCTTTACTTACACACTGAGGGAGCTGAACTGTAAGGAGATGACCGGACTCCCTGGAGATAAGCAAGTACATTTTATACTGTGAGAGGGGACAAGGAGCCCTGAAATGAAGCAGCGGGGGAGAGGGGGGGTGGATCACAGTTACAGCGGAGCATTTGCAGTTGCCATTTCCCCACTGAGAAACCCACCGCAGCAAAGTGGCTCCGATGATGCCTCAGACCATATCCTAGAAAAAGAGAGGGCGTGTAATTTCCTCGTGAGCAGCCAGGCCTTCCGAGGGAGCAGAGAGAGCTGTACCCCATGTACGACATCAACTGACCCTTCATGACTCCAGCCCCAAGTGATGTTTTTCAAAACTGTGACAGAAAGCCAGCTCTTCCACGCACAGCTTGGGAAGTCCAACTAGCCTCAGAGCCAACGCGGTCATAAGAGAGTAACACACAACACGATGTAACACTTTGGTACTCTTGTCTCTGTCATTCTTTCATTTATTTGTAAAAGTTGTATAAAATGCCTTGTAAAATTGGTCTGGCGAAACGGGGGAGGCTTCTCCAATGTTGACCAGGTTTCCGTCTAGGAATAATGCAGAAGTAGCGAGACTTGGATACAGAGCGAAGCCACTGAGCCTGCCTGCCAGGAAAGGCTGTCCTTGCATCACTGACATCGTGGAACGTAGTGACGTGAGCTCACGTGCACTGCTGTCCATACGCTTTATTACAGAACTTCAGCATCATGACATTGTAGCCAGCCTCTTCGCAAGGGGGGCGGGGGGTGGGGGTGGAAATCAGTAAAATTTACAAAAGCTACACTTCAAAATTTGAAACACTTTTACAAAGGAGGAAGGACAAAACTGATGTCGAAAACAGAAGCTGACAGCTTCATCTATTGCTACAGTATTACTTTGACCACTTCCAGACTCCAGCCTTGCACAAGGCAAGTCTATTTCTAGAATAACAAAAACCACAAGTTTAATAGCACCTACTGCTTTGATGAAAATGTGATGTGGGCCTTTGAATAAAGTGAAAAGGCCTCTAGTAGCATTTAGGGCTAGAGAGTGGTAAAAAAGTCAGCTGGCTGTTGGACGAAGGGCTGCAGGCACGGTGTTTTCTGGCAAAGCAGGGTTACCAGCACAGCTTCCTGGTTTTAAGGACACATTATGTACATACATTTAGATTATGAGATGTTACTACTGGGGGAGGAGGAAAAGCACTTTGCTTATGTAGAAGTTAGCGGAGGAAGGCAGGGATCTCTCCTGTAAGCAAAGAATCAGTTCAAAATTGTCCCTTTCATAAAAGACTGGCCCTTTCGCATCCCCATGGGTCAGCAAAATGAGCCAGATTCTTCCATGGTATAGCTCAAACGATCTGCCCGATTTACTCCAAAGGGAGATTCTGACTGCAATCTTTGACCTGACCTCAGTTGTGTGTGGTTTTCCTGCTGCTTCTGGCAAAGGAGCCAAAACCTGGAGCACGGGGGCGCGTGATGTGGACAGTCCCTGTCAGGCTGCTGCAGCACTGCGTCTGCTCGGCACAACTCTCAAACAAAGCTGGGCAGGCAAATTCACCACTGAACAAACTAGACAGTCTGAAGGAGGGAAAGAGAGAAAAAGCATACAGAGGCTGAACGGCTTTCAGCTCGTGAACAATACTGACAACACAAAATTAAGGCTGCTGCGAGCAGTTCTTGGTCCTTGCATTGAAAATAACCAAATTTAGTAAATTTATGCTTGTTGAAAGCATTTTCTTTTTTGAAGCAGTCAGCCAGCCAGCCGCTGCAAATGCACCTGCAATACTATCTAAAAGGCATCTGCTTTTATGGGATTATTCAAAAACCTTCAGACCTCTTAGCCAACTGAGAGCTGTTCCTCACAGATTTTCCTACCTCTCAGAAAATGTGTTCTCAAGACTTTGCTGTCATGGCTGGTAATGTCCTGGGTGTAAAATAAGGTGGGAGAGGTTTTCCATCCATTTCATTAAAGAATGGGATAAGCAGGGAGGGAGGGATACCAGAGCTCAGGTCCATGCAGATGTGGTGTGGAGGGAACCTTGGCTCCATCTGCTCGCCTTACCCAGTGCCAGGCCTGGTACCAGTGGGCCAAGGCCAAAGGGGAAGAAGTGGCAGAAGCCCTGTCCAAGGCTCTCGCTAGTTCCTGCCCGGCCTCTCCTACCACACCTGCTTCCCAGGAGTTCGGAGGAGCCCTGGTAAAATGCCATCTACTAAAATAAAACCCTCTTGTCAAAATACTTACAGGTGCAAAATTTGCCTCAGTAATTCCAGAATTAGAAAATGCAGTTTATGTAGTAAGTCTTCCTGCTATCACCTGACTAGCCATGCCTTACAGTAAGGTACTTTCTCTTCTTGGTTCTGGATATAGCACCGGCAGTTAAAACAGAGGTAAAGTTGCTTCAGAGAGGCGCAGCACTTCTGCTGGAACACAGGAGTAGGGCACTTGTGAGTCTCCTTTTCCCCTCCGTTCACATCTTGTGTCTTCAATGAGCTCTGCAAGCTCAAGCTTGCTGTAGCATGGAGGTACTGCTCAAAAAGTTGACTTGACCAAATGGGAAAGAGTTCTGTAGACAGCGATGTCACATCATCTACAGCAGTTCTCTCACTCTGAAACGTGAAAGCTGTGATCAAAGACAGGGCAAACACAAGTGAACTAAGGGGGAAATTCTCCTCTTTCTCCTTTCCTCCACCTCTAAACCTGGGTGGGAGAAGGTGGTATATTATGAAAGACAGTGTCGAGTGCTGTGCCTGGCATACAAAACAGAGTAGATGATTGGACAGATCACTGCAAAGGAATTCCTAAGCCAAATTTAAAAAAAAATGCACAAACACTTTAAAAAATAATCACTGTACAATCACAATGTAAAAGGAACATAAAGGGACTTTTTCTGTATTCCACATATTCTGGCCACCCTTCCCTCCCACCCCATCCCTCATAAATCCATTTCTGCAAGGTCTGGGAAGCTTTACATCCTCAGAGAGTGAGTGAATGGTGGTGGGCTAATACTGTTAATTTATGAGATCCTGGAGCTCCTCATCAGTCAGCTCGTTGACTTCCATGATCTTTTCCAAGTGCTCCATATACCGGGCATGGTCTTGCAAAAAGTGTGGTACCCTCATGTTCTCAATCACAGCTAATCCTTTCAAGCGGTCCACGTCCTCATACGAGATCTGTAAGGAAGGACATGGGTTAATTTTGCACCATAGTCCTGTTACTTCTCTGCTGCAGCTCTAAATTCTCTCTTGTAGATGAGAAGAGATTTTAGAGAAGGGGGATTTAAAAGCTTGTGAGAATCCTTTGAAAACATGAGCAACTGTGTGCCTCAATGGAAGATGCAAAAAAATGTAATTTTAGCAAATGCCTCCATACTTCCTGATTCTGCTTTTGATTCAGTGAACAGACTCATAGGAATGAAAATGACCTACAGCAGCTGCAGGAATAGGGAGGGAAAGGATGGAGCACATGTGAGTCTGAAGAGTCTCTTCTCAGAGAGGTGGAAAGATTGACACGAGAATAGAAAAAACCACCGCACCAAGGCACTAGAAAGGGAGTGTGGGACAGGCATGGCACGAGAAGCGGGCAGACTCCAGCTTTGGGAGAGGCACGGTGCCAGCTCACCTGAACTCTGATGTTTTCATTTTCACTAGCAAATGGGCTTATGCAACGCTAAATTAAAATGCACCTCTGGTAACTAACTACAGCATGGGCAACCCTTAAGCATCTCAATTTTATTATTTTTTTCCCCATTCAGTAGCAGGGCGGAGATAGGGTTTGCCTCTTGGCATCAGATCCTTCAGGGTACAGGTGTGACACTCTCAAACATTTTCCAGCTACTCCAGGGTCTACTACTTTTTTTTTTTTCTAATGAAAGCTGAGATTTTTCTCCATAGTCTTATGATTCTATGAGCTAGGATTTCAAGTCTTGAGCTCACAGTAGCTCAAGGTGCTGTGAATGATGGTCAACAGGATGAATGCTTTGGCTGTGTAACAGCTACGTAAGCTGCCCTGCAAGCACAGAACAGGACTCCTTGGGCAGCTATCCAGTGGGATGAAATTTATGTGGTTGCCACTTTGTCTACAAGCTGCGTGTTCTGGGCACCCTACAGACAGAAGCATATGTACTGGAAAAACCACATGCCTGGCTGTGCTTACTAACTGGCACAGCCTATTTCCTCGCAGCAGGTTTGGGGCAGGTGGCTTGACGGTGGAGCTCCTTCCAGCCTTTTTATCCCACGTTTCTTCTAAGGAGCAGAGCACTGCTCAGTCAGGTTTCCCTGGAAACAGCCTGCCCTCTTAGCAGGTGATGGTTTCTATTCGGAAAAGATTAAAGTGAGCATGAATGATCCACCAATGTGTAAGGGACATGGAAGGGGTCTCTGGTAAGACAGGACAGTCTAATCCAGATTGCTAAACCTGATCCATAGAGGCAGAGACAGGTGCACATCTTGCTGATGATAATGGGAGCAAAGTTGACAAAGAGAATGAATTGGCATCTGAGTACACACGTGTGCTTTTCTAGCTGCAGTGACAAGATGGATCCTGATTGAAAAAAAAAAAAAAAAAACAAAAACCAAACATACATCCATGTCCAGGCTTATTCAAGTCACTAAGATACTGCTGTTTCAAGATGGTGTTGCATTACACCTGATTAACATATTTAGAAGTAGATACAGAGAAGCTATACAAAATCATGCCATCTCCTCTCAGTCTGGAGTCACAGCACCAAACAAGATTAAATATTGACCTTCTCTCCTGTCCCAGCTTGAAATTCTACCTCTTCACCTCCCAAACAAAGGAAAGAGGAAGAACCCTTTCTCCCTCATATTTATGTTCACGCATTTCTGTTACTGCTGCAACCAAGAAACAAGTACCTGTGATTCCGAGGTATGGTCTGAATGGGATGGTTTTCCCTAGTCCTTGCAATTGCTAAAAAATGACAAAAGTTGGCATCCTCAGGAGATCATAAACATAATCTCATCCTACTGTGACAACAGGTTTTCTTCCTTACCACATGTAATTAAAATAACTGTACTAGGTAGAGAAGACTGAGGCTAAACCAGGCTTACTTAGCCTCTTTGTAACCTCTTCACGTGCTTGGGAAACACAATAGTAGGTGACATTTCACTGCTTTTGCTTTTTAAAACTCTGGCAGTTATGCTATACTGACGTGCACCCAGTATCTGCATTCTGTTTCTATTTAATATTACTTGCATGTGACTACTAAGTGAATGTTTTGCAGTGCTTCCTGTATGCGATTCTTTCCTGCTAAGTTTTAAAACTGTTCCTTCTAAAAAGCGTATTTTCTCAGGCTTCAAGCTCTTTCCTTAGTCACTTCTAGGTATGCCAAGCAGCTTCCATGTGTTCTGTTCCCATGCACCGCTCTCTTCTAATGTAATGTCAGAAGCATCAGGAAGGCAGAGCTGCCTCCATCAGCCAAGTATCTAGCACTCAGATGAGAACAGAAGACACAGAAACTTCAGCAGGGCTCTGTCTTAAATACATTCATATGAGAAAGCAGTGCTCTGATTTTACAACTGTGTTAACTACCTACTAGAGCATAAAAGCTATTTGTTGTCAGCAGTACAGTTGGCTGCTTTTGTTTCCTATTATGTTCATACCTTTATTGTATTTGCAATGACAATATGCCCAGGGTGGGCATGCTGAGAAAGATGAGCTCTCTTCTTACAGTACAACACTGAGAACCTTCAAAAGGCAGTGAAAATTTTCCCACTAAATGCTGGGCTTCCCTATGTTTAAATCCCATGCTTTTTCTTCGAACTTGGAAGACACGCCCGCTGATCTTAATACACCCTTTGGAACAACCTGATCCTGCTGTTCCACTCTAAACAAACAAATAAATCCCCCTTTAGAGTAGTGATAAATCCGTAATAACCACAGGCTAGATTTCAGTGCAAGTTTCATATTTCCCTACACTCACAGAATATGCTTTTCCTAAGAGTACTGGAGATACTGAAGTGGGCCCAGTGAAGGGGTCACTAAGGTGAGTAAGGCACTGGAGCATCTCCCCTATGAGGGAAGACTGAGAGAGCTGGGACTCTGCAGCCTGTTCAACCAGTGTGTACAGACACCTGATGGGAAGGAATGACAAGAGAGTCGGGCTCTCCTCAGCAGTGCCCACTGGCAGGGCAAGAGGCAGTGGGCACCAGTTGAAATGCACAAAATTCCGTCTGAACACAAACCACATTTTTGTGGTGAGGGTGGTAAAATACTGGCACAAGCTGCCCAGAGAGGTTGTAGAGTCTCCGTCAGTGGAGATATTCAAAGCTCAACTATTTATGAACTGTGGAAACTTAGCAATCCAAGGATTTGGTTAAGGAAGTTTGACAAAGTTTCTGCGCTTCTTAGTATGATTTTGAGAACAAACAAACAATGACAGAATGGACATAAAATATGTTCTGTGAATGTAGAAATACCATGTGTTCTGGGAAAAAATACAAGCTGATTTTTGAAAAACATCAGAGGTGCCATCAGTGACAGAAATTTGAGATGAAAAACTCTTTGTGGTAGAAGGGGATGTGTTAACATCAAATGGTTAATTTTGTTTTCTACTAGGACCACCACCTTATCTAGCCCCTGTCCCGCCTGCCCAAGGTGGTTTGTTGTACTGCAAATCAGATAGTACCCTGTAAAGGGAGGACAGGCCAGTCTGAGAAATATGACCATAAAATCTTAATCTGATAAGTGAGGAATGAGGAAAAGCTGGCAGAAATTTTTAGGACCTCAAACTATTTGTAACTTGCACTGTGTAATACAAGGTGCTGTAAGGAACAGAGATTTCTAGATCAAAGCAAAACAGAGCACAATGACTCATAGCTCTTTACAGGCAGGCTTGCTGAAATGATAAAACTGTACCCTTTGTTAAGAGTGAGTCCGCTCACCTTTCCAAGGGCTGTCAGAAGATGGAAATCAATGGACTCCCTGTATCTCAGGATTCGGAGGATGCCATCCAAGTACACCTGATCCTTATTAAAACAGCCTAGAAGGAATCAAGATACACGGCGCTCTATCAAAGTTTGTTTGAGGCATATTCTCAGAAGCCATTAAGAGCAAAACAATTTTATTTTTAAAAACTAGATATTTATATCCCAGACTTTGAAAACCTTCCCAAAGAGTAACCAGAAGGCTATACCTGCTAGCCAGAGAAAGAAATCAAACACAGAAGATGGTGTATGTAAATATCCACACCACTATTACATCTCTTGTAATAAACATGAAAGGAGGTCAAACTGGGAGTATGGACTTTTTCACTGTTTTTCAATTCACATTCCCACTTCCAGCAAAAAATACTCATTACTGCTTCAGTTTGAAAGTCTTACGGATGTGCATTCACAGCCTTGTTTTCAATAGCAGAAATCCTGCTGCCTCATTTCAGAAAGTGCAGAGTCCCATTTCTCCCTTTTGCAATGGTTTTACTCTTTGACATGACAAAGGAGCTCTGTGCATGTTCTGAAAACCTCCCTGAAGTATAAAAACAGAGAAGACAAACAGGGAACCCACCTGGTTGTGATGTGTCAGTCCACCCTCTCTTGGCTCGTACGCAGTAATCCCACCTAGTATTGGGGTCCTTGACAAATTTCCCCACATCCTGGAAAAGCTGACTGAAGGACATCTGGCTAGCCTGATATACTGTGTAGTAGAGCAGGGCAGCTCTCCAGAGAAAAGGGTCTTTGCGGAACAGGACACTGTGAATGCTTGCTAGCCCCTCTTCTGTAGGGTTGATTGGTTTTAATCCATGTTTTCTGCGTCCGTTCCAGTTGCACCAAGGCTGACTGTTGTTGTTAAAACCCCGAAAATAATGAGTTCCTGAAAGGAAAGCAATATGGGACTTAGACCAGTAGCATCTAATGATTAAAAAAAAAATTATAAAATATGGAAGGAGATGCCCATTTCAGAACTCTGAACTGGTAGGACTGGGCACTGGGAAAAGTGCCAACTTTAGCCTTGTCTACAACAGAGGGTTTTGTCAGAGGTAGATACACAGTGCAATTATTCACCTGCTGACTGCAAGTGGCACTCCCAAAAATGCCTAGGGAATACAAATGTTAGCAGGGCTTGAGCTCCCAAATACGTGGAAAGGTATTTACAAAACTATCTCACATACTGAATGCCTCCAGCATAGGTGAGGCATTGTAGTGAACAGAAGGAAGGAGAACCAACGTGAGGGGCAGAAATGTTGCCTCTTGAAGTGATGAAACAGCTCTACTGTAGCCTTGGAAGACACTATGCCCCCTTACAATATGAGTAACGGTGGTTCAAGGCAATTGCAGGGCTTGTTCTTCAGTTGAAATTCAGGTACTAGCTAAGTTTATCCAGTTTTCATGTACTTAATTAAAACAGATTCACTGAAAAGTTTGTAGGAATTTTCCACTGGGCTGGGCCAACCTTGTATAATGCAAAATCAAGGCAAAATTACACCAGTTTAGCAGTTGCAGGGCAAATCCTTTGTATCTAAAGCATGTCTACATTTGCAAGCAGTGCAGCATAACGGATTTGTAAAGTGAAATGGCTGGTGCTAAGGTTGAATGGTCACTCTATTTTTGTTTCCTTTTTTTTTTACTCCAGACTAGCTCTAAATTGCTCTCATGAACAAAATGACCCTGAGCAGAGACAGCACAAAGGTATGCCCTGGAGCACAGCCTCTGGGCTAGCATCACCTGAAAGGATTACACTTTGCCTGCTCCAGGATTCCTCTGGCATGTGAACCTCAGTGCAGTAAGTGGGACTAGCTAGTAAACTCACTTCAAAAGCTTGCTCCTGATCTGGCCTAAGATGCTAATGTACATGAACCCTAGGAATCCTCAAGTGGATTAGCTTCCTTTTACTGCATGCTGCAGTGATAAATAGGTTTCTCCTTCCCTTTAGCACACCTACAGCACATCTTCTTTAGACAGGGACACTCCCTCCTTCTGTACACATACAGTGCCTGGCCCATCATTGCAAAATAAATAAGAAGGCATGCAAGTACTCCCCTTTGCCTGAAGAACTGATGTCATGCTCATACCAATTTCATGTCTCAGCATCCCTTCCAGCCAGTGCTCTCGCGCAGTGGAGATATTGATAGTGAGAGTGGGGCGGCCATTCACCACTGTCATTGAGGCTCGAGATAGCAGGTCCTCCGTGAGATGGACCACAATCTGAAGATGAGAGAGTTCAGGTAGCAAAGAGCTCTCTTCTCGCTCTTGTTCCTGCTTTTTTCCTTTGGCCCTTCCATTATTTCATTTCTCTTTGGACCCTTGCCTTTCACAACTCGTCCTTGCTGCCAGCAATCATCTATGAGAGACGCTTCTGACTCCACTCAGCTATCCTAGTCACCTGTGCTGCTGACAAAACCTCAGACCTTAGTGAGACTTAGCACCAGGGTTAAGATAGACAGACACAAGACTGCAAAATTTAATACAGAAACACTGACATGATTCGGGCAGTGGGGAACAATCACATGCAGAGCAAATTAGAGAAAATTCAATTTTTTGGACTGTGTCTAATTAGTTCGGTTTTACTGAGAACTGAAAAATATTAGATAAGCACACACAAATTGTCTAGGTATCTATATACTTAACTGTCTGAAACCTTTTCAGTTGCAATTCTAAAGCCACAGGCATGAGAGAGGGAAGCACTGTGTACTTTGTTTCCTGATACATGATGCAGACTTGAAATATTATTAAAATACTGGTATGGTTTTATTTTGTTTTATACAGGAATGTAGTTCTTTTTTTCCTGTTTTCTCTTGCAAAATTGGTAATCAAAACAAAAACTGCCAGAGGAGGAAATGAATGCACATGGATATGTTTTGTTATTTGAATTTAAGAAGACATTTTAAACAAATGACTTGGAGGGAGAAGGGAAACACTTTGTTAAAGACTGAGCACTTCTCCCTCTTCACGTAACACCTAAAGAAACAGTACTGCTCAGAAGAGTACAAAGGAGAGTACCTACAAGACAGAGAATTTTTTTTCATGTCAAAGTTAACAAAAAAGGACCCAGGTATCAAAGGCATTAACATGACACTTCCCTGTTCTCAAAACCCACCATTCAGTTTAAAGTACAATGGCAAACAATCAGTCCCATAAGACTCGTATTTAACATGCAGGAAAGGTAAATCCCAAAGCCTTCAGATTTTAAGCACAGATACCACTTGGCTGTATTAAAATCTCCTCAACTGGAGTGAGTATTTTCATAGTATTTTAGATGATACTATACATGATGTATTAACCCTATTTTTGCAGAAAAAGTAAAGCATTTCTTTAAGGAGGATATGGGATGTTTGATGAGGGTGGAGGATCCTGCTTCCATGAAGACAAACCAAGAATGAACACAAAGGGAGATAAAAGCACCGCAAAGACCAAAAATACATTTTTTTTTTTGCTTGTTCTAAACTGTAGTTTTACAACCTCACTCTTAGAAACACAGGTTAAGTCTGGTATCAGTGTCAAATTACAGTCTCCCAAAATGGTGTGATGAGTTTAATTGTTTTTCCTAATAATATTGTTTAGTAATTAAACCTGGTTTCTGGGAAAACAATTTTTGTCTCTTGATCTCCCATTCCAGACTCCTCTTGCTCACTGCCAATGATCTCATCCAAATCTTGGACTGTGTCAGCTGGTGTTTTCATTTGTAATAATTCTCTTTTTACACATTCAATTTATCTGACTCTTCCAAGCAATTCTGTGTAACTCAGTCAAGTGGGCTTTTAAAATCCTGAATACAGGAAGTAAATTTTTTGCACAGAGCTCTAAAAAATTAGATGGTTAAAGTCAGAAAAATCCAGCATTCAAACCAACTCAACAAGCCAACCTCTTTCAGACATTTTTATTCACTTATGTCACTTTCATTTGTGTTGCTTCTTATGAATCAGTCTCTTGGGCTGCTGCTTATTTTTCTTGGCCTTTTCTTAACTCTTTTCTTTAGTGTAAATAATTTGAAACAAGAGAACGGATGGCAGAACTGATGAATAAATGGAAATGTGCTAGTCTCCAAGTAGCTGAAAAAAGGAGGGAAGGAAGGGTGTCGTTCTTGGGTACTCCCATAAGAGGTGAATTTAAGAACAAGCATATATGAATCAGGAAACAGGCTCAGAGAGATGGCTGAAGCATTCACAGGGAATTTGCACCATTTCAATTGTTCAAATATTAGACCGGGCACAGCTATGAGAAAAATATAACGTAAGGAATGTTCGTGTAATTATGGAGGAAAGGCCTCCCAAATGGTCTCGCAGGTTCATCCATGTGTAATTTCTAACCTTTGCGTTAATGTTTCTTTCCTGATCCAGTGTATGACTTACCTCACCAAGACAGCCTTCCTTCACCATATATTTCCTGACGTGATTCCAGATGCGACTTTTGGTTAGCAAGCTGCCTCCAGTGGCCTGTTCAAATTTTTCATAGCTTCCATACTTCTGCAATGTCCGCTCCATGATGTTAATGGACTATAAAATACAAAAGCATATCAAATATGAATGCAGTAAGGCCCCTGTGTCAGACTGGCATGTGTATTCTTTCTCCTCCTCTCAATCTTTCTCTCTTTTTAAACAATCTTTCTTCTTTTTTTAACTCATTGGGCATCACTATCAAACTGTAGTCATACAGGCTGACACACTCTGTAATCAATTTATATCATCTTCAGACATACATTAATGCCAAAGTACTGAAATAATATTCTGATCAACTCATCCGGGACCCACATACATCATCATGACACAGATGACTATCAGTCTAGTGAAATAATACCCATTTTCTCTTGAATTTTGGGAATGTTGTAAAACCGCCTTGTAAATCAGACATAACAGGTCACAAGGACATTTGCAGTTTAAGTTGTCAGCATGTTTCTTTTTTTTATGGTTTTCCAAAGAATTTTACAAAGATCAACTATTACTGTCATCTCACTTCATTTCTTGGTATTTTCTAATTTAGGAATGCTGAACCATGATTAAGCAGATGTGTAACTCTAATTTTGACGATAATATTTCTACCAAAAATGTCTTCTTACGATGAAATCCTCTGTACCATGACTGTCTGTTTCAGAAAGGAGGAGAGAGAACAGGAATTTTATTCACAGAACTTTCACTCAAACCTTTCATTTAAATCCCAATACTTATTTATAACCCCCCAAAATGAAGGAGACATGTTTCATTAGACAAATAAAGTCACGTAAACAATTCTCTTGCATATTGCTGCTAGAAGGTGGCCCTTGTGGGTGGAAAGCAGAGCACAATGCCTATAACATGATCTGAACTCTGCATGTTGCAGATGTTACTGGTGAGGTGTGAAATGTTCATCCCCAATAATCTACTTCCCAACATGTCATTTCACACCCTTAAAAGAAAATGTGGTATAGAATAACTTCTTGCCCAGCTACAGGGAACAGCTTTTTTCATAGATATAATAGAAGTTCCCAAGAATCTCATAGAGAAAATAGTATTACTGACATTACCTTAAAAAAATTAATGTTCTTGCTAAGAAAATACCACTAATGACAAAGGTGGAAATCTTGCAGACTGAATCTCTTTTTACACTGTACACCTATGTCCACGCATGAAGCTGCTAACACTTGTTTCCAGCCATGTAATTCTGACATTGCCAGACGTTTTCGTCCATGAAAATAGGATTCATTTTGTATCTCACAGCCACTAACAATACTGTTCTAATTTTTTTTCAAGTTGAAACCAAGCAACCTTGAGTAATTGCTAATGAAAGCCATAGAGGATACACCCTCATCTGGTGCAAACTGGGTAGCTCTGGCATCATTTTGCTGACCTGCTGCTGTAGGTATTTGACAGAGGTTCAGTGCTGTTATTTTCACTGTTACTCCCATTAACTTATTGCACAGAAATATGAGTAAGGACAACTATACATCTGTACTGGTGACCTACAAGGTACATGGGACTTTGGTTCCCAGTAACTTCCCTACACATTAGGTCTTGTACAAATGCATAGGTGTGGCAGGGCCTAAAAGATTATAGAAAGAGATTAAAGAGGTCTATGTCAGTAAATAATAATTTTTTCTTGTGTTGATCAGATAAATGAAGCAAGGTTTGTGTCTAACTAGTAAAAGAAGGAATACATGAACCCTTCACGCAAGGCCTAATGTTTCTGGAGACTAATGACAATTGCTTCTAGCAAAATTTAGGATCAAGGACTAGATGTAGAGAACAAATCAGAGCAAAATCTAGTTCTTTTTTAATAGCTTGTATATTTTCCCAAAGGATTTTTCCTTTTTTTTTTTTTTTTTTTTTTAAATTACATAGGAATTTTTAACATTTTCTGTTTTGGAAGTTTTTCGGTGTCTGCAAATGCTGTGAGGCATTTTCCTGCCTTACACAAAATCCTTGGTTAAAGAAGCAACCCAAAAATTCCTGCCCCCTGTCCCAGGAAGTTTATTCTTAGTCAGCAGCCTGAGTAATTAATGATAACAGTTCTTCAGTTTGCTTTGCAAGGTGCCAAATCCTTAAGGTATTTATGTTACCTACTAGCTGTTTGGTGTATCTAGTTTCTCTGAATAATTAACTTTATTTGCTTACTCTGAAAGAAATTGTCCCTGAATTAATCTTCTGGCATTAAATTTGTCTTCACAACTTGCTGATATTAAATTTCAATTAAGTCTGTTGGATTAAACACAGCAAGTACCCACTCAAATTCTTGGACACTTAATTTCCTTTGAATGTGCACCAGTGATTTCCATTCCTAAAGAGACTTGCTGCCCAGCAGCACCACGTTTTGTCTGCTGAACCTCTTCCTTTTCTCCCCATCACTTCCTGTGGCTAATTTGATCTCTCATTAATAAATTCTGGGGAAAAAAAAAAGCATTACAATTAATAGAACTTTATAAAAATCACAGTGAGATGAAGAATTAAGATGCAATAGAGCTTGTCAGAGAACCACAGTCCCTGGGGTAGCTATGCTACAGAGTGTTGCCCGAACCCTCACTCCCCAGGATATGTTCTATATCTGGCTGTACAGAACGGTAATTCCCCTCAGAAGTTTTCAATAATGTGATTTAAAACACAATAGATACTGTGAGTGGAAATGTTGGGCTTTACATTCTCTGAAAGTTATTTACTGCAGGAGCTGATGCAGGAATAGATATTATTTTCAAAAGCCACCAGGATTTGGTCCTTTCCTTTTAAGGGTTTTTAAGCCATCTTTCAGAAATTATCCAGCACTCAGGCTACATCTCTCTACTAGTAAATCAAACAAGGCAGGATATTGGCTCAAGTGCTGGAGGAGGGCGGGGGCTCCATCCATTGAACTGAATGCTTCGTAGGCCCCCAGGCATGGTGTTGCCTTAGGTGAACCAGCACTCCTCGCTCAGGCAACACCTGGCCATTGCCAAAGGATTGTGTAGCTGTTGGGTTCCCAACCGAAATGGGAACAAGGTCACTACATTTTGATGCCTATCCTGCCTCTCAGCAAACCAAATATCAGGCCCAGTTCAGTTTCATATCGAACAATGCGAAAAAGCTTTTCCAACAATGTGATGGCAAAGCCTTTGGATGGAGAAGAACAGGTGAGTGAGATTCACAGACTGAAGGAAGCCAACAGAGGTAGCAAAAGATAAGAAGTAGGCTTAAAGAATAGGAAAGATACTTCACGTACTTTTTGAAAAGTGTAGGATAAATCTAGAGTGCTGGTGAAAGTCGAGTAGGAGTGGATGAGAGCAGGTCTGATGAAGCAGAGGACTGCCAAAACCATATGAGAGCAAGGGGGCAGTTTCTTCTCAACATGCAAGCTCATAAAAATAAGGGTGTTTGAGAATGGCCTGTAAACTTCATTAACCAGTTCTGTTTTGACGCAGTTCATAAAGACATTACTGCTACGAGATGTCACCTTATGTAGGTTTATTTGGTGGTGTGACCCCAGAGGATTCTCCTACCTTAGTAGGAGTGCAGGTATTTTCTAAAACCACTTCATCACAACAAACAGTGAGAAAATGAGCACTGGACACACATTAAACTTCCTGCTTGGCCATCTGTAACAGCAAACTCCCTGGAGCTGGGACCTACATGTGCCACAGGATGCCACGTGAGTTTGGGAGTCAGGAGGCCCAAGTTCTAGCTCCTCCTGCTTGGCTGCAGGCACCCTTCTGAACTCTTCTTAGGCTGTTTAAGGCTTTTCTGAAAATGCTGTGAGACACCTACCAGAACAATATGAAGAGCAGGTTTTCAGAGATACATCCCCCTGAAGAAGCACAGACCCATTCTGGCCCCTCCTTCAACCCAGTCCACGGTTTGGAGCTTCAAGAGAGGAAGGGTGGGATACTGAAGGGTGCTTCTGCTACTGTATGTGGCATGCTGAGCAACCTATATACTGGCAGTTCAGCCACCTCCAAATAGATACTGCAAGTTTGAACCCATGCATATTGAGAAAGTCACTAAGCCTAAGCCTCCTCATTGCTGAACACATAATCTCTTGGTTAGGAAATTACTAAGGATGCTCACCACCATCACTTTCTCCCTCAACCCCGTTTCAAGCAAAACAGAAGAAGTCCTGATCGTTCTTTCGAAGTGGGTGGGTGTGACTCTGGAAGCACTGAAACTACAGGGAGAGCCATCACACACGCACCTTGCCACCAGCACTCTGGGGAGTGGCAGATGGCCCCAGCACCGAGATGGGCCTCATCCCCAGTGATGCTGCTGGTTTTGACACTTCTTGCCACAACCACCCCAGCTGGTGGTAGTTCCGGAGGGGAAAGGGCTTGGGATATTTTTGGATCCCAGGCACTGAATACAACACAGAGCATCTCACTTGGTGTTTTGCACCCATCTCTGAGGTGAGATGACTCAAAGTCGGGTGTTGCAAGAACTTGCTGGGAAAGGGGAAAATCCAGACCAGCATGACAGCTCTTGCCTATTTCAGAATCCAACTGTGAGCTTATTTTCCAGCCTCTGGGCCAACAGAAAGCAAGGTACTGATATTGCCACAGTTCCTGAGGCCAAACTGTAAACTCTTCAGCAACAGGTAAAAAAAAGGAAGAAAAGAAGGACTTTGTGGCTTTACCATGTTACTAGTTAGGAGAACTAATTCCTGTTCTTTTCATTACTATCTAGAAGATCTGGTTTAATCCCTCTTACCACTACTGAAGAGTGCCAAAAGAAGCAGTGGTCCTAAGACCCCTTGCACAGCAAACTCCGGTGATGTTCAAGCAAGTAATGACACAGAAGTGAGACTAATTAGACTAACTAAGCAACACTAACAAGAGTGAGACAAGGCTCTAATTGACAGGTTCAGGTTGTGATGGTGTTGGCTTTTTTAAACAAATTATTTACAGAGAAGTAGGTCTCTGAATCCCAAGTCACCCATGTGCAGCAACACAGCTTAGTTACTTTAGAGTTACTGTTAAATACATGTACTGCTAAGATATCCTCATGAAATGTTTGAGGCAACCAAGTTAAAAAACAGGCTCCATCAGTCCCCTGTGTTCAGGCAGCTCATCCCACATTCAGAAGCAGCCCTGCTACAAAAGGGTTGCAGTCTCTGTTGCAAATTGTGAGACAGACAGGGCTTGCAGGCACCATCACCTTCTGCCCTGCGTAGCTTATATGCTGGGAGGGAGAGGTTCCCAGGTGCATCTTTAGGCAACACTAAGATGTACCAGATGGAACGTGTTAGTCCAATTGACAGCCATAACATGGTGGCCGCCCTTCTTTTTGGGTGAAGTGGGAAGGAGGGAGAGAGGTAAGAGCAGATTTTTGAGGCTAGGCTGCAGTATTTTATTCAGTGTTTACAGTGGCATTTCTTTTGCATGCTTGCTCTCAGGGTGATAAAGAGCATGTTTAAGTAATTTAGAGCTGGTAGAAATATTTGTAATGAAAAACCTTTCAAATACTTCGTAAGGCATTAAAAAATTAGTACTGGCTAGGTTTTTGTATGAGACTGTCCTGAATTAAACTGATGTTCCTACTGTAGCATCACCAGAAGCGATCTACAGTCTCTTCTAGTGAAAGAGAGAAGTTCGTGTAGGCCCCTGAGAACTCATGCTACTCGGATAGCCTGATATGCTTTGTGTTATAGATTAACACACTTTATCTATAAATCTTAGTTTAGGAGGGTATTTGTTACTAGTGGAGAATGAGGTGTTTTACAATTAAGTGCTTTTCATAGCTAGTAACACATTCTTGAATCTTCAACATGCCTAAACCATGACATCATCTGTACTCTGCAAAGGATCACTCAATGTTGAATGCCATGTTGACTAGACCCCCAGCTCCACCTATTTTGCCAACATCTGATAAATTTTCTAATTGTAGGCTACTTGTAGTAATGACTTAAACAAACACTCGCAATGTGGCACAACTGGTTGACTTATTTATTAACTCAAAACTGCTATATTTTTATGACTACAAGGGAAAAGGATGTACAACTCACGGGGAGGATTACTCATTCAACAAAATGATGATTTAAAAAAAAATATGTATATAATGATAGACTTCCACTCTTCATCTACAATTCAAAGAAACAGGAGTTAACATACAGGTTACTTGACGTTGCAACTCCATCGCTGATTTTGGTTCAGCAAATTGCAACCGTTAAGTCATCCGCTTTGCAAATGTGGGGAACAAATACTTCTAGTTAAGTATTGCCACCTCTGTGCAAAAATAACAAACACTTTAAGTG
Organism: Tyto alba; assembly: GCF_018691265.1. Taxonomy (NCBI): domain Eukaryota; kingdom Metazoa; phylum Chordata; class Aves; order Strigiformes; family Tytonidae; genus Tyto; species Tyto alba. Next base: position 9,609,406 of record NW_024881322.1, read on the forward strand.
TTAAGAAAACTTAAGAATGAAGAACAAATAGTATGAGCCAGGAGTGCTAATAAGAAAACATTCACAGCACTTAGAGCACACCCTTGCTGCACTGACCTTGAAACACAGCAGTAAGAGAAGTAATTTGTGTAATATTATATATGTTAATCAATGTGAAAAGCTGCAAGTCCACATACTATTTTTGACTCTCAAGTTCTCTTCCCTAAAGGCACATATTATGTGACTCATGAAAGAACCTTATTATGAAGAAAACAAGATAAAGTAGAAAGAGAGAAACAGAACAAAGCATGAGAAGAGAGACATTAAAAATATTATTTTCAAATGCATTAATAATTCAAAAAATGTTTAGTCTATGTCTGTGCAATGTCAATCAATAGAAGTGTTGGGCTGTGCCCAAGGTTTCAAATCTTTGATCTGAGGCATGGGGGTGAAGTGGGTGCTCACAAGCCTGTGCGTTCCCCATTGTAGCACTGCTGCATTAATGGTTTGCAAACGTGCAGTGTTCTTTGCCTATAAAAATAAATGGGGCAGGGTGTGATTCATGTTCCAGATATGTTGCAGTAACGCTACATTAACCAATTCCACAGACGTGCACAAAAGCAGAAAGGGCAATAAGAAAATACAATCTGTTTTAATGTCCTAACAGGCTATGCACAGCTGTGGATAAAAATATTTTTGAAATTATTAAAACTCCTCTAAAATTCTGAAATATCAGATTTTGAGCTCATTTCACTGAAGTATCCTGAAAGCCCCCTATAAAATCTGTAAGTTCTATCAGTAAAAAGCTGGTTTTACAGCTATATTAGTCAAACAAGAGCAAGCAAGTGTAAGTTGCTGCAAGCATCTTTTATAGAATGTAATAGGAATAATTCCATTTTGGTTCACAGAAAGCAAAGCCTCCTAAAATAAGTACAGCAACAAATGAAAGCCAAAAATGTTTAAAAAAAAAAAAAAAACCAAAACAAAATTGAATTTATCCGTGTCACAGGAAAAAGGATGACTACCAACAGTTGTGTCTTTGCTGCAGACCCAAATCTAGACACTGTAAGTACTTCTTTTGCAACTGAAGTCATCTTTCTTGAACTTAACACTTCCTATAAGATACCTACGTGTTTCTTCTGACAAGTAAAATCTTCATGGAAAAACAAAAATAGAACTGAGGAAAATCAAGTGATAATACAATATTTGCTGATTAAAATTTTGATTAATGTTGCTTTTTCTGGATAGTAAATTTGCATGAAATGAAATTCAAATTTGAGTGGAGATGAAAACTTCTAAAGCTAGGTGTAGATCAAAAAGAGACAGTGCCACCTGCTGGGCTTGGAGCTGTGTTAAAGCTGCTTTTTTAGTCATTTATATGAAGTGCAAGGCGTTGTTCAGTATTTTTAGGAGCTGAACTTTGAAGAAATGTTTTTCTTGCTAAGAACTTCTGTAATTGAAACTAAATCTTACAAAACAATTTACATCCTCCTTGGTAAGTTTCAGAAATATCATATTTCATTGAATATTAAATCCTTCACAGCTTTTCAAAAAGTTGTTACAAAGCCTTTATTTTCCCATGTTTTTTATGTAAAGGGAAAAAGGTAGAGTTGGAAATCAGAATTATACTGAGGAATCATTCATTATTAAAATATTTATTATTTAGGCATGAGTTTTTTTAATTAAAAGAAGGGTAAATCAGTGACAGGCCAGCTCCATAAATTCATCATGCATAAAATAATTTTCAAGGCTCTGCTACCTCATACATCTTTGTATTAAATTCTGTTTGGCAAATTAGTTGTTATTGATTTGCTGTAATCTATGATTAATGTTGCTAATATTGCTATAAAAATGCAAGGAAAACTTGCTAGAAAGCTGTAGTCAAGGAGTAGTTTTATTTGGTGTCAGTATGATTTAGTTAGTTGTTTGAAGTATGGAACCTGACTTTAGGAAATGAACAACTGTTCTCTGTCCTCATAAAGAAAATAAATTCTTCATGAGAATCCAGCTGCTGAGTTTTTAAAATATACAGATATTTTTAATGTGAAAATGCAAGTCCAAGCCTTACAATATAATGACATAATGGGTAATAGCACCTACGTTCATTCTTGGATTTGGAGGGAAAAAAAAAAAAATAAAAGTCAGACTCTTCACAAGTCAAGGGTCAATTATTAGAATCCATGGTACTTTAATTCTTGTACCCTTTTCATCAGGAATTTTGTGGGGTTTTAAGTGAAATATTTGTATCACTAAGAAATGAAACTCATGAAATGGCAGGATTTCTTCCCACATAACCCTTGAAACATGAGATTCACTATTTAGAAAAGCTTGTCAGACTTAAATAAGATCTTTCTAAACAATTTTAAAATAGCAAAAGTGGGAAGAGGACTGGTTCTGTTATTGTATAGATAAGCACTGGTTTTTTGTCACTTTGGTCAAAGTTGAAAGCAAGGTTTTCACTGTTCTTGTTGGGTTTTGGGTTTTTTTCTAACTCAAAGACAGGCAGGAAACCAGAATAGTTACAGAGAATGGGAATGGTTGTAGCCATGTTACCAGTGTGGCTGCATATTATGAAAAAAAAAAGGGGGGGGGTATCTTTTTAAATTTTACCTCCCTCTGGAATGGAATTTGTCTGCTGTTTGATTGAGTCTAATGTATATGCAAATATCCTTTCGAAGTTGATTGAAACAAGGAACATCAACATATGTTTATCCAATAACCATGACCTCAAATAATTGCTATCCCCTCCCAATTCCTGTGTCACCAAGAGCATTGGCAGGATTGCTACACTGCTTTTTTCTTCTATTAAAGCTTATTTAGGCAGTGTATTTTTCCTGTATTGGACTCTGGTTAAATGCCTAAAAAGCTTTCTTGCCTTAAATTATGTTTCATATAAACCCACTTATAAGAAACTGTGCCTTTATCCTATAGAATCCTGTAAGTATTAGAAAGGCTTTCATTTTTCAATTAAAAATATTTTCTTTCAGTTCCACTATTGTATTCTCAGCTTTCATGAATTTTTCAAGCAGTAGGGAAGGATGATAAGGAGAAACAACTTGCTACAAACAGAGCCAGATACCCACCTTATTAGGTGTAGGAAAAAATAATCAGTGGAAAAGGATGGAAAAAAGTAACCATACCTGCTTAAGAAATCTGTCAGATGCATGGCTATGCTTAGCTAACACGTTTGGCAGAGCAGGGTTTGCATATTCAAATTGAGGATTGTATGTGAAATCTGACTTGAAGAACTTCATTTTCTCTTTCTCCACATTGGAAGGCTTGATTGCAGTCAGTAGACAGAGTTTTTGGCCAGAGACATCACCTTCTTTTCCATGGCTTTTTGAGGACTGGGATTGCTTTGGCTTTGTTAGACTAAAATGCCTCTTAGTTCTACTTCTGGGTCGAGATGGTAGTCCTATGCCACTCCCTGCAACCGAAATACCGCTTGTAAACTTCATGCTGGTAGACACTGGGCCAGTGACGATGATGGAAGGCTGTCTGTTCGTGCAGTACCATCCACTGCTGAGCAAGGGTAGTGAGACTTTGATTTTGCGGTGCTCATTGCTTCGCGAGGTGGTAGAACACTTTGTAGTTTTTCTGTGTTTCTTGTGGTGAGCAGATGACTGCTTTTGAGTGTGGTGTTTTTTCTCCTCTTTACTCTGCAGGAGGACATTGTAGCTACTGGTTCCCGTTGTGAAAATGTCCTTAAGGATCCCAGAAGGTGGGTGCTGGAGGCTGTCTTCATTATTAACGTTCAGCTTATGTTCCTCTGGACTCAGAATTGACTTCTTAGAAAGCTCTGTCTGAGGCCAGTGAAGTTTTTCTGCAATGAGAGGGGGAAGGAAAAAAAAAAAGCTGAGGACAAATTTGCTTGTTTCACACAGCAATGCTGATCTTAAGGACTCAAAACTGCAACATAAGTGAAATGCAAAACTTGTCTTAACTGCAGTCACATCAAGTTAATCTTGACTTCTAGACATATGGGAGAATCGTATGTGTATATTAATTTCAAACAATAATACTGGGACTTGTAAGATCCAGCTAAACTAGCACTTTATGCTTGCGTCTCCATGCGTGAGTGCACTGTTTGCAGCTGAAGTAACTTGTTTAAAACAAGACTCTGTGCATGACTTGATGAATCTTTACTCTTACATTAACAAATTTTTAGTTTTGAGCAAAATCTGATTGATCTTTATCATTCAATGAAGGCTTTCTGTATGGATAAAGAAAATCTTTAAAAATAGGAAACTGTATAGGAGTATGTAAGCAGTATTTACAGCAAAGTCCCACAGGGATCTGTGCTGTGATATAAGCAGTCTGGTGTGGTCTCATCTGCAAAATCTGATTCACAGAATTTACTCTCAGAAAGGATGAGAACATCAGAAGGGGCCAGCCACTATCAACAAGTTACGACACCATACGAATAGTAACATAAGTTTAAAAGACTTCAGTTTCACATATTCCTTCTTAATACAGACAGTAAGATATATTTAAAGAGGAGAGAGAAGAGAGATCAGCTAGCTACAGATACACCCCTGAGAATCCTCCAGATACACCCCTGAGAATCCTCCAGATGACGCTGTCATCTATTCAGAGTTGTTCTACAATAACAGCTCGCATTAAGGGAACACTTGAGAAGAAACATTGTAAACTAAACCAAATGCAAGAAGTGAGTAAGCTTCCTTTAATGAATGAAAGCTCCGTTCTTGCTCTGACTCCTTACATAGTCTTCAGGGGAGAAAGGTCCCTGGAAAAGTCTCCAAGGATTAAAACTGTATTTAATATCTGTGCTGGCTTGTTAGAGAGAATTGACCTCTCTACACTGGTTCTAACCTAGGTGAGTTGAAAGCAAGGGCACAAATGAAGCCTGCCTCAGAAAAATGCTTCCTACTTCTGCACCTAAGATGAAAGGATTCACAGAACAGGAGATACAGCTGGAGCTTGATTAAAGCCAGCAAAAGGGATTTGGGCTTCAGCCCACAGTTATACATAGATGAGCTGTGATTACATACAGTAATTATACTTTGAATGGAACATTAGCAAGAGATCATTAAATGCCTCCAAGGGGAAAAAAATTTGTAGTTTAATTTCCACTTTATTTTCACAGTAAAATTAGGTTTTGCTCCCAACACAAGCACCATGACAATGTATTTTATGCTGTTGGACCTCTATCAGTTCCATGTCAATCTGTGTTCCTCGTTTCTCCTGAAGATGCTGTTCTAAAAAGCAAAAAGACAGAGGTCCTATCTGCATGAATGTATAATTGGAAATCTGCAGCCTGGGTGTTTCCTCCACTGGACAGGGAGAGATATAAGCATTAGATTATTTTCTTCCTCTAAAGCATGTGTATCTTATGGAAGCTTGGGTTTGTTTCACAGTAAGTTTGTGAATCCTCTTTCTATGCTTGGCACAGGAACGTGCTCCTTGGCATTCCTGTTCAAATTCAGTCAGATCATTCTCCTCACATATGTGACAACCTGCCTACATGGCTTATCTTGCTTTACCATGAGCTGTCATGGTGAGAAACCACAGTTCCCATCACAAGGAAAACAACATCAAAACAACTACTATAAAATGAGATGCATTTTCTAGACAACAGAACAGGATGACTGCATTCATGTACTTCTTGGCAAGTATTTGAAATTCACTTCAGGCCTGTACCAGGTATTATAGTATGAGAATCCTTGCTTTTAAGAAGGTAAATAAAAAGCAAGGTTTCCAGAATGTCTGAATACAGAAATGTTACATTTCTGGGCACGTGAATTTGCTTGTGTAGACAAAATTGAAGTTGAAAATTACACAGCTACTTCTTAAAATACAAACAAGATAATAATGTTATGTTAATGGTGGTAACGCTTTGCCTTCTCTACTAATTGATTCTCAAAAGCCACAAAGAGCAGAGAAGCCTTAAATTGCTACTACACAGGGAATAATTTGAATTAATACCACACAAGTATCTAAGAATTGATAAATAGGAAAAAAAAAATGCAGAAACTCAAAATTACCTTAAAACCCCACTCCCAAGCTCTTGTGTTGACCCAGTACTGACAACTCAAGACAGTAAGCTTTCACAGCTAAGTAGAACAGTTGGCCAGTAATAAATGCATTTGTATCTAGACAACTTCTGAACATCACAAGTTGGAATTCTCCTGCAATTGACACAAATGATGGTCAAGCACTGAACATGCACTGGCAGGTTTCACATGCACGTGGTTGATATCAAAAATAGTTGTCCCCAATTCTGTGGTTACTTCATATGTGCAATCTTGTAGCAAAGTAATTTTTCAGCTGCCAAACTAAGTGTGGTGGTCCTTAATTTTCTTCCGACTAAAGAAGGATACTGTTTTATGCATATTTGTGCTGGAAACCTATAATCAACAGATAATCCAGCAGATTTGAAAGACGATACTAGGTAACACTGCAGTTTTCACAGAAGCCATTTAACTGCCATTCTGAATTTTTGGATTGGTCCTGTGAACATTATTTTACAAAATAAACTAGAAAATAATATTTGAGAAAGTGTCAAAATGATGTTGCAAACCACCAAATTTTAAAGTCCTTTCTCCAGGACATTGGTTTAATCTGTAATAGTTATCATTTCAAACTCACATCTGTCAGACAACATCAACCAAACTAAAAATACACTGTCTTCTAGCCAACTCGACTTACTAAACTGTATCCAAGAGTTTCCAAGGACTAGCAATGCCTGGTGACTGAAACAAAGGTCTAGTATTCTGCATATAAAACCAATTCACCACAGAGCCTGTGTTCTGAAAATGTGCTTCAGTGTTTTAGAAATTACCAAGATGATATACTTCTATAAAGCAGTCAGTCAGAGAATGGATTATCAAACCACTGTAATTACACAGGTTGGCTAGCAGTCATCTCCAGCTTTTAGACTCTGAATACCATAGGACAGTTGTCAACAGATTACTTCTAAAAGGTCTGAAAAAGGCAAATAGAAAATCATCATATTATGGCAAAACCCCATCCCGCATATCACACTACATATCATACAGGTTTTATCCTTTGTATCTCACCCACATGTTACATGTGTTCTGAGAAGTACAAATCTGAGTTTCCTGACTTTATATATTTCAGGTTTTGCAGCAGAGAACTGTGAAAGAACATATGCCCAAGTCTCCAGTTACCTTTGAGAACCTCCCCAAAAATGTGTAATTTATGTACAAAGATTCTCTTCATTGTTCTCGCTTCCACTCAGTCACAGAGCCCCAAGTTCTTCAACAATTAAAAAACCCCACAACAAAACTGGCATAGTCTCTCCCAAAAAGATTTCCCACCATGTTTACTTCCACTTGATTATATTTTATTCCTCTCTGCAACAACACAGTTATAGAAGCATAGGTCCTAGAGATACTGGTGAATTACTAAATGAAACAATCTGCTGGATTTGGAGTGGAAGGTGATTATGTAGAAAGAAGTGAGGAGGAGGGGGCAGAAGAGCTGCCTGTCCCCATTTTGACATCATTACAGTACCAAAGGACAGAAACCCCTCCTTTTCAGTGAGAATTTGGTCTGTCTTAGGCCAAAGTAGAGCTCAGCCCTTCTTTGGAGCTGCGGTGTTTGGTTTTTGCTACCCCATTAGGTGGATTAGCAGGGCAGCCAGCCAGCCAGAGGCAACTCCCCCTGTGCGTCTAAAGGATCTCACACGAGAGAAGGTTGTGCCCTAGCAAAAATCCCATCATTTTCAAGATATCTGCTGGAATTGGCAGTATTGGACTTACTCCATCCTGCAGATAAAAATGTACCATGCATCATAAAACAACACAAAATACCACCGGCTTGGTTTTGCCAACAGGGGTTTTACACCTGTGTAACTTCATTTATATGCATGTAGCTATTCCAGTGTCACAGCAGTACTGGGAAAGGGATGTACTCCAAAACTGCTAATGGAACATATGTGGGAACCACAAAACTCATTATAATTCTGGATTAATGGGATACTCTCCATGTCTAAGTTGCAGCCCAGTCACTAGCTTTGAATCTTGCAGCATCGCAGACACTGGCTAATCTTGTCATAGGTTTTTCATTAGGAAAAATATGTTAGATTTTATGTTATATTCAGGAGCTAGGTTATATTATTGGCTTCCATCCTTTAGAAAATGATGAACTGAGCTAATCTTTTATTACGTTAATAATACATGCGGTAAAATCCCAACATAAGAATTTTTCCAGACTTTGGAGAGTGTTGTAGAAAAATTTTCCTCTAGGCTACTGGGTAGCTGCTATCTGAGCTGTTTCTTAAATACCTGTTCCATAGGTGGAATGAGGTAAATAATGATAGATATTCATGAACGCAGATCTCTCTCTGTCCAGCTACCCTTGCTCTAAAGAAGGTAGAGAGCTCCTGTGGTTTTCAAGCAGCTGTCACTCAAGTTGTATACACCTAATGGACAAATAATTTCCAAACTGCAGGTGTGATTCGTGAGGTGCTTAGCAAAGATGTTCTTGGAGCAGTTCCTCCTATTCTAGGAATGTATTGATCTGAGCTGCTGCTTTTGGTTTTCAGTTCAGCATTACCAACTCAGAATACACTTCAATTTCTTTTTGTTCAAAATCAGAAACGAATAGCTTGATTTTTCAAATTTATAGAAATGCAAATAATGTGATTTATCTACAAGTAATAAGAAAATAGTGACATTTGAAACTGAAAGATGAGAAGAAAATATGTGGATGTGACAAGTAAGATTGCTGCTTTGATACATTCTGCAAATGTACAATTACATTACAAAGAAATTTTTTATCTTCAATAATCAGGTAATGTGAATAGATGAACAGCTATTTGTAGTTTGTAAGCTCTAGACTAAGGTTTGTGGCTGTAGAAAGAATATTCTGCAACAAACAGGTAATGGAGAGTGTTATATGTGAATCTGTAATGTTCCACTGCCTCTCAAATACTACAGGCTTATGTTTGTGGTGTTACAGAATCTGACCAGAATCCTGTAGTATATTTCCTCATCACTATAAACACCTTTAAGGTTTACAAACACTCAAGTTCTGAAGTGTCAGATCACTTGAACTAAACAGCACTAGAAGCTCTGTTTCTGAAAATGATTTTGCTATAGAATTAGTCAGTGAGCCCCTGTAAAAAAACTGATGCTGAGATATCTTTTATTTTCACAGCAAGTTAGCTATTAACCAGAGCCCATATGATGTTGGGAACTTTGACATTTAACCTAAGAAATTTTTTTCCCCAAAAATATCTACATATTTGCTTTCCTCCTATATCAGCATCTCTGTCATTCAACTTTAATTCTGAGCTCCAAGACCAAGGGCAAGTTTCAACTATGAGCCAACTTGCATGGTCCATTCATTAATTGTCAGTGTTTGTAAATAAATCTGAAATAGACACCACTTTCAGGATTCATTGGCATGATTTTAGGCTGTGCGGTTTTTTATCTTTAAAATTGCAAACATATTGACAAATGTACTTTCTGACTTAAAAAAGTCTAAACTGACTTGCAAGCAGTTTCTTGCATACATATTTCTATACTGAAATATGACATGATGTAATAAACTCCAAATTCAGATTCTTCAAATTAAATTATATAGCACAGTAATAATCAGTAAAAGACTTGGCCCTAATGAAATCAAGTAACAAACTCCCATTCAATAGGTTCAGGATATAATCACAAAACTGAATTATGGTCAGATCCACACAGGATGAAACTTCGATCTAAGCAGATCTCTAGCTTGCTCTACTGCAGCACAGGTGTGCTCAGGAATATGTGATGGAGGGGTATGGACCCAAAATAACTATCTTTCCCTTTAAGAAATATTAAAGGATTAAGATGACAGTTCTGTTGTACATTTCTAGGGATGCTCCTTCTGATTCCATGAACTTTTTCTTCTCCCACTACCAGAAGTAACACCCTACTCCTAACCATGCACATGTGGAACGGCATATAACATACGGAGAGAAGGAACAGCTGTAAGAAATCTGAATTATGATTGTAACAGGGGGACACTAACACATCTCCACCAGATCTGTTCTTGATGGATTTCCCCATGACAAAGTATCATTGACCTGAAGGAGCTGAAGCAATGATAGACGAAATGATGTCAAATTTAAACAGGGAGAACATCTGAATGGAGAATTTGTTTTGAAGCAGAGACTGTATTGTAGGCTTTTGTGCATATCACATATATGCAGAACCGAAGAGTTTTGTGTGGTGGCAAATACTTTTTCATATTACCGTTATACAGTTGCAATACAGGGTTTTATATACACGAGAAAGATTTGTTAACTTCTCTGAAAACAGGGCAAAGAGGAGAGCCGGAGAGTGAAAGACACCAGATGCAATTAGTAATAGTTCAATCAGGTGTCGCCTCCAGACGCCCCAGTGTCCCTGGGAAGGGGCCGGGCCCGCAGGTAACACACTCACCCCCCTCTTCACCCACGGGACTCCCGCTTCGCCGTCTTCCCTCAAGACACGCAGGTGAGAAGCACCTTTCCCCCATCCCCACGCCGCAGGTACGCTCACGGAGACCCCTCGGCGCCTCCTCGGGTGGTTTTGGGTTTTGTTTTTGGGTTTTTTTTTTTTGTTTTTTTTTTTTTTTTCCCCCCTCTCCCCGCGGTCCGGGCGCTGAGGCGAACGCGGCCCCACCTCGCCCCTCCTCCCGCCGCCACAAGCCCCTCGCCAAGCCGGGAACGCCCCGGCGGCGCAGCGGGCGCCTGGCCCCACGGGCGGCACTCACCCGTGACGCGGATAGACTCCAGCATGGTGCTCGGTCCCCTCCCGGGCGGGGAGAAGGGAGGCGGCGAGCGGCGCCTCAGCGCAGCCGCCCCGGCCCCGTCACGGCCGAGGGAGCCCGGCCGGCCCCGGCCCGGTAGGCGGGAGTCGCGCGAGCAAAACGCCCGCCTGCATGGCCCTGAAGACTACAAGTCCCGGCAAGCCTTGCGCCGCCGCTGCGCCGGCGTGGCTGGGGCTGGGGGCGAGCTGCCTCCTGGGAGCTGTAGTGCAGGGAGCGGGGCGGGGGCCCTGGGGATGGGGGGTGGGCGCCCGGCTGCACCCAAAAAACGTGGGGAGAGAGCCCGCTTTACCACACGGGCGCCCAGCTGCGCCCAAAAACGTGAGGAGAGCCCGCTTTACCTCACGGGCGCCTAGCTGCACCCAAAAACGTGGGGAGAGAGCCCGCTTTACCACACCGGCACGACTTGGTGTGAGGTGGCGGCAGCCATGGCAGGAGTCTAGCAGGGCATAACTCGCACAGAGTCCAGCGACTCCGTCAGCTGTCATCCCTGCTGTGATTGATAATAATTGCTATGATTGATAATTATCTGCTGGGCCTAAGGCAGGCAGAGAAAGCGCTGCGTGGGGCAAGGATGCTCAGAAGGGTGTGTGCCAACCGGGAGAACACGACAAGGAGCTGTTGTCTCTTGCTAAAGGGAACAGAGGAATCACATCAAAGCAACAGTTTAGGGCAGTAACTGATTTTAGTAATCAGGCTTATCGTACATTGATAAGTAATAAATAGAACTTAAAACAGAAGATTGACTTTATATTGCGCCCTTCTGTTGCGTTACTTGTGCAATCTGTTGCTTTGTTTGTGAAACCTTGTACTCCTTGAAATGTAATCTGCGAGTTTTAAAATGCCTATTGAATATCAGATAGGAACCAGCTATTGTACTTTACCAATTACAGCTGTGTAACCAATTAATGGAGGCATGGCGTTGGAAGATTTTGTAATCTTCATGCAGATTTAAGGACATGACAGAAGTGAGATTACACAAGAATACATTTTAGCATGTTAATGTATTTACTTTTCTAAATGGTCAACACTTAACCGAGAAAGCAATTTAATTAACAGTGACTTAACAGCACAGTAGTGCTCAACATACATTATGTGAATGTAGTGATCTGCCAGGGAGAGGAGAGCTGGGAAGCTGTGTGCTGCTTTGGTTGAATGGCTTAAATGTCTGCCACCATCCCTCCCATCAATAAATTCATACCTGCAATGCACTGCACACAGAGATTCTCTCCATAACATTGTCCTATAAGGTTGTAAGATCTGGCTGTATCATCACATAGCAGGAATGGGAATTCCACCCATCACAGCTCATTGATACTTGTGAGAATCCCTTTCTGTGTCCTACCTGGAAAAATTTTACTGAACATCATGAGTCCTTCTCATAGACACTTGCATGTATGCAATCATACAACTGAGCGGACACAGATCAGATAGTTGTCTGCTTTCATAATCACTCTTCACAGGCAGGAATTAAAAAAAAAAAGAAAAAAGAGTTTAGAGCACATATTTTCATTTTATTTACTACTGCCTCACACACAAAGACAGGCACTGTTAAGACCAGCTAGGAAAAGACTGAGGTGTCATTTTTCTCAGTCTGCTAATGAACAGCTAGTGCTGAAACACACTTCTACCTAGCTGACAAATTCGGCGTCCCTTTTAACTTTAATTCTTTGAGGAACAGAGAAGATACAAGCTCTGTCAACATGTCTAAGTTTAACCTAAAATACCCTCTAAAGTACTTTGCTAACACTGTAGTATCTGGAACCTGCAGGCTTCTCTCCAAATCTCAAATTGCAGGAACTGAATAAACACTTCTAAATTTAGAGAGACAGAGCTATCACTAATCAGTTAGAGTCTGTTTCTGATACATGAAAATAACAGAAAAAAAAAACAGTGCATCATTTCAAACACTGCAAATAATAAGCACAGCAGATGAAGAAACAATAGATGGCTCCTAAAAGGTGCAGTCATTGTACAATTTTACCATAACTCCCCAATGGTTTTGCTGTGTAGACCCTAAATTATTCTCTTAGAGATGATACTTTATATATGCTTGGAAACCATAGCAATAAAATTGCTAACTCCGGCTTTTGATGTGTATTTTACACACATGTCCCCTCTCATTGCTCTCTCTGGTGAATGCCTCCTCTCCATGTTTCACATCTGCCTATTTCTCCCTGGTGTCGACAAATCCTTTTTCACTGAGCGCTTGGGCATTCAGTCACCCCTGAAACTGATGCCTCCATCTTACTTCTTCTTTTCCTGCTAGCTTCTTTCCTTTGCAGGGTGTCTTGAAGGTTTTGTTAGGTCATGCTAGCTCCTGGCTGTAGCAGGAGGATGCCAAAGGCAGTAGCAGAAGGCACAGAGGAAGGATGCTATAAGGCCACCTGCCCATTTTCTGCTTTGGCTCTGAGCAAGCTTTGTCACATTTGTTGATTAAAAGCATAACGTGAAAAGCTCAGTCAAGAAAAACATTACTAAGTATCTCAATATGACAAGAATGCTATATATATATATATATATATATATATATATATATATATATATATTTAATGTACCTCTGGCAGTTCTGACCGCAGAAGCATCTTAGCTTGCAAGTCTGCCCAGATGGGCAGTGGGAAAAAGATGAGATACTCTGTCATGAAAAAATTCCTGGAGGGTATCAGTGCAGCTGGCACGGATCTGATTGTAGTGAGGTGAGGGAACATGGGGACAAATGGTAATGTTTAGATGAGCCACACTGTGGAATACAGCTTAAATAATAGTTACACAATACAAATAGATCTATGTCTTGGTACCATATATCCATTGTTAGGAGAAAGAATTAAAGCTGGTGTACATCTTGTATTTCAGCTTTAACAGAACATTACTTCCAGAGATAATTCCAGATTTACCTGGTCATGCCTTCAGATATAATTTCATATTCACCCAGTCAAAAATACTGCAATGTCTTGCATGCAGAAGAGTATCTTTAAAGGAATATTAGCATCAATAACCTCTGCAACATGTACAGTATAGAAGAGCAGTGATACATTTTATTGATCTCTACATCTGACACTAGCTAACACTGCAAAATTCAAACACACACAGAGACACATATATAAATATGTATGTGTATATGTGCGTTTGGATTTTAAATAGGCATATACATATATATACACACACTTGTTGGTTTTATTTGGTTCCTCTACCATATTCACAACGGTATCTTTCTTCTGCTTCTCTGTGCTGACTATAAAGAATCCCTGAGGAACTAGGAAAGCTGAGAACAAGAGTCCTTAACTGCGTAATCTGGCACAGCTTCACAGCCATCAGCCATTGGAGTGGCAAGGTTAGCCTCCCCTCCCTGACTTAATGACTCTTAGCTGGCTGAATACTTTCTGACCAAACAGTTTCATTGACCAAGCGACTCCAGCTGACCATCCTTCCAGATACCTACTTTCTAGAAACTCCTTCTAAAATGTCTAACATTGCTATCTGATTCCAGCTGGGTCCTACATTTCTAGTATACAGCAAAGGCAGCCCATGCCTGTGGGAGCTGCTTACTCAGTCTTATTCAATGGGACTGCTATTTTAAGATGCATTGAAGAGCATAACTTGATACAGCTCCAGTATTCAGATTGATATATCCACTGTATTTGTTCCTGCTTTACACTAGGGAGGCTCAATACCATAAACTCAGCCTAACAAGGGAAAACAAAATCCAGGCAAACCTTGCAGTAAAGTCCAGAGAAGTGAAAGCAATGCAAGATCCTTGTGATATGAACCTACAAATGTAGCTGACTGTTGTCCATTATCATAGGGGGAAAAAAATCAGAGATGTCTATTGCACACTCACAAATTGTACAGAGGTGTCTATTGTACATTCACTTATACCTACTAAGAAAAAAGAGGCTTCTTTCCTATGGCAGAGAACAGGGTTATATACACCCATTAGCCACAGTAAAGCATGTACCTGCTTACAGTATGGACTGACGGACCAGTACACCCCTCTTGACCTTTCTTCCTCTAACTGTCTGCCCGTTTCTGCAGCAATGCCGTGGCACTACTGGGGTCCTTCTGAGAAAGGCAGGAGGTTGCCTTTGGCAGCGGCAGGCAGGAGTGGCAGGCAGCCCGAGCGCAGGCTGCCTGCCGAACCGCAAACACCGACGGCGGAGTCACGGACGCCTTGCTGTGGCAACGCAAATACCAGGTCAGGCAGCACAGGGCTAAGGACAATCTGCCACACCCCCTCATCCTCCCCCCCCCCCCCCCCCAAATGAGAATTTTTTTAATGTTCGTACTTTTGTCTTTGGGCCTTTTGAAGTCTGCCAACTCTTTTGTGGTGCTGGGATAATTTCAGTTGAAAAGCAAATGTTTTCATAGTAATGCATCACCCTTTTTGGATGATCAGGTGGGGGCTTCACCCGTTTCTTAACCAACCTGAGAAAAACACCGTGTTCCTCCCCCTATTGCCATTAATTTCCTTATCCCTTCCTCTTCCACACCACCTACCTGACCCCCTATTATTTGCTCGCCCAGGCTGTACAACAGACTTAGAGAATGAAAAGGGGATATCCAAGAAACACAAACACCATCTTAGCAGATTTTTACACGATGCAACTTGTATAGTAATAGGTATGACTAGATGGTGCTTTGGAGAAAGAGGCCTCGCCTGCATGCCGGGGACCCATCACACAGCTCACCTCAGTGGGCAGAGACCCAGCAGCTGGGGAAAAAGCGGCGATCTACTTCTTCATCAAAGTATTTCATTTCACAGAACATCCAGATCCTCTCACTTAGGACAGGATCAGTAGAGCAGAACGGGCTTTGCCTGGCCCGGAGAAGGTGGTTTTCTGGTAAGTCCCATTCTCAAGGAGAAGCACTGGACTCAATGAGGGGCACAGCCCAAGGTATAAGCCCGCTCTTTTTCTCTGTTTTCCAAGTACATGCCTGGTACTGCTACCTAGCATTACCTTGCAGGTTCCTTCATAGTTTGTGGGCTCAGATGGGACTATAAAACAGTTGTGATGATTTTATTTACTCCATGCTGAATAATCCCTTTCAAGCAATACCGGGGATGAATTCAGCTGATGGAAATAGTGTTCAAGCTTGGGAGAAGCATAAGCCAAGACAGAGTTCTTTTCTGGCTTTATTCAGCTCCATCTCATGTCTGGTTTTGGAGGTTTCCTGGGTACAAGTTTATCACAGTGTTATTATAGTCCCAGAGTTGGAGCTCCAGAGTCCCTGAGTGGGGGACAGTGCAGGGCACACACCATCTTGCCTTCATGCAGATCTGCCGAATTGAAAAGAGATTTTTGGATTAGACATCTAAGAAGACAAGTTGCCCATACCATGCCACCTACAAACCATTGTCAGGGAGCAGCAGCTCTCTTCATGGCCCAAGACCTCCACTATCTCCATGTGGGCTCTGACTCTAGGCTGCCAAAGAGCCCGCAGATGTTGAGAGACATTTTCAGGGCTCTGACAATCCTCACCACCACTGGAAGGATGAAGGAAGAATTATTTAAAATAACCTCTTGGCCATTTCCATTCTCTTTGCCTTCTTTCTTGCTTTATTGCAAGGTGAGGCAACCCTCCATCATATCAAACCCAGACATTGCATCAGATATTTCTGTCCCTCTCATTAACAATGAGCCATGATCTTATTTTCATATTCCTTTAGTTAATCTATTTTCCCTGTCATAATAGTTTTTTTAAGGAAAAGCAGACTGAAATATTAGAGATATTTACTCATGTCTAACACAGCCACAGTGTAGTTATATGTGTAGTTTCTACAGAAGCTAACGGTATTACCAGTGTCCCTCATGGGTATGTGTGTGGAAAATATCACCACCATTATGTTTCAATTGTGTTTATTCAAATTCCATGAGAATTTCTCCCTCTAAAACCAGCTTCTTCTCATTTCAGACATGCATTTTTTTCCAAATAGTGAAAAAGAGATTTCCAAAGCAAAACACTAAGCAGTGTAAAAATCCTGTTTAAGTAGCACCCTCTAGTGTAAACGTGCTACTACTTCAGGAAAGATTTCCTGTTACTGTATGGATTTTTTTCAGGGGAATGTCATGGAGAGTAAAGAGAAAAAAAAATACCATGAACTCATGTAAAACCCATTTCATATCCTTATATCTTTCCTTGTTTATAAAAGCTTATAGGCTATGCTTAACTTGGAGCATCTACCTTAGTTTTAAAAACTTTAAGGTAATTTTGTAGGTAACATTCTTGGCCTTCCTTGTGCATCATTTATGATTTAGTTTATGTGTGTCCTGTAGTTTCACTTATTTATTTAAAATATGAGAATAAGATGACAAGAACGAGGTCAGAAAATTATCACAGCATATCAAGTCTTCAAAAAAGGGAACTAGAGCTGATAGAACACTTTTTCTGGTGAAAAATGTTTTTTCAACAAGAATCTCCTAATTTTTCCATCTTTCAAAAAATTACTTCAAGAATATAAAATGTGATACAGTTTGGCTGGTGAAACTGCTGATGTGATCATGCAATTACTCTGTTTGCATTATGCTGCAGAGTTGCAAGCAAGTCTCAGGTACTTTAACTTCATGGTCTAAATTAATATAATGGCACTTAAGTGCTTTCAGGCCCTTTGCTTCACTTCAGAATTTTTATATTAGCAAATGGTACAGCTGTATTGTATTGATAAAGAAAGAAAAGTAGGTATTTTATAACTGGGACGCAAAGAAGGAAGTCTAATTCCCCTTCTCTTGTGTGTATCAGTTAGGAGACCTAACTGAAAACTTTCCATGATTTAGTGATACAAATGCAAGATTATACTAAGAAAACTGGGAACACAATAAATCGTTTCAGAGTGCATGACAGGCAAATGTTTCTTAACTCCCACTGCCTTGTAAAAATGCAGAGTTCAACTACCCAGAGATTTTTTCTGAAATTGAGTCTACTTGACAACTGTCTCATTGTTAACGAAATATGAGTATTGTCTCATTCCTTGTTTCACTGTTTTTCCATTTTAATATATTTTCCATCTTTTCCTCCTGTTTTGTTCTTCTTCCTTGTTATTTGACGTTCTCTACTCTTTTTTTTTATTCTTTCTTTCTCCCCATAATGCTTTTGCTTTTCCCTCCAGCTTCGATTTCTGTATGATTTTCCCTCAGTCACTCCTCACAAGAGATGATGCATTTCAGCTCTGACAACAGTTAACACTAATCCATCCATGTCATCGTACAGTAATTAAGTGTAGAATATAAATGACGGTGTGCTTTTCCTACCTTTAATGTAAATGATGTCTTTAGCAAGCCAGCTTTTTTTTTGGAAACTCCCATATTTTGCAAATGACAAGGGAGGGAACAAAATTCACATTCTTTGAAATTCATTCTGTACATTCTGAAAATGTAGCCTATCTCCCCCCAGCAAATACCCAGTTTAAAGGATTTTCCACCCAACTACACTTACCAAGACAGGGCAATAATCAAAGCCTTTTGGTATGATAAAGCACAATCCCAGCTGGAAGTTTGACTGTAATAACTATGGGGTCTCACATTCTTTTAGTCTGGTTGAGCTGGTTATCAATTTCCTACTCAGGCTACTCGAAGAGAGACCTGTGCTCTGAGCACTGTTAATTTAAATCCATGTCACGCACTGGGTTACTTACTCACAAAACTTGTCTTATTCCTGACATAAACATATTCCTTTACTGGGTAACATCAGCCTAAATTGCCTCTGTGATTGTCACAGAAGCTGACAAAAGCAGTGTAATCACCTTTGGCTCAGCACAGAGAACAGATCCTAAATGCTGCTCATCAAAATGTTTCTGATTATATTTGCAATAGAAAATACAGATTAATCCAAACTGCAGTGTTTTGCCACACTATGGACCAGCCCTTCTAGTCATTGTTTGGGGGTGAAGTTGCCTTTTCCCAGGCCAAGTCTCTGGCACGCTAGTGTATTCAGGAGGATCCAGGGGCACAATTTGGTCTTCATTTCAGAATCACTGAGGAAAGGATGGGTATTATATTCTTACTGCTCCTCTGTAGTGCAAGATTCCCTCACACAGAGGTCCTGGTGTGGGACTTGTGAAGAGGGGAATTTCTTACAGCTCGGCTTCATCTTAGGCACCAAGACATGTTGGGACCTGCACCGTACGTCCTCCAGGATCCAATGCAGGCAGAAAGATGGTGGGCGAGGGGAAAGGCATGTCAGTGATGGTGGCACAGTCCTCGGGAAGCTCTGCAAGGGCTGTCTCCTTGCCTCTTCCCCAAGGTTAAACCCTTTGTCTGAAGTCACTGGGAATAAATAATTCTAATAGGACTACAGTCCAGAAATAATTAGGTACAACACTCTGTACATTTGCTTCTCCTCTCTGTGGCATCCCAGGCAATCACATTGCCAGTGTGAAATGAGTATCAGAATCATGATAGCTCTCCAACTCATTAGCGGAAGAGCGAATTTTCTGGTAAAAAAATGCCTTTTGAAGGTAAACCTAAACTACAAGGAATACTACAGTGTACTGAATTATAATGTACTGTATTACCATGCAATAGATTGAATCCATTTGCAAGGGAAAGGTGAACTTCAGCTTTCATTGTGAATTATTTAACTGTGAATAAAAGGAAATTCCAAGTTGGAAAATAGTATTTTTCTCTACATGACAGGATTACTAAGATTTTTCTGTGAATTAAAGGAAGCATCTTGTTCATCTTTCCTTCAGAATCAGAATTGTGAACTTAATTTCTCAGCAGAAGGAAAGTTTTAGGAACTATTCTCTGAGAATTACAGAATGGAGCTGTACAAATTACACTGTGATCAGAATTTTCTCCTTCAATATTTTACATTTATGATTGTATCAGTATTGCAAGGAAGCCAGAGCTACAAAAACTTTGGCTAGTGCTCTCCTTAGGAAGTTATTAGTTAATAAGTGCTCCATTCTTACTAAAGTGCTAATGCAAACTTCTATAACCTTCTGAAAATTAAAATATACCCTGAAAACTGTCAATATGCTTTATAAATTTTTGGAGGAAAAACTTGGGAAAGTAAAAATGTTTTTCTTGCCATGTTAAAAGACAAATGGCTGGCTTCTGTGCCCATGCTCTCAATTCCCATGAAAACTGCAAGCCAGCAAAAACCATTCCCCAAGTGCTTTGTATTGTGTTATTTATTGTTACAGAAGGGATTACTTTCCATTAGCTTACCCCTGGCAAGAAGAAATTTTAAACCATGTCACATGGGCTGAGGAGAAGGGTGTGATTCATAATTTTTGAATGCAAAAAGCTGGCATAAAGTATAATGTTGTTCAGCAGGCAGAGCTGGCTCATTGTTTGCTGATTTCAACATGGCATTCCTTTCTTTCCCTCTCTTTTTCTTTATGCCTTCAGACTGTGAAACATCAGTTGATTTTTTTCCATAAGTTGCAAACAGTTTTATTAATTTATTAAGAAAAAAATAACCCTGACTGGAAATTTCATTGCTACGGGCCATACCCCCCACCATTACAATGGATTTCATAGGCACTTTATAGCACCATCCCTGAAAAAAACCTGACTTTCTTTGGCTCCTTGGAGCAATAAAAAGATAAGGCGTATTTGCCGTCTATTGCTCGTCTGGAAGACAGACATAACCTCTTGAGAAGATGAGAAACTAAGTATTCTATTTATTTATAGCAGAGCGCCACCGAGTCTGGATCAAAATGATGAAGAAATTATTGACTCTGTAGAGACCAAATGGAAAGGACATTTGTCACATGTATGTTGCATTTATGTTTTAAGCAGTTATACATTCCTAGGAATTTCAATTTAATTTTTCAGAATATACTTTATAGCAATATTTTTAATGAGAATTTATTTTACAGAATAAAGCATGATTATTTCCCTCTTTTTTAATATTAAACAGCAGATGAGATTATTATGTTAACTAACAGTGCAGCTAACACCATTTTGGTTGGCCCCAGGCTGAGCATCGTGCACTATGCCGTATCACTTAAAAGACAACAGCAGTGGATGAAGCCATGTTTGGAAATGCACCAATGACAGCTGGAATTGCACTGTATAAATCTCATAGATCCACATGTAAAGCAGAAATCATGTTTAAATTGCAATAATCCTGTTGTATGTAAAGGATTCAAATTGTGCATGACTTTTCTTCCTTTGGGATGGCAGGAGAAAGAAAAGATGTAATGGGTAATTAATTATCTTTTTTATTTTCTGATGGTGACTTTGAGCTCCATATTGGCTCTTTTGTCTTCTGGTATTTGCCCGCATTGATTCTCTACTGCTCCACTAAAGGAATGTTTCTATTATTTCCCAGTGATAGATATACCTAGTTTCTCTTGAAGGAAATAAAGCCTGTCATTTCTTATCACTGTGCAGGCTGGTTCATAGATTATGAATGAGTGATGAGTCCCATCTGTTAAGTCCCAAATTTCAGCCTGGTGTGTGAGCAATTTTTGATGCTGGACCTCAGGCTGCTCCAACCCACATTTATCTGAGAACAGCGCAGGGACATTGTTGGCCAGGGTGTCCAATCTTTTAAGATTTTCTCAGAAAATAATTATTTGATACTGTATTCTTACGTTCTGCTGCAGACTGATGCTGTGCTGCTTGCAAATAAGACATTGGAAAGATTTTCTAATGAGGGATGATTAGAAGCGTGTGGTTTGTTTAGCAAGGCAAAGTTAAGGTTGGAAGAAGAAATGACTGCTGCCTGTAAGTAATCCAAGAGGCAGGAAGCACAGCACTAGGGAAGGAAGGCATTCATGCAAGGTAACGAACATTGTTTGCATATGAGCAAAAAGGTATAAAGGGCTGCCAGTGTGTCTGGGTGGACTGGAAATTTGACGAGGTGCAGTCATTTGGGCAGTCAGGCCTACAGCAGCCGGCCAGGGAGAGCAGCAGACAAAAAAAAAAAAAAAAACCAAACCAAGCTGTATTTGCGATTGCGGTCAACGTGTTTGTGGGGAGTTTGAGATGGTGCCTGGATGGCAAGGACAGGATCTGAGCGGCTGATGGGTCTCTGCTGAGTTCATTATGCCTAACGCACATTAAGAAACGTCTGGCGGTGAAATGGAGAAGGGGACAGCGGGAGGAACCAGTGGGTGAGGTTTGATGAGACCATGGGGTGTAGCGTAAGGAAAAAATATAAAAGCCATGAGAAGGAGCTGCGGATTTCACAACTGCACTGGGTAAGTATACTCTCCATTCAGACTAACATTAAAATCATGTCTTCCTGTCAATGCCGGCTGAAGAGTTAAACTTGAAATAAAAAAAGGCTCGGGGGTCACACCTCCTTGAGCAGCTGCAGCAAGATGTGGAGTCAACCAGACAGTATTGCTCTGCTTGCCAGTGAAAGAGGTTAAAGCCTCCGTTTTCTTTAAAAAAAAGCCACAGTTCGCGCTCAGCGAGGGGACCGCCATGGCCCTGCACACCCCACACAGAAACCTCCGGCGGCGCGAACACACGCAGGAGTCACACCCTGAGCTCGGGGGCGCAGCACACGGCTCCACGCCTGCTCCCAGGACCGGGAAAGGGAGAGCAGCCGCGTAAAGCGAGTTCGGGCTGGGTAAGCCACGGGCAGCGCAACCCGAATCCGGATCGCCATCGCCGCCCCCCTCCGCGCCCGCTCCCTCACAGAACGGGGCAGCCCGCCGACGGGGCGGCCTGCTCGTCGGATTGGCTAGCCCTCCTGTCCATCAGCGCGCGGGGCGGGACGCCGCGCGCGCTCCGCCCGCCGCTGCCTGCCTCCGACGCGTGAGGGGGCGGGGCCGGGGCCGTTGCGCGCGCCGCCCGGCGCCTGCGCAGTTGGGGCGGGCGCTGAAATTCAAATCTGAGGGGGGCGGTTGGGAGCGGCGGCTTCGCCATTCCGGGGCGGCCTGAGGGAGCGGCGGCGGCACTGACAGCACCCGCAGCAGCGATGGACCCGTTCACTGAGGTGAGGGCACGGCCCCGAGCCGTGGAGGGGGGCTTAGTCCGGGGCGGGCGAGTTCTCTGCAGCGGGGAGACTTTCTCAGCACCCTCGTCTTGCTTGTGCTGGTATCTCCGATGCTGTGGCCGCTCAAGGCGTTTGCGGGGCGTCGGGTCTCTTCCAGGAGAGGACAGAGGGGTTATTCATGCAAGGGGCTGCGAAGGAGAGGGACTGATTTAAGGCGAGCTGATACCTGACCGCGTTTCCTAGCGCTTTAGTGTTTGCCTTTCGCGTGCGTCTGGCAGATAAGATTTTCGACTGAAACATAAGGGACCCTGGAAGCTAATGGGAGTGGTGTTGACACACATTCTGCCTGTCATATCTAAAGGTCGAGTGGGAAGTTTGCCCAAAGCAGCGACCATCTGATCAAAAGTGTGTCCTGTCTGACGTTATTGCCACGTGTGATTGGTCACTTTCATTGGCAGGCACAGTTCCTTTTTTTTTTTTTTTTTAAAAAAAAAAGCAGCTGGTGGGGTGGATTTATGTGTGTGGGTGGTTGGGTTTTACAGAGGCAAAATTGTAACAAAATGAGTGGAATTGACTGGCTTGAATATGAATGTCAGGTTTCTTAAAGATGTTATGCTGTACTTTGATTTTTGTGTGTGATAGATATAAAGCTGTGAAGTCTTGTGACTGCTTTGAGAAATGTCGTAGTAAAAATGGCCTTCAATCCACAGCCTGCCTAAAAAGCCTGAATTACTTTAAGAAAAATCCAAATCAAATACGCTGGTGAAATACTCTCTCCTCCCAGTGAAAACAATCTGTATATCAAACTGACATGCTTTAAATAAATTGAGCGCTCAGAAAAGGCAACTGCACAGATCCGATTTTAAAAACTGAGCATAAGGTATTGATCTCAACATCTTTACTAAATGGGTTATGCCAAGGCAGATTTACCCTACCCCCACGTAAAGGCTTGCTAAGTATAAACACCTAAAACCTCCTTCCTTAATTGGTAGTGAGTGACATGATCTAACTAGTCTTAAATAAACTTCAAGTCCAGACTACTGAATCAAGTTTAAAATGGTTTTGCATACTGGGAGATATTCCAACCTCAACACGCCCTTCTTGTAAATAACTGACTTTGAAAAGCTGTTACCAGCTGTGAGGCTGCTCCTCAGAGTAAACTTCATTCAAATGTTAGCTAGTATCGCAGAGTTCCTAAAATGTTGCCTTATAAAGAATGTTTATGCTATGGAGGGCATTCCACTGATGTGTAAAGATCTGACTAATGTTACTGTATTAGTATTAAAGTTCAATAACTTTCCTCAAAAAATTTTCTGAAAAGGAAGATTTTTTTGCCACCTACTATGAAGTATTTATGTTCTCTTTTTTTTCTTTTAATATAACCTTTCTTTAGCTTAACTATTTTTGGATAATCTTTGTCTACAAATTACTGTGTCCTGTTACTTGTAGGGAACTGGTGAGGCACTGTAAGTGTTGATTATGTAAAGCAGCATTATTTGAGCTTTCATTAGCTAAAGCATGCTGTTAATTCTGTTTTTGCTTATCACTTTACACGAAGAAATTTTGTCCAGGTCTCACTGAATTTAAGCGCAAATAAATCTTGCTGTAAGATTTAGTGAAATGCTTTCAAATTGGAGACTTCTGAAATAATGTTTCTATTGATTAATCTTACAGGCAAGAACTAATAGTCTTCCAAATCTCAACCAAATTATTCATATAGAATGCACTGAAAAGATAGTGCAGTGGATACTTTTTTTAGGATCACAATGAACATACCTTTTGTGACTTACAGTTTATAGCTGATTGTAAAACTCACCTTTGTTGCACAAAAGACCTTATGTTTGGAACTACAGAATATTAGAAATAGTCTAGGTTATTTTGTACTTTGAAATGCTTATTAACAGGCATAGAGCAAAGTATGGTTTCCTAGCATGTAGGATGACCAAAGAGAAATAAGTGATGCAGTTGCTCAGGGGAAAACTTGCATATGTGAAGTTTGAAGTTAACTGTTTTTTCCAGTGTCATGGATAAATTTGCTCCTTTTGCTGCATTCTGCTAGTAAAGCAGGGTAGTTAGAACACATTGTTGTAATCACATATGGGTCTGAGTATCTTCTCTAATGCTGCTAAATATGTACTTTAAAACATACATTTTTAAAACCAAGATTGCCCATCAACATTTAAAGTGGGAAGGCCTTTTCTGATTTTTAGATCGTGTTTTTGCAATATAAAGTGTAATCGTCTAGCTGTGACTCAGTAGTGCTCAGATTCCTAGATGTAATGAAATAGGTATGTCCTACTCAGAAACTTTGGCTCTTATCAGAACACTTGTATAATGTACTTGTAACAAATACCCTGTTGATGAACTTGAAAAGTTTCAAGTCTCAAGTTCTGGTGACTGGCTTGCTTACTCATAGTGTGTAATAGCACAGTTTGAATTATGGCAGTTGCATGGAAAACTTGAGATACAAAAAGCCAATAGGAGCTGGAGTTCAACAGCAGAGGCGTGCATTCTTGGGAAGTGATATCTTGTTTGCAACAACTGAAACTCCATTTTACTGAACTAACAAAACAGACAGGAATGTGACTCCATTTGAATAGAACTGTAGAAATACTGTTGTGGAAGATATATTAAACATCACATGAGAAGAACAGTTAATTTATATAGCATTTAAGATATTATTTATGTATTACCTGCACTTTGTAGCTTTGTCTTTTGGAGGTTGAAATAAGGAAACTTGACTTTTGTGGGCACAACTAGCATGGGACTTACATCTAAGGAACTCCTGACATTTCATCTGTCTTTTTGTTTTGTGTTGTTTTCTCAAAATCCTCCTCTTCTCTGAAAGTTAGAGAAGCTGATTTTTGCTTTTACAAAAAAAAAACGTTGAGATTGACATTCTGTTTGTCCTGTGTTGCCCTACAATGGAACATTGTTTAAGATGACAGCCTTAGACAGTTAAAATGTGAAATGTGTATTTAATTGCTGTGCAACAGGACAGATAATGCCTGGCACTGTTCTTGCAATAATTTATGTGCCAACAAACAAGTGCAGTTTATATGCTTCCCTTTAAAGGCCATTAGTTCAATGACACAATTAGTTGTTTCAAAGTGCCTTAAAACCGAGATCAAAGGACTAATTAATTATCCTTTAGATATGATCAAACTGAGTGATAAAGATTTATGAATGCAGTATTTTGAAAAAACAACAACAAAACCCCCAAAACTACAACAAAAACGGGGGGGGGGGGGGGAAACACAAAATAAAATGTATACAACCTATTTCAAACTTGGATGCTATAAGGAATCACTTTCTACTAGTGTGGAACACTTACTAAAACAGCTCTTTTGTATGGAATATGATCATAGTACTCAAATTTCCAATAGATAGGAAATGAAGGATGTTGTTAGGTAGCTTAACTGGTATCTCTGTTTTCTGTATACTGACATACTGTGATAAATAGCCTGTTTATTAAGACAACTGGTTATAATATCAGTCTGTTCTTAAAATTTAAGCTTGAGGAACAAAAATTCACCTTTTTATTTACAAGATGTAATAGCAACAACTTTTAAAAATATTAACAGCCCCACACTTAATTTGATGATTTTTTTATGACTACTTGGCAACCACTTCAATGTTTATTATGTTAGAAGGTTAGTGCCAATCAGGTGACTTGACCATATGCTTTATCAATGTGTCAAAAAACTTACTAACAAGACTTGACAGTTCAAGACTGTCATGTGCTGATTCAAAAAAAAAAAAGTACTTTCAAACATTTCTGACTATTTCAGGCTCTGCAGAACTGCCTCTGCTTTATTTAAATTTTGCCATTGTTTATGCCTCATTAGCCTGGTTTCCTCTGAAAGCCAAGCTAGTAGGAGACACCAGTTGATTAAATGACTGGAACTTTGGAACCTGCTGGCTAGCTTCACCTCTTCTTAATAAAATAGTAGGTGTCTCAGATGTAACTGCTTCTACAATATTCACCAAAGTATGTGGCTGAGTGACAGAAACCAAACCACTGACTTGGTAAAGAAAATGCTGCAGACTGTTATCTGTCTGGTAGGCCAAAGAACTTCAGAAAACCTGCAAACATGTACTGACTGGCCAGATAGCAAGAAGGTAACTTGGCACGTGCTACAGCGTGAGCTACCTTTTATTTAACAGGTACTTACTGAAAATGGGAGAAGCTATGGGTATTGCAATGGTGAAATCAAAGTATGGAGGTCAGGGTTTTATCACAGTGAGACAAAGGAGGTAGAAAAAACATCTAGCTGGCAGTGTAGAAAGCATGTTTTGTTCATTCTGCTTTCAGGAGGGCATAACCATTCAGAAAACTGGACTCTGAATATTTCTATCGCGTTGCATTACAGTGGATCAGTTAGCAACGTCTGAGAGCTGCGTTTGTCTTAATGTAGCTTTCACTATAAATTTCTGGTATTGTGGATTTTAGTATAAGTTATATAAAAATCAAACATTTCTAATTTAAGCTATTGCTAGTTAACACATATATTGCACTGTATAGTAACACATGGTTTATTCACTACTCAGAAACTCCTTGAAAGAACCCGGGCCAGGCGAGAGAACCTGCAGAAGAAAATGGCTGAGCGGCCCAAGATGGGAGCGAGACCCACAATGCAGACCAAGAGGGTCAGGGAGCCTTTGTTAGAAACTGGTAACCAGGCACCTCTTCCTGGTGAAGAAGGTATTTTACATCAAGTTTAATAAAGATTGTCTTTTGATACAAGTCCCATCTCCTTTTCCTAAGGGCGCAAGTGAAAACCCTTAGTGTTTATCTTAAACTAAAGAGGGATGGATGCAGTTACCTGACCACTAGGGCTGAATATGACTAATGTTTAGCTTAACCCAGGAGCAGGTGCTCTAGGTAATTAGTAAGATATTTAAAAATTATTGTATATGCCAAAGATAGTGCCTTGAGCTTGGTAGAATTTGGGAAGGGCAGTTTTTTGGGAGGCATATCAGGCTATTAATAAGTCATAACTTTATTTGCATTACTGTTTTGTATTGTCTTTGAAAATATTTTAGATTGTTTGATTACTAATTTGCTTGAATACTTTGGCCTGTACAGAGAAACCTGGTACAAAGCCATCACCATCAAAGAGGCTCTGCCCTAACAATATGGAGACTCAAAATTCTAGTTTGGAGAATGTACAGCCAGTTCCTTCAAGTTCCACAAGCCATCGTTCTCCTGAGATGACTTCAGAGTTGCATGTAACTACTTCTACGAGGGCTTCATTGGTTCAGCCTCTTGAGAAAGGAAAAACAAACACCGAGTCAGAAACTCCTGCAGCCCTTTCAGTCAAAACACGTATGCAGAAACTGGCCGAACAGCGCCGCTGCTGGGAGAGCGAGGGTATGTTTCACTCACTAAGCAGTATTGATGGTGTTCAGTGTCTGCACTGATGATTGTTTGGTAGCAGAAGATAAGTTTGTGTGTGTGAATGCTAATATTTTTATAAAGAATTATTAGACAGCACTGGGGAAGGCTTAAAATAGTGAAACTGTTGACTGTAGCTTATATTGTATACGTTGGTTTGTTTTTTTTTTTTTGCCCCCCTACTAATGGGATGCCTTGCTCATGACAAAGCTGACATAAAACTAGTAAGCTGCTTGGTTGAAAATGTGTTGACTTTGCAATGGGCTTTATTTTAACTTTAGTCTCAATGCCTGCAGAGCTAACAGCTTGATTCTGTTGATGGCAAGAACATCTGTTGATAAACTCAACATATAGCAAAATGCAAAAGATGTAAATATATCTCATTATATTTTATCAGCAAAATACATGTATTTTTCTTTTTTTCCAGATCCCTCTGAATATGTTCCTCTGCCTCCTGCCCAGTTAAAAGATCTGTCTGTTTCCCCACCTAAGCAAACATCTAATGCCCTGGCAAGTGATACCCCTATTGGGAGAAGAGGCCGTTTAGCTAACCTTGCTGCTACAATTGGTTCCTGGGAAGATGACCTAAGTCATCCATCTGCAAGGCAAAACAATGCACAAGAACAGCCTGGCACTACTTGTTTATCCAAATTGTCCACTACAAGTGGAGCATCTGCTAGAATCAATAGTAGCAGTGTAAAGCAGGAAGCTGCATCCTGTTCTCAAAGGCTTGTTGAGGCTTCTATTAATAAACCAGCAAACTCAAAGATAGCGGTGAGTGTCTGATTTAGTTGCCGATTAAAAATTTGAGTATCGGGGGGACAAATGTTAACTCATAACTGTTTAATTTGAATTTAAAGATTTGGTGTGATCAGTCTTAGTCTATTTATAACTTTTGCCTTGCTGCAATCCCACATGCCCTTTTTTTTAATAGGGGACATGAAACAGCTTAGAATACCTTTTATTGATACTTAAAGATGTGTGTACTTAAGTCTTGTAAAAATTGATGTCAAAGTAGTTGATGGCTGCTCTTTTGACCATCAGAAGGAGGCTTCTTAGAGATATTGGGTTTCACTCTAACTTCATATAGTTGATTAATTTAATTGTAAATATTGCTGTGTGAATATTCAATCAGAATGCAGAAATTAGTAGTACCAGATACCTATTGTTCAATTTATGCCATTTATGAAATGACAATATCTGCCATGTGCAACCATGTTTAGGAAAATATGGGAAAATACATAAAGTAACTGGCAAAAGCATCTGGAATCAAATACTGAAACAATTTGAAATACTGGGGGGGAAAAAAAAAATCTGCAAAAACCTTATAATACTTGTTTGCAGCTTTTTCTATTGTTGATGGATGATAGGTGTGTTATAGTATGCTATGCAGAAGGCACTCATTCTTTTTCCTCTGGAGACTGTACATTCTTATTCTCTCCACTTAATGTTATTCCTTTTTCCCTTGTAAGGATCCAAACAATTTAACACAATCCTCAAGAGTCACTGTTCCCTGTTCTAAAGAACCTGAAGTACAACCACAGCTAACAGAGAATCCCTGCAGCCCTCAGAAAACTGAAAAGCGTGCACAAACAGCAAAATCAACTTTTCCCCAACCAGTTCAGTCCAAAGAAGAGCCAGTCAAAGGAACACATGTGCAACTTGAACCGAAGGGTAAACCCACAACACCAGGTAAGCTATTTCTCAGCTTCAGTAAACATTCATTCAAATTAAGCTTCTGTGTCCTGTGTTGACAAATACTTATTAGTTAAGAATTTATGGTAACGTATCAGATAATGCCTATTTTCTGCTCTAACTTGCGTAAAGTCCTGAAGAGTTCTGAGATAATTATAAATTGTACAGCTTCTGTATTTTGCAAAGGTGTTTTCTTGGACATGGTTTTAGTAACTCTTGAAAGCAAAATCAATGAACTTTTCACTATGTAAAAAGGTATCTTGCTACCATCAGTTAACTGAGACTATTCAAAGCTTCTTTCAACTTGTTGGATACTATGTGTATCTAATCGCTATAAGGTAAAGAGTCTGCCTATGTTAAAAGAAATCAAAGCTAAATGCCACACAGATGCTCTAACTTTGCATAGTGTCTTTCTTTTCAGTGGTAGCATTGATGTCGAAACAAGTCATCATCCCCGGTTTTAAAATGCACTGCTTGCTGGGTCAGAAACTTGAACTAACAGCTTGAACTCTTTGAAATGATGGCCAGTAGATCAAGTGTGTGCCTCTAAATATGCTGACAGTAAAAGACAAGCTCAATAAAGTGGGGTGGATGCCGAACAATGTATCCACCTTATGTACTAGGATGCTCATTTACATTGTTGTAGTTTGAGCTTAAACCCAGGACATACATGAAAGATCCAAGTGAGGCTGGTTGTAGAGGAATTGTTGAAAAGGCAAACCAGTTTAAATAACTGATGGGTCACATGTGGACTTTAGTAAGAGAACCACATCTATTTGCTCTGATTTGCTGCTTTATTAACTTCAGTGTTCTGTTACTGTGGTGACTTGTACTTCAGCTTTAGTTTGTATAAAGTAAGAGTTGTAAAGAAGACAGCTTAATTGCTTTATTGAGAAATTTCAGCAGGATGTGAAATTGCAGTGATTTTTTTTTTTTTTTTTTTTTTTTTTTTTCCTGTGTTTAAGAGTTTCTTTCAAGACAAAACAATTGTTCTTCTAGGGGGATCGGGAATTAAGCCCTTCCTGGAACGCTTTGGGGAGCGCTGTCAGGAGCGTAGTGCACGGAGTCCTGCTACAAATACTCCAGGGTGCAGAACACCCATTGTTACCCCAAATACAAGGACAATTCAGGAAAGGCTTCTCAAACAAAATGAAAATTCCTCTACTGCCAGTTTAGCACTTCAGCTTAAGCAGGTATGACTTGCTACATTCATAGCTTGCTTATAAGTTTAGGGAAGATTTTTACTGTTCTGCACCTACCTGAGGAATCTGAAATGTTTTGACATCTTAAAGCTGTCAGCTTTCCCTGCTTTCCCTTTTATTTGCTTAGGAGCGTGAACGAGAACTTGCATGCCTTCGTGGCCGATTTGATAGGGGCAATCTGTGGAGTGCGGAGAAAAGTGAAAGTTCAAAGAGAAAACTTCCAGAAGCTAAAATGGTAATGCGTTACCTTCATGTATCAAAATATGATAGTCTGTGAATTGTTTTACCATGTTCTGAACACAGGGATAGATATGCAAATATAAATAAAAGATAAAAACCTATGCTTTGTGAATGCCCAGGCTCTGCAAGACTGCTTGTCGACTGGTTTGTATGATTATTAACAAATTATTAGATTTTTTTTTTTTCCTACAGAATCAGTTAAGGAGCCCAGTGATACTACTTTAAGCCAGTAGATTTATTTCTTTTTTTTGATAAGTGTTTTTTTTTTTATTCTGTAACTTTAAAAGCAAGGGAAAGCTTATCCCACACTCATTTAGCTGAAGTACTAAATACTAAATTTTCTTAAATAAATAGGATCTTTCTTGATATTGGATAGACAATCTCTTTTTCCTAGCAGGTGTTAAAATGTATGTGTTTCTAGCAGCTTCTTTTAGTCACTTAGTACATTCAGGAGGTAATGTTCAATATTTTTATGTTTGCAGGAAAGCAAATCTCGGGCTAGTCCAAACCATCCTTCTAGTTCAGATGCCACTGCTTTTGGATCAGCAGAAGACACAACAGCAAGTGACAGGCCAGCAAAGTCTCCCAGCGTGGAGTCTTCAGGTAAGAACTGTCGCTGTTTGCCTATGGCTAATGCTGGCCTGAAGCACTGCTCTTGTTCATGAGCAGTTAGAGGCTGGTAGCGCTGACCTGTAGAACTGGACCTCTTATTTGGTTACTGATTTGTCTAAATCTTCTCATAAGATAATAATACTATGTACTCCTATACCACATGTAATATTGGCAAGGACAGACTGCCTTTTCGTTTCTCAGTGTGTTTATCTAGGCTTCATACTTCCATATATGTTAAGTGTAGGCAGAGTGAATGAGAACCGTCAGTTATCGATTTAATCTATACTGTACTTGAGTATCCAAATTTCCACAATAATCTAATGGGAGGGAACTCTTCCCTTGTCACTGTCCCCTTATGATATTCATTCTTATAGTAGGGGATATGGAAAGAATTAAGAGGCCTTTGTGACACCCTTTCTGGTGCTTACTGAGCGGAAGAGCCTCCAGTTCTTTGTGAAAAAAAGAGTAAACTTAATGCTTCCTATAGACATTATGGGCAAACCAGGTTATCGAATGTGCTTCCAGAAAAACAGGATGATGCCATGCTGGTTTTTATGTGGTGGGTGGTTGTGGGTTTTTGGTGGTTTTGTTTTAATTTTCCCTTTTTGCTCTTGAGTGACTGTACTTTACTATGGTTTCAGCATGGGATTTTTGTGCTATCAGTTTTCTTGATTATAAGATTGAAGTATAGCATACAGGTTGTGGAGGGTATGTATTGTAATGCCTTTTTTTTTTTTTTGACAGCAAGCTAACTGAAATACTTAATCTAGTGGGCTTTTTGTAAGTTGTCAGTTATATTATCAAACTTCCACAATTCAATAACAAAAAAAAAAAAATTCAAAGGCTAAACCATCTTCAGTGACTTCTATTTTTATAAACTACCTAGAGGCTTCTAAATGTGAAGAGACTGATAAACCCAGTCCTCTGAAGATCACTGAGTTGAAGAGCCCTCTAAAAGCGATGTCTGTCTCAAAACTTGAACAGCTTGCTGAGAAACCAAAAGGTTTGTATTGACTAGATGTATATTAATGTACTTAGCTATCTGTTGCCTCTTGTCCAGTGGAGTGTTAATATCCTTCAAGTCTGAATAATGAATTCATCATACAACTGCTGACACTCGTGTGTTTTGTTGTGAAGTTTATATAAAACAAATCAGGAAATGTCTTTTGTCATAACTCTTTTGACATTGAAGTCTTCAAGGAATATTAAAAGCTTATTGAGAAAGGACAGAAATGACTTCTCTACTATGGGGCTTGCAGTTAAGTTTCAGACCTGTTGGAACTAAAATGTTGAAGTTTGTCTAACAAGTTTATCTTTTTATTCTCTCTCTGTATCAGTTATGCAGTATATGTGATAATAGTATATTAAAATAAGGATGGAAGTACGCTTTAGGGTTCTATATGCCTGACTATAAGTGCTTTTTAATCAAGATCACTTGAAAAGCAAAAATAGTTGGCTTACCTGTTATCATATTTATGTTCATTTAATAAGAATGAACTTTAGTCTTGATGCTACTAATATTTTTAAAATATACCCCTCCAGAGGAAGTATATGAAATCAAAATGAGTGTGGATGATGAGATGAATAGCTCAAAAGTGATAAATGAAATTTTTGAAGTTCTTCAAGAGGATGGTCCAGACATAGAAAAGCTGAAGAAAGAAATGAGCATAAGCCTGGAAGGTGAAAGTGATGAGGACGAGCAGGAAGATTCACTGAATATTTCATCAATGTCTCTGTTAACTCCTCTAGTGGAATCTGTTGGTCCAGAGGTGAGAGTTCTTAAGAGGTGGGGAAGGGCTTGTTTAGCACACAGATGTATGCTTCTCTTGTGAACAGTGATATTTGGCTCTATTGTCATACCTGAACAGTTACAAATGACATTTTGCTAATGAAAACATGAGGTAAAGTTATTTTTCTCTGAAAATAGCATAGCAGATTGGATGCTCTGCTAAACAAGTGGTTTAACTTCTGCTAAATCAAGCTTGAGTATATACATCCATTACTTGTGCTGGACTTCCAGTGATATACATGCATTCAGTGAAGTCGTTACGGAAGAAAATCTGGAAAGAAGTGATTACGTAAATGTACCAGTTTGGAAACTATGGGTGAAATCTCCCCGAGTTCAATGATCTGTTGGTGTCTTTAGAATAAATAAACAATTAGCTTGCTCCATGGCCTAGGAAATAATTGTGAAATGTCTCTTAATTAGTATTAAGCAGCCCCCAAATTTACTGTTTATATGCAAAATAAGTAAAGGTGAGAGAAAACAGATAATGATTAATGGGGGCAGATACCTGTAATAGAACCTTTTCTTCTCCCCAGGCCTTTGTTTCTCCTTGTAAGTCAACTGGTGAAGGTAGCAGCATCAGTGATGTAAGTCTGAAGTCTGAAAAGTTCCAAAGGACTAAAGTCCCCAGGGCAGAATCTGTAGACAGTATTGGCTCTATGTCAGAAGATCGCAACCTTCCCTATAGGTAATAAACACAAAACCCACACCTGATTCTGTAAGTGTGCAAATTAAGACACTGACTTCTTTTAACTCTTCGCATGAAGCATACTGCTTAAACTACAAAGCTTTTTTCCCCAAGATCTTGATCTTTATCAGAAATTGTCTCTGTGTAGTCTTTATGTTGACTAAAATTAAAATGAGCTGATAGAAAGCTTTTTGAAAAAGCCATTTAGGCAAGTTGGAAAACATCAATACCTTATACATATGTATGTATCTTAAAAAAAGCTTGGCACACCTGTGAAACATTTAATGGGGTTTTCTCTTTTGAAAGCATTGATGCATATAGATCTCAAAGATTTAAAGAAACCGATCGTCCTTCAATAAAGCAAGTCATTGTTCGTAAAGAAGATGTTGCTTCCAAACTGGAAATGAAAAAGAATGGCCTATCTGATCAAGTCAATATCAAAAAGAAAATGCAGGTATCTAATGTGCTTAAAATTATTTTTTAATTTTATGATTTCCTCGCTTAATTTCCCCTGTGACTGTCCAGGACATTAACATACTGCTTAAAACTGCAAAATTAGGTTGTTTAGCATTAGATGTCTAACTGTAGGGAATGATATTGCATGATTTGAACAGCTAATGCATCTCTTGGAATCATGCTATAGAGTAAGTGGAGAGAACAAGCCATTGTTTTGAGAAGGGTGGGGAATCTATATCTTATTACTGCCTTTGAATTAGGCAGGATACATAACTACGTACTTTCAGTAGCCAGTGTTCTGATTTACTGGTGCCTTGTTCACGTACATTGCTGAACTTCTGGTTAACTGCTGCTTCCCCTTGTGAAGAGAAGATGACTGGATAAAAAGCATACAAACATTGAAGTCAATCACTCCCCACCATATTTAAATTACCTCTGAGGTAAAAAAAAATTGTGCTACAATATTCTTTTGCAGAAGTAACCGTAAACGGCAACATTTTTGTAGTTGCCTCTGACTATCAGAAAAAAAGTCTGATTTTTCTGACGCGTAGCCCCAAAAATGCTACTATCAAGACATTTGCTTGATTGAATATAACACTAAATATCTCTTCTTGCCAATTATTGTTACTATTGTTTACTCTAGGAGCTGAATAATGAGATCAACATGCAGCAGACAGTGATTTATCAGGCCAGTCAAGCTCTGAACTGCTGTTTTGATGAGGAACATGGGAAAGGGTCACAAGAAGAAGCAGAAGCTGAGAGACTACTTCTCCTTGCAAGTAGGTTTTTAGACTCAAGTTCAATTCTTTGTCATAAACACTTTGGGAAGAACATTTGGCAATGCATTTGTTTTGCTACCTTGTAACTGCTTACTTATAGTTTGCTACCTGGAAAACAGGGTGAGGATAATACCTGTTCAGTGTCAGCTGCTTCTATAGGCAAGAGGACATTTTTGGTATCTATCTTGTCCCTAATATTCTTGCTATTCTGGAAGATGATTAAGATTTCTGTTGCATTTTACATACTTATGGCCAAAAAAAAAAAAATTGTTCAGTGCTACTTTTTCTTCTGTTACAACTATAACTTCTCTACGCAGCTGAGAAGAGAACTGCTTTATTGGAAGAACTGAATAAACTGAAGAGTGAGGGACCTCATAGTAAAAGAAACAAAGCTGCTTCTACACCCACTGAATTTGCTCCATCCAGGGGATCTGTTTCCATTTCAGAAATGCGTCTACCTCTAAAAGCAGACTTCGTATGTGGTACAGTTCAAAGACCAGGTAAAACTAGCAATTGGAAAGCTCTACCCCTTCCTTCCCCCATCTTCCCTACATATATTTCTGGTTTATTCTCCTTATTTTTTGTCTTCTGCATTGGTTTCTCAGAACTGTGGGGGCAATGAAAATTTAGCCATAACATTTAATTGATCTGCTCTTTGGCTAAGCTTTTCAATATTTTCCGTGGTTTTACTTGCAACCTTTTCTAGCTTATGAGGTTCAAGAAACTTATTGAGACTTTCCCAGCCAGCCTTGAAGATCTTTGGTCCTCTAACCTGTTGGGGAAGAAGTAGAATTTTGTATCTCAGGTTGTGTTCTCTTTCTGCCTTGGATTTTTTTTGATGTATGCAAGCCTAGTACTAAATATCATTACATAAATTCTTACCTCTGGTGTCATGAAATGCCTCATTAAGCTTCTTTTTTTCAGTCCTCCTGTTAACAGCCCAAAATACTTAATTTACAAAGACTAGCCTTCCATTATCTTGTCATATTCAAGACATTAAAGTGTTAAAATGTGGATTTGTTCCAGAAGAAGATCTGGCAATATCTCTGTAGCTCTAGAGACTTATCCTGGAGCATAGTAAGCTTCTGTCATGTGGTTGTTTTAAAGAATCTGCAAGCCCACAATAGCCAGTGCTATTTTATCTAATGCCACAGAATATGATTGTAGCTGAACAGGTTCCTGCTTCTTGCCTCACTAAAACTTGAGGACAAAAGTAATTGGACAAAGTCTTGTTAATATTGGTTGTAAAACTTCTACTAATGAATTCATATGTAGACTTTCTTGTTTAACTGTCCTATGGAATGTAAAGTGTGTTTCTTTATATCTTCAAATTAAACCACAGA
Source organism: Tyto alba (assembly GCF_018691265.1). Classification (NCBI taxonomy): domain Eukaryota; kingdom Metazoa; phylum Chordata; class Aves; order Strigiformes; family Tytonidae; genus Tyto; species Tyto alba. The sequence goes on from NW_024881322.1 coordinate 9,646,252, forward strand.
CAAGAATATAAATGTAAATATCTGACCTAATTTACCACCACCCCACTCCTGACACGTTACAGTTCTTGTTGCATGAGATAATTCACCTGTGTTATAGGAAAGCCTCCCTAATGGTTACAAAAATATGTTTAGTCTCTATCAGTAATTCCCAAACCCAAATTGTCTAAACGAACAACTATGAACTATTTGGTGTCAAAACTTTATTCTGGAAATGCAGCATTTGCTATACATTTTGCACTGGAAGCTTTATTTCATCTCTGAAGAGAACATCAAATATAAAGAGTACAAATCAATGCTTATTGCAGTCTTCAGTTGTTCTGACAGCTGTGACTTGTCATATACAAGAGATCACTCAATCTGGTTTGGGTGTGGGGTTTTTTTGTCGTGTTTTTTTTTTTTTTTTTTTTTTAATGTGGTATGATGATATGCCATTCTTTTGTTTTACTGTTCAGTGATTTGCTGCACAAACTCCAAATTATCTCCTGATGCTCTTGAGATGTGTGCTTGTGGTCTTATTTTTTTTCCCCTCATGTGAAAAGTTAGGGAAATGAGTTTCCTGGATAACGGGTTCCTTCGTAGGACTGAAAGAAGCATGAGAACTGGCAGTAGCAAAAGCTGATGCATAGTTAAGCTGGCAGGCCTAGAGAATAACAACAGTGTGTAAGGAACTAAGATCATCTGCTGAATCTGACTGAAAGTTCTTCCTCTCCCTTCTTGTACACTGGGTAGTGTCGGTCTGGCCTGAGTTGCCACAGACAGTAATGCAGTTGTGAATCCTGTGGAGACTGTCTTACTAGTGGACATAGTAGGGAAAAAAACTTGTTTTAAGAGTAAGCTTATAAGCAAACCTTGACTGTAATCAAGTGTTTAAGTGGAGTGAAACAGAGATGTGTTTTAATGACAATGCAGTACTTGAGGGTTTTTAGGTAGTTGGACACATCGGGCTAATAAAACCATCTGATATGTATTTGCAGACGCAGCAAACTACTACTATGTAATAATACTGCGATCTGGAGCAGAAAACATGGTTGCAACCCCATTAGCAAGTACTGCCAGCTCCCTGAATGGAGATGCTCTTACTTTTACTACGACATTTACTATGTAAGTATAAAGAAACTGTTTCAGAATCAGTTTCAACTCTGGTGGAGCATGCATAAAAACATTTATAATATTCATTCATCTAAGGATGTCATATTCTACAAACAAATATAGTAAGATCTTGTGGTATGGGTATTTCCTGCTTCAAGAAATAGCTCGAATGCTCTTTTGAGAAAAGAGCAATCTAGACTTACTCTATCATCCATCAGCTAATTTATCTCTTGCTTTTTCTACTTTTGTTCTCTCCTGGAACACTTGCAATGACAGGTAGATTGCTCTGCCTGAGATGATGTGTGTTTCTCTTTTCAGCAACTAACATATTATATAGCTATTTGGATTTGGTATCTGGAAAAAGTAGTACTCGTAAAACTAAAACTTCAACTCTCATATGTTAGCCAAAAAGGTGTTGTGAGTTCAACATGGCTGTTTGTTAGCAAAAGTCTTCCAAAATATATAGGGAAACTCCCTTTTTAAAGTTCAATCCAACTGGAATTTTCACTTAAAGCTATTTACTCAAAAAAACCTATTCTCTGTTTTTAGAAATGTCTGCCAGCAGTGGAATGCAGGGTGCAATCTGAGAAATGGTAGATGTATTCCATCTGCCCCTTGTCCTCCCTCCCCTTTTGTTCTTTGCATTATAGAAAGTATCTTGAAATAAAAATATGCTCAAGTCTTAAAACCAGCAATGCTGCTTGCACTGAAGAGTACCACTGTAGAAGTGAAAGGATTTCAAACAGCCCAATTGGCCTGCAGGAACAACACTGTGACTTACTAGTAAGAGATTAGCTCTTAGTTAGCACTATGGTTAAGCTTCTCTTGTGTAGAACCTAGCTGCTCTTGGGACATTTTTAAGCAGTGGAAGGAGGGAAGAAGTAAAGAGTAACTTTATTAAGAGTAACTAAAAAACTAAAACCTTTCTGCTTCAGTCTGCATTTAACTTATTTTTTCCCTTCCTCCCTTTCAGGCATGATGTGTCAAATGAGTTTGAAATAAATCTAGAAGTTTACAGCTTGGTATGTATCAGTTCCTGGCAAGAGGATGTGTAAGGGAGAATGATGTGTTGTACTTTCTTAATACATTCTTGCCTTACAGGTGCAGAGAAAAGAAGTTACAAGCTCTGATAAAAGGAAAAAGGCAAATAAATCTAAGGTAAACAAAACATGAAAATCAGTATGTTGTATTTCAACAGAAGACTGGGAGTTCAGAGAGAACTGACTAATAGTCTTAGAATATCTTTTGGTTGCTTTTGTTCTTGCTGTTTTTTGGAACATCTGCAGTAACAGATGGGTTATGGAGTCTTGGAGCTATTAGCTATAGACTGGACCCGCAGCACTTGGTTGAGTCTGAAACACATTGGAGGGGAAGGAGAAGAAGTCTTACAGGTTCTGCAAAATGCTATACTTTGCAAACTTTTATGTATTAGGTGTGGTGACTCTGATAGTGATTTAGTGCCCTTATTCACTTTATTTTAACTGCACCAGTCAATATGCCCTACCCTGCGGTTTGATAGGTCTTAAAGGTTCTGTTGATCAGCTGTGACGCTTCTCTTCTCAGTGTTAAGTAAAATCACTAGATTATTTTTAAAGCAAATATTGTTTTAACAACTCCTTGGACATCAATGTTTCGGCTTGGATAGGGAGCAAATTTCAAGTGTCTGTGTTTTATTAAGGCTTTGTGACCCCAGACAAGCCAGTGGCTTTCTGGAGGTGGGTTTTCTGTGGCAGTGGTTTTTTTTTTTTTGGTTGTCATTCCAAAAGCTGGACATGAGGTGTATTAATGATTTTAGGTCAGATTTCTTCCTTGTCAAGATATCTTTTACTTAATGAATGCAAGACACGAGTGTATTTCAAAACAGTTGGACTGAGTACTTAAATCCTGTTTCTGCAAACAAAAATAGGAACTTTTTTCTGTCTTTACTTTCATTTGGCATACTGAAAGCATGCTTCCATCTACCCCCCAATAAAACCAGTTTGCAGTATAGGGTTTCCTTCTCTCCTGTGCTGTAGTTTAGAGGAATCTTTACTTAAAATTCAATGTTTTTGTGGCACTGTAAGTTGCTGATGTGGGTTTATAAGTTTGCTGATGGCATCCTGTATCTCATTTTTGACAAGCTTCTTGCACTTGTCTTTCAGCTTCAAGAATAAGTACATAATTCTAGTTCATGTTTCATATACACTCTCACTTAAACTTTGAGATTTTCACCTGAAAATATAGATAAGTTACTACAGTAGCACATAGAACCTCCCAGTACTTGTTTTCTTAGCTCATCTTTAACAAGCAAATTGAAGCTCTGTTACATGAAAAGGTCTACTAAGATTGAGGGTTTTTTTGAAACACCTGCTGTCCATTCCCAGCTAACGCATACACAAACTTTTCTGCAGTTAATATTTCTTTGATGTTTAGCATTCCTTCCATTGAAATACATTACATCTAGTCAAAAAGCAAGACTTACTCATTACAACTAGTATCTATTCAAAATTTATTTACATAAGTCTTCAGTAGTTTCACTGTCTAACATTCAGGCTAATGTGATGGACAAATTCAGTGGCAAATGCATTTATCTTCTTATATTCTTTTTTAGGTTATTACTCCAAAGAGATTATTAACATCTATTACCTCTGTAAGTATGAATGTAATATTGTAACAAGATCTGCTTATGAGCACTTTGAAAGACCATATTCTCACCCTGAATAAGGCTGTGCCCATTGTAGGCTCTTCGGGTCCCTTACTTGAAATTCTATAAACTGTCCAGCATTCTGTCAAACTCTAGAGCCATCAGCTCAAGAAATAGGTAACAGCTCTAAATACCTAATGCTGGAAACAAGCAGTTACTACACATTTAGTTGGACTTTCTTTTCAATCAGTTTGTTTTTAAAGTACTTCAGTTTCTAATTTAATTTAGTATTCTGTAGAAATTATAAAAAATTAGTTTTCCACTAAGCTTTTATTTTTTTCTCTTTTTCTAGAAAAGCACCCTTCTTACTCCAGGTAAGTAAAATCTAAACATCTTATGCGAAGATGAATAATCTACACTTGCTGTGTAAAGCAGTATATCAATAAATAAAACTTATTACAGATGATACTTTGGGAGTAATAAACAGAATTGTGTCAGTTTGCCAGCCCAGAAACTGGCCCTGTGTTTATATCTGAGTTACCTTTATGTCCAATGGAAGATGTCTTCAAAATTAGTATCTGGTATCAGATGCCTGTGGCTTACATTATTTTCCTGAAAAGGTGAACTCAAATTAATTTTAAGATTCTAAACTAGTCTGTCAACAGAGTCATACAGAGCAAACTTGAAAATATGAACAGATTCTGAAGGTATTGCTTGTGTGTCGTGTTTAACATGTTTATGTATTTCTGACTCTTGAGGGAGGAGAACAGCATCTCTGAGTTTTTTGAACTACATGAAAATGTGTTATGCCCTTGTCTGACTATGGTATAAGATACTTGAACTAGCTTTGGTACAAATAGCAGCAATAAAGAGCTCATGAACTAACTCTGGAATGTCTACTGTGCTGCTGCAACTAGGCAGATTCCTGTGCCTGAGCTATAGTGCTTGTTCCTATTGGTATAAGTGCAAAGAGGAATACAGGCATACAAATTCTAGAAGACTGCAGTGTGCCACTTGAAGAGGTTGAGATTTGAAACTCAAGTTCCTACTGCAGGGCATGTGAGCTTTGCAGTGTGCCCTGGTGTGCTCTCTGCCCCCCTGAGATGACTTAAAAAGATCTACTCAGGAGGAATCGAGATCCTGTCTAAATATGCTGCTGGGCTGCTCTGCAAAGAGTGCTGCTCATGGAGTACTGAGTACGGCATGCATACAGTAGTACAAAAAAAGCCTTTTTAAGCCTTGCAGCATCCTGATTGTGTGTTGTGTTACAACTTGACTTTAGCTTCTTTCTCCACAGCCATGGCCAGTCCAGGTGGTCCTAATGCTGTACGCACTACTAATTTCATCCTTGTTGGATCCCACAAGTTATCGCTGTCTTCTGTAGGGAATGCCAAATTTGCATTGGACAAGGTAATGGAAATTATTGGTTACTGATCCAAAACTAATTGCATACTACTAGAAAAACAAATATGAGTCTGGATTGACTGTTCTCAGGCAAAATGACCGCCCTAGAAATGAATCACATGGGTTTATATATATGTTATTAATATATATATTAAAACTATGTATAGTAGCTGTTACTCCTATTTAATTTCATAGGACAGAAACATAATTTTGAGATACAACAGACTTATGTTAATACGCTAGATGTTCTTTCTTTTCTGTAGCTCAATGTAAGGTATGGTTATGCGAAGAAAATGAAGGCATTTGGTTACTGAACTGCTTTCACCGACAAAAATTGATATATGCAGTTGGCATCTCTGCATGGTCTTCATAAACTTTGTTACTGTTACAGTCTTGCAGTTATCAATAAGACACTGTTTTAATGAAGTATTTGAAATTTTCTGCATTTAATTGATTTAAAATTGCTGTTTTGATACAGTTAGGAGTATGACTTTCCTTTAATATCCTAATTAAATCATAGAAGCAAACTATTTTAATATTTTGAGATCTGTTATTGAGTTCTGTACTGTTAGTTTTTTTGTGTAAACAGAATTTACTTATTGGCTTTATACCATTAGAAATTAAATACATTCTTATATTCATTATAATCTCTAACCTTGTAATATCTTATACCAAAAACCTATTTTAATAGGTGTTTATACCAGCAGCTATACTAAGCTAACTTAAATTAATTCAAAAGTTACTACTGCTTATAGTAGTACCAAATTACAGCTTTATCCAAACATCAACATAAGAATAGATTTTCTTCTTGGCTAATTAAGTCTTACTGTGATGACAGTAGCATTGCAATTATAGCTTCTGATGAGAGATGAGATAACAAGAATTGGTTGTGTTTGTGCATAAGATTAAAACCAAAATACCACAATAATCCCAACTTGCTTTTTAAAAGTTTTACTTTTTGCAGATACAAGCAGACTCCTGTACTGAAACAGTTTGCAGAACTTAACAGTTGAATTGCACTTCTGTTACTGACTGTGTGAACTTCAGAAGTACCAGCTTTTATTCTTCAGCATAAATGCTTAACCAGAACTAGATGTAGATAGAAATCTTACTTTGTATATGGCTTGGTTATTGGAAACGCCTTGTTCTTGGAGTTGGGAATCAGCTTTTACATTATATTCATCAATTTGGGTTTGAACCTCTTTAAAACAGGACACTGGACTGGACTAGTAGACTGTAGCACAAACACAAGGTTCAAATAGAATTCCAGGGAAACCATCACTTGGTTAATTTTTTCCAGGTGCAAGCTTCAAAAGTTATGAATAAGAATTTCCCTTTTTTGTCAGAACTTCTTTTATTTTTGTTAAATTATCACCTCTATAGAGCTTCAGTTTTGACTTGGCCTGTGGCTGTACCAAACAGCTGCTTTTTAACTTGCTCCATGTGTTTCTAATATGGAACAAACTGCTGCCACTGGATTTTTTTTCAAGTTTCATTCCTCTCTTTTATATACACCATTAAAATTCAGAGTAGAAAGGACCAAAATGTATTAATTTACACTAATTGCATTGAGCATGTTTCTTTTTTCCCTAGATAAATTTTGAAGGGGAGGAAAAAGAACTGTTGAGCTATATGTTCCAGGACAAGGTTGCTATGAGCCTTTAGTTTATAACTTAAAATAGGAAACTGCTTCCTAATGCATGTTGCTTATGTCTGTGTGGCTGTTTAATTTTTTTTTTTTTAATTCTTCTAAAAAAAATATTTACAAAGATTTACTAACTAAACATGTTAAAAGCCTTTAAGACTTGCAGCATTCTACTCTTTTACAATGACAAGAACCCTGCTAGAAGTTATTTAGGCCACCTAGGTTGTTTTTCTTAATTAACATGTCTCTTGGCTTTCTAGACCACTAAAGGAGGGATTTTCTTGCTTTAAAGCAAATTGAAGTGTCTCAAAGATTGCTAGTCAGGAAATTTGAGCCAACTTCTTGATGAACCCCACAGAACATAGAATTGACACCTCTGCTGATAGAGGACGAGGGAAAAATGACAGGTGGACTAAATACTGGTTTAACTTGTTGCCACTGAAGAAAATTAAAATCACTTAGGAACTAAATATCTTGTTTCATATTCTGTCAAGACCTTCATTTTTTTTAAGCAAAAAGTGATCGTAATGAACTAAAGTTTTGAAAGTACTAAACATAACAAAATGAAGCACTTTGTACACAAATGTGCAATTAAAATATTTTGCTTGGTGTATACATTTTTGGCTCTAGGAATTATGTAAATTGATATGCTTAAAGAAATAATTGATCTTTAATCTTTGAAAATAGTTTTATTCAGTTAATAGCTAACTCAGATCCCTCAGAATAAAGTGTTTTAGATAACTTTGTTTTCTCTCAAAATTAAGCAGGTGATAATTTTAGGTACCTATCATCTCCTATTTGTAATTACAAGTCTCCTAGGAAACAATTTTTTTTTTTTTTTTTCAAATTCTTGAGTTACCTTGAGCATCTTTACAGATAATCTTCTGACAATAAGCCAGCTTCTTCTGGTATATAAGTGACCACACCACAGTGCAAGGTAGCCTAGTCATGGGCTTTAGTTTGTTTTTTTTTTTTTTTTCATCTAGCTGGACATTCAGCAGGTTACTTTCTTTCTACCACCTCCAGCCCACTTGCCTTTGAAAGGGACATATTGTTGACTAAAATGTCATATTTTCTCATTATGTGTACAGGAGGGTTGTTTGAAACCTGCTTTAGTAATTAGTAATGTTGTAGGCTCTGCGTAACTGGTACGTTCCATTTGTTATACAGCCGCTTTGTGTTACACAGCTCTTCACTGGTTAACTTCACAATCCACAAACTAGATTCTTCTGTCCTAATGCAAAAAATGCAAACTTTAAGTAGGGAGTTGGCCATACTTTGAGGCCCTCATTTAGAAATGGATTTTACTTTGGTATAAGCCAGTGTTCTCTGGTGTAGCATGTAGGGTTATAGTTCTCTGATTAAAAATCCAGGACTGATGCAGCTTATTTCTATTATGTGGAAACACTTTACTATTTTTGCCTCTCAAATAGTCATGCAGACTCCTACCTGGTGCTCAAAACTTTGCTGTGCTATACCTTAGGGCCAAAACCCATGGCCTAAGCCACGCATGCTGTCTGCTTGAGTAGATCCAACATGTAAAAATGATCACCACCTTGTGCACATGTGTATCGTGTGTCTGGGAGGAAGCTGCAGTATGCCTACAATTCAAAGGCAATAAATTGCTATCCATAGCATCTATTTGGTGTTCTGCAGGGTTCACTGAGGCCTACAGATGTATGCTTTTAACTGCTGACAGTTACTCATGTTTATCTTAACTCCTAGCAAAATTCAATTCCTCTTAACTGACACCGATTCCATGTCTAAAAGCCACTTCATTATTGTGTACACATGCCTATTCCCTGGCAGACGGTTCTTACTTTGTATTTGAACTGCACCATCAACCTTTCTTTTTTTTCTAGTAAGACAAAACACCACTGTTTCTGATTTCCTTTTTTTGCAAGATTCTTACAGTATTGCTTTTTCAGATTAGCAACAAAATATGGTATGCCGAATGCCCTGCAGGTCATAATTTGCTTGTTGAATTAGCAATTTGTTTCAACTTCCCTGTGGAAAAAAAAAGGGATGTGATTTCCTGACAGTAGTGGCGGGAGCACTCAATGTAATAGGGTGCTTTGTGTGGAGGGATTGGGGGAAGTCCAAAGGTAGTCTGTGTCACATGCTCTTCCTTAGAACTCTTGAATAACTATTTAACCACTCTCTGGTGCAGTAGTTAAGCTGCTTTTTTTTTCAGTGGTAGAAGATAAGGCTTGGAACCTCTTCTGTTAGTAATGACTTAACATGGGTCTTCAACACCTTGAGTGCCAGTTGGGAAGAACTTCTTTCATTACTTTTTCCCCTTCTAGGTTTTTTTATGCAAATATTTATCTGAGTAGGCACTACTACATCAGTATCTGCCAAAAATTCTTAAGGCAGACAAGTACCAATCCTGTCTAAGCCCACTTTAATATTTTCCAAACAGCTTAATGTCAAACTGAGGCAGAAGCTTTGCAGGATGTGGACTGGTGCCTTGTGTTGTTTTTAACTGTGCTTGGAGTGTCTGTTTTTCTAGATAGAAGCATGTCTGTGCATACATCCTGAGCAAACTAATAAGCAAAGAAGTCTTGAAAAGCTTCTAAATGAACTTGAAGCAAAAAGCGATTATGACTGTCTTGCTTGAGACTGACTGCTGCTTTCTGGCTGAAGATCCTAAGAACAAAACAGTGCTAACATCCTGGTGCAGGTGGCTTGCTTGAACTGGTAGAGTTGAAAGGTGTCAATATTAAATGACTAATTGTTTCGCTTTTTACAGGTTCCTGTTTTGTCTCCTTTGGAAGGTCATATATATCTGAAGTTAAAATGCCAAGTGGATTCGTCTGTGGAGGAGAAAGGGTTCTTGGTAAGGTATTCACTTCAGATTCCTTTCTTGGAAATTACAGGTCCTATCAAATGCAGTCACTTTTCTAACTTCACACATGTATTTGTAGTGGTTGTGAAGCTTAAAACTGGCTTTTGCTTTTTCTTTTTTTCCCTCTCTGAACCAGACCTCAGAACTTTCCTAGTTTATTTTCTAAATGTGCCTAAATTAAAGCTACCGATTAGGAATGAGTATATCTTTTTATTTTAAACACTGTTCATTTGTTATTCTGAACTTCAGTTAACCTTCTCTTGCTGTAACCTGTGATATGACATGAGATTCTAATTTTTCTGGCAGAAAATTTTACAGGACTTCTTGGATTATTTTTTTGTCTAGTGAAAATAAATTCTCCATAGCAAAAGATTCCCTGCCCCCCACTGTGTTCACAGACTTTGACTTAAAGGAAGCAATAGTATTTTTTTGAGAAATGTCTTAAGCAGTTCTCTTGGGTGTAATAGATGCAGCTGCTACTTGGGCCTAATAGATGGAGCTGTTGAGATTGTCCAGCAGATGGCAGCAAATGTGCTGGGAAAATACTTCAGTAAAACAACGTTTGCTGTTATTTTGGTGTTTTCAGAAATCAGAATTTTTTTAGACTCTTTTCAAGCAATTCTTTGTCTCCTTTCCCTTTACTTAATTGAAGTTGAACAGATTTCATTAGATGCAAACATTTCACACGTGTATGGTATTTGCTATCCTGTGTTTTTGTGTACTAATTTAAGAAAGTGCTTGTTTACTTCTACTATACAATATGTAAAACCTGAACAATGTTGTACATACATATTACATTTTTCAGAATAAGGGTGTGGAAGCTCCCTGCACCATTGAAATTTTTAATCTGAATTGTGAAGAGTGAAAAACACAACACAAAAATTGATTGGAAAAAAAAGTTCTGTACAGGTCCAAGAAGGATTTGGAATAGAAGTGAGATGCTGCTAAGCTTTCCATTCCACTGCTAAGGAGATGGGGCTTGAAATTGGCATAATCCTTCATCCAGTAAAATAACGGCCAACACAAATGTTTAAAAATCAATTTCCAATTTATTTAAACAGACTGGACTCCTGAGTGTGGCCTGTAGAAAAGCCAGACATTTTGTAATCCTGAATTATAAGTCAAAGATGACATAAATACCTAATCATAATAAATTATGTTATACTAATGTGTTTTGTGAACTATTCATCCTGTATCTTCTGCAAGTAACCCTCCGTTTATCTTAAAATAATGGGAGTGCTTACCTCTGTCAACATGAAAATCTGGTAATTTGAAATAGCAGTGATAGGTGCATTTTGCGTAAAAGGCTGCAAACTTGAGAATGATGGCATAAGCCTATTTTCTATGCTATCTGGAAAATAAATATACTGCACTAATGGAAGTCTCTCACAGTATGTATAGTTTCCTTCTTTTATGTTTACTCCTATGAAGGATTGTACTTGCAGAACCATTCTGATAGGAAAATAGTTGAGTACAGACCAAGCTCAAGGTTTATTGTTATCCTTTTTTTCTTTTTTTTTAATTTTATTTTAAGACTATGTTTGAAGATGTTAGTGGATTTGGAGCATGGCATAGGCGCTGGTGTGTGCTGTCTGGAAACTGTGTATCTTACTGGACATACCCTGATGATGAAAAACGAAAGGTAATGTTGTTTTATAAAGTCTAAACTTCTGTAGTATCCTACGCAAGTAGCTGTTCATTTTTAATGACAGTAACATTTAAGCTTCAAACGGGTAAGTATATTTAAAGCATGAGATTCAAACTCTGCTTCCTCGGGGAGTGGAAGGGGATGTGTCATCATAATTCTGACCTGTATCAGGGCAAACCTAGAAAATGACCACGTTAGGGGGAAAGGGGAAAGGAAGATTGATACTTAATTTCACCTTTAGTCTTAAGGTTTTCCATTGTGTCTTTCCATTGTTTGTCAAATGACTAATTATTTAATTGAAATTGATCAGACTTGTACAGCTTAATAAGCAGACTGTATCTAGATGTCTTAAGTTTTAGACAAAATAATAACTAACATTTAACATGATAAAGAATTGGAGTGGGCAAGCCTTCTATATTGCAGAAGCACAGCTGTAATTATGGACTGTCTTACTTGCAGCCATTGTTTCCTTGCAGCTCCACATTATAGCTGAAACTGGTGCTTTTTCAGTGGTTCTCACAGAAACCTAAGTTATTGTCTGGCTAATGAAACAAATCAAAGGTTCATCTCTCACTGAGGTGAACCTTCTGGTCTCTTTAGCCTGCTCTTGCAGTGTGTACTGAAATATTTCCAGGTCCTTTTAAAGACTGCTTTCAAGAAGGTTTTTCTGACTCACTTAAGCAGTTTACCATTAAACACTTGCTTGTTTGTTGGCAGAACACTTTCTTTCCCAAACTCTGGTCCTTTTGGGTCTTCTATGCCAATCCAGATGCCTGAGTTTAGTTTCTTCCCTGCTAACAGAGGAAGACCATATGCTGATAGTTGACATTGCCAAAATATATCAATGTACTTTCTTTCCCTGCCAGGAGAGAGGGAAAAATCTCTGCCTACTGTAATAAAAGATAGGCAAAAAAAAAATTGAGTTAAGCAAGAAAAAGGTTCCTATTCTGCTTTTGTCTACAAGAAAGCAGCTTTGAGTTATTTTCCAGATTGTGTTCTTAGAAACCTTCTAGACTTGTTCCACTGTCATTCTGAGAAAGGGTCAGCTTTTAATACATTATCACCTACAGCAATATTAAATTCTATCCTTATTAAATGCCTTCCCTTACCCCTGCAATATCTGTTCTATCATTGAGATAGATGTAGCTCAAATATCAGTACTGGGCAATGTTTACTTTAAATTGTGGAAATTTTTTAAAAAATAAATTTCCCGTGGTCGTACCTGTTTCTTAATGTTCCTTGAAATGCAGCTATCCTTCTTCCTGTCACTTAGGTTATTTTAACTATCTATGAAATAGTATAGTGAACATGCCCAATAAATAGCAAACTCTCCTCCAAGCCAAGAGCAGCTTGTGATGTTTCCCTGATGAGGTATTCTGTAGGTGTGAAGAATCAGAGCCAAGGTCTGTAACTAAGCATACAGCTGAGCCTCTGTCTGTAGTCAGCAGAAAGAGATAACTGCCTTGGAATTTGAAATGCACTTTGAAGGGGTCTAGCTATTGACTACAGAGGGAGCTAAAGCAGCTGGACTCTGCATTTAGGCGCCTTAGTTGCATGTTTGAAGATCAATCCATATGCTTATGGGCTTTGACAAGAATGATGCAAGCATCCCTAAAGTGCTTGTTTTCTGTAGGGTTTGACAGGGTTTACTCTGTCAGTTTGGATTTTATTATGTTCTCTTGAATTTGAGAGTTAAAAAGGCTTTTTTTTTTTTTTTTTTTAAGGAATAAAGAAAATGGGAGATACATCTGTTTAGAGTCTAAGCCTTTGGTAGGGAAAAGATTTGTCAGCTGTATTATATGTGGCTGAGCAGGGCATGTACCATTGTCTTGGCTATCTTGCTTCAGCTATGGCTGTAAAATGCAAAAAGTAGAATCCCTTCTTTTGTATGGAGTAATTGATTGGGGGGTGGAGGGTTCACTTAATATAGCAAAAATTGTCAAAGCGTGTGTTCAGAATTATTCTTGATTGCAATATTCTTGACTGATGAACTAACTTCACTTTCAGCATCCTTTGGGCCGGATTAACTTGGCTAACTGCACTAATCATCAGATTGAACCTGCCAACAGGGAGTTCTGTGCCCGTCCCAACACTTTTGAACTAATAACTGTCCGGCCACAGAGGGAAGATGACAGAGAGACTCTCGTCAGCCAATGCAGAGACACGCTCTGTGTTACAAAGTGAGTGGATAAAAATCATGAAGGTTGTGGGAGGTTATGGGATGTGTAGGGGTAGGGGAGGGGTGTTTTGTCTCAAGTGATAGTTTGAGTAACAGGAGCTTCACAACTTTGGGGGAAAAAAAAGCTCATTTAAACGCTAAGACTTTGGGATGACACTTGAACCGTTTGTTTCACTTTTAGTCCTGTTTTGTCTTGCTGTCCCATTTCAGCCTTCTAAAGACAAAGAACTCAACTTTTCTGGAAGTAGAAATGCCAGGTAGCTTAGTAGCAGGACTGTGGAATATTTTACTTCCTTTTTTCCCCTGCTATTTGGGCTTCTATGGATGGATCAGCTTGACATTTTTCAGAATAACTAAGTAAAGGTGGAGAAAGACATATCTAATCCATTGGGTCCTTTGCCTTTTAGGAACTGGCTGTCTGCTGATACTAAAGAAGAGCGTAACCTTTGGATGCAAAAGCTCAACCAAGTCCTTGTTGATCTTCGCATGTGGCAGCCTGATGCCTGCTACAAACCCGTTGGAAAGCTTTAAATTCTGGAAGGGAAATATGAAGAAAATACATATGCAAAAACTCGTATGAACTACACAAAAAATAACTTAAGTGAAGGTGTGGGAAGTCCTCTGGGTCACTTATGCTTTAAATCTGAGAGTATTTAACATTTTACAGGACTATGTTATGCAGTATTTCTATTTCACTTTAAGAATTTTAAAACTTTTTTACTTCCTAGCTTTTGAGCATGGTAGGAAGCAATTAGCCGTTTCTAAATGTGCTAAATATTTATGTAACTCCTTTTTTGGAAGTCTTTTTTAGCTAAGTACATTCTCTTCTCTTTAAACAACTAAATTATTGCAGGAAATCACACTTCAGGGCAGGAAGAAGGGGGCAAGCTAGTGAGAAAACAAGCTTACTAGATAACTCAGCTCCCTGAAAGAAAGAATAGTTCAGAGTTCTTGAACAAGGATGGTGCTGAAACAAAAGATTTAATATTGGAGGGTTTGTCAGGTTTTTTGTAATGATAGAAGATACTAGTAAATTTTATTCTGCAACATTCAGTGTAGGCATTTCTTGCTTATGCAGTGTCCTTGTGGTCAGAACAAAAGACGTGCACAATATATTCATACAACTTTTGCAATTTCTCATACAAATCGGTGTGGATAAATTCATGGCATGTATACTATGTGGTTTACAGGTGTGGAATTATGTATGCAGTATATTGCACTTTGATAGAAATGAAAAGTCTTGAATATTTTTATTAGGATTGCTATATAAAATAAAAATCCAACAAACAGGAAAAAAAATAGTTTTAGGAATGTATATGTCAGTAGTTCCTGGGACTCATGGTTTGTACAAGCTAGAATTCTCCATTTGAGAACCAGGAATAGGTTGTAAAAGCGCTTTTTTTTTTTTTTTATAAGACACTATAAAGCTGCTATGTGCCAACTAATACTCCACTGGCCGAAAGTATGGGTCTTCCTCCCCCTCCTAGACATATCCATAAATGCAGATGAAGAGAGTACTTCAGACCCATCTTTAAAATTGCAAAGCTTGTCAGTTAAAACTTGCAATTTTCACAGCTTTCCACTGGCCTTAGTGAAATACTATCTCATTACTTCACTATTGCGAATGCAACAGTGGAATACATAAAATTGCTATTGCTGTTATATATTCACACTTGAAACACTAAATTCTGTTAGCTTATACTGTTTCCATCCTGCCACTTTTGTACTTGCTTTTAAATCTAGTTTTCTTTTTCTGATGTCTTAAAATTTCCAAGCTATGTATTGAGATTTATTTTATTCATTTAAAATAAAGAACAAAACACTTTATGAAAAAAGCAGAATGTCGTCTATGCATTTGAGGTACTAATTTGTAGGCTGAAGAGGAAAAGCTGGACTCCACACAGGGTTGAAGAAAGGATTCTGTTCAGTACATGTGTCCCGAAACACCCCTTGATGTGGTGCCGCAGGGGCAGCCAGCACCAGATTGTGTGGTGGGAGGCCGGATTGTCCAGGGGGCAGTCACCCTGACCTGCTGGGAACGTTTCTGAATGCAGAAGCTGCGGGAGACCAGCAGCTCGGCAAGGACAGGGAGGAGAGCTGGTTCTTGTCTCTTGTGATAGAGACGTGGCAGACGAATAGCGAGGCAGCACGGGCAGTAGTGGGAGAGCAAATTTTATCTGTGCATACATGGTAGGCTGTTTACGTAAACTTCCAAGTGGATGTTAATGAAAATCATCAAATACAAAATTATGAAACGAGTCCATAGGAAGGTGTTAAAAATGGAAGTGGATGTATAAAAGGGAACGACATTTTTATTTAGGCTAATTGAGCTATTATCCAGCGCAGAAACTAATCTGTGCGTGTCCATTGCCCAAGATGAAAGACTATCCTCATCAAGAAAAGGTATGGGGTGCGAGAGGTGCTGCAGGTTAGAAAAGCTGACCTGGCTGGAGAGTTGTAGGCAGAGGCCGGTGTTGGCGGGGGCGCGCACCGCTGCAGCCAGCAGAAGCGTGTGGCACTGGCGCAGCAGCACACACCGCTGTGCTCCTGCCCTCCACCTTCCCCACCTCCTCTAAGGCCGAGCTGTGCAGAAGGCTTCAAGAATGTTGGCAAATGTATTTTTCCATGTTCGCAGCAGCAACTCTTCGAAGAGGCCGGACTGAGTGAATTCAAATATCTACAAGGAGCTATAGATGTTCTATACAGGAGGATTTCAAACAGAGCTTTAAGTTTTATAAAAAAAACGGTTTATGAACAGAATAACATAATTTGCAGTGTGTTGGAACTAGCCAGTGGCATAATGCTTCCTCTTCACATGCTCTAACTCTCCCTCAAACAAGACTGTGATTGACCATTCCTAGAAATCTGTACTTCTCTAAAGTTTGAATTTCATGAAGCTATACTTACCTTTCCAAAAGAAACTTCTTTTTCCTGTTTCTTTCTTCCATGCATTTGTCACCTTCAACCAACCTAAGCACCAGGAGACAGTTAAGCTAATAGAATAGACTAGGATTCATAGTTCGTTACTGCTTTAGAATAAGTAAGCTTTTTCAGAAGCATTTCTTTAAATATAGAACATTTATTTTTAGAGTGGTAGTGCTAAGTGATTGATGGTTGGGGGTGCAGATCTTCAGCTGGTTTTTGCAGTCTTTGAAATAATGGAGAGACATAGCAGTTGTAAAAGCTGACAGCTTAATAGGCCTAAATATCATCTTTATTTGCAAATGGTTACTGCTTTAGTTACAAATCAAGTTTCTGCATAGGGCCTGATTCTGAACTGCGGGGCTCGCCTCCGAGGCAGGAGCACGGAGGGCTTGGTCAGAACTTCAGCCAGGGGCAAGCCCGCTTCATGAAGTTCCTCAGAGACCCCAGATCAAGCACGGAGCAATTATACTGGGCAAATCGGAACGCTTTGCTTTGGCCCTGGGGGTTTCAGGTCATCTTTGAGAAGATGCTGTTCTAATTTTATAAGAAGGCCTTTTTTTTTTTTTTTTTTCCATTGTTCAGAAATTCAAGATGTTCACTAATAAGAAAGTCTATAAATGGAAAACGCTTTGCTCTGGGCAGTGAAGCTTATTTTAGCTGAGGAAATTTCAATTTTACTAGCTTGTAAAACTCCTAATTGGCATTATTAAATCCCAACCACAAATTAAATACAATAATTTGCAATGAGATTGCCTCAAAATTTGGCTTCTAAACTCATACTGTTCCCTTCCCCCTTCTAATTGCTATGTTTCCATATTTTGGTGTAAAGGAAATTATCTGATATTCTGTAATTATTGTCTGTGCTGTACTTGGTCTATAATAAAACCACGTGGATGCACTTGCTTCTGTCCTTGTGATGTTTTTATTGAAAGATAGGAAGCCTGAATAGGTAATAAAAAATAGAATGTGTTCTAGCTGACTGGAGTGCATCAAATGTTATCTTGTTTGGTGGAGAGAATTTGTGCAGGAAGCAGGTAGCTTTCCTTTTCCTTCTAATGCTAAATAGTCTTCCTCAGGCACGCCGCTCTGGAGCTGAAACTGTTTCTTGGGAGACTGGATATTTTGGTAACATCTCAATGCCTTGAATGAACTGGGGCCTTGTGTGTAAGCATCATTCAATTAAGGAACGTATTCCCTTTTGGTTTCTTAAAGTAGGTGACTCGAATATTTACTTAATTGCCAGCGGTTGTCCCAGAGGAATTTTTATCTTAATAAAAGATGCGGCATTGACTGCACTCTTAAAAAAAGGAAGAGTATCTAGGATAGCAGTAATAAGTGCTTCAACCAAAATAGCATTAGCCAAGTCATCCTCTGCCTATTCAAGCGACTGGGCAGATGCCTCTCCTGCAGCCGGGGCCGGCGTGCCGCCCCGCCAGGGATTCCCCTCCAGGTTGGACGGCAGGCGCAGAGCTGGCCCTGCGCAGGGGATGGGTTCAGAGCAGAGAGCAGAGCGACTCTACCTGATCTTCGGCTGGTTTGGAGGGGGTTTAGTCATGTCAGGGTCACACTTTCTATTTGCCTGATTTTTTCCACCTGTAATTAATGCCGTTTTATGCTGTCTGATCCCTTCATCACCAGTAAGGTTGTGAGTAGGGTAGAGTTGCCTCTATTTTTTTTAATATTTGTTTCTTTATTTTGCTAAGAGCATTGGATAAGCTGGTGAAAAAACTACTGGTGATTCTCAGCCTTCAAGTCTGTCTGTGTATGAAGTGGAGCGGGCAAGGGCTGCCCCGTATCTTCAGTGGGTCATGTCTGTGAAAGATGTGAGGCTGGGTGTGTTGTATTTGTTAGGAAGCAAAAGAGCAAAGATGTATAAAAAGCAGCCAGTTTTAAATACATGAAAGGTGTCAGCTTACTGTCTTGTTTATGGGGGGGAAGAGAACCTGTGCCTGCACTGATGCTGCCAGGCAAATGAAAATTCTAGTGCCTTGTTATTCCTGGCACATTTTAATAAGTAAATAGCAGCTAAACAATGTACTGACCGTCAGGGCAATTACATACATGCAATTCATAGCAACATAATGAGTTTTGGTGTCTGTCCTTCCCCCTTTTTGAGATCAGACTAACTGTTGAAACAGTACAAATGGAAAGCCCAGAAATAATGTTCTGCAGGGGGAAAATAAAATAAAATAGGTAAGGCTAGGAGTTTGCTATATATGGAAAAAAATTTATGGATTTGCAAACTGGTACAATAAATGATCTAGCTGGCAGGTATCCTTTGATTTTTATTTTTGTAGCTCTGCAGAAAAAGCATAGTCTACTTGTGCAGGTGAGATAGAAACTGAAAAGATTGCTGTTGTGTTATGTCCGCTGCTACTGGCTCTGATAACTTGCCCTCCCCCTTTTCTGTGTGTGTGTCTTGAACCATCTTGTTTCATAGAATGCACTGGGAAGCATCACCGTAAACCGCGTCAGGGCTCTGGCAGTTTGTAAGTCAGTGTCCACCTTGATCTTTGAATATAGCTTCAATCTGGTCGTTGAATGGATTCTCTTTTCCGAGCACTTGAGGCCATTCACGTAGCGCCTTCTGCCAGGTGATGCTTGTTCCAAGAGCTGCAGCAATCTGCAAACAGCACAAATACTATAAATTTCTTGTGCCTTTCTGATGTAGTTGTTTCATGTCAGCATTTAAGAGACCCCACCATAAAGAAGACTTTCCTGTGTAGCCATGTGACAGACCGTAACCTCTAACCAAAGAAAATACCCCATTCCAGCTGCTTGAACAAGAAAATCCTTCTGAATGGTAAAAATAAGGTGAGGACCATATAGCTGCACCTGCCTGACCAGTCATTCAGTCTAATTATAGTCTCCAACCACTGTCTGATGTCTGTGATGCCTGGCCCATAAACTAATCAAAAGCCTGGAGTCTGAATTTTTTGTTTCAACCAATCATTTTGAAAATATTTCAAAAGCACCACTTGGATATAATGCATAAAACTCTTGCAAGTCCAAGGGGATTCTTGTTCCTAAATGCCTCTGATACTTCTAATAAATATTCTCTCTGCTATCCTGTAAGAAAACCATGGGTGTTGAGGAAAAAGAGGCCAAATGATATCTAGGTTCAAAACTACCCAGCTCTGATGCTCTGAGTTTGCGCCTGCTGCTGGTTGTTTTCAGAGCTTTTTCCATGGGACCTGCAGAAGTGGTAAAATAGCTTTTCTCCTCAATACCAGAACTGCTCCAGCTTTCACAGAGGTTGCCCTAGAAGTTATGCACCAAGGAGAAATTGTATCTGCTGTACTATCGGGGTGAAAAACTTCAAAGGTAGCAGAAAGGGGAAGAGGGAACAGCCTGATTCTGCTTTAACGAGGTCTTCACACCTTGCCAATGCGTTTTTGTTTTAACTTCTGACCTACAATTATATTTTGCTTATATGGTAACTTTACTTTCAACCCTAAAACTCACTCTGACATTGATAATAATTACGAGGTTTAAATAGGGCTAACAAAACCTTCTTTTAAGGGCCAGGATGGGTTTATGGCATCAAACTATTTGAACACCATTGTTTTGGAGTTTGGGAACAGACTGGAGCCTTTGAGAAATTTTTATATGCTTCTTTTTAAATCCTTTGCTTTTGAAAGAAGCTGTAATGATGGGCCAGGAGACAAAACCTTTCATTTATTCAGAGCTCGTGTAGAAAGAGACACAATTGTGGGGTGGCAGCTCTTAGACTGGTCACTCAAGGTCTCGTTAAGCTAATGAAGGAATTGGGGCAGGAGAGAGCGATAAGGGAGATTGTGCAACAGGGTGTTTTCTCCTGGTCATAATTTCTAACGTGACCAAACACCATCATTCTGGGACACCCTATGGCTGCCAGAGGGCTGAGATCCGTCTCTCTCGGAGTGGTCCACTCCAGCAAGGCAGTCTCCAAACCTCCTTCACAAGTCCCTAAGCCTTCCATATGTTTTTTAGCAGGGTGGTTTGGTTGGTTTGTTTGTTTAAAAAAAAGCCTCCGATCTTTGCATGGTGCACCCTCTGCAAAGGTATCCCTGGAGGAATGCTCTATGGTGTTCTGACTACTGTTGACTGCCATTTAAGGCACATATGCTCAGCTGCCCTATATTAAGGAGGTCCTGCTCAGACATCATTTCATGTGGTCCTGATGATATTGATATTTTACTCTGGATGAGCAGTATGGTACAGAGGAGGGTTCATGATTTTAAAAATCACTTTTCTTATAGGTCTTTTTTTAAATACCAAAGCTCCAGTGCTTTAAGACCTGCTACAATTCATATGTTTTTTTTTGCATTTATTTTTTTTGTGAAGATGACAACCTCTAAGCAATCTTTTTTTAAAGGAAATATTACCTGTTCCTCATAGAACTCTGAGTGACTGAGACTGGGAGGTGGCTGTGTTATTTCAGCAGCTTCTGGCTATCTGTTTTCTTCTGCACCAAAGTGGTGATGGGTGTGCTTCTCAGCAAAGTGTAAACACCCAACTCATCTGATAAGCCTCACTTTAGGTTTTTCTATTTTTTTTTTTTTTTTGAGTGTAATGTGGTTTGCTATGACTTAAGGAAAAAAAAAACAAAAAAACAAAAAACCACAAAAAACCCAGGAAAAGCTAATCACACTCAAGCTGTGCTTTTCTGTCTTTACATAATCATTAGGAATCTTCCAAGCGTCTCAGGTTTCAGTTTGTGATGCTCAGGGCTTTCACGTTCTCCCTAGTAACTTCATAAAGGCAAGAAATGAAGCTGTTTATGCAGGATCCTGTTGAAATGCATGGCCCTGTCATCCAAACAAAGCAATCAGCTGTTCTAGAGAGAAGGGATGTCCTTGAAGCCATCTGGCATTCATGAAGATTTGCAGTGAAATTTTGTAGTAAGGAAGAGATGCTGAAGAAAATCCCTGGTCTCCCTCTATAGCCAATGAGAAGAAAAAATCAGATTTCTTCCAAGGACAACTGAGCTGGACTTCGGGGAAGGGTGTCTCAAAGACAGCTCTAGGGGGAATTTAGGAGGACTGAGTGATGCACTTTGCTTTTAGATGTTAAAAGTAAATGGTGTGAATTTCCTCCACCTACGACCTAAGCTGGGTGTTTTGGAAAAAAAAAAAAAAAAAAAAAAAGACAAAAACAAACAACTCATGGAGCCCAATTTTAGCTTTTAAACTTGAGGAATGTAGTTATGCCAAGAATGAGTGTTTTGTTTGCAGCCTTCTGTTTTGCAAATTAATAAAAACATGCAGGAATCTCACTTCCCCCGACAGAAATTTGCAGTAAGGGTTCTGGTCCTGGCTAAACAAATGAGCACGAGGTGTTTATCCCTTCTTTCAAGGGTTTCTAAATACAAAATACTGACTGGAATGGGGACTACTGGGGCTAGTTTTTCCTTCCTGAGTGTCTCCTAACCTAGCTTTTTTTTCCAATGAATGAAAAACCAGAATAGCTCTAATGAGATGTGGGAGTGTTGCCTTTTTCCTTATTTTCTTTTCCCTCTTCTTGCATTGATAAGTATACAAGCCTCAGTTAGGAAGGTTCAATTCACTCCCACATCCCTCCTGCACCACCAGACCTCTGGACTACTGGATATACACGCTGACAACTGCTTCTGCTGTGTTTAGACCAGCGGATTATGTTTTTTTTTTTTTTTTAATGAAAAAGACAGCAGATAAATGACAGGTGAAATCCAAGGGCTGACATCAGACACTGGTTTATCCTGCCCACTGCTGTCTCCTAATGACTCGGGGTCATCGTAGACTTCCAGCTCACCCTTGGCAGAGAGGGGTACTGTGGTTCTTGTATTCCAAACTCCAAAGTTTCTCTGCATCTGAAAGCAAGAACTAAAATGTTTATGCTTTCCTTGGAGTGCTGCTCAATTCCAAAATTTCTGAATATTTGTCAAGTGCTTTGAGAGTTTCAGAGAGAAAATGCAGTAGAAATGCCCCGGCTAGGTCTTATTTATTTGTCAAGCTGTACGTGAGGCATGGGGAATAGCTGCAGGGAATGAAGAAAGAGCCCCATTCACTTGACGAGCTGCGTGGCATCCATCCTCTCCTGCCAGGCAGCTCTATATGGTATGAAAGCCGTACCTGGCCAGAGGCATTCACGTTGGTAGAAAGTAAAACTCTAAATAAAACTAGTGTGAGGAGTGAGTGAATTGTTTATCATCTCTCTCAAGCATACTCTTAAATATCACTCTCTGCTCACATTTCCCTTTCTTTTTATTGAAAGACACTCTCCTGGAGCAGAGTGCTATGTCTCAGTCCAAATAGTGGTATGTTGATAACAGACTTCCGTGTACCAGCAGGACAAGAAAAATAGATTTAAAGTGGTAGATGTTTGGATAAGGATAATTAATAAATCCTGGAAGGGCAATAACTCACTTGAAGTGAGGGATATCTACAGCTGGCACCTTGACTGTAAGGGAAAATGTACCTATAAAAGCATTAATGTCATCTTAACAGCAGGAGGGGGAGATCGTAACCACCGCAGGATGCCAGATCCAGCGGGAGTGAAATATGGCAGCGCTTGGCTGGATCCTGCAGCTCAGCGCTCCTGGGGCTGCCTATAGGCTTGCAGCTGCCCTTCGATGCCCTTTTGTAATTTTCTGTTGGCTTAGGCAGGATCCCTCTAATATAAATATTTGCTACCTTCAACGCTGTGCTACCTTCCAGCTGCCAGTGGGACACGGGCTGTGGGAGAGAACCTGGATGAAAAGCTGTGACCTGGTGAGCTTGGCTTCCACAGTGGCCTGTTTCTGGGGGTTAGAAGAAGCCTCAGGCCAGCCTCAAGGTAAGACATAAAAATAATGCAAAGACCTTTTCTTCTTCACTTCAAACTCTTCATATTGCACAGTTTCCCCAGATGGCAGGGTTGGGAATGGGGTTCATTTCATCACTGTTTTCACTCTCATTTCATTTGCCAAGTTTTCTCTAATTACTTCCTTGCAAAAGGCCTGCAGCAAAAAATTCAGACACGCTTTTTCCATGGCCCCAGGCTGTGAGCTCATACTTTTATGCAGCTATCTCCTGGTACCGTGTGGTACCCAAGCAGGAATTTCTGCTATGGAGTGGTCCCTGTTCGAGCAGGAGGCTCTTTTGACTTGGCAAGGCTAAGCAAGCCATTGTACTGATCCAGCTGACCAGCACGGGTGTAAGAGATAGCAATTAAAGCACGCATTTTGCCTTTGGACTTGCCCGTGTAGGGGCTTGCATGGCTCGGTCGTGCCAGGGTGGGAGAGAAGCACGCAGCCAGGAGCGTGGAGGAAGGCAGCGGTGCCCAAGAGGACAGCTTTCTCCAAACTGCTTGTGTGGTACTTCTGTGGTACCATGCACCACAACACCATTCCTGAGGAACATCACCCCTCCTTCTCCCAGCCGCCACCCAGAGCTGCGCCCCTGGGCAGGTCAGGGAGTGGAGTGGAGTGGGGAGTGGAGATGGCTGCTTGAAGAGCATGTTTCCCTCATCACAGCAGGCAACAAGAAACTTCTGGACCCGTTGATAAGCGTATGGGATGGAGAGCAGCCACTACTGCTGCTGCTGGGCAGAGCCCTCCGGCAAAGTGGGGAAAATCAGCTCTGCTGTCCCTCTCCATCTCACCCACCTCCCGCAATTTTTCCCCTCGTAATTTAGCTCAGTCTCATTCTTGCTCTGAAGAGTCAGGATCAAAAATCATGGGAAAGAGGAATGGTCTTTGGTTTTGGGACCTGCCCACCAGCTCGTGTTGATTTAGTGGCTGGGGGTGATGGCGTTTGGGCTGGCAGGAGAGCCCCGGCCAGGTTTTGTGCCTGCTGGCACAAGCCGTGGCTGCCGCCGGCTGCGTGAGGGATTTCAGCTCCTGTGCAGTTTTTCTCAAGGCAGTACGGGGAAAACTGGCTTCTGCTTCGCTTTGCATGCACATTTGAAATCGGAATCTAGTGTATAGAAAACCAATTGGCTTTGTAGCTGACTGCAGAACACGCTCTCTCCATGCATTTTACAGAGTCAGAAAAAACTACTTTGACGTGGGAACCAGGCAACCTCACACCAGGTTATCAAACACAAGCAGGAACTTAGAGCAGAGCAGCTGCTTCTCCTTCCCTTTCATTTATTTCTGACTGTAAACCTTCCTCCACCACCTGTCCTTGGAGGCCAGGCAAGCAGGAGGAAACTTCATAATATGCACCCACAGAGCATAAAGCCACTTCAATGTGTAGATGCAAAAAGAAAGCTTTGTTCCAGGCTGCGATGGGGAAGCCTGTGGCCTTGGAGGCTGCAGGGCTGGAGGGGGCCTCTCGGGCTTTCGCAGTGCTGCATCACTGCCCTGGCCCTGCAAAACTCCCGCAGGTAGCCAGCCTAGGCGGCAAGGATTTGGTTTTCTGCCTAAAGGCCTGTTTGGCCACAGTACAGGTCACCGAGTGAAAGAAATCAGCGGAAGACCTTGCAGGAGTTAGAGCAGAGCACAGCCAGCCGAAACAGCGATGCCTGCTCTGGGGCTAATGCCGTCATCTCTTTGAAAAAAGAGAAATCCCCCCCCCCCAACCTGCATCCCCGCGGCGTGCCGACCGGGTGCCTTGGGCAGCAACGGGTGCTGGCATCCCGCCCATCTCCTGGGGCCGGTTTTTACCTGGCTGGGGTGGAAGCCATCGACTGGTTCGATCAGCTGCCAGGGCTCACCTCCCATCTGGTGCCACTCCTCGGCCGCTGCAAACAAGGTAAGCAGAGGGGTTGTCACCAGCGAGCACACAGGCGCCTGCCTGGAGATGTACCCCCCTCTTCCCCAAAGCACTGCTGTATTTCTAAGCACACGGCAGCTCTGTGTGAAGATTATGATAATTCATATAAAGTTGTCAGAGCCAATATTGTGTACAATCCCCTCTCCTCGGGGCAGTATTTAAGACTTTATTGTTAATTTTTTTTTTTTTCCTCTGCAATATTTATGCAAGGAAGCTCTTTGAACATAAATGATCGTAAAACATTTCACTTTCCCTCACAACTCAGATGGATGCTGTAGCAAGTAAAGCTGTAAATTATTTAATACTGATTTAATACTTTTGCATTTCCCATTTTAGTTGCATCCTCAGCAGTGAAAAAAAATAGATAAAACAATGCTTTTCAGAGAAAGAGATGGTAACACAATATTCACATGGGCTGATGTGTGCAGGAATAGACTGTCATTTTCAGTTACTTCTCTTCTGAGTGGTCTTTTTCAACTACAACAAAATAACCTTTTGAATTACATGAGCATGACATTCAATGCAAATGATGCTGTGCTATAAGCCCCAGAGCCATTAGACAAGTAAAAAGCTTTCTCCCTTCAAAAGGGCTGTGGAGTGATCAAACATGGGACTAGTGGATATGGCATTAACAGACTGTAAATTCAATAATTTCTTTTATAATGACAGATTAAGGATTCTTAATAGCATTATGCAGGCATCCTGTCAGGAAGAAAATGTCCTCCCTTCCAGCACCACAATTTTGATATAGACTCACTGCTGTTTGTTGGATGCTGGCTATTCTGTCAAAAAATGATGTCTGGGTCCCTGTACTAAACTTGAGTTCACAGAAGGGCGATATTCCCACTTTGACTATAGAAACCTACTTGAGATGCTTTAGTCAACACTAGAGTAACCTGTTTTAAGGCACAGGCCCTGGAGCTTTGTTTCGAATTTGCAGTATGTTGGGCACAACATATATTCACCTTAGATTACACCACGGAGTGCACATACAGATGCACAGATTGAGCCTGCCTAACTCCTTATGTATGTTGTACGTTGAGTGTGAGGCTGTGTACTGTGTTTTACTTTTTAGAGGGACTGCTGTTTCCATGCCAGAAAAGGCAGAGGATTAAGTAAGCTAAGTAAGGTTTGTATCAAGATAGGTAAATTTAGACCATGATACTCGGCCTCCAAAAATCCTAGAGCAGTTCAACAAATATCCACCAACTGAGTATGTCCAGAGTTCATCTTAAAAGTGTCTGTTGACTTGGCTAGACTAGAATGGAGCTTGCTCCCATCCACACCAAGAAAAAAACAAAATAAACAACCCTTATACCCTTGTTTATTGCACTGTTTCTTAAAGGAACCACTAAGTTCTTCAGCCAAAGGCAACATCTGAGCTTGAATGTCCATCTAAATTTAGAATAAATGCTAACATACTCAGATTTTACTCCAAGAAATCTGGGAGCTACTATGTATATATATATGCCCAGGCCAGCTGGAAATCAACGTACTCATCACAATGTGCAACCACTGCTGAATATCTGCTGTCTGGGGAGTTTAGGGAAGGATTTGCTCTTGCTTCAGGAGACCAGAAAAGCAGGTCAGCAGCCTTAGCTGGCTTTTGAGTACCCTCACGAACTGACAGCGTTCCTGCAGGCAAGCTCGAACCGTTGGCTCCAGGGCGGCAGGAAACTTCACAAAGTGTCTTTCAGAGCTGATGTTTGTATGTGCATGTGTGATTTTGTTTACCTCATTTATTTAATGCGATGTAATCAAGAACAGCAAATTATATTAAGATGTTTCTTTTCATGAAAGCAAATAAATTACCTAAAGTTAGTCATTTAACTTATTAAAGCAATTTGCCTACCCAGCAGGTAGTTTGTTCCAAATCTCAGTGACTTGTTAAATATTAAGTAGCTGGAGCAAAAGCAGAAAAGACACTTGGACAGCCTGAAACTTTGTGCTACAATGTTGAACTTGACAGTGGAGACCACCTCTCTGAGAGAGTGTTTTGGACAGAAAGACTCCCTTTCCCGTCCTCCTTTCTTTACCTCCTCCTCTGTATGGTCTGCGTGAGACCCAGAACCAGCTTCCTGAAATGGGTCATGTAGGATAAAATAAGTTTGTGAATTTTGGTAGGATATGGCTGCCAAATGAGATTTTTGCAAATATCTTAGGTGCCTCTGCAGCTTCATGCTTCCAAGGACAGCCAGGCTTTGCTGGGGAGAGGTGTTAGAGATGTACATTTTGAAGTAGCCAGGGTGCTTCTGTACCTTCATGGCTCCGGTTTTAGCTGTCTGCATGCTGGGATTTAAAATATAGTCCCCAGGCAAAAGTTTTCAAGAAGGAGGAACATGGAACTAACTCTCTATGTGAGTATAAACCCAAGAAAATGCAGATCAGACCTTTTTTTTTTTCCAAATTATTATATACTATTTTTGGAATGTGAAAATTCATGCTATCTGGGAGGGCCCCCCGGTGTCCAGGGCTGGAGATTCTGCCCTGTGAACAGAGGCTGAGGGACAGGGATGGTCCACCCTGGGGAAGAGCCTATGGAGAGGTGATGAGGACGGGGCCAGTCTCTTCACAGCAGTGCATGTGGGAGGAGGAGATACAATGGGCACAAGTTGAAACGTGTGAGATTTGAGCTGGGTACAGGGAAAAAGCTCTTTTTCCTACTTTCCCATCACTACCCAACTACTTGAGTAGGTTGCCCACCTCAGTCCCTCACCCCATGCTGATCCTTCTTTTAAATTGAGCGAGTGCATTTCTCCTTGTGACAGAGCTGGGCTGATGCTGGGTGATCCCTCGAGCTGGACCCATGC
Source organism: Tyto alba (assembly GCF_018691265.1). Taxonomy (NCBI): domain Eukaryota; kingdom Metazoa; phylum Chordata; class Aves; order Strigiformes; family Tytonidae; genus Tyto; species Tyto alba. The sequence goes on from NW_024881322.1 coordinate 9,674,140, forward strand.
ACGTCTCACAAGGCAAGCGGAGCTGAGGGGGATCCAGGGACAGGCATCTGTCTCCAGACCCACAAGGACACTGTCCACTCATGATCATGGTAATGAAGAGAAGTTTCTGGTTCTTTTATTTTTTTTAAGTGGCAGTTTTGGAAGGAAGTGATTTAGGTAATGCACTTACCTAATGTCACTTAAGATCACAGAAGGATGAGTTTTGTAAGCTCTTCAAGGCAAAAGTTACAGTAATATGTAAGTGGTCAAGGAAGCATACGAAAGAAGACAGTTCTTCCTGGGAGAGGTGCTTCTACTTTTTGAGAACAGTGAGTTAAGAGAGGGTGGCTGTGTTTTTCAGGCAAGAAAACTGCCCGAGAAAAGTTCTCCTTCCTGTGGCACTGCGCATCCCAGAGGAGGCCATATGGATGTAGTACACTACAGCTCATAAAGACCACCCTCACCATGGCCAATATGCCATCTCCAGCCTAGATGACCCGCTATAAAAACAACGATCAGAAATAAAATCAGATCTTATGGACCGAGATAGGTTTTAGACTTCTTTTTCTTTTCTCGTCAGCCTGAGAAGCTGCAGTGGACAAGCAGGAGGCATTTTTATCAGAAGCTCATCTGCTGTCCCTGTGGCCTCACCACCGACACCCCCTGCCACCCAGGTGCAAATGCCACCAAGCACCAGTGTGCTGCACGCCAGGGCTGTGGGTGCTGGGAGCAGCGGGGGGGTTGTGGTCCCCAGGCTGGTGGTGGGGCTCTTGTCTTGGCAGAGATCCATGGTTCCCCCAACCAGGGAAGCCAGGAGATGGCATTAAGGGTCCCTGCCTTGGTCCCAGCCCTGAGAGCAGGGTCACCGAGGCTGGCTGGCTATGCTGCCCTTAGTACAGAGCTAAAACATGAGGAGCATATTAGTAGCCCAGCACTTGGCTAAATGCTTCATGAGAAAGACAGGAAAAAAAAAAAAAAGATAACTTACTTTGTCTTAGTGGGAAATCCATGTAGAAAATATCAAAGTTGGCAAATTTCTCAGATTTCGCAATTTCTTTCAGGACATTGGAAAGTTGTAGAGCTCTCTGCAAAAAATCAAGTGCTTTAGTGACGATTCATTGGTACTAACGTTGCTTTGCATGGATTCAGCTTTTGTCACCGATGCACGGTCAGGAATCTGAAAGCTAATGCTGCCCTTTTAGCTCGAGGAAAGGAGGTGAGATGGGGCTCTTCACCATAACACAGCCTTGCATGAGCTCCACCAGCCTTTGAGCTCCCCAGCTCACCACGCAGTATGTCACTGCAGGTTGCACTGGGCAGGTTGCACTCAGCTGATGCAATAAGTTTAATGCAGCGTATGGTTGTTTTACTGGATGCCTCTTTTAGTAGTGTCTCTACGCCTGTGTAAATATTCCGAATTTCTCAGTTTCAGAGACCTCTTGAGGAGTGGCAGCACAGTTATTTCCGATTCTCATAAAGAAAATTGAAACTTTCCATATAGTAAAAGTGTTCTCCTTTCCCAATATCTCTCCCATTACTGTGCTGTGAGTGCTAATCTAGGCAACTGTGTGGCCAATTGCTAATTGTGTGGCTTATCTAACCAGACCAAATTCTGCTCTTACTTTCAGAAGAGTAAATTACCTCCATTGAGCATCCACCTAACTGATATATCCAGTGTGATTTCTACAGCTGTAACAGAGATCAGGATCTCCTAAATATTTAAATTGTGCAGTTTGGATAATAACGTAGACAATTAGTTTCAGACAGGGGCTCAGAAGGAAGATTAATTCATACCCTGCAGACATATGAATTGTTCATGGACAGAAGTTACGTGTGCTATATGTTCTCTATTGTTGGTACAAATACATGAAGCGCAATCCTGCAAAGATTTAGGGATGTACTTAATTACCTTCTCTGAAGTCGAGTGACAGGACATAAAATGAAACATGTATGAAAGCCTTGGTGAAATTAAGGCCATATTTTTTGTTTAGTGAATGCAAATATTAATACAACTATACACATAGGTGGCATCTTTGATAATATTTGGTTACTGGCTCTTTTACGGGGCTGCAGGGTGTTGCTGGGATTAAAAATCAGCTTGTACAGTAGGGGAATAAGTGGCTGGTATTATGTGACATTTGCTTCTGCAGCCAGATTTTTAGGGTGAGTTTTAAGACATCTCTGTTCCGTTCCTTTCCCTCCCTGCACTGAGTCTGGATGCACCTTGGTCACACCGTCTGGTGATTAAGTCCACAGAAACGTGTCTGAAGATGATTAGCACAAGTCCCAGATGATGACAGGGTAAGGCTCTTGCTCTGGGGGCCTGCTCGCCCTGCCAGCGAAATCTATGTGGTTGGCTTTTCATACTCACAGCTACTTGATTGACAAGCCTTCTCTTTCTTATCAGGTGCATTTTCTCCTTAAAGAACATGAACTTGAACAGATTTTTCTCGGGCAGATCGCAGCCCTTGAGAATAAATTTGGGCAACTGAGAGGTTGGAAAGGGAATATATTTATGAATCCCTTAATTTAACCATGCTGCGTCCCAGAGCCTGAGAGGTGTTTGAATGGATGGGTATGGATGTTTCCATATCTCCCCGCTTTTGGAAGAAAAAAGCGTGCTGACGTTTCGCCTTTGAGATACCAGGTTTATATCCTGAGACACAGGGGCAAGCTGGAAGAGCATCTGTGCAAGAGGGCGGCCCTGTTGCAGCATCATCGAGACTTACCTCTGAGGTCAAATTCCTGAGGGTCTCGTTGGGGGTCAGCCAGCCGCTGCAGGGGCTCACCTGGGGGGGCACGGGGAGTGGGGCGTTAGCAGTGGCTGAGAGGAAAGTGGGGGGCTCATAAGCTGCGGCCAGAGACCTTACCTGGAGGCAGTCAAGGAAAGAATAAAGTTGGCTGTACGTGACGTCCCTGTTCAGCTGCCCTGCGAAGCACAGAGAGGGAAACTTCATGTGCCTGATGGCCAACAGTAACTTCATTTTGCAGGTCTGTGCCTTTGCATGCATTAGACCCCTCAGTGGAGAAGAGGCACCCTGGGAGCCCCAACTGTCTCCCCACCCCCCCCAGTTATCCTCCCACCACCAGACCGGGGTGCATCAGAGGGGACACCGATGCCCCCTTCCCACTAAGGCACCCGCATCCCCACGCCTGCAGAGCTGCTTTCGCTTCTCCCGCGTCCCCCTCCGGCCTTTGACAGGTGATTTGTCCCGTACGTGGGGTTACTCATCACAGCCTGCAACAACCTCCAAAGTGCGTGACGGATATTTTAACGTGTCTCTCACCCTCCAAACAAATGCAGGGCTTGCAAAGCTGAAGGGAAGATTGAAGGTGCCTGTATAGAGTCTGAGTTTCGCATTTACCTCATAAAGGTTGGCCTTAAAAGGGAGGAACGATTTTGCTGTCACGGAAGGAAGTTGATATGCTTGTGTGGGTGAGCAAATCCAAGCACCAAGTCAAACATCTTGCTGACGTTCCCTAAAATTCACTGCACTATGCAATAGCTCGGCTTTCCAAGAAAATTACCCCATTTTTCTGACTGTTTTGCTTCTTTGGTAGCTACAACCAAAATGGAAATTAAATGGCTACTCAGTTCTCTGAGTTGGTAGCACACTGATCATCCCATCAGGCTTTGTTATTTTTGCAGGGCTGAAATATACAGTTTCTATCATTGTTTTGGGAACTGCAAAGTATGATATCTTCTAAGTGAAATGGGTTCCTCATGTTGGTTATCAGCAGCTCCCTGAAATAGCTGTGATTCCTGCCTGTCTCACGGCTGCCCATTGCCCAGCACCAGTATCAGCTGCCTGGGGAGTAAACTATGGGGAGCTCAAAGATTCCATGTCACTACCAGATATTGGGGCTGTCCCAGACCCATGTAGCCTGAAAACATCAGGCCCTGGGGCGTGCTGTCAGGGGCACCAGGGATTCGGCAGCAAGCCAGACCGACGTCTGGTTGTGCCTGACTGGCAGCCAAGTGGGGAAACCAGCTCGTAACCCCTCTGAGGATCTTCCAGAAGTGAGCTCGTGCTGCTAAAAATGCTGCTTAAGATTAATTGGGTCCCTCTAAGGCAGATCAGCCCCTCTGAAAAATTTCCAACTGGTCCTATACATAATCACTCCTGATTTGGCTTGTGCCAAAAAAGGCTACGTGTTGTCTTTGATAATTAGATACCCAGTAGAGGAGCCATCCCTGTGCATTCAAGGAAAGAAATGGGTTTATGTGACTGAAAAATAATTATCACAGGATCTCCCTGCCCTGAAAAGGACAAGATTTTTATTTTATTTTATTTTTTTCTGTTTCCATTGGTAGTAGTATAGTGCTTTTTAGAAAAAAATGTAACAAGGTATCAGGAAGAGAAATGGAAGCCTCAGACTTCCTGGGAAGTGACAAGTACTTCTGAGGGGTGAAATAACCATAGTAGATAAGTCGGAAGCTGTGGGGCCACCGGCAATGATTGGGGAATCCTGGGGAAACCACATCATGAAGGCTATTTAAAGCTGTACTACCCAATGGTTGCCAAAATCATTTGATGATGTAATCTACCATTTTAATGATGTGATTTAGCTTCTCTCTCTCTTTGCTGATGAGAATTAAGAAGACAACTTTCCACTTGCTCAGATGCAAAAGAGATTGCTTTACCCAAATATAAATAAGAACATGCTTTTGGTCTAAAATTTGGCAGCAGAATGACCACAATGGGTCCTCGTGCACACTCTTGATTGGAGAACAAGGGATTTACTTTTAGCTTTACATAAAAACTTTCTTTGCTACCTGCATGAAGTATTTCACATTCTTTACCCACCGTGGAGTAGTATGAACTTGTAGAGAAGGGGTTCTGCATCCAGCTTTCAAGTTTCTCCACCCTACAACCTCCCACATCCCCAGGGAAATATTTCCACACTGACCCCAGGGACACAACTCTCAGACTAACCAAGGTTGGACGTCACACGTCATTGCGTATGACTGCAGCCCCCGGTGATGACGTTCCTCCTTGCTGCTTGGCACAAGATGAAGCCAAGGAGCAAGTGGTCTGTTCATGGTCAGAGGCACAGTTGCAAATGCATGAGCTGGGATGACAGGCTCTCAAGGACAGCCTCCCACATCTCTGAAAACACTACCCCAAAGCACCTTACAGCAACTGTGCTCTGAGGGAATGACCCCAAAACCTGCCTTCACACGGTGTGAGGTTTCAATCATCACACCTGTGGGTAGTGTAGGAGGTGGCAGGCACCCAGAGCTTGCTGAAAATGTATTTCTCTAATATCTAACCAGTCTTTTGCAAACCCCTGACTTATTCTTCTGTCCTGGTCCACATCTAGTTTTATCAAGACATCCACCAGTCAGCAAATGGAGGTGTTCACCAAATGTCCAGCTCCACCTGTAACAACAACCAGGATGCCAGAAGGCAGTCCTGCCATAATTTTGGGCTGAGACACCTTGTTTCCACATCCACAGCATGTGCTGAGCCCGGTTTGGTGCTGAGTGGGTCCAGCTGGTTGGGGAACTAGGCAGGATAGGGTTTATTCTCTACCTGCCCTGTCCTGCACTGGGGATGGATAGTAAGCTGGCTCTCCTACTTCTACTGCACAGCCAATATCTGTCTATTATTTCTCAGATCTCCTCCACTCTGTCGGGTTTTCTTGAAATCGTCAATAGATTCATAAATTATTCAGGGAGAGAAGGCAACACGAGCAGGCAGAGAACCAGGAGGAACCCCACAACATCTCATTTACCTAGAGGATGGTATCTGTCATGCAGGTTATCCCAGAGAAAGCGGCCATCTACCAAGCCGGTTAAAATCACGTGGCTGCCATTTGGAAGACGGGAGTCCAGGTAGCGCAGAGCTTGCACCACGTTGGAGAGCATTTCTTTGGGTGTTGTCATGTGAGCCAGTGTGTCACGGTTCCTGCAGAAGAAGAGGATGCCAACAGGACATTGTGTCGAGTAATACTGTGCCGCCCAAGAGGCACTTGAAACAGTGGCATTTTCTTCTTTGCTGCGCTTCCACATTAAGTTAGATGAAAACTTATAAAATGATACTATGTGTTTTAGTGTCTCATTGCCAAAATAAGAAGTAATATAGAAACCTCCCCTGATGTAACATATTTCCCTGCTAAAAACAGATGCATCCCTTTTTTATGGAGGGGCCTCTTGTTGTGAGTTAACCCCTGTGGGCATCTCAGCATCCCACAGCCGCTTGCTCGCTCCCCCCCAACACACCCCCAGTGAGACAGGGGAAGAGGAAAGGAAGAGTATAAGCAAGAAAACTTAGGCGTCAAGATAAAAAAAAAAAAAAAAAAAAGAAAAAGAAGTTATTGTTCAATAAGCAGAGAAGAAGTAGAAGAAGAAAGCAAGCAAGCAAAAGAAGTGCAATCACTCACCACATCCCATGGGTAGACTGATGCTCAGCCAGCTCCTCAGCAGAATATGGCTAACACCCCCCTGCCGGTAAAATTCCCTCCTCTCCCTTTTTATTGCTAAGCACAGTGTTACAAGGCATGGACCATCCCTTCAGTCAGTTTGGGTCATCTGCCCAGCTGTGTCCCCCCCAACCTCTTTCGCACCCCCACTCTACTCACTGGGGGTCAGAGTGAGAAACAGGCACAGCCCCGACGCTGTGCAAACACTGCTCAGCAACAGCTGAAAAAGTGTGTTATCAGCATTGTTTTGGTTAAAAATCTGAAACACAGCACCATAGGAACAGCTATGAAGAAAATTAACACTATCCTAGGCAGACCCAGAACACTTCCATAAAGAAAAAAGCCTTAGCTCTCCTACTGGTTTTATTCCATAGCTTGCAAATGAGTTAGTCTTTACTTACAGTGCAGAGCAGCAAATCAGAGCCATGAAGCAGACTACGACCACATTGTTTTCCTGTGGTGTTAAAAATCCATGTAATACTACTGCAGTAACCCTGGTGTCTCGCTCTTCGTAGCTGTTGCAGAGCTTCTTAAGCCACTTGATATAAATCCAGAAACTTGCTGAGCTGTAGTCCTTAAACATCCCTGATGCTTTTGATGGCTGCAAAGACACTGCCCTTGGTGTACTTACCAAACTCCAGTCTGGGGCTGACATTCGACTGATCTAATGTCTATCTCACGTTTCAGCAGAAAAAGAATCCATTGCCCTAAGGGGGTGCAGGGTGCTGCTGCCCCTGGTTAAGAACCTCGGTGGTTCAGCTCTGAATTGGGAGGAAAAGATACTGGTCCACACACATGGTTTCAGGGTGTGGGATGCCCTACAGATAGGTGAAAGGAGAGCTGCTTTCCCCATGGATTGTTGTGTGTAGCTTACATTCAACATGCTCTTTGATTATGCCAGGTAGAAATGTCTATAAGGTAGCTTTGTCTCTCACGTGTCCTATACCTCTTACCACAGCTCTGCTGGAGGGCAGGAGACCAGTGAAGGGTCTGGACAAGTGTGAGAGACTGGAGGGAGGAGGAGGAGGCTGGAGGGAGTTGGTATTTAAGATAAAATAGACTTCAGAAATGCTTATTAGGTACAGGAGCAGCATCAGTGTCTTGCATGCACTGACACTCATGTTTTGTGGCTCATTGGCAGGCCTGAACCTCTTCAAGCCAGAGTCCCAGACTCAGGTTTATCCCTCCCCTCTTGCATTTAGCTGTAAATGCTGCAGGGGTGGAAATAATAAAATCCTGAAGTTGAAATAATTTTCAACTTACATAAGAAAAACAAACAAGTGAAACCACCCCAGGGTGCATAGAGAACACTGCTCTAGTTATATTATTAAAACAGCCACTTTATTACAGACAAGTCATTCACTCACTCTTTCCCCCGAGAGCTATTGCCACGCTGTCACGGTGCACGTGTCCATAACAGGGGCTACGAGCAAGTGGGTGAACACAGCACCCAGGAGGCTGTCCCATCCCAATCCATGGGTCTCTGGCATGGGAGAGACCTCCAGCTCTGTGAGGCCCTGCTCCAGCACCACCTGGGAATCAGAGCAGGGCCAGCTCCAGGGAAAAGCCTCCCACTGTCCAGAGATGTCCCATTGCCCTCCATCAGAGCAAAGAGTCAGTGGGATGGAAAGAAGGACACCGGTGCGTGTTTCCACAAACCCCAGGCAGCTCCAGGGTGGCCCGGGCCCCCTTGGGACTTGTGGAGCAGAGCATGGAAGTCCAAAAATTGCCTTTTTTGAATTGAGAAAGAAAATAAAGACATGTGTTTGCAACATAAACTCTTAAAAGGGCCCCCAGAAGTAGCATTAAGAGCACCATAGCTGAGATTTGGAGCACATTGACATGTGTGGCTGTGCACGGCATGGACCATGCACCTTGGGAAACAGGCTCTCGTGACAGTTTTAGTCCTGCCTTGGTGGTGCAGCTCAGTTGGACCAAGACTTTCAGACAGAAACCCTCAACACCCGCTGAGGATCTGATCTTGTTGCTCAAGAAGAAAGACAGGGGATGTCTTTCCAAGTAACGCATAAGGTTGCACTAATGTCCATCCTTATAGTTTTAGTGGTTACCACATTTTCTCCTCATGGGCTAGTTAGGAAGTGATCAACTTAGCAGCCACGAGGTTCCATCCAGGTCCTTTCCCTGGGAGAGACCTTTAATCTCTTTCATGGCTTCCCAGCAGCAAGAGAAGGGCAAACGTGATGCTTGCAGTGACGAGTGAGCTGCTGGGGAATCCAGGTAGGATTTCTTGTCAGTGAACACTGTAGAAGCAGGAGCTTTCAAAAGTTTTGTTGTTTTGCCTCAAGGCATTAGAAATGTTTGTGCTCAAGGGGAGGGGGAAGAGAGGGGCAGTGGTGTTGGCGTACTGAGTCCTGTGTGGGAGAACCGCATTCCTGAGCAAGGATTTGGGATTCTTCAGTGGGCTGCGTTTTGCACACAAATTAATAATTAGATGAGTTCCCTTGGCCCAGAAATTTATCTTAATGCAGTATGTGATGCTGAAGCTTTTGAGACTTTCTGATTAGGGAGAACTGAAAAACAGCATTAAGATTCAGGCTTATCCTTGTGACAGCCACCCAAGCAAGGTACTTTTGAGATAAGACTGTGGTTTTGCCCTTAAATTACTCCATTTAGCCTACAGGTGTTGCAGCAGTTGATTTCAAAATACTGGTCTGATGTAAGGCCTCTACCGCAAGTAAACATGTCAGTGTGAGCTGAAATTAATATGACATTCATAACTCCACTTTCTCTTGTCATTCTTCGCTGAAGCCATGTAGATATTTCAGTGCATTTCTTCACCTTTCCTTTCTGTGCCAGGCTATGAAATTAAAACCGACTGAGAAGCAAGTCATCTTGCAGGCACGTTCATTTTGGGCTCTGCCATAAGGACTTCGAGGTGCCTGGCTGAGCCCCGGGGGCCGTTGTGGTACCCCCACACGTGTGGTGCCCCTGGGAGGCAGCAGCTCGGGCCAGCCCCTCCACCTGGGACCTCAGGGAGCTGATGTTGGCCACGGTTCACTGAGTCAGAGCGTAGCTAGTGGATGTTAATGTTAGGATTCCTGATGCATTGGATCTAGGTATTTTAGGGAGCACACCCTGCCTCCCCTACGATACCCGAATACACAGTAACATCCCTGGCCATGCACGCAGCTCCTGGATGTCCCAACACCACGGGTACCCTAGCTGTGCACATATGCAACACAGAGGGCCCAGGCAGCCTCATGCAATCTGTGTAAAGCTTTTCCAGCTCTCCTCTGCCACAGAGACCTCCTCCAGACCCTTTAACACAGTCTGGCCCAAACGTAGCCCTCCACCCTCCTTCTGCACGGGGTTCGTGAGCCTGGCCTGCCACGTCCTGCAGGGCAGCAATTCCCCTCTCCTGGTGACCCCAACCCAAATAAATGTATTCCTCTCCCCCAGACAGTGTTTCAGCCACATCTCTGCTTTCCAGCCCCATGCTGTTACATGCCCGGGGTTTGGGCCACTGGTGTACGGGCCCCACACCCCACGTGTAGGTACACGCAGCGCTGGATCTGCAGGGCAGGAGTTCAGCTCCGGCTCGCTGCAGAGGGGTGTTAACACCCGGGACACGAGGGCTACAGGTGCTGCATGCTCACGTACTATTTTTAGGGCTGGAGGGGCGCAGGAGCGCTCTGGTGATGGGAGCTTTACAGAAGGGGAGCGTTATTCCCCCGTTGGTGCCGGTGCTGCTTTGTACCTGTTCCCTTCCCGGTGGCCGCCTGCTCACCCCACGTTGCTGCTGTCGCCCTCCCGCTTGCTGCAGATGACATAACTGCAAAGCTGGGAAAGAGAGGCTGGAGGAATGGTGCCTTACCCCCCCCACAACTAATACGTGCAATAATGGTACAGCATTTGAGACTGCTGGGGCTCATTATTATCTTGTCTGAATATTTTTTGTTCCAGGTCTCTGTGTGCCACACTGTGTCCCACATTTACACCTCAGTGGGCTGAGAGATACCATTGCCATCTGTCTTTATTTTTCTAACCCCCCTGTTTGGACACCACAGTGTGGAGACTACTGGGAACGTGTAACACAGGCTGCCAATTTCATTATCTTTCTCCTCTACAAACATCCATATTACTCATTGCCCTTCATGGGATGAAATACTGGCATTTTAACAATGCTTTGGCTAAGAGCTGTTTCTCCGATCTCGGCACACTGCTCTCTTTTGAAGGTAAAATACAGGATAAGGCCAGAAAGGCTCTATTACTGCTGTTTAAAGCTATCCTTGAAGAGGGTTTTATTTGTCAAGCCCTAGGTTTGAAGTCAAGCCCACTGGATGCTCTGCATCCTCCGTAACCTCTGTGGGTACATCAGAGCCAGGGCAGCTATACACAGTGACTGGACGCTGAAAAAATCTCTCTCCACTGTACATCCCACTCGATGGGAACAGCACGGAAACAGCGTGTGGCTACAGAAGCTGCAGCATCTTTCCTTGCTGGAGTCACAGGGATCACTACAGCCTGATAGCCTCTTTTGATGCTGCAAATGTTTTGGAAGAAAACAGACAGCAGAGAGAATTTGAGCGGACAAAAGTGTCTCTGGCAGGTAATGAATGCAGGGATAAAAAGGGCAGAGTTTCAAGTAATAAATACTGTTTTGGAACATACAGATGGGTGAGGCAAGGCCAAAACTGTTTAAATTTGTGGAAAATTTCATTTTACTTCAGGCAAGAATAGAAAGTAGTGTTAGAGACAGGGAAAGTGAGAGGAATAACCTGCAGAATGAGGAATAAAACAAAGAAAAAAAGTACTTTTAGCAAAGCCAGTGAAACAGCAGAATTGAAATATATACACAGCAGAGCGGGCCAAGCTTGGGAGAAGACATCTCGAAAGTCTCTTTGGCAGGAGCCACGGACTTCAGGGAAGGTGCTATTGAGGTGGGTGGGTGGGGGTCATCATCCTGGGGGTGGTTGTAATGATACCTCCATAAGCCTCTTAATAAACAGGTGCCCAGGACAGTCTTGCCAGCAAGTAGCAGGAGGTCTGTGACTGCTTTTCCCACTCAGTCGAAGGGTGGTGGTGTCACTTTTGAGGACTTGGGCGCCCTTCCCATAACGGGAGTGTGGTGCTGAGGGCAGATTTGGCAGTTCTGGTCAGGGGTGCAGAGAGAGCACGAGCACCAGAGGGAGATGCCAAGGGTGAGGGCTTCATGGGAGGTTATTTCATGGGAGGTTTTTTCTGCCTGCTGCCAGCATGTGGCCATGGAGGCGGTGGTGCCAGGGAAGGACCTAAAAGGTGGCCCTTGGGGTCCCACTTCTGTCCCGGCTGAGGGCTTCCAGGTGCTGTGGTGGCAGGGAAAGCCCTGCACAGCCTTTGGCCATCCCTGTCTGGAGCACAACACCCCATGTGCAAAGTTTAAACCCAAGCACTTGCTGTTAAGCAAAGTTTTAAGATACCAAAACCAGGATATTTTAACATCGAAGTCTGACAGCCTGCATAAAAGCTCCAACTTCATTATAAAACCTGCAGGTGAGACTTCTCAAAAGCTTTGGAATGGGACTTAGCTGAGCATGCATCATGTATTAAAATTGAGTGTTTTGAGAGCCTCCACATAAGTCAGATTGATTTTTTCCGCTTAAAAGAAAACCTGAAGATACATCATGGTGAAAATAACGTCACACTAGCAACAGCATTTGGACCACCTGCAAAAACAGAACTGCAGTATGGATGTGCCTGGTTGCAAGGTGTTTTCTGCCTTCCCACTATGGGGAGGAAGGGAAGCATCCAACTAGTGACCTTTTGGCATCCCTGCGAGCGTTGGTAATGGATAATGCCAGAACTATTAGTTTTGAAAGCTTCGGTTCATTCTCCTGCTGAGCTTATGACGTGAGTAAAGCCAGAAAGACAAAAGACCTCGTCAGGGGAACACAGCAGAGACTGCAGGCAGCGTGCAGCAGAGGCAGGGTGAAAATAGACCTCGACAGGAGACCACATTGTCATTCTTCAGAAAAGGTAAACCAGTCACGCTCTCCCTCCCGACAGGAGGTGACACACTGGGTAAGACAGATATACATGCTTTTAAACCCTTTTTTTTTTTAACCCTCCTGTTGTTGTTATACTTCATTTCATCTGCTAAGTTAGAAACACTCTACTTCAGACATGCCATTGATCACTTTATCACTAGCTTGTAAAAGAAAGAAAGACAAGCTCTGAATGAGGACTGGTAGGTGGCTATGACAAATACAGGTAAGGCAACAACCAGTATTTTCAGCAGAAAAATAAGAATGAAGCACAGAGCAATAGCAAAGAAAAATGTCATCGTGGGGAAGCACAAAGCAACGAGACGTAAATGTCCAAGCAGCCAGCAGTACTCCAAAGAAGTCACATTTGTGGTAATATAAATGTTAATTTGGTTTACACCTTACCCATTGCAGACATCATTCCCAATTGTAGCGTAGATAACTATGGCTGGATTGTCCAACAGCTGGTTTCTGGCCAAGCTAAAAGATAAGTACGCAGGTATATTAGTGGCAAATATGTTCTCACTGTCTGAATCACACACCATGCTTGTATTCAGGTTTGGAAGCTGCCTGTTTAGATTTGGCCAATGCTCAGATGACTATGTTTCTACATTTGGGAGAGGGTTTTTTGATTGTTCTGGATTGTGGTTTGTTTTTGTTTTTGGTTTTGGTTTTTTTTCACTATAGTTCTAAATTTTAGCAGTTTCTTAAATATAGGGTTTTTTCACTTCTCCGTTTTGCCCCTCGTGGACTTGCCTTTTCTACATTTTTCCTCCTGGTTTTCTATCTTCTTTTATTACTCAGAAGCCAAATCAAGCAGTTTCATTTCAGGGCAAAGACATAAATCAGGTTGGGAAGTTTTTAATCAGAGATGGGAGAGGAAGACTTTTGGCTGACAACTAAATTTATGTGTAGGATTAGGGTGAAGATCAAATCAGATTGTGGTTTGAATTTCAGTGCTAGGGTGCAAGGATGCTTACTACTTTTTCCAGAGGAGAGAACAATAAACCCCCTAGGATGTGAACTATATCAGCATCAAGCAAACTAATTCAAACCCAATGGCGCCACAGCCCATGCAAATTCATCTGAAAAGGAGAATTTCTGCTTCTTGCTATCCAGTAGCTTCTCAATCATATCCATATGGAGATAAGACAGTGGACCCACCAATGTCTGTCTACATTGCTGCAAATTTGGAGTAATGCAGTTAGGTGGGGCACAAAGCACAGATTTAGCGAAAGGCTTAGTCTCTTCCCTGAAATCCCTGGGAATGCCCTGTTGGCTTAGCTGGGCCAAGAAAAAGGCCCCGGAGATGGTGACATCCACACTTTAAACCAGTTTTTCTTCTACTGATGAATGTTTATACCAGAGAAGAAACAGCCAGCACTTCAGAGCACAGTGACCAAGGGAAGCTGTGCTTTTTAGGACCCTCGTGGGTAATACATTCCTTACAGTGCTTTGTCTGTTTCTTTTGAAGAAGTATGTTTCTCCAGCAAGGCTTCTGTACCCCCTGTCAGTATTTGAATTCCATTAAACACTCACCTTTTTATTAAATAGAGGAGGTTTCCTGAAGAACCACCTGATCACACATAGTGGGAATAAGAGAAATAGTACAACATTGTTACAGTGACAAACAAAATGAAGTGCAAAACCCAACTTCATTGTGTATTTCCAAGAATGTAGAAGCATTAAAAGTAAAAATAGAGCAAGCAGTCTTCTCTTTAACCTTCTCTGGGTGCCGACATCAGGAAGTAAAGCTATATCCAGGCACCTGCTGCCTCTTACCTGAGTCCCACACTTCAGACTGTAGAAAATCAAATACTTTTAAGAGCTGGGTTGTTTGGATCTGGCTTTTAATCCAGATCTGGCAGCTTCTTCCCATCTGTTGAACATAGTATTCTCTTGTAAACCAGCCAACCTGACTTGTCAACAGTTGATCTACTTTTAACTTTCCCTATAAATTGCAAAGGGAACTGTTCTCACTCTTCTGAGAGAGTAAGCGTCTCACAGCTATACCACATTGGGACTGATTCAGGTCCTAAACATAGGCACCAAGTGCCATTTTTGACATCCCAGAGTATCCAAGACACCTGCAGCAGGGCTGGCAGATACAACACAGGATGCCTAAGAGATTGTGCACTTCTGGAGAGGCAGCTGGAGGTGGGAAAGATACTGTAAAGCATCTTAAATAGCACCCGACAGCAACGTTTGGGTGTCTGCATTGCTCTCCCCACGAGTGGCAGACTTATGAAAAATAGTATTAGGCCAGCTGCACCCCTCCCAAGAAGCTCTGCATTTCAATGGCAATTCACCCAAATGGTTGGATGCAAATCATTCCTCCTCCAGGAAAAGAGCTAGCTACACCTAAGCATCTGTGAACTTCTATAATCTTTCATTTATGTCTTGAATGAGAAAAGCATTCTCAATTAAGAAAGCTTTTATGCATAAAACTTACTGACATGTCTCTAAAGGCTGTGCATATACATCCCAACCATCCACAACGCACAGATAAAACTCCATCACCTGCAGTGCAAGTGAAAGCCAAAAAAGGCTTTGTGCTTTGTTCAAGAGGGACTGTGATTACAAGAAGATCACCTCACAGCAACATACAGAAACATAAGCTTCAGAGAATCAGGCCCTACAGGTTGTACTTGCTTTTATTTTGCAGGATTTTCACTCTCTCCTCTTTTCTCGCTCTTTCTCCTCTTGTGTTACACTCCCTCTGTTCTTTGCTCAGCTCTTCCCTGATCTCTCTGTTCTCTTTTCTGCACTGTGCCTCTGAAGCTTGCTTTGAGGAGCAAATCCTGTCCTTCCTGCAGCTCTTGGGGGGAAACTTGTGGACAGAACATCATTAAATCCCTGCTGGACTGGTATAGGGGAAAGATCTAAGAGATAAACCCCTAAGGTAGCAATAATACACTTGCATTTTAATAGTGCCTTTGTTATTATCACTCACAGTGATGCCAACAGCATTTATCAAGGAATCCTTTATGTTTTAAATAATCCAGTTCTTCCAAGCTAAAAAATGAATGTATCTCTGCTGCTTCTCTCACGAGGGTTGCTGGTCCATTCATAATCCAACCCTTCTATTGAGAAGCTCTTTTCAGCAGAATAAGAGCCCCCAAAAATCCTTATAAAATATAGCTTGGAACATAACTACCACTAGTTGATATTTTTTTTCTGATTAAAAGCCCTTCTTTCAGCTAGAGTTCAACACCCCTCTGTTAAGTCATTCTGCTGCCTGTGTCCCCAGACTGGATCTGTAGTTCCAGCTCAAATAAACTACTGGGTTCTCTAGAAATTAAAAATGTATTTACAAAAAGGTAAGAAGCTGTTCTTGAAGAAGCTGTATTAACTCCACGAGTGTAGGTAGTTATAAGCAGCTCCATGGAAAGCATTAGCACAGTACAAATTGAGTAAAAACATCAAGAAAATGAAGGAGTTTTTTAGAAAACTGTTTTCATGGGTAAACTTCTTCAAGGAAGTTTTGTGATACAGGATGAAATCTCTGATGAAAACATTGAATAGAGGAAAAGAAATGAGGCAGAACAGTTACCCTTACACTGTTGAATGTCCTGGCAGCTGTTCCTAGATCTCTCCTGCCCCTCTCTCCGTTGCTTTCCAAACAGAAACCTTGGTATACTTGAGCTGCACTTCTTGATTTTCTTGCTTTTAGACCCTGTGTGGCTAACAAGGAGCAGCACTAACATGCACTGAAAGATCCTGGGTCCAGATAGCACCAAAAGTGCTACATGGACAAGAATGGCTTATTGACTTCTAAACTTTTGCTCACTTATGCTGTAAAAGCAATTGGTAATGTAACAGTGCAAAGAAAAAAGTCTCTGGTTTTTCCCAAATGAGCTCCAGCTGGACTAGAATTCCCAAGACAGATGAAGAAAAAAAATAAAAATTGTTATTTCTAAACTGGTCTTGAAGCCAGTGTGAGATATCCTGTGCTTGATGGCTTAGTGAGCCACAGCATGTATTAATAAGGCCTAATCTTTCTGGTCAAAGGCAAGAATCTCAAAGAGACAGATCAGACTACAGATGGCAAAGGAATATACAATACCCATGTTTTGAAATAGCATACATTATCCAAGTATCCCATGCAAAACATAGATGACATTCTCCAGATTGTTCCATAATTATTTAGAAATTCTGAAAGTATTAGCTTTCCCTGTGTTTATCTAATGATTTTTTTGGAATATTTTGGCAACTGAATTTACTACCAGGATGCTTCTATCAAAACAAGGGATCTTCAACATGTGCTCGAGAACATTTAGATCTTTCTAACTTCACACCTGAGCATTCATTCCCAGCCTTCACATCAGAGGATCCCACTCACCCAGTCAAAAACCAGAAATTGTACATGGCCTGCAAACCTGTGTGAAGCTGCTGGAAGGCAAGACACCAAAACCATATTGAAGACAATGAATCGGTAAAAATTATCTGTAGGAAACTGTTCCGCAAGCCACTTCACTGGAAAACATTGATTAGAACTGTGAGCTGCTTGTTGTCCAACCACAAGCTGAAAGCAGTAACGGTGGCATAGAACAGGTTTGTTACAAATTATTAACCTATATTTCATATACCGAGTGTCTTGGGGGGTGCCTGGTGAGCACAGCTGGTCACTCAAAGTGAACATCAGCAATTCTGATGTCAGTATATTTATGGGCCATGGGTAACATACACAGAGAGCTGAGGGGCACCCTGTCTGGCCCTGGCTGAGCACCCTACCCCACAGCCAGCTGCAGAGGAGCAAAGGGTCTACCATCTCCAGGGGAAAAATAGGTGTTTTTAAGAAAGGAGAGGCAGAAATCCCACTGCCATCGAGGTTGGGGAAGGCTTCCTCCAGGGAGAAGATGCCTGTCCCAAGGAGGGCGATGGGGGAGAGGCCCTTGTGCTGAGCTCTGACACAGTGCTTGTGGGGCTGTGAAGCATCATTTTCAGAGGAAGGTTAAGTTGTCCCAGGTGGGGCTAGGCCAGGTTGGTGGCCAGCTTTTTGCTTTAATGACACTGAGAGCATCCATTTAAAACCTCACATTTAGGGAAACTATTACGCCAAATGAGGCAAAAAAAGTGAACTTTTACAATGTGGTGTCAGTGCGATGATTAAGAGAAGAAACCAAGGGAAGATATCCCGGGATTTTTCTATCACTTGTAATTTCTCCCTTTTTTAAATTCCCTTCGCAATTTTCTTCAGAGCCTTTTGCCCTGACACAAGCTCGCCTCCTTTTATATCCTGCAGGTGTCTGTAGTGTAAGTGTAAAGGAGATACATGAAGTGGAGAGAAAAAGGAACAGTGCACACAGTGAGAGGCTTTGGGGTTTTTTTAAAGACTGTGAGGGAATTGGGAAAAAGGAAAAGCAGAAAGTATAACCTCCATTAACATAAAAACCACAGAAAAATGTAATAGGGTATCAGGTACTGAGAGGAACTGGATATAAATGAGAAGAACCACTGACACCTAGTCATCCCTTGACCATCTAGTTTGGCCTTTTTTTGTTTCTCTCACCAGAAAACACACCTGGGGGACTGCAATAATGGGAGCCACCAACTCTAGTGCCCTGTGACTTACAGATGAGAAAGTCAGAAGTACCCAACCCATGACATCAAACGCATTGTAAAACACTTGTGCAGAAGACCTGAAGCCTCAGGAGCACCACGTGTGCCACAGGAAGGAGGAGGGTATGTGAGAGGCATTGCCAGTGACATTAATTCTGGCACCAGAAGGCAATTTTTTTAGATGAAAACGCCCACCGGATCCTAGAATCGATCCTTGCATCACGCTGTCTGTGCAACCTCTTCTGCCTGGTATGACCTCCACTAGCATTGGAGGTGGGGGGCTGGGGCAGACCCTTTCTGATCCTAAATCTTGCAGGAAAGCCAAGCATTTAACAAGTTTTTAAGTAGCACTAGAGGCAGCAGTGCTCCTCACTTGCAGCTGACATGACTCATCTGTTGGACAGGAAGAGCATCCCATGAAGCCAAATTATCTACCCAAGGAGAATAAATTTCCCCAAGCCTCTGCAGCCAGTTTTCTGAAGCATGAAAATTAATTAAATACAATAGAAACACAGTGTGATAATCATAGAATAATCAAGTATCTTTTAAACCTGCTGTTGGCGACATCACCTAATCCAACACACAAAAGCTAACATCATAAACCTTAATTAAGGGAGATTGCTATCATCCCTTCACACAACCTCTTTGACAAATTTAATCAAACGTTATCTTGAAACAACTCAAGGTTTCTTTTTGGTCCCCACTCCTTTTTGAGGGCTATTTGAGGTTTTCAGTCCTTGACAGTAACCTTTTTTTACATATCCCCTCCAAACAGAGGCAGGATTAATGAAAAAAAAATGTTCTTGTACCAGAACTATCTTTCAGTTTAAGCCATTCTTCCTACTCTGGTGTTTATGTCTCAGAAGGATTCAAAACCATAATCCCTTTTAATTTTTGCTTCACTCAGTTGTCAAGGTGTCTAAACATCACTTCAGAAGTCTTATTTACCCTAATCTTCCCCAAAGCCCTTCTTTGTACCTCTTCCCACCAAAGTCAGTCCTCCCTGGCTGACAAAGGGGACCAAATTCTGAGGTCTTATCAATGGCTTATGTGAGGAAGGACCTTATCCCTGTCTCTAGAGGAAATGTTGTGTGAGATGCATTTTGCACTGTCCTTAGTCTCTTTCCAGTTCTATCCTGCACTCCCAGCTGTTCCCTGATATTCCCCTTTGCACCCCAGTGCACCCTCCACCACCTCTGGCCGATGAGCCACTAGTTTACAGAAAAGAGTCTTGTCATTAGCTCTGACATGCGTGTCTTGTACAATAGTATTTGCTGCAATTGCTGTCACTGCTGTTCCCAAATTCATCTAAATTATTCCTGTGTAAGTATATGGTCCACTTCAGGATGGTTAATACTTTGAAGTTTTGCATCATGGATACCGTCAGGCATGCACCTTGGTCTTTGTTCTAAGGTTACTACACCAAATGTTAAGCAGTGTAAGCCTCAGGAGAGATGCATGAGGAATACGGCTCCTCTCCCAAACCCACTGCTCCTCCCTGCTTAGCTGGTTCTCTACACACCTAATTTCTTGCATTAATCTTCCTCTTCTTCATTTTACACAAACATTTCTTGTGAAGTACCGTGCAAGACAGTTTCCTTAGTTCTAGGCAGATTAGGTCTGCTGCATATACCCTTGGCAACACAAGATGTTAACTCAAAGAAAGATTTTAATCCAGCCTCACAAAATGAATTAATTAAAACTTAACAGTGTCAAGTTTTGTCCTAACTTTGGTTTACCTGTCTGTCCTTGATTACTCCTCTAAAATCTAAGAGCACATTAGGATGCCTGCACCACTGACATCCCCACTTTTGCAAGAGGACTTCTGCTTCCTGGTCTCCAGCCCCAAAGGACGTGACAGGACGTTATGGACACCCTTGTTATGGGACTGATAGCTGGTTTGTGCCCACTCTGCCTGCTGGTGTGTCAGCTCTGCGAGTCCCCTGTGCTACTGTGGGGTGCAGCGTAAGGCCCTCTCAGCATCCCCCGTGGGAGGGCAGAGCAGGGGGGTGCGAGCAAGCAGGGACCATGCCACAGCCTCTGAAGGACATGGGTGGCACATCTTTTAGCTCCATCACTACTAGTGACATCCCTTTAAACACCCCTTTTGGCCACTGCCAACCACCGCCTCCCTCCCCCCATGGAGTTACAGTCGGGTACACTGTGTTTTAGCCCAGTAGAAATTCTTAGTCAATGAGTGGATAGAAGTGATCCTTACTCAAAGCCAGAAGAAAAGATGCTGAGTTAAATAATTGCTATTCTCTATTTTTCCATAAGAAACACGTGCACTTAGGAAGGGCTTTCTCTTTGTTTCTGAAAGATGTTCATTAATTCAGCATCAAGTATCAGACTAGTAAAGTGAAAAAAAAAAAACAAAACCAAAGAAATGTGAAAAAACTCAACATACCATTCTGGGAAATGTTCTGTAAGTCTCTGTGATTACAGCGATTTCTTCTGCGTAAACGTAGATACAGAGAGTCTGTCCACCCTCTGAAATAAATTGAGAAAATGAAAGCTGCTAAACTCATATGATACTGATGAAAACACAGCTGATATTAAAAATGCAGTATGTTCTCGTCTCTGAAAATCTCTGTGCCCCAGTTATGTATATAATTATATTTAATCATCTCTCTTTTTTTTGTGGTCATAAAACTTTTTCATCTTGAGCAGAGTGGCCTAAAATGGAAGCCTAGATATCCTCTCGGAAACTATAAACTGATGGAGAGTTTCTTTGAAATTGTTCCATCAAGGATGTTTTTACCTTGTTCTTTCAGATAAGGTGTTTAAAAACATTTTTGTTGCACATCATTTATCAAAACAATCCTGATGATTGCTCACTAACTAACTTTTCAATTGGTTGTTATGAAACAGTACATAGAAGAAATATTGTCAGGACACTAATTTTCCAATGCCATAAATCTTAAATGGATTGATCTGAAAACAGGTTATGCTTGACTGTGATTAGTTCTCTCCTTTACTTTGCACTGTTGAGAAAAATGAAAATGGAAATGAAAAGGGTAACAGCGCAAAGGAAAGCTGATGAGAAGATCACATTCCCAGCCGTGAGTACATGGTCATCTCTACTGGGATTGTTGATTTTGTGTTTGAACTTACACACCAAAAGAATCAGATAACTTAAATACCATGGCTTAAGAACTGCAAACTTGGATGAATGAAGAGAAACAGAAGACAATGATAAGTTTTGAAACCAACAATAAAAAGTGACTACCTACATAGAAATGCATGGTAACATCAACCAATCACCATGCAATGGACTACATGAGAAACACCCGAGCTCTTTGGTTTTCAGCACAGCAGGTGAGCAGATGAGAAGCAAACAGACCTTCCCAGTTAGAGGATATTACTTAAAAAGCAGTGTCCATGTTCACCCATCACAGGGTGGGAAAGATGGGCATGGACCGCAACAGTTTGCATCTCTATTTCTGCAGGCCCAGAGTAAATGGGAGTGTCCCACTGCAGATTCCCAACCAGTCTGCACCACACTGAGTCGTTGTGGTGTGGGATTTTGAACTACTCTTAAAAATGTCTTGAAGTCCCAGACAGTCCTTTGGTTTTTTTCTTCCATACATGAAAGAGATTACAAACTGAACACTGAACCAAGGCCTACCATTGACAACTTCAGGGTCAATACTAAGCTCTGATCACTTGTGAACTTCAGATTCTTTGGAGGCCAGTTAAATAGTGTGTTATGAGTACCTGGACATTGTAGTAGATTTTCAAAGGCTGGTTTTGCTGCTGACTCTGAAAGAGGAGGCTGCATATGTCTTCTCTTTTGGCTTGTTGGGTAATATACCACCTTAAAGCATACACTGTGTGAATGTAGCTAAGGCTGGAAGCCTTTTTTTTGGAAGGGGAGAAAAAAAGGAAGCAAAAAATACAAGTGTATGCTGCAACAGATATTTTTCCTGGAAAAGAATATATTCTGCCAACTTTTTAATTCTGTTGGTAGAGAGCCTCTTTAGGCTTGACTCATGCTTGGTTTGGCATTTCACTATATTCATGACCTATCTTAGGCATAAAAAATAAAAATTATCTGAAACTCAGGCCAGACCAGGCACTGTTGATGACTGTCTCCTTCAGTTCTGTCAGGAGTCAAGGGCCTCTTAATGCTGGCCAGAAAGTTGATTAACAAAATTATTATTATTTTTTTTTAACTCCACATTAAAACTGTAGGCATTTTAAGATATTTTCTTTGTGTTTGGACTTTATTTTCCCGCCCTTCTGTCAGAGACTTGTTTTTTTCCATCTATCCCTGCATTCTTCCCATCCACATGAGCCAATGTAACACAGCAAATTAGGTCACAGGCACTTCCAAATTCTTCTTTTGCTACTTCCCTCTAAATGTAAAAAAAAAAAAAGGACAAGAAAGATTGCCCTAAATAATGGAACACCATGAAATAATCCTAGGGTTACCATTTATTCCACTGTTTTAGGAAAGGAAACAGAAGGAAGAGGGAAAGAAAAAAAAATATATGAAAAGGAAAATGCCGTTTTTTTGTTAGTTTCATCAATGCTCCCCTTCTCCCTGCTCCAGAATTTTAAAAAAAGTAAGCTTGGGTTTTATTTCTTTTCTTTTTTTTTTTTTTTTTTTTTTTTTTTTTTCTCTCCTAAATTATAATTTGACCAGTTAAAAAACCTACCCTGAATTTCAGGAAGACTGAGCTAGAGTATTGTGAATTGTCTATGTATTTTAAAGATTTTTAAAAATCCCTAGATCTGATGTCTATCTTGGTTTTAGAAAGAGCTGAAGCACAGCTGACTAGCATTTTTATTTCTCCTTTCAAGCACAGGTTTTGCTTTTTGCTTTTTTTTTGCTTTGCTTTGAGGGACTTTGAGACTCGCTATGACTTGGCCACCCTGCCTGTTGGCTTACCCGATGGTGGAGTTCAGAAATCCAGTGATCTCTGAGAACTGAGGCCAGTCAAGCTCGTCGGTGAAAGCCATTGGGAGATTAGCAAATGATTTCTGAAAGAGAAATTTTAAAATCAACATGGTTTCGCCCTCACAGACAAAAAAATCCTTTTAGCAGACTCAAGCATTTCTTGGCTGGAGCTGTAGCCAGACAGCAGCAATTGTACCTATAGCTCTCACCGTAATTATTTACTCGTATGCTTAAAAGGTTTACTCTTGTAAAACGGGCATATCAAGAGATGGAGGAAAGAAGAGTAGAGATATCTGAACCACATCTCCTGGTACCCTTTAATTCTGGAAGAGCCCCAAACCCCTCCTGACATGGAGCATGTACTGCAGGTGCAGGGAGTTGTTTGCTGCAGCATCTGTCCTGTCTAAAGGTGGGTGCCCTTCCTTGGGCACAGGCAGAGCTGACAGCATGATGTCCCCAGCGTATATGGCAGGGGGATACCATCAAATTCACTCGAAACTGCCTTGCACTCTTCAGCAGGATGAAGTGCAAGCATCCGACCCCATAAAAACCTCTGTCAGGTCCTCACTGCAAATTTCGGGGACAGCACTGAAGTGACAGTGTCCGAAAAGCCCCTGAGGAAGGCAGGACCAGGAAGAAAAACACATGGTCTGCCATAACCTTCCCACTCAAATAGATGCAACCTTTACCCTTCTCTGCTTTGCTTTTGCTGGTATTAGTCCCTAACGCTTTTTTTAAGCAACTGCCTCTGCAAAAGCCTCTATGCAGATGCAAGCCACGTTGTACATTCGAAACACAGTGCCTTGTTAATTTTCACTGTGATTTCTGAATGCGTCAAAAATCATGAAAGGTGAGAAAAATGGCATTGAGAAATCGAACCACCTCAGAAGGACGAAAACATGGAGTAAATTTTCAGCTTCTCCTAGTCTGGGGTACACTTGCAAAGACAAATGCATAAATCCAATGTGCTCATACTGAAAAACTGCTGATGAAAAAGGTAATAACCAAAAGAAGGTCAAAACATAAAATGAGAGGATTTACAGGCTGGTTTAATCTGTGTAATTTATTATCTTAATTTTCTTTCCAAGCAATTGTGGGGTTTCCTTAAACTCTCACTGCTATAAGCAGCAAGCAGGTGGGTAATTCTTTCTCCAGGATGGTCAGAGGTAACTGAGGACCCAGCGAAGAACTAAATCTTGCCGTCATCACTAAGTCCTCATTCCCAGAATATTATCATTTAGGTGAATAGGAGCTATACTTGAGTATAAGCCTATGGGTTTCTGCTATGGGTTTTGACTGTAAGAGGATGGAGGGAGATGCAGGGGGAAAGAGGCGAGAAAAGGGGGTTGGAAAGAAATCCTGCAGCCAAGCTCTGAGCAGCCTAATGCACAGCAGATGCCAGTTTAAAGCATGTAACAACACATTTGACCTACTTACAGTAGGTCTGCATTAGTTACCAGGGTGAAAATGGGTCTGGCTTAATTATCTTTCAGATGGTTCTCTCTCTCTTACATATATATATACGTGGCCTTGTGTGTATCTGTATATACATATACATATATATAAATTATTATTGTTTTAAGACTGGAGGGCACTTCCAAATTTGCCTTCAAATCTGATAGTTTTGTGTGCAAACAAGAACTTAATCCAAGGGCACAACTGTGAGCAGCAGTGAAAGGATACAGTATGGCTTGGCCATTTGTAATATTTGTCTCCTTGTAGCTCTGCATTAAAGGTGACAGGAATATTGCAAAAGTCACTTAGCATAGAACAAACCATACATATGATCTCTTACAAGTCACAGCATATAAGAGGATAAGAAGAGCCCCAAAATTATTAAATATTTTTAAAACAAATCCTTTTATGACCAATTCTGTCATTATTTCCTGTTGGCACTCCAAAGCAACATTTTCACTGGACAAGTCCCAATAATTTTTAACTGTTCTGATTTATTTTTTTCCCCCTGCAAACTTAGCTTAAATATGAATTAGCCAGAACCTAATTGAGTTGCAAATTGGTTTGGAAAGGAACATTTGAGCCCAGAATTATAGTTGCATTTGAAAACTGTATATACATTTAGCATTGATACTGTTCCAGCAAAGCACTTAAAACCAGACTTTTGAAGGTATTTCAGGACCGAAGGGTGAAGATGAGTAGCTAATGGAAATTTCAGAAGAATGCTAGACCTTGAACTCTGCAGCGATGTAGTTTGGAAAGCATGGTCTAACAGACTGTGTTTCACTTAGTCTCAGATGCAAATGTGTCCCACTCTAGAGGTGGATCTATGTTGACTTTTAGCTTAAAACCCTTCTGATCATAGCCTTGTTTAAATACCATTCTCTAGACTATTCTGGCTGAGAAACCATGCTTCTGCCTACGTGCCAGATTTTAGCAGAGAATTATTAGAAAGTTATTCCAGCCTAACTTCTAATGCCATATTTTAGCCTCAGATGCTCTAGATGGGTCTCATTTCAAAGGAACATACTCACCTCCTAGATGTGTCCTACCTTGAAATACATCTCCCCGAATCCTCCCACTTCTCTTGCACTGGGCAGCCAAAGCCATGGCTGATGCTAAATACACACACACTGAGCTGCACTGGACCAAGTTAGCTTAAATGGAAGAAGGTGCAGAGGTATTATGGCAGGAGATTTTCAAAATCAGGACACTAAAGGGCATTGGAAAACTAATGCTCATATGAGCCTTTAGAAATGGCAGTTGCTGAAATCCTGAAAGCACTAAAGTGTCCCTTAATTTGAAGGGGAATTGAATATTTGTTTTTATACTGTCTTTAATGATGATCAGATCCTTGTGATAGCATTAAGTACCACAGATGACACTCTTATTCTAAGTATACAAATAAGCAATCCTTAGAGCTCTTGAGGAAAGCACAACCCATTTTTTAAAAAAGCATGTATGACATTTCTACTCTGGAAATCTGCAAGGGATATAGGCTTGAAATTAGCAAAATTATTACCTTATTTCCCCCCAAAAGCAGTATCTTAGTCATCACAGTACTAGCTGGGAGAAACTTGCCTGCAATTCACTGGATTTAGAGGGAAGATAGAGAATGTTTTTAATAAGATTTTCATAGATTGAACTCCTGGGTTCTGTAGTGGTGTAAAAAAAGAAGACAGTAGCATAAGTGTTCGGGACATCCTGAACCCACATTTAAAGAAATGCTGGATTCTTTTAATAGGAAATATATACTATGAAACAGTTACTTTAATAAAACATGAGAGCCCCTTGAGGTTTTGGGCAAATAGATATTTACTGGATTACAGATAGACATGCGATTTGTTTTTCTCTGTATTTAGCATGAAATAGAGATCCAAGAGTTTTAAAATATATAGTCCTAGAAAGGGTATAATTTCCAATACATTTATAAATACAGTGCTTTTATCTCCAGATAAAATTGTCTCTAAAATGAGATTTAAAAATAAGCTTTATCCCAGACATATAAGAGAAAAATGCTGCATTTAGTAGCTATTTGGAAGTCAGTTGTAAGCAGATGGACAGAGCAGCAGGAGCACAATATCCATCAGTAGACACACCAGTGTTTTCAACATTAGCATTCTGCAAAAACCATCCACCTCAAAAAAACCCCAGTATTTCTTCTGCTTTGCTAAACCTCATCAAGTGCATGTCTACTGCATTACAATTCATTTTTTGTGTCTGAATTTTCAGGCCAAAGGAATGAACATTCAGCTCAACTCTTGCTGAACCTTTTAAAAGAAGAAAAGCCGGGCAAACCCAAAACCTAATGACAAGCAGATAGCCAAAATAAAGTTGCTTCATCAACTTTTTACAGCTGTACAATTCTCTTCCTGTAATTGCACTTTGGGTGTTTGGGGATCTACTGGAGTGATGGCTGGTTAAGGACAGAGCCACGTGCAGGCACAGGCAGACAAGTAACCTCAGTGATGGTCCCAACATAATGTTTTCTGCATTTGCTGCACCTCAGCTAGATCCTTTGGGACTCAGCAGTACCAGGTTGGTCAAAAACTTCAAAATCAAGGTACCTGAGACTTCCCTTAGTGCTACGTAGAGCCGGGTGGTGTTTTTGTTGTTCTGTTTTGTGGTGTTTTAACTGGAGAAATAACATGACTGAGCTATAGCTTTCAAAGATGTGTCCACGTTGTGATGGACATTTTCCACACTGAGTAGTGTCTCCGTACAATCTCTGTGGGAAGAACACACTCTAAGAGGGATGATAACTGCATTTGTGACTGGCTCCTAGGTAAAGGCTTTGGAAATAGCTCTGGAAAACATGAGTCCCCACTCTGATATAGTGCACATCTCAAACTCGGTGACAGACAAAATGGGCTGGGAGTGCCTGCAGCTGCATTGGCACGGCCAGGCTGGTGCTCAGGTGCTTGCAAGTCCCCATCTCCCCACCCAAAACCAGCCTCCTTGACACATGCATGAACATGATTCAGGTCTCTGCATTTGGTCACTTAGTTTTAAGAAAACGGGAAGACCAGGAAGGCTCTGGGGGACTTGATATGGGACAAGTGAATGATGCAACTTGATGCACTCCTTGACATGGGACGTATGACAGGGGCATGTCCCCCTGCACTGGATTACTTGGGAGGGTACTACCCTGTGAGAGGCCAATGCTAAGAAGATAGTAAGTTCCCAACTAGACTGGGAAATCCAAAATGCAGTATATAACATCTTCCCAACTATGGTCCTCAAGACAACGGAGCAGGGACCTGAATTCCAAAGCTGTTAAGCCCAAATACCCTTCTTGTCGCCCTTGTGATCATCCAGTTACCCAAATGACATCCTGAGCCTGCTTCAGTAAACAAATTTCTCATTCAAATTCTCTTTCTTCCCTCACTCAGCATTATTGCTCCTTTGTGTGGTAGACTATGTGCAGCATAATCAGGGAAACCAACCATTCTGCAGAACCTCTTAACCAAATTCTCAGCATCTCTCCTGAAAAATTATTTCCCCGTATAATTAGTTTTAATACAGGAATTAACAGCAACCACTGGTGTGGTACTGATTAACAGAAGGGCCCACAGCATTGCTATCATGTGTAAGTTTTACTTTACACTAATATATGTGAACATGTATAAGGATAAATAACAAATATATTAAATATATAAAGTATGTAAAATATATACTTAAAAATATAGAAAAACATTAAAGTAATAAAGTAATACACTTAATAAATCTGAATTGACAGGCACATAATCTTTTACTTGTACACATGATAAAAATCCTGGACAGGGTGGGGTGGGAAGTCCTATTTGGAGTCCCATGTAGATTCCATTGAAATGAAAATTAAAGCTTTGAACTGACTCTAGTATTGACTATGGAGAAAATCATCTAAACTAATTTTTCTATGTGTTTTATCAAAGAAATTTTGGCAGAACCACAGTGAAGTGTCTTGAGTTTGACAGCATGGGGGAACAGCAGGTACACGAAACTAATGGTTTATCCTCCCCTCTCAGAGCACTAACTTCAAATTCTTGCTGTGGTTCTGGATTAAGGATGCTTTCTGTGAGATTAGGTCATAGACTCTCCACACATTCTCTGGTCATGAAACCATCCCTGGATGGGCTTAGAAATTCTCCTTGAGGAAGGCCTTGCACTGAAAAAAGGATTGAAGCCAGTTAATTTATTAATTAAACCTACAGATGCATGATATTTGCCAGTGGTATTTAATACCACACATCAAGAGACAACAGTATTTCACCTTCACAACCCTGAGGCAGCTAAATTGTTACTATTGCCATTCTACACACAGAAAGCAAGACACAGAGGACAAGCAAGGGAAAGAGGCAGTGACAAAGTCTGAATTAACTCAGAAATTTTTTTGCTAGCACTTCTGTGCTCAGGTGAGAACTTTCTTATTTAAGGTGAGCTGAAAATTAAATAACTTTTTACTATTTCTAGAGTTTCAACACAGATACTATTTTTTTAACATGACTGAACTCTCTGTATCTCTGCATTAATATTTAACTGCTGTATTTTTGCCAGGTGAGTAGGAAAGCTTGCAAATAGTCCTAGAAAAGAACCTGTTCTTTCCTATCCCAAACCTCATGTACCCCAGGTGCCTGGGTGGCTGTGCTACTATATTGCACAGCTGGATGTAGGAGGGCTGCATTTCCTGCATGGTAATTATCCCAGCCCTGATCTGTCCTGGGTAGCTATAACCAACTTTTCCAAGTTCCTCTACGTTACCAACATACTGTGCCGTACCCCTCCCAGAAGTTTGTCTGATGCTGCCCAGCTCGGGGTGCCCAGCATCTGAAGGGACATAAGGTTATCTATATTATCCTCTTTTACCTTCTTCTACTAGCTCCAATAAGTCATATTTTAAGCAATACCTTAGTGCATTCCTTTCCTACTGGGCTCAGAACAGACGCCAGCCCTGGTGCCTTGTGCTGGTGCACAAGAGCCCTCTCTCCTGGAACTGGCTTGCAGCGGCTCTGGGTCTGCGTGTGAAGTCCAGGCTTCTTTTTCGCTTATTCATATATTTTATTCATCTTCTCCAATTCCAGTGATGTCTTAACTTCTTTTATTTTATATACTGTGAGTGAAATGACTATGAAAGGCCGGAGGGTGAACACATCTCTCTTTGCACTAGCTCTAACCTGGAGTCACCCTTTCTGTGAGTAAAGCAGCCCACTTCTCCCTTTCCAACCACACATTGGCCAGATGGAGTTGAGCACCGAAAGCGTGTATTTGTGGGGCCTTACATGGAGAGCACCAATTCCCTTCCCCTGCAAATTGCTCTATACCCATCAGACAGTAATAAGGTGCCATCAAAACTGACTTTATAATCTACACTCCACCTCCTGACATTGAAGCTTCTATCTCTGCATGCCATTACCAGCCCTCGACCCATCCAGCCAGTAGACCATCAAGATTCCAGCAAAGGAAATGCTTTCTAAACCTTCATTACAGTGATAATAAAATGCTGACATATTCTAAAACTATTCTTGCCCACATGGCTCTGCTATCAATTTTACTGCCAGAATCATCATCACCATCAGTATTATTACCATCTTTATCAGACAAGATAATCTCAATTATCATTAGTGCTAATTTATTATGCTCATCATCAGCTCTGTCATCATGGTCATTTGTCTAATTGTTGCTCATAAACGCTTAACAAAGAAAAACAACTGTTAATCTGCAACATTTAAATCAGCTCAGATCTGGGAAGAAAAGTGAGAAAGGTACACAAAACTCTCAGACCTCCAACAGCACTGTATCTACTGACATTTTGGAATAAGTGTTGTTCTCTAGAAAATGTCCATATCCTCCTTCTACAGAGGCCGGTGGAGGAGTAGCAGGTTTTCACCAAGGAAGCTGGGCAATGATGATCTATCTGCTCACCTCCCTGCAACAGACCTTTGGGCAGAGAAGGACAACACACGGTCCTCTCTGGCTGGGGAGTGATGCTGGCTCATGATAGGAAACAGTGGCGAAGGACAGGAGCATACCTGCCCATTTATCTCTACCCTTCGATTGCAGTTTGCTAAAATGATCTTTTCCCCTCAATTATTTCATTCCACTCCAGTGAACTGCAACAGCTGAGGCTCAGCATAATACACAGTCAGGTGCATTTTGTTGCTGTTTGAAAATGGGAAATGCTGGGATATAGCCCAAAGATAGTCATCAGTGTGGTAGTGATATTTTATGGTCACTACAGAAACTCTTCCCTCCAGGATAAGTCCATTGGAAACCATTGGACGACCCTCAAACACCTGCAGATGTATTTGTTCAACAAGCCTCAGAGCCTGAACACTGGAGTTACTAGACCTATTTCACATATGCCACAGATGAAGGAAAACAATCCAGGACACATAATTTCAAAGCCAGATGCCTAAAACAGAAGTTCCCGGACTGTCAGCAGGGTCACTTCTGCAACACTTGCACAGCAAGGAGCTGTACCAACAAGCCAATGGCAGGACTGATCCCACAGACAGCACGGGTCTCCTTGAGCTGCAGGCACGTGTGTGGAAAGCCAGATGTCCTGGTTTGTGTCTCTGGCCCAGCACGGGGCCACCGAAGCCAAACTCTTCCCTGTCCTAATTGCACAGACGTCAGAGGAGGGGTGGTAGCACAGGGCTATGCTTTTTTATCTTCAGAAGAGCAGCTGCAGGAGGAGACTGACACACGTGAGACCATAACTATAAATTCCAGTGCAATGAGGCAGTTTGCACTTGTTTCCCTTTGGCAACCTGCTGCACAGGGGAGGAAGCAAACTGCAACCAGCAGTGGAGTGGTTTCGGCAACACAAACATGATTGCTCACCGCTGACATCTGCGTGACAGTCATCCACTCGGGAGGGATGTGGAAGTGAGCACCGGCTGAGTCTCCCAACAGCACGACCCCTTGTGAGCCTGCACCTAATTAACACATTTTATTAGTCACAAGAGCAGAAAAAGCACACTGAAACAGAGCATGGAGAGAAATGCTTAAAGAGTGACAGCAATGGCAGCTGATGGAGTCACAGGCAACTGGCTACACCACCCTTCACGTAGCTGAAATGTTCAGACCCCGCAATGGGATTTTTGCTCCATCTGCAGCAAAAACTAACAGGCACGTGCCAACAACCCTAGAGAAACAACTGGGGACTGGGCATGTAAAACAGGGAGAGGTCTTGCTAATCAGAAAAAATCCTGGTTGTATTCAAGGATGGATGTGTTATTTCAGCAGAGGCTCTGCTGCGCAGCCAACATTTATTTTTGCTATCCATAGAATATGTGTTGAAATGCGCTTAAACATCTAGGGAAATCGGATTACTCAGGAAATCTCTCAAAGTTCCTTATAACAGAACTGGCCGGTGGATGTGCTACTCATATGAGTATTTCTGCTAGAACAATCTGGCTAGTTTATAATTAATGTTGCTTAGCATTTGTAGATTTCCTTTCATCTAAAACTGTTGAAAAGTCTTGCCAGGCAATGGTTCATCCGCAGGATGCTGATTTAAATGTAAGGCAAGGTGAGCAGCAACTGTAGTCACGGCTGTTGAGTAAGGGTGTTATTTGTGTATATGTGTATACACAGGCACCCACGTCGCTGTCAGGGAGATCAGCTGATGACATCACTTCATCTCCTTAAGGCCTTCTCCAGAAAAGTATCAACAGGATTGCTGGTATTTATGGCAATGGGTCAAACTGGACAAACGCAGATGTTAATCTGCTCTCCTGAATCCCAAGGCCACCCCTCTGGGCTTGACTTCAGACACCACAGAAGATGCAAAGGTGACACCATCGTCTGCTGCTGTCCCTGATCTATGTATTTCAGCTTAATAACTGAGCTAGCTTTTAACAGGAAATTACCAGCAGCCTGTGCTTTTCACATTTCACCTTTGCCCATCATCAAGATAAAAAGAAAATATTATTTTGCCTTTCCCATGAAGTTGTAAAGCTCATTGTCTTTCCCCTACATTGCCAATGACTGTGAAAATATTAAAATATTTGTGAAATTAATACAAGAGACACACTATTTCTTGTACTGATTGTAAAGATTTACCTTTGCAGAATTTCTCCTCGTAGGGAATTCCATCTTTTGGATCCACACCCTGTTGGAAGAAAGAAGGGGCAGATGATAGTATCTATCTAGCACCTGAAAAATGCCATTGCAAAACAGAGGCTGAGAATTTAGTTCTTCTTGAATATTTGCCTGCAGGAAGCACTGCATCATAATAATGATGCTTTCCATTACATTATTTTAATAAGTATATGTACATTTAAATTAATTATAATAGCTATAATTTAAATAATCATAAACATCAATAAACAAACTCCACTCATAATGGTTTCCCCTATGTTTCCTTAGTTTTTAACAAATACAGTTTTATTACTTGGAATAACAAAGGCAATAAATAGGAGTAATACAAATCAGTTAATAAACCAGAATAAGTAAAAACAAAACATTTACAGACAAATTCAGAAGGAGGAAAAAAGAAAAGCAGCAACCAGGAAGGAAGTGTAAGATGCAACTTCGTTTACTTACCCATATGCCATTGCAGTTAGAGTCACTTTTCACATCCCAGTTATCAGGACTAAAATGGAGTTACAAAAGGATATATAGTGTTACAGAAAATAAAGCGAAAGGGGCTTTTTGAGGAAATCAGATCCTTGGTGCCATTTTTCACTAGGAATATAAAATAATTAGAAATTCCTTCCTGTACAGAAGGGTGGGGTTTTTTCCCCCCTTTGAATCTAGGAGAGGTAATTTTTTCTAGCAAAATACATTATTAATTTAAAGTTAATACTGGAAGTTGCTGAATGAAACTTAGACCCTTTGGTCTGCCTATCCACTTAGGCGAAGTGAACGAGGATGATTTTCCAGCAGACAGACCCTTTTTCCCTGCCCTTTGCCTTAATTTTAGGTGTTGACTGAAACCCACCAAGCCCCTCACTCCAAATTCAGTGCGGGGTGATGGGGATTTGCTCTGGCCCATAACACACTATAACTGGCTGAGGCCTTTTTTACAGGGAGACCCCAACTCCTCAGCCCGGTGCTACTCACGGGGCTCTGCAAGCCCATTTCTGCTAGTGCAGGTCTGCTGCCCGGGCTGACGGCACATAACTCTTCCAAGCCCACACCCTTAAAATCAGCTTGTCTAGTCTCAAGACAGTTAATGCCTAGGCTGTAAAAACAGTCCTGGTCAACAACTTCTTAGCAAACCCTTGGTAGTGGAGAGCTTCAGAGGAGGGAAAGAAAACTGTGCACCACCCCTGCTAACACTCCCCATCCCGGGTCTGGATCATCCCCTCTTGCCTCCATCTCAATGAAATCAAGCAGCGAGCAGTGATGTGCTCTCCTGAGGCTATGGCCAAAACCAAATACATAGAGTGTTCTTCAAGAAGTCACAAGTATTAGGGAGCCTTTAAAATAATGAAAAGCTTTACCGTCTGCCAGGGTACACGGTGGTGTTTTTGTCATTGCAGTCTCTGCCTCGCCAGTGATAGCCCCTCAATGTCTAAAAGCCAGCAGAAGCACACAGATTGGATGGCCATTGTTACTCTTGCACTTTTAATTTAAAATATCTAAAATGAGAATCTAACTCAAGGTGTAGGAACAAAACCCAGTAAATGGGTTGTATTCCAGAGTCCCTTTGCTAAGCTTTAATAAATGGCACCTTGCATGCTTTGGTGCAGAAATAAGACAAGCTGACAATTTAATTTTTTTTTTTTTTATGACTTTACTTCACCTCTTATTAATTCAGTAAACAGACCACTCAGCAGCAGAGCAATTTGCTTCTGCAGGGAGCACAGCTTTATATGTGCATCTCCCCAGGTGGCATAAATGAATGGCTGATTTTTCATCCAGAAAAAATCCCCACCTTTTATGACCAAAAAAACCCCTCCATTCCCTTCATTCCTATATCTAATTTCACATGAATGAATAAGGCTTTGCAGAAAGTAGGAGGAATCCCATAAACATTCTCATTATCAAGGGATTACTGTATCAAAGGAAAGACTTTACTTACCGGGAAAGTACTAAATCTATCTCCATCAAAATCTTCAAAAGGCAGTTTATTTCTTATAACACTATAAAAAACAAAAACAACAAGTGCCGCGTTAACATATGGAAGGGAATCTATTCAGAAAGAAAAAAGCACGGTAAAGTGTACAGAGAAGATAATAGTCAGCATATCATTCATGGTTCCATATTCAGTTTTAGCTCCGTGCTTGTACTTCAGCAAAGTGATTCTGTCCAAATGAGCAAATTATGATATTTTTCAGTATCTGCTGACTGAGCTCTGGAGGTGAGGCTGATGGACTCCTGTTTGGCTGCAAAGTTGAACCTTCAGCCTCTAAAACAAACCAAGACATCAAATCTGTCGTAAAAGTAACTATAATTTTTTTGAAATAAATACTACACTCAGCCTGACAGATCCTGCAAATCAGCCAGATATGAAATACTAATGGAATTCCTTCTACCTGGAAAAAGCTGCAGAATGGGGCCTCATGCTGATGGAGACTAACCTCCTTCCTTTGTTCAAAACAAATGGCAAATACTCTTTCTCATATTCATCCCTCAAGTCTTTACACTGTCTCTCTCCTGTTGTGTTAGACCTGCAGTTTGCATACCAGCCTGCATCTATGTGCGCACACACACCCCCACACACAAATGCTTGGTTTGTGGGGTAAAAGTGGATTTAATATGAAGAAGGACCATACATGCTGAATTCACCGGTGTACTTATGCTTTAACTAA
The DNA here is from genome assembly GCF_018691265.1 of Tyto alba. Classification (NCBI taxonomy): domain Eukaryota; kingdom Metazoa; phylum Chordata; class Aves; order Strigiformes; family Tytonidae; genus Tyto; species Tyto alba. The sequence goes on from NW_024881322.1 coordinate 9,709,191, forward strand.
GGATCAGTCTCATCTTGCAATTTCTGTAGTCCCACTAACTTCTAGCCATGCTCAACTGTATTTGAGAAAAGTATTTTACCTTGATTTGAGCAAAGGAGATCTGAGCCCTCAGTGGTCCCCCATGATGCTTAATTACTGTAACCTTTGAAAATTACATCTTTTTTTTTTTTTTTTTTTTTTTCCATTGTGACTTTTGTTTCCTGCAACCCTATCGATATTAGCAGTACCAGAAGCAGATGTTAAAATGATGGTGTCATCTCTGTGCCCCTTCCTTTTCAACTTGGACATGTGCTAGCTTTCATATGGTGCTGCCCAAGCATGGCACCTCTCTTTGGCCGTGGGACACAGCTTAGCTCACCTACGTTGAGCAGCCTTTCATATTTGGCCCAGCAGGAAGCACTCTTTGAATGATATGTTAGTCAGCTTTTCCTTGGAAAGTTTTCTTTCTGAGTTTTTCCAACCTCTTGAACTCTTAAGAGATGTTGAACCTGGCTCAGAGAGCAAATAGGTGCAATGAGGGTGGATTCCTCAGACTGCAAGAGCATCAGGATAAGAAAAAATACAGAGGAGACAGGTGACATGCACATAAGGGCTCGTAACTCTTATTCTGTCTGTAATTAATAATTTCCACGTTCTGCTTTGGGCTGCTTCTTTGTGGCAGTAAGGTTAATTGCAAGGAACTGGCACAGATCCAGACCAGCTAAACAGGTCCAACTGCCAAGCATGATTTTTGTAGCTACAGAAAGAAGAAAGAAAAAACCAAAGAGAGTGAGGGAGTGATCAGAAGAGTTGAACACATTTGATCCAACATGTGATACACAATTTGATTCCTGCTTCCACTGCCTGAACTCATAGGGCTCAAACCCAGATTAGTAGTCCTGATTTACATTTCAGAGGCACTTACCAGATGTTTCATGTTAATCAATAAACTCCTGATATTTGCAGGTTCAATTAAATGAGCAGAAATAGGTGAAAAATTTAGTCTTGGCAGTCAAATCAGTCAAAATATACTGTTGATAATACTGATTTATTCTTAGATTTGCTTGACTCCTCCAACTCATTGGAGTACATTGACAAATATGCTTGAGGAGTAATAGCCCAGATGATGTCCTCCGCTTTTCTCCAAACTGACTCAAAGTCAGCACTGCCATAAGTTGCTTTTCCTGTCCACCAGCCACCAAGATTTCTTAAATACCTTGAGATTCTCCTACACTATGAAACTGCCACTTAATTCATGTTCCTCACAGAGTTATACAGGTGCTGGTGGCCTTCCTGTGATGAGCCATGGGTGCCACAACTGGGTGAGCAAACGAAATGGAGAAGTCTCTTGGGATCAGGAAATCTCAGGAAAAAAATGGTTCTCTTTTGGAGATGTCATGTCTTTGAACGTGTCGTATATTTGACCTCTGGGACCAGCTAAAATTATGCAAATACTTTAAGTACTGAAAAAGCACAGGGAATCTCTGAGTGATCTTACTTACCTGAACCTGTGCAACCTTCCCCTATGCTACCTGGACAGTGGGTTTATGAAGGAAACCAATAGAAGTAAAGTACAAGAAGCTTTGTTAACTGAGGATGAATTTTGAAAGAAACAAACATACCATGTTCTGTTTCTGGTTAAGGACTGAAAATTTTATACCTACTATTTAATCTTCTCACACAGGTTAGCCAGAGGAGGAAATGCACATACACTTGAGAACCCCATGAAGCTTTTCTGGAAGGGAAGAAAATAGAAGATGATGCATTAGTTCATAGAGGCAGCATGGCTTGGGATATTCAGTGTCAGTAAAGTCCAGAGCTAAATCATGTGTTTTCTGGTAAAAACATCTGAAAACTCCCATGATGCCATTAAGGATGCTACATGCCAGTGGATTTAAACCTGATGCAGCAGTCAACTTATTTTGCCTGAGCACTTTACAAAACAACTACTCTTGCTTTCAAGGAGCTGTAATATTAACAAGGATGGAAGAAGCTCCTGTGAAACAGTCTCCTCTCATGTACTCAAGTCATTTTTTTTGTTCTTTGTAAAAATTACTTTTCTGATGTTTGAGAAACATAATGATATCTTACACTTAGTATGAAACTAGTGAAAGTAACACAATGTGGGATATAAGGCTGCTTTCTGCACGCACAGGGAGTGGTGGATGAGCCGAAGGATAAACCCAAAGAGAGGAGAAATGGGAGGATCTAGCATGTGCATAGAATGCCCTTGAATTCTTAATGAGATTTTTACCTGGAAATCTCATAACTAGATTTTATCTTGGCCAGACTTGCAAGCTGCAGAAAACAGCTGCTGCAGGATAAACTCTTTCAACTTTAGTAGACCATAGCCATGGGCCAATCCAGTTCAGGTTCCAGGTAGCCAGGAGACTTTAGAAGCCAAAAGAGACCTTCCTAATGAACGCTCAAGTTATGGAAACATTGTGCTGTATCAGCAATCAATCCCACAAACATGCCACTCATGCAGCTTCACTGTAAATTCTGGTGGTCTTTAAACGCTGAGGCCATTCAAGTGGTCTATAAACACAGAGGGCTAGTTGTTGCACAGTATGATTAACTATTTGCTAAGGTTGTATTCAGCATGTAAATATAGAGTAGGTGAGCAGATGGGCATACTCATAGCTTTATGCAGATAAGTGTAATTATTCATATGGCCATAGCACTTAAGAGTTCTGTGCTTGGACCAACTCCCTTGTGTTACACACTTTATATACACACACACACACACACACACAAAAAAAAAAAAAAAAAAAAAAAAAAGATGGTCCTTGCCCTAATAGCATTACAACCCAAATCTAACACAAAACAGAAGATAAAGATTGGATATGGCTCAGGAGAGGACTATTACTGACCGTGAGGGGCAGTAACCCCAGCGTATAAAGCTCTGGGTGACAAAGGAGAGCTCTGAGGCAGCACTGCAGGGCAGTGAGGCAGTGGTGCCGTGGTGTGTAGGGCATTGCCCTGCAGCTCCAGGGCAGGCAGGAAGGTGTTTCCTTGGACAGGTAACAAGGGGTGATGGAGATGAGGGTTTCACGCTGCCCAGAGCAGGAGGTCAGCCGCAGCAGTATGTCACGGTCAGGATCTCAATGTGGAGAGGAGGGCTGGTGCAGGGGAGAGGGGATCAAGCCCCTAGTACAAAGATGGTAGCCAATATTTGCAGTGCTGGCTGAAGGGACCAAGCAGCAAGGCAAAGATGGAAAAGAGTGGTACCTTGTGGGGGGAGACCTGCAGTGGAGTTGGAGCTGTAACAGCGCACTTTCTGAAGGATGCAATAGAGAAATTAAAGGTGAAAAAAAGGAGGAAAATCAAAGAGACAAGAAACCTGCAAAACCCCCCCATCAATTAACTCTCTTCAGCTCTAACACACTCAAATGGCATGGCTGGGGTCGCACCGGCTTGGAGGGGCCCATGAGGTGGAGGAGGTCTCGGTGGAGTCAAAGGAGAAACCAGAATACAGCCACAGAAGAAGTGGATAGAAATGGCCAAAAGCAGCCAGGGAGCGGGGCCTTTCCTTCAGCTGAAAGACCAACCTGGTCCCACTGCTGCAGCTCCAGCTGCCCTGCACTCTCCCCCATCCCTCTGCACCTCTGTGTTTAAGCTCCCTGCCAGCCTGTCTGCCTCAGGGCTATGTCCTGCAGCACGGCAGGGACACAGACCTCCTCTTTGCCCTCTCTGTGTGCCTACACAGGTATGGCCAGGGAGGCAGAGAGTGTGAGAGGTGTGCAAGCAGGATGCCAGCTTTTCTCAAAGAGCTTTGCAAAACTCTGTATGCCTTCCTGAACAGAGGAAAGAAACCACTTCCCCCACCTCCTCCATGTAGGACTAATCCCAGTGCTGCCTACAAAGGCACTAGAGGCTCTTAAAGCTTTCCATCAGGCTAAGATCTGCAGTGTCTTCATCTGAGTTGTCGGCTTTTCACTTCAGCCCAAGTCACAGCATGCAAAGCCTTTGAAGTTAAGGTATCTGGAGCTGAAACGGCACCAGAAAGACAAACTACAGGGCTTGAAAGAAATAAATACATAAATAAAACCTCCTTTCATTCTGCTCACAGGCTGCATTTAAATTCTACCCATTGCTGTAAGTAGAATAAAATCTTTCCTGCCTGTTTCTCAGCTTGTCAGTTGAAAATTGTTGCCAACCAGATCTCTGTTAGGTTCAAAGGAAGACTATCCTGCAGCCCCAGAGGCTGCCTAGCTTTGGTGGGAACGGCTGGCGTGACGGTGCCCTGGAAGCGGTATGGGCCATGTCGAGTGGGGCTTTGAGGACCAGCTGCAGCAGCGCCCAGCTCCCTGTCCTACGTGTCCCCACGGCACGTGGGACAGTGAGGTTGGGGTGTAATGCTTCAGCTCTGCTTGGGGTGTGCAGGAGAGCAGCCCATCGGCTCTTTGGGGGTGTCCAGGGCTACTCTCAAAAGGTGACAAGGAGCACAGGCTTAAAGAAAGGGATAACCTTGGCATGTGTAAGTGAGAGAGCACGTCAGCCCAGGGCAGCGGGCACTACAGGGCCCTTCCCAGCAGAGCCAGGCTACTATTGCAGTATGTGCTTTTGGGAGGAGACGGGTTACTTGCCTCTACATAGCATGAGTGGGTGGGCAGGAGCCTGGTTCACACCCCACTCTGCCTTGCAATTCCCTTTTGGCTCCCTCCGTGGCTTCCCACTTCTGCGGCTGGGCTGTGAGTTGCAGGCACTGTGTAGTCACGACAGGATTGTATGCATGGAGCTTCCTCTCATTAAATGCCACAGCCGTGAGTCTTATTTGTCATCCTTTCACTGCTACTGCTCAAAGATGCCTCTTAGTATCTTCTCCACTCGTAAGAAAACTTAGCACTAGAGGTGCTCACAGTGATTGATAACATCAATATTTTATTCACTGCCTGTTGACACTCCCTAATGACATTTCCATAATTATTTTAATTGGTTTTACAAAAAAGAATAATAATGAGCCCCTAATGCTTGTTGGTTTTTGGTTTAAGCTAGTTGTTCACAGATGGCTCACTACTTTTAATGAGTGGAAACATTTATTAGATTTTTGGGGGTTGTAGCCACTTTCACTGCATCTCTACATCTGGAAAATACCTTTTATTTTCCCAAACCCACAATGATCCTAAGGAATGCCCAGTAAATATGAACCCCAGGGAGTCAGACAGACTTCCTGTTCTCATTACCAACAGCCATAATCACACCTCTCTTTTTATGCACAGTCACACGCAGATGCCAGGCAAAGATGGGGACAGCTAACTTGCAAAAACCTCTTCAGAAGGCTTTCCCCAAGCATGCAATGGGGCAAAAGCAACCAAAAGAGCAGATATGGGAAGAACGAGAAGATATAATTTGACATTTCTGTCCAACATGAGCCAGAGCATGAAAGAGGCCAGGTGAATGTTTTTCTCTCTCCACCGGTGTGGATGCAGAGATGTCCCACCACAGACAGGGCGTTTCTGGACCCTCACCCACACATTCAGCCAGGCAACCCTCTCCCCAAGCAACGAGAGCACCTCAGCTGCTTTGGCCTTTGCTCGCTGACACGTGTATCTGCCTGGGCAGGTGAACAGACCGTGATTTGGCAGTGTTCAGATTGTGCAGGTGATTTTCTTACTATTTCATCATACGCTGCCGCTCTGGGATGTGGGGCTTATGGAAGCGTGATACAAGCTGTGCTCTCTCCTGGAGATCTTCCTGTATTGTATTTCGGGATTTGAAATTAAATTAACTGCAATCTGCGTGAAGGGGAAGTTGTGAGATACAGCAATGCCTCTAGAAATGTTGTTATTTTTAATTTTCTAGCTTTAAAATGAGTTTCAGCAAGGGTCATTACAGAGAACATGCTAGGAATAACTTCAGGAGAGGCCCAGCCAACCACATGATACTTGTTTTAATTTGAGCTGACCTTGTATTGTGCAGTTATGTAGGTTTAGAAATACATTGACTGGAGAAACCAAACTATGACCTTGCTCTTCTAGCCAGGGCACAGTCTGCTTGTTCCTCCCACAGGTCAGTGGGCATCTTAGGAGCAGGAAGGGGCCAAGGGCATTGTGGTGGAAGTTGAGAGAGGTATTGGGGCATTGAGGAGCTTTGAGGATATGGGAGAGCAGAGACAAGCTGAAAGGAGACCCCACTGCACCCAAAGATTGATGCCAACCATGCTGCCCTACCCAAGAGAGCCCAAAAGGACGTGGCATGCATGACCCACGAAGGCCAGACAGGGCCAGCCACGCAAGGGACACAGCCCAATATGCCAAGGGTAGAAGCACATGTGAGAGAGCAAAGGACCCCTGTGTCCCGAGGGGCAGCACCTTCATGCTGACCCCTCTTCATCCCCGCTCCTGTGCCCTAGCTCTGGCTCACAGAGGGGACCTCCCTGACTCAGAGCATCTCGCTGCTGGTGTGAACGTGGGGGCTTGGACCCAGGGAAAGGGGACTAGAAATTCCGTGTAGTTTGAGCAGAAATCTCAGGCCATCAGTAGCACAGTGCTGAACAGGAAGGAAAATGAATAAGATCCTGCTGGTTGCTGTTCTGCGGGAGCCGAGACCCATCTCTCCAGCGCATTGTTTATTTCCCTGGCTTGGCAATTTGGCAATTGCCCAAAGGCTAATTAGGCACCTCAATTTTTACTTTTGTGAGTAGCTTCACAGTAAGGCTTCAGGAAGAAGCAATATCAATAATTTCTTCACAAACAGCTAAAACATTTGCTCTGCATTAACTGCCTGAAGACAACTGAAAGCAAACTCTATGGCTGAGCTGACTCATATAAGTGAACCCAGAAGAATAAAAGCTGCCCTCCCCTCCTCTGCTACCCTTTAGAGATCCTCTATAAAGCTGAAAACTGGTGGAGGCGGAAAGATTTTAAATCCCAGTTTTTAAGTTTAAGAGGCAAAGGCAGCCTCTCTCAAGTAAAGGAAAAATATGCAGAATTTGCATTCAGGCCATTGCTTGAGTTTCAGACAACCCGGAGTTGCAGTTGCTGTACTCTCAAGCAGTGGTTCAATATACAAGGTTCCCTCTTATGTACGGCTACAAGGGCAAGGCAGGGATGGCAAAGGACAAGGAAGAAGCATGAAATAAGGAAGAGCAATAACAAACACTGCAAGAAGTCTGAAGGAAAAAATGAAGCTTCTCTAGATGGAAAATCTCAGAGCAAGGCTGAGTAGGAAATTCCTACTTTTGTAAAGAAATCTAAACAAAATCTGTACCTGCTTGTATTTGGTTTTAAGGCTGGCTGTCCCCACCAAAGGTGAGTTGGGCCAGTACAAGCGAGTGTCGCAGCATGGAGCTGTACTGTGGAGTTCACAGATCATATCCTCAGCTGCTGCATGAATTTCAGACACAAATTGATGTTTTGGATGGATATAGATGGATATAGGCTGCTCTAAGAGCAGCCTGCATTTTTCATTTTTTTTTTTCCTGCTCTCCCCATGCTTTCATATTTTCTCTCTATTACCTCCTTCTTCTTCCCAGTGTCACCTAATAGAGCAGATCTTATACTGGGTAGGAGTGAGTCTGCATTCAATTCAGTGATGATCAGGTGGGTTCACAATTAGACAAAATAAATGAGGGCTCACTCCTGATAAAATGCATATACAATGTAAAACACCCTAATGCCTTTGATTTCTTACCAGATCCTTGGAATTCTTCATAATCCTTTTTGCTTTCCTTATTGCAGTGCTCAGCCCCACCTAGGAAAGTAAGAACAAAATAATAATAATAAAAAAAATCAGATCAGCCTCAGTGTCCTACCAATTTTTCTCCCCATTTCCTACCTTTTTTTTTTTTTTTTAATATATATCAATCACAGCACAAAAATGATGTATGAGTCCACAAACTCATCATCAGTTACCTTTTATTGGAGTAACAATCAATTATCCAATCACCCCTATGAAACTCCTGTCACAAGAGTTCATTTATTTTGCTCCAGGGCATCATTTATTTCCTACGGAAAAGTCCAGATCAGTTGAAGAGCTGAGATTCATATCCTGACTGCACTGTGTGAGCTGCAGAGGACAGACTTCTCCAGTGAGTCCTGCTGAAGAACAACTCATCCATTAGACAGCCAAAAGAGGGTTACGTGTGCAATGTTGGTCTGACTTGCTGTGGAATGGTACAGAGGAAACATTTGGTCTTGCATGCATAAGGCTTATACTCAGCTGAGGTTCATCCCAGCAGGGGCACAGCTGGCACGCAGGAAGGTACAAAGCAAGGACTAGAGTTTGGAAGGCAAGTCTGCTTAGGGTCTAGGAAGGTTAGCTTTTTATTCTGGAACTATCTGCCCTGGAGGGCAAGCTCTTGCTGACAGTGGCAAGATCGTTTTTCTGTTGGGTCCATGCAAACTTGTGCTGAAGAAGCATTTTGGGATTTCTGCACAATGAGTATACTTAAACCTAAGTAGAAAGAAAGAGTGAGAGAACCATTGCAAGAAAAGACCTAGGAAAGGCATCCTTATCAAAGGAGAACAGGCTGGCCATCAGAAGGCCATGGGTTACAACGAAGTCAACTACTGGTGATACCCCAGTAATTCCTCAAATCCCTTTACACACACGCTCCTCAGAGGAGGAGAGGAAATGTTGTGCAAGGGGCACCATGTGTGCGTGTGAGTGACGTGCAGGGACCCGCGCTGCTGGCAGCAGGAGGACGGCCGTGCCACGCGTGGGGCAGCAGGGCCGTGCTCCAACGCACACCGACGGCCTCTTGCCACGGCCAGGAACTGCCGAGCACTGCCGAGGTCCCCCTCCCAAGCCTTCCTCAAGGCTCTGCCCAACCTCAGCCAATGCAGCTTCGTGGCCCGCCTGGCCCACAGCCCTGGGTCCTGTCCGGCTACGTGCTGGGGCACGGGGAGCAAGCAGGGACTGTTTCGGCACCGTGCTGTTAAGCATCTACCCCCGGCCTCAAGAAATTTTTCCTGTACCACAACACAGAGGGACCACACTGATTTTCCTGCCATAAGGACTTTTCCCAGTCATGGAGGCGAGGAGATGCCCCAGATAGGCTCATGCAGTCCAAAATGTTTAACAACTGTTTAACATCTCTGATGAGCGGCACTTTCTAAATTCAGCCACATCTTCCCATAGGAAAAGAAGATTTCTCAACTTTAACTTAGAAAAATAATTTTAAAAGACAGTTACAGGGGGCTGGGAGGGTGATCTAGGTTTGTACAATGGGTGCCCTGCTCATGAGAAAATCAGTTTCTGAGTGCCCCTGAGATGAGCTCAGACTGCAGACTTGGGTGCAAACTTCAGGCAAAACCATTTGCTTTTGGCAGGGTAACACCAGCATGTTCCCCCCTGTTGTTCCATTTTCACTTTTGGACAATTTTTTTATCTCAGTGATGATGTTAAGCATATGTTATCTTGCATTTATTAGGCCACTTTTGCAAACAGTCATATCTGTGAGGCAGTATCTGTGTGATGGAGTCTGTCCTTCCTCTCAGCATTCAGCATGAAAAAGGCTGAGAATACTGCCCAGTTGCCCCCTTTCAAAAGGAACAACTGTTTTTGATCTGTAGGCGTTGAGGGTCAGTTAAAATAATAATAATACAAAAAAAAAAAAAAAAAAAAAGAATAAAAAAGGAGATAAAAATCAATTGCTCTTGAAAATGTTTCAAATAGAAAGAAAAATCCAGTGTATCACATGTTAGCACTTTGTTTCTGATCAGAACTGTTAGCTAGGACAAACTGTTCTATCTGACAATGCCCTGTCATCAGTCCCTCCTACAGCCCAGCCTAAGGACATAACTGCTAGCTTAACACCAACCGGGTCTGGGGCCTCTGAGGTAAAGTTCAGCACAAGTTTATATTCATCTGTCTAGTGCTACAGGAACTCAGCAAGTATGCTTCACCAAGCTGTAACATTTAAGCATTTGGTGAAAAAGAAAATACCCCTCAAGTGATTGCACCTTACTGAACAGTGGGTGTGCCGGCTTTGAATATTAAAGCATCATATATTTGCATTTAAAGCAACCATTACCAACATTTTTTTACTGAGGATAAAATTTACCTTGTCATTATAATTGATTTAGGCAGTGATCAAAGCAAATTAGTTAATTGTGATATTCAAGGCTCAAAAAATTATAGTGAACAATATAAAGGAAGAATAAGCATAAGCAACAAGGAACACAGACTTCTAAGTTATTGTTTTTTAATATCTGTGTCACATTAATATATGTTCTTAATATATGTTTAATTCATTGTGTCTATAGTCTTATATAAATCTGGGTATGTCACAAATAGATGAGAGATGCCAGGAATGAGCCAAGACACTGTTTCCTAGTTTCCTCCCCCTGGGCTACTGCTGTCCCCAGAAACAAACATGCATCTTGCATTTGACATAGTTATGTCATACATTACCAGCTGCTGTAATTTCTGCAATAAAATAACATGAGAGACAGATGAAGAAAATGGTTTAAAATTGAGTATGATAGATGAAAAATTTCCAGAGAGGTAGGATTTATCAATCCCCTTCTGCTGAGCATGGGAGGGGAGACCTTTCTTGCTCTCAGCAGCAGAGCATGAGAAATGCATGCTTCAGACAGCTACAGCGATACTGCATGCAGAAAGCAAAAAACAAGAGAGGAAAGGCTGAATTACCCCACGTATAGAAAACGCTCTCTCTGAAATGCTAAGGACAAGATCTCCTGCTGCAGAAGTTACTTCAGCCAGGACTTCAGGGTGGGCTGTGAAGCACTGGCAGCCGAAGCATCCACCCGGGAGAAAACACTCTTGTTTTTACGGGTCACCTGTAATCCCTGGTTGGCACCAGCCCTTCAGGCCTGCTACCAAAGGGCACGCAGCCCGTCCAACCCCTCTTGCTGCAGCTCGGCTAGCGAGCAGCCTCCTCTCTTTCCCCTGACATGGAAGCCCCACCGAGGAAGGGGCTCCCTGGGCTCCAGCAGCTGATGGATGAACCGGCAGCCGCTGCCTGGAGGGTGTGCAGAGGTCCAGGGGAGCACCCAGCCAAACTGGTGCAGCCCTGCACCCCAGCATACACCAGATATCCACCCCATGGACGGGGCTGAGGGCAGGGGGCCTCAGCTGCCTTCTTTCACTGCCTTCTTTCAATGCTCTCCACAGAGCCCATGTAGTCCCAGGAATGGATTTTTTTCAAACAGATCTATTTCTCATCATAAACAAACACACGATCCAACTCTAATTCTCTCTCATTTATCACCCTTGTTAGCCAGCTCTTTCCCAGGAGAGCAGATATTTACAAAACACTCCAAGTTTCCATTCTAACTCATCTTCATCTTCCTTTCACCAGGAGTGCGCATACCAAGGTACCAGAATGCTGAAAAGCTTGTTAAACAGCACTGGCAAAACTGGGATTTGTTCTACAACTCCCACCTTTCATCCTGCAGAGGCTGTACTGAGAATCTTTACGATTGCATGGGACAGCCAAACCAAACGATACGTGCTTTGGATGCAAAATAGGGACCTTCCCTGCAAGCCCAGATCTAAAACATGGGAAGCCTGACTCAGTCCTTTCTCCTCCCAGGGCAATTACTCTGATTTCTGCTCATTTTACGCCACTTGTTTCTTTTGGACTTGGACTCTGTGTGTTCTGGATGAAACATTTTGATTTACATTTCCTAGTTTGCCTCTGCAAAACACAGTCAGCATCCACAAGCAACACTTCCTCGTCCTCACACTTTCGTCTGCCAGCCTCCGACCCAAAAAGCTGACGGGCCTGTGGGTCACCCAAGATTTGTTTTCAGGGGTCCTGCCTGGGGCAGCTTCTGCATTGGTATGACACAGCCACAAGCAGCACCCTGTAAACCCCAAGTCACCGTTTTCTTTGAGTTTATTTGGTGGAAGGTTGGGGTTGTGTGGTTTGGTTTTTTGGGTTGTTTTTGTTTGTTTGTTTGTTTGTTTTTTGTTTTGTTGTTGTTGTTGTTGTTGTTTTTGTTGTCGTTCTTGTTTGGGGGTATTGGGGGTTCTTTTTTTTTTTTTTTTTTCTTTGATTTTATTTTCTGCCAGTGAAGAGGAGCAGGGGAAATGGTGAGAAACAAGTGAAAGAGGAAGAACTAATGATCAAACTGTGCCTTCTGCTATTGCTCATCTACAGCTTGTTTCTTCAGGTCTCAGTTCTGACTGCAGCAGAAATAACCCACATTTCAGTAAATTTTACCTGTTTCCAAAAAGAAAGGCTGAAAGGAGGGCGTCTTTCTCCCCAGGACCTAGCCTGCTTCCCAGATACTTGCTTTACAGTCTGTGGTCTCAAAAGAAGGAAACGGATCCCAGCCACAAGGTCTACTTTTGGCTGGCAGCCTGTTCTTACCAGGAACGCAGAAGCACTCCTGCCCCAGAGTTTGGTTCTGCCTCACCTCCTGGGAAGCAGTTCACATTTTCAGTGAAAGAGAGAGAGGAATAAGGGAAAATAGTGGGAGTAATTTTATTTTATGAAACCCCAAAAGGTTTCTTTTTTTCCAGCCAGAATTGGTTGGCTCCTGTTTTGTGAAAGAGCAGGCTGGCCACAGTAATGTCCATGAGGAATGTGGCTCTTGCTTTTTACAACGACAGTGAATGACCTGATAGAGGGGACATGAACCACCATGAGAGCTTGTGGCAACGAAGCTTATTTTGGTAAGATAAAATAACATTAGCACAAATATGTATATTTTTGCTGACATAAGATGACTCCCAGTAAAATCATACTACTGGAAATTAAGCTAAATTTGACAGCCCCAAGGTCTCTAATAATCCCAAGTAGAAAAGTGATGGGGAGCAGAAGAGGCACTCTGAACAGCAGAAAGAAGACTACAAGCTCCTTACAGCACAGACTGTTTAAGAGATTGCCAGCAGCAGGACTCCTGAAGTCGAGCCATTTTTCTGGCCCCGACAAAATCAATTAAAGTATTGCCATTTAACTGAATAGTCTGGCTGTTTTAAAACAATCTAGAAACAAGCTGAGAATAATCTCCTGCAAACCTGCTTGCTCCTGGGGCCAGAAAGGGATTTGGGTAGGCAGAGCCTAAACCCCCTCACCCTATTTCAGCCCCTTTTGCTTGCCAAAGGAACATTCCTGTATCACAGGACCCGGTGCAGAAAATCCTCCACCATATGAGCTGATAAACTTTTGTGGCTAAAAAAATATCCAGTCATCCTAAACCTTGGATACCTGTACCCACTGTCAGCGTTTTGGAGTGGTGTTGCAGCTAGTGTGAGAGTATCTGCTGTTGATGTAGCTTAAACCTCCAGGCGTATTACAGCAGCTTTAGAAAATACCCAGTTTTCAGCCACCTACGGTAAGCGTACACTTCGGAGGCACTGTATTATTTTGTCTCCTGACTTGAAGAAGTCCCTGATGTTGCTATCCTCATACTAAGGGCAGAGAAAAATCTCTGGTTGGGCAAGAAACACGCAGCGGGAGAGCCTATGCATGCACATCTCGCTGCTCATCCAGCCCTGGCCCAGGCTCTGCTCTGCGGGCCACCGGGGGCAGCTGGGGGGCTCACAAGACCCCATTACGAGAGACATCGGCTCGCACAGCCGTGCTGGTGATCCAGGAGCCATCAGTGCCCCTTCTGCTCTTCCCCACCAACATCAAGGGTCTGCTCCTGAAACTGCCCACCCGTGGGGCAGCCCACCTCGCCCAAGCGCCCGGGGAGCCCCCGCCACCGAGCCACCCTCGCCCAGGTTAGATGCTCTCCTCCTCCAGCTCCGCAACGAGAGCACTGCGAATGGAGCAGTATTTTTTAATTCTTAATTAGAGCCAGGCCTCCTAGAATAATCACAGAGTGCTAATGGCTCCAGGAAAGCTGGGAAAAAAAAAAAATTAATTTGGGCTGATTTGTCAGAGACCAGGGAAATACGTACTGTAGCGCATGTATGGTTTGCTTGGCTTGCAGGGTCTCCATTATATAGATAGTTTGCAAGGCCTCTGAAAGAGGGGCTCTTCCTTTCTCGGGACACATGATCTCACTAGAGCAACATCACAGAAACAGAACAAAATAAACTATTGACTGAAAAAGCAGCTACAATTTGATATTTGCCATCTTAAAGGCAATTAAAACCTGAACATTATACTGCCTTATAAGAGCAAGTAAGTCTATATTTACTTTACTCCTTTTGCCAGTACAAATATGTTACTGATTCTGGGAAAATGGACATCCAAAAGTCTAAATGAATAAACGAAGTACCTGAAAATCGATAGAGTTGAACAAAACAATCATTAGTATTAAAGTCTTGGTCAAACACTTGGCAGGGGACTGAGCCAACATTTGCAGGCTCATATAACTGAAGTGATCAATCAAATTACAAACCACAGAAGCAAATGTGAGGTAAACTGCGTTTTATGCATCTGTATCTCTGACTGTATATTAATTTTTTTCACCGATAATCCATCTTTACTCAGTCTGACTTGTCACGGAGTTACTGTAGGCAATTTATCAACCACTTGAGCATGAACTCTAAGCACTGTTCTTCTCCTCCCATCTCCCCCAGCCTCCTCACGCTGTCTCAGGGCACTAGGCAAGCTAAAAAGGAGGGCAACGTTGGGGTAGAAAAATAGTTTTGTTGGTAGAGTTGCCTTATTCTTGGTGAGAAACAAATACTGCTTGACTACCATTGGGAAGGGAGAGGGGATTTGTCTGAGCCACTGACTCAGGACGGTTTCCATGCAAATGAGAGTCTAAATTTTGTTTAAAAAGCAAAATAAAAAATCCCCATCTTCATTTGTTTTCCTCACAGACAGTGCAGTCACTGGAGCTGTTGCTGAAGTTGGAAGGAGTCAATAGCTTGGTCCCATACCTGCTCCGAGAGATGGAAACAGCTAACCAAAGATTTGACAGCAACCCCACAAGTGGCATCCTGTCCCCTCTGGTTAATAGGCCAAGCATTTCAACATATATCTTCTAATTTCTGTACAGGACCCACCTTGGTTTAAACAGCCCCTCTCTCCAGACTCGTTAGCCTAGCTCACTGTGCTGCCCTGCAGAGTCCATCCCTCTCTCCAAGTGCAGTTTGTTGTCTACATTGTCTTTCACTCCACGAGGCACCTTGCACATCTGCCACCAGAAGATGTCAGGGTGCAAAGTGGTTTCTACTTCTCTTTATTCCCTCACACAAGCAAGTAAGTCCATATAAAAATATAACTCCTGGGCTGGCAGTGAGGTGCATGTGCAGCCACCACTGTTACAGCTCCTGCTGTCCTCCTGGAAGGACCCATGAACTGTTTTACCACTTCGGACACAGAATTTCTGAAGGAACCTGTTTGATGAAGTTTGGGCAACACCTTGGTTGAGTCAAGTTAGTGTGTGCCCTCTCTGCAGCCTGCACTCAACTTCTTTCACCCCTGCCGGGATGCAGGGCCATATATCTCTATGTTGGCATAACATGGAGCATAGTAGTCATATGGGACACACACCTGCAATAAAACAAATGCTACTACCATTCTCAAAAGTCAAGTGTTTCTCCAGGTCTTAATATTGTCAGAATTAAATCCATCTTGGAGATGAACCACAGCTCACCGAAGCTGATAAGAAGGCTCTGACTGATTTCAATGGCTGTTGGATGAGGCCTCGTGTAAAACATCTTAATGCAAACATTTAGAAATCAAACACGTCTTTATCCATTCAGATGCAGGGAAAAAGATTTACAAAAATAGATGACTAAGTGAATCACTTGCTTTTCAACACTGCCAAACAACCACCATGACTCACAGGTTTTAGTGTGACTGGGGCTGCATGGTGACTGAAAAAAAAAAAAAACCAACAACAAAACACAAGCTAAAAAATCCCAAAACAAACTGTATCTGTTTAGACACCTATGCAGATACGTATGTGTCTGAGTAGCAAAGATCTAGGACATGCAATCAAGTTACTGAGGCGTACCAAGTAACTACATCAAACAAGCAGTGGTAACGAAGTATGCTTCCAGCCTGCGGCAAAAGATTATGCACATTATCTTAAACCTCTTGCACTGCAGGCTAATCCAAGTCAAATATCCCTGCATTTGCAGCGGGTAAGTAGGGCCTACACAGGCTGCCACAGCAGATCAGGCAATGTGGGGATAACTTGTCATGCCACGGTATGGTAGCGGTATATGTGAACCTCAGCTGAGTATCTGGTTTGGGGTTACTGGACTGCTTAACAATAAAGTCTAGAGACAGTGAGATTTTATTTTCCGTACTCTTCTTCTCTGACCCAGATTGGTACAAGAGAATTTGTCCCTGTAATTCCCACTCTCTGACAATTATGTTGTTGATGCTCCACACAGCTGAAGTGTATTACGTACCTTTCATTCAAACAGACATTTTCTAAAAGTGTCCATGCTCAAAATGTTGAAGTTCATTTCCCAGACAATGCATATGCACTGGAAGCCTCCATACTGTTCAGTTCCAGCTTAAAAGACCTTCCACAGTCTGTAGCTTTGAAAAAAGTGGAAAACCAGCTCACCTTTGGAGGAGGGTAGAGATGACAAAGCAGTTGTCCCGGATCCTGTTTACACAGCTTCAAGGAATGGCAGACCACATCGGCATTCATTTCCCTGTCTATGCTGAAGAAAATGGTGTGAAAACAAAGACTATTATGTTCTTCTGGGTGCTTGAAAGTAGAAGCTATTTCCGTGGGAAGCTAAATCTCCCCAACGTCAAACAGTAACCTCAGCTCGCTCCACTGAGGCCTGTAATCGCTGCTCAGTACAATGTTGGGTCCTAATGACTTTCTGCCACGACATCCTATTCAGCATTTAAAATCGGATCCCGGGATGATGAAAAAGTACTGTGCTTTATATGCAGCACTTGAATCAAATACATTATGACTGTTTTGTTTTTTAATCAATCATAAGTCTGACAAAGATATAAAGGTTAAAGTTAATGCATATGCAATTTGGCACATATGAATGTTCAATCATTAACTCAAGAAAATAACCAGAAATTCTTCAAAGATTCTTAACCTTTAATCACCAAGCACAAGTGCTAGGATTGTTTCTTTCTTTTTGGGACACACCTCTGGGCTAATCAGAAATTAAATTAAAATGTTTGATTATAGCACATCTTAGTCCTGTAAGCACTTTGCAGTCCCTTGGCTAGTTTTAAAAATAAAAATAAAAACCTGAGGGAGAAGAAGGTCTAGCAAAAGCTCTGTTAATTAAACTAGGACCTTTCAAAGAGGAGTAAAATGACCTACATTTTATTTTTTTAATCACTTACATTACTTAGCAAGCTTCCCCAAGAGTGTGTATCAAGGTCAGGGCTGAGGGCATGTAGGGGCTGACAATTAGAAAGCTTGATTAAAGGTAGAAGGGAAAGCAAGAGACAAATACTATAATAGTGTGACTCCGTAGAACCTGTCTCGCACTCATGGGTTATTCAGATTCCTCCCTCAGCCAAACGAGCTGAATTTCAAAAGGTAATTACATCAGGTGGGCCTGATCTGAGATTCAAATAGAGTATGAAGATGGTTACCAGTGGCAGCCTGTGTTTATTCACTCGGGAGTAGCTATGCCAAATGCCAAACCAGAATCACTCTCAAGCATCTCTGCTTTAATAATAATGTGATTTTAAGATTGAAACTCCTGCACTTCAATCCAACAGCACATCTGTACATGTCAAGAACAAACTAAGCAAAGACCTGAGAGGACACAGCAATACGTACAGTTCAGCTATGTGTGGTCCGTAAAGTTCACCAAGTACGTAACAAAAACCTTGCAGTTTTTCTAGAAAACATAAAAAAATTTTTTTAAGTAACTGAGCACAGTGAAACTGGCTTTATAACAGTCAAAATACAGCAGTTGGTTCATTAAGGTGAATGCTGATTTACCTTAGGGGAAGGCGTGTGAATTTATGACCTCAATATAGCACCCGAGAATGGGAAAACCTGAATTTCTAACCTTGCCTAATGCTCTTCTCTGGGTTTAGGCAAGCCACATGATAAAGACTAAAAAGGATAACTGGCATTTGTTAAACGTTCTGAGTATGTTATCATAGAAAAGTTGAAAGAAGTCACACATGCCACAGCATCTTCTAAGCAGTTTAAACAAATAGCTTGGTAGGTTTTCAGGAAGAAAGAAAACAAATACATAAATTAAAGTGAAGAAAGTGATGTAGGGCTTGGTGTCACTCCTAGAGCTGCCTCGGAGCTTCTGGGAATTTGTGCAAGTTAAGAGAATACGTTTTGAGTAGAGCAGGAGTTGCACAGGAGTAATTATATTCATACAAATACTTGACACTTTTCATTTGGCCTCCTTTCACAGTCTGCAGTCATGTGCCTTTTTGGGATGCTGGCTCAGGTGCCTTTTTTTAATCTGAGTTGAGTACACACTCCACACCTTCCAGAAGACAGCTCATCAGAGATTTCTTTAAGGTACTATTGTAAAAAAAAAAAAAAAAAGTGGTCTCCACACGTGAGAAAAGTCCCTTGTGGGAGAGATTGGGGGTTTGAATACAGGTAGGGCACGATGGTAGCACTGGTCTGACAGTTCCCACAGAGGAAAATTGACTGTTTCTTGGCCTGAAGGGAGAACTGCTTAACCACGCACGTATCCCACAAAGGAGGTGCCAGGCCTTGTTTCGGTAGGGGTGGTGGTGTGAAAAGTCATGAAGTGGCAGGTTCATACAAGTGCAGCAACGACAGATTTGCAGATCCTGAGAGATGTTATTTTCTCTTGCACTTCCATTACCCAGACAGATAACTATCTGTACTTCACTAAGAAAGCATAGAGTATACTCATCTTTCCTGCAGAAAAGCCTTAGACACCCCCAAAGCAGCCACTTCCCTCCGACTTTGGGCTGACCATTCAATTTTAAGCAGTGTCAGGCTGCACAAGCCCTAGGCTGGGGGCCTGCTGCATACAGGGCAGGTAGTTTTGCTCCAGGGAAGGTACAAAACCTCGCAGCACTGACTCCATCAGCGGGCACGGGTGTGCTCTTGCTCCCGCAGCTGCGTTCCTGCCTGGATTGCAGGCACCCCAGCTGGCAACCTGCACCCAGTAAAGGAGGACTGGGACCAGAAAGGCATGGCAGGGAATGAAAAGATAGTTGTCCCAACACCCTCCTACTCATAAGGTGTTGCAAGCAACTTCTGCAACTACGCCATCTGATATTTCTTATCCCATGCCAGGTGTTTTATTTCAATCCAGTTATTAGCTTCATTTCTTTGCCTCCTTTGCCACATAACTCCTCTCTATTGGCTCTTTAGAAGCAATCTGCAAGTTAAAAATTGGTCTCCTGGCTAGAATTAGATTTTATTCTTGTTCACCTAACAGGAAAGACATCACAGACATCAATAACCCTGCGTTTAGTATCATCACTGATTAAAACACTCTCTGATGATGCTTGCCAGCGGGTCGCGCGGCTCCCTGCAGTAGCCCACAGGAGAAGGTGGCTGGCTTCCCCAGCATCTCCCCAGTGCATCGCCTGTGATGGTCTCCTTATGAGTTTCCCAAACCTGCTGGTTTCCGTAACGTTTTTGGTGCTGGAGAAGCCAGCTGTAACCTGTACTGATGGCTGCAAGGAGGGGAGGCTTTGGCTGGCCATCAGCCCTGGGGAGCTGATGTTGGGGGCCTGCTGGTCACACTGATTTCTAGATGCTGATTTCCTTACGCATATAGGACACATGACATGTAATTACCCCATGGCATAACAAATGGAAACAAATTTTACCCATGGTAAAAAGAACAGCAATAACATAAAATTACTGTTGAGCACAGAGTCCTCTTGGAAAATACAGATGCCATTCAGGCTTTGGCTTCCAGAACCCCAAGCCACGGGCAGGGTTTCAGGACTTTCCCTCTGTACCAGACTGCATCATATGTTCACAAACCTCCAGCTCTGCTAACACACACAAGGATTGGATATTGCAGAGAGAAAGCTCCATTTGGAAGAAGCTGCATAAGTCAGAAAGGAGGGGAAGAGAGAGAGAGAGAGAAAATGATGAGTAACTTTGAGTGTTCAGGTTCAAGAGAAGACCTTAAACCAAACTAAATGCTGGAAAACTTAGAGAAAATTTAGAGTATACTTGCTTTTGCCCTGCTTCAGATAAAAGAGATCCCCTAAACTGCCCTGCTCTTATGTGATAAAAATCCAGGTTTTCCTCCATAGCCCTCGAAACACAAATTCTGGCTGACTCCCAGAGGGTAAATATTTGCAAGAAAGATGGTATTAATCATGTTGCCATTTCCACTTGAGCTCTAAGGTGTTTACACAGCAGTGGCTGACACAGAAGCAGAGCATGACTCAGGGGCAACACCAGAGGCAGACGGTCTCAAAGCATGTTTTGGGTGTCAGACACCTCTGTTTCATCAGGCAGCCAGCCAGTACCCATGTAAACATACATTCTTGCTAACAATGTCTCCTGCTGTGTAAATACTTCCCATTCTCCCAGACCTGGCCTTTCTGTCTGCTCAAGAGTCTTCTTCACTCATGGGGTTACTGTTCTTATTTTCATAGGTTTATTGACCATGTCGCTTGAATCACACACATTGAAAATATTTCCATATATATAAGGATGCAACTGTGTTTTCTGCACAGTCTATGGGATTGAGTGGGATTGATGGGTACTGAATTTTTCTCTTTCTTCTTCTCTAGACACTTTTTGTTCTTGAACATCATACAACTTCACTGAAGACTTGATCCAACTTCAGCTTGATTGTAGTTGAAATGATGGAGGACCTTAAGAAAACCCACAGGAGTTGTTATTCCCTTTCTGCCCCTAGGAAAAGCCCCATTTGTCATTAATTTGTTGCTGTTATTCTCGCAATCAGTTGTAGGCATGTGTATAATAATGAAATTGTTCCTTCAGGTGAAATGGCATGGCCTGTTTAGTAGGTTTGCTCCTCCTGAGCATCCACAGATTTTCTGTTGTCTCAAGCAGCAAGAAGAAGCTGTTGATTCCTGCTGGGCTGCGGCATTTGCCTCCCGGGGGAGAATAAATTGGGTTACACTGTAGCTCCCACACAATCCATAGGATTTTTCACTCCTTTCAAGTTCAGGGTCAGTTTTTTTCTGTTGGGTGTATCCATGCATCTCATAGAAGGTAAGTGGATTATACAGATTTAACTAAGGGGATGATAGGATTTTATGTGTGTAAAGAATGGCAGCTGAAAAGAAATATCTTGACATGTCAGCAGAACAAGGTCCACTGAGTGAATGATAAACATAGAGCTAGCATGTCATATTTTAAAGAAGAAAATTGTATTTTAATAGCAGGATCGGTGCGTCTAATTGTAACTTCATGGTTATATGCCTGTAATTTAAAACACTGAGAATATGACTTATGGAATAGAAATCAGATAAGCGTCATTCTGTCAATGAATGAATCCCAGCAATTACCTCCCTGCCCTGTCCTGCATCAGGCAATCTTCTCTTGGAAAGGAGGGAATGAATATTCTACATGCATCTTCTGTGAAATTAGGGTCTACAGAGCAAGATGGTTTCTCAGAGATACAATTCAGGAAGTCCTATATAAATGACTTTTTAATGAAGAATCCTAAGCCATCTTTTAACATTCATAACGTTAAAAAGATATCGTGAATGTGATATCTAGTTACTTAAAAAGTTACAGGATTGGTCTGTGAGGCACAAAGCTATGCTGGCATTCAAACTGTTCTCTATTTAGGGATGTGCATTTGGACAGCTAAGCTCCTTTGAGCAGATAAAATAAGGGGGAGAAAAAGGGGAGTCTACATATATTCATGTGGAATAGCTATCACTTCTGAAATTTGTATCATCAGTTACAT
Source organism: Tyto alba (assembly GCF_018691265.1). NCBI lineage: Eukaryota > Metazoa > Chordata > Aves > Strigiformes > Tytonidae > Tyto > Tyto alba. Next base: position 9,730,854 of record NW_024881322.1, read on the forward strand.
TTCAATAGCTTTTCTGTGCAGACCAAATGCTCACATCTTACACCTGTTAACCTCAGCTCATTTTTGAGATTTTACAATAGCAGCTTCCTACACCTGCTGAAAACATTTTCATCTTCACAGTTTCTATGAAGACCCATATGAACACGAAAGAGGAGTGGTTTGGCATACAGTGAATCTATTCTTAAGCTACTAACAAAGAGACAAAGTGAAGAAAAGGAGAGTGAAGAGGTCTGCATGTGTTGGTGCACAGACGCACGTGGGCTTAATACAACCCAATTCACTCTAACTTTGGGACAAAATCCCAGCTTTGAAGGCAAGTGAGCCACACCACTGACTCCCCTGCAGATAGCACCTTGCTATCTTTCACCTGCCTTAATCTGAGATGCTGCACGAGAAGTGGGTAAAGATTTTTCAGACTCCATGTGTGAATTTTTAATTAACAGAGAAATACAGCAGTACCAACATAACATATGGCATATTATTTGATACTTACCAGGTATGTAGTTGCACAGTCTCTCCACGGCTGCCTTTACTGTACTGTTGTGCCACTGTGCAAGCTGTTCAATTACAGACACCACAAGCACGCACCCTTCAAACAAACAAACAAAAAGGGCAAATACATTTATCTGCAAAGTGTGATGAAGCACCCCATGCCATAGAAGTACTGCAGGCGTCATTGGGCATTTCATTTCTTGACATGATGCGTGGCAGATGAGTGTTCTGAGGGAAAAAATACCTGTGAATTTCTGTCTTTGTTTAAAACCTGTAAGTTATCACAGAGAGGATGCCAATGCCAGAGGAGCACACAGAACAGCCTGGCTTTTATAGTACTGGATGTCGCTCCCGAAAAAATGATTTTCCATCCTTTCAAGGATGAAAATCAAGGAGCCAGGGGGGACAGCCACCGTTAGACCTGTCTGCTCGGCCACCTGCGCTCTTGTTATTTCTCACAAGAAAAAAGGCACAGGACTGTACTTGATAAGACTTCTATACCTCTCCACACAAACCACACAGAGAGCTACCAAAACTACAAAACAAATGGGTGTGACTGCCTGCAGAAGAGACATCACAAAGCAGACGTACATGCTGACCACCACAAAGCATCCATGGCATCATTTCTTCACACTTTCCTCTGAAGCCCGGCAATGTTCGGCATGCACAGGGCTGCTGGGCCCAGCTATGCCCTTGCTAAAGACAAAATGTCTTCAGAGTTCATTCTGCTCTCCTGTGGTTGGAAAGAAACCATTTCCTATGACCTGCAGAGCTGGTTATTTCTCATCACTAATCTGAGTGCGAGCAGGGTTAAAGCCTAGTTGCTCTTTGGACTAGCTGTGGCTGAGGCCCAAGAATTCTCACGCTGTAGTGAAGCATTTCTTGAGGCGTGCAGCACTTTTTCTGATACTTTTGGGATGAAGTAGTTTCAATGTGTTCCCCACATAGCAACCATTCAAGATCCACCTCATGACCGTAAGCGATTCATTTCGAGTCGATTTTAAATTGCTGTAGGCCAGCATTGTGCTCTCTTTCTGCAGTGGTGTCACTGCTTTCTAAAGAAACCACATTTGGTGATGCAAAGTCTGACCGATGTGGTCCCAGGCAGCCAGGAGACAAAAAGCCAGGATGACAGTTTCCAGCAGCCTGAGTAAAGATTTCTCTTTGCAGTCCCTGTAGCTGAACCCTGTTTCATCCCTTCTGCAAGAAATCTTAGCTCTCAGGACTTGCTCTGACACAGTCTAGAAATGGAGGTGGGCTGCAGCATTTAGATGTGGCTGGAGATCCACCTTTTTCCAAAGATCAAGAGCATTAATGTTCAGGTTTTCAGACTGGCACAACTCTTCAAAGTGAGCTTTTAAATTCCTTCCAAGTACCCCTGCCTATGTGCTACTAAATCAAAGTGCTGTTTTTCAACGTAAATAACTTTCATGCTTCTATGGATCAAGCAGCAAGACAAAGAGGAGGTAATGCAATTGGAACTTGCTCTAAGACCAATATCTTTGAGTCTTCTATTACTACTTCTACCAGAAATACAGTAATCCAGTGGAAATTACAGTGAACTTGCCACCTCCTTTGCAGGGATAAAAGCCCACTTCCCCATACTTACTAAATAAAATGCTCACTCAAAGTCCTCTGTGTAATGATTTATAAAGCATGCTAAAAGCCATTACCTCCAGTCAGCCTACAAGAATAGGAGAATAAATGGAGACAGATACAACAAAGAAAAAACCCTGAAGCAAGTCATTCCTTCCTCCTTCTCCCCCCCAAAAAATAGCCATGGGCTAGCCCAAGGAATTAGCAGTTAATTAAAACACAGTAACTCATTAAAAAAAAAAAAAAAATAGTAGTATAATAAAGACCCAAACTAAAACCAAAGGGGATGCCCGAGCTCAAACTTAAAGTGTGCTCAGACCTTGGGCTCAAAGAACAGCCTTATCTTGTTCCCTGCTCCAGGCAACGCTCGTGCTTCTGCTAGGGACCAGTCCCTGGAGCACATCTGGATGAGGACACCCACTTGAGGCAGGGGGGAGTTGAGGGGTGCAAGAAACTTCAGCTATCTGGGGGCAAGCCATGCCCTGCACCGATCCCAGAGAGAGAAAACAGACCCTGGCTTATTTGCCGGGGTAGCGTGGGCATAGCTGTGCTGGACCGACTCCATCGCTTAGCTCTCAGATAGAGGTGCACATCCTTGAAACACGCTGGAAACACACTTAAAAGGCACTGCATAACTCAGTTCTTACAAGGCCATGTTATTAACACACATGAGAAACCTACAGACAACCAAAACTACCCTTCCCCTGCCTTTTATGTCTGTTTTATTCATGAGGATGGAGGCTCAGAAAAATTAAACGATGTCTTACCCACAAAACCACATATTCTTTCTGTCCCTTCCTTTCTTCTCTTATCAAGGTCAGGACTTCATCTAACAGTCTTGCTGTCTAGAAGTCAGAAAGACAAAAAGGAGTCCAGGCAGAAAGATGGGAAGGAGCCAGTCCTTTGATATTTTCTAAAGGAGACAGCTTTTGTTGTTTTACTTCTCATTCTTTTGCACCGGGAGTTTGAGGAAGCTACGAATGAGGATGTGCCAGCACTCAGCAGATGCAGGTACAGAAGTTGGTGAGGGGTGAAGATATGAGGAGAGAAAGAAAGCTGGGAGACACTGAAGTTAGCAATGTTGGCAGAGGGAAGTGCTTCAGCATGCAGAGGAGCTGGGAGAGCAGACAGTCCCCAAACCACAGGCTGAAGCAGAACTGAGCACAGGGGCAAGAGGGCAACAGCGATAGAGCAGATGCCAATTTGGCTTGAGGATTAGGACAGCCTGACCGGACTGCAAAATTGCAAGCCTGGATGCAAAGCAAGGGAAGAGCCCCTGTTGTGAGCCCAGGCATGAGCTCAGACAAAGAGGGGCAGGTGAAAACCAGAGGGATCTGGGATGTCATGTCCCTGGGGCTCAGTAACGCGTCACGCCAGGGAGCTGACAGGGTCACTGACTGCAGCAGAGAGAAATAACGCTCATTTTGCTTGTGCTGTGTAACCCAGCACTCCTGCACCTTCAGCCGGGACCTGTCAGCGCACTTTGCAGAGAGGACAAAGTCCTTCTCTCTTGCTCCCCACCTCCCCCATCCCCCTCCAGATTCCTCCTCCATCCACCCCGCTTGCTGGGCATCCACGCCAAGCAGCGTTGAAAAGGGGGGCGCTGGCTGGGTCCAGCTTTCTAAAAGTCTGTCTCCCACCTCTGGCAAACCCCTCATTGTCTGTAGGACCCGAAGGTGCCGTTCACTGCCACAATGAAGCTTGCAAACTGCCGCTGGTGGGAGCGGGACGCTGCCCGCCTCCCCCCGTGCCGCAGCTCGGGCTTCCTGTGTCACGGCGGGTCTGCTGAGGGTGCGAGCAGAAATCAACCTCCACAACGTCTCTGCTTTCAGTTACAGCATCCTTGGGTGCCAAAATGTTGGCTCTGGCGCTGCAAGGAGAGATTTTATCTCAGTGTAAAAGCTGGCCTGATAAACACATCGACATGACAAGGGAGAGGCCAGCTCACAATGTGGCCTCATGCATTACCCAGCAGATGAAGAAAGAGCTTTTATACTGAAATAAGAGTCATTCACCCCGAGCACAGGCTCAGCAACCTGCCTAATGATTCCTCTCAGGGTGGAGATGCAAAGAGGCTCCTCTCTCTCTGACTCAGATGTTACCCCCGTGACTCTCATTTTCATTTTCTCAGCCAGGTCTTGTCTCCGGTAGAGCCGGTGCAGAGAAAGGGGCTTATGGACAAACAGCCTGAAAACTCAGAATCCAAAAAGTTGGGCTGAGGACAAAAATACACCTGGCGCTTCCGTTTCCTCTGTTATACAAGAAGACAGACTTCACTGAAGATGTGAGTTTCTCTCATGTTTGTCAAAGTACCACAGAGGGAGGAAAAAAAATAGCCATTTTTTGTCCAGTTCTGCCAAATAGAAACAGAAGTCTTAATCACAAACACAATCATGCAGGTAAACCTACTCATGGAGCGGTCTCCCAGCAATTAAAAGGAAATATTTCATGTTGATTAAGTCAGACACTTCTGTGTCTATCGAACCAGGCCCAAAGGGACATTTGTTTCGCATGAGAATTAACAGAGCCATCGCTGAGTTTGTGCAGTACTTAATGCAGTACCTTGGGCTACTAGATGCTATATGAATATAAATAACAATAATAGTAGCCTGACTGCTTGGGAAAACCCCAGAGAGCTGAACTTCAGAATATTTGCTCTCATAAACCAGTCTTTACCATCACTGAGAGGATGCTCCCGGTCACACTATTACACTCTCCTAACTCTGGGCACCCTTAGACCACACCTTGGTTATTCAAATCCCCCCCCAACAAATGTGCTTATTCCAGACAAAACATACGCTTCACCGAGCAAGCTGATAAAGAAAGTCTTGACTGATTTTCAAAGGGGTCTGTGGTGCCAGCTGGGGCATCCTCAGTCTTAGGCATCGTGGCTGAATTCTCAGGACCCAAACCTGGGGAGTCTTCCTGCCCTCAGGTGGGAAATGTTCTCCCCAGGAACGCGTGCCACCAACATCTGCCATCGGCTGATCTGCTCTCTGTTTCTCTCATCTACCCGGGCTTTTATCAGGTGCCCTTGGTCCACCTCTCTTGACTCCTAGTGGTCTGCTGGCACCTCTTATTGCCCTGCCACGGGCCATGTCCCAGGGGACACCCGCTCATGTTCTGGCTCTGACGGCCTCAAACTGTGGTGATGTCATCAGGAGCAGCTTTTGGGCTGGAGATTGTTAATTACTCAGGAAAAGGGTTGAACTCTGGGAGGAGGGAGGAGGAATGTCTAAGGGTATTCACTGTAGTCTAGGGAGTCTAACCCACCCAAATTCACCATTTTTTTTTTATAAGAACATGCTCTCCCCAGTAATTCAGTTTTATTCTCTAGGAGAACCTATCTCCTGTGTTGGGCTATAGGTAAAACCTCAGAAGATTGGTGTTTATAAATTAAAGGTTAACTCAGACTATCCTTTCTCCAACTACAAACTTGCTCTCTTTTTAATCATATATATCATATTTCTCTGGATTTAATGGCAGAAAGAGAATTCACCATTGGATACAGCGTAAGAACCCAACCAAATCAACAGGAATCTCCCTGCACACCAGACATCATCAGAAATGCTAACCAGTTATCCTAATTTTTAATGAGTCTTAATTCTGCTGGCTAAAAATGGAAAATAATTAGATAGCTAAAAAGGACAGGGGGAAATCAGCTGTCTTTGACTGTAGAAATCTCACTGCTTTAATTAGTTATGATGTGTGAGAGGATATAAACTTTTTAACACTCTGGCATCAGTAGAAAAGCACTTCCAGATCTGGACAGTCATTAGCAACTATTGCTTGATTTTAATTTAGTAGATGTTTAGATGTGATTTATTTCTTATCATGAGCTGGGTACATATACGGCACTGTAGCCAGGCTTCATAATTAAAGGTTAAAAAAAGCTCTAAATTTTTTATAGGTGCGCATGATTTTCTTTAGAAACAAGTTTCAAGAAATTAAGTCTGCCATCGCACTTCAATAACAGGTTTCAGTGCCTTGACAGGCTGAAGGATGTTTTCTCTGGAAGAAATTAATTGGTATTATAATGCTTATCAGCCATTAGAAACTAGACTCTGGTATTAATAAAATGCCTGTCTCTTTTAGAGATAGTTTGTCCCATCTGCTATTAATTTCTAAAGAGATAAGAGAAAACCATAACCATTTTGCTCAGCAGCAGTAATCTGAAAACTCACACGTCAGGAAGTACTTCTCCCCGTGTATTTGAAAATAGCGTGTAATAATAAAATGACATTTCCAATAAGCTCGGAAAAAAAAATCATACCCCCAATAATAAAATCAGAGCTAGAGAAATTAATTTCTTAGCTGTGAAGCCTCTGGCAGTTTGAGCAGACTATTTAACTTAATCTACTTCTGCTGCACACGTTTGAAAGGCTCTATAATTAGAATTATACCTCGGGATGTCAAGAAGTGTCTGGATAGTGAAAGCTGCCTCTCTAAGTTTCAGATTTGCAGATATATTTGTCTGAGTAAAACTCTGCTAAATGGGATTTCTGACACCTGGCATATCCTCCTTTGCCATCCTTTGCTCACGTTTCTGGATGCTGGAGATCTTTTTTGCCCCTCCAGCTATATTGCAGTTCCCCAGCCATAAATCAAATATTATGGAGCACAAGGAAGAAATAAGCCCCCCAAAGTGGCCTTGGACATAAACGCCTCCACAAACCCTGCCGGCCAGGCTGCGGTCACTCTGCTCCTGCAAGCCCCTGTGTAAATGAGCCCATCTGTCACATTCCTGGTTTTATATAGAAGATGAAGGATGTCCCAAAACACAGACTTTGCTTCTTCCATTTATAGATGGTCATAGGCTCCAATTCATCTCTTCAGGCCTACAGATGAGGAGGCCCCAGAGCCCGTCTGCAGAAGACGATGCTGCTACTCCTTGAGCGGATGCTGTAGGTCTGGCAGGCAAACACCTCCTTCCAAATTCATCCAATCCTGTTCCAGTTCAACCCAAAACAAGACATTCCAGTTTGAAATAAGAGCATTCACATGGCGAGCTAATAAGAACTAGGGCTTCCTCCTCTGAGATGGGGACATGCCCATTGGTGTTCTAGGTGCAGGCAGACCATGGAGATGTAAACTTACAATACAGGAATGTTTTCTTTTTCACTATATATTCCTTTCCTAATACTTCGCTATATTAATTTTGCTGCCTTTCTCTGCTTCTCAACACTGAGCTGATACCTTGCAAGAACAGCCCTTTACAACCTCAAGATTTCATTCCAGAGTGGAAATATTCAGCCTAGTTGACATAACTGTATATGCAAAATTAGGCTAGTTATTTCCCCATACACAGCCAGGATTTGTTGGTTTGAAAGGTAATTAAGAAAAGGATCTGAGAGTAAAAGTATTTTAACTCAGACTTTGTTTCTGATTTCATTTACAGTATTAATGTATTTCATAGAGATACTGAAGTGATGGAACATAATTATAGGTATCCATATTCAAATATGTTGGCATATATAAGACCTTTTCCCCCTAAATTTACTAAGTTTCATAAAATATCTTGGAAATGTTAAATGGTACACTATTACCAAACCTGTCACTCGGCATATAATTACAAATCGTATACTGGCTAAAGAAATTTTTGAAATATTAATATCAATATAGCAGTATTATGAGTGCCTTGTAGCTCTGTAACAACAAACCCTGGAATATCAATTATCATTTCTGTTGCTCATGTAATAGCAGTGAGCCACTTCAAATCTCTCACTTCAGAGCTCTTTTTGTTCATTATTGTTTCCTTAAGACACCCAATGAGGACTCTGATACAGTTATGCTGGTACAGATAATTCAGTTTCCATCTAGTGTAAGATTCTGGTATCCATACCTGCCAGCCAAATGCACCCCTGGTGTTTCCTACATTACACTTTAAAGAGCCCTATTTAAAAAAATCCATAACCCCAGGCATTTCCAATGGAAACGCTTTCTGTATTAATTAATAGGGGGAAAAAAGTGTATATATGTGTGCCGTTAACATATTTTTCTTTTCCAAATCAAGAAAGGCTATTAAAAATTTACTGAAGCTGGAATGGTGGCAGGGGTAGTTAATGTAACTGGATAACTTCATCCTTGTCGCAAAGGTTTGGTGAATTTGAGGTTCTGATTGCACAAAACTAATTTCAGATACACAGTTCCTAAAACCACTGAAAGTGATTGCCTTAAACATAAGCAGAAGTTCTATATAGGGCTAGATGAACAAGATTGGGAAGCATATAAGTTGTGGTAATCAGCAACCAAACAGACAATCAGTACTAAATAAATAAGATTATCAAAGAAAACTTATACTAAAGGCAAGCATCAGTAATGTAAAACAAACAATACTACCCATGTCTACAAACGCACATATAAAAACATATGATTGTGTATTTACACACACATACATGTATGTCAGTATGCTAAGCACATCTTTTTATAGTGTTCAATAGATATATTTGCATTTTACAGCCATAAACTTTCAGTGCGACTTGGGGTGATTTTCAAAAGGAAATTTTTACCATCAGTTGCTGAAAAATACGAATCTCTGTAGAAAACATTTCTGTTTTAATAGTTGCTTTAATATCTCTACTGTACTACTCACATGCCTGTGTTTTTCCTACCCAAAGTATAATCATAGGAAAAAATGTTATGGTCAAATTTAGTATTTATTACTAATCATCAGGCCAGATTTTGCTGCTGAGTAAACTGAGCAATATTGGTAAAGTGAACAGAGGTGCTGCGGCTTGGCCCTGGTTTAGCTGTAATGAAATTCGATTCCCAGTCTTTCAGAGTAAAATACATTGTGGTGCTACATTGATATTGGGCATGGCCTTTTAACAGAACTCATTGAGCTGTAAATTATACGTTCTGTCATGGTGCCTCCCCAGACAATATGTGCACAGCCACTTTGTCTGAGTGCAGTTATTAAAAGCCTCCAACTCCATTTGGTATGTTCCATTGTGTGAAGTTATTGGGAACTCCAAACGCCACCGGTCCTGCTGCCACTCCGTGGGGCATATTTCAGCCCCGCACTCATGCACAGCTGGACGGAGGCAAACTGTCGAGGACATTGACTGTCACACAAATCAGCACAGGTAGAGGTTGGTGTTTTACGCTGCTGGGAAGCTCGGAAACATCCATTCTCTAATGTAATCAGAGCTGAAGATATGTTTCAAAACCGTGCTTCTTCATACACTAGGAATTATGTGCTCATGGGTGAATGGAAGTGGTGACCCGCAAAGGTTGCTGAGAATGGCATTATATCAAGCACAGAGATGGGGAAATTTGCTTCCCTGGCTGCTGACCCACAGGATCTCTGCTTGCTAGCAAAGAAGATGGAAAGCGCTGCTGTCCGGCTGTATTGAGCGCTCCCTGACTAATTGCCTCATTCCAAAAAGGACAGCCAAAGTTAATCTCCGAAAGCGCAGGGCAGCTTTCTTCTGGGGAGAAAATAAACCAAACCTGCTATTTGCAAATGATTCTCACGGTCACAGCGCAGACACCCCGAAAAGCTGGCCTGGAAGAAGTCGTCTTACACGAGCCTCTGCCCTAGCAGCTGGTCTGTGCCATCTATGCCGTTCCGAAGGGACAGGGTACACACAGATCTGTTAAGATCTCTAATGAGGTCTTCGACAGCCTTCCCAGGGACTGATAACAGTGCTCACCTATCACTACCATTAGAAAGTTTTCTTCCTGTCTCTACTGGCGTCCATTTCTGTTACTTCTTGCCATAGCTGTTATGAACCTTGAGAATGGATCACCCCTTCAATATTTTTGAGGACAAATACCACGTCTTTTCTCAAGTTTTTCTTCTCTAGACTAATTTACTCTAATTTATTCGGTCTTTCTTTATAGATTATGTTTGTTTTTCTCCAAAACCTCCTGTTGCTCTGCATCATTCTTGATGCACAGCCCCAAAAGGGAAAGCAGAAATTCCTCTGAGGCTTTGTCAATGCTGAGAAAGGTAGCGTGTTACTTCACATGTCTTGCAAGCTAACTTCTGTTCACGCATCTCGGTGTACGCAGTGCAGGCGTTCTTCATGACAGCATGCCATCCCTGTGCCACCACAAGCCCAGACGATCTTCCCTAGTGATGCTACCCAGCTGGTCATTCCTCATCTGCTACATGTGCCGTTCACCGTTTCTGCCGAAGTGCCTCCAGTGTACCCGTATCGGAATGGTCTTTTGGGGGGGCAAGTGCTCCAAATTTTCAAGGTTGTTTTGAATTTAATCCTGCCCTTCGCTGTACCTGCAAACCTTTTCAGCTTTATACGAGCAGCTAATTTAATAGCACACTATTTCACTATCCTGGATAATGAAAATATGGGATGATACTATGTTCAAAAAAAACGTCCAAGAAAGTACCTCAGTTTGTACATCCTTTCACTTAGGGAGTGAGCCACTTGTAACTACTCTCTGAACAAGGCCACCCACCAGTTTTGTCCTGCCCTGTAGAACCTTAATGTCACATATCTCTCAGCCACTAGATTAGTGCTGAGGTGATGCCAAAAGCCTTACTAAAGTCCATCTGTAACATCTATCACTTCTGTGTCTATATGCCATTATCCCATCATCAAAGAAAATTAGATTGATCTGACACTCTTTCTCCTTGATAAATCCAGTGAGGCTCTTACTCATGTTTATTTTTGAAAGGTGCTTTTGTAAAGTTCTATTAACTATTGCAATATTACTCTAAATTGATGTTTAACTGTCTGATCTACAATTTCCCTGATTTCCTTTCTTTACCATGTTGAAGAGAGAGGAATACAGAAATTTCCTCCTGTCTTTCAGCGTTTCCCCTGCTTTCTGCATCCTCCAGGGCAGCTTCTGCCTTTCATGAGCTTGCTTCAGATACTGCTACTTGAAGTCACCTTTGCTAGAGAACAGGACAATTTACAAAGACCCTTTAAGGGCCCTGTCATAATTTGGGATCATGGGAGGTATGGAATAAAACTTTTTAAAATTATTCAGAAATAGCAGAAAAATAAAGAACATGGTCTTAGGTATGATGAAACATTAACACCAGTGTCAAGAGTTACCAGTGTTACTGTCCTGTCTTTGGGTACCTCAACATTAACTTAAGTAAAACTTTGCTTGCCCTGTGAAATGGGAAGTATTTTCCTCATTTAACAGATGGGCAAAGTTGAAGACCTGAATATCTGAATGGATCATTCATACTTAATTTTTGAGAGAAAAACACACAACATCTTGATTTTCAGGATGCCCAGCTGAAATTGTCAGGCTGCACCCAGCAAAAGGGTTTCTGAGTCTTGTCCTGAATAAATCACTTAAGCCATACTGCCAGTTAGTAACAAACCCAGAAATGAAAACCAGACCTAGCATCCAGCTCCCAAACTGGTGCACAGAGCAAACACTCACCGCCTTTGCATGAGGAAAACCAGCTTCATGGGCCTCTGCATATAGAAAAACTTACTAAAGCCCTTTTGTCTACCACAAGGAAAAATCAGAAGGACATATCACATACAAAGCATGCCAGAGGCCCAGAGGAAGGGCCTGAGCTGATTTCACGAAATGCAAAAAGGAGGGTGGGGGTGGGGTGGCATTTTTGGCAGGAAACACTGATGGAGAAAAGAGACTGTCAGATGTGAAAATTCTTCTAGAGACAGGGTCAAAGAAAGACAATGTATCTATTTAAGAGAAAGCTGGAGATGGTCAGGAACTGCTTAGGCATAATACATCTGATCTTGTGGCTGGGATGATTATCATCAGGTCCTTTCCCCCTCTTTCTGTAATTTTAAAAAGCAGTAGTATTGAAACCCTTTTTAGGTGAGAACACTTTCTGGATGCTTTAATTTTACACCAAGTCAATTATGAAAAGACTTCCTCTGAATGGAGCAGCCAAATTTTACAAGAAAATGACAAAAAAATTATGTGACTTTTTCTATAGTTATCAAGGCTGATTAAAACTTCCATCTAAATGTTTCCTAACACAATTAAGTTTGCCGTAAAAAGGTCACCTTACTTTTTAGACAAATAATGGTCTGAAAGTAGAAATGTTTTGGCCAACCCCCCTGTATGAGCCGTCTGAACTGTTCAGCCTGCTGTGGCACCCTCACCGGGTGCATACCCTCCTCTCCTCCAGCCCTATTCCCTATCAGCATATATAGGTCTCTACCCAAAACACATTTCCCAGGATGTGCTAAGGGCAGGGGAGTCCTTTGAAGCATCCAGATGCTTTCCCATTATGACCAGAATATACTGGGGCTGATGGTGCCTACCCAGGGAGCACAGCTGGCAAGCGGGACAGAAGGAAGGAACCAAGTTGTATCGCATTCAGTGGAGGTACCAGAGCTGCATTTTGCTCTGCTGTCATATCATTTCTACATATTTCTTCAAGAAGTGTGATATTTTCAGTGGAAAGGCTTAATGGAAAATATTTTCTCGTTTTGTCACTGACAGAGCATGCATTTTCTGACTGGCTTCAGCTACTAACATACCAATCTTGATCATTCAGGTGGTGCGCACACTGGAGTGATCAGAAATGACTATTCAATGTGCAGCCACCTCATTTCCCTCAGAAAAGAGATGCAAATAACTTTGAAAGATTAGATACCTGACCACACATTTAACTTGCATGAAAAAATCCATTCTTTCAAGAAAATCACCTATACATTGGGCAGCAGGCATTTCTCACGTTAAAAGTGCTGCCTCGATCTATAAGGCCAAGAAGACCCAGGGGAAGTTCTCACAGCTCTTTCCCAGTGCCTTCCCAGATGGCAAACTGAGCTACAGGGTCTGGGGTCGAGCTGTTGAAAGGAAATCACAATCTTCCTCTGGCAGATGAAGCTGATCTTGTCTTAATTTCTGCTCCTAAGAGGGCTGGTCACCGAACCAGACGCAAGAACTGATGATACCCCCCGCTCCACACCGCAGCAAGTGTAACCATCAGCCCCTCCGTGCTTTCCCTTTCCCGTGTGTGAAAGGGAAGAGACACAGATGGCTTGTCGGTGTTTTCAAGAGTTAGTCAAGGGGGCAGCTAATCAGTGAAACCCCAGAGGCGGCCATCTGGGCTAGCAGGCAGCAGCCCGTGGGCCTGCGGTCACCAGCCCTCCCTGTCAGGCCCGGCCCCTGCAGTTTTAATGCTCTGCACACTTCATTTTTATCTTGAGATTTACAGAGGTGTGAAGGGTCTGTTTAGGTCCTGAATCGAGCTCAGGATGGGGGTGCTTTTAGCTGAAGGAACACCTCAGAAAGAGCAACTGGTGTGGAAGGCAGGTTTTTTGGTGTCTCTGCACTGAGCAAACATGATGGGGAGATGCTCGGTGGTCCCAGCAATGAGGCTGGCACAGCTTTTCTCCCTTTGGGAGGGAAAAAAAAAAAGCACAATTTATCTTGTGCAAAGCAACTTCAATGCAATGTGCAGTCATTTTAGGAATTTAGAGCCTTCCTGGGTCGATAGGAAGGAAAGGGCAGATAACAGTAACACCTAACATGTAAAAAACCACCTTTCCTGTGCCATCAAAACTGTGGCTGCCTAAAGATCTCACCATTAGAAACCATCACTTCCCTCTCACTCTGGTAGCTGCTCAGTCACTGTTTGTGTGGCTGCTGGCACAAACAAGGCCAGTCCCTGACAGCCATTTCTGCTTTTCACGACTTGCTCTCATTTTCCGGCCGGTGGTTGAACCCTGGCAGGGGCTGCACGAGCCTCACCGCCCCGACTTCACTTTCGGTTCACCCTGCCTCACCGGCGCCAAAATCTGCGGGGGCACTGTGAGTGGCTCAGAAGTGAGGCAAAAAGCTGTTTTTATCAAGCTTAGGATTATTATTTCTAATTGTGTTCCTTGAGCCACAGTGAAAATAATTTGGGGCTGGAAGGAAATATTTCCTTCTGAAGGATGGAGAACCATGACGGGGCTTACGTTTACATCACAAAAGTGCCTTGAAAAGCTAAAAGAAGGCAAAATAAAATGTTTCATCATAATGCATAAGACATATCCATCATTTAACATTTGCTCACATAAAAATTACCACATCTCTCTAGGTATTCAGTCTCACACCACGGGCATTCCTGGTGCAGATACACCCACAGTTCACACTGACTTTTGGTGTTACTGGTCTTGCTTTGGGAATCACTTGGTCAGATGAAGCTATAGGATACCCCCGGCTATAGCTGCTGTGGAGATCACCGCAGTCACACGAGAAGGGGCTGCCAAAACACACTTGCCCCACTTCAGGACAAAATGTGCAGATACATACACTTGTGAAAAGGAAAGCAAATGTGAGGAAACAGCCCTTGAAGCTTGGCTTTCCAGACACGACCACCCAGACAAGAGAGCTCCCTGGCCCAAGGGTGGATCAACTATTCTTAAGAATAGTTTCCCAGGCAATGAAATCAATGAGGAGTCCCTGGGTGAGTCTGAAGGAAACCATGGTTTCCTGCAGGTAAGCAAAATGCATTGTGAACCCTACCAAATATAGGACCCCATTACACCGTGTTTCCAAGTCCCAGACCTACAGACATTCAAACCAGCTTTTCAGACACCATTCCCTGCAGAGCAAAAACATGAACTTTGGGAAGCAACCACTCAAAAACAAAATCATAAAATAACTCCAGACCCCATACTGGCCTTGCAAAATCTTCAGTGATTATTTCACCAAAGACTATGAGTATTTTGCAGTACAGCTGTTGAAATAGATAAAGGAATGATTTATGATGCGCATAGCAATTCTCAGCTCACCGGTGGAGTAACAAATGAGCTAGTCCAGCAGGCAAACAAAACCTGAATACATACCGACGCAGGTGTGTCCTTTGTACAGCCCGGAGGGGAGCGAAGGGGGTGCTGGGTCGTTTCCACGGGGGAGAGGGGAGGAAGAGGCAGCCTTCAGCAGAATCAGGAGCCAGAGGATGCAGAATAAATTAAGGAATGCTTGCCTAGACCCCCTCATCCTAAGGAAGAAAAAAAAAGGAAGAAATCCAGTGTGAAGGGTGCATGTGGACCTGTATTCCCTTAATGCTTAATGTTCAGGGAGCACCCTGCATCCTTGCCTCACCTTGAGGTGAAAGGAAACCTATGCCTATACAGTCTTTGTAGCCTATGTAGCTATATGTAATGCAGGGACTGCTTCCCAAGGGGGGGACACCCACATCTGCCCTCTCACGGAGTGCATGGAGGATCCTGCACTGGTGCATCACAGGTGCCCTCCCGGCCTCTGCCCTTCGAGCACCCCTCAGCCCCTCTCAGGCCATTTTGGGGTGGCTCTGCAGCCTCCCACCACAACCCAGTGAGTGCTAGACACGCTGGCACCCCATGACCGGGCTGGGAGGATGCCCCTGTGGCCCCGGATCACTCTCCGTACCCCCTCGAACCCCCGCTACCCCATTTGGGGCTCTTCCCAACCTGCTGGCCTGGGGCGACCGAGAGGGTTGCATGAACAGCTCTGGCTCAGCGCTCCCGTGTCTCCTGTGGTAGCGGCGGATGACTAACGACCTTAAAACCACAGTAGTTGCCAGAGCCACTCAGCATTAACAACGCAAGACACTCCCCTGAACAACTAGTGTTGCAAAAAGGAAAAAAAAAAAAAACCAAACAATCTCACAAACCCTTCCCCCCATCCGTTGTCGCTCCTCTGCCCTCCTCTGCAGACAAGAAAAAAAAAGAATACATCTCCGTCTGCTTCTATAAGATTTTCAACAAAGGTTTCCGTTTGGGAGGACTGGGCATGAAAAATAAAAGAGGTGGCTCGGGTTGGAGCTGCAGGGGTGGGAGGGATGGGGGTCCCATGCTGGGGTTTCACCAAGGCTTTTTGCTCTGCTGGGGTCGAGCCAGGGGGACGGGAGGCAGCTGCTGGCATAAGGGCAGCAGTGGGAGCTGAACCTTGGTTCTCATCGGCTTTGAGAGCATTTGTTTGCAGCTCCCAGCTGCCTGCGAGGCTTGAAAAATCCTGAGCTTTTCCTGATTTGGCAGTCACAACTACTAAAGGTTTCCCCGTCTCTCTTTTTTTTTTTTTTTTTTTTTCAAATTCACCCAGATAAGGCAGAAACTGGTCGTTCCCCAGCCTGAAGGAAAAGCAGAGAGTAAGAACATGTTTAAATGACGTCGCTGCAGGGGTGGAACAAGTCCAAACAGCTAAATCCCAGACACTGTGGATGCAAGGATGGCTATAAGGATACACTGGAGGGTCAAAGCTACATCCCATCTCTGCCTCTGCCTTTATGTATAACCCTGGGCAAGTCCCTTACCCCCACAGCAGGCCACAGGTACTCGTCTTTCCTTTCCACTCCTTACCTGGCTCTTTCAGAAGTGGGCAGGCTGTTGACACAGGTTGCTAAAGGGCGATGAGGAGCTTGTCTCATTTGGTCCCCCTACATGCTTCCTGGGCATCATTAACGGAGATTCATAAATGGTGTTGTAAAAGAATACGGAGAGAATATATTAAAATCAGTGATTCCCCTACCAAACCTGCAGACATTCCTGCAGATCAACATGACCACACAGGACCGAGTCAGCTTTGGTATTTAATGCAGTTTTTGCAAACCACTTCTTTTCTGTGGGAGCCTGACCTATGACATTTTAAAAGACAGTCCTGGATAGTTTGCCTCAACTTTGATAAGTAAGATTTGCCTTGTGATAATGATAATATAATCCAGTGGCTCTGAAAAAAAAAAAAAAAAAAATGCTGTTAAAAGCTTCAATGTGAATACAAATCACTCCATATCTCCATTCTCTCAACCAAGATATTGGCTTTCAAATGTATGCTTTTCTTCTAAAAAAGAAAAAAGAAATTAAACCCAAAATAGAGGCAATAGCTCTTGCCTGAGTTTTGCAGACCTGTTCCTGCCTGCTTATCATTCTCCCTATAGCTAGCAATGCTGGTTTTCTTTTCTTTTTTTTTTTTTTTTTAATAGCAGAGAAACAAAAATCATAGTGCAAAGTACCTTATCCATATGCCAATCCTACTGAAATCTGCAGGATGTTTTTCTTAACGCTGTAAAAACTTGCTATAAAAAGACACTGTGCTACAGTGACTGCAGCTCCATTAAACCCTTTTTAACACACATATCACTTGGTTCCCAATGACACTTTGAAGTCCTTTAAAACTCTGCATATTGGCTCATAAGCACTTGCTGCAAAAGCAGAGTGCTAATAATAGGCAAGAAAAAAAATCTTCCTAGCAGAGAGGTCTTTGGAATGGTTTCTGCTTTATATCTATAGCAAAATACAAATCTAAACAATGGCACTTATAAGATATATAGATAGATCCCAAGCTGCTCCCAGGCATGTAAACCTGCAAAGCATACAGCTCTAGACCATAATCGGCTGTGATATTTTCTTTCACTTCAGATTGTGGAAAGAGTGGTGAGAGATAACCCAGAATCATGTGTAACACAAAGCTGGTTTTTGCTATACCTTATGCATTAGCCAAGCTCTTAAACCAATTAAAGAAAAACCCCAAAGCTTTTAAAATATGTGGTCTGGTCAGACAAATGAGGGATTTGCATGCATGGATTTAGAGGCCAGCTGGGAAGGTGACCCCCCACCTCCCTCCTGGTGCTAAATCTTTTTCCTTCCCACTCGAATCAGATAGCAAGCCTTGCCTTTTGCCAAGTAGATTTTATATTACTTCCAAGTCCCTAAAACAGTAAGACCTAAAGCCGACTTGGTACAGCAGTGAAAGAGCACGTGACATTGTCTCTTACTCTTAGTAAGTGCATGAATGTTGTTTGACGGGAGGTAAAAACCACATTAGATCTGTCCCAAAGGAACAGATTTGATCATAAATGATTCCATTAGGCTTGTGTACAACATCTAGGCCAGGGAAGCAGACCTGGGACAAGGGTGACTCGAGAGATGCTGCTTACCTGGAAATGTAGAGTGTGACAGCAGGAGCGACGAAGACCAGAGCTCTGCCCTCTGCAAAGCACCAGGGCACAGGGGTGATGCCTGGGATGTTCCCTGCCCAAAAAGGTCTGGCAGGGTCACCCCGCAAGCTTGCGAGCCTCTTTGCCTCCCCAGCTCTCTCGTTTTTTCAGTGTGTTTGCAGCCCGGGCTTGCACCAGGCTCAGCTGGGAGGCAGGGGAGTGCAGCTCAGGTGGGAACCAGGCGCTCAGGGCTGACCCGCAACAGGGCAGGGTGCTTGGGTGGGGGTCCTGGGTGGGACTGGCCAGGGCTGCTATGGCCCACGGGTCCCCCAGGGCCCTGGACGTGCCTTGGGGGACCAAGTGGGCTGCAGGAATGAACTCTGCAGAGCTGCTCCTGGAAACCCCGCTAAGTACCAGCCTGCAGCATTACACACCTAAATAGAGCTGAGAATGCAATCAGCGTTTTGTCTCTCTCTGGGCCTCCATTGTGTCGCTTCTGAAGAGGGCGTGAGGCCTGTGTAGAGCCAGAGGTGTGGTGAGGACATCACCTCTTGCAGATGGGGAACCCTCAGTGCTCTGGCAATGACCCAGCTCCGCAGACACACAGGTCATTCGCACGCTGTTAGACAGACGAGGTAAGGTCAATTGAATTTTTTCAAGGTTGAACTCGGACTAGTGACAACAAATACATAAATGAAAAAATGTGTACGTCTACATCACATATACCTCCCCACACACACTGCTGCTTTCTACCAAGGAAATGGGGGGGCCCCGCAGCTCCCCCCTGTTCAGCACACAGATGAGGAGGGGTGTACATTGCATTCTCTGTCGGGTTTTGGTAAAACACTGCTCTGAAGGGAAGTCCTCAAGCTCTCTGCAAGTTGCTCTCAGGGTGCCAGGACACACTGAAGAGCTTGCTTGTCTCACCCTGCATGATGCAGTTACCTCCTTCCAGTTTATGTTTCTTGGGGATCTTTACCACAGTGCCACATGTCAGTTACTGCATTCCGACATGCGGGTCAGTAGCAAGGGTGATGTGTGTGGGAAACACCACATCAGAGAGGGCTTTGGTTGGGGGCCACCAGAGAGGGCTGCAGGGGCTAACGCACCATGACGTGCCCTACTCGGGAACTCCCAGCTCAAGCCCTCCAGCCTCACCCTCAAGCCTCTCTCAGTTTAGGCAGAGCTGAGAGAAACCCACACACATGCGTGGCTGCCAAAAACCTGAGTCAAAGCCCATGGAGCTGAGCAGAACCTAACTTCAATTTCCGTGAAGGCAGAGCAGACGGTGGCAGGGCACGTGCATACCTAGTGAAGAAACACAGCCCCCGCGGCTGGTCCCGAGAGGAGGAGCGTGGCTGATGGGGTTGGAGGGACCCAAAACACTCCTCCGTTTCTTGTACTTCCATATTAGTTCCTGACAGCTAACATACATTGGCTGGGGTGGTGGTAACAAATAAGACAGCGGAAAAGTAAAGTTTCAGCCTCCACCTTTGCTGCCCCTGATAGGGATGCAGTGAAACTGAGCTACAGTTTCTGATTTTCTAAATAAGGGCTTAAACACAATTTAAGAGTCACTCTTTCCCCAAAAGGGACGCTTTCCTGTGCTTGCCACTAGAAATGTGAAATGAGATGCGAGGATGGAGATATTCTCAAAGCTGCTTCCTATAATGGGTCCCTAAAGACCTGTTTATGTATATAGCAAATACATTGAAAAATGTCCTTGAAAAGAAAAGAGAACGGAAAATACTTGAACGAAGACCCAAAATGGGACATGCGAGCATCGATGTCTTCTGTCAGGGTTAGGGACCACTTGGTTGAAAAAGAGAGACGCTCCCTTGAAATATGGAATAGTCATCAGAGCTCAGTTGGCAGTGTGTATTTATCTATCCTATTCTGTCCAAGTCACTGCACACATTACTGCTTTCTTTTTTTTTTTTTTTTTTTTTTTTACTATTTGGTTAGATTTCTGTTACATGGGTTTTTTTTAAGATATATGCAATTTTTTTTCTCTTTGTCACATTCATGCACGCATTTTTATGATGATTAAATGTTATCTTGGAAGGCCTTCTCTCCCTCTCTCTCTCCTCTTTGATGTGTTGTTCAGTTCTTAAGGGAATAGACGTAAGCCTTGTATTTTTGTGTCTGGAGAGATAAAACCTGCAGGAAGAAGCCTTTAGATCAAAGATCCTCTCAGTTCCTTTTCTTCTCTTTATTTTCAAAACGTTGTCCTCTGTGCCCTTTGACTCTGAAATTCCCACTGGTTCATTGCATTGGTTATTTTTCATTACTGCTCTCTGAATTTCTCTGACTGTCATAATCATCTCTGCGGTTGGTGCATTATCACTGGCATGGATGAACATTTCCAAAGCCCCATGTGGATTTGCTACTGCACCACAGCCAACTGAGTCATTCCCTCTGCCCCAGTTTCTTTATCAGTTGCTGCTTTCGGTTCAAGTTATGCATCTATTTCAGACTCTCTCCATCTCATTGTCATTCAAAGCTGCAGGAAAGCATTTAAACCAATATTTTCCTACACTCATATCTGAAAATTTGTTCCAAGCTATTGTCAAGCTGTAGCTGAGATGATTATCCTTTATTCAGAGCCCTTTAATGAAATTAACCGTCCCAGCTTACAAGAGCTGTTGATATCTGCATTCCTGGAAATGTAAACCACTGACATGACTTACTTCAGCTTGGGGTATAACAAAACATGGGAACAAGACTCAGGGCCTTCAAATAGGGAACTCCTGACAAACACAGCTGCATTACTGGTGACGCAGTACATTTCCTTATTTGATCAGTTTTAATGCAGTAAACCAAACCTGGCTGTTGTGTTCTTAATAAGTGCAGATGACACTGTAAATTCAGAAGTAGCTTTACCAACGTAGATTTTGTAGTTTGAGTTCTGTGGGCAGGACTGTGGGCCTCTTCAGATCTAAGAAGACTTAACTCTTCATATTATCTAGACAAAAGAAACAACTTTGGCAATTAAGGAGCAATATTACTGAGAAAGAACTAATTAGAAAGTCTTAGTTAGAGCCCTTAGATAACAGAGTCACTCAGAGCCAGCTGTAAATACAAGTCAGGGAGCCTGGGACGGACTCCGCGCGGCCCTGCAGCTTGGGTACGCATTTAAATCTGAAGAAGTAAGAGCCAAGCATTACCGACTCAGCGTGATGGCATTTTTCTCCCATTATTGCCTTGCCATAAACAGCTAGTAGCCTGATAGGCAAGCCAAAATCCTGTCTACCGCATCGATCCCTGCAGAGCTATCGTTATTGCATCGGGGTTTTGTCAGAAATATAGCCCCCTGTTAGGCTCCTGGTTTAGGGCTGATTGAAGTTGTGGTGGAGGGGGAAAAGTTTGCCCCAGATGCTGTCAGGTTATAAGTGTTTACAAGGGGAGCACCACGACATCAAAGGAGAAGAAAAATAAATGTTTGATTATATTTGTTCCATTTGATCTTTCCTCCAGTAACGCAAATAAAAGAAATGCAGCTCGACAGCCTCTTGATCTCAACACAGAACATGTGCCAATAAAAGATAATTATTCCCAGTGTTTGGGTTAGGGAACAGTGGTAAATGTCATCGGAGGCATTTTTAGCACATACCAAAGTTCACAAGATTATTTAAACACATTGTTTGAGGCTCGTACTGGGACTTCTGTGCTCAGAAATCGGATCTGTACAACATATGTACTGTTGATAGCATTTCACAGTTCAATAATAGGGTGGGGATTTTTTTTTTTTCTTTTTTGCAAAGAGACGTTTCATTGATTTGCTTTGATAATAAAAGACCTGCAGGTGAGCTGGACAGTTTCCACCAGCAAAATGGCCCTGTGGGGACAGTATCCATCATCCGTAGATGAATATGTAAAGGCAGCGCAAGCTGATTTTTCAAATATTAATTAAGCAAGTCACTGGTCAGCCATCCATATACAGAGTTTTCATGCACGATTGGGGAAGTCAGGCTGTATGAAAGTACTCAAAGCACTCGGAGGACTATATATCCACTAACTCAAACAAGCTGAGGTTGAGGTTACAGTCAGTAAAGATTTCACTGACCTCATGGATAATCTGGTTTTATACAGACAAGCCAAGCTCAGGAGGGAGGTCAGCCCTTAACACTTGATCTTTCAGATCTATCACTGAAAATTCATGGAGGACTTATTTGCACTTGCCTATCTTTTCACTTGCAGCAGATTTTATGCAGCTGATGTCTGACATTGATGATTTAGTCTTGCATATGTATGAGACGATGACACAGGCAGCTGGTTTTAATTACCACCGTTCGTAGTCACCTCACCATAAAGCAGAAACGTGCCTCTCCAAAACAGTTCTGCATTCAGAAAACCTTTCTTCCTTCTTTCTGGTTCTTTACCCTGGCTGGGCATCCCCCCAGATTTCTCTCTTCCTGGCTTCAGACTCAGTGCTCTATTTTCCCTTTTTTTTCCTGGCTCATTCCAGAAATTAGAGCATTAGGGAAAATACTCAGCTGAACGCATCAGCGCTTGTTCAGGCTCATTCTGAGGGACGTGGTAAGGTGAGCGGCTGGGGCTCGATGCAAACCTGAGGAGTTAATTCCTCCCAGAAGAGACCTGAACCTAGAGATGGCAGGCACAACCCCTGCCTTCACAACGAGGAGCAGCCCCGCGAGAATCAAAACCAGCGGCACAAGGACCATCAAGCTGTGAGCGGGGGAGAAAGCAGGCACCGCGTCGGAGTTTCTCCCCACTCGAGCTGTGACCTGCACGCAGAGTATTTCCACCTGGTCTCCAGCCCCTCCGCACACGTTGGAGTCATTAAATCATCCATCAAGCCACCGTCTTTTGTGCGCTGTGGGATGGCTGCCTGCCTGCCTGACTCCCTCACTCGTTATTGGCCTTCTGCGGTCCTTTTCAGCCAATTCAATGAAACATAAATAGCATTTCAGATAAATGTTCACTCTGTTATAATACCTTTCCAATGTCTTTCTGCTCTTACTCTGGATGCATAAAAAAGGGCTGTAATGTCTTTCAGAGAGTTACTGAATACTTTTTGAACCCTGATATGCTCAGTACAAGGTTTATTAAATACAAGGGGTATAGGCATACACATTAGCAAAGTCTAGCCAGCTAAATTGTTCAGACAAAATGAGCAGGCAATCTTCTGCCTTGCAAATCAATCTGTCTGCCATGATAAAGTGCTCCAAGCCTGCTGATGCTGGACCCATCTCTTTTTTTCTGAAAAAATATGTCCACGGCCACAAAAAATGTATGATTCAAGTTCTCCTGACCTTTTTTTATATATATATATATATATATATTTTTAAATAAAGCTGTTGGACACCACAGCAGGGATTCTCTTTTTTTTTTGCCTAAATAATATAGGGTGGATGCCACACAACCAGCTGGTAAGTGGAGAGAGAAAGCCTCAGTAATGTTACCCAGAGTTTTACTGAAGTGTGACACAGAACTAGTGTGTCCCCTGTCTTCCTGGCTTAGAAAACAAATTAACACTGGAGTATTTGTGGATTTGTCTCCCAGTTACTTGTTCGTCACCATTCACCATATAGCCTCAACGTTGATGTATATTTAAAGCAACCAATATAAATTAACAACAAAGATTGAGGATGTTAAATAACCTCCAGTAAAACTCCTTCCCCTCATTAGAGTAATTTCTAAAAATGAAAATACCTGAGTCAACATCTTGGTCTAACACTATGGACAGAAGATAACAAACTGGGGACTGAGTGACTTTCACCCTCTGAACTTCACCACCTGAAGGCGAAGGGAGCCTCTCCATCGCTTCTGGAAGGATGAGTAAGTGGAAATGCATTTTGGGGACCGAACAAAGTGTCACTCTCACCCTCACAAGAAGGCGGCAGACAGACACCCCAGCAGAAAGTCTGTCACTCTTCACTGAATTCCCGTCACATAAAACCAATGCAGATAACACAGGTATGTTCTGGAGATCTCCGGGCCCCGAACTGAACACAAACCAGCAGCAATCAGATGCAAGAAATGTTTTCCAGGCAGCAGAAATGATAATAATTATATAGCTGGGTATGCCCAAATCTATTCCATGCATATCAGAAGCATCTCTATTTGCGGTCTACCGGCACGCTTCCTTCTGTGTGGCGGTGATGCTGCAGATTCCCAGTGGAGAGCCCGAATAATCTTGCCTCCGAGCAACACAGCGATAGCGGTGTCGGTAGAAGTCCAGATAAAAGATAATGTGCAAGATAGGGAATTTCATTTCATATCAGGAGCTGGGCAGGCAGTAGAACAAAGTTTCTTTGGGGCTGGAGCAGATGGGAGCGCAGCGTGTAGGCAGGTGTCCCATCAGCGTGGCTGCGGTTAACACTGAGAGGGGTAAGCCTGGGAGCCCTAGCCACCATAAACAAACTTATTTACACAGCTACTCAGTGATCTGGGTATCTAGGTATCACCGGTGTTTTTCTTCTACCCAAGCCTTTCTCCTTTTCACCCTCTGCAGTTGTCTGTAGCCAAATTCCTGCCTTGAGAGTCATCCAGAAAGGAAGCCTTCTGCCCCAAAGCTCTGATGTGGAAACCATGAAAGTTGGTTAAGAAATTTCCACGATCCCACGTTGCAAGTTCCTGGGCACTTAGTGATGAGGAAATGAGAAGAAGTAGGAAAGATACAGAGAGTCGTGTTCCTGCCCAAAAGTGACCATGTGGGTTTGGGTGTCTCAGTGTTTGGTTCTCTGATCCCCTCCAGACAGCTGGGTTTTGGCAAATGATTAGCACTGACCTTCTGAAACTCAAATTCCAGTGAAGAAGCCCTTTGAGATGAGCAGCCAAAACCCAGAAGCATCGCTATGGCAAAATTTGTATACAGAGATTAGGAACTATTGGGTGCCAAATAGGTAAAGGAAAGTTGCTCAATTTTTTGGGGGATATACAAGAAACTATTTCTTTTCCCTGAAGCTGGTGTCATTTCCAGACCTTCAAAACTAGACAACACTTGCCCTAGATAGATTTGGTGCATCACGCTATTTTAGGCAATAATTTGTGATGCAAAATTCATAATTCATGTGCCTACATCATTCTTTTGCTTTAATCCTACATCCAGTAGTTTCTTTTGATGACTAGCAAAAATAACTACAGTCGCCACAGATGAAGGTAAGCTGTAACTTTTATCTAAAACTCTGCTTATATTTATCAGGTGACTGCTTGTGTTTTCAGAGGTGACCCAATCCTGCTCCTGCCAAGAATGACAGCTACTCCAAGGGCTCCCAAGCCCCTACTTTGCCTGTGCACAGAGCCTGGGACAGCATCCTTGGTGCTCCCCTGCATCTCCGAGGAGGATCCACCTCACTAAAGGACTCCCCTAGCACAGTGGGCTTGTTTTCTGCAGAAAATGCTAAACATTTCTACCCAGGATACAGGAAGGAGGATGCCCTGGACCACAACAGCTCCTCCGTGTTTAGCTGTAGCTCTCAGGAGAGCATCAGGGGGCAAAGTCAGAGGTGCATTCCCCTGCCCTAGGGGTGGGGGCTGTTTGGTGTGTCTCCTACACGCTGCTGTCGAGCCGCTCAGGCTCGCTGAATGTGGTTTTCAGTCCCTGCAGTGCAGCTGGTGAGCAGGCCGGCTGTAGGAAAGCGTGCTGATATGCCAGGAAAACTTCCCTGATGGTGGGAGATTGCGGTACCCAGGTGAAAATTAATTATTCCCTTCCTCTCAGCAAGATAAAGCAGAACACGCTCTGAATACAGGTTCCCTGAATACGGGCTGTCTGAAGTGCTCTTCTGGATTTGCACTAGGAAGAGCAGCCATAGAGATTTCTAGCTGTATCCATCCCCCAAAGTCTGGAAAATTTTAAAATACCGAATTGCTGGGATACCCTGACCCAAGACCTCAGTCACTAAAATTTGACCTGCCAGCTGCCACCGCTTTTAAAGTAAATATGTTATGTATTCTTTCTGTGCTCACCTTCACGTCTAACTTTGCTCCCCTTGGCATAGCGTGGTCACTCAGATGGTAACGTTTGGCCTTCAGCACACAACTGGTGGGTCATCAGCCTTTTCAGTGGTGCTGACTGCTTCTCCACACCGACCAGTCCAGGGCCTCCACGTTCAGAGCTTCCCCTTGCACCATAACCCTCTCCTAAGGTATTTCTGAAAGAGAAGATAACCCCTCCAATAAAAGCCTGTTGTGGTTTGGGCCTGGTTGGCAGCCAACCACAACGCAGCAGCTCTCTCTCCCTTCCCCTCCAGCAATGAGAAGGGACAGAGAGCCAGGTTTGGGGTCCGAGATAGGACTGGGATGGGGAAAAATTCCCCTTTATGGTCACGAGCAAAAGGCAGACTCGTTAGGGGAAGAAAAAAAGAACATACATTTATTACAGACACTAACAACACATAACAGAGTAAGACAGTGAGAAGCATTGCCACATCTTGAGAACACCTTCCCCCCACCCCTCCCTTCTTCCCGGGCTCAGCTCTGCTCCCGATATCTCTCCCTCCTCCCCCAGTGGCGCAGGGGCAGGGAATGGGGGGTGCAGTCAGTGCTGCCACTTTCCTTATCTTTGGTGAGGGGAGTGTCCGGAACTTGTTCCTCCTGCTCCATCGTGGTCCCCCTCTCACAGGAGACAGTCCTCCACAAACTTTCTCCGACATGAGTTCCTCCCATGGGCCGCAGCATTCCCCACACTGCTCCGTCATGGGTCACTAACTTCCTCTGACTGGATTCCCTCCCACGGCTGCAGCCCTTCCCGAGCTGCTCCGGCGTGGGACTCCCCCGCATGCTGCAGTCCTCCCAGCGCTGAATTACAGCAGCGGGGCTGCCTTTTCCCATGAGACCCCGGCCTTCTTCGGGCACAGAACCTTGATCAGGCAAGCAGAAGCCGCAGGCCATAAATCAATGTCTGCTCCACCGTAGATCTCCATGGGTGGCAGGGGGGGGCCGCCCTGCCGTCTCACCACAGGATACAGGGGGGTCTCTGCTCCGGCACACCTCCCCCCTCCTTTCTTCCTCCATTCCTCCACTGACCTTGGTGTTCACGCAGCTGCAGCAACTCCTCCTCACAAGTCCCACTGCTCATCACCACGTCCCTTCTTAAATACGTTATCGCAGAGGCGCAGCTGATTGGCTCAAGTTTCCCAAACAGAGATGGAGCTGACGTGGAGCTGGGGGAGCTTCGAGAAGCTTCTCACAGGGGCCGCCCCGATAGCCCCCTCCCCTGCCTACCAAAAAACTCCACCACTCACTCAACCCAGGACAAAGCCTCTTACTATATTTGCCCTAAGGCCTTCCTCATTTCATAAGGCTTCTCACTTCTGTTTGGGGCACTTGGGACGTCCCACGGAGCAATACTGCTGTAACATAAATATGTGCTTTCAGCATTTTTGGAGAAGGGCAGTGAGACAGAATTACTGTCCATTTTCAATGAAGGAAGAGACTCCACACCTATGCATGAGTGTGCACACACCAGATACATCCTGGGAGAAAAGACTCCTATCTGGAAAGACATTTATTTTGTCACAGTTACTGAGAAAGAAAAAAATAGAAGCAAATTATTTTTACTCTTGGCTAAAGGAAAGAGATGGTATCTGTTAGTTTGTCTATCTGCAATAGTTAATTCAAGGGCTTTCATGTGTTTTTTTTTGGCATCTCCACAATACAAGGGGAAGGAAAGATTCAATATGTATTCAAAAGGACAATTAATCTTGAAACGCCTTATTGTGCATTTCAAGGAGCAAGCCTTCAATTTGAGGAGCTTGACAGGATTGGTCTTGCTCAATTTCAAATGTTAATTTTGGTGCTAATAAGTAAATGTCATTTTTATGACTGTTTGCAGCTCTCTCTATCTTGCACACTAGATAGACAAATATAAATAAATGTGTGTATTTACTTCAGGCACTGCCCTGAGGGATGCAGGGCACTTTTCTGTCCATCCCAGAGCACAGCAGAGGTGCGTGGCTCAGAGGCAGGGCACTGGGCAACACGGGGTTGGCTCCTCCAGCAAATGTCTTTGTTTGCTGGGATTACTCATGAGCTGTCCGGGCAGGATCATGCCCCTGGGTGGAAGAGGCAGGATGCGGCCATCCCTGCAGGGAAGCCGCGTGTGCAGGGGTGGAGGGACCCTGCCTGGACGTGGGTTCATCCCTGCTGGCAGCAGAGAGGTTAATCAGCAGAATGAGCCTGGGAGCTGCAATCTCAGCAGGACAAGGGCTTATTGTTACCTTTCATGTTAAAATATTGCCCGATTGTTTGGGAACTCTATTTCTTTGGTGATTCAGCCACGAGTGGGAAAGGTGCCGTGACCCACTGAATGGCTTATCCATCACTCCTACCAATCTCACCATCCGGGGAGGGCAGGGGCCGCCGAATCTCAGCCACTGGCCCCAGTTGTGTTTCCAGTGCTCGGCCCCTCGGCTGTGACCCAGCACAGGGGCACTGCCTGAGAGAGAGGAACCAGATCACGGCGCCAGCTCCTGTCCACGTAGCGGGCAGGCACCCGCTTGGTAGGACCGTCCCCGGGGTGAATTGTTTCCTGAATTAGAAGCAGGCTTGTCACTGCAGCGGGTCCAGGGACAGGGCACGCCGGTCTGGAAGAGAAGTTGCCAGGGACCAGCTCTGCCTCCCCTGGCGAGAAGGACGATTCATCCTTTGCATTCTTCAGCAGCGAAATCCCCTGCTCCTTCTAACGCTGTTTTCTCCCATCTTCTTCCAGACTGGTCTGGCGTATCAGCCCTAAAATGTGCTGTCACCCACAGATGAAACCAAACATGCAGCCATCCTTAGAAGGTGAACTTTGGCTGAGCTGAATCTGCAGCACCGATGAGCAATAAATGCCTTGTATTAGCTGCACTGGGGAAAAAACAGTTTTGGTTGGTTTTTTTTTTTTTGTTTGTTTTTTTTTTTTTTTTTTTTTTTTTTTTTTTTGTGAAATGTAGGTTTCCCAACTACCCTTGCTACTGATTTTGCAGCACAAGATCCAGTAACTCCTCTCTGCTGGGGTTTTGGAAAGCCGTGCGCCTCGCCAAAGTCAGCTCATGCCCTGCAGGATCAGGCCCTAAACTGCATATAAATCAGTTACAGGTGCTTGAATTAAGAGAATTAATTAATAAGATCTTCCCATCCCCTGGAGGTTCCAACCACAATGAGGCAAGTAGGGTACAGGCCAACACGAAACACTATTAATCCTGCATTTGTCCCAAGTGTGACAGACTGCTGGGAGCTATTCTTCGTGCTCATACCAGGGGGAATTGCCGGGACAGAACAGACCTTATTCTCTGTTTGCAGGGAACGATTCATGCAAGACATTAAATTTCCCAATGCCATCACTAAAT
This sequence comes from Tyto alba, assembly GCF_018691265.1. Lineage (NCBI taxonomy): Eukaryota > Metazoa > Chordata > Aves > Strigiformes > Tytonidae > Tyto > Tyto alba. Next base: position 9,760,053 of record NW_024881322.1, read on the forward strand.
CCCAGGATCCTCCTCATGAGTTATTCAGCACTTGTCACTCTGGTCTTGCACACCTGCTTTATCATCCTCACATCCACCTCTGTCTTTCAGAGATGAATATTTATTATCTTCATTGCAACAGTGGAATCAAATCTTCTGCTACTTTACTAATGCAGTTCCTTTCCTGAAGATAAACATACCTATCTTCCAAAAAGAGTAACTTCTGGTTTTCATTCCAGGATACTTCAGAAGTATATTACAGCCTGGCTCAAATCCTCACCATATCTGCAAGGGAAACAATGTTTAATGTCTTCAGCTGGGGTGTGGGCATCCGAATACATCCTAGACCAAATGATACCTGGTGCTGCACTTCTGGCTCATGTTAGACAACACTGCCACAGGGCTACGGCTTCATCCAAGCGCAAATGGGGGGTTACCTTTGCATTTCCATTCAGGGTGTGCTGGAAGAAGGCACAGAGCATTTACCAAACTGGCTGGGAGACAGGGACGGCTGCCCACAGGTGCCTGCATCAGCAGGCTTCAGAAGCTGGGAAAGCGTAATGAAGGCTGATGGAAATGGGCCTTTGCTAACACGTTCAAAAGCCTGGAAAATGCCTTTTTAATGTGCTAATGTGTCAGCAAGAGAATTACGAGTCCATTAACAAATGGGGAGCACCTATGAGTTCTCATCTCAGCATACCACAATTTTTTTCTTTTCCAATACACAGTATAAAGCTGTGTTCCTACAGCATCTCGGGTGCCCTGATATGCCATTAGTAAGACAGGGTGGTCTCAGCAGCACTAAAGTACTAATTTCTATCAGGAACTTGGCCAACCAGGCAGTTATAGACGTGCCATCCTTCTCTTCACAGTGTGGGAAGCACAGTTTCAGCCCCATTCGGCAACGCCGGGGGGCAGAGGAGCCACTTTTGGGCTCCGGAGCCCGGCCTGGGGTGCGTGGGGCTGGCACGCCGCTGGGATGCTGACTGCAGCAGGAACCGCTTGCTCCCCCAAGATGACTTTCCTAGACAGCAGCCCCACTCAGCAGCACGAGCAGGGAGCCGTCAGGTGCCTGGAGATGGCTCCCGCAAGGCAAAGCCACTTTTTGCAGCCCTCGCGGAGGAATTAGCATGCCGGGCAGATGGTGCAAAGCCGTTCAGACTGCCTCCTCTGGAGCCCCCCTCCAGCAAAACACTGTGCTAAAGCATCTGTCATTGTCTCTGCTCGGGGGGGGGATCACTTTTAAAAGGCCCTCCAGTGCCGCTGTACCGGTACCCTGCTCAGTCCCTGCAAAACTCAGCATCTATCAAGCCTCATCAAAATGCGAGGAGGAAGCAAAATTCTCCCCTTGCACCTCCTGCCTGCGTGGTGGGCTTGCTCCTTGATGTGTAAACCTCTGGGAAACTACACTGTGGAAAGCCCTAGAAAATCGCCGGCAGCAATTCCCTGCTGCTGAGGGCTCGCCTGGCACGGCAGGCGCGTGGCGCCCACCCTGGGGCAGACGGGACACCTCGCAGGGCCATGGAGCACCAGTTAGTGCTCAGGTCTAGGCTGACCACAGCGTCGCTGCTGGCAGCGTTTGATTTCTTTGCTCTGCATGAACAAAGTGATAAACTCCGTATTTTCTATTTTTTTTTTTTTTTTTTTTTCTGCCATCCAAGGTGATCTGAATGAATACTTGCCAGTCACTTGACTAATTAGCTTAATTCAGGAACCTGTCTTCAGAATCCCATTGTTGAGAAGCCTCCTGAAGTCAGGGAATTTAAAAGCGACTTGGGTTTGATTAAACCCAGACCAAAGCAATGAAGGCACTTGCTGCTTGCTTTTTCCTTTTCCTTTTTCCCCACAAGCACAGTTTTGATTCATGGCTGCTTCCAGTCCTCCATGTGCAGCAAAAGTTGGACACTTGGAGTGCTTTTTTCATCAAATCAGCTTGTCAGAAATATAACTGGGTGAAAATAGTGTAATTAATTCTGCGTGAGTTACTGTTATGGACTTGTTACACATACCTTTTACTGTAAGTCAGATAGGTGGGCAGGCAGGATGGTTTTCCTCAGGTGATGCGGGTTTGGTGGTGGAAGTTCTGGGCCAGAACCTGGTGGAAGGTATGCAGACTGCTGCAATTTGGCTTCCTTTTTTTTTTTTTTTGGGGGGGGGGGGGGGGGAAGCCACAAAATTTCTAATAGAAAGTGAAAAATTAAAAAAAAAAAAAAAAATCACATTTTCTTTCAGCTACAACTTTCTATGGCACTTTAGATCTCAGAACTAAGAAAAAAGCCCCAAAACACTAGTTCTTTACAGAAGGAGAATCATGACCCATGGCAGTCCAAAAGCCACCTGAGCAGCAAGTTTCAGCCACCTTAGCATCTCAGTTTCCCCTCCCAAATCAATGATTCAGCTGAATTCACAGATTTTATGTGCATGCTGATTTTCCTTCAGTGGCATTTTCTGACAGGCGATTGTTCCTCTGCCCCTTTCCTGGCCAGCTCAGCATCACACCAGTGCTCCCTCCCTGCGCTGCTTCTTGTGGCAGATTCAAGGTGATGAAAACGCAGAGATGCAGCACACCCATGCCAGCGGGGCACTGCCACAAGGCATAGTCGCCATCATTAAAAATAATAATAAAAATAAAAAATAAGGCCTCAGAAAGGCTGGTTTGTCTTGTGCAATACTAACCCTGCTAAGCCGGGCAGCCTCTGACAGGGTGCTCCCAGCACTGATTTCCTCCATCCCTTCTCATCTCGATGCTGCCCACTGGAGCATCCAACACTGCCCAGCTGTAAATGTGCTGGTTTGAGCCTGGTTTCCTGGGGAAATGGATCTGAGGCACTTGGACCTTGTGTGTGCGTGTGCATGTGTTTGTGTGCATGCATCCACCTGTGAGCTGTCAGATTTGATGAGAAGTTGGAGGCTTGAAAACGGTAAGCTCTTAAGATCAGTGTGGAGGACTTGGTAAAGGTCCTCAGAAAAGCAGAATCTTGGGCTGAAAACAACCTTTTCGGATGCTGGAGAAACCATCCGCAGGCCAGCCCATTTTAACCCCTCAACCTCAGTTTTCAATGGACATTGAATCGTACTGGAAACAAGAGAATCATGCATGTGAGACAGATGTTTACGTGAAAGCTGGCTTGGCTGGGTTGAACTTTCACTATTTGTGATCAGTGAAATGGTGGGTAGGTGTAAGGTACCACTGCACCCACCCAGAGCTGGGGACAGAAAGGGAGAGCCCAGGGCTTTGAGAAAGGTCAGAGACTGGCAGAGGGTACCGTGAGTCAAGCAATATGTGCAGAGGGACCAATGTGGGTAAAAAACAGCCAAAATAATCCCACTGGCGCTCTTTAAATGTCATACTCCTGGCAGAGAAACCTTTCACATGTTTCCCTGCTCACAGCTCCAAGCTTTTCAAAGGCACCAGGCTTCTGCTGCTTGGCGGGGGGAAGGAGAGAGCTGTGCCCTGGGAAAACCCTGTGGATGAACCATTTTCCTCTGGGAAAGATGCAAGCAGTCAGGAGCTTTGCACCCGTATCCTTGCTGTGCTCATTTTAAGCATTTATGGAAAACTTTTTTTTTTGAAGCCTGGCAGATTCCTACGTTAATTTTCCCAACTTCTTCAAAAACTACCCCAACACAACAAAATTCCTGCTAACTGGCAGGGAATGAAGTCCCACAGGCCCAGTCTCCGACCTGCACGTGGCCGGCTGGTGGGATGGCAAAGGTCTCCAGGGTGTCTTCGCCTCTTGGGGGAGGCGGGTGGAAAGGGGATATTAAATCTGAGGTATTTCAAGAGAAACTGAGGGGATACAGACATATGTCATTAAAAAATGCTGCCTCTTATTAAACAAGAAACAACCAGCCTCCCTCCCCCTCACAACAACCCAGAGGAGTCCCAAAACATAATCAGTTTAGGCTAAACACCATCTTGCCTACAAGATAAAAATTAGACTCACGAGGTTTCATCAAGGGAGAGTTTAACTGCAGTGCTCAATCAGGCTGAAAAATCTTCTAATGACAATTGTAATAAAGTCATTCAAGACACATCCTTAAGTGTCACAGGAAAAAAAGCCTGTCCTTGGCTGCATCCCTTGGCAACACTATATTAGGTTCTCTTTTCACTCTCACTCTACATGCACTGCTGTCCTGTGGCCGTACCCTCCTCAGGCTGAAATTCAAGGTCAGCATCCTGCTTCAAAAAGGCAGCACTGGGTCCCTTAGCTCTGTGACTGTCCCACAGGTCACATCTTATAGGAAATGGCCCATAAACAAGAGGCAAATCGGATGAGAGAGGATTTGGGTGAGCCTTCCAACACAAGGAGGCTTGTTTGGCTTTTCCAAGACAGTATAAACCACAACAGCTACTGTTCTCTGCATAGCACCTCCAGCGAGGTACCTACAGTAAAGCTGAGAGATTCTCTGTTGAAAAAAAAACATCAGTTCAGAAAACTCTTCTGCTTCCAACAGCAACCTCTCCACTTGGAGAAGGATGGCTAATAAAATGTTTCCTTTGCCCTACATGTGCCCCCGAAAGCTAAGCATCACCAGAACAGCTTTGCTCTTCAGAGACCTTCAAGGCCTCCTAGCTAGAAGTGAAAATAAAATGTAAATAGATGCTACTAAATGAGTTTGAAACTGTCTCCAGCTCTTTTTAACCTTGCCCTCATGAGGCTCCTGCAGGACAGTGCTCCCTGCATCAGCAATTTGAAATCACCTTGCTATAAAAATTCATGGCTCTTCCAACATCCATTTTACACCTGGTCCTGCCCTAACAAATTTGTGTTTTTGACACCACTCTCCTCTCAACTTTCAGCCTGATTTCATACAGAAAGAGTTCCTGTTTCACTCCTTTTACCTCTGTGTAACTCCCAAAGATGCGTGAAGCAGCTGGAGTGATGTTGAATAATCAGGCAGCATCTTGTTCAGTCTCCTGAAGTAACCAGTGGTTCCCAATCCAATTACACATCAGACAGAAAAGCCATTACTTGCATCGCCTCCAAGCATGTAGCAAGAACTCAGAAACAGGCAAAATTGCCTTTCTGCTCATGCAGGCCCTGATCCAGCTGGGTCCACAAGCACCCACCTACATTTAGGTGCCTGTTTATCAAACCGAAATCAAGCCTCTTCTGCTGCATGGGTAAGTGCTTTGTTAACCGGGGAACCTGTGTAAGCCACGTGGATGTTTAATATTCAAATATAATTATCACCTAGGGAGGGAGGAAACACTGAGCGCGTCTCATCCTGATTTAGCAAGCTCTGGGGAAAGCAGCCTGGCGTTCAGGGGCACTTCATGCCCATGCCCCTCTCTCTCTCTGTCTTCCCCTGCCAGGAGGAGGGGGTTTCGTTTCTCCTCCCTTACATCCCTCCCTCTTTTAAGAGCTGTTGGGTGGCTGGAGCCCGTGTGATCGCAGCTGGTGGGCTACAGGGCTGCAGCAGGCACGCAGGGCTGCCTTGCGGCTCGGCGTCTGCCGGAGGAGACAGGGATTTCTTCTGGGCAGTAGATCCCACCAGATTTCCATGCCAGCCTTCATGTTCCCCTCCACATGTGTCATGCCTGCATTACCGGGGACAACTGTTGGGAGAGGAACATTGGTAACAAGCGTCCCAGGCAAGCAAAATGCAATCCTGGGTAGAGAGTGACAACACGAGAGAGAATTTCACAAATAATCGGGGTCTTGCACGGTCATTTTGCAACCCAAGAGAGAGTCATCACCTACCTGCCTCTTTGCAAGAGCATGCTATTTTCCCCTGCAAGTTGTAAGGTTTAATAAAAGAGTTCTCCATACTGAAAAAGGAATTGCTTCTGAAAAGCGGTAATGAAAGCCTAGAGAGTGCAAGCTCTTTCTCTGACACATAGCTTCCTTTTGTGCAGGATTACTTAGCATTGCTGCTCTTCTCCTTGTTCTTACAGGCAGGGCAAGCTGTTGACTTAAGAAGATACATGTTTTTCTTGATTCAAGTTTTCTGGTAAAAGAATATATTCACTTTCAAAAGCAAAGTCATTTCAAAAACAGGAGCTAAAATTAGAATTATTATTTTTTTTTTTTTTGTTCTCTCTCCCCTTCATGGCTTTTACAAGCAATTACCCACTTAATGTTTTGAAATTATACAAGAAACTTCAATAGCATTTTTTTTTTTCCTGCCGCAGCTCCTTGAATGTGAAGCCTTAAAAGCTTTTCCGGAACACACAACAGCATGAGCAAATGAATTTGCCATTTTCATTCTCATTTTTTTTTTAAATGAATGGGAAGCAGCGGGATACTTGTTCATCATTAAACTTTTTTTTTTTTTTGTTTTTAATTTCATAATGGTGAAGAGAGCCTGTGTGACAGCTCTCGAAACTGAAGGCAGGATTCTTGTTTGCACCACAGCCCTTCGCGTTGCTGTGGGAGCGCTTTTAAAATAGCTGCATGGGCTATTACGCCAACGCATCTCTCGAGCCTCTTCTTTCTTACAGCAGGGTGGGACACGTGGGAGGGGGGGAAAAGACAAATTTAGCATGCCTGCTCACGTGAGCATCCCACACGACGCATAAGCCATTCAAAGAGCTGGTCCACGCGAGGAGATGGGGCTCCTGTGAGGCAGGGCTGCGGGAGGCGGTGAGCATCCACCCGGCCCCGGCCCCCACGGAGTCCCACGGTGGGAGGATGGCCACGGGGCTCTGTCGCCTGCTTGCCCGAGGGGTGCAAGGAGAGAGTCAGCTGCCAGCGATCCACGCTGGAGAGCCCCACGCAGCCCGAGCGGCGCTGACAGGCACGAGGTGTCGGTGAAAACAGAGGGTTGGCTCGCCGGACCTCCTCCCACCGCCTCCCCCGGGCTGTCGGTGTGCGGTGTGGGGAGCTCACCTTACTGGGGGAGGCAAGTCTAACCTCTCCCTCCTGCTCAAGTTGTGTCGTCGTTCCCCCCAATCCCCACCCCGGGGAGGGTTTTCGTTTGCTCCTTTCTGCTTGTCACGCAGACGCCTACCTGCCAAGACCACAGCATCACATTGCAATGGGGCCGGCAGCGTCTGGCTCTTATCGCTCAGGAGTGAAAGGCGTTTTCTTTTGACAACAAGCAATACCTATGTGAAGCACCAGCTTTGCAGTCTGTAAATAAAAAGCAAAGGTTAGGCACAGCCAAGCCATCCAGCTGGGTCAGGGAGATTAATAAAACAATTCAGATTCTCTGTTCTGCTCTGAGTTTTGTCTTCACGCAGGCAAGAGGCAGCACCACTGTCTTGTAAAGAAATGTGTTCCTACCTCCAGCCTTCACCCCCAGGACCCCTCCAAAATCCCCTGTGGCAGGCAGCGCCTTTGCCTCCACTCATTCCTGACCGTGTCCACCTTTGCTAGAGTCTGACAAGGCTCCGGAGAATAGAACATCTCAAACTCCCACAGCTCATCTTGCACATCTGTTTTCATTCAGACTCAAACTTCTCTCAAGCCACAGCCCACTGTAACTTCCTACTCCAGTGTTTAACTCAAGAGTCTCATTTTTCTTTACTTTACCATCCATTGCCACCTGAACCAATTTACATCTCCTGTTAGACCAAGGCATTCATAAAATACAGCAAACTCAGCTTCAGGAAGGCACCTTCCTTAGGACCCTCATGCTTGAACTCACACAACCATCTCCCCATCCTCCTTTTTGTTGCAGCTGCAGGACACCACTTCCCTCCTCACCGGGTGTGAGATCAGTCAGGATATTTGCCCCAGAGCCGGCTGGATGGAGCAGAGGTGTCACCTCAGTTGAGGTCTTCTGTGGTTGTCTAAACTGGAACCACCCTCCAGGTTTCTCACTAGCACAAGCTCCGACAAAACCCCTTCACGGACATTTTCAGCTGGGTCTGAGTAGGAGAGGCACTCACACAAATAAACATCTGTCTTCAGCATGTGCGGTGGGAGGGAAAAGGCTGGCGGGTTCCTCTAGATCCAGACCCAGCAATTTTGGAGTAAGAGATACTGAACTTAGTAAAACACCTAGAAGAACATGAGGAGGGAGGAAATCCATCCTGCAAAGCCCAAACTTACCCAGTACCAATCTGCTGCAGCCAGAAACACTCTCAATGGAGGAAATGAAAATACAGGAAGACAGTTACTCCAGCAAACACAATAAAGGCAGCAGCCTTAAATTGACCATCAATTTAAGCAGCTTTAAATTAAGCACATCAGTATGCTGTGATTTCAGATTTCACAAAGGGTCCTTCTCACAGGAAGACTCGTGTACCCACGGCAATGGACATCTCTGGAAGCATCTCATCCTTGTCACCACAAACAAACAAACAAGTACATGAAATCAGATGCAGATAAAAAAGGTACCACCTTTCCCTCTCCTCTTTGTACCAAACACTTCAGAATTGCTAGGAACCATAAAGAATAAGACAACGTCAGAAGAAAAACAAAGTTCCAAGAATCATCACAACTCAGATTTTTATTCAACAGTGAAGCTGAAGGGAAATATTTTTTCCCTTCAGGGCAAATGTTCCAAATGGAAATTAAGTAAAAATATTGTCCCCCAAAAGTACTCACAATGAAATTAGTTTTCATTAAATATATTTGTTTGGCAAAATAAAATAAAAAAATTAGAACCCGTACAAAAAAAATCCCTTGCAAATTCCTAACACTGTAGCAATGACAACAATGTAAACCTGGATGTTTGGCAGTTGTAATTAGTTTGTGGAAATTACTGTTGAACTTTGGACCAAGAAAATAAAAATCACTTTGAATAGCGACAAGCCAATTTTAGAGGCAACTGAGGCTTAGGGAACACTATAGGGATGGGACACACTAGTGGCTTCATACACAGTTTGTGCGAGTGATCTGCTAGTGTGGGGCTATTTCAGAGCTGGGAGGAAAAGTTAAAAGCTGTTGCAGCATTGCAGCGTATGGTACAGCAAAAACCTGCAGACCTTCCATTGTGGGAGCTGACCGGTTGGGTGAAGGCTGGTGGCAAGAGTCGAGATGACAGTGGAAAGAATAATGACAGTGACGAATGGTGCAAGCACTGGGAAGCAGTTAACGATTTTCGTCATCGCATTGGATTCAGTTGTGAGCAGACTCTTGGGAGTGTCTGGGGAAATCTTCTGCTTACAGTAGCTGCTTCTGCTCCCTACCTCCCTCCTCCTTCCAGTTAAAGCCTCTGCCCTGCCAAGTGTGTTTCACAGGCATGCAGTTTGATATCATCGTCCTTTAGTTAAGAATGTCTATTCCAGTATTAAAAATGTAAAAAAAGTCCTCGGGAGGGTGCTTCTTAGTGGCAGTCTTTGCCTTAAGCAAGGCCAACGGCCTGCAATTACAAGTTAATTAAAGCAATGTGGATTTGGATGAGCAATGGGGAAGATGGGAATGGGGAAGGAAGGGATGCAGGGAACAGGGAGGAATTAAAGTGTTTCTACACCCCTCCCCAAAGCCAAAATCCAAGGTGCATAAGTGGGTTTCTCTTTTTTCCTCACACTCTTCTTTTTTTTTTTTTTTTTTTTAATATCTCTCCATTTATAATATTTCCAGTTTCGAAGTGAGTTTCAGTGGCAGCCTCAGTTACAGTCATAAACAAAGTCGTAGTTGCTGGGCTCCTTTGGGATAGGTGGGGGAGCATCTGGGATCTGTATGTTTTCCAAGTCAAGGAGGCGTAGCTTTATCTCCATGCTGAGCAGCGTGTCTAAGTCGTTCCGTGTTAGATCACTCAACATATCCTTCCCAAGGAGGGCATTCAGCCCATCGGTCCATACACAATACTGCACAGGAAGAATATAAAAATTAACATTAATAGACTTTCTGTACACAAACTGCTTGTCTGGCCTGATCCTCTATAGTTATTGCTCCCAGAAGGACTTACAAAGAGACCTAACATGAGGTTGATTCATTTTATTAGCTCTTATTATGAAGAAGGTATGTTCCACTGAGCTGCTCAGAAAATGGAAAAACATGTTCCCTAAAACTGGGAAGAGAGTAATTAATTGTTGGACAATTTGCTATCTTCTGCAAGCTTCTTGTTGAATATTCTTCAATAGTTATGAGAGAAAGAACAACTTAGGGCAATGAACCTCTGGAGATATCCCTTCCTCTCCTTCTCTTTCCCCAGTACTTACAGAAAAAGCCAGATTACCTTACACCAAACTTTTAATTCCAAGACTGCTAAGTTACGTGAACTGAATCCCACCCCAAACTGTTCTCAACTCTTTGTGTAAGAAATACTGTACCAACTATCTAGTTTTATCGTCGCTTGCTTTCCTACAGATTAAGTAGCATCAATTGAGCTACACAAAGATAGGCTCTCACTTACGTACCTATGCCTACTTTAGCACTATTTTACATGAAATAACATATTATAAAAATTACAGAATCAGTCAATGCTGTGTCCTTCCTGAAAATTAAATGCCAAGCTACCTGGTGTAACTCTAAATGCTGCAAATGCTGAACTGGCCTCTAAAACCACTTCCCTACTGTTAGCTTTTTCCTAGTAGGAAATGCCATCTTTCTCAACAGCTGACAGCTTGTGATAAACATGGGTTGAATAACCATTTTAAATAAGCAACAAACTCAAGGGAGATTGGTCATCTAGAATCAACTTCTATCAAGTAAGTCACTGCCATTTATTATTACAAGCCATTTATTTGACTATGAACAGAAGTATTCAAATGCTATAATGTAAAAATAAAGATTTCAATCATGAACTTGTGTCTTTAGTTTACAGGAAAAAACTACATCAACCATAACTGCATTTTTATCTTACAAATAATTCTGCTAGATTTCATGCCAAAAAATTTATTTTAAATTTAGCTGACCATTTGCTACACGATACCGCCAAGTGTAAAGATAGACATGGTTGACTTCATCCTACAGCAGAAATGAAGATTATTTTTAAGGAAGAGAGAGAGAAAACCCCAATCTTGGTGTATGTCTTCATCCAGAGAAAGGGCATATTTTTAAAATAGGATTGTTAACACACTTCAACATCCAAAGTGAAACATGACCCATTTAAGTCAGTAACAAAACAGTAGCACAGCTAGGATTTCACCCAGGGTGTCAGTAAGCCAAATTGCAGCTTTAATATGAGATTAGCTCTATAGAAGAGACTTCAGGGTTCAGGCTGTCCTGCTAACAAGTACTAAATAAACAACTTGGCCCGCCTATTCTAGGCTGTCAAAGCATGTCACTGAAGACTTTGAAAGCACGCGTTTTTTGTGGAGTGTACACAGAACATCAGGAAAAGAAAGAATCTATCCTAGAAATGTAATTATTTTTGAACAGATTATAAGTTTTTATGATTGACTTGAAATCTTTCTTTGGGAAAGTTTTCCCAGAATTCACCATGAGGAAAGGAACCGAATGGCAAAAGGCTCTGCTCAGGTTACAGAAGTGCAGAGCATCCATTCAACAGATGCAGCCCCTGACGTAAATCGTCCATCACCTGCACAGCAAGTACGGCCAGCGCTTTCTCTGGGGAGAAATCCCAGCAAGCCACAAAGCAGGACTGCAGTTCTCTCCTCTTCCAGATATAACTCATTCAGGGCTCGCAGAAACCAAATTCTGGCCACAATTCAGATGAGTGCAATGGCCTGGAAAAGGGGCTTCCTCTCTAATCTCCATATTGGCAAGTGCATCTAATTAAACTCCTGTACGTTTTGAGCAGAGAGAAATCTTAATGAGATGGTGGAAAAACAGAGGCATTCATTCAGAAGCTTTTTTCTTTTTAATATGCAAAACAGACTAAGAGCCACTGAAAAATTAATTTACTACAGATTCATTTTCATAAAACTCCAATGAAACCTAATTATAGCCTCTCTCATCAGTTTCTCTGTCAAAATTCAAGGATAAGATTAATCCACCTTTTTGCTATGTAGTTGAAACCAGCTATTAGTATTTAAATGAAAAACAAATACGATAGAGTGATCTCACAGTGCTGAATCCTCTGGCTAGCAGTAAGCTCCAACAGATGGCTAAGGGTATTGCCAAACTTAAGTGTGCAAGAATGAGGACCAAATCTCAACGATATTGATTCAGTAATGAGATTTTATTAAAGAAATACCTTGGGAGTCAAGTCAATGGAACCAGATAACCCCAAAAGTTGCACAGGCTCCATCCATCTGGATGCAGCCCTGAGTAACCTGGTCTGAGCTCATCACTGACCTGCTTGGAGCAGGACATGGAACAGGGGAGACCCCCAAGGTCCCTTACAACCTGAATCATCCTATGATCCTAATTTGATTTTTGTTTTTAGGACACCCTCAATTCTCACATTCAAACTTCACTCTACAATCATTAGGACTGTAGAAGTACTTGAAAAAACCCTGTAAGTCTGACCTGAAATTGTCATGTACTAAACACCATTCCTGGTGCTTCAAACAAAGCTTTCCAAATCTTGAGACATCACCCACCACATCTCCCAAGCTGACAACGCTGCTAAACTAGCACTTACATTGACAAGCACCCCAGTTACTTTGATGAAGAGTCAGAGACTTTGTAACATGCTATCTGCCTTTCCTTGTGGGTGCTTCCTCTGAACACTTGTACTTTTTGCTTTAATTACAACTCAGTCTTCTATAGGCCACGGAAAGGCACAGAGGAAGTGAGATGCCCTTTTGAAAACGTTCACCTGGGAACTGTCAAGTAGCAGCAGAGATTGCTGCCTCTGGCCTTTTTTATGAACATATTAATTTGGTTTCAAAGAAGCTGCACAAGATCACAAAGAGAATTAGGGATAATAGGTGTGTTAACACAATCATGAGCAATTGGGTTAGTGCATCTCACATTGCTACTGCCTGTCAGTGGGGTGCAGGAGCAATTTTTGAACATTTAGACCATTAAAATACACTTGTAGCTATAGGCTATGCTTGAGATACAAGTGGCTGAAAAATTTGTCAATATTCACGACCATTTGCTTTTATGAGCTGAAACAGACTAGATTCCAGTTTCTGGAGAATTTATATCAAAAAGCATCTAACATATGTTCAGTTCAGAGGATGAAGACAATCCTGTTTTGCTTAGACCTACAGCTCTAATGGCACATTAGAGGATCCTATTTGCTACTTTCTCTTAGATCAAAACTTACCTGCAAATATTTCTCTGGAATGAACATACTTGAAAATGACACTCAAATATTAATCCCCAGGAAAACATAAATGAGCATAACTTAATTTCCTCTCTTAAAATTAACATTTATTTGAAGGTTTTAATCCAGAATTGCAAATGTTGAAGCTGTGTAACTAAATACACTTCACTTGTAATGTGATTTCATGCACTTTAATAACACTACAGTATAACCCCGCTTAATGTAATCTTCTATGTTTCATCATCTTAACAGGGTGTCCTGAACTGAGACCAAATGTGATACCACAAAGTAAGTGTGCAAATGGAACACCAACTCTTGTTGCTTTAGAAATAAGAAGGAAAAACTGTATTCCCTCTATTTTTTAATACAGTGCATACTACTAAATCTTTACTTGGAAATTCTTTGTGAGAAAGATATCCAATGCTTTCATGTAACTAGGTAAGTTAGTTCCATCACCTTCCAAAAGGCAATGAAGTTGTCTATTTCCTTGAGTTTTCAAGTAAGAAAAGGGAGCAGGGAGGAGGCTGTCATCATGCTTTGCTATTGGTATTTACACTGTCTTCATACAAGTGAGACCCACAGCAAAACAGCCCCCTGTGGAGATGCAATAGAGACGACCTTCTGTCATCACCTGTCATGAATGGTCTTAAGCAATGTGAAGCTAAGAATAAGTGGATATGCTATTCTGGAGAACACAAGTCTTTGGCTGAAGTGGAGACCCAACCATGGTATAAACTCCCCTGATTATGTTGGCATCACAAGATGAGCTGAGGATGGCACAGATTGTTTAAGAGCTTGGTTGTACAAATCTATGATGTTGAACTAAAGTTCACTAAAGTGAACACACAGAAAAAATCCTCAAGGGTAGACCAGACCAGGAGAAATATTTACTACACCAAGTGAGCAAGGTCCATGGAAACTGAAGTTCGCCCAAGCTCTCTTCTTTCTCTTACTTATGGTTCATATTTCATTAGGGCTTAGAAATACTGATCTTGGATCCCTATGTGGTCTCTGATGTACAAATACAAAACATGCTCCTTTTGTGGCTCAGGTTATGCATGAAAATTGCAGGAGGTCTTGCTCCCATACTAATCCCTCTGCTTTCAGTTTGTTGTGAGACATGACACAGGTTTAGACAGACCTGCACTCTGTGCCAGGATGACAATTCTTATGTTCTTATAAAGCTGGCTGCTGCCATAAAGCAACTAAGAGGGCCCCAAAGAAGTTTCTGTACTCTGAACTTGACTTACCTCATGCTTGTCTGGAGCAATGAAATTCAACTGGCCACTTGAGTCATACAATATAGAGAAAGCAAGCTCTAGCACCTCCTGGAACAATATAGAGAAACATGTATTAGTGCTACATGAGAGAGGCATTAATACATTAAGGTCAGTCTATCTCTTCTACCACTTATTCTCCAAAACAAGTGGAAAAATAGGTTATGGTACTCTCCTGCCTGGCCAAAGCTGCAGCAGTTCCAGACCATTGCAACAGACTGGCACAGCAAGAATCCCATCACAGATGCTTCAGTTAAAAGAAACCCACGCCCTTCAGTGCCGACTGTAGCTCGCTTGGTCATGGATTACTTTAGCATTTGAGTTTAGATTTGAGCTAGGCAACAGCATGATAAAATCAATATAACCCATAACAGTACACTTGCAACAAACTCTTCATGAAGATGCACAGCTTTTTTCAATTTGTATAGATCAAACTTGCAAAGTTCTGCAAGGTTTGATTCCCCGTGTCAAAAATCTTGCCAGGAGAGTTAATCTACTGGCATATACTTATGCTCTTTTCACTGCTGGAAATCTATTAAATTGTTAATTCTCAAGAGATTTCTGTCATTTTGTCTCTACTTGAACCAGAATCTGCAACTTCAGGCAAACTGAACTATATGGGTTACTTAGTCATAAAGACCAAAATGAATCTTGGGAAAGGAAAAAATTATCTTCTTTTTTCTCCTCAGAATCGAAGCTGGAATTTCAAAGGTGCCAAAGTGAATTCATTAAGCACTGACCTTTCCTAAAAGTCACCTGGACCTGGGTTCCTATGGGGAAACCCAATCAATCTGAATAAATAATGAACTTCCAGTGGCCAGCAGTGAGCATGTAAAGGTGTGTTATCATGGTTAGTGCACACATCGCTACGTGCTGTTACAAGGATTTCACAACCTGTAAGCTAGCTGATATGGTTATAACAACTGTGTGGAAAAAAGACCCAGTTATAGAGGAGAGTACTGACTTGTAACTACTTTGATCTACATCATACGTCCTGTTCTTTTTGACTCTTGGCTTCTTGAGCCCCATAATACTGATTGCCTTTGCTGACCCTCAGCTGACAACAGTCCTTACGCTGCCAGCAGCAAGAGCACGGCTTCTTAGATTTGTTACACTAAATTTTAAAATGGAAGAATTGACTGCAGGGACTGCAGCAGATATATTACTCTAGATTTCTACCCCTGACCTCCTGTTCTGAAACACACATAGGTATTTGGATTTCAGTAAGGGTTATTTCATTTTTGAACTTGTGTGATTAAGAGCAGTCTTATTCATAACACTTGTGGATAATCTTGGATCATCAGAGATCAGGATTCTCATGGAAAATGCTCCTGGCTTCCCTGAGTTTAGTTATTAGATTCAACTTGCTGTATTGCCAGGCCACAGGAGACAAGTCTGTGTTAAATCCCCAAGGAAGCTGCAGATACTAATAGTGTGGGTGCACTCAGCAAACAAACGGCTCATATAGCCTTTCTGTGTTTTAGGCATGTCTCTCAGCCACCTTATTAAGAGTGATGTCCCTCATTACAGAAACAAATTTATCTCTGCCCACACAAACCTGGCATTATCTCCTCACAGAGTGTTATAAACTACTGACAGAACATGACAAGTCATGCAACTGAGGCTGCGAAATAAAATGTATCATTGCAAAAAGGGCTTGTACTTGTCTACTATGATGTTCCTAAATTTCATGAAGGTCAACCAACAATCCCATAGGCCGAGGCCCTGGAAAATTTGTCCTTTGGGAAATTCAAAGGGATTAAAGTTTTTGTTCATCTCAAAGAAAGGAAAAAGGAAAGAAAATCCCTGCCTGAAAGAGGAATATCCCAGGGAGCCACGGGTTTAGTCATTCCCAGTCAGGCAGAGAATGAGAAAGAGCTAAATTTAGGGCACCAAGCTTCTCTTTATGGGGGAAAGTGGGAGTTTGGCAGCCCTGGCTCCAGTTTGGCTTCTTTGCTGGCTGCTCTGGAGACTAAAGGCTTAAGAATTACAGCTTCCAGGGGCCACTGTCTACAGCAAACTGTAAAGGAAAATGGAAGCCCACGGAGCTGGAGTTGCCACCAGGCCCTCCACACTGACGGTAGTCTCAGTGGTTGAGCTGGCTGACATGTCAGGCCCCCCCACCTGGTTCTGTTACGGTCCCATCAACGATAGGTGATTTTGAGGAACTGGCAATTCCTAAAGGAAAACTGGTCAGTCTCTATCAGCCATCTGTGTTTTTTTCCTCCCTTTTCTGCCCCACTTCCCAAGCTTTCTCAAAGTCATTTTCCACTCCAGCCTTTTCCACCAGTTTCTGTTTCTCTCTGGTCTTTTTTCTCTCCCATTCCTTCCAATTTGCTCCTTCCCTCTTTGTTTTGCCTTCCTCCTCCCCCACCTCAATCGGCTGAGCTCACTCCCTTGTCACTCCTTCCACAGATGCTTGACAAAGGCACTGGTACTGGAACCCATGCTGTGCCTCTCTTTGGAGCTTCACTGGAAACCGGGAACAAAAGACTCTGCACCTTCTGGCTGGACAACTCCCATTTCTTGGTTTCAACTCTGCGGGGAAAGCTGTTGTAGGCGGCATGAGGGGAAGCTTGTTCTCCCACACCCAGAGCTTCTCTGTCCCCCAGTCTCTGCTGGCCCCTGACATGAGCCAGGGACAAGCCATTTTTGCTGAACAGGCATTTTAGGTGCCTACAGCTGAGTGATCCCATGCAGCTGGAATGACCTCACTACTCTCTGACTACTCTGTCGTCAACGGCCTCAAAACACCTGTGTCTTTGCTGAAGGCTGAGACCACAGCCACGTTAAGTTTGCCTGCCAGACCCAGAAGATCCCCCCCTTGAGAACTATCTATACATACAGCAGCAGGGAACTTGTTCAGCCAACATGAAATAAAAGAGAAGAGAAACTGCATTCAACAGGGAAATGAGCAGAACCACTTCTGCTGACTAAAAAGACACCACTTCAGCAAATAAAGGGTGATAGAACACTTAGAAATACATGGCAATGTTTTTTTCCCAATTCTTCTCTTGTGCTTTGTTTTGAAGGCTGCAAAATCTAATATATTTCATTTCCTTGAAATTCATTAATATTACTTGAGAGTCAGAAATGAGGACTTTAATCTTAAACCTAATTTAAAAACACAGGCAAGATGAACAACAAAGGATTCAGGTCTGGTCCTATCAAGTCATTCCAGCTTCATATACATGCAAATTCCAATTCAGTTTAACTCTTATTTATTTCTAAATGGTCCCGCTGAAAGAATAACAGCCATGTGCTGGCAAATGAAGAGACGCTGAAGCCTTTGTTATGGACATTCTGCCAATTCCAGCTATGTTCATAGCAGTGGCATTCTGCCATTCAATTTTCTTTTCTGCCAATGAATAAACATCAAGGTGGTCATTATATATGTACAAAGAAAGCACATGATGAAAAAGCCTCTTAAAAAATATATCACCGATTGTGAAATTTCAGGAAGTGAACGGTTTCATACACTAAACTCAGACAAATTGCATTCTGTTTCTGGCTTTTTTCTTAATTTCAGTTTTCATGTCGTTGTCCACATTAACTTGGTACTCCACAAACAATGATATGTTATTCCTGTGATGTTAGTTAAGTAATTGCAGTATTGCGCATGACAGTTTTGATTGAGATGACAACTAATTTCACAAATTCTGCAATTCCCAGGAGGAAAAACAAGTAATCGAGGAAGAAAAAAACCCAAACAAAACAACAAACCATCAAAAACCACACCAGAACATGTAAAAACATAAAAATTATTATTGCCTGGGTCGCAAATGGAATGCTCCAGCCATGGATGGAGCCATGCTACCTATCAACTCCTGATCTTCACATTCTCAGCCAGAAGTTTTATGCCAGTCCAAAGCAGTTTCACCTGAGGAAATAGGGCGATGCTGACAGCTGAGGACAAACTGATCTACAGCACTGCTGTTTAGCATTAAATACTATCTAGACATTACTGCTCCATAAAGATGACACATTTCCATCACTGCCACCCACTGCTTTCCATCTTCCTATCTTTCCTTTTTGTGCGGACACTTGAGTGCTAATACAAGGAAGCACTAAAAATACTTTATATGCATCATATAAATGCCCCAGTCAAATGCTGTTGATGGTTCAGCTGTAACATGAGGTAGAAGCTGTATGCGATCTATTGTGTGCATGTGTGTGTTAGGGCCCCAATTCAGAAAACCAAAAGGAAAAATACTCCCGGGATCTTTTTTATCTCACTTGGCTTGACTTTTTCATTTCCAACCTTGTAAAGCCAATGCTGAAAGGAGATGATGGTATCCTGACAGACTCAAAGCAACTTGTGTGTATGTGAAACAGATGCAAATAATACTTGAGATGCTCTGTGTATCTGCCTATAGTTAAGGAAAGACAAGTTGCAGCTATGAAGCTGCAACAGTTGTGTGATGTGGTTTTGACAGTGACTTTTCACTCTCTATGGTTCCCATCAGAACTGTTTTTTCCAGTATATATTTGAACATGAAATGTATGCATTTTATTTTTAAAATGTCGAAGCAGGAACTCTTAACTTCACTAGTTTGTCCGTTCACTATTCAAATCCTCTGATCTGGGTCCCAGACCGTAGAGTGTGATTCTAGTTCAGACTGAACATAATTATAGTCTCACTCCTTCTTGTAAGGACAGATAGCATGGCCTGATAGAAAACTTATATCTCCTACAGTATGGTATGAAGACCTTCACTTCTAAAGATGTCAGACTTTGCTAGTAACTCGATTTCTTCTTGCTGTGGTGGCAATTCTTACTAAGAGGAACTCTGCAAGATTCTGGCACTATACAATTTGAGTCCTACTGTCAGTTTGCAGTTCTTGATCTGAAACTCTGAGAGGTAGCATAAATCTAATTTAAGCTGACCATTGTCTCCTACACATTTTTTCCCAAATGCCCTGCTGAACACATCCTTATACACCTCATTAACTGCCCAGCATTTACCTTACATCCTTTTGTTGGCAGTTGTTTATCTGACTGAAACTGAAGGCATCATCTGCTGGACATTAATTGCAAATTTGGCATGTGCCAGTGCTCACTGAACATGAGCTCATCAGAAAATACAGCTGGAACAAACTAGTTATCTATCAGAGACAATACAGGAGTAGGTACAACAGTCATTGCTAGTCTGCTCTGTAGCAGCAGTCAAAAATGTTTTGCTTTAGGACACATCACTACTAAAGACTATCCTAATGTGCTCTGGGCATATCACAATGCACATCTGCCACGAAATCTGAGTAAAGGAGGGTAGGCTGTGCCAGTAATTTAACTCACATGGTCTGAGGTGAAAACAAAGTGTGTGTGCATACACAGAAAGGTGTCAGGCTGGAATGAAAAATACCTGCATTACTTCAGGGAAGGTCGAGTTGACAAGCTTTGTATTCTGCTGGGTGCGTATTCATAACAATTTGAAAACCATACCTTGTTTTGTTTAAGAGCTCCTTTTTCCTTCATGTGAGGGCAGTCTTTCCCAGTCACAACAGCTTTTATATCTGCCACTGGCACTGCATTAAAAAGAAACAAAAGCAAAACCCAGAAAATTAGTTATAACCAAGGTGTGTAAAAGCTACAGTCTGAAAAGAGGCAAGACTAATGTGTTAAAATTGCCACCTCCTTTGCCATTTCCAGCCCGTTGTAAGAAAGAAAACTGGAAGAAAACAACTAAAATAGGCATCAGTGAGTCTTGACAAAATTTCAGACATCTGGATAAAAATCTGAGAATGGTTTTTCTTGCCTGTTGAGACTACTTTGAATAACAGTTTCATATAGACGTCTAACTGTGTCTGGACAGTTTTTATGTATACTCAAATATCTAGAAACCATATACTGTTACTAATGTAATATGCCTGACCTGTTGTTGCTCTTTCCTAGGTATTGAGGCAAAGTCTCTGCTGGAGAGAGGACGCTGGGCAAGCTGGACCCTACCTCACTTGATGCTGTTGTCCTGTTAATGCCTATATGGATTTTTCAAATAGTTTTTTCTTTCACTCCCATCAGCAGTTCAGTTGGTTTCTGCTACTAACAGGAATAAGGACTACTACAGCTTATAAAGACCCATTCCGATTGGTTTAAAATGTGAAATGATCAGAAATCATTGAAAAAAGGTAAGAAAAAAATATTGGAAACTGTTGCCACTCAGACTCACTCACAGAAGTCACTAAAACATAAAGATAAATTTCTCTGAGTTTTAAGTGGAAGTCAGTTTTCCAACAGTAATTACATTATGGAGAATCTATATGCTCCACAATACAATATGGTCAGTGAGTGACAGTTTCTACAATCTGTAAATAATCCATTATCCTTGTTGCTGCGGAAAAGCATCATAAATATAGAACAGCATAATAATTTGAAAATCTGTTACTGCCCAGTTCTTTACAAACTCTAATGGAAATACTGGAGAGGAAAAATGCATTATCTCTTCTACTGGGTACAGCCACACTATGTATTTTATTACAGATTACCTCAGCACTATGGTCAAATAGCATGGGATATAATAGATGTATTTAAAGGACTTTCTTTGCATGGAAAACTAAAAGAAATTGAAGTTATTTGGCCCTTCACTACTCAACCTCTCCTGCCTTTAGACTCACTCAGCATTTAATGCCGTGGCCCTGCTGACTTGTTATGTCTCTGACACTACCCTGCTTTTTGGTCAAGAAGAGGTATTATTTTTGAGAGGAGAGAGTGAACTGGGACAAACTGAGAAGTAAAGGTGATACTTGACTGCAACTATAGCAGAAAGGTCTTCTTAAGAAGAAAGAGTTCCTGTCAATTGATGAAGATGCCCAGAAAAATAATTTCGCAGTTTGCATAAGGTACGGTTTTCTCAGGTTAGATCTCTCAACCAAGAAGGCTTTTCTGCAGGTGTCATGCGCTGGATCTTGGTGATCTGGAATGCAGTTACTATGGGAGATCACAAACTGATGCGACATCCTGATATTTATTTCTCTGGAACCTGGCTTATTCTTTGCTTTGGAAGAATAGAATCAAAGACTTCAGACGGTATCACAGAAGCTGACTAGAAGATGCTGGAGGGTGTGAGCACAGATGTGATGTGCTCACAACAGGTAAAGGCCTGAGAAAGAGTCCAGCTGTTTTCTGTCCCAGCTGAAGTCTGCACAGCTTAACTCTGCCAGTCGTAAGAGAGGGGTGACATTCACAGAAGTGAAAAGGTTAAAGCCCCCCATATTTATTTTTGGAGATAGACACTAGTTATTCAGGCTCATCAAGGAGTACACAAAATGCCCTATGTCGCTTCTCTTGGATCTCCATTTTCTTACCCAACTAATCTCTTTCATCTGTTGACCTGCTCCCACATGCTGACAACCTGATCATCATATTCAGACCTTGGTGGTTCAAAATTCAATATATGTCGATCCAAAGAACACCAGAATATCTGTGGAAAATGTTCTGTAAAATTCCCGAGCCAGTTTGGCTTGACACGTTTTGAACAACAGTGTCACTTTATAATCTCATATCTTGCAATATTCTCAGCTCCTTTTAATGAAACTCTAATATGGATAGCACTGTGGTAAATCTTGTGTCCTTCATAGGCTGAAAACCTGAGATATTGATAAAATAACCATGTATTTCTCAAACTGCATCAGTATGTGCTCTGCCAGCAGGCATGCACAGGGAGCATGTGGGTCTGGCCCAGTGGTTTTCAAAGTGGGAGCCTTTTGTCCCCATGGGATCCTGACATTCCCAAGGAGGCTCACGAGCCTACAGAAAATGCAAATGCAAGATGAAGCTTGTAGTCAGGGTCAGGGGTCTGAGTGTGGAAGCATGCTCAAAGCCAAATCTGGGAACTGCTGGTCTCATAACTGTGCCTGCAATTCAAGTGTGACTTCATTCTTCTTCTGTCACTCTGACACTACTGTAACATTCAAGGGCTATTTCGCTAAGTCTCATCCAGAAAAACAGCCTCTTCCAGTGCCAATGCAGCAATGTGAGCCCCTGCCCTACATTCTGCCAAGACTGCAGTAAGAGCGTGAAATATCCTTGAGGCAGTCTGTAAGGCAATGAAAACAAGGGAATGTGACTGCAAACTGCGAGGGCTCCAGCATCAGACAGGCTCTTCTTCTTTCCCTCCCAGACTGCATCTGGGAGCACTTTGAAATTTTAAAAGGTGCTGCCTGGAGACAGGTTGGGGGGAGCAGAAAAGAGAAAAAACCTCTTTTACTATTATACAGGAAAGTTTAAATCATCGATTTTCTTCTTTCTCAATTCTCAGGCTGGAAAAATTTCCAACTTCTGAAAAATTAGTCTTCCAGCCATTCCGTGAAAGAAGTGGAGCTACCAACTGAAATACTTGTACAAGCGTGTCTAATTTGATAATGCCAAGAATGGCATTTATTACTAATGGAGGTGTAGAAAAGAACAAAAAGAAATGATTCCTTATTCAGTGCTTGATTTCTTGAAGTCATGTTCTGGTGACAGAACTACACTGGTCATTACTTCTGTTACCATAAAAAACTTCCCCAGGATTGAAGGTTAAGCCTCTACAACTCATGTTGAAGGATGAAAGAGAAATTATCAGGAGAGTATGATTTTTCTGAAGAGCTCCAAAATTACTTTCATCCATAAAAAAAATCCCGATAAATCCCCTGGTAGGAGTTGTCACAGAGGCATGTCCTCTCCCAGCTGGGTAGACAGTAACGGTGAGATGCTCTCAATATTGTCCACAGCAATGTGCCATCTTTAAGTCCACTCCTCACGATAATAAAAAAGACCTCTGCCTGCCATGGATTTCTCCTCCAGTCACTAGACTGTTTGCCACAGAAGAAACATCTGTCTTCGTGGACAGGAAGTGCTTCTGAATATGCCCAAGTATTTTTATTTGACATCTGCAGTTAGATGAGCAAGGAAAATAAACTGTGTCCACTGCTCCCTATCTCTGTAAACAGAGCTGGTTGATAATGCCCTGTGTTAAAAGTAATCTATTACAAGTTATAAAGAGGAACTAGCATAAAAGAAGCAAAAGTAACACAATCTTTGTGCATGACTTACATTTATCTTGCAAGGAGTCATGGGGGACTTCTCCCTGGGGACTTTCTTCCAAGTCTCCGTAGTGCAAGACCTTGTGATTAGGTGAAAGTCGACAATACCAAAATTTGTCTGTTAAAATAAACACATTAAATGAGGTCATTAACATGTCTTCATCAGCGTTATCAATAGCATAGGAGAAAGCTTACTTAAATGAGGCACTAAAGGGCAGGACTGTCTTTTTTCTTTCAGAAGGAGGAATGTGTGGGATGTATGGAAAGTAGGGCAGGGACTTAGTAATTTTACTTGATTAAATGAAGTGGACATTAATCTGCCATTTTTAATTGACTTAGCACTGACTCCAAAAATAAATACTAGCAAGAAACAACTGACTTAGTTTTACATGATATTTTATACCCTCATGGACAGAAGACTGGCAAAGTAACCACTGCTTTGAGTGGATAACTTTAATGTACCCATAAAAGCTTCATTTTTAGCATCCACTGTGTGAAAATTAAGCCCTGCCAGCTGTCTTGTGTGGGACACCCAAAAACTGATACGTTTGAAATATCCCAAACTTTATGAAAATTATGACTCATGTCTTTTTATAGACATGAGAGAACACCCCCATATTTATGGAGGGACTGGACATAACAAACACACAAAGATTTAAAAAGCAGACGCCAACTCCCTTGTCCTGCAGATAACTCAATGTTTCGCACAGCCACAAATATACATGTGACCATGCAGTCACACTCCAGTTTGCATTTTAGCCCTTTCTAGGAGATGTATATTTACATCTCCTGCCAACCCCTGCCTAGCAGGATATAATTCCCTTTAACAATATTTGTTAAAATCTGCTTCTGCGAAGAACATCAGCCGGGCCACCATGCTGCCTAGCACACAAGGGTGGTGCTTGCCAACTCCCTTTCTGAAATGGCAAGAATGAGGTTACCCTTCCTTGTCAGAGCACTTTCCATCTAATAAATAGATCACATAATGTTAAGCTGTCAAAAATACAATCTTGTTACATCCAAGCTATAAAATCTCCAAAAGCTCAGAGCAAGGCTAAATGTCAAAATGCCAGTGGGGGGAGAAGCAGAGGGCTTCTCTGGCTCTGTGCTTCTCTTGTTGCTGGCAGCGCTGAGCTGTGCCAAGCAGCAGCCTAAGGGATAATTTAGGAGAAATGTTAGCATTGACACAGCCCTGCGGTGCTGCAATCACCAGGAGTGAGTGGAGCCACAGTTTGGATAAAACGTCGGAGGAGCTGTAGAACCACCAGAGCCAGAATATGTGAGCTCATTTGGAGTGTTAGCAAAGGAAGGATTTCTTGGTTCTGCTAGTAAAATATTGGTTTCATGGACCCAACTTCTTTCTAAAGGACACTCTCCAGTCCCTTGGCCAGCCATTTAAAATGCAATGCAATAAAACACAGAGAAAGGCAATTCAGCTTTGAATGGTGAAAGTGGGCTTCCGCATGCCCTTTTAAATTTCTTTGTCATGGTAGGTAAAAATCTTTAGGGGAAAAACCCCACACTGCAAATCACTTCCCGAGTGTGCAACCCTTCTACAGAAAGGTTTCAAAAGCCCTTACAAACCGCTGGCAAAGGCTCAAAATGGCAATGGGACAGATGCTGGTTATCTACCTCCCAGGAATGCACGACGCTGGAAGATTTATGGTAGAGAGCCTGAGATTATGATTTTGTGATGCATACAAAAAGAGCTGCTGAAGTATAAGCATCCCTGGACTGTAAGCAGTACATACGATGTTGCACAGTATGGGGTCAAGAGGAAAACACCACTTGCAAAGCTTTTGCTGGGATTTGAAACTAGAGCAAGCAGGAGCCTACATTCTGTAGGCTCTCCCCTGGAGAGCACACACACAAATCAGGTTGTTGGACGATTTGTGTGTCTCAGAAGGATGTGTGTGAAACTTTGTTAGCTTTGCACCTTTTCCAAGTAGTTCTACCAGAACCATACCAAAACCTGACGCTTAAAAATTATAGCCCGTTGAATCTGATGGTAGCCCATCATGCGTCTTGCCGATCTAAAGAAAAGCCGCTAGTAACTGTGGCAGGAGGCTTTCATGTCTGGCTTTTACTGCAAATTCATTGTTTTTATGCTGTACCAACAAATATACCTTTCCAACTCTAAGATTAAAACAACAATTTTTTCCCAATAAAAGCCAACACGGTCTCACTACCTTCTCAATGACCTGGCCAGGAAGATGGTGTAACTGAAAAAAACCCCCATGAATTCCTTTCATTTTAGCACAAATGGGGCTAGTGATGTTAGCAAGTTTGGCTTTAACCTCCTAGGGGTTATAGAGTTTGGGTAACTTTGCTCCTGTTTCAACACCCTGTTCCAATAACAGAAGAGGGAAAAACCCCTTAGTGAAAATGTCGTACTTCGTTTTTAGGAAGGTGTGGTTTTATGGGAAGAAACCCTAGCTCTGAAGGCTTGCGGAGCCTTTTACAGCAATTCCCCATAACCCAAGGTTAATTAAAGAACTAATAGCCACAGACTGTAGCCTGAAGCATATCTGACACAATTCTCCTGTGAACTCAACAAATATCTGCCATTGTGCCACAGCCTTGCTGTCAAGGGGAAAACCCTTAAATGAAACCTATAAATGGAACTAACTAGGTTCCCTCAGCCGCAGCCATAAAATGACAGGCTGAGGACGGCAATTAACAGGTTAGTGATGGGAAGTAACTCTTGCTTCTACACCCACCTCAGCTCTACCAGATGGGGTGGTTTTTTCAGCTGTACATGATGTTAACAGTTTATAAGACAATAGCCTGCTTACGTGAGATCTCAGTGCCTTGGAGGGGAACAGTTTTAAATGGGTTGCATGTTATTTTACCGTAGTGAAGGTGCTGAACACAATTTTATTGGAAAAGTAGTGTATAAAATGATGCTGCCTACCATGATTAGAAAGTGGTGTTTACAAAACAAATAAAAACTATTGTCCTAACCCTCCAGAGCTCTTAAACCCAAGTCTGTGGAGTTGACCTGCCTCAAGAGGCTTTAAAGACAAGACAGGCATTTCTCAATCAACCCTGTGTTCCACAGCTGGCAGATCCGTGTGTATGTGCACAGCTGGACTGGGGCAACTGGCTGCTCAGGAAGGAGTGGAGTTTGGTTTGGGTTTAGGCCCAGTCTTATGAAATTGCCCCAAAGCCTAAGTCCCTTCTATGAGCTACAACTCTTATTTTGTATCCCGTGTTATTACACCTGCCTCTGTAAAACGCCTCCTCGGAGCTTGCAGCGGTAGGGAGGACAGTCACTAACCACAGAGTCTTTAGAGATGATGTGGGCTTGTGATTTCATTGCAATTTTTGGACACTACATCATTTCCACTTTCTGATGAGTCCTTATGTCTTTTAGCTCACTGACCATTGATGTAATCAAATTAAGGTGCTAGAGATTTTT
The DNA here is from genome assembly GCF_018691265.1 of Tyto alba. Lineage (NCBI taxonomy): Eukaryota > Metazoa > Chordata > Aves > Strigiformes > Tytonidae > Tyto > Tyto alba. Next base: position 9,786,773 of record NW_024881322.1, read on the forward strand.
CTTTGGGAAACAGAATTAATAATTCATTTTTTTTAGCCTAAAAAGGTTTCAAACAAATTGTTCTGATTTTCAGGTAATTGTTAGAGCCTCCAGTGGTTTAAATATATCACAGAACATTGTTAAAGATTATAGATGAGGTTAACAAAAAATCCCAAATAACAAAAGCTACAATTTGGCTAGAAGAGTAATATTCAAAACTGTGACCAAACAGTAGGGCACAGAACATTTTGCTGATGGGCTTGTGTGTTTCCAAGTGCATTAATGGCCAATGACTCATATGCCCTTAACAATGGTATCCCAGATAAAGAAGTGCTGTGTTTAGTACAGAAGTGCTCTACGGTTAGAATCTGGGGAGAAAATAGCTCAGATATGCACGGACAAAAGTCTGAGAGTATACATTTTATCCCAAGATATGTTCCAGATTACTAATGAATTTTTTTGTTCAATGAAAATCTTCCTCATGGATTTAGCAACAGGAACACACTTTTGAATATGTCAGTGAAAACACAGGTATTTGTGTAGATTTTAGATACATGTACGTGGACGAACCCTTTTTCTTTCATCGTGTTTTCTGTCTCTAATACAACTATAATGACACATTTTCATTCTAACTGATCTTAACTGCTTAGATGAAAGTCAGCAAGCCCTGCAAATGATTGGCAAATAATTGACCTGTAGCAATGCTGGAGGCATATTTGTTTCACCAGTTCCTCCCAGCAAGTCACACACTCACAGAATACTATTTTTTATGGGACTACGGAGAGTGGGATGGAGTAGCCATAGCAAAGAGACTTGGCAGAAGAAAGATAAAGTGTGTGTTCTTCTTCAGGAGTCTGAGTTACTTATCCCAGAAAGAGATGGAAAACTTGTCTTCACCTGATTCTTTGTTTAAATGTAAGCTTTCTCTTTCTAGGCTACTTACATGGTGCCTTGTGCTTTTAATTTAATGGTGTGTATCACCAGGCTTTCCTTCCCTTCCAAAAATTACTGTTCAAGAAACCTCATCTTTGGCTGTAAAAGCACTTCAATAACATGGAATTTCTCTATAATCTTTACAAAGATAAAAGGGGAATTTATTTCCAAGAGTGCACCCAGCAACATAAACTGCAAATGTACTGGATGACAGCATCAGAAGTATCTATTATCCTCAATAAAATGACTTTATCTGCTACTTAGCTCTACTGGAAATAACTTTTGAGGTTGTAAAGTGCTTTGCAGGCTTTTGCTTTAGTCTTCTCCCCTTTCTTTTAGGAATTAACTGAGGAAGGAGAAAGCTGAAGAAGTCTGTCAGCTGATGTCTACGGTCAAGGAACAAAGAGGGGATTTGCAGAGCTTCATGATCTGCTGTTGAACAATGACCAGAAAGGCAGGCTAGATTTTTCTGTTTCATTTATAACTGATTAAGAATGCTTAATAAAAACAGGAGTAAGTGCTGCAGTTCTCCTATGAAACTGTGCAAGGAAAAGGCCATATATTCTTTGAAAGGGCTAAGGAACCTGCTGGGACAACAATGGTTTTCTGAATTTCGACTACAGACAGATCCTGCTGATATGATAATCCTGCACTGAAACACAAAAGACAGAGATCTGACTACAGATACCTCACAGATTAAGTTTCATCAACCCCTCAATGAATCACCTACTATATTGGAGGCTTTACAATGCCAAGTCTATATAAAAGTGTATCACCTCTTCTCAAAAGGCCCTAAGAGGTTGTAAACTCCCTGCTCATTTTTTTGTAAGTCAATTTTTCCAACTTACTGTGACTAACCATGTGTGTCCTACCACATGTTCAAACAGTCTTAACAGAAGTTAGCTCTGGAGTCTTTATCAAGGGATAATTCCTGTTAATTATTTTTTAAATGAGCAGTTTAATGCTTTCAGCTTCTCCTATGTAGGGCATGTTCAGGTTCTTCTAGAACAATCTGCAGCTTCGTGACATTTATTCCAAGATTGTCTCAAGGGTACAAAAGAATCATAGGAAAGGTAAAAGAAGCAGTATACATGCTAAAGTAGAACACCTACCTGATCTTACTACTCTTACGAGCAGGTTGCCACATAACAGGCAAATCATGATGCCTCACAGCACTCCCCATTTCTGTTTCAGCTCCATATCAACCTGGACAGGCCACGGCCCTTTGAGAGCCTTTGGAATGCTCCACGGCAAGTGAGTTCAGTTGGAACAGTGGGCAGGCAATGGGGCTCCTGAATCCCCAGGTAGCACAGGGCACACATACACGGAGGTTTGGTGAGAGGAGGTGGAGTAAGGCTAACAGAAGACACACCCAGGAATTTGGGACTTGTACTATTTTTATCAGGACATACAGGGGAATTGTCTGAAAGCTTCACTGTCCTGATGTGTAGGATCACTAGCTAAAGCTCTGGTCCTCCACTCACTTTATTTCATGTCCTAGTTCTTGGCATCGTGACAGCTCTGGTCTTACAATTTGCTCTGCTTGGGATACAGGAGACCCTGAAAGATAAAAGCTGATTTCAAGAGTGCTGCTTCTGCTTTGTGCCAGCTGCCACTGTTTGCTATTTGGGCTGTGCCAGGCACTGTACATACCTAAAAAAGGATCCCAGTTGAATAGCTTATATGCCAGACATGCCTGTGTTTACAAACCATATGTTGCTGCTTCATTACATCGCACAGTGTTAGATCCTGAGTTTAGTCGTGGTGGCCTCATACATCATCAACTTCTGTAATGGTTGTGCCTTCTCCCTCCTTCCCAGGGGGATAATTTACACTTCTGTTTCAGGGAATACAGGGAGTCTAACATAAAGCCCACAGAACTCTTAAAGGCATGTGGAAACATGCCCTTCTAAATGGGCTTGTATCTGACCAAACCCAATATACTTCAGAGAAGATCCAAGTTCTTTGAGGTATGGCCATTTGTTTTATTTGTTTCCAAAGAATCATGAACTTTTGAGGTGCTGTATAAATATGACATCAAAGCAATTAATCTGGTGGCCTAGACAATTCACTCCAAGGCATGATAAATAGAAGCCTTCTCAACTGTGAACCAGAAGATTACATTGTGCTTTTTGTTTGTTTGTTTGTTTGTTTTTTGTTTGTTTGTTTGGGTTTTTTTTTGTTTTTTTTTTTTTTTTTTTTTTTTAATATTTTTTTAAAACTTCAACTCCAGTCACCTAAGTTGAACCAATACCCAATACCCCCTAAGGCTTTTGATCCTATAAATCATGAATTAACAGTTTAAGATAAAATAAACAGTCTATCTTCCTCTTGGAGATCTGACAAAAGAAGGTTTGCACAAACCCTGCTCCTTCCCTAGAGTTTCAGTCATTCGGATTAAGGCTCTGAGAGGAATAAAATAAACAGCCCTCACTACTGATAGCTAAACCAAACTATGAATTACTTTAGCTACTTTCACTCAGTGAATATGCTGCCAAAGGGAAAACACGTATCATGCCTCCCTGTGAAATCTGTATAGAAAGTCACAGTGAAATATTAATGCCCTTTCCTTAAACTGTGCAGCGGGCTTCACAGGTTTTTGTAGCCATGACAGAGAGGATATAAAGCTGCAACACATTTTTTCTGCAACTCAACCCTTTCATAAAGGCTTTGAAATGTTCCAAAATAACCTTCCTAGATTAAGGGAAATTGCCACCTTGTTTCTATGGAAGGAGGCATTGCAGGGATACTTCTCTCTGTGAACAGTTTTCCCAAACTGATCTGAAGGTCTCAAATACTGACCTTTGTCAGTTCTTATTCTTAGCTTTTGTAACTTTGCCATTTGTTTTCCGCTGCAAATACAATACAAATCAGAATCTGAATCCTCACAAAATGAAGGTTTTAAAGGGAAATTTTTGGATACAACTTCTAACTAATTCGCTGAATTTACACTATGTTCCCATTATTTTGTCCAGAGAAAGAAGCGTGCCTCTCTGGGGGGAAAAGAACCATAGTTTGACTGTATATAATGAGCTGTAAAGCTAGCACTGAGCAATGACTCATCAGATTGGGAAAGTAATCTTCTGATGTCAATCAAATACTCATCTGAAGGTACACAGATTACTGATCTAAGTGCTTTTAAAAAGTATATTTAAACACCATAATATATTTAGTGTATATGGTAATATAAGACAAAACAAAGGACGAGCAGTACTAGAGAGAGGGGTGCAGAATGAGCTCATCACTCATATAAAGGTGGTCCAAGTCCAAAAGATTAAAATTCTGGCTACAGCAAGTTTCATGTGCTATTATTCCTGCAGAGGCAGAGATTTTGTTTTGAGGTGAACAAGAACCCTGGACATCCAGCCAGAAATCAAAATACTCAGTTCAGAGTGCAAGACTGCTGCTTGAGATTTTTGTCAAATGCTGAACTTGATCAGGGTGATCTGTATGATGAAGCCAAAACCAGTTCCAGGGAAACACAGGAAATCCTACAAGAACTGTGACTAGCAGATGCTTGCAGATGCCCCCTGGTAAAAACAGTCAAGACAGCACTACAACCAAGGATCTTGCCAGTAAAAGTAGTATTCCTCATCTCCACATTTAGACAAAAGTGACAATAAAAAGGCAGACTAGGCAGTCTGAGCTGTACCTTGCCGACGCCGACTGTTGAGTTTCCTAAAGCAGGTGCCCTCCACAAGTCGATTGAGACGTTGCTGCTTAATCAGTTCTAAGATCTCAGGCTGAATCTTCTCTTTTAGTTCCCTTAGGAAGAGAGAAAGTAGGCACTTGTCAAATTCAATCAAAGACCATCCTCTTTCCTCTGAGACAGAGCCTCACAAGATGTTTCTGCAAGGAGTTTGAAGGGGACAACAGTCACAGGCAGGCCCAGGTCAGAATCTGCTCCAGAAAAAAACCCTTTTTCTTATAACAAAGAATGGGAGTCAGGATATCTCTGCTGCAGACATCTCCCTGCTACGACATCAGTGTATGACTCAGGCGAGTCACTTATTTGTTTCTTACTTTACTCATCTAAAAATAACACTTGCTATAATGCATCAACAAGGTTTTTCTGCGGCAGATAATGCTCTTTCATCACAGGAGCACTGTGAAGCTTATTTGAGGGTCTATCACCTTTTGTTGCACAATCCTCTGCCCATATACTTTACTAGAACTATTACTTAGGACAGAACAAGAAAGCTAAAACACATTTTAAAACAATAAAAACCAGCAAGCAATGGCAATGAGCTGAAATAATGACCAGAGTTATATGCTTGTTCTTAATTCCACACCATTCAATTAATTAATTATTATCAGAATTTTGTGGAAGCCTAACTCATGATTAGGAATTGCTCAAGAATCAAACTTTGCCCTTGCCCAGGAGTGCAGAAACCCACAGTGCATTTAGAAATATTATATATCCTTAAGAAAATCCATTTTCTACATCCTACTTTGATAAGAGTTCAACATGTCAAGAACTAGGCAGAAAACGTATGCACATAATATTTAAAGTTTGATTTCATACACCATCACATGGATTCACAGATGTCTGAATTCATCAGTTATATCCTCACTTAGATTCATTAAGAATACATAAAAGACAGGTTTAAACATCAACTCGACAGCAAGCCTAGTAAGATTAAAAAAATAACTGAATGTGCAGAGAATTTATAAAATATGAAGTGTGTCAGAACCATAATTTGGCATTGCTGTTCAAATTAGGTAATACCAAAAATCATTCTGTCTGGCAGTATGTTCCAGCAATTGTCATCAAAAGGAAGCAAAGCTGTGGTATCCCATAGAGACAACAAAAATTTCTCTCTTCTTGAAAACTTAGGGAGCCCAGTTTCTACTGTTTTCCACATTCATTTGGATTCTATACCTTTGATCTGCCAGATCCCTACGGAAACCACTGGAAGTCCTCTGCTAGAAAGATCAGGCCTTTAAAAAAATGCCATCTTTTCCCCGGGTATTAACAAAATGGTTGGAGATCTTGATGCATAACCCACTGCATATTTACAAGATGTGAAAATCTAGCTGGTCAAAAATCAAGGAAGCATCGTAACTATAGAAACAGGCCACCTTTCGGAAATGTTTTATTAGTTCTTTAGGATAATTTTCAAGCACTGTTGTTGTCTCATTGGGAACTAAGATACAAATATGCTGAATGGTTAAATACTGTGATTGAACAAATGTCTTGCCTTTACTGAGCTGATGAGCTTCCCCATTCCTCAGGTAAAAGCTGGGAGCAGGGGCTGAGGAGAAGAGTGTTAAAACACAGTGTGGATTACTCAGCAGTCCAGGCTGCAGACTAAATCTCCAGCTGGACTGATTTCAAACATTCAAAAATGGTATAAACATCAGTTTGATATTTAGGTAGTTTAATTCAGAAATTGGATAGTTATCACTAAATAGGTGTTAAAGATATCATAACATAGTAGTTGTAAGACACTAATGAAAAAACAAAAATGAATGGGTCACCCAGCACGTTAACATCTAATTGTCTGCTCACAGTATTCCCTCTTCTGTCCTCTAAAGCCCCATCTGCTCTTTACAAATCACAGGAAGAGGATTTTTAGCCAGTCCAAAAATAAACAGGTAATCCTCTGTGAAGTACTTCTCTGTCTAAGGCAGACCTTCGATAGGAGGAAGGGAGGTAGGAAGGAAGGGACACCTTCCGCCTCCTTGCTGATGTGCTGGAGTCCCCCTACACACGCGCATGTATTTGCTCTCACAACTGTGAAGCTCAGAGGGTACCCTCGTCTGTTTTACAGTCCCCAACCCTGAACACACAGAGGTTGTGGGGAGAACTCATTACTCCATGGAAAAAGAGCCTTCAGTGACTTTGGACTTTAGGGATACCCCATAAATCCATTCAACCCTTACCATGGTCACCTGAAGTTACTGTCCTCAGCAGTTCATGTCAAAACATGGTTTCTCTGACTTGCATGGTTTTCAGCTATTTTTCCGATACCATGACTCCAGATACATTTTTGCAAGGTGATCCTCCCACTTAGTGCTCCTCACTGTCTAGGTTTCTGTTCCACCACTTCAAGGTGACAGAAATGGAGGAAACCAATCAAACCACGTCACACGGTTAAACAAAAGATGTGCTGCTCTGAATTTTTGTATTTCCTTCAGAATGCCATTTGAAGGTAAGGGAGGTCAGTGTCTAAAGAAAGATGGATTAGAAAAAAAATCTCTGTACAAGAAATAAGTCCTCCTGCTCAATTTTAAAATCAAACAGGAACAATTTGCTAAAGGAAGATCATAAATGCAAATATGTTTTGTGAAAATTTTATTTATTGTCCTTCAGATGACATCAGCTGAACAGACTGTGCCTTGTGAAGAGAGAGAGAGCAAACTTGGAAAGTCTAAGGAATTCAAAAATTGCTATTAGTTTTCTACTGTGTTCCTGTCACAAGAATGGCAGAAGTTGGTGGGCTGGCAAGACAGAAAAGTTGAGGGAACCACATATTAATATATATGATCGCTAATTTTCTGATCTCACTGGTGCTGACACTATAGGCAATACCAACATCTGTCACTTGCTTTTAAAATAATGAAACTGAATTGTTGGCAAATCTGAAAATCTTCAGAAATTATTTTTATATTCTTCAAATGATACTAGTTCTTCAGCACCAGTTATAACTGTCCCCAGCTTTTACCTTGCCAGCTTACAGTTGTAACTCTTTCTTGTTAGCTGTTTTCCTTCCAGGATGGGGCATATTACAGGCATTTAAATCATTACAACACAACAGAAGAGTAATCCCCAGAACTGCTTTCATGTGCTTTGTCCTTTTATCTTTCTGGCTTGTAGCTATACCCTCTCCTAATCACTTCACACATTCAGAGCAGGCATTAGTGACTCTTTCTAACATTGCAGAGAAATCTGTAGGATAAAAAGCTGAAAAGCATCCACAGCTCTCCCTCTATTTCCCTGTACCTTGATGATTTTCACACAGATGTTACTTAGCAGTGGCTCCCCAGCTGACATTAACTGTCCTTTAACCAGCAATCCTCCACTTAAGCGGAAATCAGATTTTTTTCCAGTATTAACCCAGCTCTGTTGCCATTTAATGTGTCAAGGGGACCTCTTGTCCTCTACAGGCCCACAGAATTCCTAGACACCTTCCTTCACAGCCATTCAAAATGAACCAGTGATACTTTATCATTTCATTGTGGAATAGCACTTTGGATAACCAATAATGAACCCAGAATCTTGAATTGATTCCCTTCTGAAGGACTTTTTATATTCCCTAATCAAAAGTAGAAACTGAAAAAACTTCATCTCATGTGCTACAATGCTCATATAAAAGAAACAACTAATCTTGAAAAACAAGGTGGTTCTAGTGACGAGGATCTAAGGCAATGATTTCCAGCTGAAATTCAAATCCAACTTAACTGAAGCTTCTCTCACCCAGCAGCTTGAATACTTAAAACTTCAGTGCTTTGTACAACGAGAAGCAGAAGAAAGACTTCTGTCCTGTTCAAGGCAGGAAAATCCATCATCCGATTGCCATATTCTCATGCAGAACTCAACAAGGCATGCCAACTTTACATTCACCATTGTGCGCAATCTCTTTCGGTATATCTGCAAGGCTTTAAAATATACAGCATAGCCACGATTGCTCTCTTCACTCACAGTCTCCTTCCCTACAACGAGACCATGATTCTGTACTTCTATCAATTGTGCCATCTATGCAATTTGAGAGTTCAGTACAGGGAATCAAATCAAAGGGGAAAATGAAAGAACCATTTCTTTTCACAGTCAAGAATAAGTGATCATGGATGCAATCAAAATGCAAATGTATAGAGTTAGATCTCTGCAAATGCAGTTGTGATTGCTTAAACACCTTATCAATTTACTTAGCCTTTATAGCCTTTAGGCTTAGCTTTTGTCCTGAATTTGAAATGAGTCTCTGGTAACACTTCAGTTGCTTTTAGCTACTTGTGTTGGCTGTTTCACTCATTCCATGATGGGGAAGGAGACTCTGCACTGTAGCAGCAACTAGACAGAGTTATACTGGAAATAAAGAGCTTGTAGTGGGCACCAGCAAGGTTCATGAGGCTAGGCGATGGTGCAAGAGAATATCCATAGCTGACCTGTATCACACAAACAGCTGACTCACAGGGAAGGAAGGGAAAATGAGAAGCTTTGGTGTCAAGCTTACCAGCACTGAGCAGCTTTGAACCACTAAACATTACAGGGGATTGGCAGGGGATTTCCGAGCAGTGTAATGATGCAAAACTGACTGGAACCATTTGTAGATTTTTAATTGATGCATTACTGTGAGTGACACCAGTTCTAATTGGGCATTAGGTCCTATCTTCTAATACACTGAAAACATAAAAGAAGCATTCCTGCTTTGATCCACATTGGTATGATTAAATTTTAAGTGTGTAATTCTACTTAGCTTATGCTTCCACTGTTGCCCTGCTGTCCCTGGAAGAATGTGTCCCCAGAGCTTGCACTTGGATATCTGTATCCTTTAGAAACAAATCAAAATGAATATCCCCCTTCTGAATCCTGAAATACTCTGATCCAGACCTTTCTCTATACGTTTGCTTTGAAAAGGAGCTTTGGAAAAACACAAGTCATTCTACTTGAAACATGGTCAGGATTTCATGACATTCCAGCTGATGCTTCTGGACTCCTTGCTATTTCTCTGCTGATCTCAAAAGGTTCCTGCTATTCACAGCACAGTTTCTGTACCATGGAGTCTGCATCTGTCCTGTCACAAGCCCAGACCTGGTCCAGAGCCAAGTACGGCCTCTATTTCTCATTTAACAGAACAAAGGGTATCCTGAGAAATGCGAAGGAGCTGTGGTGGCAATATTAGCATTTGATACTTTGCAGTAAACAACAAGGAAATGAGAATCCCACTGGCTAGCTGCCAGAATGTTATAATTTACAAATAAGTAACTGCTTGTCATTAACACCAAAGATAATGACATAAATAGACATACACAACACCACTTTTCTGTAGAGCCAGTGTGTGTTGTCTCCTCTTCTTCTGCACTTTTCCCTGTCTCACCCAGAGAAGTAACATATGGAATTTTTAAAGGTCCTTGGACAAAAAACAAAGTTGTGGTGTTTTTTTTTTTTTTTTTTTAAAAAGCCACTACCAGCACCAAAACCAGGCTCACGCTCAAGCAAAGCTAGGAAATGTCAAAGCAGTTTTTCCTACAAATAAGCTATGTGAGACCCTGTGGGGATTTGCTGAATCTGGTTTAAATGAACTCAGAGAAAAAGTTGTGATTCCCAGCAGAAGAAAATGCAATGCATTTCAAGCAGATGCCGTATCACTGCTTTTGAGCAGAGCTCCCTGGACATCTTTCCTCCCTGGGTTCCCTCAGAAGAGCTCACAAATGTCATTCACATTTGTTAATCCTTCCGTGCAAAAGAAAGTGGGGAGAGAAGACAGTACTTACAGAATCGGACGAGACTGGAAATCTTCCTGGTTCATTCTTTCAGACTGGCGTATTTTCAGTATTTCTGTGTAACTGAGATTCTGAAGTTTGCTCTTGAATTGATCCAGAGAGCTAGGCTTGGTAGTGAGTGCTCTCATTATCTGTTCTTTCACTACCTGCATTACCTGTGGTTGACAAGGAAAGGAAAAGAAAACCTGTGTTAACAGTTTCTGCGTTTTTGTTTCAAATATTCTGGGTCACAGTAAGGTTTCTAGGTATAGAAGATGATTAATACTATGTGGTCTCAATACAATTTTTCAGTAGCATAAGCAGAAAATAAGCCAACTTCTGACAGGGCATCACAGCTTACAGCAAAAGCTCATCTGCTCTGTAACAATAACATTTTTTGGGGGGTGGGGGGTGGGGGTGGGAAGGGTATTACGATTGCTGTTTACAGGATTTTAAGTCCTGCTCTGTCTGTGGTTTGTGCACCCACGGCAGCAGCAGCGTGGCTTTTCTGCATTCTGAGCTGAGATGATGCTCCTGTCCTGTCGGGGACGGGTGCACATACAACACCAGACTCTTAACAAGAAAAAAAAATAAGCTGTGAAGTCCTAAGGAGCTGACTGAGAGCGCAGATGTACATCCTGACTTCTTCCAGCTCAACCCAGGAGAAGTGCACAAGCTGCAGGGTCCAGTCTAACTGCCCACAAGAGAGACTTCAGAGTTTTTCAGGTCTTACAGCTCCCCTGCTGGGTCTCAGAGCTGTTCTGACCAGAAGGCAGTAGCACAAAGCTGCTAGTTGTGGCCCACTGCTTCCCTTATTCCTTATGCCCAGAGGCAATGGGCACACACTGAAACACAGGAGGTTCCCTCTGAACATCAGGAAACAACTTTTCACTGTGAGCATGACCAAGTGCTGGTACAGGTTGCCCAGGGAGGTTGTGCCATCTCCATCCTTGGAGATATTCAAAAGCCACCTGGACACAGTCCTGGGTAACTGTCTCTAGGTGGCCCTGCTTGAGCAGAGGGGTTGGATCAGATGAGCTTCAGAGGTCCCTTCTGACCTTAACCACGCTGTGATTCTGTGAGAGCCTTATGCTGCAGATACATTATGGCCATACCCAATGAAGGATAAAGAACTTGCTAAAAGAGACCATTAATCAGGGGGGGAGAGAGAGAGATCAACTTGCCAAGGATATTACAGGATTGCTTTTGAAGCAATGGCATAAACAGTGCAAACCAAAAAATGAGAATGAAGGATTGAGAGGCAACAGCCATCTATCTGCATATTAATTATTTTATCAGGAGAAAACTGCTGAGACACAGTTAACTAAGGGGAATTGTTTGGCTCTAGTTCAAATAAATACATATCACAGATTACTGTCTGTGTCTCTGCAATTCTGGTCTCATTTCCTTGGTACTGGTGCAAGTCACACACTTTGAAATATTTGTCTGATGCTGTGCTTAAGTTGGCTGAAAAAACAATTTATCAGACTTAGAACGGCCCATCCCACCCAAACCCAACAGCTAAAAAACAGTAGGAAATGGTAACATCCCCCTGGTATCAAAGCGGGTGTGACAGAAATAAACAGCTACACACAGAGGGCAAAAGCTTTTTCTGCACTGTTGATTTTCCTTTTGTTCTTTCATCTTCACCATGTATCTTAAAACAGAAGCTCAGCCCCTCAGAGGTTCCCTAATCATTCTGAAGATTTCTCTTTTCACATGAATATTTCATTGCTTCACATGTGTTGCCTCAGTCTTCTAACTTATTGCCTGCACTGTTTTCTATTTTTGCTTCCTGAGGTGCAACTTCTATCTCAGATGTGATCTAAGCACTCACTTTAGTTGTGTCCAGCAGGTGCAACTAAGCAATTAAAGAAATGAAGATAATCTCCTTCTTTACTACAGGCACTACATCCGTCCCAGAGATCTACTTCAAGAGGAGCAAGATGCTTCTCCCAAAGGTGTGGGCTCAGGTGGGCAGCAAATGCCCTTGCCACATTTCCATCCCCTGGATGAGGCAGCTTATCTACCCTCACTCAGCTGGGACTTTCCTCTGATTGCATCCTTGAGGTTAAGATCCTACTCTTGGTAAATCCTGCAAACCTGGCCCAGTAAAGCTGAGCTCTGCTCCATCCACTCCTACCAATTTAATCAATACATTGCGATGTATTTGAGGAAGACTTCTGAAACTTAGTTTGAGGGTAAAAAGCAACGTTGAATTCTGTACTCTACACCTTCATACTCTTCATTTCATATACAGAAGTATTTGTTTTTAGATGGTGGCCATGTGCAGCTAAACCCCTCTGAAGAGGTACTTAGCTGGTCTGCCAGTGGGAATCAGCTACTTCCCCATCTGAAAGACAAAATCCTGACTGCCAGCCATCTGCTTAGAGGGATTAACATCTTCAGAGTGTGCTCACTAGACCACACCAGTCCAAGTAAGAAACATGCTGTTACACCTTGGGAACGACAAACTGGAAGGCCAAAGAAGCTTAACACCTGAACGTTAATGGATCGTGCCCAGCAAGGTGAGTGGCATACTCCTACTGATTTCACCAGGTCTTGGTTTAATTCTCAAAAGGGCTTAGGGAATGTAATGGAGGAAACGTTGTCAGAGGAACAGTGGGAAAAAATAGAGCAGACAATCCCGGAGACAAGTTTGATGTTTAAAAATATTTTCTGTCTTCCTCTTTTTGCTTTCTTGGCAATGACTACTTATTGCTGCTAATTAATTTTAATTTGTATTTTATATATTTATATATTATTAATTAGGACTAATTCTTATTAACTACCAGGATCAGAGAAGAGGGGAGAGACTGGAAACAAACCTTGCCCATTGAAAACACATTCAGCTATTAGTATCTCATAACACTACTGTCCAGGCTCCCAGTGAACTGGGCTTAACTTTTCACCCTCACAGAGAATGTGACATTCAGCCTCAGGTTTCACTTCTGATTTCTCAGGCCTGCTGAGAAGTTGTGCCAGACTATTTTGTTACATGTGGATTTAGAGCCAGCCTGGAGTCATCATTTCTGCAGCATCATGTAAAAGAAGCATGGAAGACCAGGTAGCTTAATTCAAACATGTAAGGCCCATTGCTGCTCATGGAATCAAGTACCCTGGGCATTAGAAAGCAACAATTACTGCAATTTCTGACAGGCAGGCGTAGTATAACCGCTAAACTAACAATACTACACTGCTATATTAACGATCACTACCATATCTCCTTGATTTTTCAGCACTAAACCTAATTTGCAAGCAAATACAGTCCTGCAATTGTTTATGCATGCATGCAGTTCCAGTTTCATGCATTCATTCAATTATCTGTACAGATCTGGTTTTTTGTTGCTTACATATAGATTTGGTTTCCTGAATTCAGGCACTCACACTGGGGAAACTGCCTCTTTGAGTAGTCTTTCTGATAAAATAAATGGACAAACAAATAAATTAATACTGAATTTTAGGGAGTTACATGTATGCGGATCTTCTCAGTCTGATCTCTGGACCATTTATATGAAACAGCACTCATTCTTGGCTAAACAATGCAAAGGAGGTTCAAGTTCAGTAGACTTAGGTCACTGTCATTTATGCTTAGTTGCAAAATCCTGTATAAATCCTTTTTTCCCCTTCTCTGGTACTCACTGCTGTGGTTAACATGCAAACAATGCAAATTCCTCTTTTTTGCTATCATCTGGAAAGTTATTCACTGGATATCAACAAAGACCTTGGTTTACAGGTTCCCTTTGCTCCTGCGACAGAAGGCAGGAAGCGTATGCCCTAGGCCCAGCACATAAGGGGGTGATCACTTGCCTTGTAATGTTTATAGCCAACACTATTTAACTAGCTGGCCAAAATGTCAAAGCTGCTGATTGCATTGGGTCTCCTGAGCATTTGGGAATCACTGCCAAGAACTTCTAATCTGTTCAGTTTCCAAAGCAGAGTTGCCAGCCCTTGATTACTGCTGTCTGAGGGACAGCAGCAACCCTTCCTCCCCATGTGTCTGACCTTATGAGGAAATTAAAGGTATTCTCTGCTCAATGTGATTGTAGATAAACACTGTAGACAGTTGTCTTAATTACATTATGCTTTGCTACTTTTACTGAGAAATTAGTGTTTCAGAGGGCACATTTGCTTTAAATCATGTCCTTTTTATCTGACAACCTCTTGTATGGTAAGTGAATCCAGAGTTCTGCGTTATGACTAAGGTAAATTCACTGAAGACATGAAGAGAAAGACAGTAGAAAGAAAAATAATACTTTTTTTTATTTAATCACATAGGACCTTATTCCCTGTATTTTGTATCCCTCTAATGTGCCTTATAATTCTACGGTCAGTATCACCATAACATTAAATCGTGGTTTTCATTAAGCTGTTTTAGTCTAGCTTTGTGTTTGACTTATTTGACCTTATGTCTGTCATCCCACATTCTGATTACTTTGCCTTTCCAATATTTACCCCTTCTTTTATTCTTCCTTCTCTCTCTTGTCATGACAACTTTTGCCTATGCAAATAAAGCCTCTTCCTTTCAGGATGGAGCAGAGGTCTGAACACTTGGGCTCTACAACAAGGGGACAAAACAAAACCAGATAAGTTGTCAGTGTCAGAAAGAGAAGCTTATCAGGGCCAAACTCTACAGCAACCTTCCCACTGATGGTATTTCAGCTGCTTGTTTATTTGTAAGTACAGAAAGCACAAACCTCTCTATTCTACTTACCCCATATCAATGCAAAGTTTGTCCTTGGCGTTGACTGGAGAAGACAGAGTGCCATCTCAGACACCTACCATTCCCTGCAAGCTTCTGGAAATGGAAGTCTGAGCCTTCCACTCACCAGACACAATCTTTCTACAAACTCACAGCATCAATATTCCCAGAAACTTCCCCCAGAACAGTCCAAAGGGTTGGATGTTCACAATCACCCATCTGTGGAGCATCAGACAGGAGATGAACCTTCTAATAATTTCCCCACAATATCAGCGTTTCTCTTGAATAAGCATGCTCTTTCACATGTAATGACCCTTTTACAGCAGCAAGAACGCATCCAGAGACTGGCACAGAAGCCACTAAGTTGTACCTCTAGTATCTCAGGGTACCTGTTACACCGACTGCTGCTTAGTGACTATCTCAGGGGGTTGTGTGTGTCAGTATGTTACGCTGACTGATCGCCGTTAATCTTGGCAGTCCACCTTTCTTCTGCACAGACAAGACCTAGGTATAAATCCTGAGCCCATGTCACAATGATGTGCTTAGTCCAGAGCTTTCCTAATTTGGCTCAAAAATAGCAAGTACTGTAAGGCATGATTCCCCTACATTGTCGCAGTATATGATAAAAGAACAACTGCTGGACTGTGCTATACCCAGAGACACGCACTGCACCACCTCCAAACCAGACTTGTAGCATCTGGGATGTGAGAAGTTTTAAGGCTTCATTCACTAGTTTTTCCAAGTGACCATTCAAAAGTCAACAAGCCGACAAACAGAAGACTAGAGGAAAGACATCTCTTTGCAAATTGGTTGTTAACAATTCATACCTAGTTTCCTTCCTATCTAAATGTTCCCCAAAAGCAGCAGCTTGGTTTATACAGGGTAAAACATGAGGGAGAAAACATCAGTTGGTGTCTGAGATCCAGCTTGATCATTTAAGTCACAAAGGGATTTCCTTCAGTTAAATCCACAGAGCAGACAAAAATAAGGTTGTAGAATGAAATGGCCAAATCATTCTTCATGAATGACACTTACTGACAAAGGAGGCCATAAAGAAAAACTAATTCTGAAGGGAAAGGAAATTACTTCAGTTTACAAGCAACTTGTCAACTTCTTTAATGAAAACTTTACATGTTTAACATGTACACCAGGTAATTCAAGACATTTTTTTAAACTGTTCCAAAGGATAAATTGTCTTAACTAGATCAATGGTTATATTTTCAGAGTACTCAGAAGAGTCATCCTGAGAGACTTCCAGATCCTCGGAAGATAATTTAATGTTGTTCCCCCCCCCCCGTCTACACATATTGCAGCCTGTGACTTCACTACACTAGTCTCTTGGTTACAGACTGTACCAGGCTTCCACTCCACATTACTTTAGAATATTAATCCAAGCACACCATTCTACACAAGCAAATTTAAACTCAGTGCTTGCACAATCTAACAATTGACAAGAGACTCCAAAATTCCAGACCATTTCTTCTATTACTGTCTGTATACTCCGGAATTACAAAAAAACCCCAGTTTCCAATCTTCTTAGCTATTCCAGAACACAAGGACAGTTACTGTAGCCAGTGATAAAGAGGCAACTCTAAGCTGTCTGGATGTACATAGCCACAGGAATAATTAAGTTGATTCATTTTCAGGCAGCAGGACGAGAAAGCATCTGTCAGAGGATTTAGTAGGCATAAGCTCTAATACATTTTATCTCTTAATTTTCTGCAGAATTTAAAACCCATTCTGAAAAAAGTTTGTGTTGCTGAGGTTTTGGCTTTTTTATTTCTTTTTTTTTTTTTTTTTTTTTTAAAAAAAAAAAAACAAACCTCTCTTGCTTGTGATTATATTTTTTCCAGGATGAACCAAGATATCTTTCAGTCTGCAGAGAAGAAACTTGAAACAATGCAATGGCCTTGATCAAGCTGAGCAGCCTGTTCCCATGTGGTATCAGTATCAATATCATTATCCAGTTCAGCAATGACTATCATTTTGCAGGAATGCAACACATGAGCACACCTAGCAGATATGACGATGGAGCATGGAGCTGAGAGGTAGGAGATGTGACAGCAGTTCCACACAAGGTGTTTTAAAGGTTTATAACAGATGTCTTAAAACTTAATGCTGTAGTAATAGATCTCTTCAATGTGAAACCTTGCTCAGAGCCTCAGGACCCAAATAAATTGCCTGCCCTCTGGTGAGGAAAAGAGGGAAGAAAACCTAAAAGAGCTTGACCTTGCATTGGATCTGAGATCCAGAAGGTCAAGTGTTGAAGAAAGAAAAGGCTGAAGATGAAGTGAGGCCCACAATTGTTTTACATTTCAGAGAAGTTCTAGATTTTTTCAGCTTTTTATGTTCCTTTGACTAAAGAATCACAGGTGTGGTAAACCAGACTGAAATCACACTGTTCTTGGGAACTGATGAGCTGAGACTGTTGTGAATCCAAGACTATGAGAGAGAGGAAAGGGGATTCATTACACTCTTGTAAGAGGGAGGAATAACAGCCCCAAAGACATGAGCACAAGACTGGTGAGCACCATGAAACAAGGTGTGAAAGGGAGGTTGAGAAAAAGCAAGGAAGGGGTCTGAGGAGTGACTGCATCTGAAGGAGGTGAGTCTGGCTCATTGTGCTATTGGATGCAAGCATTTTGTAAACTGTGTTCTGTGGAAATGGACCACTAATTGCTGCATTTTGTTATATTACATCCCTGGGCTACTCCACCTCTGCAGGAAGAGACTGCAGCTCCCAGAATTCTGTAGCTGCACTGATTATTTTTCCCTTGGATACATTGATCCTGATGGAGAACCACTGGATATCAAGGAGGCCTCCAATTCTTTTTAACATTACTCTTTATTTGCTCAATTAAAAGCAGGAACAGTGGCAGAGGCTTTGACTGGGAGCAAAAAGTAGCTTGAACTCTACTGCAAAAAGACAAAGGGCTACCAAAAATTCCACTGAAGGATATATATGGCTAAAGGGATGGACAAGAAGATGATTTTGACAATGAATGTTAACAGACACAGGAATAGACAAAGGAAAAAGGAAAGCAGCTAGTAGGAAGGGTGTTATATGGAAAAGTGACCAGAGCAGGATCAGAGGTTCGAGTGGGTGAGTATCAGCATGTAGAGGAATGCATCTGGTTGGTAGCTTGCAACAAAATAAATGAAGGGGTGGCAAAGTTTGAAAGAAAAAAAAAAAAAAAAAAGACTCTGATAGATGTTGTATTTGGACAGACAATAAAGTCTGAAGGAAAAGAAGAAATGAGATCAGTTAAAACAAAATAGGAAAAGAAAGGGTAAAATATGGGGGAAATTATATATTGATAAAATTATGGCTCAGGAAGCAGCTGTCTGAAAGGAAACCTACCTTAAGGACTGGCCTGAGGAAGTTGAGGGTAAAATTGATAGTAGTAGAAAGGGAAGTGAACAGTAGTCCTTTACAACCTTGAAATGCACGTGGATTTAGAATCATCATCAAAATACCTGTAAACACTGACCATAATGTCTTCAACTGTTTTGGTAAAAGACAATGTGAAAGCAGTCCACTGGCTTCTTACAAGGCTAAAACCAGATGCTAAGGGTTCCATTAGAAACAATGCTAATCTAAACACACAAGCCAAATACCACTTACTTGGGTTGTATTGGGCTGAAACAGGAATGACTGATAGATAGGAAACCTCTTCCCCACATTTAATATTTGCAGAATACTATTTGCATCAGAAATAAGGAATAAATTTATTTCCTGTTTGTGCTTGGTGCCTTGAGGTAAGCAAAGCAAGAAATCAGTGCTGTGTGACAAACTGTTTCTGCCCCAGTAAAATGATATGCAAAGTTAATATGACAGTTTTTGTAAACTTCCTTGTTCGTTAATTGAAGTCTTAGGTCAGCCAATATTACATTATTTCCCCCAATGTCTGACAACCTCCTTTGGCAAAATAAAACATGCAGAAAATCATTTGTGGGTGGCATTTAATTCAGGGCATTTCACAGACAAAATGTACTGATCTTCTCAAACAAAATGTTAAGTGAAGGGAGGGGGAAAAATGAGGAGATATTTGTATTCTTAGTCATATACCAATGTAATAATTAACATGTCAAATAACACACTTGTGAATTCTAAAGGAAAATAATATGAGAGTTACCCATGATTAGGAACGTACATTTGGGTGCTGCTTGCCTTAAAATACATAACTACATTAAATGGTACACACTAAATGAAAACTAACTGTAATATATTGGCAAACATCTGGTTCTACAGAAGGAAAGCAAGGACAAGATTCTAATAGGCAGTAGGTAGTTTTTCCCTCAGGAAAGTGTAAAAATCAAAGAACTCAATTCCTGGGTACTAATGATTGATAAAAAAGACTCTCTGAATGGTCAGAAAAACATAAAAAGTGGGAGAGCAGATTTTTTAAAAAGGGGGAACAGAAGGGGCTTGAAACATTGCTCAGTATGTCTGATAAATGGATAAAAATGGAAAGCCAAAGTGTTTCACATTAGAGCTTCACATCCTCTTATCTCCTTTAGCTGAGATAAGACCAAAATAAAGGTGTGACCAGATGTATTTCTGAAAAGATCTCCAGGCTCTTTTACCAGTGCAAACCACTGTGTTGAGGTCTGTCCTGTCTGGGGTATGAACGGCCACATGGAATTGCACATGGTCCAAGCCTGCCATGGTCCCTGCTTGTGTTGTCCCCTTCCTTGTCTCCCGTCAACTCCAGGGAGTCTCCAGCTCCACCTCTAAATAGGAGAGCCAGTGCACCAGGTTAATGTCTTTTCAATACCAAAAGAAATGAAGATCCCTTATCATCCAGGTGAACCACAAACACAACAACTAGCACAAAGCACCAGGCAACAAGGGGACAGTTTCTCTACCTGCATACTCTGTAAACTCTGTATATGCAAAAGCTCGGTAATTTTGCTCAGCTTTGCTAGTACTTACTTGTTTCTGCAAAAGCTGGCCCATCACACAAAACAGTAAAATTCCTTATTTGGTTGCTTAAAGTATCACCTCACATTTTTTCTGTTACTCACATGAACAAATTAAAAGAAAATAGTAAGTAGAAGTTGGAAGCTTCAGCTTTTCTGGACTTTAGTTAAATGGTATTCACCACTTCAATGCTACCATTTTTTTTTTTTTCCCTGACATTCCATTTTATTAAAAAAGCAAAACTTTCAAAGCTTCTACCTAGCAAAAATGACCATAAAGACTGAAAAATGTGTTTTTGGATTCAGTTCTCCAAATCAGAGAACTAGATTATGCACTTAGGTTCTCCTGATGAATGCATAAACCAAACGTTCAGTGCACTGGTGTTGGACTATGTAATTCAATCTTGTTATTTGCATATCCTTCCAGTAAATGATTGAGCTGAACATCTAGGAACCATGCAAAAAATGCAGTTATGCAGATATGCTATGCCTCTGAATGAACCTACATGTTATTATGTATCATAATT
The DNA here is from genome assembly GCF_018691265.1 of Tyto alba. Classification (NCBI taxonomy): domain Eukaryota; kingdom Metazoa; phylum Chordata; class Aves; order Strigiformes; family Tytonidae; genus Tyto; species Tyto alba. The sequence goes on from NW_024881322.1 coordinate 9,807,260, forward strand.
TATAATAAATAAACTGTAATAATTTTTAGGTAAACCTCTTGTTTTCAATTTTCATGTCACTGAAGAAAGCAGTGAGCTGAAAACATGCCTACAGAACACCAATTTTTTAGCACATCTCGTAATAATAACCATTTCAAGTGGTAGTTGTATTGATACCAGAGTCCAGTCAGTGGCACAAGAATAAAAATAGCTGCATGAATTAACTGAATAATTCACAAAAATACAGAAAGCAATGAAAAGATTAAATCCACTGTGACTTGTTAGATGCTAGCTATAAAAATTATTCTGTAAATTTGGAGCTCACAAATTACTGACTTGACAGATCGTAGTAAATGCTGTCAGGACTATTACAAACCAAGATCTGCTTGGAACTGCCAAACATACACAAAATGTCTATGTCCAAGAAAAAGAAAATGGAAAAAATGTTTTCTTTGCCATTTTAAATTGTTCTAAAATTATTGAGTAACACCTTCAGAAAATTCTGAATTAGTGCAGTCTAGTCCGATGAGATCTTTGCCTCAGGTAGTTATATCATTACTGTGCTGGTCATATAAATAAGAACAGCACACATTATTGAGTTGTGGCACGTAACCAAGCATATAAGGAATTCAAACTAGGCTATTCTTAGAAAAAGAAAAAGTACAGATGACATCTTTTGCCATACCTCATTCTAGAAACTGCAGTGGAATGGTTTATGGCTTCAGAGACCTATATTTTTGATTGCTGCAAAGGAGCAATCTTTTCTCCCCCAGATCAAAGGGAAGCTTTTTTGGGATCTATACGAAGTACAGGAAAATAAACTACTTCGCAGGATAGATAGCAGTGATTTATCTGACACCTAATACTAACATCAACAATTCAAAAGCATTCAATGACCTCACTTTGATTACAAAACTGATCTGCTAGCCAGAGAAATTAGGAATGGAACAAACCAATTAGGTTATCCAATCATTTGCTTCAGGTACAGGAAACCCTTCCACAAGCACTGGGCAAGCCAGCTACAGCTAAATGAAATCTTAACTAATGACTTATCAGTGACCATCAGACCTGTGTAGACTGGTTCCATTGCTCCATCCCCTTCACTTCATGTATAGGAAACACCTGAAAAATCACACCTTTTTTCCCTCCAGTGAATGCTATGCCAAATACCACATTCTCAGTTTTGTTTTTTCCCCCCGTTCCTTTTACTCATATTAAATCAGAGCCAAAGGAAATTTTCTTACAGAGGGATTAAGACAAGATTGCAGTATCTGGCTTCAAGTTTACTTCCCACTATCGATTTGAAACTACCAGTGACATACACAGAAACACACACATTTCCAGAAACACATCGATCCTGCCCAGGAGGGTAAATAATGCCTTAAAATAGTGTTATTTCCAGTAACCAACTAGTGAGTTATGGATGGAGAAAGGCTTACAATCTTCTTCTGATGAAAGATCCTTTCTCTGGTAACTTGAATGCTATCACTGCATTTCTTTCCACGCTATCATAAATCACTCCACTTCTTTCCATATTGCCATTAATATTGCCATTTCTAACCAGCTAGCAGACTCCTCCCTTCCTACAACTCTGTGACTATTTACTTTGTGTTTTAGGGCAGGAGATATATTTAGAATTAAATGCAAGCTATTTGTTTTCCTTTCAAAGGTTGGAGTTGAATTCTGTGCAGTCCAAATTGCAGCAGTCAACAACAAAAAAAAAAAAGCATCAGACTTGTTCTGAAATTCCCCTACTGCCTCATACGTGATTACACAAAGCTTTTGCTCTGGTAAATTTGCTCAGGTCCAGAAAAAGGCCTATTTGGAGATGTCATGCTAGAGTGAACATGGTCCAGGGGCACAGACATAGTGTGTCCAGGCAACTGTTTTACATGTTGGTATCAAGGAGTCTAGAACTGATGCTAAAGATACGAGGATGCTTTTGAATCTTCTGCTGTATTGTGTAATGAAAGTGCAGCAAGAGCACGTGAAGCAATGAAAACAAAAGTTTCTTTAAAAATCTTCTACTAATTTATCTTACTGGAAGTCAGGCAGAAAGGGGGAAGAAATTGCTGCAAGGGAGAGATTGCTAGGAATGATGCAACCCATGGTTCTGTATATGAAATGCTTGCAGAGACAACGTGGTAGAGTCAAGGGGAAAACATTGGGTAGAGGCAAGGCACAGCAGGTGGGAGGGGACTGGTATTATTGGGACTGTAAAGTCAGGTAATAAAGGTTTGAGGAGGGAGAGGTGGTGATGGCTTAACTTGGAAATGGCTGTGTAAAACACATCTGAACTAAAATTTTGCCTCATTTTTAGGATAAAGGATGTAAACCTGGATGAACCTGGCATCAATATAAAGCAGGTATTTTCTGTAAAATAAGACACACCCGATATTTAAACATGAGACTCTTTTGTAAATGCCCATACACTCTCTTGCATTGAATCTAAAGCCTCTTGAGAACAGTCAACCATCTCCGGCATTTTTCTCTAAATCGACTACCCTTATCCCTGGCTTTCCACCGAAGAATTGAGATTTCCCAGTGTTTTCTGAGCACTCCCAAGTCTGTCCAGCAGAAGGCAGATGCCTGCACTGTCAGCACCCCACACCACCACACAGCCAGTTCAGTGAGAGCAATATTCCCATACAAAACCACTTCTCATTTTTATCTTTTATTGTCTCAACTCCCACTACAGACTAGGATTTCTCTGACCTTCCATTTTTTTTTTTTCTTCCTTTATTTCCCCCCCAACCCCATTCTTTTTTTTTTTTCTCTTCCTAGAGTTATAAGATGCTCTCCCAGGAACATACTAAATGAACCCAAATCTCACAACATAAGCCACACACAGAAACATGTAACTTTCTATCGCAGAGGAGAGACAGGCTGGGGGAAGCCTCATAAGGATGCTATTATAGTAGCAGAGAGAAAAATAGCAGCTCCCCCTGGCAGCTGTGAACCGGGCGAAGTGCCCAGGGGCCCAGTGGCAAGGGGCAGCGAGCGCCGGCCGGCTGGTTTCCATGGAGGAGTGAGCCAGGGAGGCAGGAGAGATGGCTCACAGGAGGCACCGCTGCTTGCCGCTGGCACGAGGACAAGAAATACCTCCTGTTATTTCACCTACCATTAGGACCCACGTTTTCAGGGGGCTTGGTTCAAATTTGCTTACAGCTTCTGCTTCCTCGGTCCCGTCTCCTCTGGGGGAGGACCATGACTCAGAATACATCGTGCTGTGCCTTCGTTGGCGGGTTTCAGTGATTTACAGTAACACAAAATTCTGGGTTTGAGCTTTAAAGAAATAAATAAATAATACAGCAAAGCAACACGAGCACAAAGCTGAATGACCTGTGGCTGTTGGCACCCTCAGCTCTGCATGAAGGCCCTGCAAACTTCTTTTTGCACATCATTAATCTTTGCCAAAATAAACATGACCTCATCAGAAATGGTATTGCAAGTCACAGCCAGGACCTACCAAGCAGACAGAAGTGATGGCTGCTAGGGAGACAATCTATGGAGAGCAGGTTTCAGCCAATTACCATTATTTTTTGTACAGGTAAAACTAAGAAGCTGCTAGCTTGATCCAGTACTGATCAACATCACTGTATCCGAGTCCTGCATCAACATTTAAATGCAGCACATATTTGCTATACATAAGAATATTACTGAATTCAAGTGGAATTCATTCTGACACCCCACAAGGCTCCCTTTTACCACATAAACTATTTGCTCTTGGGAAAGCAGTGTGCACCTGCTTCATGTGTCTCTGTTATAAGATGGGTAGAAAAGTATTTATTGTATTTAGCTCATGGTAGGACTACAAGACCCTTCCAGCCAACATTTATAATGCATATCTGAGTTCATTGGATAAAAGGACTTATGTAGGTGCAAAGTGCTATTATTAGTTTTGCTCCCGTTTTTGAAAGCTGTCAGAAGGAAATAGTGGGAAAAATGCTACTTGTTAGACCTCTTGGGAAGGTGGTAAACTATCCCAATAGAAATCTGGGCTAAGTAGCATCCTTTTTTAAAATAAAAGAGATTTGAAGAAAAGTACAAATGTCTTAAGAACAGCAAATGGCTTGTTACCATCTATGTAAGCCCAAGTCCACAGAATTGCCATTTGACACAGACCTCCACAATTAGCAGGACAGAATCCAAAGACATATAAGTATTTCCCAATGAAAACAAAATTCTATTATTTTTTTTTTTTTATTGAGTGTTCACAGCAAACATATCTCTTGACATAGATTCAGGACCGCACTGCAACAAGGATGACCCACCAGTGTTAAAAATGCAACCGATGGAACCGGGACTACAACCTCTATTAGCCGAGACGCAGTGCCTTCTATTGAGGAAAGTGCTGAGGGGAAAACAAGGCCGCGAAGTCCCTAACAGCATGTTGTCCCCAGAACTCCCGCGTGCTCGGCCGTGGCGCGGACCCCGGCCCCGGCCGGCCCGCACCTGCGGTACAGCTGGCGGCTGTGGGAGGCCAAGGCTGCTGAGAAAACGGCCACCCGAACCAGGGCAGCTTTTTGCTGCGTGCGTGATAGGCTCCAATGGCTTGCAGGATAAGGCGGATATTTAAGAGGGTTTGGGGGAAGATAAGGGAAGTGCTGCCGCTCTAACGGGCTCTGCTCAGGCAGCAACGCAGGCCTAACTTCACCAACCCAGAGAAGAGCAGTACAGCTCCCCAAGCAAGTGGAGAGTCTTCATCTGAGCATAAGTTCACATACTTCCTCTAACAGCAAAAATCCCTAGTTTACACCCATTTTCAAGACTGCTTTCCACTGCATATGGTGCCTATCAAATCAAGGTAACAAAAAGAGAAAGCAAGAGGCCAAACTGACCCCTGGTGTTACTGTAATCAAGCTGAGCGAGGCTGGGAAACAATTCTGGTTCCTCAAAATTTAAGCTCTTCCTGCCCCCCTTGACAAAGTAGCATAAAACTCAGAGAGAGAATCAGATCAAAGGACTGAAAAGAAGTATTTATGTCTAGATAGAAACATCTGAGAAGTCCCACTGAACATCAGACTCTACTTAAGAACCTGGCAACTGCTCTGTTCAAAAGTCAGTATATTCCAAGAGACAGCAAGCAGTGGCTGAAAAACCATCAATCAGCAGGGAGTATTGCATATGAGCCTTTCTACATGTATGTATAGGTCTAGCACACAAAAGGCTTCAATCCGGATTGTGGATATATTCTTCAATTCATTTGGATGATTTTTTTCATTATCTCAAACTCTTGTTCACAAAAATAGTCAGTCCAGTAAAATCTATTTTGAGGGGCTTTTGTTAACACGGGCTAGTTTTCAGGGTACTTTATCTAAAGAGGTTGGATATCTCATTGAAATAAATAGATTAAAAAATTATCACAAACCTCCTCCTCAAAGCACTTTAAAAGAAGCCTTATTTATTCTTGGAATTTTTGGAAGACTGCAGCCCACATATTATTTGTCTTTTTAATCTTTTTGGTCATTTTGTCATTTTAATCCTTTTTATTTTCCTGCTTGTGCCTCCAGGCCCACTTCTTAAAATAAAGGAAGCCACAAGCAAGGAATCATCAGTAAAATAAGGCATCAGAAATATTTCCTCATTTGAAGACTAGAGAATCAGTAACAAATTAGCAATGGAACACCAGATATAGGATGTCCTGGAAAAAATTAATAATCCAAATAATCAGTTTCTAATGGGTTATATACGCCAGTCAGCAGAGAGATGCCAATGACAACACTTTCAATGCATATCCCATTTATTATTAATTATGGCAAGTAGTGAAAAGCAGGGAAACAGAGTAGAAAAATCTGTTCATGGGTAAGAGACTTCCTGTGGTAGGAAATGTTTCCAGAGTGGTGGGTGACACCCACCAAACATATTCACAATATACAAACCTGTGAAGTTAAAATGCCCTCAGCTCCCAGTAGCCTTTAGGGACTAGGGAGCACTCAGGTGTCATTTCAGACTAGATGAGCGTGGGATGACCACCAAAGAACATTCCAGCAGGAAAGTGAATGTGGATCCTGGGACTGGGGACAGAGGCCACTGGTCATGCAAACTTCTCACCCCACCGAGAAGCTCCTGCTTTCAGCTTCCCTCTGTATTTAGGCATCACTTGCCACCCCAAACTGGGACCTGGATGCCGAGGAGGGACCACAAATCAATAGCCAAATGCAGCTTCAGCAAGAGGTGTGTGTGTGTGTGGGAACCTGCAATCTCAACAGACAGCTTAAAAATCAACCCTCCGAGCCCAGCAACCAGAGCAGCCTGTGCATGGAAGCAGCACCAGCAGCTGAAACTCTGGCAAGGAGACTCGTGTGGGAGTTGTGCTCACGCTCGCTGAAGGGCTGTGGGCAGGTGGGAGGAACCTCGCTCTGCTCGGGGAAGGGAAGGCGACGAGAGGGAACAGGAGCCCTATTGTGGTGTGCCTATGGTGGGGAATATAGAGGATGTAAATTAACATACTTTTCCCTCTACGTTCTTCATGTCTGATTTAAGAAGCCTGCCACTGCAGAGTATTACTGGGTCAGACTAATCTCAGGCTCCGAGTACATAAAAAAAGCTCATTTTTATTGCTGAGGAATATTATTATTAGGGATGGTGCCTCTTCAGGAAGAGAGCCTGTGAGGCTCAGGGTGCTGCAGCTGCAGCATCCCCCCATGCTCCGCCAGCCCCCGGATCATTTACATCCGAATGGGGCAGGCAGCAGCAGAGCCAGGCGGGAGCCCTCCATACATTTCTTCCCAGCGCTGTGACTGCCAGCATTTCTAAGGAGACACCTGACAGCCACTCCCCCTTAGTCAGAGATGAAACCTAGGGTCAACCTCCTCCTGCTACACCTCCCAGTCTGTCTGATCAAACTGCCTCTACTCACTGCTTCTCCCGCAGTCTTGACCCCCTCCTCCCACTCCAAGGATTTAAGATATTATAGTAAGCATCTCCAGCACCTCTGCCAACCTCACTCTTCCCAGACTACTGTTTTTTATTGCAGCTGCCTAATAAATACTCCACTCCCTCAACACCTTCCCCTAGCTGCAAAAAGAGGGAGGATTTTCCGCTGTTCGTAAGGATGCTGAAGGCCTGAGGAGTGAAGGGGATGGATGTCAGCTGGAGCAAAGGGATCGCTGCACATTCCCCATTGCAACAGAGGCTCTGGCTCAACGGAACGGAAAAGCACCTGCGTGCTCACAGACAGCAAGCACTTCTTGCAGAGGAGTGGAGTATGGCTGCCCACGGGCCAAGGCAGAGCCTTTTAACTAGGGGCTCCCACAGGCAGCCCTCCCTGACACAGGCCATCCTGACATCACCTGTTATCTAAAGCTAGCTGTGTTCGTTGAGCCCTTTTTGCTTGCCTTGTCCTCCTTTGGCACTGCTTTTCCAGAGATACTTTGCTTATCCTCAAGTGAGAGCCACACTTGAAACGTGGCACGCATGTATAATGGTGCCCCTGTCATTTTTCTTCCTGTTGTTCTTTTCTCCTTCTTTAATATCAGAAAAAGCAAGTTGCTATTCTGAATGACTGTAGCATAAGTAGGTGTGACAAAGATCTGTAATTTTTTCCTCCTAAGCCACCAAGAAGCCCATTTTCAAGTGCAAAATCCACTTGGTGCACACATTGGTTGTACAGAACAAATGTGGATGCAGCACCAACACCTCTGATGCACACATTGATGCCCTGTCAGGGAACCCCTGTCTAAAAAGGATGTTCTCTTTGGTATGCAGAGAATATTTCATTCCCAAGGACTGCAAAATGTCTTATCCTACCAAATGAGCTCAACAGAGCGTGCTGCAGATTTTTCCCCCTCATTTTACATTTCCTTGGTGGACTAAAACAAGTTTTGGGCTTCACTGGACAGAAAAAAGAATGCTAGACAGGACAGACAACTTTCCATTTCAAAGAGGTGATAAACCTGTATATCTAAAGGCATCTCATTCAGACTGACTAAATTCACTCAGTGGAAGGAACAGATGTTAAATTTCCCATTTCCATCTTATCAAAAGCAAGAAAGGGGGAAAGCTTTTCCACTCCTGAGATGCTCAAAGATTTGGCCAGCTGAGACCACGTCTTACTTTAGACTTCTGAGTACAATGCAAATGTGTCTAAGTACAGCTGAGAGGCAAATCTGTTCTGTGCAAGCACAGTTCTCTCCATATTTGTAGCTGTGCCCTACAAAAGCCAAGATGGTAGCTATGTGAGAGGCACAAGAAGAATCAGCTTTGATGATATCGCTTGTCCCCTACTCAAATCTCCAAGACTTCATCCATCCACCCCAATTCCACAGGTATGGCAGCAAGCAACTCCTGTTTTATTTCATGAAGACAACTGGTTAAGCAATATTCTCAGTATCTTTACTGAAACAATAAACAATATTTTATTTCATTTCCACTAGAAAGGAGTGAAACCCCCAAACAAGCAAAACTGGACATCGAGCCTAGGTCCATCCCAAGAGAATCAAAGACTCAGTCTTGGGCTTCTAACAGGTTCCCCAGACAACAGAATATCAGAGCCTTAAGGTGCTCTCTTATCTCATACATCCACAGGCCTAGAAACAAGCAGGTCAAGGTCATTGCAAGAGTGAGATTCCTACCTTTTAAGGGCTGATGGTGCTTACTTCAAGTCACGCAGAGCCAAAAGGTGTTAAAATGACGACAGTTTCACCATTAGCAATGTTAAGTCATTCCGGTAGCTGTTTTACATTGGTTAGAGTTATTCTTTCTTTCCCTATTAGCCCTGGACATTTGGACTAAAGGTTAATCAGGCAGACTGCTTTTTAGTTGCAGGAATGTATTTTTAAACCTTCTAATTCACTGCAGAAATAAGATTTTTATAACTTGTGCCCTTCGCAGAGTGGTATTAAGATTTTATAACCACTCCCATGAGTGGCCTGAATAATTAAACTTTGCCTTCACCCCTCCTGGACAGTAGGGCCATTGAAAACTCATACAGACCACTTATTTGCTGTACTGTTACTTATCTTTTATACCCACAACACACGAAAAGTAGAAGGTAGAATCATGGAGAATATGTATGAAAAGAAAAGATGAAAGGAAAAGGGCAAAGTGTGTTCAGCTAATGGGTGCTGGTCTGCTTGCTCACCTACAGCTGCACCACTGCTCTGGGGCCTATTCAGCCACCGTATATCATGAGAACATAAGTCAATAAATATAGACAGTTTTATACCTTGCAGGACACAGTAACCATTTCACTCAACTCTTTTTGCATGTGCTTAGGAAGTTCAAAAAATACCACATGGAAGAGCAGCTTCCACCCTCATCTGTGCTGGAGCTTCCCGCAACTGCTGGGGCAATTGCACTCTGCTGTGCTGGGACTGAGGCCCTTGTAGTTGCACAAGGGTGAACTGAAAAGGTCACTAAAAGGGATAATTACAGTTTAAGGGTGATTAAAAGTACAGGTAAACCTCAATTAGGCAAACAGGTGAAACATAGACAACCTCGTCTACACTGAGTACTGGTATGTCTATGCTGGTTACCCACCTTGCATGAGCAAGGTTCCTACCTTAAGTGCAAGGTATTTCTCTCTTGGCCCCTTCAGCTCCCATTTACATGAGGTAGCATCAGCAGTGAAATTGTTTCCCCATTCATACGTGGGGCAGAGCCTAACACCTTCCAGCACCATACAGTTCTGCACAAGAGCAGTCCCTAGATCAGTCCCTTTTGACCTTCTCCCTCATAATTACCAGGGCTCCCTAATCAACTTAACAATGGTCATACATCGTTATTTATGGCCATCACTTACCCCACCTGGGCCCATCAATAGCAAATCCCTATCCCCAGGAAAGCTGGCGGCATTACCCTGGGCACAGAAGGAAGTTGGGGAAATACATCTGCTCCATGGAAACTCAGAAAAAAAAGTCTTCATTGAGACTATGCCGCCAAGCCACCCTGCTCATTGCAGCAGACAAATTACCTCCTGATTAATTCTGTCCCAACAAACGTCTGCAAGGGCTGCCAGGCAGCAGCAACATTTGTTTAATCAGAGCCTCTGGAAAATTAAACACTTTTGGTGCCTGTGATAGATATCACCTTCCTCCCCCTCTCTTGCTCTGTTCCCCAACCACAGTGCCAGAGCTGCTCTCCTCCTCTGCAGCACAGTGAAAAATGGAATTCAGATGAACAATTCAGAACCGATAAATCAATCTTGTTTTACTTATTCTTGCTTCCTCCTCAGCTTTCCTCCCACTGCTGTCCCCTGCCACACAAACACACATACATACAAGTACTTCCTTAGCTAGGTCAGCATGATTTTTTTCTCCTTTTTGTCCCACAATACGTAACAAATTAACCTCACCAATATCAAGACTTCCACCATGCCTTCTGCACTCTGGCTGCTACTACATCATCTGGGTTCATAGTGGCCTCTTGTGAACTGAACTCCCACTTGGATGCAAAGGACAGTTATCAGTTTTATGGTATACTCTTGCCCCTTTCTAAACAGATTTTTCTTTTTAAAACATGATATTCGTGTAAGACTAATCAAGAAGACCTATTCAAGGAAGAGCTAATAAAAACTTTTTCCCCATATTCTTTGGCAAAAGATCTGGGGAGCATGACAGCTGGCTAATTTGGTTGCAGAATACTCCCTGCAAGGCGCTGCTACACAAAACTATTACAGTGAGATTGGTTATGAATTCTGCTTAACTTCCATTTGAAAGCTAAGTAATTATTTGCTGTTAAAAGAGAAATAGTCTTTTGCTCTTCACTGGGTATTAAGAAATTATGAGTGAAAAGAAGTATCCTTCTCAGTCTTCCCAATAACAGGAAGAACCTGGGTCTGGGCAGGGAGGATCGCAGTATACAGTTCAGAAAGGAAGGGGTTTTGCTGCCTTTTTACTCTTTGGAGTGTGGAAGATGAGATTGATCAGGATTCACAACTTGCTAAATAGCTGTTCTCAGATGATGATGGGAATAGAGATGCTTGTTTCTGTCAATACAGAACACATCCTGTTAGCTTTTACAACATTCATCTGCCAGTTTGCTGTGCCTCTGTCTCTGATTTAAAAAAAAAAAAAACAAAACAAAACAAAACAAACAAAAACAAGAAGTACTAAATTGCTATTATCTTTCACAAAGCTATCATTTAAATGAAAATGAAGTATTTTCCAGACGTGTCCAGAGCACTCTAATTCAAAAAGGATTTTACAGCCATTTTTACTATGAGAAAGCTGTTAAGAGTTCCTCAGGAAGGAAACGAATGCATGGATCAGTTCTTTCTGTGCAACCTCAAATGTGTCAGAGCAGTGAAATAAATTATGCTATTTCAGGCAAATCGTGCTGTATTATTTTTGGTAGCTCCAAGCAGTTTGGTAAAACAGGAAACACAAACCACCACCATGAAAGGTTCCGTTACACTTTCTATAACCAGTAGCATACATGGATTTTTGCCCAGTGATGACTGTATTTATCATCTCAGGTGTTTGGTAGACATGCTTATTTTATTGCAGTCACCAGAAATGTCTGCAATAACAAAATACTTTAATTAAAATAGAAGCTAATCTGGAATTTGGGAACGTGGCTTTGTAAATGTGGTAGGGAGCTCCGAAGTCTGCATATTTATGATCATAAAGGTCATATTACCAAACATATCAGTGGGCACTGGTAGGGGCACTTAGCTCCGGTTGATTCCCTTGCTTTCATGCTCTGAAATCTCTCCTCAGTTGAGCAGACTTGCTCCTGATCCAGAAGCTCCAAAATGTGATGTTCACTAGCAATTACACACATTATAAACAAATGAGAATTGTGTAGTCTTCTCACTCATAAGCAAAGAGACAGCAGTAAAAAGTAAAGGAAAATCCTATTTGTAAACAAGTATGCACAGCACAGACATTCACTAGGTAAGATGGTGCAATCCTAAAGCATATTCTAGATCAGGGCTGTCCTAATCGTTAATGTTTTCTGCTGCAACTGCTGTAATACATCTGGCAAAACTCTTTTGGGGGTAGATAAGCTTAGCTCCATTAAGTACAATTAATGGCATTAATTTATTCCAACAAAGTTTTGGCCAGCTTATATCTGGATGAGCTAAAAGTTATACATGGTCTACTTTGTAGAGCTTTTGTTACATTATGAAACACCACACTGAGGGAAAACTCTAGGGAAAAGGCCTCAGAACTATGTTTTATCTTTATGCTTCTAAAAGGAATGCTGCGTCAAATACCACTTGCCATAAGAGTCCTTTATTTCTTGTCCTTGTCTGAACTGAGATCGTTCCTGACAGATGAATGAGGTGAGCATCTCCTTTTGCAGCTAATATTATTGTCCAACTATGGCCAGTACTGCTGAGTGATGTGGACAAAGGACAATTGTCCATCTCTATTATAGGACAGTGTCCAAATTTTGCTCTCTAGCTTGAGAAAAACAGAGTGCAATGCCCATTAAACCTTTTTTACTTAATTTTCTTTTTTTTTTGTGTGTGTGTATTATAACAGCTGCAATAACCTCATTTCACTTTCTTCAATCTTAGTAATTTGACATGCAAGATTCATAGCCTTTCAGTTCAGATGGGACCATTAGATCAACTAGACTGAACCGCTCCTCAGCAAAGGTCACTCTATTTTCCAGGTACATGTGCACTGATCTCAGTATGTTACAGGTCTCTAAACCATCTCAGGCTAGCATCTGGATAAGACTGATAGACACTGAGAGGCAGAGAATCCAACTCTCAGAGTGACTAATTTATCACTCTTTATATCTCCATCCATTTAATTTTAGAAATAACCCTTAACAATCCATAACAGGCCTTCAGCAACTGTATTCAACAAATTGCAAATTGGCAAAAATGCATGAAAATTGGGGAAATTATAACAAAACAGAATGAACTTCGCATTCATGCTGAAGGACTGGGGAAGAGGTCTAATGCTTCTAACCAAAATTCCCTCTTTCTCTGTTTAAGATCCATCTCTCATCTGTATACATCTACACATGCACTCATATATCCTCTAGTAGACAAGGTCAAGACATCAGCAAATGTATCTTACTGCTGGCTCCATATCCTAAGATGTACATGAGGTAATTTCTGAAGAATTCCCTCCTCCCTAGTCGTAACTGCCCGCAAGAACAGAGTTCATCTTCTATGAGAAAAGAAGCATCATTTTGTGGCTACCATCTGCAACATGCCTTATTTATAATATCACTCTCCTTGCCATATGTGCAAAAATATAACTAACCTGATATCATCATAAAGGTGATTACTAGGCAGAGTTTTTTTAAAAAAAGGCAATTAATGCCAGGCTGTATCATTGGCTATTAAAACTCATTAATTTTTATTCTGAATGTAGGACATAAGTCCACATAAAGATATTTGCACACAGTAAAAATTATAGAAGTGATAATCAGAAAGGAAATTATCCATACCTAGACACACGCACATATAAAATATAGGGCCCAATTTAGATGCTTTTAAGTCTTAGCCATACGTGGGAGTGTATTCATGCTGAAAGCGTGGTATTACTGTGGGAACATACTCAAGATACAGATGCTGCCTTAGGCAGCCTTTCTTCCCACACAAATCCTTCTTTGCCAACACTTGGATCAATCTGCATGGATGTAAGGTGCTGAGATAGAGTAATGCAGGCTCACACATGCTTCTTAAGTCTGCTCCAAGCCTGCCCTGCAACATCCTTCTCCCTAGTCTTTGCCACAAAAGTGGCAAGGTATGTTTTCTCAGGTTAGCTAGTTGCTGAGGTTTTGGAGGATTGTAAAATGAAGCTCAAAATCCAAAACTGAGCTAGCTGCATTTTTTCTCTACCCATCTGCAAATGCATTAAGTGATAGTGTGAACCAAGTCAAAGAATGTTAATAACATGGCTAGCAGAGGACATTTGAAATTGCATATGGAAGAATGTAGGTACTGAGCTTGATGGCACAACGATGTGCTTGAACTGTGGTGCTCTGTTTAGACAGAGCTTGAATGAATGCTGACTTCTTTCCCTGACAACTAACAAGACAAAAAAAACAACAAAGGCTCTTGCCAATTCCCAGCCATGATTCATCAAATGCTTAAGATGCCCAGAAACAAAAAAGGTGTGTATGTATTTGTATTCCCTAATGTAGGTAAGACATCCAATCTGCCACATTAAAATATGCTATCCCTGCATCTACTCTTCTCATATGTACTATAGTTGTCTTTTTTTTTTCCTTTTTTCTATCACTACTTCCGCAACATGATTTTCATTCTTCAGATATCAAACCTACTGCCTATAGTCTCACCCTTTCTTCCTCATTTGAGCTTTCCAAGACTGTTTTTGGAGTTGACAGAATCCAAAAAAGAATGCCATGCTGTGCTGCCAAGTAACTCACTCCTTGACATTTTCACCCATGTATTGTATCTAACAGCTCAAAGTCTATTCCACAAACTTCCCAGGAAGATGGGTGCACAATCTCTCTTCCCACCCCACCACTCCACAATCCTCTTTCTGCCATCTAGATTGAACACATGAGAATGAGAGAACCCCTCCAGTCATCATTTTGTTATTATGCAATGGTAAGTTGCCACATGTGCTGATCACCGTGGAAGCAAGAAACTTCCAAGCTGCAAAGGCTTGTAGCTTAGATAAGGCAAATGATAAAGTAGAACATGCTCATGAGAGAATAGCACTCACAAGGGTGTAGAGCAGCTCCATGCAAGTTGGTCTGGACTGCTCCTAAGGCACAGTCCTTGGTCCTGACCTCTTGACTATTATGACTCTCCTTCTACATGTGGGATATTATAGAAGCCGCTGTTTCTCATAGCATAAACGGAGCCCAGCAAATGTTCAACCACTCATAAGACTGAATTCTGTGGAGTCCTGCTAGTTCTGACCATAAACTCATTACAAATACTAAAGAGAATAGGTTTCAGTTTATGAAAGTATGGAAACTACAGAATATCACCTATCAAAACCATATGTATTTGGCCAAACAGGTGAAGAGCCCTTGAACCACTGTTCTTGCCCACACTCAGCGTAGCACACGCTGCCACCCATCAGGCACTAGAGCATCGCTTTGCCTCCAGTGAATCACCTCTCAAGGCCAACAACTAGCCTTTCAAATGGTCAGCTTCCCAAATTGCTATGAAGGATTAAAATTCAGTATGGAGGGAAGATGAGATGCAAAGAAATCTTTCTTATTTATTTATCTTCTTGAAGAATTCTTGCTTACTAAACTTTCAGTTTCACTAGGGAAGATCCCTGCTGTCACACTCCACAAAACAACTAAGCATCAGTATGTTTCTTGCTACTCTTGAAAAGATTTTGTGGATTGAGCTTAAAATTGACATGGATTGCATCTGATGGCTTTCTATTGTGCTCACAGTTCTATGATCCCTGGAATAGTTGTTTGACTCCTCTTTGGACAGGATGTGCTGGTTCTGTAGCTGATAGCTATGTTTCCTTCTTAGTGACTAGGGTAGAAGTGGCTTGAAAACATTTTATTTTCTTCACAGACAACTAATCTCTTATTCAAAGTTCTTTACATAGACTGATATCTGATCTATTGCTCCACGCTGCTCATCTCTTGGCATATGAAGCAGATTAGCAAACACTCATTTGCTAGTTTGAGAAGTTTTGCCCTGCAGGTCTCTGGTCTCTAAGCCACACTTAACCGGCTTTGTGTAGTTCACCACGACTGCATAGCCTGCATTCAAACAGATGAACACATTTGTAAGCTATTAGCTTACAAAACCAGATCAACAGAACTTTTGGAGGAACTAAACCTTTCTCCCTAAAAGCATCATGACAATTCACCCTGCTACTACATGAATTATAACCAAGATTGGCCTGCTGGGAAATAGAGTATTTTTCACATCCAGGTTACCTGAGATGCTGATCTACTTCAAATGTCATTGAACACAGACTTAATACATCATGCTGGAGGGCAGCCTTCACATTGGTAAAAGACCTTCTGCTTCCTGTTTCACCTCCCAGCAAGTGTTGCCAATACCTAAAATGAGAGCAGAGGACAATGCTCCTCCTGAATCCAGCTGGCATCACAAGCTGTCATAGAATGGAGGGAACGTGTAATCTGGAACAAGCAACTAAAGTCGATAATGAACAAAAGGACAAATTTTGCAGTCAAATTCATCCAGCCATTCTGGTTTCCGTAAGACTATCCAGATAATTAAATGAGTTTATTTGAATGGATTGGTGCCCAAATGTTTCTGGCAGGTAAGCAGTCTGTGAGAAGAATAATTGGGAGGATATAAATGAAAACAGGAGAATGTAAAATTTCAGCTAAATATTAGAAAAGTAATGTCAGGCCGTGGAATCACACTCCAACACAAATGGAAGAGGTAGCCTACATTATTTAAAAATTAGCTGGACAAATCACACTGTAAGTTCCATGCTCACTGAGGACTGGACAACGTGACCCAAGAAGTCTTTTGTCATCCGCAGTGCACATAATTCTATCCTGATTACAGATGTAAAACATATTAAGCTTAAGTAAAAATGTAATTCATTATATTCCACTTTGGGTGCATCGCTTATTTAATGGGATGTCTCCTCGGAAAGCAATTTAGTAGTGCAGCCAATAACACTGTCTGCTGTTTAACTGGGACAGAATTAGCATAAATTCAACTTAATAGGGACACATTTAGCTAAGACCAAGTAATTGTGCTACATCACAGCAAAATTCTACAATCCTGAAGATTTATAACCACTAATTGAGACTATAGAAAAAGTGCGTATGTGAAATACCCAACCAACAAAATCAGTGGCTTTAAGTGTGGTGGTGCATTTTTCATTGCTATCATATTCTGTTGCTATTTGAGGCCTTTTTAAATCTTGTTTTTAATGGCCTCTTCTCTTAGTTGGTATGGGTACTTATCAGAACAAGCAGCTTTCCAAGTACTTGTAAGTACTGTTCCACTACCATATGGAAACCCATGCCTTGTTATCACCTCAGATGGGAAAAGAGGTGGTGGATGACTGTTGCACTTCAGCCATATCCCAGAAGCACTTAGATTCTGATACAATTGCTTCTATTAATCCTTGCTAAATTAAGGAAAATGACCTTACTACATTTTCCATATCTTCCTGCTCCTCAGCAAGATGAAAGAGTCATCGAAAAATTAATGTGTCAGCCTGGAGATCTGGACAAATACTACTATTTTCTGATGGTAAAAGAAGAGGTCCAGGCCTTGTTAAAGGGTACAAGCAATCATTAAGAATAGATGATCTAGAACCCACAGAGGCATGTTACAGCAAGAATGACTCAGGCAGTAATCATCACAACATAATTATAAATAGCACAGAAAAGCATTAATTCAAAATGACTTCTCACCTCATAAAGTCACCAATATAGAGCAAGCCATGTGTCAGGGAGCCTGTGTAGTCTGTTACCTGTCTCTTATGCCAATCCTTGATGGAAGAGTTCATCGTGCTCTAAGGAATTATAGGGAAGTTTTCTTCTATCTTAGGTGTGGACAGCTAATTCTCTGCAGCCTGGCAGTGTCAGATTCCCTACAGTTAACTTTTAGTTGTCAACATGTACGTTGTTAATCTAATTTTTGTACCTCTTCTTCTTCCGCAAGAATATGACAGCCAGCAGGTCACTCTATGAATGACTACATCAGACAACAGATATCTCTTGAGTTTGCAACTGAATAAAACTATTTGTCTCCCCGAGTAATCACAGGAGCAGTAATAATCACAGCAGTCCATACATGATCTTGTTGATGATCATGCCAGGTGAGTCTGGAGACTAGGAGTGCTAAGGACAGCTGAAACAAATACTCACGTTGCCAAGAGTATGTATCTCTACAGAGAAAATACACAAAATAGAGAATTCGTCTTTTCTTCTGAACAGTCCAGGAGATAACTATTAAAAGGGGTTAGGTTTCAAGAGTTTATAGGACTCCCACAATCTGCCTGTGACTTCCAGGTGCCACCATCAGAGTACTCGGAGCACCTGCAGAACCTATGTCACATCTGCCAGGCCTGTGCAGCTGCTGTGGATTTCCTGTGGAGCTGGACATGACACTGGACACCAAAGTTTAGGCATCTGATTAGCTCCCACAATGACTCCAACAGTACTTGGGGGGTCTAGAAAAGAGACACATCCTCTGCAGTAAAAGTGCCTTCCACACATGCCTACCAGCCCTTCTAAAACCCAGAACCAAAGCAGAGTGTGGCGGCATGATACAGTACTACAAATTTCTTCATCTTATAAAAGCGTAATACAAAACTCTCACTTGAAAGAAACCCTTAAAAAAAAGAATGTCACTGCACATGAGGTATCCTGCAAAAATACAGACATCTTCAAAACAATCTTGGGATCGTAACCCAAGAGTTGTCTTATTCTGGGATTTCTTATCCACCAAATACTATAGCGTTTCAAGCACCTCCTCACTCCAAGTGACTGAAAACAAATTTCACCAGCTACCTTGTTTACCCATAGACTGAATGGTTGGCTACCATATTCCTAAAGAAGAGATATAATGAATAGGTTAAATAAATTAGGGGGAATGTATACAGATACAAACGGGATCTGTAGCAGTAATTTAACACCCTCCCAAATGGGACAAGAATTTCTAGTATCAGTGTATACAACTTAAAAGTTCAGAGTAGGAACAGGAACCATTTAACTGAATCAGTAGAAAATCACAGCAACTAAATAATTAATTTGGCACAAGTGTGTACAGGCTCCATTCTAACCCAGTTTTCACTGGTTGAAATGAGCTTTTGTTAAGTACTGAACTCTGTATTCAACTGTTTCTTTCCATGCATGAAAATTATGATAACTCACTGCACACAGAAATAGGTCGGAGGTAACAGATGTGAAGTGCCAGAGACCCTGCTCCCCAGTCCATTTTAGGAATATATATAAAAAATATGGTGCAGTTCACCAGAGATACAAAGCAGCTAATTAGCCACCTTTAGGTAACCTTAGTTCCATCAAACCATTTTAATTCAAATGCCTGAGTTCACATTTAAAAGCCTACCTTTAGTTACGTGTATAAACCTAGGAAACATTGAATTTTGCTTTAGTGTTATAAACTACCTTCCAAGTCTACATTTTTACCACTTAGCTTCTGACAGGTTTCTGTCTGCTGAGTTTCTATTATCACTTTAGCATTTAATTTTTCACAATTCTTTTCCAAAACAAGGTGATCAATCTTTAATAGTATATTTGTATAAATATTAAATCAGCTCATGATACTTGAGATTATGTGGTTTAGGGCATAATTTCTGGTAAGCATTTAATTCTTTCAAATCTTATTAAATTTTAATTAAAGACTAAGGCTGAAAAATAAGGGTTTTATCCAGATGTGGTTAAAAACATCTTGAAAACAACTGCCTTTAAAATTGTAATCATGAAATACTTTTATAACAATTTTGTAACAAGGGAGAAAGCAAAGAATGCATGTGTGTATCTGTACGTGTGGTCGCATTTGTGTGAAATGAGAGAATATTTAAGCCCCCTGCCATGAGAACACTGAACACATTATTTACTCATCCCTCAAAAAAAAAAATCACATATCCTGGTAAATAGGAAGTTAGTCACTCCAGAGAGGAACATGAGGAACCATACTGTGAGGTGTATTTAAACTGAAACAAAATGTTTTCAACTGTTTCTATTATAGACTTGTTTCCATTATAGTACTATCAGTATCTTGGGCAAAAGTAATTTAAATGGGTAAAGCAGAACTGGAAACAGTACTTGGAATTATTATTTGAAATCAAATAATCTAGCCTGCCTGCTGGCTTTATCCATAACTCTGCTACTTAAACTTTGAATAAAAGCACAAGTCTGTATTTTTTTCTTTCAAAAATGTTGTGAAGAGTTACTTCCATCCAGACCTCCCTTAAACTTCAAGCAATTACAGACAACACAAATAAGGTATGTCCTTGTGAAAACCCCACACCCCTTTGCCTTGAGATTCCAAGCATACCAAGTTCAATCAAGAAAATTATCAGAGAATAATGATTTCTCCATTTCCAATTAGTTCTTCAAAAAGCAGCAGTATTAAAAAAAAAAAGGGAGGGGGTAAAAGGACCATCTCTGCTATCCACCAGTGTGAGGTCTGCTGACTGCAGCAGGAAGAAATGAACATAAAAGTTTGGCACCATTCACCTAGCTTCTCAAAGAAGCCAATAGACAAGAATCAGCTGAATTGGTTCAGCTCATGAATTTAAGCTTCACCCAACTGAAAGCCTGGTCCTGGCAGTTAAAGCCCTCTAGAAGTTAGAACCTAACTTCTAAAAGACCAAGCTGAAAGACCAAGCTGAAAGACCTCCCCCCACACCTCAGAAAGAGTACGATCAAGAGATAAAGCGTGGCCAGAGAACACCGATGGCAGTTATCCATCCACAGAGGTTATAGAACACAGCAGGTTTTTCAGGATGCACCAAAAATTCATGTACTAGCACCTCAATGCCTTGACAAAGGCTGTACTAGAAACAAAGAGGAAAAGAAAAGCTGAAAGAAATGCCTGATCACCTGTTAACCTCTCCATGTTGCAGCACAGGAAAAAAGACTTTGTGACTTATGTATGGCTATATAATTTACTGTTCAAGGAGTTTTGCAAACATTAGACTTCGAACTGAAAGAAAAAAATTGAGCTGCACATTTTTCTGTGAACAAAGGGACAAAAATTTTCTGACACCTGGATGATAACACACATTGGTTTCCAGTTATGCTAAAATTACTATTAGCAGCCTCTCGCCTGAAATTTTAATTAAATAACCTTTCCTGAGGCACCATATTGCCACCCAAATATGTATTTCACACTGCCTTTCCTAATGTTTTCAGTCTTTACGTGAAGCCCTTCAAGGCACTTTCCTTTTGTACAATAAAAGCCTCCCTGAAAGCCTTCACATACCGTACAAACGACCCAGGATTAAAAATAAGTAGAGCTGCTAAACATACCTATCAAATCCATGACATGCAAATTCAAACAAACCTAAACTTGAGCAGATGAACAAATGCATGCCAGTCTGTGTGACACACTCACTGGATCGTTCAGATGGTGCCTTTACACTATGGAATATTGCCCTCTGGACTTCACACATAAAAAAGGAATGCTATTAAAAATTCAAAGTACAGCTAGGTTTGTTTTTGCCAGCTTATGAATTTGTTGAAAAAGTGACCTTTTAGCTCAGTTTCCCAGAGGTGTGAACATTTTTTTCATACTGTTGATATATGTGCCAGTTTAGAGTAAGTTATACACAGTAGGTGTTTCTAGAAATATTAAAGCCTCAGAGCTTGGTTGGACAGCCATTTGAAAACAGATTGCTGAAGGACAAAGGGACATTGCCATTTCCTCCTCTAGAAATGCTCCCTCTTTACCTTTTTATTTTTTAATTATATATCACTACTGACATCAGGCTGTCAAAGAAATAATGGAATTAAAGTACCATATTGTTTTCAATCCTAAATACCTTCAATAATTCTTTCTTCCATGTTGTGCTTACAGTGCATAGACCTACTGTGTAACAAAGTACTTCAACATATCAGAAGTCAGTTATTTATTTTAGTTTAAGTAAGTTTTCTCACAAATCTGTCTACCTTGGCAGTAATTTTCAAGGGGGAAAAAATGTGTAGTTTTGACAGTAATATTAGTGAGGCAAACTATGCCACTGGGTCCTACAGGCTTATATTCTCTTATTGAACTGTGAAGACCATTAGCATTAATAGAGGCTGGATAAGTACGCTTCCCTCAGCGCATCAATAGAACACCACTGTCAGGGAAAGAAAAGCCATCATGAAGGAACACAGTGCCTATGTTTTCACATGTTTCTCGGAGGTCAGTGTCTTCAGGACACTAATAGGCTGACAACTTTCGCATTGAAACTTAGCTTGACATTTTGGAGCATCCAGAGAAAGTCAGCTTCTGAGGATGATTTGTTAACTCAGCTCAGATTTGATAAAAACACCTTTCAAAACAGACACAGACTGTAGGATGCAACTTCTACTTGCATAATCCTGTCCATAAGCATCTATTACATAAAAAACCCAAAAGACTTAGAAGAAGACTCCAGATTTGCCCTTTATGTACTTTCCAAATAACTTTATGTATCAGACATTACATCTAAATCTTTTCTTTAGTTTTTCTTCTTTTGGGTTTTATTAGGATTCAGGTGAAGATTCATATCACAGTATTTCCCTTACATATAAAAAAAAGACCAAAAACTATGTCAAAACCAGGTCAGTGTTTCCACCAGCGTTTTTGTCACTCATTATCCAGATACAGGGCAAGAACACTACACACCAGAAATGTAGGTCAAAGACTCATCACCACACATGCTAACAAAATAAACCATAATGATGTTCCACAGACATAGTTTAATCTTCTTTCTTTCAAAAAAGCAAATAAAGGACAAGAGACAGTCTGGGATTTGAATCTGCACAACTAAGTAACTTATTATGCAGCATTCTGGAAGCATAGTGTACTTTAGGGAAGGAATTAAATGTTAAATAATGGGACTCAACAATACCCAAAATGGGTGTTGTTCATGTTGGAGTGAGGAAAGGGACGTGATTTCTCCTTGCTGATCATAAGTAGGAGACTGAACTTTGTAAAACAATCTGGTGAAGAAATGTGAAGCCCAACAGAAAAAGAGCTTTGTCCAAACACTACAAGTAACGAACATATAGTAAATATTATCTGCATATTGAAAAGTACATATGAAAAATGTTTCTATAATTAAATTTTAAAGAGGCGGTGGAACATGCTCCTTTATCCTTTTATCCTCATTTGTGATTGAGCAAGTGAGTATTGAAAGTAAAAATAGGCATTTTTCAGCTCCAACCAGGCAAAAGCTCATCTCTCAGTTCTGCTATTACAGTGCCCATGGCAACATATTTACCGATACACAGGCAGATTAGTGAATAACCTAGGAAAACATTCGCTTACTGTAATGCATGACATGTTTTGACAGAGAGATATGAAAACTCATTGTCCCAAGAAAATACTACAGAGGATGTACAGGGCTGTTGCTAGTGTATACACATGTACACTACTGCACATACATGTAGATTCAGTACACATTGCAATTTAAACATTTATTCATGTCATATGTTTGCTTGCATTATCAATGGATAATATTTGTTGGGTTTTGTTTTGTTTTGTTTTGTTTTTTTTTTCCTAAATAGCAATTTAGTCATTCCCTTTAATTGTGAGAATTTCACTTAAAATTAATTAGAATGAAAATTACCCACTTTTTTCCTCTTTTAGTTATTCTTATGTCACCATCATAAACTAGGAGCAACTTTAGTGACCTCAAAAAGGAACATAAAGCCAAAAAAAAACAATTACATTAATTTAAAATCTAGTAACTGCTCGGCACTAGTGTAGGCACATATACTATGGACAGGCTTTTAAGATTCTTTAGGTAACTACATCCAGAATAGAAGATTACTTTCTACCTTTTAGTTTTATTTAATGCTCTTGACCAACATTTCCGAGGCTCTTATCAACCTTACTGTGGTAATTCCAAATGACCTCTGATATAGCGATTTTGATAACACTGCATCCAACACTGCTGGCTCTGTATTGTTGACTAACATCTACCAGAAAACACAAACACATCTCCTACAAAAAAAAAAAAAAAGGCCTCAGAGAAGTCTGCAATTACCCATGAATATACGGAGACAGGCAGTTGGCTAGCCCATGTAAACAGTCCACATCACCAACCACAGAATTATTAGAATTAATACCAGCTGAAGTTTTGACTGGCTGCTGGGAATACTTTGATGTTGCTTTCTTTGAAGGCACAACTCTTCCCTCTCTTCCCCCAGGTCAAGTTTAAGAAAAAAGACTGCAATAACAGTACAATGAAAATGTCGTCAACTGTACTTCAAATGAGAGAGCAGCTCACAGGTCACTAAAGCACAAGGTCACCAGTACAAGGCAGTGACAACTGACATTGTATTACACTCTTACTGCATGACCTCTTTTCCGCTCCTCCTTCTCTGAGCAGACAAAATTGGCATTTTATTTCTGTGTTGAATCTGTGACTTGAGAAATGAGATTTCGAAATAGAGAATGGACTCTGATTTCAGGGACAGCTTGAGATTAAGTATTTATATTAAAACAACATATTTATATAACATATGAGAAAAAATCTAACAAAATGCTTGAAATGTATTCAGCATTGAAACCTTTAGCACATCATATTCAGATCAGATTGTAGTTTGCATACCTCGTCACATGCATCTAGCTGTGAAAGATGAAGAACGCAGCATTTAAACTCACAGAGCTCTGGAGAAGCTGACAGGGATGGTAGCAGGACACAGGTATCTTAGTGTCAGTAGGAGTTGTGTGGGGCGCTGTTACAACCACGATGGGCAACAGAACACACACACAGAGCAAGCTTGCTGACTTGTCCTTGTATTTGTGAATTTATTGACCTACAACTCAGAAGCTAAGATTGCTTCTGCCTGTTGCTTCAGCAAAACAAGGCAGAATTTTAGTATGGAAAATAATAGCTTTGGGTAGAACAATGTAACTTCTTCTACAAGATACACATGAGATTCCTTACTCAATGCTTAAAAATGCTTTAAAAGAATGAGCACAATAGATATGCAGCCTTTCCAGAAATGGCTAACATCTAGTTCCTTCAGCCCAGTAAATTCTGCGACTCAGAAGTCTTCTCTTGACAAATTCTTGTACCCTACTACTTATGAATTATCTAGTTTGTATAGTAATTACTTTGAATAACAGTTAAAGTAATGCCAATTATCTCTAAAAATTCTAAGGTATTTCCATGGTCCTTTTCACAGCTCTTTTTTTTCATGTTCTTCTCCCATAAAAGATTCTTGGTCTATCTTGGGAAAAATCCTTTCTCATTTGGCAGCTCTTGTTTTTTTTCAAAATTGAGATAGAAACGCATCAAGTTTGAATTTTACGTGAGCACATAACTCTTGATTTACGCTTTTCACTGATCCAACTGTCTTTTCCTGTAATCACTTAAAACTTGGGCAGAATCAGGACAAATGAGCTGATCTAGGCCTCCATCCAGGGAAGCACTTAAAGGTGCTGTTAACTGCAAGCACCGGGAGGAACTCTGCTGAAAACCGCGGGCAGATCTCTTGCAGGGTTCACAGCAAGTTCAGAAGGAGAACTGAAATCCAGCTCACACCGCCCAAACTTCAGGTCCACAAAATGAACACATCAATTAAAAAACTCAAACCAAAAAGTAACCATCTATTTCAACTGGTCCAGATCTCTACTTTTTCTTTTTTTGCCATTTTAGTTGTGCAAGCTAACTGTAAAAAAAAAAAAAAAAAAAACAAAACAAAACCCCAAAACACCCCAAAACCAACAAAAAAGCCCGAAGCCACCACACAAGACAAAATGACAACCAAAAGCTGCACAATCTCTGATGCAGATGTAACTATAATGACAGAGGAACTTTCATTGTCTGGGTTGATCGTGTAACTACACAGAAATTACACAGAAAACCAGCAGAAAAATACTTTCAAATGGCATACACCGTGCCTGCCCCAGGAAACACACAGTTCTGCTACTGATGAGCCCTTGGAGCGAGGCCGCACCATGGGCAAATGTTTTTACAGAACTCAAATTATGAAGTCTATCTAAGACGTTCCTTTAAAAAGCAACTCCAGGTATTATGCCTGTAAATCAGCATTTTTGTTAATGAGACTCTGGTTGCACTGGCTGACTCTACTGTCTGATAATCATAATCCTGAGATTTAGATTGTCCTCAAATGGGTCATACAAGCCAAAACCCTAATCACGACAATTTTAAGCATTTGCCTATTTGGCTGGCATTTATTTATAAGTCACCTCCAGCTGCTAGAGATTTTTGGCAGAACCTCCATTTGCTTGCAAGTCCTCCCAAAAGATAGCACCAGGTTCTACTCCTCGATTCTAACCTCTGCCTGTTACCCCCCATGATGTACAAACTTTTTACTGTTTCCTCATAAGCTCTCCTTGCCCTTCAAGCCCCCCCATAATCTCCTGGACCTCTATAAACCACTCCTGTGAGCTATATTAAATTATCTGATACAGACCGAGCAAGAGAGACAGGTTCTTGCTGGATTTTGGTGTGTGGAATATACAGCATTCTCTATAGTTACTCTCTGCACTTGTTCATTTATTCTTTGTTATTTTTGCAGGTTTTTCTTTCAAATTATTTCTTTTGGGCTCTTAATCTTCATCTCTATTTGCCAAAGAAAATGGTGAACAAGGCATGCAGCTCTCAGCAGGAGCAGAAGCAACACTCAGAACGAGAAGAACAGCAAAGCTGACAGCTGTGCTTTTCTGCACTGAGCACAGTGGGTAAATCAATACCCCGGCAGCCCTGCTGCCATCTGTGGAGTTTCTGGAGCAGACGGGTTATTTATAGAAACTTGTTTGCACAAAGCCAATATTTACCTGTCGGTGCTGTCAAAATTTGCAATCCATCTTTGCTGTTACCCTGCTGTTTTTCATGTCAATAGTGGAATTTTCCAAACGGATATACTGTAATGTTCCCCCCACCCTGCCAATGTTCCCTTCCTGCAAGGGTCGGTTACGTTAATTGTTGCAGCAGGAATGCATCTGGTTTCCACGGGGCCTTGGGGATCCTCCAGAATGCTGGAAAGCTAAAGGGATGTCAAACCTAAAGAGCCCATTTCTTTGCCTTGTTCAAGCAGCAGCAGCATGGCATTTCACTGCCAAGGCCAAGCTGAGATTTAATGTTACAAAAACACAATCATCCCCACCCCCCAAAACAACAAAAAGGTTTTCTTTTTGAAAATTTGGCTGCTGCTGCTACTATTGTAACCATAACCATTATTTTGAAGCAGAGAAGTTTTAACGTGAAATTTCAGTGTATTTGCCTTTAGAAGTAAACTCAAATTCTACAGCTATGCCCCAGGAATGAAAAGCATGGGTGATCTCAAGCCTGGCTCCTTGCAGGCTGACATTCACATTACCAAACTACAGGCATGCCAGAATGAGACAAGAAGGAGGAACCAATCTCTGGTCTCTGTCCTAGTTTCTTCAAGTCAGAAGCTGTACTGTACTACTAGGACAGCGTGAGATAGTGGAACTGGCTTCTGCCAGTACCTTCGGGTGGCTGTCACTCTCTAGGACTATTCTCACAGAGCTTTCGATGGTCAGGTCTCTGAAAATATGAGTCCCTCCACAATCAGAGATAAAGTCCTATTGAAAACGGCAGTCAAACCTAGCATCCTACATCTGTATCACTTCCCGTTTCAAGTAATGCAAGAGTGTAACTGCTGCCGTACTAAGAGGCTCAGGTTCAAAACCAGCTCCTGACGGCGCCGCGGGTTCCACTCCGAGCACACTCTCAGCTCCCAGCAGGGCAGCACCCTGCCCCATCACCAGCCCGCAGCGTGCATATCCTGCGAGCTCACAGGACAGGGCTGGGCAAAGCAGGGCAGGGCTTAAAGCAGGAACAGTAGAAACATTTTTCAATCAATGGTTTAAAGAACAAGGATGAAATTACTCCGTCAGACGAGGAATGTATTCTGTGGTCTGTACAGCAATACCAACGGAAGTAGGACATCAGTCAAATACATGCCAGTCTGGGAGCCATCTAAATGATGAGGGGAACAGGTGGATGAGGACACTGAAGAGCAGCATAAAGTCTTTTAGATTTGCTTTGGTTTGTTTTAATATTAATTAACAAGCCCTCTAACTTACACAGCTTCCTAGCCCTTGGCTAGGACACAGAATAAAGCCAGAAAATGGAACAGGGAAATTTCTCACTTTTGTTTTCTCCACCGAGACTCACAGAAAGGATCCTCTTTATATAATGTGGTTTCAGATGGTTTTTGAATATTGTTTAAAGAGCATGTCAAAGCCACAACAAAGTAATTCCTCCTCTTAGATAAGGTCTATAAACTCCCCCCAGGGTAAGTATTAGAGAGCCTGCAGGAAAACTGCTTGTTAGACAAATGGAGCCACAGATGTGACTTTCATCTGGTGCGCAAAGCAGGGATGTTACATGCAAGGCAGAGATACCCAATTATGAAGAGTAACATTTTTAACACATACATTCCTCCAAAACAAAAGACTCCTAGATATTTTCTTTGGGGGGGGGGGGGGGGGGGGGAGGGGAATAATTTTCTGGTCTTGTCTCCTGCACTAGGAGTCCATTTTTATATTTTACAACTGACAACAAAAATGTCGATAGCTGATAATGCTCAGGATCTCACAGGATCAAATCTACTGGTAATAAAGGCTCTTGTCATAGATGCACTATATTCACAACTGCATAATTCTTCTTTTCCTTAACACATACATCTGAAGCATACTATGGGACCTCTAGCACTCAAAGTTCTTCTACAGTCAGATCAGCCCATAGCCAGAACATGGTACTCTTCATGTCACTTCATTATTAACCAGGTTTTATATTTGCAGTACCAATGATTCTCTTGTGTTTCTTTTGTGCAGATCTGGTCTAGCTACCACTGTGCTTTTGCTGTTGATCAGATAAATGTTTGTCCTTTCCTATGAGAAAGCAAACAGTGCCCCTATCCCAAGCCTTTGCTGGTGAAGCCATGCCACATTTGTTAAGCTTTGACAGGGGTCAGAGCTGTAAGAAAACTTCTTAAAAAGAAGAGAAACCTCATGAAAATAGTAATGAGAAAATACAGGCTGAGTTTAAGTCGAACTGGAGTTTGACATGTTCGTGGATACCCAGAAATTCTGCTTAAGTACGGGTGGCATGACATTACCAATTTGCACTGCTTGAATAAAAGGCAGTTAAAAACTTGCCATGGACCATAGTCTGGATACTACCCAAAGGTTCTTTCCTCACTTAAAATACCAGAAACAATTGAAAAAAGGCCATCCCTTTAATTTATGCACTGTGCTAATATTTAGGTTGCACAAATCTAACATCTGACTGCCACAGCTGCTTTTGTATGACCTTGGACACATCATTTAATCCTTCCATGCGTTCATTCTCCTTTTATCTTACTCCCCAGCACTGAAGACTAGCAACTATTACATCTAAGAGAGTGGAAAGGAGAAGCTAATGCTACAGGTAGCATTAGTATCTCTGCTCACTGATGGGCCTTGCTCACACACTCAGGGTTTAAACCAATGCTACTTTGGGCTAGGAGAAAGAGATCCAGTATGGCAACTGAAAATTACAGGTACTTTTGCTTTCCTCTGCATTACCTAGAAATTTCATCTCAGAAATGCAATTTTCAGATATAAGACTACTTCATTTAAGAAATTAAATCCTGAGATAAGCAGTCCCCTTGATCTATACTATGGCACATTATACAGGCCACTTAGTTCTCCATGTAGATCTACGTGGTTTAAAGGGCATTGGGTGTTGTGTTCTGAAGCATGCAACAAGACAGATGGAAGAGAAATTTAATGGCCTCCTCTGCTCTAATGTCTATTACTGAGTTGCATGGATGGGACCTGGATGACCCAAGTGATCCTTTTCAGTTCAATGTTCATTAGGTTTTTTTCCTTTCTTGTGCCTGATTTAAAAGAAAAAAAGGAAAAAAAAGCTGATTGCAGCCTTCAGCATACTTATGTGATTAGGGTAATGAGGAAGAGACCATTTTATAAAGCAGTTCACAGATTCTTTCTTTCTTTAAAATTTCAGAATGCAGATGGTTTCAACCTCCCAGCTGGCAAAGAGGGGACTCCTCACTGTAAGTACCCTGCTTAATCTGGGAACTTCTCAATCAGACACAGCTGAAGTAGTGGCATGATTATAGGCCTTGGTCAAGTGCTGCAATACAAGATGATTTATATTAATCAGCATTCTCTAGAATCTGTGCAAAACAAATCCAACACAACCACAGACCTTGAAAGAAGTCTTTCTTAGCCCACCACTCTGTCTGAAAATACCCTCTTGACAGATGGTAGCCAAGTAATCAAACGTTTACAGCAGCAAAGGACCAGCACACAGCCTGACCATCAGAAACTTCACTTGTACGTGTTAAGCACCTACTGTAAATTTCCTTTTGGTGTTCACAGGTTGGTTTTGACCGTAAGGAAAACTTAAACTTTCTCAAATTTCAGTACAACGGTGCTCTCAATACTGCTGGAGAGCTCCAAGTTGTCAGAAGCCATCTATTGTTGTCCATGACAAAAAAACCTGTCTGTCTCTGCTGTTACTGAACACTGAAATGAAATGCTTATGCTAAGACAGATGTGCCAAGTCTCCTGATTTATGAGGGAATCAACTAATATACACAGGCTACTTTAAATCCAGCTTAAACACCAATTCACAGACAATTTAGAGGGTTAAAGAAGAAAAAGGGGAAGGGAAGGGTGGATTTGGCTTGCTCCACCTAGCTTCGTGGCACTGAGGTAAAGGAGCCAAATGCTTTCTTGCTCTGCCCTCATGAGGGCAACTTCCCTCTTTCCCAACGCTATTTTGCTTTTGATGCCTCGCAGCAAAGCACCAGCCTCTGCTTGGCCACTATGTGGTATCTGCACACTGGCATGATGGGAAGAAGGAGGTGGGAATAAAAGATAAGCGAAGTAGAGAAGTGTGTCAAAAGAAGAAAAGAAAGAGGAAAGCTCCTGCGGTCAAAATTCTCTGAACAATGGGGTGACTTCGGACAAGATTCCGACCTATTGCTCACATTGGATAAAGCTGGATTTTGGCCCCAAAATTGGTACTATTCGTGGACAGTGATGTATTTAAGTGTTAAGAAAAAAGCATCTGTTTTGAAACCTTTTAAAAATCTAATCCGTAATAACTGGAACAGGCATTTCAATCTATCTACACTAGATCAAATGCCAGCTGACTACATGGTTTAGTCCCTTGCTTTCACCTCCAGCAAACAAGACTCTGCCTTACTGGCCAAATGCAAGCAATACCTATGGCTCCAGAAACATGAGCAACAGCCTGTAGGAATCCAAACTGTCCTTCACATCATGAACGTTACCCCCACTGGCCCTATCAGAACATGAGCCTTTTTTGCTCACGAACACGATCAGGTTCATTAAGTTCCTCTCATTAGCAGCGTTTTCCGCTATGTCTCTGCACAGGCGTGGATAGGCTGAGAGAGGCCAGGCACTGGAACCTCCTTTATTCGGCGCAGGAGAGTGTATCAGCCTGGGGAATGGAGAGGGGGTTTTTAATTAATCCAGCATAAACAAAACTGCCTGAAAACATAGTGAAGAATAGAGGCTCAGCCTTCTGTAGGTCAAACCCAAGGGCTACATTCATACCCCAGGGCAACTTCATTATCCTCAGCTGAGCTGCGCAAGGGATTAATTTAACCCTCAGAAAAGGGTCAAGAGAAACTGGGAGAGGAACCAAACAACTCATTAATAAGAGCTATAAGGAGTCATGTTCATAGAGTTTAGTTCAAATTCCTCCTTTCACTTGCTGTTTTTGGTGCAAGCGGGTACATATAGTAACATTACCATTTCTATTCTGCTCCCTCTGCTGTTGTCAGAGCCCTTTGTTCTATTATATATTCTCAAATGACTTCCAGTTTAAATCATTTATGTTCTCAAAACCTGTATGATCTGGTTAAGTGCTCTGAGGCTTGTTCACCTGTCTACTTGAATTTTTTCTTTCACTTTCTTTTAACAGATTCTTAAAATGTACTGTAAGCTGGAGAACATTTTTTTTTTTTTTTTTACGAAGCCGCTTTCTGTTTTATAGCTAATTGTTTCAGTTGTGGGCTGCAAGCAGAGTTCAATTCCCAGAAAGAGAACACTGTCAGGTTCTAAATGTGACTGTGTACCTTAGGTGTAAAATTGTGCAGTAGCCCATTATTGTATCAGCTGCCACTATTAAGCTAGAAAAAGAAAAAAGGGGGTGGAGAGGCAAAGCATTAACAACAGGAACATCCTAGGACTCAGCATTTTTTATGCTCGGGGTCACATTTTTGGTACCATATTCTTTTATTTCCAATCTTGTCTTCCTCGGAGATGGTGGTTATTTGGCCAAAATGGTGAAGAGGCTACATTGTTTTTTATTTGTGTTGATGAACTAAAGCATCCCAATGTAACTGGAATCACTGGAAAATGTAAATGATACAGAAATTTACTTAAATACTTTTCCCAATCCCAACAGTTGTAAGAAAGAAGGTGGAAAAGACCTCTATAATAGACATTTCATTGAAGGTGACCTACCACCTAGCTCCAAAACAACTAATATGGCCTATTCTCTCTCTCTTCTTCTCTCCCTCTCCTTTTCTTGAGGGTTGCCTCATCCCTTCCCCACCCAGGAAGCCAATCTGCAAGCCTTCTCATGACACAGCAGGCCTACGTATTGTTCTGAGAAAGAATACACGCACTGGAGGAGGACACATTGGTTCTGGTTATGCTGCAGGACCACCCCAATCATGCACCAGTGAAGCACCCCATGACCTTGAGCTTTTACTTGACCCAACATTGCTCAACCAACCTCCAAACTGGTATCACTGGTCTAGTTTAAGCCTTAACAGTGTCCATCTATGGCCTATCATAAATTTTCAGATACATTACAAAGTATACTTACTCACATTTTAGCTCGTTCAGACCAAAATTTGGCTCTAACACTGACAAATTTGAGTTTTGAAGGAAGAATCCAAAGAGTCCCTCATTTGGACCCAGTGAGACAGAAAGAAGTTTAACTGAATATCGGGAACAATTTTACGGTTAGCATGTATCACTGGTTATTCTCGTTTCTCTACAAAACCACTTTTGTTTAAGAAAGTTTCACATTTCCTTTAAAAAACTAGAATCATAGTGCTTTAACTACAAAAGTGTCGTCAGCTAATAAAATGGGTTTACATCCGTAAACTTTATTGCAGGCCCTTTGCAAGGAAATCTTAACCCTACAGGCTCAAGTTTATTTTTCGCTTGCTCTGAGCCACAGAATTGAATTTTCAGTATATCTCGCACCTGCAACATCCCATTCAGTAGGACAGTGTTATTGCTCACATGTGTCAGAGGCGGAAAGCCAGGGAGCAAGAGTGAAGTTCTCTTGCTTGGTGCAAGGTAGCACAACAAATCTGTGGTGGATGGAGGAACTGAAGCAGACTGTGTCCATCTGACTTAGTCACCAACCATGCCATCTGACAGCGTTTTCTCCTTTGCTACTTCTCAGAGACAGCATGCAGCCAGATACAAAGAATATCTTCTTGTTCAAAGTTGGTATTGGTATTTTCAGTCCAGATATGGCATGTTCCCTCTTCCCTTGACAACATAGGCTGACAGCTACAACAAATCTTGGTTTACAGTTCTGCTTTTCTCACTGTTCACTCTCTTTTGCCCTCAAACACTGCAAGGATTTGCACCTTGCTTTCATCTCTTGGATTCTGCTGAGTAC
This sequence comes from Tyto alba, assembly GCF_018691265.1. Taxonomy (NCBI): domain Eukaryota; kingdom Metazoa; phylum Chordata; class Aves; order Strigiformes; family Tytonidae; genus Tyto; species Tyto alba. The sequence continues at coordinate 9,840,445 of NW_024881322.1, forward strand.
TTTCTGGCTATTATTCTGCTCTGGTAACACTCAGAGGAACTTTGATTCACCTTTCCAGAGCTATAGAGATGAGTCCCTTTACTAGTTTTCCTGTTTTTAATTAAGTATACTAAAGTTCTCCCAAAGATATGACCCTCTATATGACATAAGAGAGCAGCAGTTATTTATGTTAAATGAGCATATATCTAATAGGCAGCTAGCTTGCTAGCTAGTACCACGTGTGTCTCTGAAGCCTGTCCCTATGATATGCTCTGAGGGTAGCTTCTGAGTGAAATTAATTTGGTCAGTATAGAATTTATTATGCCTAATAGTAAGCTGGAGCAAACCTGAGTGCCCACTGATATCAATGAAACGTTACTGGATAGCATCTCTAAACAACTACAGTCTAATTCCTGATACTCACACTGTTGAAAACAGAACCGCTGGTTTTATAGCATTATCCTGGCATTTTTGCTTCTACATTCCTTTATCTAAGCGACAGAAAGTCCAGTATGGCTCTTGATGACACCAACACAACTGACTGCAGGGGGTTTGGATTATCATGTTTAGAAATTGATGGCTAAGGATCCCGAATTACCACAGGATTAAGAGCAGAGCAGACAGAATCTCACTCAAGTGATCAATTGCTGCTGTCAAACACACACAGTTTAATCTTCCTTTCTATCAAACCTGAAAATACGCATAAAATAGTGGAAATCTGCTCCTCTTCTTCCTTTTTGAACCCATACCTTTTTACGGGTAAAATATTTTCAGAACTCAACTCCTCCTCAAGACTGATACCAGCAGGAAAATAATTTGAATGGTAGGTAACATCTTTAGGCTGCTGTACAGCCTTGTTTCACTTACACATTTGTCAGTATGGTGTATGCATTAATTTAGCTACATTTTTTTGAAGATGCCTTTTAAGTCTGCCTAGAATCACAGGAAAAATAAAAATAACCTGGCAATACAGAGATCTGAATGTTCTGCAGAAATTTACATTTCCAGTGATGAGCCCGTGAATTGTATTAGTAAGAAGCCTAGGATTACAGGGCAAACCAAAAGGCGAAGTATTCCTAGATTATTTATAACATCTATACACACAGAACAAACCATTTTTGTTTTTACATTAGCAATACCAAGCATTCTGGTTATCTCTTCCTATTACATAAGCCTGGGTTTTCTGATAATTTCTAATTTGATGCATGCGTACTAGTGTCATATTAAAAAACCTTCCTGTCTCCAAGACCAAAGGACTCAGCTTTCCCAAGAAACCTCATACACTTTTCAAAGTAGCTCAAATCATGTTTGGATAGCAATTGCATATTGGAGTAATCCCACTGAAACCCATACAATGGCTCCTGTGACTAGTTCTGCTTAGCACAATGGAGAACTACAGATTTTTTTATTAAGCAACCTGTTCCTAGATATAAATTAAATGCATTTTGGTTAATTATCTTCTCGTTTTCTGACATACATAGAGAAAACTGAAGAAACACAAAACTACATTGTAAAAACTGTAACCAAGACCTTTTTTTTCTTAATATATACAATAATGTAGCAGCCTCCTTTTCAGCCATTATATCAGGACTTGTGCCAGTCCACTGCAGAGTTAAAATAAATGTAAAATGTTACAAGCAGAATTAAAGAGCTAAGCATTCACAGCAGGGCTTGGTTATCAACCTATCATGATCTCAAATGCACACGTCTACTTCTGCTGAGTCAATGTGGTTTTAAAAATAGTGGATTCTTTTTCAAAAAAAGATTCCCTACATCTTTAAGGCTGCAAGGGTTAGCATGGACTATTTATAGGCATCAATGAAAACGAGGAAGCCTTACTCTGCTCTCCTACTGTTTGCTGCTTGCAAGAGGAGCTTGCAGGTTTTCAGCAAAATCTCTGCCATCTCTTGACAAAACTGGAATTATCAACAGGGGACAATTGAATGGCAGCAAGATAAATCAGTGCTGTTACAGGATGCCTTGGAATGATGAAACAATTTGATTGACTGTGCTGCTGTGGACGGTAGCAGCCAACTTGGCTTCAAGTACTTTCTGTCTCCTTCTTTCTCCCTGCATCCTGAGATCAAGGCACATAACAAGCTGTTACCCCTGGTGGAACAAACATTCTTTTTTATATATTGGGAATCAAAATTGTTGCTTGTTTTTCAACTGACTCACATAGAGCTCTTTGACATCTTTCATTTTCTTTAGGAGGAGGTGCCTTTTGACTGACTTCATGGTACAATTTGTCCACTTCACTCCAGAAGGAAGACATCCCCTTCATTCTGGGAAGCAGCCTGAAACTGATGGGAGTTTTAGCCCTTGTTTCAACGCAGCAAAGGTTTCACCTTCTGCGCTGTGGTTCCTTTTAAGCACCCCCTGAGTTTTCACCCTAAGCACAATGTTAATATAAGGAACGAATGCTGCTGAGGTGACTGGAATGGCAAAGCAGGACCCTGTGCTCTGCACCAGAACTCCCACACAACCTATTGTGTTCACCTTTCATGGGTGCTCTGTGGCACTGGCCACAGATAGATGCTCCAAATGGACTGTGGCATCAGAGATGCACAATACCCTCATTAGGTTACACGGTTTGACAGCACTAACGATGCAGAGGCAATGATGAGGACACCAGAGCAAGGGCATGATCTGAAGGGATCTAGATTCAGGCCCAGGTGTCTCTGCCTGTGCAAGAGATCGTGATGGAATATGCACATTTCTTTACAATCACAAGAACTACTGACCGATTATCTCTTGGCAGCTCACTACTGCAAGCCTCAACAACCTCTGGGATTTTGGTGCAATAACGCTTTTAAATCATAGCTCAGGAGAAGTTTTGAAACAAGCAGCAACTGAGTTCTGGTTTTAAGTTTCAAATCATATAATTGGCTGTGAGGCTTTCTTATGCTTTTCACATTACAAATCTGTCATGTATCTCTCGGAAAGAAACAAGTTTCATTCGATTACCAATACCCAATAGCACTTAACAGAATTAGAAGGGTGACTATTTCCTCCTTAGTTGAAACCTGACAGCGAAGCGCTTTATAACCCAAATAATCTGACACACATCCAGAAATTGTTTGTCTTATCAACTCCACGATAAACACTGATGCTTAGATCTGTATGACTGAAACACTTGATATTTACTCCACCAAAGAAATTATTGGTTGGAAGTTTTTAGCTTCTACCTTAAGTATATAATAAAAATTCAAAGCTTTGAAATTTGCTGGGCTAGAACCTTTAGCAGTGAAAACTGGTATCAGGATTGGTGCAAAGTTCAGCTGGAAGTAGAGGCCCATGGCTTTCGAACGATGGAATTCCTGCATGCAAAGGTGGGCTGATACATAATTTCATGCATGAACAAGCAGAACTTATTTTGAGATTCACTTGTACCTTTTCTGTACCATTAGAAATGAGCATAATTTCACTTGCAATTGAAAATGGGACTGAAGACATTCTAAGCACAACCCCAAAACAGTGTGCTGCAATAGAGTGATAATTTGAACAGGGGATTTTAAAAGGTAAGTTGGGAAGCGAGAACAAAGGAATTTATTTGTGAAACAACTGTGACTAGACTTTCCACTCTTCTATTAAATATTTAACTGTGTTATAACAGCATTTCAAGGCAGAAAAATTCAAGACCAACTATTAACATATAAATATAATCCAACTTCCCATTACAGTTACTAAGCATCAGAAGTATTTCTAACTCAAGCCTTTGCCTATTTATTCTATGCACCAAAGCAGCTAGTGGTATAGAAGTGAGAGGTTTCACGGACATCATGTACCTCTTTTCAGCTGCAGCTATTTCAAAGTATGACCCTGAGAGCTTGAACAGACCATAAAGAGTCTCGCATTAGGAAGGCTCCCCTTTCTGAAAGCTGAGTGGAGCTTCTGTCAGCCAAAGGGCTTAATTCCACCCTAAGAAAGGTGGGTATGGGAAGAGGGAGAGGAGAAGGTGCCTTGTGAAGGTACAGAGAGAGTCAGGAGAAAAGACTGGTTGATCTACGGTCCTTCCCTGGTACATTTTAACAGGTACATTTTAACCCATTGTGTTGAATACAGGGATCATGAATTATTTTTCTTGCAGAGCAAGGTTCTTCCAGCCACAATGTTCCTCAGCATCATGCTGAATTATCAGATGCAGTGGTGATAACCTTGTGGTCGTGACAAAAAATAGGTCAGTGCTTCTCATCCTTTTTAGTGGCTTCTGTTAGGCACCAGGCAGAAAACCCAATCTAAAGTTAGAATCTTATTAACTTTCACGGCAAAGCACTTGCAGAGCTATATTTGTAGGGATCTAGAAAATCTATTTTTGTTTATGTTTTCAAGTCTGTTTAATTACCTTGGTGAAGCTAAAAAATAAAGAAACGCTCTGCTGCTTCTGAACAGAAGAGCTGCAGCTAATCCTGAAAGTCTTCCGTTTGTTTCCAAGATCCGTGGGTGCATGTCTTCTATAAACGTGAACTCATTCAAATCTTTTCACCATTTCCCCCACTTTTTTTTTTTTTTTTTAAATCCATTTCATTCTCACAGGCCTCAGAATACAGTGACAGCTTTGATCTTACTGGAGATAAGGATATGTGGATAGATTCTTTTTCTTGAAATGCAGACTGGGAGTGGATCCAGAGGTCAAGACAGAAGGTTACATATATTTGAAAACCCTGTTTAAAAGAAAGTCCATTTGTGTGGCTTCTAATACACCTTTGGACGTGAATCTTGAAATATCTAGCTGTGAATGTGATAGATGCTCTCTGTATCATGATGTTCCACATCTTAAGAAAGTTGAAGTTCAAAGAGAAGGGAAGACTAAGAGAGTTGGGTTTGTAGCTACGGAACAAGCACTTTCTTTGCCACATCAAAAGTGCTGATAAAAGCAGTCTACCAATTCAGGATAAGAGTATATTATTTGATGTATTAATTTGACAGTGTGCTAGCATTAATACAAAGATCTCCTTTTCCATGCCATTACAAGATTGATTTTGTGCATTACAGAGGAGCTTAAAATGCCCAAACTACAGCTAATCAAAGTTCTAGTATATATGAAGGTCATATGTGTCCTCTGAGGTCTGACTTTTACACATTTTTTTGAAACCACTAAATTCTTTATTAGTGAAACCTGCCAGAATTTTTGTGAAGTCCACAAAAAAGGGATCTATGCCCCACAGACTTTTCAAAATGTTGCAGATTTATTACAATACGTATAGGTTCTGCAAGTTACTGATACCTAGGATGCAAATTAATATTTTCATTTTTTCAGAGGGAATGTCATGACCCTTACTGTATTGGAACTTTATTTAATTTGTGTCAGGTATGTGTACAGATGATGCTACACTTGAAAGAGTAAGTATGGAAGACAAAACACTGTCCAGTTACATGGCTTCTGGTTCTCAATAAAGAACTCAAAACTGACTCTCCCTGATATAAAGCCAATCTTCCTTCTTGTCATCCTTCTCCTTACAGGGACATGTCCCTAAGAGGGGCTGTAGTTCCTAATGATGGGGTGGGGTGGGGTGGGTGTGCTTCTTTTTCTTAACAGGGGGACAAAACATCTGGAGGGAAAGAACATAGGGCAGAGCAGAAGGAATTTTGCTCCGCTAGAGCAGGGGAGGACCCAGATGCTCCGAGAGAATTACCAGTCATACCACCTCAAGAGAAAGGGAATTAATAAAAAATTCTGCCTGTGGTAATCACTGCTCCTGTTCCCACCTTTCCACAGGAGCAGCGTGGGGGCAGGGTATTAATTTATTACAGTATTCTAGTTCTGTATTCGTTTTACAGTTTTTGCAATTAAGAACAGTAAAAAGTGGTGGTTTGTGGCTGTTTTTTTTAAGAGACAAAATAAATGAGCACTATGAAAGTAGCACACTCAGATAGGGGCAGACATGGTTTTAGGGGCCTATGCTGGGCTAGACTCTAATTGCAAATGATAACATATGTAAGGTAGTGACACACGATTCCTCTTTACGAGACCACTCCTGAACTCCTGCCAAAAATCCCTCTGTATGCCACTTAGTGCTTCAAGACAATGGAAGAATAATGACAGGTCTGTAAAATCTGCTGGAATTGACAGTTCTTATTGTTCCAAAAACTTTTTGTGACGCACAGGAGTTTTCAGATTAGCACTGCACAATGTTTAACAAAATGGGTGTCAAGCAAATCAATGGGCTTTTCACGATTCACTTGTCTTTGTTTTACTGCTGTTCCATTTTTATTCTGTGCTTCGTGTTGCTTTGTTGTGTGCACTTGCCATCTGAGATGTGAGTGTGCATGTACTGAACAGGGAGCAAGAGCTTTCTGTGACTTGGCATGATGCTCTATGTGAGCCAACTTTTCCTAAAGATGTTTTTTTTCCAGACACAAAAATAAGGAAATGTTCTCATTTGAGCGGTTAATCTCACTTGGAGTTATGACTGTCTGCAATTCATTTGGATGTAAACACATTGAGCCATCTGAAGAAGCGTATTTGGTTTGTAGTTTGTGTAAAAGTTGTACCTACTCACTTGAATAATGGAGTGAAAACAAAAATACAACTGAGGCAAAACTGAAGACTGGCAGCTGTAGCATCTGCTTAAAACATGAATGACCACAATGTTTTTACTGAGACTGAAGGAGGGTGAAGACCCAGGGAAAGAATGAAATATTCAAGTTTAGTATCTCTGGACACACATAAAACCTCCCCTTCTGGATTTCTGCTCTACACTTCCAGTATAGACTAACATATGGGAATGAGGCTCTGTGAGCAGACGAAGGATAACCCATTAAGTTCAAAGCCCATGGAAACAAGTGGAGTGTCCATTCCACTCGGGTTTTCAACATTACTGTTGCTGAGGCAAATAGAGAGGAAAAATAGCCTGCTGCCTTTGTAAAAATCTTGCTCTTCCAAGAAAAACGTATGCATAAGACTGAAGATCAGATCAATGTCTGGTGGCTTCTCGTGTAAGTCAGTGGAGGCATGCCAATTTGGTCTGGCACCAAGCATTTTAGAAGACATATGAGCCCATCGAACGAAGTGTTTTCCAATGCAACCAATTAAAGCTACCCCAAGATAGCATTTTTCAGTTTCTGCATCCTTCCAACTGCTGCCAGCATGCCACAGCTCTCACTGAAGCCTACTCACTCCTCTGTTGCTGGAACTCTTATAGACTGGGAATCTGAAACGCCTCTCCCACATAGATCATCCCCAAGCACTAACGACAAGCAACTGTTCTCTACACCATCAGGTCAAAAATCTAATGCAAGCATGGCTTTCACTGCAACGCGACTTTTTCTACCTCAGCAACCACTGTGGTTTGAAGCCCTCAAACAAACTGATCCAATGCACTATCCAAAGCTTAGCAGTTATAGGCTGTCTCTCTCCCTCCCTGTCCCTTTCCTTTTATCTGCTAATGCACAGGGATAGACAAGCAAACAAATCCCTTCAAACAGGGTTATGGGAGATACAGGAACTCTATCAGTCACACAGTATTTGCCTAATGCTCGTGACTAAAGTCGAGAGGTTGATGTTGTTTGAACTATACCCCTGGACCACTAACAAGAACTAAAATATTCCTAAGAGTTGCAGTGACCTTAAAGGACAATGTTCTCCTAGGATTTCACGTTATCAATCAGAAAATAAAGCAGAAGGTAGTAAGTGTAGAATTATAAAACCCAAAAGGTGCAATGGAGCTTTCAGAACCACCAGCCTGGAACCAGGAACAAACCATGCCCAGGTGTGCAAGAGCCCAAGCTCTCCCTCAGCTTTTTATGGAATATCTCAGCCTAAATCAAAGCATGGGGAGTGGGCACATCTCTTTGCCTAGACTGCCATACATGATGGGATTTTCAGCTACATCAGTGCTAAGTGAATACAAATGAATGATACAAGCCCCTGGGGAAGGTGATATAGCAGCTAAATATCTGCTTCATTTCAAAAATTTCATTCTTGGCACTTGCATCACTGCTAAACAAAAATAAGTAATGCAATAAGAGCTAACGGTTATCTCTTTTCTGCATAGATTAGGAAAATTACATTGTTTTTAAGCCCAGTGACACAGGATGCCTGGGGCCATAATTTCAATAAAAGACAATTCAAACATCCCTGGGAAACACAGGGAAAAGTGACTTACATCTATGTCTTCAGAAAAGGCAATAATTCAAGCTTAATGAGGGGTCCTCCTGCATTTGTGATACACTGGGTTAAACACTCGAAAGTACACAGAGGAGCTTAATATAGCCTTCACCAACAGACACTCTCACTGTACCGATGCATTGAATTCTATGTATGTTCTGTATTTTTCTAATTTATTTTGATCAAACAGTTTTTGAAAACACTGTCAATTCTTCTTGGCATCAACCCTGAGACAATGCCGACACCTGTAACTGAAGGCGTAAGCTCCACAGACACACCTTCCTGCAACAACTTGAAAGGCAGTATCTTAAAAGGAAAGCTGACCAGTTAAGACATATCTAAAAAAAAAAAAAAAAAATCACACCCTCAGCCTGAGATTCCCAGGCAGCAATGTGACTTCCCAGCAGCTCCCAACACTGGGAAAGGAAGTTGTGCGTTTAGTTCTAAAATGCACACAAGACACCAAAAATGGATCCCTCAAAAGCAGCCAGATTCATATGATATTTACATCTAGTTTGGCTACTATAAAATTCCTGATACACATGACTAGCTCAGGCAGAGAGTGAAAATACAGGAAGTTTTTTCTAAATCTTTTTGTTCCTATTTCTATCCCTTCTCCTATGTATTTTCACAAACCAGTTAAGATAACCACAGCCTCTGAGAGGGTTAAGCAGAGAGACATCCACGAGCTCCGTGCAGCAAAGCTCCCAGTCTAACGGCAAATACCTGATAAAACATGAACAATGCTGAGCCGAATTCATGGCTGGTGTAACTCAAGTAACCCCAGAGGGTTACAGAGGGACAGGCTGCATACATCCCCCCTCCCCCTTCTAAATATACCGTTTCTGCTTCACAGAATCAAAAGCAGAGTCCCAACAGGCAAAGGAATCAACTTCTAACTCATGCCCCGCAACGGTGGAAAAGGAAACTCTCCACACTTTTCATGTACTCACCTGTTTCATCAACAAATGGGGAAGCTTTTGAATTAAATGTGTTTTTTAAAAGCTTCCTCCAAAGAAGAAATTAATTAAAACAAAAAAAGAACATAAAGGGCAGGAAAAGCGATGGTTCTATGTGCTGAACACAGCAATGAATGATGAGCAACTTGTGTTTTCTTGGCTCGGGTTCTGAACTAATGTTTGACAAACCATTGTAAAAACGTGCCTGTTATTATTATACTGACACCACAGACGCTGGTGGCTACATATGGGCACTGTGGACTTTTGTGCCTGTGATATTCTGCTCCATGTGCTTCGCTTTCCTTTTCAAACACCTAGGCACTCTGAAATGCCCTGGAGACTAGAGCATCCTTCCACAGACTAATCTTAATAGGCTAAACAACCACCCAAGGCAGTGCAAACAGCTAACTAGTTTGTCCGATGCCTGAAACCGTTAGGAAGAACACGTCTTGCTACACGCGAAAGAAAACCGAGAAATTCTTCACGCTATTTGCAGTTGTCACTGATTCGCTTTTGCTATTCCCTGAACCCATTTATTTGTCTCTGCCCGGGCTGAAATAGCAGGATAAAGTACAGGGATTTACTTACAGAGATCCCGTAGCTCCATCCTTCCCGACGACAAATTCGCCTCCCACACGACAGTGAGCGAATGACTTAATGCTGCTTTTTGCGGCAAGCACAATGCGCGCGAGCGGCAGATGGTCTCCGACGAAGCTCTCTAACGAGATCCGTCCTCGGCGTAGCCATGTGAGAGGAGCAGAAACACACACCCCCCCCCCCCCCCTTTCCTCCTTCGCGCACACCTTTGCCTGCTCCCCGGTCCCCGCGCCGCCGGGGCGAGCGTGTAGCTTTGCTTATGTCGCGGGTACCCGGCGGCCGGTCGGGCTCCCATTGGCACAGCCGGGCCGCCGCAGCCAATCGCCGCCCGCTCCCGTTTCGGGGAAACTCCTGCCCATTTATTTAGCATCTTGGGAGACCATATTTCCGAGGAAGAGCGCCGCTCCCCTAGCATCCTACCATCAAACCGGGGGAAATAAATAAATCAGAGCTCCCCACCTCTGCGTCTCTCCCCTCTCTGCCTGCTGGTTGTTTTTTTTTTTTGTTTGTTTGTTTTTTGTTTTGTTTTGTTTTCCCAGGGCCCGGTGCTCGCCGGAGGGAGCGAGGCAGCACCGGTGGGGACCCGGCGCCCGCGTCCACCTTGGCGGGGGCTGCGGGGGAGCGTGCCGGAGCTCCACAATTACTCGCTCCATCGCCATGGAAACCGCCTGGATGCAGCGGGCTGGATTTGTGTAGCACATCTGCTGCCAGGCTCATAATCAACTGCAATCTCATCTTTTTCTCCTCTGCTCTCGCTGCTTATTTGATTGAGAGTTTGCTTTCTCTTTTCATACACGCTGGGAAAGTACACGCAGACAGAGCTGAGCACACGCTGACTTTCCCCCTGCGCAAACACACTGCGTTACGCATACGTATATGAACATAGGTACATGAGCAGCATTCACTTGTATGCATGCATTTGCTAAAGTAGTACACTCCCTGTGTACCCAAGTAATACACATTACTTGTATTTTAAGTTTGAGTAATGGACCAGCACAAGACTGCTGTACGGGCTGTCAAAATACTACATTTCACTTTCCAGTTCCATAAATTGCATCTGTCCAAAATGGGGTCAAAATCTGACAAGACTATTATAGAACTTCCTAAGCAATCTGCTGTTTTGCTGGTGGGCTTCAAAAATTATATCTGGTACCGACAGACGGTGACCTGAGTCTTCAGGCAACTAATTCTACACTGGGTGTTCCCTATTCTGCCCAAGGCCTGATGAAACATGCCACCAGGAAAACTTGACGCACAAAAATGTTGTTACCTGTGGATATAAAACTCTGTCCTACCTTCTGACAATACAAGAAAGGATAGATGACTAGGTCAGAAGAGGAAAGGAAGCAACAGTTGAGAGAGAGAAAAGATTCAAAGGCATTCAATAAATCAGCAAAGGGACTTCGCAGTTGAGGGCAATTTCTGGCAGCTTCTCAAACTTTCTCTGGGACACCTGAAGAAAATCTTTCATTCCCTCTATGCTTCTGTTACTGAAGCTCTAAAATGGGGAGAGTAAATGCATCCATTTATACTACAAAGACAAGTCCAGACAGACTGTAAGACACTGACATACTATTATAATGGTGTTAGAGAAGAATTTCAGATGGAAAAAAGAACACCTTCCCTTTTCATCAACACTTAATTTCATTTATTTAACTAAAAGAAGAATAAAAAATGAAGGCCCTTCTGAAAAAAAAAAAAAAATTCCTGTATTGCTCTAACAGAAGTCCACTGCATTAGCTATTGTAAATAGCAGAGTTTTAAAATGCATTATGACAGAGCCTTGCAGGTAGATTCCCATGTCTACCTGTATAATAAAGTCCACTCCTTGTTAAATGTCTTCTACCTGGGCCTAATCCAGAGTCCAGGAAGGTCTTTGAAGCCCACTGGTCTAGTGCTCAAGAGCAAGGCCAAGACGAGAGCTACACCAGGAGATCTAGCTTTTCAGGACACCTGTCACTCAATTATAATTTCTGACACAGAAACGAGCTTTTAAAAGAACTGTATTTTTTAATGGCTCAGGATGCTGTAAGGATTCACTTCTTGCAATGCTGTACTTCTTCCGGTTTTTCATTTTCCTTTAGAGTAGCACCACCTCCTACTTGCAGCAGCACTATTGCTAGAATCATTACCCTGAGCTTGCAGGCTTTTGCAGGCACTTTTTCAGTTCTGAAACATTAAACTGTGGAAAGATGTTCAATGTACATTTTAGGGGCAGAGTGGCTAACTAAAAAGCCTAGATTTTCTGACAGGACTTGCTAGGAAAAAAGCAATCTTTGCAGTTTCATCCCTCTCACACTCCTCCTTCCACCTAAATCACACAGGGGAGAGGGTGGTCTGAGGGTGTAGAGCATACCTCATCATTTGTGTGAGAATGCTGAAGCAGTTCAGCAGTTCTAACGTTCATTTTGCAAGCTGTTATTGTCATGTCTTATGTAGAGTGCTGTCAATATGTAGAGATTAAAATAGTCATGCAAACCATAAATAAATATAGGAAATGCTACTGGACAACAAAAGCAACTGTGAGATTCTGAGTGGGTCTCTATACCGAATCTTTTTTTTTTTTTTTTTAAGCCAATATTAAATTGGAGAGCTTCTTAATCAAATAAATTCTTTCCTTCTGTTGTATGATACGCAGAGTTCAAAACTCTCCATTAGGCTGTGCTTTGGTAAACAAAGCACTGCTGCAAACAAGTGTAATGAATATCAGTGCAACTTTGAAGTATCTGGAGAAACCTTCCCTTGGCTGAGTTTCCAAAACTCTTTATCTGCATTTCACCCACTGACAGGGAGAAGACTGCGTCTCAGATTAGGGCAACCAGTCAAGAACTCTGAAGACCCATTTTTAAGGACTTTTCCTACCATAGGAAACGAACAGAAGTGACAGAGATCTCTGCTTCTGAAGGCAGCAAGCTGTTAGTTTTAACTTTAAGAAGCCTCACCCTTTGTCACTTTCTTTTCTTAGTAATCTCCCCTGTAAATTGCATTTCCTTTCCTCCCAAGGTTGTGGTGTGAGAATAAACAGACTAAGAATTTTACTGCACTCTAAAGCAGGACAGGGCACAAATACCTCAGAAAACTTTTAAGGGAGATCAAAAATTCAAGGCTAGAAAAATCCAGGCAATTTCAAAGCAACATAATAAATGAGATTTGTGAAAAATCTTCTAAGACAGTGGGATAAAATGATGTCGTTCAACCAAAAGGATCAAAGATTTCCAGGAAGGCTTTACACCGAAGCTGTTACTTGCCAATCTGACAGCAGCTCTCAGCAATATGCTGTCATGGGCTAAGACCTGTTTGTGTGTGGGAGCTGAGGAACAATCAAGGGTGATATAATGCTTACTCATCCTTCTAGATCATGGGGTTTACTTTTTTTTTTAGCCTAGATACCTACACGGTTAAGACAGTTAACCTATTAACACTTCCCAAATGACAGACTCTCTGGTTGGCTCCCAGTGACTCCTCTTCCAGTGCCATGAATTATCCGACAATTCTCAGTATAATTTCCAGCCCTTTCAAAAGTCCATTTGTAGAAGCAGATGATTTGCACCAGGAACATCTGGTCCTATTCATTTATTCCAGGAATACCTACAGATCTCCCTTCCACATCTGTATTGCTGAAGTGGTAGTTAGGACCTAAGCTATAGATAATACAAACAAGCATTTCAGAGACTTTCAAGGACATATTTCACACTTGGTTTGGTTTTCCCCAAATCCTAATATCAGAATACCTTATGCCTCCTTTACCAGAAGCACCCTACACCTTATTTCAAACAAGCAGGTTTGGGGATTTTTGTTTGTTTGTTTCTTCTAATATTACTGCATCTGAAAGGAGTTTTTGGATAGCAATACATTAACACAAATTAAAATGAAAATGCTGGGCCACAGCATAAAGAGATATCTATCATTTCTGCCACTTAAGACAGCCTTACTACAAACCACAAAGCTTATCTGACTAGGAACACCAAGTGATATATAAGCTTCTGAAAACACTGTCAGGAACACAGCTTTGCAAATCAGGTTAGACACGACCTTCAGAGGTGATCTGCCACCACAGCACCCAGAAGGGTCTATATGAATTAGAAAACCACAGAAACTTTCATTCTGCAAAGCGTGGACGGATTTGATTTCCACCATTCATGCACCAATGTGCATGTTCAGTAGTCACTACCTTCTCCTGTACTTTGAGCATCCAAGCCTCTTCCTGCCCCCCAGGCAAGTTGCTCCCCTTCTGAGGATGTATACGTATGTTAAAAGCTTTAAAGATGAAGGTAGGTGCATTAAAGAAAATCTCCACTCATCTTACACAAATGAAATCAGAGCTTTATAGAGTTTCATACAACAGTCTTGGTCATAGACAACAGCAGTCTGGATGATGACTGTCTAGGGGTGTTGAATTTGCAATACTTCATCTTCTCTGACAACTGAAGCTCTTCAGCTAAGCCAAAGACAGCCTACAAACAATCCTGAAATTGGCTACAGGAACTGACATGAATATTTCTCAGTTTTCCTATTGCTAAACGATTACACGTAGTCTGGGTGGTGAAAGGAGACTTCCTAGTCTAGACAGCACGACTGTAGGCTCCATTTCCACCTCCAATGTTAACTCCAAGAAGATCTAAAATGCCTCATGTTTAATGCAGAACCAAAATATCCCCATCTTAAAAGAAAAAAAAAAAAAACCAAAAAAAACCAACAAACAAAAAGAAGAAAGCCACCACAACCACACATAAGAAACCTGGTGTAAAGAAAGGAAGAAAGAGAAACTGGGCTGCTCAGAGGAAGACTATTCTGTCACAGTGAATAGATTCAAAGTTGGATAGATTTTGATACGCACTCATGCAAAAAAGTAAAATTATTTCCAACCTTGACACTGGGAACAGCAGAACCCTATCTGACAAGCAACCTCAAGTGATGTTTGGGTTTGGAGGCAGTGTCATATACAATCATAGTTAGTTTGTCTTTGTATAGCTATCACAAAAATCCCCTTAAAATACACAACTCCCTGCAGCTGTCTGCAACCTTTAATTCTTGCCATTTCAAACATACATAGCAGTCATATAGCATGAGAGGGCACTGAAGAATTTCAAATCAATTATAATAAATCCAGACAGTGGACAGAAACAGGTTTCACAGTACACATCATGAACTTCGAGATTCTTTACATAGCACTCTTAAGTACACAACTGCAAGGGCCACAGAAATCACTTAAGAGTTTTACAAATTCCAGTACATTCAACCTATATGAGCACTATCTGCCAAATCTATCACATATTCATCATCTGCACTTGGGGTTAGGATTGCCCTGCTCTCTCCTTTGCCCCCTTTGTTCAAATGCATATCATATTTTTGCATCCAAAAACCTTTGCAACATGCTGAATGAATTTTCAGTCATGTCATTTTAATCTTAGTTCTCTCATTCACTCACTTAGTTTGGAGCACACGTGGCCAGAACAGAACAATTTCACATCGCTGCAGCATTGCACCTGCAATATTCTTCTACCTTTAGCTACTTCTCCCAGCTTGTGCTTTGCACAGACTACCAAACAAGCAACACAAGCTGGATTTACCTGCAATCCAAACAGCCTGAGACTTCCCTTTAATGCTTGGTCTCCATAAGGCAGGAACTGAGGAATGTACATTGTACTGCTGACACTGTTGAAACAGATTATGCCATGTATGTATTTGGTCTTGCCTCTCCTATATGCATGCAAGCTCCCCTCCACCTTATTTATTAGTGCATTGTGGTTTTCTTCTGGAAATTGCAGATTAAATCTCTACTCAATCATGTGAAATGGCTACAGAATTATTTATTTTCCTTTTCTGCTTTTAACAAAACCAAAGAACAACAGGAGGGACAAAATAAAGGAAAAATTAATCTGTTTCAGGTATCTGAACTTACTCTGATGCTGTCATGGTTCACTGTTTAAATAATGATGCATGATTTATTTTTTCTTAATATGTTAATTACATAAACAGGTACTTAGAAACTACTTAAACAGGAGATTATTTACCCCACTGACTGTAGAAGCCCATGTGTCAGCACATCTGCTGCACAGGAAGATTAAATCTGTTCACAAAAAAACTCATGCTCTCTCTTGCTAATGGGGAAGAGGTTACTAGCGTGAAACCTGAAGCAGAGGCTTTGGGTTTTGTCCAACAGGTCCTTAAGACTGGCACAATGGATAATGTTAGCAAACATCTCTGGATTTCTAAAAAAGCTCTATATACTTGCCTAGGCATTCTGGAAAAAGAAATGGGATTTTTATTCAAGTGAGTTTTCTATGCGTGTGTTTTAATGTCAAAGGCTTCGGCTCTGTGTTACTTAAGAGTAACAATCAGACACCCAGCAGCCTTTAGGGGAACTGTGATTATGCACTTTTAAGACCACAACAGCAATGCTGGTTGATGATGTTTAGAAAGAGTGTACTAAAAACAGCTCAATTACAGAGTTATCTTTGCCTTGGTTCACCTTCCCAGCTGCTGTTGAAGGACCTCCAGCCCATTATTTTAATAGCTGTTGATGAGAGCCTATCCACCATTTATCACATTCATCTGAGGGAAGGGTAAGTGTCAGAAGGCTCTGGAGGTGCAGAAAGGGATTGCCAAGACTACAGTTAATGAGAAGAACAGAAAACATGAGTCTACTTTCCAGGTCTAGCAAGTGCACAACAAGCTTTCTTGAGAAGAACAAGCTCTGTCTGCTTCCATCTCACGTGGGCATGAAAGTCAAATTAATGCTCACATAAGCTGAATGAACAGTTAGGGCTGTTTACCATATAGTTATTTTTTGGCAAGCATACTCTAACAGGAGCAATTTACCGAGTGAACACTTAAGCTTTAGCTAAAAAGGGCAATGCCCTCCATACCCTCATAAAGCAATTTGGAGCACACAAAACGATCTACTGACACTCCTATTCCGTGCCAGGCTCTGGCAGCACGTGTCTGCTCCCATGGGCTTCAGAGCCTTCCTAGGTTAAGCTGGGCTTTGCAAACACCCTCTCCTCAAAGACATTAACAGCCACTTTTTCAATCCATGTACATGGAAATGTACAGCCAAATATACATACCCCAAACATGTGCCACATGCACAACAGAAGCATGCCCACACACGCCCATTCACAGCCAAATGTAGTATAAATAACCTTGCTATATAAATAGGCTTGCTTAAATGAAGTCTCTTGCTTAAATAAGGCTGATATAAATACTCTTCCTTTTATGCTGCCTGTTGCATCTCATGTTTAAGTCTGGAAAGTGGCAACCATGTTGGGATGACTGGAGGAACCTGAGCAAAGCATATTAACACCCCACTCTAAAAGTCAACAGATACGAAGGACAGGTGAGCTCAGCATCCTGATGTAGCATCACTGGTGAAGATTTTGTGAAAAGGAGAAAATGCAGGCAACTTTATTTTGTGTCTCTGTGATATCAAGGTAGATAAATATTAGTAAGACAGGCAATAAGAAATTGCAAACAATCAGAGGAGATCCTTGAGCACTGAAGCAGCAGCCCACACAAAACTAAAGTTATAAAAATAAACCTTACATTCTCAGTTAAAAAAAAAAGAAAGGATAAAAGTATTAGAAAAGAAAAAGTAACTCTCCCCTCTTTCTCTGCATCTTTGGAAGGGCACCAGATGCCTGTCCATACTCCTCACTATGCTTAAGTCTGTATTCATCAATACGGTTTTATGGACATGTTCTGTCTTATCCTTTTCAAAACATTTCAAGAAACTGTTAAGACTGTTTTCTCTGAAGATGGGTAGGAAGGACCGGCTGTCAGAAAGGACTCTCTGAACCTCCCTCCAGCAACCCTACTTCACATTCAGCCCACACACCAGGCCCAGCTTTATCAGTGTTCTGGCTCATTTTGTCAGGGCTGTTGCATCTGTTCAGAACTTCCTTCCCACTAATGAGTCTCTCCCTAATCGATCTTCAGAGTACATATTTCTTCAGTCTCAATCATCCATGAGCTAAAGATGCTGTCAATACTGCAGCATGGCCATGCTCGCCATCTCAGAGGCAAATCTCGCCCTGTATTCATTCTCTTCATTGAACTCTCTGCTCTTTGCACATGGTAGGTGGAATGATTACTTCATCTTCCAAGTGAAAAGACAAATTTATAAAGGTCAAGCAATGCAGAGGCAGTTGCAACAGTGGGTACAAACTCCAAGTTTTCTTCTCCTTTCATTCCACAGCCTCTGAAGCACAAGCATGCATATAGTGCTAAGATAGTATTATTTCTACCTGTTACATTACTACTTTGTTCAGAATTGGACCATTTTCATTTCATTAATGCTTTCCTTTAAAAACATTTCAGAATTGGTTAAAAAAAAAAAAAAAAAAAAAAAAAAAAAAAAGAAGAAGATAGAGGTTTAAAAAGATTTCAGTCTTCCTTAATCATGCAGGGATATATTTTCAAAGCAGTATGCCAGGAGTATTCCACGTGACTCCCATTCATGTTAAAATTAGAGTCACCAGAATAAACCCCATATGCTGCTTTGAAAAGGTACTGCAACGTGTCCAAGGAAAATTTCCGCAGCTTAATGGTGCTTGCACATTTTTTTCTGCCTGCTATTCTTCCTCTGATTCCTGAATATATTTTTAACAGCCTTTTCTTTTTTTTTTTTTTTTTTTTAATAACACTTTGTACTATTTGGAAAAATAGAAAGAAGTGATTTGCTGGTTATCTTGGTTCCTCTGCAGCCCTTTTATTTTAAAATTATCAGTTTAACCAGAATAGCTTTGCTTTGTAATATGCAAAGCTTCCAGTATCACTCTTTTTTCATACGTTCACTGTAGACTACCTTTCTATTTGAGCCACAGTGAGGTCTGGCTGCCTTCCACACCTGACCTGTTGTCCTATCTAGTGGTGTTTAATATTTCTGTGTTAGCTTGAAACTAATTTTCACATCTGGACAGCAGGGAACTTTTTTCCAGAAAGGCATAGTCTCTTGTTGGCAATAACAGCACTGATACTTATACTGAAGCCAGGCAACATGAATGTACAGGTTTGTATGTTCAAAGTCCTGGTCTCACATGTGGGTCTTCTGCTCAACACAGAACATCCATAACATCTGTAGGAGCAGCAGAAGCCCACTCACCCAAAGCCAGCTGCAGTCCTGGGCTTGCTGTAAGCACAGCTCATCCTAGTTTACCTTGGAAATCACAACAAGCATTGCATTTGCTCTGCTCACGTATGCACATACTGATAAATGCTGGTTGATTATTAATTTTGTCATTTTTGACTACAGTCTTCCTGGGCATTTGAAGAGAGAGAGAAAATTTTAATTTCTGACAGCTCTGGTTCTCTTGTCATTGCTCTCTGATTTTTACTAATGCTGTGCATGAGAGATTGTGCACAGAAAGATGTGAATGCCATCTCTTCATTTTTTCCTTATCCTTCTCATTACTGTCCCAAATTGCAGCAAATTTTCATTTCAGCCATTTACATCAAAATTGCAGCGAACACGGTATCTAACCACTTCATTACTTTAACCTTTAAAGGGAAAATACTTTGCTTAAATGTGGAAGGTGCTTCCACCATGGGAAAAAAAATATGTCTCTGCTAACAGAACTGTGTATCAGGACAAGAGAAAAGAAACCAAGATAGGGTTGTCCTGTCATTAAAGCACTGACAAGTGAGGTGTGGGCTAAGTTCCCAACTCTATCACTAATTTTTCAGGCAACACGCAGCAAGACATCATCTATGTATTCTTGTTATCTGATTAAAAATAGCTTAACATCACCTTTCCTTTCTCATTTTTTTATCCTTTTTATGTTCTGTAAATTTAAATGGTGGTCTCCTTTGGTCAGAAACCCACGCTTAAAAGAAGTATCTGAAACTTTCCAGGATGGTGGAGTGACAGCTTGCACATGGAGCTAGAACCTGTAAGTAACGGAGCTTTAGCTAAAGCAGAGGTTTGTGTACAAGACAAGCACTTTAAAAAAATCTAAAATAAAACAAAAAAAACCCACAAAACAACAAACACCTCCCAAACCGAATCCACTAGTAGCCAAACGTTGCTCTGCAATTGCTACACACATTGCCTGCTTTAAGCGTGAGGGCTCAAATACGCTAACGAGTTACTGTGGGGTTAGACAAGTTACCACATCAGCTGAGCTGCAGTAGTAGCCAGTGGTGAATACCTAGTAAAACATACCTGTCTAAATGTTAGCAAGAAAATTTTGAGGAAACGCTTTTGACCTCACATTTCTGAAGGAGCTGGAATGCCCCTGAGTAATAACAGTTCAGCTGTCAGAGCTAAGACGAGTTGAAACTGCTTTAAAGGGGTCATCGCAGTTAATGGGGAAAGTCTGACTCCTTAGAAGTGGCTACTGCATCCATTACTAGGATCTTTCACTTTAACATTAGAAAAAATGTATGAGATTGGTTGATGCTGCATCTGTGTTTGTTTCAATGATGATTAATGAATTACTATTTTTCCCTGTTTCATACTGGATAAGAAAGTACACATAAAACTACAGAATAACTACAGAATAATTAAGGTCCCCAGAAAGCTCTAGGCGTCATCAAGTCCTGCAGACACATCAGAGCTAACCTCAAGCTTAAATCAAGTTGCTCGGGTCCTTGTCTGGGCAAGTTTTGAGATTCTCCAGGGATGAAGATTCCATAACCTCTCTGTTGAACCTGTTCCAGTGCTGCACCAGTATCAGTAGTTGGGAACATTTTATCCTTACGTCCTACCAGTCTCCTTCACTGCAATTTGTCTTTCCTTCTTTCACTGTGTACTTCTGAGAAGGGTATGCACCTTCCCTATGGCTTCTTGTTCAGATAGAGGAAGAAGATACAACTGGATCCACCCGCCTCCCCTCAGCCTTCTCCAGGATGAACAGATCAAGTTCCTTAGCATTCCCCTTGAACATTACATGCTCCACCCCCCTTAATCGCCTTGGTGTCCCTTTGCTGGACTGGCGCCATTTCATCAAGCTCTCCCCATTGCTGGGGCACAAAACTGGACACAGTCCTCCAGCTGCTGCCTCACAAGTGCCAGGTTGGGGGGAATAATCCCTTCCTTTGACCTGATAGCTGTGCTTTAGCTAATGCAACCCAGCATGCAGTTAGTCCACATCACACAAGGGTGCACTGCTGATTCATGGTACTTATCAACACAGCGACCATCCTACAAGCAAACACCTACAATTACATTTGTAAAACATAAAATTATTCTTTGAGTCCTCAGTTTGCATTGCCAATCACCCATCCTCAGCTTGCTGTGGTGCAGAAATTAATATCAAAGCTCTGGCCATCATAAAAATCAATACTAGATACCGAAGTGTTACTCTAGTACTAAAATCAAGAAGCGTAGAGAAGGAAATTAGAATCATCAAATTCTTTCAAATGATAATAACTAAAGCAAATTGAGCAGCTATGAAACATCCTGTTCTCTGGAGCTTAAAAGCAACAAGGCAATAAAAAACCCCTAACCCATGCAAAGCTAAATAATTTTTATGGAGATATTTTCTATCTTTCCTTCCCAAGTAGAACCACCAGTTTACAGAGTCTGCTTTAGCTGGTGCCTTAAAGGTTTTACACAGTGAAGGGCCATTTAGGCCTAGTATATAACTGAAGCCATTTGCAAACTGCACACATACAATAGTGTCTACCTGAGGTTTATCTTCCAGATTGGTGGAGATACTTCTTTTCCCCAAGTAATTAAACTTTGCAGCCCACTGTATGCAGCATTATGCTAGATAACAGAATATCCATTTCTCTGCCACTGTTATTAAAGTGTTGTATTTACGCTGCTACTCATGATGGAGGACCTTTTTGTCCATATAGCTACATTTTTAGGAATAAGAAACACATCTGTGCGTGTGATTTTGACTTTACAATTTTAAGTGTCCTTCAGATTTCTACCACTGATGAAAATACATAGCTGCCAGTAACCCCCATCCTGGCTTCACAAAATGGCTTCCAATATTCTACAACCTCAAAGGGTCTTTTCTGACCTCTGGACAGGAGATGTGGCTGTGCAAAGTAGGCATCTATAGAAAGCGAAGAAAGTTATTAACACCTTCCTTAAGACAAGTGAAAAAGCTGTATGAGCCATGTTGTTGCTCCAAGGAAAGGGGACAGGCAGAAGGAAAAATTGGGGGAATAAATCCCGTTGGAGGTCAGAGTATTGAACAGGGAGATAGGCTAAAGGAACCTTCACTTACAACAGAGTGAATTCATTAGGATTTCTACATCCAGTCACTAGTTTATACATGTGCTTTTATAAAAAAAAAAAAAAAAACCAACACACATACAGGCCTTAAAATGCGCAATAAGTAACAACTATATGACAATCAGATCAATTCAGATTTAAAAAAAAAAAAGAAACAAACGACCAGGAAGAAAACAGGCCTTTAACAACTTTCAAGTCCCTATCTTACATAGAAAATACTTCTTGGAAGGAATCTGAAATTCTTGACAGCTATGAGATTACATCCTTCATCTCACACATCTGATTTTACAAAAATAAGGATGTTCCATTTTCCTACTTGGTGACTTTTGAGATGTTATTTTCACAATGAAGGGCTTATCAGTTGCTTCTGAAGAGGCTGACAGTGTAACAATGATACAGTGAGATCTGTAGTTTCCTTTGTACTCTTGGTTAAGTACAACAAAAAGTTCTAGGCAGTCTTTACTATGCAAGCAAATAGAGACAACTACAATTCTCCACAGTTCTTGCTGCTGAGGTTCTCATATCAGCAACACAACAAAGATCAGCCAGTTTCCTTGAGACAGAAAACTGATGTTTGATATCTGAAGATACAACTTCAGTGAGAAAAATATACCGTAAAATTCAAAGCATGTGTGGAAGCTATTTCCCCAGATGCTTCCACTCTTCTAGATGCAGACTTGACATTCTTGATGCGATGATGGTTCTTGAGGATTTCAGTTTCATGGCCATGGCATGAATATCTTCAACTGATGTGGCAAGATCTTTCATCAGCTGCACTATTGTGTTTTTCAAGGATTCTGGCATAGAATTTGGTATTTGTTTCTTCAACTGTCTCTGGTGTATGGGATAATATACTTATGTGGTACCAAATATCTATCCATTCCTGCACGCAGGAATATAACTTCTAAGGTTATATTCCTCAACTTTCATATGTATTACAAGGGACCTTGCTTCTCCACTTGCCATAATGAACATTTAAAGGTAGCTTGAGGAACTGGGAGGGAGCCTATCAACAAATTATCTTTTGGTCATCAATAAATCCACAACATTTTTGTACGGCTATTCAAATTGACATTGTAGAGGTGAAAGGGCAAAGGAAAAGACCTTACCACTTTCAGAGGCACACACACCACTTTCTATTTAATAGTAAGCTATTTTGCTCTCACTGGAAAAGTGGCAGAGCCCAAGTTCACATCTCAGCTTCACTACCCTTCCCAGGTAACAACTGCCCCTGCTGTGGTCTCAAGCTCAAATATTCTGTGGGGCAAAACCTAACGCTTCCTTAAGAAAGTACATGCTAAATCCCGTACCTCCCATCCTCCATTTTCCCACTCATCCAGTCTCTGGGAACTTGAGGACAGTTCACGTTGGCACCCAAGGCCCAGTTTAACCCGTGATCACTTAAGCAAGCTCTGCGCACTCCCTGTAGGGGTACCTTGCCTATAGCTGCCCTACTGTTGGTGCCCCAGGTAACCTACGGAGAGCCAGCAGCGGCAGGTACCTCTGTTGGCCCCACGTGCAAGGTGCAGACCTGGCTTGAAACAGCTGGTGCGCGTAAAGGAGGGGAGATCCCATCCGCATCCGCATCCGCGCATCGCCTCTCCCTCTCACCCCAGCTCCCAGCAGCCCTCCCCTCCCACGTGCCTCTACCACAGCCAGGCTCAATTTACACGGGTACATCGGGTAGCAGGGTCATTTTGTCGGACGCTGGCCGGTTACCTCGTGTGCTAAAAATAGAGACACGGGGCAGCAGCCGCGACTGACTGGCGAACGCCTTTTTAATGGTGACTGACATATTCAATCAAGACAATACGAGAGATGCAAATTGCACACAATGAAGGACATTTGTATAAGGACAGATGAGGTAAAAACAACAAAGTGCCCCGGCTTTGCTTACGAGACGTGTATGAAAGATTTCTGCTGCTCTTTTCAACCACGGTGCTATTTAGATTACAATTACTTAAAGCAAACCAACAATAATACGAGCTCTTCTGCTACTCTGAGAGGCTATAAAAATCTCATTGTCAGCTGCATCATTCATCACGATAACCTCATTTCAACTGAAACAAAATCTCTGAGACATCACCTCCCCCCCTCTCCTTCCCTTTTTTATTTGCCTATAATAAGGTCTATAGTCTGGGGAGCTCTCAGGCTGAATTCCATGCATTGTGATTCACAAAATGAAAATCTGGTATTATATGCCCACTGACATTCACATCAGCAGCAATTCATGCAGCAAAAAGCCATATGCCATGCACCTCTGATTTAACTGAACTACAAAAACGTATCCTAGAAAGAAGAAATAAAAATACAGAGACAAGAGTGGTTCCCGGTATCTGATTATTATCCACACTTCAAGACAGGAATGACAGGGGCAATATCACAAAATATGCTGTTTTGGTGACAGTTCCAGTTAGGTTATATCATTTCCCTTAGCGACTAACACACTCTACATGCAAGTGGGGAATTCTTTCCCAGTGCAAAAGGTTTCTAAAGGGTACAAAAAAAGCGTTTAGCACAGATAACCTACACTCAGCGTTTCTCCTCTGGTTATCTGCCTTTCCACTCAATCATCTTTTTGAAGGCTGAGATATTTATTGGTTTGATCAGCACCCACAGAGATGAAAATGAAGAGTGCTTTGAAAATATGAAGTACCAACAGTTTTAAAAATTGCCATCTCCAGGGTGTTAAGCAGACCCGTATGTGTTCTACAGCTACACACAGACTTCATTAGAAAGCTGGGGGGTAAAATCCACTTTGCCAATGATAGCTAGGTTTTTCACAAATAAGGGATTTCACTGTTGAAACCAACAGCGACTTTCATCGCTGGGGAAAGGCTAAGACAAACAAGTTTCTGAGAAAGGAATGGATTATACTAAAATACTCTTTTCCTTTTTTTTTTTTTAAATAACAGATGTTTTCTTGAGACGCCCCCTCCTTTCCTTGCTTTTTGCTCGAAGAATCCATCTTTCTTAGTGTGCCCACCCTGGCATATAAATGGGCAGAATTTCAGCTTTAAAATGCTTTTAATTTTAAGCCTGTGCCCTCCATGAAATCATCACATATGTGATCACTGGAGAACAATAGTTCAGCTAGGATAATAACTAGTTGTGACCCTGCTACTAAAGAATTTTGAAGCCTTCTGGCAAAGACAGAAAATAGTAAAGATAGTATTTTTAATGAAAAAAAGAATCGTTGAACTAGAAAAATAGTTCATAAGCTACAAAGTGAAGAGAAAGGGCAAGTTTTTCTCCTTACTGCTTCATTATCTAGTCTAAATACTTATATTTCACAAATTATTTTTTTTAAAATATATTCCCATTCTTGACAATACTAGTTAAGACTGGAAAGCTTTCAAAAGGAAGTAATCAACTAGATTTAAAAATTCAGTACTTCAGTTCCTTGCAGCTTGACAGTCCCAACCTTAGGGGCATGAATATTTAAATTTGAATCTGACTTTTACACACTGATGCCTCAGTAAGTGGAAGACTGCATCTTCAGCGTCTTAAACACCCCTTTCTCAGATTCCTGCAGCCAGAAGCAGAAGACGAGTAATAAAGAGGCTTTGACAAACGCAGTGGGACACGTTTGGAGATCTGACAGGTGTAGATAAATGCACAGAGACAGAGAAGACTAAACAGAGCCATTCCTAAATGAGCAGCTGATGAAGGAATAAACTTGCAATATCCAGGCCACAAAAAGCACAGAGGGAGCACGGACCGAATGCCAGGGAAAGGTCTTATACAGGTTCTCCCTACATCACATCAAATAGCACTGCTTAAAACTGATCTTCTTAAAGAAGTGGTTGCTAATGGAGTAGACCTGACAACTTTCCTGCACCCAAATTATGCTCTTCTAGGAGATTCCCACTGTATTTGGATGATGTCTTTTTTCTTCAATTACGAAGTCGCATTTTCTGTATAAGCTATGCAGCAGAGTTGCAAAATGTTAATTGCTATACATTTTTTATATAAATTCATGCATTACACAATTAATGATACAATGTATTTTTAGCAATTATCTGTTTCCTATAAAAGTTAATAAAGTGCTAATGGCCTCAGGTGTGAAAATGTGGAATTTAATTTGTGCTAATCTGCCTAAGGCTGGGGGATACAGATTTCACTCTATGTGAGAATAAGTTATTTGCGGTATGCCTGACTGATACAAAGAAAGCATCGCCAAGGGAAGGTGCAATAAAGAGGTGCAAACATTCCACTAGCCTAGCATTTTCTACAGCTAAAATGCAAACAGAACATTTTTCCAAAGCTTCTATCAAAAGAAGTTAAATTCATCTGCTTCAGAGTGGTGAAAAAACACCCATCAGAAAACAATAAATGCTTTGGAGAGCATCTGTGAAGAGCTATTTATCATCCCTTTCCCTCCTTATGGAAAGAAAGGAAAAGCAGGTGACAGACAGATTTACAAACTGACCAAAGGATTTTACTTTCAAGTTTGTCTGAATTAACTTTTCTCCAGTTTGAAGTAATGGTTCTTGCATGCTCCCAGAGCTAGCATTTGCCATCCTCCTGTGGCAAGGAATGGGAGGTGAAGGGGGGTGGGAAAGGGGGCAGAGACACAGAGGAAAGCACCACCTTTGGGGCTGGAGCTGCTGCTGCAGCCTGGAGCTGTGATGGGGTGATGGAGGAGGCTGGAGCAAACGGCCAGACATCCTAGTTCTGCTTTTGGCCCTGCTGCTGCTTCACTGCCAAGGCACTTGAGCTCTGGGTGCTTTTGCCTCCTTCCTGTAAAATGGGGTTTATCGAGACTTGGACAACTCTCCGAGCAGAGAAGAGCAGAATATTGGTAGTGTCACTAGAGGGGATCACTTGACCATGCCAGGAGATCTCCTCCTCCTCCAGGTTTGCAGCAAAGCCCTGCCACTTCCAGGGCAGGCGTGGAGCTGCCATGGCAAGGACTAGCACTAGGACAACGAGGTTGCAGCCACGGGGTCATTTTGGACAGGATCTGCACACAGTGTGCTCCTGGACTCTCCCTGATTTGCAGAGGACCCAGCAAAGACAGTGACAGCTCCTCTGTCAAACTGCTGCTCTGACCCTTTCCAAATGACCCCCTGTACCTTTGATTCCTTATGGGTAATTCACATTATCTGCTGGTGGTGTTGGCCCACAACACATGTTTCCACACAAAACACCACTCATGCAAGTACGTTCCTTAGAAGCCTGCCCTTGAACACTTAGTCATATTTTGAACCTAGCCTTATACAATTACTCATCCTACAGCTGCCGAAAGCGTGACAACACTAGGGAAGCTGAGAAACCTGTGGCGTGGCATTTCCAAACCACCAGCGAGCAAGGAAATTGTGTTTTTCATTTTTATGTTATGCTTGGTTACCTTTTCTGTTATCTTGTCACAGAGCAAGGAAAAATGTTGACAGGGTCTGACCATAAGCAGTAAACATCTTTTGTGGTTATCAAATGCCTCGGTGTTTGCTTTGGTATTTAATTACAGGACTCACATAGGGCATTTACTGTTTGCATCTGCTAGCACTGTGAACAATGTCTACTCTACTGATTACCACACAAGACAGTTTGTTATGTGTATACCTGTCGGTGACATATATTACCATCTCACTGAGCAGACCCCACTCCTGCAGAGAGATCCAGTGCCGTGGCCGGGTGTGACACTGAAATAGCCAGGTATTGCAAGTGAAGTTGCTCAGGGTACCCAGGTCTGCCACTGTGAAATCAATGCTAGCTTTGCCAAAATGCTGAAACCACAGTTTTGGGGGTTTTCTAAAAATGTTTTTCTTATTACAAAATAAATTTTCATAGAACATTTAAAAGCTGGTGTTTTATATGATGACAATCTCAAACACACGGCCAGCGGGCAAAATAAATTAACTAGAGCTCTCAGTAACGAGAAAAATGCAGCGGTAGCATCATTAGCCAACTTCGTCCCACTTTCCTATTCCTTAAACCTGTAGTTTCAGTAAATGCAGTAGATTTGGTTTTCAAGTACCACACACCACAGGACTTTCCAAGTTTTTCAGTTTTGGCATCCCCTACTTAACTTTAGCCATGATGAAATGATAATCCATGCCTTGTTATGAGAAGTCATTTTTAGTTATCTAAAAAACTAAAACTGTGCTAATACACTAATAAAAGCAGCTATTACTGTGCCCATTCTCTACAAAGCAGCTTCAAAACCGTGGTAGGTGAGTCAAATAATTTATTTTTTTTCCTTCCACACTGGAACTGGAAGCAGTAATTTCTATTCTTAATTTTGGTTTTTTGTTTTGTTTTTTTTTTTTTTTTTTTTTTTAAGATTGCGCTACACTAGGCACAGAATTAGTAACTTGTTCATATTGTTCTACAGGTCTAATGAAACAAGATATTGTTGGCCCTGCAATTAAATAATCCATTTTCTCACCTTTCCTCCTGTTAGCATGTGAACTTCAAACCTACAAAAGGCAGCAGACTGAATTCTCCGGAGACCAGAAGTAAGAGGACAATCTCATCCCCTACATAATGTTATATCTGCGGTCTCCTTGTCTCATGATAAACAATATGTGTATTTTACAAGAAGATCACTAACAAAATAGGGATCTCAATGTAAATCCTCATTAGGGCAACACAGGTGCATTTACTTAAGTACAACTAGTACAGATCAACAAAAAATTTTCCATTGGGAGTATGCTTCTATTTGGCTCCATGGAAGGAATTCTACTGTGGGGCAGTTACCTTGAATTCCACCTACTATCATGCTAAAAATAAACAAAAAACCCCAGCTAATTTAAGTACATCTTGGTCTCTGTGGCAGCAGAGCCTGATTACCCTGGACAGAATGTAGGTGGTCCTTATGTGAGGGAAAACTGACTGATGGGCACCTATTTAAATGGGCAGGCTGGTGATGAAGGTTTCTAGATGCTGGAGTGCGAGATAACTCAGCCCAGCTTTCTTACAGTCAACACCGACTCCAAAAAAATCAATACACAATGCTTCTTCTGCTGAAATAAAACATGTAGAATTATGTAAAGCTTGGAGACAAGATTATATTTTCGAAGTCATAAACCATGCTATCTGCTTACAAATGACTGTGGAGGACAGAGCCTGTAAAGTGTCCTTTGATCATCTGTAGGCTCAAAGAAAAACAAAAAGGTTTCAAATGGAATTGTTGCCACTTGCACGTCTGTCTATCCAACTGCATCTTAATTTCTCTAGAAAACTCACCAGACATGAATTATGTATGTCTTAAAATGTTATAAAGGCATAATATAAGCTTAGCTGCCTTGTTGAATTATTCTATTCAGATATCTACCAGTATATTGAGAGACTGTAAAAAAGGTTTTAGGTCTGACAGTATCAAACTATTACCACAGAGATCCAAGGAGTTTTTTTAATTCAAGAGTTGACAAAAGGTATCTGTTTTAATGAATGAGAATCAGAGAAAGAAAGCATGAGATCATAAATGTTTCACTAAAACACCATAAATTTCTTCCAGCTATGAGCACAGTGCTGTTTTAATTATTTTTTTAAGCTTTAAAAATGAACAAACCTATATGAAATCTCCACAACATGGATTGAGGAACCACGATGGCACAGTAAGCCATTTTGTCATCAAAAGAAAGTCTTAATCTGATGCTTAAAAAGCCCTTGAGAACTGGCACTGAAACCTGAGGGGAAGTATTTAATCACGTCACTTCTTTCAGCGCCTATCATTCTCCAGTGCAAGAGAGGAAGAAATAAATCTCTATATGTGCACACAGATCTCCTAGGGCCCCTCAGTGTACAAGCTATTGTGATTAATCAAAAGTCTAAAATTAAACAAAAAGCTCTTTTTCTTCAATTCTGATTAAAGATCAAATCAAGTGGAGCAGCTTTTTAGCAGAATCTCCAGGTCTCAAGACTTGGCATCCAGTATGCTGAGAGGGTCCAATTTTGTTTTGGAGATTTTGGGGGAGAATGGGAAGAAGGAAGAAAATGAATGATCCCATCAGCCAGGTGGGTAGTAAACCGTAGCAAAGTGGTGTTTCATACATTACCATGACAATCAAGTTATTGAAACTGAAAAATAGTAACACAAAGAGAGGATAAAAGAGAATTTTTCCACAGTAACTAAGCTACTGCATCTTGTGGGATCTGCTTTCTTCCCTTTCACTCCTGAAAGTAGGGGCTGAATGCTCCCTAGGTCCACATGGCCTTCGCCTGCCAAGTTTTCAAAAGTAACTGCATGGAAACAGGTACCCTTATCACACAGGAAAGATGAAGAAAGAACACTAACATGTTGTAATCACCAAAGCCTCTTGCCGGGTACGGATTAAAAACGGTGTTGTTTAGTTTGGTAAAGCCATCAGCACTGGCAGCTGTCACCCACCAACCAGATGGGTAAACCTTGGGTACCACTATGTAACGTCTCATCCCCCACAAATCCAGAAGTGCTTCACAAGCCCACACAACAACACAGTTTGCTTCACTCACAGATCCCCTTAGACATTTATCAGCTGAGTAATGCACATCACCACCACATGTCATCTGAAGTGGATAAGAGCACAAAAATCTCTTTATGACTAAAAGAAAGGATTTAGATAAGCAGAACATAATTACTGAACTGTTAGAAATGAGTGTTGCAAGAGTTTAGCATTCCCTCCCCTTTTCAAAAACACTTACAAAATCAAGAGTGATTTCCACAGGCAGAGATCCTGGGTTCATCTCTCGTGCACCACAGTGCCACCACCAGACACAAGTCCTGGTAGCATGATGGCAAATGTTTCAGATTTGCCTTGTGGAGTGAAGGACCACCTATATCTTCAATGACACGTGCAGTAGGACCTACCGCCTGCTTTGCTGAACCTGAAAGAGCTGCTGGGGCAAGTTGCAGGATTCTCAGTTACAGAAAACACAAATATCCAGCTAGTCAGATCAGAGAAGAGACTACCTGATCTTCCATGAAGCGTCACAGCAATGCCTAACACCAAAAAGTAAATTTGTTTTCTTTTTAGGGTGATCTGGGCTGTTGCCAGAAACAGGACCATTCTTTTTCTGAATCCCCTAGGATTACAAATAATATTCCAACTCAAGTTGTGGGAAATTATGTACACAAGTTTTTCTTCCACTGAGACAGACGGCCTGTAAGTAATAGCCAGTTGTTAACACATTTGTTTAAAACAACTACATATTACGATGTAGTCTCAAAAAAGTTGTTGCTTTCTTAAGCCCTTGATTTTTGGTTTCTATACTGCTTGTGAAGTATCTTGCTATTGCTCCTTCTGTGCTCCTGGACCATTAGGTAAGAGAAGTTTATCAGAAATTCCATGCAAGAACAAGCCTCTAGGTCACCTAGCTACAACAGCACGCATCTTGGACTTCACCCTTCTGAATGGGCTCCGGTACTGCTGCCAACTATCTGAACTATAAGAACTCAACAAAGGTTATCCAACACTGGGTCCTCTGCAGTGGAAAATGGATATTTAGACCACTTCAGTAACAGACAGACAGTTCCAATTAGAAGTTGGGCATGATCATTCTTACTAGCTCTCACGTAACATTTGAGTCTGATGTCTTCAAAGCACTTGTATGGTATGTGCTGACAACAGTGCAACAGTCTCATTTTTCATTTTCAACCGACAGCTCTATAACCAACATCTAGTCTTAGAGAGAGGCTCAAGATCCAGTCAAAGGATCGCAACAAAGATGAGGATGCCAGCTGGCCACAAAAGCATGAGTTTGTCATTCTTGCAAAATGTCAAAGATACTTTTCAGCCTCCTGGTAAATTAGACAGTTAAAATAGGATGCCTAGGGACCATTAAGACTGACAGCCCTGTTCTCCATTGCTTTTCTGGTAGTCAGGAGATTGTCTCAAAATTCCAGAACTCTGTCTTACAATAAAAAGGATGCAATACAGAGGGATATTTGGGGGTTGTTTTTGTTTGGGTTTGTTGGGGTTTTTTTGTGTGGTTTTTTTTTTGTTTGTTTTGTTTTGTTGGGGTTTTTTTTGTTTGCTTGTTTTATTTTAGCAGGCTAAACTGCATGGTACTTTGTCAGAATTGTGTCCACTCTTGAATATTTTATCACTTTAGTGCTCATATGAATTGAGAGATACACAGAATTATCACTGCAGTACTCTCTTTGCATTATTTACAACCTTAGAGGCTGCAGCACTTCAGCATAATATTTGTAACATAAAAAAGCAGAACTTCCCCTCAAGCCAGGTTTTTAGTTTCACAGTCTGCACTGCAACATGATGGAAAAAGGTCTGTGAATGTCCCTTACACACCCCATCCCCTACCCCCACTTTCTAAATGCTGGCTTTCTGATGTGTAAAGAATCTGAACAGATGAAAACTCCACAGCATTCAGCAGAAGCAGGATCAGTAAACTCCTGTGCCTCCAGGGAAGAATACATGACCTTGTTTCACCATCCTGCCCAGTTATTCCCACCCCACCCTTTTTCTTGCCTTGTTAAAGTCCTCTGAAGTTGCCCTCATTTCCTTCCATGTCTTGTTCAAGAGCTGAATGCAGATACAGAAGAACTCCTCAAATGATCTGTCATGGGTGAAGAACATGGGATGGAAATCGTTGCAGGTCTCACTGGCTAAAAACAGAAAAACAAGGAGGGTGGAATAAAACATGTACAGGCAGGAGCTTCAAAAAATAAACATAAAATACAATCAGCCACAAAATTTAGAAAATACTGTAATTGAGAGGAATCCCAGTTATAGTAGCAAAGGATGTCAAAACATTATGCCAGAAAGCCAGCCTTGGTCTACAGCCTTAAAGACAATGAAACACCTTATAGTGTCTGTCTGCAGGAGACCAGCAGCAAGAACAAGAGAAAGCAACTACTTATTTGCCTGAATATTCTCTCAATGGGTGTTTTGTTTGTGCCAAGATTTGTTGCTCGGACCGGGACAGAGAGACACAGGGAAGAAGCACAAGCCTCCTCATGAAAACAATTGTCTTCCCCACTGCTAACAGCATGTAACATACTGCCTGCTGGGAACCAAACGTGAAACCCCATCAGTCACAAAACAGTGTTAAGATCAATGTACACATTGAAACATGAAGCTCTGCTGACACAGCAGATGATCCACCATATTGTACATGGATATACCACAGAGGTAACCAGAGAAATCTAGGCAGACATATAGTCAAGAATGTAACTGATTAAATTTGTTCTTTGAAAGTAACTGGAAACAAAAGAAATGGATCTTCTGTAATCTGACCCTTATCTGAGATGGGAGAAAACAAACAAACAAACCAACCCAACCCCAAACTTCCTTTTAATAAAGCACTGGCTTCAAGGAAAGAAAAAATAAAAAAAATACTATAATGATAATCCCCAAAAGGAAAAATACAGTTTAGCAAGACTGCTGTGAATCTCCTTGAGCAAAGAATGGATTTTCAAAGTGTAAGGACTGAAGCAATGCTGACTTCTGGGCACATTTGAGCAACCTGGGAACAGAAGAGGCTTTAGTCAAGGATTGAAGAAGATCCTTAATCCCTCCCATGACTTGGCAGGGCCACCTCAGCAGGCTGTGTATTTATGTTCCTGAAAAACTAACAAAAAAAGTCAAGTTGACTAAGCCTTTCTTCATATACCCAGCTCCCAAATCTCTCTGCTTCAGCTTTCACCTCTGCACGAGTGCTCCTTTGGACTTTTCCAGCAGTCACATGGCTATACAGCAGCATCTTCCCTTACTTCAGGGTCAAACAGCCACTGGTTAGGCAAGCTTTCTTCTCTGCAAGAACAGCAGAATTTTGAAGCTTTGGGATAAATAACCCTTTTCCTGAGGCTGGATCACTGTCTGACATCTGCTTTCTTTCAGTGGAAGTGGAGAAATTAGAATTAAGACTCTTTGCAGGAGAATGTGAATGGCTCAGGCTGGCTGACTCCCTGCATCAGCTGCAAACGCTTGGTCCTGGTACCTCTTCTAGCCACAAACTCACCCTTTCAGTGTGTTTAGTTACCTCTGTCACACCAGTTGCTCTGCCGTAGGAACAAGAGTTGTGCTTAGAATCACCGGAGCCCTCAAAGAAAAAGGGTTTCTGATCTTTCCCAACATGAAGTATTCCAATTATAAAGCAAAACTCTGAAGCTTAATTGTAAATTTGAAGCTTAATTTTACCATCAGATTTACTAAGATCTAATCAATTCCTCAGCTATGTAGTGAGGATGAGAGTTAATTTTGGAGCACAGGTTTCATTCTAATCAAGTAAACTCCATTTACTTCAAAGGATGTGCAGTCAAGGGGGAATTAGTCAAAGCAGAAACCTATATTTATGAGGCACGACTCAATCCCTTTAAAAGAATAAAATGCCTCAGGCATGATTTTCAGAGCACCTTCCATTTCCATTCATTCCACTGGAGCTGCAAGGGCTCAGCACTTCCAATAATCAGACCTTCAGCCTGTAATAATGTCAGAGACACAACAGAACAGATTCTCAGAGGGCACTTGTCTTTAAGTCATGAAATACTATAATGATGAGAAGAAATAAAATAACACCAAGCAGAAGAATGGAGCCAGTACCCTTGCTTTATAAATCACAGCACGAACAAGGCAATAACCCTTGACATGCACTGGCCTTTCTGATTCTCCTCAAAGCCTGCACTTATCACTGTTCCTGCTCATAAAAAAAAAAAATCAATAAATCAAAATTAATGGAAAGACTAGGGATTCTCAGAAACTTGATTATCAGTTTTAACTCATGCTCCTTACGATAATCAGCCCCAGACAGTATCTATGTTGACTGCTCTGCAAGCAGAATCAGAGGTGCCACTTCCCCCCCCGCTTTTTTTTTTTTTTCTAAGTAGGCAATATACTTTGTTTTGTCTTTTCAGTCTGAAAATGAAAGCGTAAAAATCACTGTTATTGATATAAATGGAGAAAGTTAGGCCTGTTAGAAAGCAGGATCAATGTCTTTAAGCACAAAACAAATCCTAAGAAAACCAAATGATAAACAGCTTCCTCAAAATCCCCACCAGCATCCAGATAGTAGAGGAAAAAAAAAAAAAATCCATACTTGACTTCAAAGGTAGCTTTTTGTATGTCTTGAAAATTCTATCCAAAAAAATACAATCAATGGAAAAAAAAAAAATCACAAACAAAGCATATCAGTAGTGTTCACATTATAGCATATCTACAGGCTACAGCTCAGGTCACATCTATGTTCTGCTCAGTGTTCAAATATCTAATGAAAGACAACCCCTGTCCCAATACTTTTTATGTCCTTTTGACAGGTGAGATGAGGATAAAGGAAAAGGCAACACTGTGTTACTAGTTGTTTCCAGACCAAAGTAAGACTGAGTCACCACTTGCAAGTGAGCATCTCCAATATGAGAGCACTGCCTGTCTCTATAGAGTGGGCAAATTTAGAGTCTGCTCAGTTTTACTAATTAAAAGCTTCTTGGATTTATTTTTTCACTAACTTGCAATTTGACTAGTTTTAAACTGAAACAGAGGTCCATATTAGAATAATTTGGAGACCATCTACATAAGAGCTGCGTGCAAAATTCCTGCCCTTAAACCCAGGACTCTCTAACCTTCATTTTCATGAGCAGGGACTAATCACATTTATAACCACACACACACGGACACGGCTGCAACTCAGGGACACAAATCATCATGATTATTTAATAACATCATCAAGTTTTAATTACGCCTCTGTGAGATCACCTTCGAAAGGCAAGTCACAGATGTCTGGCCTACATAAATTAGGTGAAGATCTTGTTGATTTTCCTTTCTTGGCACAATTCTCGGAGCTGTAGATCAACGTGCCACCTCTCAGGATTCAAGTAGTCCTTCAAGCTTCTAGCTGATCTATAGCTGTGACTTTGAGGAAGAAGCTTAGTTCATTTCTCATCATAAAATGCACTGGCAAAAAAAGAGCTAATTTCTACCTGGGAGTTTGTGGTTCCTTCAGTGTATATTATTAGTGTCTACCCAACAGAATTCTGTCTGTCAGTTCATTTCCTAAATTACAACAAAGACATTGAAGCATCCCAGACTGTTCGAGCAGTAAACAGATTTGATATGTTATGTTGTTCCTCTGTGGATTAGTAGAAAACAACAGGAAAAAGAAAACAAATTGAGAAAGAAGAAAAGAGTTATACCTTCTTTTTTTTTTTTACCCCATCTCTAAATATCTCTTCCCATGAGAAACACCACCATCAGGGCTAAATTTCTTCTAGCTGTGTCAAGTTCAGTTAGGTATTTGCATATGCCTCTCTTGGAAGGTCACAGATTATATGATGATGTTCCAATAACTGTTTGACTTGAAATACAGTAGAGATTTAAATTTCAAAGTTGCTGTGGTGAACTGAATACAGACAACAGGGATTTCTGCATGCAAGACAGATTCCAGGAAAGGACAAGTGCACCAAACCAGACACCAGGCTGGTGTGTCACCTCACCGTTCAAACTAGTATGAACAAAAGGCCACCAGTTCAACAGAAGCTGGTTGATAGCTGGAATTGCTGATTACATCTTTCCCCCACCTTAAAAAGTAGGCTATGTGTATCTATAAACTCATTTCCACCTAGAAAAGGGGGGGGCGGGGGGGAGAACCAAAACCAAAACACGAATACAATTTTTTTTTTATCTTAGAATTTTTGTTGTGCAATACTTGGAAGTAAAACAGATATATCCTCTCCCTCCCACCAAAGCTACAACAGCAGAGACACAGTAATACACCTCTCTAGGCAAGATACTGCCCTTGATCTTATGAAACCTCTGCTTTCTTCCTAACTCTGCTAAATGGCTGTGTTAGTACTAGATACTCACCCTCCACCATGTCTTTAAAATGGCACATGGTCATTCTGACCTCCCTGGTGAAGTTCTTGAATTCAATAAATGAAAAAGGTTCTACTGGTGTGAAAGCAAAATAATAAATAGCCATATCTATCATGAAGAGGAATGTTTGAAATTAGGAACCACTCAATCCATTATTTTCAAAATCCATTCATGATGCTTTGGGGGGACAAGCTAAGGTGATTTAAAAGAGTCATTTTTCTGCAAATTTAAGGCGTGGACCCATCACATTGGAAATTCATATGAAAGACTATTTACTAATCCCAAATGAGCTGCCTCATTCATGCATGTCAGCCACGTACAATTGGTCTACAAGATAAAACTAGAATAGATTTGATTAAATAGATAATAGATAAAAGCAAAATGCATGTTGCTGAGTATTTAAAATATTTCAAAAGCAGGCAGACAGCTTAAATCAATCAAATTATTCAGTCAGCCATATAAATATAGTCACCTGGCATCAATGCTGTCACACATAAAGGGACAGACAGACACCTGTGGTGAGGAGTAAGCCACTGTGCTGGGGCTGGTATTGACAGATTCTGTGCACCCTGAAACTCATCAAGAAAAGCATCCTGAAATTCCATCAGCACAATTTTGAGATGAGGGAATCAGTGATGCAGAGCTCTGAGAAAATGGTTTGCAAAGTCCCAGAGAGAGGGGTTCGAAAACATCTCCCTGCCTGAAAGGTACCTGGGATCCACACAATCCAATCTTCAGAGATCTGCGTTTTCTGTTGCTGAGCTGCTGCTTAATTCTGGGTGAGTCATTTATCCCCTCTGTTGTTTTCCCCAATTTCACAGAATGGAGATGATAATATTTGATAAGAGAGGAGGTGGGTGGAAAGATCCACTGCACTTTCTAAAGTGCAGCAACATGCACAAATGAAGGGTGCAGTATGGACCTTGGAAATATCATATCCACTTGGCATGGCCTCCTCTGGGATTATTATCTGCCAGTAACAGAAGACAACCAAAGAGCAACTAATTCTCACTAGGTCTCATGAGAAGCAGCACTTCTCATGAGTAATTTCTGCTTCTCCCTGAAGATGCGATACAGTAAAAATAACTACTGCCATGACCATTTTTATATATGCAATCAAAAATTCTCTCAGTAACACACAGAGTACATAAGAGAAAATGCATCTAATACTGCAGGAATACAGTGATTGCCAAGTTATCTACGCCACTGATCCCTGTAGTCTGCTGGCAACAGTTTGAAAGAAAACCTTTGGCTACCTTTCTGGCACATGATAGGGAAACAGTGTAATTTAAAGCAAAGAAG
This sequence comes from Tyto alba, assembly GCF_018691265.1. Classification (NCBI taxonomy): domain Eukaryota; kingdom Metazoa; phylum Chordata; class Aves; order Strigiformes; family Tytonidae; genus Tyto; species Tyto alba. Next base: position 9,878,332 of record NW_024881322.1, read on the forward strand.
GTCACTAGCAACAGCAGTGTGGTAATGAAGTAGCAATATTGCTGCCAATCGTGTAATTTTCTTTCCTAGGGAACAGTGCTGTTTAGAAGGCTCAAACGGTATTAGAAGAAAAGCCACCCATCCTTTTTACTTTGATTGACAGAGTAAGATACAAGCAACTAAGCTTTAAGACATAGCAAAATAATGTAAAAAGCTACACTGCATTTATTAAATTCTAAATCTAGGTGAATTATCTGAGGGTTTTGTTTCACCTGCTTTGAAACAAAAAGGGGATAAGAAAGCACACTGCACCACAGAACAGTGCAAGATGTGCCACTGGTTTTCCCCAGGGGTGTGGGCATATGTGTGTGTGTGTGTGTGTGTGTGTGTGTCTGTGTGTGTGTCTCACAAAACGTCATCCCAGACAAAGATATCGGGAGTGAATCCAAATCCAAAATTTAAGCACCAAAGCAGCATACATACACTTACTCTTGAAAGCAATGAGCTGATCATGTAAAGTAGGGCAAAAATGCCCCCTCTTTAACATGGTATATAGCACTTCCAGAGTGCCAAAATTACGCAGCAATACATGGCTACTAAGGCCCTTCAACAACTTACCTTATCTGATCACATATGTAGTTGGAATAGAAACCATAAGACATTGCCAAACGTGCAGCAGAACTACCAACTCAAACACCTCACAATGACATAAGGCAACAGCACTTCTCTGAACCTATAAGACTTCTCATTAGGGGAGCCATAGAGGGAAACTGGAAGAAAAGTACACGTAAAAGGCTTCCTACAGTCTGTAAGATTTCCTTTTTTGAGGCTGAGAATAAATTTCACTGTTCAACGTAAACCAAGGATTCCACGAAGCCTCAAGCCTGATGAGACAGGGAGGACTAGAATGTTTATGGCACATGGCAGCCCCAAGCTCTTCACTAACTTACCCAGATTCATTCTGAAGGTGACTGCTGCTGTATCAGAAACACACCTCCCCTCCCCCAAGACATCATTAAACAAAGGAGCCACTATTTAAAAACCTGCCTCTCTCATTGTCCCAAATAAAAGTGGTGGAAGAAGAACTCTGACTAGTGCAGCACAAGTCAATAAAGCCCCGCACTCATCACTACCACCAGACCCATCAGCTCAGAGGTGGCATCTGTGTTATGTCCATAGGGAAGCGGCTGAAGAACAATACCCGGGCGGACTCACCCTGCCACGTCCAGGGCTGATGGTGAACTGAAAATAAAACAGTGAAGCCAGTAATGTCCACGCAAGCAGGCTGACTTCGTAAAGATAACTCCTTTTGCAACTCTCAGTAAACACAGAGACTTCACTGCACCTTTCCTACTTCGAATGGACCTAAAGACTGAACACTGTGGTTTGGAAATGCAAACGGAAAGCCAAAGTGCAAAGAGAGGAGAGTTACAAAAAGGGCTCTTACATGCAACATGGAGACAAAAAAGATTACAAAGAGTCAGCATCACGCTGATAAGGGTTCCCCATCTCTTTCAAAAGCAGTCTATTTTTATTTGTGATAAAACAGGTGCCAGATATGAATAACTCTGAACTGCCTCTACAATGTGTCACAGCACACTGTTGGGCAAACAGGAAAGTACTCTGCTTCCCTCTTCACTCCTCCACTACTCCCAGTATTAAAAAAAGCAGTGATCAATAGTAGCAAGAAAATGCAGTTTTAAAACCAGATGGATAAATTGGAGTATCATTTTCAGAGGTGAGGGAGCACTTCATTCGAATTAATCATGCACTCTTAGGAGAAAACTCCTTGACAGTGGAAATGGTATGAAAAAACAAGGGCTTGCATTTGTCATACCAAAAAGGAATGTCTTTCATGAAAAAAAGGCATAGATCTGCAAGCACAGATCTGTAATTATTCTCTGGCATATTTACAGTATCCCTGTATAACAATATAGAATTATAGAATCATTTAGGTTGGAAAAGACCTTTGAGAACATCAGAATGCTAATCGATTAACCTAATAAATTTGCTTAGGGACTATGAAGTCTAGTAAACATATAGAATAAGAAGGAATTACACATACAAAGCAGAATCTACAGAAGCTTGTTTAACAAGTAAACATACTATGCAAAGCCTTCTTACAAAAGACAGTACTGCTGTTCTGTCAGGTTCCTGACACCTTGCAAAGCACACAAGGCAATGATGGTTACATGAAAGCTTAAAAAAAACCCCAAAAAAACCCCAAACCAACCACAAAACCACAATAAAAAAACAAAACAAAACAAAACAAAAACAAAAAAACATATAGAAATTGTCAAAAATACTTTTTTAAGGCCACAGACTGTCTGTCTACTTGAAGCCTTACTGACACAGACAGTGGCACTGACAGAAGGGCCAGCTAAACTCAGACCTACCAAGGGAAACATCTTTTCACACGTTCCATGTCGATACCCTAGTCCCTTCCCTGTTGCCTCCTTTCTCTCCTAGGCCTGCAGAGAAACCAGCCTTAACCGTATCTCCAGACAAACCAGGAAGAATGGCAGTAGCAATGGGGGAGGTAGGCATTCTCAGCATTTATAAAGAGCAGCATAAAGACAGTCACTTTACACTGCCTAACCACTCTTTTCAGCCCTACAACACCCATTGGCAAAGTTTACTGCCAAATGCTATACTCTGGCACATTTTCTCTTAACTGTTGCAGCGCTGCTGACCTAGAACACTGAGAGCTGGAGCCAGAAGTTCCTGGGTGTAGAAGAACTGGGCACTTGCTGTGACTATTTTTGTGTATGTCCTTGATGTCCCCTCCCACAGCAGTACACCAAGAAACTGCCTTTCATAGCAGGATTGCTGACTCTTTACTTCTTACTCTGATGGTTCTAGAGAGCACCAGCATATTGCTTCATCCTCCTGAAGGGATTCTTGCTAAAAAGCATACTCTTATCTCTAATTAACCATTTTCTTTATTAGCAAGTTACATAGACTGCACTACAGGTTATAGCTCGTGCCTCTCCAAAGACCTTCCGTGAGATACTTCATCAAGAATATACTCTGGTTACCATTTGAAATACAGACAACGCTGTTTCAATTCACAAGAGAGGAGCTGTCACTGAAAATTAATTCTGCTTTAAATAGGCTGGCTAGGGCTCCATCTGTAAGCAAAACTTGAAGGAGCCTATGAAAACCAGCAGGAAAAACACTGCAAACAGTAAACTGGAAAGGCTACAGATTTTTTAGGTCCCCCCTTGCTACCTAAGCAGCTCCCATTCCCCCTTCCCTCACACAGATCTCCTCAATAAAATCAAATGTTTAAAATTATAGCGCAGAGAAATCATGTGGTCATTGTGTAAGACAACCAGTGGAAAAACCATTTATTTTTCTTTGTTATTTAATCTTACAGGTGAGCAACAGCCAGAGAACTGCAAGGAAGAAAAACAAATGAGCAGATGGAGAAGCCAAGAAACAAGGAGTCAAGCCAGGAAAGAGAAGAATCTTTTTCCTAGTACCAAGTCATTCTCCTATTGGAAATAAAAGGTTACAGCTGAATTACCCATGCAGACCTGGCACAGACCAGCCACAAACCCTCCGTACTTACCATTAGAGGCGTCTGCATATGAGATGGTGCACTTCTGTGGCAGGCTGTTAGCCTACCTTCAGTGCCCCCATGGAGGGGTATGAGGCAGGCTGGCTGCCCGATAGCTCTGCCTAATCAGTCAGGATAGCTCCCGAAGTGCAAAAGCTGGGAGGAAAAACAACCATTTGTCTAGAAAGTAAGTAACGCTGCTAATCTTACCCTAGCTCCTCTGCCATCACAGAAAGGGCAACAGAACAAAAGCGCTCAGAATTCAACCACTTACTTTGAATCAATCCCGGTTATACTCAAAATGCCAAACCAGGTAATAGACAGACATGGGGGAAGATTACATCAATATCAATAAAAAAAATGATTGCCTGTGATCAAGGTGAGGGAATTCACTGTATCACACATCTTAGAATGATGGCAGCTCTTCTTTCATGTCAGATCTGGTTCTGAACTTGCTGAAACTACATTGCTTGCTCAAGAACCAGGAGATGCACGTCTACTAGGTCTCCTTGACTTCTCTGAAAATATATGCAGTACCACCACTCCTACGGTTCCATTTAGGACAATCCACCTTAGCAATAACCTCTCTCCTACCTCCCTTTCTGCATCCCTACGGTGTACCTCCTTTAAAATATGCATATTTATACATGTATGTGCCAAATTATCAAATAACTTCCCCCTTTGTGAAAGTAAGATGTGAGAAAGAAGAAACTGGCCACCGGATACAAGCCTGCACAGGCAAAATCCTGTGCAATATACCCTATGCTGGGAACATGCTAGCATGTCTATGGCCCACCTGCTATTCCGTTCTTGGTCTGCCATGGGCAACCAGCAGTGCTAAGCGAGGCAGCAACAACCTAGTGATCTGTGGGGAAATGCAAATCTTCCCTCTCCTCATGAACTCAACCTCTATTAGAACCCAGTTGGACTTGCTGAGGCGAAGGTCATTAACTCACTGTGAAAACCGCATCTTAGTTATCTAACCACAACTGCCTAAATTGTTTTCTCCCCCTACAAATTGTCTTAATTTGTAAATTATGTTTTTAACTATCTGGGCTAGAGTCCCAAAGTCAGACTGGCAGAACAAAAATAAAGCTGCTGAAGCATACTCTTTTAATATAGACCAAACTGAGTAATTGCTACTCACAAAAAAGGAAAACAGTGATGTGGTTGGGTGCAAGCTGCTCAGGAAACATTGAACCTCAGTGCTTGTTAGCGTATTTATCTGAGATCATCCCCATAACACACTGCATAAGTGCCAAGCATCTTCAAATGACTTTGTGAATATTAATCAATCTCTAGAATTACATTAGTTAACATTAACTCTTCAGATGTCAAACAGCCTCTTGAAAGGCAGGCAGAAAATCAAGTTAATTAGACCACAGGCTTAACATGAGAAGCTGTTTAAACAACACATTTCCAAGTGGCACATTCAGCTCATAAGCTACTCTAGTAGAGTTTTTTACTTCATACACTAATATGACCTGAGCTGTTTGATACAACAGCTGCCAGAGCATAGTTTTGGACAGGTAAAACTACTGTCATAAAAATTTCTGGTTTAGAAATGTTTAATTAGGCTGTAATATTGACCTACTTTATGTTATCGCTCTTCTTTATAAGCTGAAGCATTAAACCAGCATTTCAGTTATATCACTGTAAGAAAAAAAAGTTAAAACACTGTATTTTAGTCTGGGAAACAGGTCTCTTGCTTAGAAGTATTTTAGAGAGTGCAAACATTTTAAAATGAATTCCTGTTCTATATCCTAGGGCATTTGCATTTTACATTAACAGACATATTTCATCATAACCCTATACATTTTAGTTTATAAAGAAGCTTAGAGAATCACCTAGTTCAGGGGTAAGTGAAGTAGTACAGGTTCTCTCCTCGTGATGCTTGGTGTAAAAAGCCCTTGAGTATAAAAGAAGTGAACATGTGGGAGAGTGGCAAAGGAAAGAAGCTCAGAAAACACATCAGGACTCGCTAAGGTCACATCTTTGTAAACTACCAGAATCGGGACAATAAGGACATTTGGTCTAAACTATAATGTCTCTGGTGTTAATAACTGCACAGTATTCCCTTGTAGCTTGTTCCATTACTTACCTAGTCTCTAGCTTTATTGTTGTCACTGTTGTTTGATATACATTTTCTCTTTTGTATTGTAAATCTGCTATTTGTTTTGTCCTTGTTGACTACAAGAATTGAATAAAGTAATTTTTACTTCGTGCCTTGAGGTTCCTGAAGACAGTTATATCTTTTCTATCACTTTATTCTACCCTGGCCATGAGTAATTATCTTAATTTTTCCTTGAGGGTCTTATTTTCCTAAGTGTGTTATCACTCACTCCAGAAATATGTCTGTATGTATGAGGATCGCAGAATAGCGACATACAAAGATGAAAATGATTTCTCAGAACCAACAAAACAAAACAAAAAATGCAGGCAAAAACCTTCAGCTGAAATTTCTCTGTTGGACTATGGCTGTATTTGAAAAAGGAGCTAAGCTAAATTGCTTAGAAATTCTCTCCTATTAGTCCCATTGCAGACACTTAGCAAATTCAGACAGGAAAAATGAAAGTCAGCTCATACAAGACCTCTCTTTGCTTCTGCATTTCAGTTTAAAATTAGTTCTCAAAATTTAGGATTATTGCTTGGCTGTTTTTTTACAAAGCATTATCCCACTCATGTCTCACGAGACGTTGCACAAGGCAAGTGTACTAGCCTTGCTTTTGTTAAAATAAACTGGTTCATAACACAGGCTAAACAATATAAATTCATCTGAAAAAAATACCATCATGCCCTCAGAAAGCATTCTTCAATTCTCTCTTGAGTGAATCTGATCAGCTGCGACATCTGTATGTATAAGTTATTAGCATCTATCTAAAAATTGTGAACTAATGCATCTAGAGAAGGAAAGTGTTTCCCAGTCTACTGTCACAAGTTACAGAAATAACATTTCCAAACAAAGAATCCAGAAATAACTGAGATTTCAAATGCTTTTTTTGTAGGAAAAGCTGAATTTCTCCATCACCAATAGGACAGATTAGAAATGTAGATTTCAAAATTGCTAACGCAAAAAAAGCACCCAATTAGCTTTATGAGAAAAATAAACGTCAACCTTTTCCCATTTAAACTTGTGAAAAGTAGTAGAAACTTTTCTTATGGTAGATTAAAATTCATCAGCAAGAAATTTTTCCCAGCAAGTAATTAAAGAGAGTCTGAACTGAGGCCATTCTAAAGCTCAGTGTTCTTGGTTTTGGGGTGGTTTGCTTTTTTTCAAACTGGATCCCAACCTTGTTCTTTGTTCAGAAATTTCTCTTGAGCCTGCACTGGTATGGGCTTAGAAAGTGCATTGCTCTTGGCAGCTCAGAGTGATGACTCAAAAAAATGGAAACCCCCTGTCCCTGGTCGAGACTTGCTGAGCATGAGGAACTAAAACCTGATCAGTGCAAATATTTCTGCTCCTGACTGAGATAAGCTGCAGCCAAACGGCCCCATGTATCTGCATGTATCTGGCAAGGCACACAGACTTCCCAAGCGTGGGGTAGGAGAGCTTTACTTTTCTTTTCTTACGAGTTTGTGTCTCTCGCTGCCCAGGCACAGCGTTAGCACCCACCTCGCTCCCCACACCACCGAGGAATCCTCCCGTCCCACCAGGCAGAGCTGGGGGAAGCCGGACAGAAGCTGGGGCTCGGGGATGGGGGGACGGTGAACGGTGCCCCGGTTCCAGCAGAGAAGGTGGCACCAGGGGCAGCACCTTCCCTGCCGCCTCAGGGACCTGCCCGTGCCACACCGACTGCTCCCGCTTTCACATCAGCCTGTGCCTAAACCACCCCGGAGCGACCGCGGTCAGCAGATAAACTCAAACTGGAACCAATTCAAAATGGACTCAACTGATTTCTCCTGGCGTTACCTATTTATGAGAGAAGACCGGTACCTTCTCACATGCGTTTCACTGTTCTTTAGCAGATTTCTCAGGATGCTAAAGCTTACAGACTACGTTTTTTTTTTTTTTTTTTTTTTTGTTCTCATGCCTGAAAGACGTGAGGGAAATTTCTCTGAGAGTAAAATCAGCCCAGTCAAGATGTAAGTTCAAGCTGTCAGAGGTTTTCGACAATACAAGTGGGAGCCCGGCCGAAGCTGGGCTCCAGCGCAGGCCCAAAGCCAGCGGCTCTGCTGCCTGAGTGGAGGAGGGATTCCCGCCGCCTCCCCGAAGGAGCGGCGCACACACCCACTTTGGGACATAAAAGCCACCCCGGTGACAGCGCGTCTCCGCACTGTACCCCTGCCATGGCGCCTGGCCTGGCACCCCGGGGCCTGGCACCCCTGGGCCTGGCACCCCCGGGCCTGGCACCCCGGGGCCTGGCACCCCGGGGCCTGGCACCCCCGGGCCTGGCATCCCAGGGCCTGGCACCCCCGGGCCTGGCACCCCTGGGCCTGGCATCCCAGGGCCTGGCACCCCTGGGCCTGGCACCCCCGGGCCTGGCACCCCCGGGCCTGGCATCCCGGGGCCTGGCATCCCGGGGCCTGGCACCCCCGGGCCTGGCACCCCTGGGCCTGGCATCCCAGGGCCTGGCACCACGGGGCCTGGCACCCCTGGGCCTGGCACCCCTGGGCCTGGCACCACGGGGCCTGGCACCCCTGGGCCTGGCACACCTGGGCCTGGCACCCCCGGGCCTGGCATCCCGGGGCCTGGCACCCCTGGGCCTGGCACCCCGGGGCCTGGCACCCCCGGGCCTGGCACCCCGGGGCCCAGAGGCCGGGCAGCAACAGACCTGACTCCTGTCACGCTGGCAGTTCAGCCGCCCCGTCGATGCCTCTGGTGTTTAAACATGTCAGTAGCCACAGTTCCTCCCTGCTCTCACAAAGCCTTTAAGTCTTAAACAAGCAGAAGCTTAAGTTTTCACAGCTACGCACATGAAGGTACGCCAGTTATGTGCCAAACTTCTATAAAATCCACAAGACAATCTGCTCTATATTAAACATCCCCTTTTTGAAATCATCCCCCTTCCCTCATTGTAAAGGGCACTTCATCTCATGAAGCCCTTCCCCTTCATCCTACAAGCAGTCTTGCAAGCAAGGCAGATTTTTAATAAATTTGTCATGTGAGGAGAATACAAAAGCAAACACAAGGCTTATACTTAAAAAAGGAAAGAGGGAAAGGTGAAATTGGTTATTGTCACGGCTGTTCTCAAAAGCAGGCAAAGCTTCAGAACAAATTTTGAAGGAAAGTAAGTAAAAACATACTGAGGTCAATAGAGACTAGAATAAATACTGCACAGGCTTAGCAAGAAGAGATCAAGTCTTATTCATCTAATCTTCTTTGACAAAATAACTATTGTTTCTCATGGGTGAAATGTGGTGGACTTTATCTGCAGAGCAGACAGATTAGTTCTCCTGCATCTGACTTGTTTTAAGAAAAATATTTTGATATAACACTCTGTGCCAGACAGAAAATCAGTAATTCATCTGGAGAAAATGGGATTTGGTACAAGAATCAGTGAGGTGGGTGAGATCCTGGCCACATACAGAAATGACAAAAAGGAAAGGGGAGCTATCAAGCTAAGAGTAGTACTACTAGAATTTCTCAAAAATCAGTCTTGGACTCTGGATTTTTATTAAAGACGCTGGCACAAAATCCAGGACTACTTCTACAGAATTTGCTGGAGCCCAAAGCTGGGCACACCGTTGATGATACCCTAAGAGAAGAGCAGTGTCATAAAGGAAGGACTTTGAGACCTGGAGAAATCAGAATGGTATGACACCGAATAGCGTGAAAGATTTTGAGTAATAAAAAACATTTCTGCTCGAATCTGAGACTTGCCAGTTATAAAAAAAAATACAGCAAAGAAAAAGATACCTGGTATACAGAGCCATCACTGTGACAAAAGTCCCAAGAAAACTAACAGTAATCCTAAAATACAGTCAGTAAGAAATTCCTAGCACAGGTAGTTAAGTATCAAAAACACAATATGAGGCACTGTAGTACACAAACTGGAATAACACCTGCAATTCTGGCTACCCACGCACAAGATACAATGACTTAATTGAGAACAAAAAGTACAAGGAAGGAAGGGCTCCTAAAATGGTCAGCGAATGGAGAGTGGTGTTGGAATGGACTGAAATGACTGTGCCAATTTAATCTAGCAGGATGAAGACTGAAATAATATAAATACATGGCAGGAAAGGGAAGAGAGAAACAGAAAGAGGAGAGCTATTAAATCAAGAACAAAGTTGGTACAAAGATAAACAGATTTAAAATAATTCTGAATATATTTAGGCTGGAAATTGAAGGGTTTCCAACCCTTACACACATGAGAAGAGCAGTAATTAGTATCAGGATGTAGTTCAATAAATCCATGAACTAGAATATATGATGTGGCTACCTGCATTGATCCAGTTCTAACCCCTCATTTTCAGTTCTGTATTAGTGATGTTTGCTGCATTTACATCATTAAGCCTAGGCCAGCTACCTTTTAGTGACCAGCTATTATGGAACTGCTGCATTAATTTCTTCCACCTTAATTTGACTAATGTTGATTTACTGAATGTACAGTAAGAAAATTTACTGACCATAAAGTTACACACAAAAAAAATTCTGCTTTTAAAGAAATAGAAATTACTCATTCTGCACAATCCTTTTTACTTAAAACATTGTAATTCTTTACTGAAAACTGAACTGCACTAATAATGGTGTTACATCATTGGTCAGAGCAAGCATTAGAGATTTCAGGGACAATTCAAAGTATTTCAGAAACCATTATGACATGGCTGTCTTAATGAATGATAATTGCTTACACTTACAAATGCATAAAATGAGAAAGTAAACTAAGGAATGTGCCCTGCACTCCTACACTCTTTCCAACAGTTTCATAACTTACAAATATTGCCCTGTTACTTTTTCTCCTTTCCCAGTTTCAACTACTTTCCTCACATGCTCATCTTTGAAACTGACAATACGTAAAGATTTCCTAGTTTTAGAAATCTTTGTTGCACTCTCAGCTGAAGCAGATGGAATTTCAGGTAAACACTACAATACCCTTTAACCTTTTGCAACAAAGCCCTCTGCAATGTCATTACTACAGAGATGGACCAAAAATGGCATCATCTTCAGTGATTTTTGCTCATCATCTATGGATCAGGATATATCAACTGGGACTGAACTGATTCAAGCTCTTTTTCCTAGCATAAGAATCATACCACACAACTCTGTTTCCTTGAGTATACAATTGGGTTAATGTTTCCTTTCTTCCTGTGAGAGTGATTGTTTAGATGCTTTAATACATATCACTTTTCTTGATAAATCTACCAGTATGTTAGAAACAACTTTGCCCTGAGCGCCCATAATTCAATTCAGACTTGATGGGAGGAGGAACACTCAGCTATTCTAACAAATGGGTTCTCCATCACTCCAGCAAGATGGTGTAAAAGCCAACTCCATCTTAAGACTCCCACTGAACAAAAAAGAACAGGCTTTAGAAATGAGACACAATGGTTTTTATTATTAAGTAGATTATTCAGTATTACTGAATAGATGACTGAGATTTTCCTATTAAAGAGATTACCTCTCTGATAAATCACCGCAGAAAGTCTTAATAGTCACATCTCATTTCAATACCAGATTTTGAAAGTTGGTGCTTTATTTTTTAAAGTAAATCTCTAAATTACATAAATGCAGGGAAATGTTAACCCCAGCCATGCACCACACAGTGGTGAACGCTGCCATATCTAGTACTGAATCTACCAGAAACAGGATTCTTTAATTGTGCTGTGAATATATTGTTCTAATGCCTAAAACCTTCAACTTCCCCCTGCCAAAGTGTTGTTGCGGAGGCTCATTACAGGTCTCCAGTTGCCCTAAGACTCTTGTCAACCTAAGCTGGGAGATACCCAAACTTCACCTTATGGAAAGTAACCTTATAAAACCAGAAAAGCAAACTTGTTTTTTAACAGACCGTAAAAGAACACCTGCTTTGCCTGAACACTTTCAGAAGAGCTATGAGGTGAGCAAACTAACCCTGATCCAAAGGCAAAACTAAGTGGAGTAGTCCAACGCATGCTTATGTGATAAATCTCCCTATTTTATTACACACTCACATCCCCATGAGAAGTATTTTAGCTATGATAGGTTTATCTGTAAAACAACAACACAAAAAGAAGACTTTATATCACAGGAGATGTTTATTTATTGTTTTGAAATATCCTCTAGGACATTTTTGATTATGAATGGTTCTGATCCCCATTTGGCATGAGTCATAGCAGAGATGTTCTATTAGCATGCCTGCGATTTGGTACACTTTGTTGATAATGATGAGCCAGACATTAATGACTCAGGCTTCACCATTATGATACAAACTAATGAATGTGTGTGTGTATGTGTGTGCACCTTTCTCTCTCATTATTGACCCCTCAGAGTGGTATCTTCCAACCTGCACTAATAGAGCTGTCAGATGTCCAATATGCAATCAGAGGAAGAGCTGTGGGACAACTATATTAGACCAACTGGTATCTGTCAAAGCTTAACAACCAACTTCCAGGCTTAAGGAAGAACTTGCACACCAGAGAGCATTTCCTTTCTGTTTCTGATACAATCAGAAACATGTGGCAAGCTTTTTACTGAAAGCTTGTCTTATTATTTTGTAAAAACTTTTCCCCTCATTGTATCCATTAGCCTAAAACAATTTACTACCACTAACAAACTTTGCCTCTTTTAGAATAACATCTAAAAAGTAGCATCTGACCCATGGGGAATACTATAAAACCAAATAGCTGCCAATATCTTGGAATGAGCCCTTCCTGGACTTGACTGAGAAAATCTGGGGTCCCTTCAGAGAGAGATGGAGAACTGGCAGTGCTTGACCTTTCTTCAGTTTTTTCTACTTTCAAACAGATGCACGTGACCAAATATTGTTCATAAATTAAATACTTACCAGTGCATTTTACTTAATTGCATTCATCCTATCAGGATGCCTAGAAAAGGAGAGTAAGCTCTCAAAGGGCTTACACAGGTCAAGGGTGGCAAGGGGTCTTTCCCCAAAAATGACATATAGGTCACACAGGTTAAAACAAACTGCAAAGACACCCCAGAGCACAAACTTCCTGCCAGTCTGTGACAGATCCCTTTCAATGGGATTAAATTATATTGAAGCAGGGATGCAGAATGTAATGATAATCTCTACTCCCTAAGAATAGAATAGCAGTATTAATCTACTCATAATACCAGAAGACATAGGTAAAAGCACGGGAATTTGTAATGACCCTTATTTCCTTGATCTATCAGGCCTTGCCACCAGCACCTCTTAAGGCACTGGATCTCCACTGCACTGTGCTCATTTCCCCAAGAGGAACCCACTGGCAGGGTCCCTGACACTCATCCCAAGCCCCTCTGCTTGGGCTGAAGCCTCCTCCTCTCCTGAGAGATTATAGCAACTATGTTTTAGCATGAACAGTATCTAAAGCCAAGCACAGAAGAACCCACAGACTCTGGAATCACATTAGTACTGGTACCAACAGCTTTGCAAGTGCTCTGAAGGCACAGAACGAATAACAGGTAACATTCCGTGACAGTTGTGGTACCTATCCCGGCCAAAATAGAAAGTGTCTCAGTTAGGAGAAGGTAAAACTCCATCAGATCCTACCCATACAGAGGAGGTAGCTAGAGGGTCTGGCTGAAAAGGGCAGCACTGGCACAAGTGAGGGGTCTTTTTTATCAAAGTAGCCCAGGTACTTCCCAAGTCATGTGAAAGAGAATTTGGGCTCAACCACTATTAATAAGCACAAGATTCAATAGGAGGAAGAGAAACCCTGAGAGCCCAGAGCACACATTTTGTGATACGAAAACAATGGGGGTAGATAGGAGAAGCAGTTAGAGGGAGGTTGTATGTGTGTGGTTGGTTGTTTTTCCTTTTTAAACCTTCTTCCTCCACTTTAGAAAACAGCTATTTGCATATTCACTAGATACAACCCATTCTGTGACTCAAACCCTCCTGCTTAAGAAATTGAAAAAAATAATTACACTGCTCTTCTAGCAGGCACAACAGAATTATACACAGAAAAAGGTAGACTATTGCTTGACACAGTTAACAAAGAAACACCGCATGGCATGTGTGGCCATTTGTGGTCAGGGATCTGAAATATCAATACAAACCATTTTAACGATAAAACCATGCAAGGCAAAGGGAAGGTGAGAAACACTTTCTCCAGTTCTACTAGCATTATTATATCTCAAGACAGAGTATACCTTGCAAACATTTTCAGAGAAAATTTCTTCTAATTAATTTGAAGAGCTAGTATCTGAGGCTAAAGAGACTATTCACATAAAAACTTTGTTCTTGTACATATATTTAAACAGAAAAGTGTCACGGAATCGTTGGCAACAGTGTTTGAAGAACAGCATTAATGCACTGCTTTATGTACTGGCTTTTTTCCCCCATCTTCTGCATATTCAGTTGTGATTAAGTTTCTTGTAAAGGCTAAAGAAGATGAGGCACTCTTGCACAGACAGCAGTCAGATATTTTGAGCCCTGTACTACTTATAGTACTTTTGGAGGTATTTCTTAAATATGTGGGACTAATTGTAGCAATCCAAGTCAAATTTTACAGGTTTAGATTTTGGATTCACTTACTCATGAAGGTGAAACTTTCACTAAAATTGATGCAAGGGAAGTTCCATGATCTGGTCTGCAGAGAAAAGATGAATTTTTATATGGATTCATTAAGTGATATCTTAGTTAACACATGAAAAAAGGTTAAAGAATAACTTCAGAGAACACTCGGGATTATGATATTAGCAGAATTGGTTAGGATGCCATTTTCAGAGGAAGAATTACTTAAATTTATCTGTTAATTTTCCATTAATTATTTCCTCTAAAATTAAACAAACAAACAAACAAACAAACACAAAACAAAAAAAAAACCCAAACTCATCTAACCTTTCTTTTTTCAAACATCTTCACAACTTTTTAGATCTTTTGGGGGGTGGAGGGGACAAGCAAAGCAGATTTCCCTGAGTTAAAATCACCCAGTCCTTTTTATTGGTCCACATAATGTAGATATTGTGGTAAATTTTTGCTCTGAAATGGTTAAATATAAATGATACCATGATATTTCAGTTAAAATATTTGAATAGGGGAAAAAAACAAAGGTTGTTTTCACAGAATAGAAGCTTGCTAAATAAATATTTTGAATTGCCTGTAATTACCTAATTACCATCTGCTTAAGGACTACACACTTCAGTAGTGCTGGGCTGGGGTTTTTGTTTGGATTTTTTTTTCCTCCTGTTTTTTTTTTTTTGGGGGGGGGGGGGGCGGGGAGTGTGGGGTGGGGCTGTGTGTATGTTATTTTTGTGTTGTTGTTTTCTTAAAACAAAAGGGCCAATTTACTTCTGGACATGGAAGGTTGATGTGATGTGAGCCCAACAGCACTCAGTGAAAGGATGTGAGACGTCTCTGACCACTCTGTGTAACTGACCTCGCCTGTGTCTAAGAGGAAGAGAAGAACACAAAAGCTGATGAGAGTAATTTGTCAATATGTAGCCACAAGCTTGAGCTGTATGAAGACCTTATTTATCACAGGTTGACTTGGCCTAGAAGCCTTCCGAAAGTATACCTTCCATGTAAAAAAAAAACCCAACCCAAAAGACAACCAACCAACCAAAAACCCCCAGAACTGCATATATTCAGGAATGGGAGACCTGCTCTCTAGATCCCATTTCCAGAAGGCGTACTTCTCAAAGGAAAAGGCCTGTTGCACCTTACATCTCCTTAAAGGTTGAACCACCTCCTGAGGGACTGCACCTCAGGAAGGCAGGTCTTTGAAGTCTAAATAGGGTTCAATTGGTCAAAGGATAGTCTCCGGTAGATCAGTTCTTGACTTTATGCAGTGTTGCTCAGGCTTATTATTGCTATATTTGCAAGAGTGCTCACCAATTATCTTGGAAGTTCAGATTTACAAGCATGTTTCATTCCCATGACTCTACACTGACAATTTTCTATGGATGAAAGTTAGGCTGGACTCTCTGCTTTTTCCAGGGAAATCCACACTTTCCTCTGCATTGCACCAAATGAAAGGGTGAAATCTCATCTTTTATGTTCCACTGAATAGAATAGAAGCAAAAAGGAGGATGCTTCAGACACACAAGTATTTCCTGCCATCAAGTGTTCAGATACATTTTCATTTTCCTAGAACTATTACTCAAAATGTCTCATAATAAAAATTATACATTTTATAAGTGGCACTCCATGGTTGGCTACAATATAGAGCAAGTATAAACCAAGTAAAGTGATCAATGCTGTATCAAACAACTCAATAATGTTATAGCAAGCAACTGTTACTCTATTGCACCAACATCTATGAGATAAGATAATTGACAGTGCCTCAATCAATTGATATAAGGGAAATAAAGTCATTAGATGCTGGTACAGTACCAGAGGATCAATATCTCCTCCAAACACAAACACCTTTGCCTGGCTTTGATATTAATTACCCACTGATGTCTCCACATTGGTATGTGAGTGGGAGATCATTATCCCATGACAGCATTTAGTAACTCTGGTATTCCCTACTAACCCTAACCATGCTAACCCTACCTCTGTTCACAGTCTCCACTTCAGGACAACTCTCACTTTCATCACTTCCCACACAAAAGACTTGCAGTCATATTTGTGTCTCACGCACTTTTCCATTCATCTTTTTTGCTAAAAAGTACATCCACCAGACCTGTAGGCTCATGAAATGGAATTGTGTTTGTTAAATTCCAGGAATTCCACTGGGACATCAAGTTTCCTGCATTCACGTGCACTTTGTACCTACCAGGGAGTCATTTGTGTCACCTACTGTCAACTTTTACATAATAAATGCCAACAGTGATTTTTGGTCTGTGACGGCAGCTACATTAAGCCTTCACCTGAAGTCCAAAATAAAAAAATCAGTAACAGAAGAGAAATAAGCATTGTGGAAGATATTTAGTTTTCCAGTGAATAGTAGGACCAATGAGAATTGCCTTCTTGCAGATTTATGTCTCTGTTTAAAACCCCAAGATCCCACAGAGATCTGTTGATGTCTAATAAAGTGTGAGATCACGGCAAAGATGTTCCTCACAATGAAGGAAGAAACCTACTGTATTCAGAAAGCCATTTTCTCTAAATTTTTCAGAACTTCATACCTCCCTTTGGGTTGAAATCAACACATGTGGCCATAATTATTGGGAAGGGCAGGCACGCATAGACAATCTGATCACTTCTGGTTCATGTTCTTAAGAAAATAGACTAAAAATAAGAAAAAAGCCTTTATCTTTCTAAGTATGGAATAAAATTAAAAAATAGGAACTCAAAAGGCTGAAATATGAAAAGGCAAAAAATCTAAAGAAAAAACAAAACCTAATGACAATATAAAGAATTATATTAAAAAATCACGGAGTTAAAGGAGCATCATATCTTAAAGCAAACAAAACAAGTAGCATGAGAATTGAGTTTGTGTTGTGTTGAATATCTGAAATATCACTACATGGGGTGAAGTGGATTATGATATGCCAATGAAGCAGACTCAGTTGATGAAAATCATCAATCTTGGAGTTGCTTTGATGGGTTGTCAAAGAGAAGTTGGTAAATGCAACACCACCAATGAATACCCACAATGAAAAACAGTAGAAGCATACTTTCACTGCAGAAAACAACTACCCCATATTTTGGTTGCTTTGTTCATGTACAAGAATCTTACTTCTCTGAATGCTGATACTCTCAATGTTCATGCCACCTCCTATCCTACACCTTTAGTAATGCAGTGTCTTTTTGCTCTGAAAAGGTTATTTTTAACTTGAAGATGGCAGAGAAAGCTATTACTCCAACAGGTAAAGACAGTGATGATTGGATATGCATGTTTACTGAGCTAATAAAATACATCCTGTATAGCAGGGAGTCCCCAGTCAGTCAAAATTATTTTAAAATTTCATAATCTTAAAATACAGTAAACCCAAGGTATTATAATATGATATAAAAAACTTTTCTAAACCTTACATTGGTTAACTGCAAAGAAGATTCCTCCAGAAGCTAATGAAAGAAAGCAACTTAGTGTATTGCAGGTTATTCCATGATTTAGTATCAGCAGGCCATTCTTTTATCAGATAAACAGCAAAGAAGAGTATGCCTGTTTTTCCATCAGACATAAGACACATCCAGAAACAGAAGAGTAAGCAGACTGTAATCTCCACTGAGATAACGGAAGAACTTTACATGCAAATTCAAACAGGACAACTGTATTTTGCACCTTTAAGTAGGGCTATCTCCTATGTAATTCAGATACCCCATCCCAGACATCTCAGAGACAAACACTAAATTAAAAGCTAATCCAAGAAAGTAGTCCTTAAGTTTTCCAGGACTGCAACAACTGAAAATCTGTATGACACCTCTTTTCCCATGACTGTAAAATAAAACCCTGAGGTTTCTACATTTGTTTTCTTTCTGTAATATACGGGACAATATAAAACAGACCCCAAGGAACATTTCATATACCACTGTTTAGAAAGATAGTTCATATGCTATAACGTTCAGCCAAATTGCTTTTAAAGGATTAATTTTTCCAGAAATGTCACTTTGAGCTTTTCCAGAACCTCAGGATGTAGCCTGAATCTCATTTCATTGCTGTGTGCTGTAAAATCATTAGATAGATATTTGGTCTTTGTTTTGGTCGGACCCTCATACTGAAAGAGAGAAGGATCAATTCATTAAAAACGCACAGAAATTGCACAGAATCCAAAATAAATTGCTAACACCCTACTCGGGCTTTCCATATTTGTATTCCCACTACCTACAAATTTGCTGGTGTAATTTTCATTTCTCATAAGGAGACAATTAAAACTGCAACGTAATTTGGGAGCAGCTCTAAAATGTCTGAGCTGACTCATTTGAACAAGCCTGAAAAAGACGTGAACCACTTCTTTAATAAATATTTTAAAACAGTAATAGTTATTTGGCAAAAAGTTAACACACAAAAACACTTATCAAAAGTAGGCTGCATACATCCACACTTCTCTGTCAGAAGTATAAGCAATGATCTACAAATCTAATGAAGACAGACGTTTAATGAACTAACATGCTTGTCTAGTACACTGATTGTGTTCATCTCTCAACTGCTATTTCAAATCTTGCCTAGATACAGTATTCAGAGCTAGGCATCCAGGTTTCTGCATTACTCACTTATCGCAAATCCCCCAGAATTTGTAGGAAACATGAGTTGTGTCTTTACATTCTACACGGCGTCTACATTCACACACTTCTCCCTCCACTTCTGTTTGTGTGCAAACGGTGATAGTCTCTGACACACAGCATTTTATAGAGTGAAAATACTCATTCCATGGGAAAGACGCCAAATTTTGGTAACTCCACAGTATATGGGGGAGTAATGAAGGATTACATTCCAATGTCCATATGCTTAAACAAGTACCTTTCCTTGAGTCTCCACAGTTTTCTCCCAAGTCTGCATTTGGGGCAACACAGTGCCATTCTGACTGTGCTGGAGCCCAAATGAGAGGTACTGACTCCTGGAGTCCATCTGTTCCTGCTCTACAGAAAAGTATTTCAGACCCAACACGTGTTTTCCTACAGTGGCTGGAGAGCAGCGCTCCTGATTTTGCAGTTGGGAAGAGTCTGTACAGGACAGTTTAGCTTGACATCACCTTTTCTGCATATGAAACATATGTTGCGCTGATTCATTTGCCATTAAGTGTGAGAGATTGCCCCTGAGCATCCCTTTCTGTCTGCATCACAACTCGTTTTAGGCCATGATGAAGGCAACATCCAATGGGTCTGCTGTGAGTCAGTCATCATGGTCTATAGTGGTTTATGTTGGCTTTTGGTTTAAGAGAGATTTTATTTTGTTCACTTCTTTTTGTTCCCTTGAAACATAAGATTTAATATAATAAAGTAGAAGAGCATTTGTTGGTGCCACTAGTGAGCTCTAAAGGCCAAAACAAAATGGTCAGTTCTCTTTTTCCTCATACTAAATTAATGTTAGCAAAACAAGTGATTAAATTCTTTGTGTAATATATGAACATAACAGAAGATATATTGAAGAGTAATAGACATGCAATATAATAATAATAATATAACATTATGCTCTGTTAAGCTCTCCTATAAAACCTAAGGTGGGGTTAAATAACTGAAGTAAAATTTAACTGCAGCCCATGGGACTATCTTACAAGTGTTCTGAGTACAGAATACCCATGAGTTCATGGCCTCTTGTTGCAGTTCAGCATTTTCTCAACAACGACAAGCAATTATCATTTATGTAATGTTGCCTCTTAAGAGCACTTCTAATAAGAAGTCATGAGAGCAAACTCAAGTGGACTGTGATTTCATTGGAACTGAGCATTACATTAGTCACCATTTTCTTCTACGTTTTATAAACCATCTGGAGAACACTAGATTTGTAACCATTTTTCCCCTAATTATGAATTCACAGATGATTTTGAATGTCCCTGACTGTCAGCACTGGTCTACTTGACAAAAATGAATCAGATTCCCTAGATAAGATTTTAATCATTAGATATTAACGAGAGGTGAAACTTTAAGGGCACCTCCACCAGAGTTTACTCTGCCTAGTGACTGAATGGATGGCTCTGGCCCAGCTACTACGGCAATTTGCATCTGCTAGAGCAAGTTCAGTTGTAGTTGTGCATGTCCACACAGACCATGTCTTCATGCAAAGCAGAAGACATGCTGCAGTGATAACTTTAACAGCTTAAGAGCAGCTTTCTCCTGGAATCTTAGTGAAGGTAGAAACGGCCATGCAAGAGAAGAGAAACGGAAAACCAAACTTGAATACCCATGGATTCAAGTATTTAACTCTAGTATCTGATTTGCATCTACATTTTCAGTGTTTACTGAAGTGGTCCTCCTAAAATAACCGTGTATGCTTCCCCAATGTTTAAATGAAAAGGTGAACTAATGCTTTTGTTTCCTGAAGAGGCAAGTGTGTCTGCCTCACCTTAGAGCCTGAGGTAAATTCTCCCTGGAGGCCTTTCAGAGAACCTGTGTGCTCTATTTAGGTTATAATAGTGAATACAGATTAATGAAGCAATTGGAAGGTGCATAAGGTTTAGGTGTCAAGTAAGTACCTAAACTTGGCATGCTATCAGCATGTAAATATGCCATGTAAAACTCTTTTACAACCCCTACAACTTTCAGAAATGTAAACTACCATTGAGTTAGGAAAACAGACTATAATCCTGCTTTTGTTAAGAAACAGTCCTCCTGGACTCTCATGGACAATGAGGAAAGCTGCCTTTGCTGAATCAGCGCTCTTAAATTTCTTTTAGCAGAGCAGATTATAGGAGACACTTTTCACATTCGTACCAGAAAGCAAACAGCAGCTTCAAGGGATTTACTTTCCCTAATTAGTTAAGATAGTTCTTGTACCACAGAAAACAGCCTCTGTAAGAAAAGGAGATGAAATTAAGCACAAACCAATTAAATTTTTTTAACATATAGGAAAGAATTTCCCTCCTTTCCTGCTTTTAAAAATGCAGTGTATTTGCAATTGTTTCATCTCATTTCAGCTGCAGACTCAAGTAAATTATTCAAAGCAGTATCACCAGACAGAGCTATCAAGTCATTATTCAGTTCTTTTCCTTGCAAGGTATTTCCAAAGAAATATATAGTATTTCAAATATACTTACAAAGTGTAGCCAAACTTTTCATAACAATTTACAGTTTTATTTCCAAATCCTCCTCTTAGCTCACCACTGAGCTTGATTAATCCATGGGAAAAGAAAAAAACACAAGCAGAATATGACCTTTTACATTTTACCCATCCTCTCTCACAGCTGGGAATCTTGCCAGGTCTTAAAGGAAACCGAACTCCCCAATCTAGTTTTAGATTCCTGTGGTCCTTCAATAACTTGTGCCATAGCTCATTCACACCTCTAGAAGATCGCTGTTTACTTTCACCAAATGATCCTATCTTTAAATAATTATTTGACTCCATCTTGTAGTCTTTTGCTTCCAGAAATGTTTTCCCAAATTTGTTTATTCATATGATTTTGCCTTTTTGTCTTTTGTTCTTTAAGAAAGAGGGAGGGAAGAGAAAAAACCCTCCCTAATTCAAGGCAAAAATCTAACATAAGATCCCCAACACATCCCCATAAACTTTTGCACAGAGCCTCCATCCTCAGGGACCCCTGGGGATCCAAGTGATTCCGTGTGCTGAGAAGTGCTTCTAACTAGTTACCAAAGACACATTTCCTCTGATCAACACCACATCTAGTCTCTACACTAATTTTCTTCTACTTCCCTGGCTCCTTTGTGCCTTTCAGACATGATGCAAGCATGGCAGAGCCTACACCAAAAGTTGCCTGGCGCAGAGTCAGGGCTCTTCCACAGACAATCCTTGTGTGTTGGCTGTCCCTTAGGAGTCAGTAAAAGGGAGGGAGGTCCACAATATCTTTTTATTCTAGTACCAATACTTCAATAGAACCAGGCTTCCAAGAGCAGAGGAAAGCACCCGTGACCTCCTTCCACTGAGCACCACCATGAAGTCTAGGCACAACATAATCCATTAAGACTTTAGCTATACTGGCTGTGTTAAGAGGTTATTGCCTAAATGCTGTTATTAGCTCTATTATGGTCAGCTGTGACCCACAAGATCACAGTAACAATACTGACCTCTTAAAGCTTTGCAATGTAATGATATAAAATGCTATCCTTAATGTTATAGCAGTAATACTAACGACCATTGTTATACTAATTTATCTCAATACATTCCTGCTTATGGTAACTCGATTTATCCATCCAAAGAAAAAGAATTAGATTAAAGTAGAAAATTTCACACAAAAAATTATCCAGATTTTAACTGGGAGGTAAACTAAAACCTTGAACATATTCAACCCATATATATAAAAACACCAACTGTGAAGAAATATCATTGGTCACTTCGAAGAGCCACTGACACGAGAGCTGAAAGGAAGAGGTGGGCTCCAGTTGTTTGGGGTGGTGACACTGTGCCATCAATCCATTTGTAACGTGAAGCAGATAGAGCCTTCTGCAGCCCAGGAACCAGGCGGCACGTGCTGACACCATTCTGTAACATGTACAACTCCAGTCTCAAGCATTTATGATGATAACATCAATACTCTCCAGGCGCTGCTGAGCTTTGTTTAAATGACCCTAGCCAGCTTTGTACCCACACCCAGCCTCACCTCCACTGGCACTGGAAATTCAAGGGACGCTAGGAAAGTTACTGCCCTGGCCCTGCGTTACTGTGGAGTAACTGGGTTAGATGGCGTGAAGGTATGTCTTACTAAAAGCCCTAAGAAAAAAGACAAAAACTCCACTGATTAATAACCTGAAAGATTTCATATCAAATTACAAAGGCTTCCAAAAAAGGTGGAAATGATAGGATTTATTACAAGAACATTTAGGTAACTGTAACCTTCACTGCAGCTGTCATAAATGTGCCTCAATTCAGTGAAAGCTGGACTCGAAGCAGGCCCCCGACCACCAAGATTTAATTTAAAGAATCTTCTGCAACACCTGCCTCAGCAACACCTGGCTCCTGCTGCCGAGTGCCAGTTCCAGGCAGGCTGTAAACCTGCCAATTAGAAGTCATGCACCGAAAAATTAAATTTCATTAGTGGAATGGAATTTGTGAGCTCAAGCTGGCAAATCTACATCATTTAATAAATCAGCATGAACCTACTACAAACATTCAACATTAGGAAGACTCAACCTATTTTCACACAATATAGCTCTTCCCCTTTGCCATCTTAGCCACATTTGCATTAGTTACTGATCCAGCTGTGCGACTGTCACACCTGCTCATCTCTGCTCTGAGTGGCACAAGTCAATCTGATTTCTGCTCCTATCATCACAAAATCCATCAGTTCTTTCCTTTTCTAGCCACCCCCCATCTGTCTACTCAAATCCATTTCCATTCAGCACAAAAAGCTAAACTGGCTTGCCAGAAATCAGTTATCTCAAAGCCAACTGACCAAACCACACTATGAAACAGGAAGATTTTACAAGTAGGAGGCAGGAGGAAAGGACTGAAAAACTTAAAATTTAATGAACAACTGGCTTCTTTGTATTGTTACGTGCACTCAGCACCCATTTACATTGCCTACCTAACACCTTCTTTTTGTTTCTGTTCTCCCTGTAATCCTTCTTCCTTATAACACAGTGCTCATACAGTTACTTGGGATATTCCCTTCTGCTCCAGGGGGCTACATTCCCCCATAGTCAAGATGAAATGAGATACTGACGGGCTTGTGCATTTTCCTTGAAAGTGATGTCTCAGCACAAAGATTTCAATTTGGTACAACAGTGATATTTCACGTCCAGAAGTAACGACTTCATCATATTTAATACTGCCAGTATTACATTTTTCCTAGATGAAAAAAATTACACTCAACAGAATGTATTTCAAAGAGGTTGTCAATTTCTCAAGAGAGGAAAAATCTCTGCTGAGTGCATTGATCTTGGCTTTCAAAAGTTAATTTCTGGGGCTTCTACCTGGGTAGTAAAGAGTAGCAAAGGCCTTGTTTTCTGACAAGGTGATTCAGCACTCTGAAAATTGAGCCCCATGGACTTTGGGCTCAAAGTGCTCCAGAACTGAAGCATTCAAAGCTACTAGTCAATGCTGGACAAAGCCTCAGCCACTGCCTAATTCCTAACTATTTTTGCTGTGATGTATCCATGTCTAGCACACTTAAAAGGCATCCCCTAGTGTACGCAACTTTTAAGCTTCACTTTAAAAAAGTAAATATAGCTTCCAGCACATGAGACTACAGATGAAATCTTCTTAAGAAAGCCTAGTGTAACCCACGGCAGAGCTGCTGGAAACACGATTACACAGTATGAGCATGTATCAGCTAGGACAGGACTGACGATCATCATTCTGATTTCTGACACAAATGAGACTGAGATCTACCTTTTTTGTAGAAGTAGGTCCCATATATGCCATGCTGCTTTTGCTTTTTCTTCAGAGCATAGTAATTTCAGTGAACACATCCTTGATCTGACCTTCGAAATTCAAGGTTTAACGTATGACAGAACAAAGAGGTTTTAATAAAAAGATAACACATCTGTGAGAAATGTGAGTGGGCTGTTCATCAGCATTAAAAGTTTGTCACTAAATAGATTCTTCTACATTTTAAAAACATGATCAGCTTTTTATACATGCACCAAAATAATACTGGATATACATTCTTAAGACCACAAGATTCAAAACACCATCAATCTGTTCTGAGTGAATGGCACTCCTGAGATTTCCAATAGGGCTGTAATAAAAGCCTGTGGCACTTGAGAAACGCAGGTGGTAAAGGGAAAAAAGCTGCAGTCTTGCTCCTGGGAATTCCCAAATCACAGCTCACATCAGCTCTGAAATGTCTAAGTAATAAAACAGAAGTCAGAAAACAGAAGTCCTATTGCTGTATGATTCTTTTAATTTCTCAGACAGGAGTGAGAGGAGTGAGAGATGAACACCTCCTCTCTCAGATCTCGGACAGATCTTTCCATTGCAGTAAAAGTGACACTGCCACAATGAGTCCTGTAATATGGCTTGTCTGGATGGAAATACTAGACTCAAGGCACCAGAACAAATATTTCTTTGAAACTCTCTGTATGGAGGGTTTCACTTCATACTAAGCAGGGCACAACTTGAAAATATGATGAAAAATCTTGCCTTGCTTCACATAAGGGCCCAGGTACAATTAGTAAGAACCATTACCATATCTTAAATGGGCAAATTTCTCATTATTCATACACGGCTGTTATTTGAGGGAGAGCAGTTAGACCATTACAGACAAGTTTTCAAGTCTCTCCTCTTCCCGAATCATTAATCTTTCTTCTTGTGCCTGAAGCCTAATGGGAATCAACGCTGACTAGAACTGGAAACCTTTGTGCATGCATGCACACAACACACACAAGTTAGGCTACCTTGGAAGAAATGTGAGCAGATGGGCTCCCACTAATGAGGTGACTTACAAAAGCCTACCCTTCAAAATGAATGTTTTATAAAAAGGAAATAAACCAGGCTTGCTCTACATGCTAATTTTTTCCCAATACAACCATACCAGGAGGAATTTTTAGTTTTGTTTTGTAAAAGAAAAGCTGTATCAGACAAGATAAGTCATAGGGTTCCCTGAAACTACCAGAGGGATGCAGTTCTGGCTTCCTCTTCTGCCTTCTAATGCATTTTGGGACTCCTGACAGGTATATGATTATTAATTGCTACAGAGAGGCAGTATTCTGTGAAGCAGAGCTAGAGGGTAATACAGGGAAGCTAGACTCATACGGAAAGCTTGGAAAGGAGCTAGGATCATGTCTCAACTCAGTGAAGCACAAAGACAAATCCTCAAAAATTTATTGGGAACATACCTTTTCTCAGGTAGCATCTGTGTTTTGAACCTCACTGCATATGTCATCTTTGCTTAATTTTAGTTCAGCTGGACGAAAAGTAGATTAATTACCTAGCTTTTAACCCATTTGCTAACCTGTGATCTTTCCTGTAAAACTGATAGTGGAAAAAGACACAGGACATAAAATCTTCACACAGTTATTCACTATCTACAGCAAGTTGTGGAAGTTGATAGAGTTAAGGTGCAGACTTTTAATTTAGATACAGAAACTGATAATATTACAGCCATATCTGTAAAAAAACTGTCTCTGCTGAGGGAGAAGGTCAAGAGCATTTGGACACAGAGGGGGCAGAAACAGTCTCTGACCCAAATCCTCTTATACCCTGGTTGTACCAGGGTATACGAACTCATCGTATCAAATGTAAAGGTTTCCTCCACAGGGGCAGCTTAGGCTAGTGAGAATGAGCCGGCATAGTAATTTTGTTCTGCCTTCCCATAGGAACAAGATGCACTTTATTTTTGTGTGGATTTTCCTTTATCTTGTTCTTCAAAAATAACGCATAGGTTTTGCCTACCCATGTTGTGATCATAAATACTTCAAGACACGTACACCGCAATTCAATGCCTTATGCAAATCATACGACACTGCATTTCTTTTGTGAATGGATACACATGAGTTTTATAAATCAGGAAAAAATCCTGGGGAAGTTACTGCAACTCTGAATTTCATGGAGAAGTGAGAATTAGTATCTGACTAAATTAGCTGTTATACAATAGGATGTTTTGCATATGTACATGTGCTGTGACATCAGACCCTTTCTCCAGCCTTTACAACTGCTGCTATGCCAAAGCTCTGGCAAGGCATTTAGGGAATATTGTCCCCTGCAGTAATAAGTGAAATCCAATCCCCAATAAAAGACACCACTGGTGGTGTGACTGTCCATGCATGTGAAGATTTGCTTTCCATTAATACTTGTGCAGTAATATTGGATTTCACAGAAGTTCATTTAATGGAAAAACAAGAGGAATACACACACACTGCAGAGTAAGTTTTAAACTAAAGTTAATAATAGAAGAAAATAATGGTGGCGACTTTACCAAAGCATCTACAAAAACATTTAAAAATTCATAATTTATCAGTGACAAGGAAAAACACTTTCTCTTTTTTTTTTCTCCTAATTTTCAAAATGAATAGGTATCTGAAAATATATTTAATCACTTCAAGCTGTCACCACCCACCCCTGGAATCTGGAGGTGGAAAAGAGGAGGAAAGGAACTGCTGATGATAGAAATGCTCAGTTATTTGTTCATTGTCAGTGAGCAGGGACAGAAATAGCTCTTCCAGTGTGCTGAGATGATGTGTAAATTTGTCCGTCTGAGGGTCAGCTCAGCTGTTTTAAAGCTAAGTAATGCAAGATGCTGCTGCTACTGCTGTTAAATGGGAAGTTTAAAGGATATAAATTCAGTGAGATTTTAAATCCTAACTCTCATGAAGGTCCCTGAAAATTTCAGCCTAACACATCCATCATTACCTAGTGCTCCATCTACCTAATCCAACAATTGGATTATATAGATCCAACAATCCAACTTCTACCAAGTTCCAATTAGAGTTTTTC
This sequence comes from Tyto alba, assembly GCF_018691265.1. Classification (NCBI taxonomy): domain Eukaryota; kingdom Metazoa; phylum Chordata; class Aves; order Strigiformes; family Tytonidae; genus Tyto; species Tyto alba. The sequence goes on from NW_024881322.1 coordinate 9,905,834, forward strand.
TCATGTCACCCCATGTCATCTTCTCATGTCATCTTGAAACTCCATCTACTGAGATCAAAAGAATCATACTTTTACTGTTAATTTCTAAGCTCACTCTGAAGGATGCAGAGAAAGACATCTCAAAAAACATATGGCAAAAAGTGTCAAATAAGAGAGACCTTGTGATTTTTAAGTCAGTCTTGGGATGTTTGTTCCTAATTTAAGATGGAAAGAGACGACTTCTTCCCCTTGCTCTCAGTTGCCTGGTAAAGAGAGCACTTTTACATACAAAAAATTTGCTGAAGTTGCAGATACAGAGATTGAAACAGCTTTATGTCCTTAACTTGAGCAAACAAAACAGACCTTTAAGGCAAAATATTTTTAAAAATCCAACCGTGACTCCACAGAAAATAAATAATTTCCCAGCGGGAAAAGAAACAAACAAGCAAACAACAAACACCAAAGAAACAAGCAAATCAAACCCCCCAAAAGCCCAACAAGGTATGCCTCCTCTCCCAACATTTTGGTGGCATTTTTGAAATGTCTATATCAATTCCAAGTATTTGGTAGTTAACTGTATGGGAAAAGAGAAAAGTTAAATACAGTCAAATTTAATCTCGCTAGCTGATGTAGAAAGCTACAATTACCCTTAAAGGCCATTTGATTTCATAATATATTCACCATGATATAAAATTTACATAATGTTTTTCAATTACTTATTAATATGCAAATATTAGGAAAAAGATTGAAAACGCAACTCAAATGTTCCTAAAACATGATGATGTGCTATTTAAAAATGAGGTGGGGGTGTGTGTGGAATCAAATGGAACCTCATCATCACACAAATAAAGCGCAGGCAGAGAACACAACAGGTTGAGCGCTAGACCAGCTGCACTGCAAATCATGTAGATGTGCTAGGTACTCACAAAACCCAAAATGTCTAATTTTCAAACACAAGGAAATCATTATTAGAACTACACTTTGCAATACAGAATGGGAAGGAAATGGAAGAAGTGGCTGATGGCTCCACTGTTGAAAGCTGAAGGAAGAGAAGAATTCCAGGACACGCTGCCGAATATCTATCTGCAAAGCTCAAGAACACCTCACAAACAATCCTCAAGACTTTTAATACCTTTAAATATAGCACATCAACAAAACACTACTGCAGACCAGTGATCCTCTAGTCCTTCCACGACAGGCTTATGGCAATTCTGATCATGGATTACTACATGTAAAGACAGTGAACTTTCAGACTGGAAGTACATTGGACTGTAGGACATTAATTTAAGCAAACACTACGACCATCTAAGCCCTCAGCTGGTATCAGGACCATGAGTTCTAGAAGCACTTCCAGTGGGTCACTGCAGGAATTGCTCCAATCTGACCACAAGCCCCTTGCAAAAAAATATCTGAAAAACAGTGGTATAGGGAAAAGCAGGCAATAAAACTAAAGTGGAGGGCTACACTGTCCTTAAAATTTGAAGTATATTAGAATAAAAGATTCACTATTTTTCATGGTAATGGTCAGCTTGCACCATGGCTCCACACAAAGCATGTCTCTGATGCCTGTAAAACTGTCGCCTCTGAAATTCCAATCCTTTATGTTTTATAAAAAAAACAACCAAAACAAACAAACCAAAACAAACAAAAGGGGAGCTAGATTGGACATTTTCCATTTTTACCTATTAGGTCTGGCCAAAGATTCTAAAAAGGGTCTGAAAGGAGATATTCATTGCTTTTTGGGGTTGATTTTTTTTTTTTCCCCCCAAGAATCATATTTTTCTATTGCAAACCATAAAAATCAAAAGCCTAAATTAAAAGTAATTGCTGCCTGATGAACTAATAAATCTAGGGCCTAGGCAAATGTTGGAGAATGGCTCAGAGACAAGGGTCCTGAGCCCACCGAGCAATTGTACGATCAGAGCCTGTTCTAGGGGCTGATGCTGGGCCCCACCAGGGTTTGCCTGCAGCTGCTCACAGCTGCTGATACATGAGGAATGTCAAGGACACTTCAGCCCTGTGTACCGTGGTGTGTCGAAAACAGGTTAAGGGGAATTGGGAATAGTGGTCTGAGAAACCCAGTGTTATGGTAACGGTGGTCTGAGAAACATTGTGTTATGGTACTGTTGTGTATTGAAAACAAGTCAAGAGGAATTAGAAATAGTAACATGAGAAACTTAGTGTTATGAGAAGCTTGTGCTGTTAGCTAACTGCAAGTAGGTGGACCGTGCGAATACGACCTTTAGAGCTTAAGCCAATCAGCTAGTGACTAGTTGGCATAATAATTATCATTGTCTGTATAAATATATGTACCCTGGACCAGTAAAGACACACGTTGATTGATGCTCTATCACCCACATTGAACCCGTCTCGGCGTGTCGTTCGTCCGCGGCTCCGCAGGCAAACACCCTCAAACCTGATCTCTGTGGAAAACCATTCACTTTCTTACAGTTTCTTTTCATTGGCACTGGCTCTAATGATTTTTTCCTCCTCCAAAATGGTTTCATCTATATAGAAACGCAGAGATAACAGTCTCTGCCTCTAGCAGTGACAATCCCGTGCTATGGCTCAACCAATTTTTTGCCTATTTAGATCTTAAGGTAACTTTTCCTGCTTATGTATACATCCTGAAATCTCTAACATTTCAGGTGAGGTTTGCCATCAACTAGGAAAACCCCAAATGAATAGAAGGTGAGATATTCACTGAGATACTGTGCAGCCTACAACTTGGAAAAGGAGACCCTCTGGTCCTGCAAGCTCTGCTCCACCCTGTGACAAACCTGTGCTGAATTCTGTTATGTTCAGTCTTATTTGGTAGAGCTAAATGATGTTCTGTCACTCCGACAGGGATGAATAAACTGCATTCTATGCCAGACACCAAAAGCTATGGACACCTCACCGCATGAAACACCAAATATATTCTCAATGTTAAGATGAACACTAGTGAAATGTCTGGCTATAATGTGATTTCCTTTGCTTTCTGTTTTGGTAAGTTTGGTGTTTAATTCTCATTGAGTACTTGGAGAGGACCAAAGAACAAACTACCAGAGATCTTGCCTTAGATTTTTACTATGTAAATACCAACTATATTTTGTGCTGAGAGGCTATAAACTTAATTAAATACAGACAGACAAAGAGCAATCAAACAACCAAAGGACTTATTACCCAGCAGAAGAAAATTTATTGCAAAAAGCTTGAGAGTCAGTGTCATACCAACAAGCTCTTTCACACTCACATGTACACAACCAACCAATTATTTTTGGTGTCTCAGTAACCTACTTCAGATGATCAAAGAGTCCAACACTTTTCCTTAGCTCCTTATCAGTCACTTTATACTCGCCTATAGCTAACATTATTATGCTATGTTTTTTAAAGTGTCTATCATCAAGTGGGTCTTTGATGTGAAAAGCCAAGGAATCTGGATAGAGCTGATGGATGTTTTAAGTCCTTTCTTAGAGGCTCAATAGAATAATTAGACTGGTGCTCTATAGTGGTAATTAGGTGAGAAAATAGATCTACCACCCAATTTGCGGGATTATTAGCAAGTAATAACGTGCACATATAAAACACAAAGGCCCAGGAAAAATAAGCAGAGAACTTAGTTCTGAAAGAGCAGGAACCTAGAACTGCTGGAGGATAGAGGCCTGTTAATACAAAGTGTTTGCAACTGACAGAATGAAGTCTCTGTACAAACTCCAGTAATGAACAAGACTTAAGGGAAAAAGAGAGCTGTATCTCTAACTTGAGCCATTAATTTTTCCTTTAAAAAGAACTTGGAAAGAGCCAGAACAGTCATGGCTGCCCATGCCAAAGGATCATAGGTACATTAAAAGGTGTTTAGGGGCAGGTAGCAACTCTTCTGTCAGAAAGCATTTACGTATCTAATGATTCTTCATAGAGAGCACCATTTTGTTCCGATATCCCCTATGCACAAAATAAAAAGTTATGGAAGCCTAAATTCCTACAACAACCTGGCTTCAAAGACAAACACAAGGAGTCTGCATGGATCCATGCATGTGTGTCTCCCTATTAATAAGGTACCTACTGCGACATGTTCCTGGAGGAAGGAGTATATGATTATATTCCTCTAATGACTTATCGGCATATATAAGCACAGCACTAGTGTATGATTTGTCCAAAAAACTGGCAAACAGGAATTACAGGAGACTCTGCTGTTTCTGAGAGGTGTGCTGAGAGCACATATGGACCTCCTGAGACACAGAGGAAAAGAAGCATGAGAGGAATTGTATGCCCTCAAGAAGAATTAGTGCCACCTTCTTTCAAAGCTCTCATGAAGTAACAAAACAGAAAGCCTAGCTATGCTAGCTAAAAAGCAGGCCAGGCATGCCAACAGTTATGTTCCGGGTGCCCTACCTACAGGAGGGATGAGATATCCTAATGCAAAGTTTTCTAGGAGGACATGATTTCACCTCCTGGCTCCAGCCCACAACACTACATCACATTACAGTTGTTTTAATGCCACAAGCCAATTCTCCAGGATCTTTGGAATTCCTGTCCCCAAACCAATAATCCCCTTCCCCCTCCCTTACTCACAGGTATTAAAGATTTATATTTAAAAGTTCCTGAAGTTATTTTACAATTCACAAAAGACAGCCACAGCAAAACTTCGGCACAAAGACACAAGAAATGTTATGAAAGAATAAATTAAATTCCTTGTCACATATAAAGAAATATGCCATGAAAATACATTCACAATACTTAAACATTTATGCAAAGTTTCTACTAATCCAGAAATAGAGAATGCCACATGCAGAGTAAGGAAGTAAACCTGAAAGGGCAAGAGTGGCTGAACTCACTTTTTGAATCCTTCTTCATGGAACAGAGCAAAATATAACTCCACAGGCTCCTGTTTTTATTTTACTTAGCCAGCACTTTTAAAAGCTCTCGCTGAATGTGAACATCTCTAAGGTCTGTAAAAGGCCTGAGGGTCTATCGTTTTCCCCTGTTGCAGTTCCAGCTAATCTACGCTTCTTCAAGAATAGCAAGTGAAGTTTAATTGTTAGAAGATAATTTTCTTATGTTTTTCATTAGCAAGCATTTCAACGGACATGAAAGTGATGGATGGTTTCAAGACATATATAACATCGGTAATCCAGTGTTCAAAATCTGTGTCACCTTCACAACGCAGCTCCAGTCCTTCAGGTTACTCCCCATTACTGTTATTTTTACTTGTAAAGACAGAGCTTGACTGGTAAAGTTTTACAACAAAATACATTACAGACAGTTTGATCATGTTTTACAATTAAATGCTGCCAGTGAACGATAAATAATTTAAAGAAAACATATTAAGATCCGAGGCTTTCATTACTGTTTTCACTGTTGTTTTGATCAACTCTTTGAGAAAACACTCTTGCAGAAAAATAAATCAGGGACGTGCCTTTTTTAATTTATCAGGAATGATCGATGGCCAAATATAACTTCTCCATGAAAACAGTTCTTCCACCAATTTCAAGTGGGTATGCGATCAGTCAGATTAAAGTAGCTTCCCACACTGCTGGTTGGTGCCAAAATTTATATTACAATTATATGACAAAGGTTAACTATTCCCTGTTTTGGTGTTTTTTCCGAGAACACCTGATTTCACCTGTTTGGTTGACCAAGCAACAGAAGGAACCCTCGTGGCTTCCTGAGTAAACACGAACAGCATGTTTACAATGCACAGTGCATGGTTGGAGAAGCAGCGTGTGCTAAGCAGAGAAAAGCTTCAGATAAATGCAACTAAGCCATATTCAGTGCCTGCCATACCCCTGGTTGGTACTGAGTCACGGCAGTCTGCGTGACCTTCTCTCTCAGAAGCCTGGCAATTTGAATTTTCAATACTTTTAAAGCTCAAAAGCTCCCTTCACAGAGTCAAAGTTAAAAAAAAAATCTGAGCGTAAAGCTTTCTGACAGAGGGCCTGACTGCTCAGTCACTATCAACCAAGAAGCACCTCCAGTGCTTTGCAAGCATCCATGAAGCTTCATGTGCAGGGAGAACCTGGGACAATTAGTGGTACATTCACTAACTCTCAGTCAGTTCAGCAGGGGGTTGTTACAAGGATATTCAACTGCTCAAGGAAGGGCGTATTCTTTGCAAGGCCTCGTGTGTTTCCCAGAATACTGCACATTTTCTAGCCTTTGCAAGTACAGCCTTGTCTCAAGAACTATAGGAATTAGTGGTTATTGCTCTTCTCATTTCAGCAGACATCATGCTAATGCAATGGTCCTCAAACCCCAAAATCATTCTGCCTCTTCCAGATACCAAAATCTCAAGTGCACCTCTTTACCTGCAACATGTCTTACTTCCACCCTGAAAATCCTCTAGCTTTGCCAACACAAACATTTCTGGAATATACAAAGCAACATTAAAATACACTGAAAGTTGCCATTAAAACAATATCAGGCTTTTATGCATTGTTCAATTCTGTGCACAATTCATTAAGCAACTACATGCCTCTTAAAAGGAACAGCTGCAAACTTTGCAGTCTGCTGCATAGCAGTGCTGTGAAACCGTAAGGGTTTACTTCAGATTTGACGCACAGCTTGCTGCAAAATACAAGAGACTTGGGCTACTTTTAATAAATCTGTATTTATAGGAAATTAACACAAAGTGAAATAAGTAGGTCCAGAATGGATTCCAAGATAATTTTTCTCCTAATTTCAATCTGTTCAGCAGTAAACTGTCCCCGAACAATAACCAACCCTTAAAATGTACCCAAATTGTTCCAGATAAGCAGTGAACATTTCATTATATCTCAGGTCCTTCTTTCTACAGGTTTGCAAGTGAACTTTAAAAGCCTGAATCTTGTTACAAGATTTTGCCTACTGCTTCCTTCTTCAAGACAGACACCATTAGAATCACGCAGAATCATTTAGGTTGGAAAAGATCCTTGAGATGATCGAGTCCAACAGTAAACCTAACACTGCCAATTCCACCATTAATCCATGTCCCTAAGCACTGCATCTACATGTCTTTTAAATATATCCAGGGATGGTGACTGCACCACTTCCCTGAACAGCCTGTTCCAGTGCTTGGCAGTGCAAGAAGTAAGTTTGGTGTATTTTTCAGTGTTCAATTATACCTTCTTGGGAAACTAAAAAGTATTGTGGAACACACAGAATGAACAGCTAACAAAGCTCTCCAAGCTCAGAAGAGATACAGAGCTTTCAAAATGGGAGATATTTTGAAGATTTTAATTTATCCTACTTTTTCCTATGGCTATAATCCACAATATTTTAAACTATGGCAAGTTATTCCTATGGCAATAATCTAAAATATTTTAATATTTCTTGTTTACTGTCACTTGTCCCAGACTTTCAAGTTACTACATTGTTCATTATAGCCTATAAAAACCAACCAACCAAACCAAACCAACAACCCCCCCCCCAAAAAAAAAAAAAAAAACAAAAACAAAACAAAACAAAACAAAACAGAAGAACCCCAAATACTACAATTGGGTTCCAGTTACCACATTAAAACAAGTTACAGCTGTTATTGTACCATGCCATCAAACTTGCCAAAGCTTTAGCTTCCAGTAATCCCAGGAAATCAACATCAAGATTATTTTTTTTTTTCCTCCTCTCCTCTCATCATTCTTCAGCTTTCTGTTCTGCTAGTTCCCTAGTCCAGCATCACCACAGATAATGCCTATACCTTACTCCCACTTTGAATTTATTGGGTTTTAACTTCCTGGACTTGATTCTTGCCATATCCTTCATTACCAGAAGAGAGTGCTCTTCATGCTTAATCAAGTTACTTCTTTGTTGTCTTTTGGGTACATTAATCAATTTGTAAAAAAATCCCTTATATCTACATTTCTTTCTTGCCCTTAAGTGCTTTTTGAGTTCACACACACACCCCCCACCCCCCATCCTTTTCATTATTATTAATAATACTGAAAATTGAGTAAATGTAATTTTAAAGAAGACAAAGAATCCTGCACCCAGGACATAATAAGGTTAATCACCTTGCACATATAAAACAAGTTATGGTCCCTGCTCCAAAGACTGAATCAAAGGGCAGACATATGGCTGTAGACAATAGGAAAAAACACAAGAGGATACTAGACAGACCAGGGTGTCTAGCTAACTGACCAAGAAGCCAACATTGTGCCTACTTTGAAGCCAACAGTACCATGTGTAGAAAATAACATTCCAAAATTTGTCTCACTGTCACTCAGAGGTGCAAATGAAATAACTTACTCAAAAGGAGTCTGAAGCTCCATTGTTTATATTATCATAGATTACAGTAGATATCTTGCAGAGACTTCAGTTTACCATAAGCATGAAGAAGCAGAGATTTTTTAGAGCAACAAGAGATTAATTGCAAAGAAATTAGTATCTCCCTAGAAAATGAAAGTTTAATTCTGTCTCTCCTGCGGGACTCTGCCAGCAAACAGAAAGAAAGGACTGTTTGATAAAATAAGATTCTGATATCATAGAAAAGAAAAGTACAATTTAGACTACGCAGCAAGTTATTAGCTCTGCATCAAGGAAGACAAGCATATTTAATGTCCCTGTAGTATGGAATGGCTAATTTGCTAGTAATGTTTCCAAAGGAACCCTTAAAACTCAAGATCAATAATGGATTAACTTTAGGCATTTTTTCCCTTCTTCACTGCTACTGAAATTGTTTTCAAATGTTGCTTATCTTCTTCTAGCCTGCGCTCAAGATGTGCTTAATTTTTGCTGTGACTGGGAGTTATTTGATGTGGTGATGATTTGGGCAAGAGGATAAAAAGGTGGATATGTAAGAATGAATGCAGTAAAAAAAAACAAAACAAAACAAAAAAACAAAAAAACAAACACACACACAAAGACAAAGAAAGTTAAAATTCCTTTTTAATTACTGTATTATATTCTAAAGCTAGGATGAGAGTTCAGGATGAAACAGAAAATTTATACCTTGCATTAAATATCTTTTGGGCTCTACAAGTTCTTCAACTTCCTAACAAACATTTCCTGACTTGTAAAATGCTTTGGTCTCCAGAAAATGAAACTGCAAGAGGAAATGTGAGAGTAGTAAAAAATTCTCTTATCTAAGTTTATTTACTATTCCTGGGACTTTGTTCTATTTAAATTTAGGAGGAGGAGAAAGAGGAGGGTGAAAAGGCAATTAGATTTCAAGCAAGGGGAAAAAAGTTTAAAATATGACATTCAGTTATAAAAATATTGGATTTGCTGTAGAAAAAGGAAAATCAAACCAGGTAGCCCTCAGGTCTGTAAATGCTGATCCTACAGTGACCAATATGCTTTCAGGGAAAGACCAACAGAAACAAACTATACTGCACACTACAGATTGTGCAACAGAGGAAAAATTGTGCAAAGACAAAAAAGTGCTTTCTGACCCTTGCAGCAAACAGCTTACTCCTTGAAGCATGAGATTTGATTACCTTCATCTCAGCGGGCCCAACCGTGAATATCACTGTATACCTTCCCTTGCCCAGCATGTTCTATCTGATAAAGGGACAATAATGTCAGAGTTTCTAGACCACTTCAATTCTGCAACCTGGGCAATAACTGCGGTGAGAAATCTTTATCAAGAACATGTACAAACAGCATCAAGGGCATTATATTACATTGGCATTTAGATTTTCTCTTTTGAGGCAAAATATCCTGTAAATTAATGAAGTCTAACAAAACCCCGTAACAAACTCCCCATGACAGAAAAGCAAGAAAACCCAGTGAGGAAGTTTTTTATCTAACAGAAGCTTTAGGATAATCCATATATCTGACATGTGGCATATACCCCTGTGGTCTGTCATACAGCTTGCAAAAATCTGCACTCAAAAGCCCCTAAACACCACCCATCAAACCAATCAAATATGAACATTGGCAGTTGAACATCTGTGTCCTGTTCAAAAATACACTGAAAAATACTTGAAGGCTGGCATGCCTTAACTAGAGAATAACTTCAGCCATGCAATGATATTGGCTTATGAACATCTTTTGACTGCTGCTCCGTTGGTAGCACTGTCTTTCCTCAGTGCACAAAGCATTAATTTATCATTCCCCTATCAGCCACAAGACTCCTCACCAGCTTCAACACTAAACAATTTCAGCTGAACCTGTCTGGAAATAAGGCAGCAAGCCTGGGAAGCTGTACCAGTTCTGCATAAATCGGGTAACATAGTCAAATACTACTTACCACCAGGAATGAGAGTTTGAAGGGGTTTTGAGGGTAGGAACAGTGTCACATGCTGAGCAGAGGAACAGAGAACTGGGCATTGTAGGCACAGATCAGACAGGATTAGGGTTACTTATGCAAAATGACAAGCTCGAATTCTTACTTATGACAAATATTAGGTTTTAATGAACTACAATTCTTCCATGAAGTTTACTAACTCCAGTTCTGGAAGGTCTTTTGGATCTTGTTTTTAATTTTTATATTTCTCTGCAATGTTATTGCCTCTCAAGTAAACCCAGGAATCTGTTATGTGGGTATTCCTTCTCCCCTGAGCATATATGTCTCATACTGAAACTTGAAGGAAGGAGGTTACCTTAGCTTTCATAGCTACTAAGGAGGAAATGTGAATGGCCTGATCTTTTCTGCACTTTCTCAGTTTGTCACTGTACCAGGGATGTGGAGTGTCATCACGCCAGGGGTGAGGAGGATTGACCACTGGGAAACAGTCTGATGTCAGCTCCAAGACACAAAGGATAAGAAGCAAATCATCTTGTTAGCCAAGATATACAAAAAAAAGCTATCACTAGAGAAATCAGATTTACCATAGTGTTTGCCAAGATGAGTGCCTTGGCAAGTACTAGTTCAGCCATTCTCTTCAATGACTTTTTAACAGCAACAGTAGCACTTATAGTCAAATATCCCAGTCTTTCCTGATTCAGAGATTTAACTGGAAAGGCTTACGGACATGTTTCATTCTAACTTCCGTGTCACTTAAACACTATACCAACCTTTCTCTTAAGTTTTAGCTCCTCTACTCTGCAAGTCCACCTCTGTAAAGCAGTTACAGCTTGCACAGGTCGCACTTGAGCTTTCTTTACTTACACAAGGTTTAAACATACACTTAAATGCTTTGCTGAAGAAGAGATCAACCTTCAAGTCATGCAAGTCGTGAACATTTTGGAACCAAAGTCAAAGATTTAAGAAGTCCAGTATCTGGACTTGGAGAAATACAAAAGCAGAAGAGGTGGCATGTCTTGAACACTTTCTTGCAAGTCCTTGCTGGGATGAATGCGTGCTTGAAAGAACAAAAAAAAAAAAAAAAAAGGTAAAATGTCTTCTTGTTGCCTGAAGGTATTTAATACAGTGGAGCAAGGGGAATATAATCAGCATTAAAGTGCTCTTCATAAATAATGGACAGTCTAGCAGCTTTTATCTACTCTGCACTTTAAGAAAGTTTCTACTGCTGAATATTTCATGAGCGAAAGGTCATTTATTGTGGCTTTTGAATTATACAATTCAAAAACTGTTAGGAAAAAAGTTCTATGTTCCAATGCAATAATGACGAGTTTTGAATTTCTAAAGAAACCCTGGCAGCCTAAATACATATTTTGAAACCTATCACATGTAATCTACCAGGGACACCTTTGCCCTAAACTGTAACTACTGATTTTTAAGATGTCCAATCCTATTCAGCAACACAGTATTTAATTTCAAGTGATGAATAAACCTGAATGTATTTTTTCCTAAGATGTCAGTTTTAGTTTGCACTTCTCAACAAAATATACTGCTGATCACAGGTCATTTAAGATGCACATCTGCGACAACCGTTTTCAAGAAATCTGTTTTCTGTACAGTATTTTAAAGGTGTATTTTATTACAGCCTTTTTAAATGACAATTAGAGTTCCCCATAAACAAAGCCATTAAGGAAACATGCTGGTGAACAGGTGAATCGTCAAGATGAGTTAGAGGTAACCTTAGCTGTGTCCCCTGTGAATATAAGGCTATGACGCAATCTTATTGCCGCATCCAGAGACAGATGCTCTGTGGGCGTAGATTAGCATGACTTTACAGAAGTCAGTTGTGCTACATCTGGTTTCTGTCAACAAAAAGCACCAGTGCACTTCTCAGCATCAAATCTCCCCTGCACATCACAAACCTAACAAAGAACACCATGGGAGCCTGCTGCAAAACCAGCACGCCTAGCATCCCAGTGACATGCAGCTTCAGTAACACCAGAGCAGGTGGACTCAAAATATTAAGAGGTAACATGCCTTAGCCAGAGCTATCCTTGGGGAATTTTTCAGTTCTCTTTCTAACCCCACACCTCCAAACCATAGAGCTACTCAAACAAAACAAAACACAACACAAAAAGCCCAGAGAAAACCCAAAAAGCAAGTAAAATATGACAATTATTTTTCTTTCTAAAACTAAAATAGCAGAAATAGTTTTCCTTTCATATTTTCTTCATATGGTAACTGAGCCTCCACCCCAAATCCTCTTACTTTATTCACAATCCCTCCTCCTTTAAAAGACCAGATAATGAAAAAGTCAAAACATGAAAAGAGCTATCTGCAGAAGTCAGAAGCAATTGGAACAAACAGGCCCATACATGGCAAATCATCTATATACTAACAGTCCCCTACATGTGGACAGAAAACATGCCTGTGGCATAACAGAGGTTTATTTATTGAATGACTTCTTATGACACAGCAAGAAAGAAGTCTGAGACACCTAGCTAACCTCTAGATCAATCACCTTTCTTAGCAGCAAAGTACAGTGCAAGTCCCAAGGAGCGATGGGACTCACACAAAAACACCATGTACAAAGCTGTACTTTGGATTTCAGATTTTTTTTTCTACGCATTTGTAAAAATAAAATTGATCTTTAGCACTTAATTCAAATAGGCTTACAGGTTTGTTGAGATGATATGTCCCTCCTACATTTACCAGCAGAAAAAATTCAGACTGACCTATCATGCATGATTTGGCATTAGACAACTCAGCTGCAGCAGTAAGGTTATTTTAAGGGAGACATGTCTGCTACAGTCTGAACCTTATACAACACATTACCATTGCCATACATCTAAAATAGCTGCTAAACTGTTTATTTAGAGACATAGTGAATGTGCTCCTTAATAACTCTGGTTTACTTAGGATGGTATTCAAAAGTAAACGTCATGTCATTTATCTGGGGCTGTCAAACACGGACTGTCAATTTGGAAGCTGCAAGCAATGCATGGGTTTTATTCTTGCCCGTTGCACAGAGACAGATTTTTCCTTTGGTCAATAAATTTTCTCAAGACACTGCATTTAAAAGCTTCAGATGTATTAACAACCAAATCATACTTTTAAAACAGAGCTTTTGATGTCTGTTTCAGAGCTAGCAGGAACAAGAACCAATGATAACTATAGGCTTTCTTGCTGCCTTTTGCATTGCTCTTCTTTCATTACATTTCACAGACTTGGGTCTAAAGGCAAAAGAAAAATCTTTATTAGGGAAAGAAAAAAAAAAAATCAAAAGAAAAAATGTCTCTGAAGAAAACAGAGCATCTCAGTTGTGCCCCCTGCTTGTGCAACAAGAAAATGAATCTCGTGGTAGTGCTTGCCAAAACAGACTGCAGCTGGATCCAAAACATTATTGATGGGTAACTGAAGTTTACATGTAGAGTTAAACACCAACACTCTAAACTTATGAAGATACAGACATGCTATTCTGCTTGATAGTATCTAACAATTTGTCAAGGGACTGTAATCGAAGCCAAGGACAGCTTGTTTACTCTGTATTAAAATACAATATTTCTTATCACACATTAAATGATACATATATCATCTGGTATTTAGATAGAGCTTTAGATATTCAAGAGAAAATGGGATGTGTCAGTTCAGATGAGCAATCTCACAAAGAATGATTATGATACTCATATAAAACCAACCTATGGACAAGCCCATGGAACAGTAAGACCATGAAACCTCCTACACCAAATCACCTGATGGGAAATGAACTGACCCCTCTAGAAATGATGCAACTGCCCTGCTTCATATAGAAGAGATTCAAAGACTGAGTGCCCATTTCTCCTACTCCACCCTCATCCCTGGTACACCCACAAATTAGTAAGAGAGACAGAAAAATAGGCATAGTCATTTTGAGTGCCAGTGTTCAATGCATAACCATACTAAGAAACAATTATTGGAAAAAATTCTTGCACTGAAATAAACTTCAGGTCTCACTGAACTCACTCCATGGTTCTTAGAGGTCAAACAAACAGGTCAACTTACGTAGCTCTCCTACTTTCAGTATTTCACACAGCATCTTTGTCAGCTCAATGCTACTTCGGCCAAATGGGCACTCATGCTTGTCTTCTCGACTGCTGTTCTCCAGGACAATCTGATGGAGGAATCAAAGTAGAAAATAATCATTTCGAAGAACCCATGAGTTGAGGTACTGTTTCCCACATCCCGCATTTACAAAATATACCAGGCTGAATTTAGGAAACTGTATGAGGAGGCTGTTTTCGTAAACTTTAGCCTTTCCCTCAGCTAAATGACCTAGGTCTGAAGCTGTCAGCAACACAGGAGCAGTGCTGCTCCATGATGAACAGGGAAGCTTTGCCATTCCTATGCAGTGTTGCTGCTCTCCACCACCCCTGGCTTGGAGAAATTGCAGTAGAAGCCAGAGAAAGAAACAGTTTCATTTCAAATTTGTTGAATAAAGGAAATTAGATATTAAGATTTATAGACATGAACACATCTAGAAGGAACTATTAAAAAAAAGTGGGACAGAAATTACATAGCTGCAATCAGGGTCCAAAAAACGTCCAAGTGTCAAAAATCAAACTGAAGTCCACAAAGGAAGAAAATTTGCACAGTCTCTACTACGGAAGAAACTTGTGCTTGCATGCAAAACATTTCAGGGAACTATCACTCTTGTACCAAGCCTATGAATGCTGAAGAAATTCCTCAAGGAGAGTCTGTGCATTCTCTGTGAGTGACAATGCAAAATAAATGGGAGGAAATAATTTCTTGCACATTTTTACATGCATTATGTTCTGCTATATCAGATACAGTTGGGATAAAGTTTTCCCCAGCACTGCAACTAAACAAGATATTTCTCTGTAGATGAAAAAATGAGTTATAAAAATACTATAGATTTTATTGAAGCTGTGAGCCTCAAAAGAGAACAAACTAGGAGTTGAGGAAAAAAACCCAAATGGTCAAATCAGATTCACAGTAAGAATTGTCTTTGCTGTAACAAACTTTGCCACTTTAAAAAAAGAAACAAAACACATCCTGAACAGCTGCTGCATAAGCCTGGGGATGAGGGACACAGGAAGAAAATGAATTTCAAAGGTAAGAGATTTTGGCAAGCACCAGAGAACCTCAGAGGCTCTCTAAATTTCCTTCACAAACAGGTGTTTAGACATTGCTCTCTGCTTTGCATTCCTCCTGTCTCCTCCACTCACATCTTCATCACGTGTTTTGTTTGTTTGGCTTTTTTGTTGGTTGTGTTTTGGCTTGAGTTTTGTTTGTTTGCTTTAAATCTTTCGATTTTGGCAGCAAAGGAAAGTCTGCAAAAGGCTCCAAGGCTAGAACTTTGCCCAAAACCAGGAAGAAATGTGGAAGAGAAGACTGATGCAACACTGCATGACAGCAAAACCTTTCCCTCCCTCCCCAGATCTTAGCTGTGACTATTTCATGCTCTTATGTGCAGAAGCCTTCTCTGTGAAGCAGTTCGAGATAAAAGTGGGAAAATAGTGAAAACACAAAAGCAAGCAGGAAAGTTACATGCTTCACATAGCATACCAAAGCCTCTCCACCAAGTGTCTATTTTAGTCCTACTGTACAAAAGGCAGCCTCTAGCCGATACTCTGCTCCCAACCCATCACCCTGCGATGTAAAAGGATGGTTGCTCTCTGTGTTATGAGAGTGGATGATCACTTTTTTTGTTTTCCAATGATGGTGGTGGTTTCTTTTAAATCACCTAGACTTCCTAGAGAAGCTCAGAAAGTCATGAGGGATATGATAAATATTTGACCCCTATGAATTTTTACCAGGCTTTTCCAACAGGACTGTGTCAGAATCATGTTTACCAGTCTGCCAAGAAAAGTTACTTTTCCTTCTAAAAGTTTTGGTTTCAATTACATCTATCCATTTCATGTCATCTCTGGGTAACAGCTGTACCAAACCAAAGAAACACCTCTGCAATTTTTGTTTTTGTTGCTGCAGCTACTGTTCAAGGAACATGCGAATATGGCTTCGCATTCTGGATGAGTCATCCTGCTTCAGTCTCTTTCATGGAGGACAGTGCTACGCTTCCATACCCACATTCAGGAGCAATGCTAGAGCAGCACAAGCACAGTGCAAAGCTGTGTCTCAACACCTCCCTGAGATCACTTCTCTTGTTTTATTATTATTGTGTTTTATCTCTCACATAATAAAACATAAAATCTGCATACTGGAGCAGGGGGCTGCTTTGACACAGATTTAGATACAGCAGGGAAACACTGCTAATAAAAATCAATGAAGAGGCAAAATGAAAGGGTAAGGGGGAGGGGAAGGGAAGCACTCAGATCAGCATTCATGCTCGCTTCTGGCAAATGCATTTTGTTGAGTTTCACATTAACCTGACATATTAACATTTCATGAGCACATAAATATTTAATGGTGACACCGTATATGCATATAATGTAAGGCAGAATTACAGCAATCAATAAGGATACCAGAGAAATAGTTAAGGCACTGTGTATTGCTATACAGCAAATTAAATGGCAATTTGAGTAATCAATATGTAAAGCAGCCTTGAAATGATCCTCAGACACACACTCTGCAAGCATCATCTTTTAGCATTTGCTGTGCAAAATGTGGCAGAGCTGACATACTACATTTGTGTAAGAAAGGATGATGGAAGGCCCTTTACTATATCTAAGTATCTGTAGGCAAATTTGACAGATACAGATCTTCTGTGAAAAACAGCAATGGTTAAAAGGGAAAGAAAAAAAAAAAAGGCTCTTACAAATACCCAAAGAGGAATCATTCCTAGTCTTGGCAACAGATTTACAACATTCATTATTATATTTGTAATACTCTTTTCACGACTTCGCGACTCATATCCTGTTCCAAAGTAAAATGCTATAAATACAGCTGATAAGGGCATGATTTTAATGTTATTTCCTTTATCACTCTGGTTATGGAGGAGAAATAGGCAGGGAATGGACATGTTTACTTCATAAACTGGTGAAAACAGGATAAAACTTCATAAACTGATGAAAACAGCAGGGAAAGAAACATAACACACAGCTCTAGACTGAAAATACTTTTATATGTCTACATAGCGTACTGTTGGCTTGATTCATGTTTCTATCACAACAGTTATTTTACCAAGGAAAGGAAAGTAGTGAGGAAGTCACAAAGCCCACACAACTTCCATTCAAATGGAGGTCTATCATTAATGCTCGTGAAGTGGCTGCACCCTATTATCTTCCTCCTCCTCACATATCCACAGTGAGTTGCAGATCCACCAGACATTTCACAATTAGCAGGTATGGTGGTTAAATTTTGCTTAAGGGAAACAAATCTTTAAAGGTAGAAATTATGAACATTGCAGAACTCTTGGCACCACAGAATTATTTAGGTTGGAAAAGACCTCTAAGATCATCAGGTCCAACCACAAACCTCATGCTGCCAAGTCTACCACTAAACTATGTCCTTAAGTGCCACATCTACATGTCTCTTAAATATGTCCAGGGATGGTGACTCCACCACTTCCCTGAGCACCATGTTCCAATGCTTGACAACCCTTCTGGCGATTAAATTTTTCCTAATATCTAATCTAAACCTTCCCTGATGCAATTTGAAGACCATTTCCTCTTGTCCAGTTTCTTGTTACTTGGGAGAAGAGACCAACACCCACCTCACTACAACCTCCTTTCAGGTAGCTTTAGAGAGTGATAAGGTCTCCCCTGAGCCTCCTTTTCTGCAGGCTAACCAATCCCAGTTCCCTCATCTGCTCCTCACAGGACTTGTTCTCTAGACCCTTCACCAGCTTCATTGCCCTTCTTTGGACACGCTCCAGCACCTCAAGGTCTTTCTTGCAGTGAGGGGCCCAAAACTGAGCCCAGTATTCAAGCTGTGGCCTCACCAGTGCCAAGTACAGGGGGACAATCGCTTCCCTGGTCCTGCTGGCCACACTATTTCTGATACGAGCCAGGATGCTGTTGGCATTCTTGGCTACCTGGGCATACTGCTGGTTTGTATTCCATCTTCCTTCAGCCCTACTTAGACTCTGGTCTGCTTGGCTGCCCTTTACTTTGACATTAGGAATCTACTTCTGCCAGTTTTTCCTTTCTTTAGTCCTTGCAGAGCTACAGAATTTGAAAGGTCCAAGATGGAAACGTAGCTTCTAATACACTAGATGTTACACAGACAAAAACCAAAACCAGCTCACAGTACAGGAGTACTAAATGCTGCACACCCTCTTCTCTTCCTCTGTTCCTTTGAATCGATACTGCCAATTACCATGAGGCAAAGCAGAAAACCACCATGATGTATAACACTCAACAACAACAGCGTATTTTTTGTCTTTAGAGAAAAACAAAAAAATCTAAACAAAAATCTCAAAAAAAAAAGAAAACAAAAGGGAAAGAAAATTAACAAGAGAGGGCAGCCATGAAAAATTTGAGTGATGAAAAGACATTAATGAGCAAGACAAGAGAGGGTGTTGATTTCTTAAATTGATTGTTCTTAAAAACAAAACAGAACAAAAAAACCCAACAATCTAAACAACTGCAGCTCAGAACAAGGAAGGAAAAAAGAGAAAGTGAGAGAAGCTTAGAATAAGAACAAAATGATAACACAAGAATAATGAGATGAATTGGCTATCAGAAAAGGAGAAAGGAAGAGGTTTAAAAATGTTTTTAAAAATGCAAGGAGGTGAAATTTTTAGGAAACCAGTGTTATCCATTTTCTTGACATTTCTACAGATGAAACTCTGTAGCCTATTAAGGCATGGAAATTTTACAGTATTTGTGGTAGAATACAGATCTGTACAGTTTTTACTCTTTTTAAAGTTACCTACTATATATATTTATCCTCTCTTATTTATGAATTTCTGCTGTAAATGGAAGAGGAACATTTCCCAATTACCCCAAAAACCCAGAGAGTGATCAGAAAGAGAAATGAAGGCTTGATTGCATTTCCCAAGGTAGACATTTCAGGCAGCATTGGTCAGCAGCTGGTGAGAGCTGAGCTTCTGCTGGGATTTAGACATAAGAATTGCCTGAAGTACCCTGACTTCTCTGAAGCCAGAAAAAAAAATGTATTTTCAAGAAGTATAAGGCAGCCTTCCAACATCCAACTGTCCAACAAAGCATTTAGAGAGATACAGGAAAGAATATTCCTCCTTCGAGAATATGTTAGATTGTTGTTTTTAACTGCAACATCTTTTGTACTTCCCCTTGTGTTATAATCAGTGGCACTCTGCATCACCCAAAGAAGACTCACCTGTCTTTATAAGATATCTACCAGTGGCATGGACAACAACATAAAATAAAGTCGAGCGTCATGCCAAGATCACAGAAGAATAATGCAAAATCTCCAGTAGCAAAAAAAAAAAAAAAAAAAAAAAAAAAAAGTAACAAAATCAAACTATGTTCTAGCTTTACCACAGTGATCCTTTATGGTATTTTATTGAATTATTCATCAAGTCCATCACTATCTCACAAGAACAAAACAGACCTTCAGGGAGGCAGTGGACTAAATGAATAATTTTCCACATTTGACTACCATGGGCTTAAAAATCTGTATCAGCTTCAATAATGAAGCTTATACCTGCAACTAAGAGTTAACGACTGACAAAAGGCAAAGTTTTGAAGACAGGTATATTCAAAAGCTTCCTCACAAAAATCCAGAAGGATGAAACCACCAGACAGAAATATTCACTGGGAGGAATATCAATTTAGCCAATCCCTTAATCCTTCACACTGAAGATTAAATTGGCTCAAAGTATACTGCCCACATCAACTGCAGATGTAATTCTGAGATCCCTGAACCAACCTCAGAGTTTGGCAACAGAATAGAGATTCATTACGATTAGGAAGTAAATACAGAAGTGAAAGGCAAGACCCACTATATCTCCATCAATATTTATAATAAATCCCACAGCAGACAGTTCAACAAGGATTGCTGCACTATTAAAAAGAAGCATTTCTCCAGACCTATTCTGTAGTACTATCTCAAATGATCTTGCATTAATAGAGACCAAGTTTTCTATCAGTCTGCTGTAGGTTAATATCAAGAGGTTCGGAGAGCTAGTTAGTAAAGATGGTATTCACCTCCTTAGACCCAAAATGAAAAGTCAGGAAGCATCTTAATATTCAAAACTGACAGGGCTGTTCTTCCTCTTCTTGACACTGCTTTTCCTTTTCCTAAGCCTCCTTGTCTCATATGGTAGGCTTCACCATACCCTTTTCATTTAGATGCTTTAAGTAACTCTAGGAAGCAAGTCCTAACAATATGCTTCCTGAGAAGGATAAGGGATTCCATAGCAGACAGACTTAGTTTCCATTCACCCTCTTCACCAATTTTGATTTCTTCCTAAGGCAGCTTATCATTTGCCTCAACTTCAGCATCAGTGTGTTTCCAAGATCCTTCACTAACCTGAATTTTTAGCTTCATGGTTGTATTTTCAATTTCCCATTGCTCCCAGCACAGAGTAAATGGGAAAAGCTATGAGACTCTATAGCTAGTCATCTTCTCTCCCCACGTATACACACCTCAGCTTTGTAGCTGGGAGGTATCGTGGTTCCACAAAAACAGCCAAATCTTTCTGTGCTACTGCTGCAACTCATGGTATGATTCAAAACCTTCTGAAGACCATAGCTAGACTTGCAACAACTTCTGGCCCCTTTGGGTCAGGACCTCATTTAGCCAACAGCTTCCACATACATGGGAAAGTTGAGGTGTGCTATGAATGGCGAGAAGTGATCGGAACATATGCAGGACTGTAACATTGCCAAATACATCCCATAGCGCGTACCACACAGGGCTGCGCAGAGGGTGCCGTGACTCACTCACAATTCTCTTCCTCCCTGAATATTAACTTAACTCTGTGTTTGTGCAGCAACCAGCCACTCCAGGCTTTTGCTTCTTTTCTGTAGATGACCCACCTCATTTCTGCCATCAGTGATGGAGGCCCTTGGAGCAAAACCACCCAGTTGCTGATGTGTTGTTATGGAAAGCAGAGACACTGCATGATGTTTGGGAAAAAAAAAACAGAAGGCAGGCAGAAAAACAGTTAGCCGAGTTGAAAGTAAGAACAGAATGGAAAGACTAAACAGAGAAAAGAGACGATAAGAACACATTAACAGGCTGGGAACCACTGGGCTTAAGCAATTAGGTCTCATGTGGAAAACTGTATTCCGTCATGAGACATACCAGGAAGACTCATGTAACAAAGTTCACTTTTCTCTCTACCTTTAGCAGAACAGAAATAAATTATATCCCTTTGCCTGTCATTTCTGGGAGGAAAAAAATGGCATGGCAGAAATCAAGCTCAGCTTTATCTCAGAAAATGCTGAAATTATATGTTGGACTACTCATATCTAATCAGGCTAAAATGAGTAGGCATGAGGAGACTTTGTGAATTGGCGGAAGGATGTGTAGGCAGCCTCCTATACAACAACTGCATGGGTTAGAAAGTATTCGGCAGACAGTCTGACTGTGAGTCAACCCATTAAAGTTCTGAGAGGTCTCTGCAGGATGCCAGCAATCTTCCTGCCTGCATCACCGGCACTCGCAAACAGCACCTGCTCCTCCACTGTGACTTCTGAAAGCTTCAAAAGGAAAAGAAGTGCCTCCTCAACCTCCCCAAAAGCAGCAACTCGAGTAGCTGCTGGGGGAGAAGTGTCTCGGCATCACAGCTGTGTGAATAACCCATTTTCCAGCTCAGCAGATGCAGGGGAAAGGGGATTTTCTACTACTGACCCTAAACCGGCTCAATTTTTAGTATTCAGGTAATTAAATTAACTGTTGGCACAACCAAAGTCTAAATGTTGTTTGGATTTGAAACATTTTAGTAACTTTTTAAATTGTTTTAAATACAAGAACAGAAAATATAGAAGCATGCCACTAAATGTCATACACATCATTGACAAAAATGTAGTAGCAATAGATCCAATATAAAACATACCAAGGATTAATAAGCCCAACTTTTCAGCATGGATTTCAACACTGGCTTCCCACCCTGGTGACAATATTTTATATTGAAAATTTTACGTTCAAAATCGAACAAATATTTGCATGAAATAGATAAAATCAGTGGGAAAAGGAACAAACCTTTTCAACAGATGAGGGACTTCAACCTCAGGCTACAGAAAAATTATCTCTCTCCAAGGAGCACGCTTTTCCCTACACATATGAAGAACCTACTAATCTAATAAATGGCAAAGAACTGGGCATAAACTTGGCTAGCTGGCTAGGCAGAATCCAAATAGGTAGATAGCCAATGCTCAGACCCGGATCTGCTAAGTTTATTTGCAATTTCTGCCTGAAGCACCAATCTTTTGTGCTTAAACAAAACAAGGAGACACAGTATGTGTCTTCCCAGGGCAGAATCTCACCCCAAAGCAGCAGTGACACCTGCTAGGATATGGCTGGTCATCAGGGCAGAAGAAAAATATAGACAAGTCACCAACTTGTCAGTCATCAAAAGCAAATTCATTAGAATGGGAATTGTGGACACCACCAGAGACAATGCTGTACAGGACTTCTTTGTGACTCAGCTGACTTGCTGTGAAATACAGTAACGTCTAAGTAAAATCCTGCACTCCCTCACAGATGGAGATTATTGCTATAGTAAGATGCCTGTGAGGAAAATGTTAAAAAAGGGAATATTTCAATGGTAGTACATTAGAAGCTAGGGTGTAGTTGCTGCAAATTCAGTTTACCCAATGGCATCAGCTCTTTCTGCCTGAAAACACTGTTAAATTGGCCACGACCCAAGATGAATGGCAGTCCACTCACAACTGGAACAGCAGCTTTGATTTTGCTGCCTGCTATCAAGTACACCTGAATGAATATTGACTGCACATGTAGGGGTCAACTTATCAAAACTGCTAAGCTAGTGTTTCTACAGAAGCATCCCAGGCACAAACATGGCACATTTAAACACAGGACAATAACTATCAAATTTCTCTCTTTGGGTTACAAACAAAAAGAGTGCTCCATTTTGGTTCCTTTGGCTTCCACTTTACACCAAATTAAGTCAATATCATTATTTTACATCAATATTAGCAATCACTGAAGTGCATACATACAATAAACAGAATTAGACAAATGAATACACACCTACATACACATATGTATACAAAATATTTCAATTTCATATATTTATACCTCTCTCCTCATTGTATTTTGAAAACAAAATGGATCTGCATAGTCTTGCACCACAAATTCCCAAACAAATCAATGACAAAGCACCAATAAATGGAGATACTAATAGCAATGGTGGCATAATAGTATTTCCATGGAAAGGTTTTTCCTCAGACCCTTTTTACACTAGGAAAGTTTCAAAGGCACACTGCCACAAGTTACCAGTAAGAAAAATCTCAAGATGTCTGCACTGAATAAAGTCTGTTTTAAATGGTAACATATAATTTTATTTTTAAAATTAGTAGAATGTGAAGCTCAAGTAGTTTTGGAAAGGAGCAAATTGGAACTGGGGAGGAGGGGGAGCAGCTTGTCTGCTCCAGAAGAACAAAAAAAAAAAAAATATTATCTGTCACAAAGCTTTATTCCAATCATTTTCTTCACTGTTAACTTTAATTATACACTCTGACTGTCCTATAATTATGTAGCTTGGGAAGCTGCCAATTATTTCCTGTGGAAAATTTTAAAATTTCTTGCAGAGATTCAACATTACTTCCATCAATGCATTCCATACACTATGTCATCACCTTTTAAAAGCAAAGCCTCTGACAGTAACAATTGATTATTTAAGTAGAACATGAAAAAAATGCAGTGCATATTCATCACTGATAGCTCCAGACAATTAATAAAAAAAAGAGAAAGAAACATTAACTCAACAGGAAACTAATTCAATAGGAAACTTTTTTTAAAAATCAAAATGATAGCTAAGGATACCATGCAATCAAAGAATTTTTTTTTTTTTCCCTTCCACTAAACAACCTTTCTTCTGGAGGCTCCAGTCATATTGTACAGTAACCAAAAAAACAAGATTCAAAAATAATTAACTCAAATTCTAAATAAAGAAAAACAACACTGTATTTATCTGAAGGAAGACAGAAAGTAAAGAAAACCTATCACTGTAATTTCAGGAATAAGTATCCAGCAGGAAAAGGTGAATAAGAGAAATGGATTGTGGGAAAGTAGGTAAGAAAGAATCAAACAGGGAAAAAAAAGTTTAGTTATTTTTGTTTCCTCCTTCAACATGTGACACCCATGTTTTCACCTTGAAATGCCTTCTGCTTTCAAGATGCAGTTACCCATGTGCTCCAGGGCCTTCATATCCATGCTCTTCAACACACTGCAATTGTATTTACTCTTCCTACGAGTACTTTTGGTTGCCACTGGTCTTTGAAGCCCCACTGCCACCCCCCTTGAAGGGCACTTCAGTTTCAGACATCCTTCCCACCTAAATAATCATTTATTATGCAAATTATTTCTAAGCAGATTAATGGAAGGCAGAACAAGGAATGAAAAGGGAAGAAATTACTTATTGCCTGTTTTCTCTCCTAACTTCTCCTTATCCATTTTTTTCAGTAATACAGGAAGATATCTTACTGAGGGCCATTCAGCCAGGGCGTCCTAAGACAATGACAGGTCAGACTGCAGGGATTTGTGCTGCCCATTAACATGCAGCACTGCCAGTACACTCATGAAGCCTTCATGATTTCCCGATACTGTCTTTGCTTAATACACCACACTGTCAGAAGAAACTTCATATTTTTCAAGTTTGTTACAAATCAACTCTGGTTTCCAGTCTCAATTTTTAAGTACTGCACAGCACAGATATTATCTCATTTGGGGGCTTATGAATTAATCCATGCTACAGCAATCAACTGTATTGGGCCAAGTTGAAAATAACCTCTCCTCCTAGAAACCAAAGTATTTCCTAGTATCAACAAGGAAGAAAAGAGAAGAGCTCCTATCAAAACAAGTTGTTCAGTATGCAGGTATTATTTGTAAAGTTAACAATTTCTTACGGAAACCTAACCTTGACCACAGAGAGAATTTGTTAGGGAACAAGAGTAGAAATATATCTGAAAAAATAAGCAAGATCAACAGGCAGTACAAGTAGACCAAACTGGTGTTATGGGAGCTTTGGGAGCCAAAGGCCATGAAGAAAAGGTAATGTTAGATGTGAAATAAGGAATTCAAAATGAGAAGGAAACAGGCATGTCAGGGCCCACAGGAAACTACTGTACACCAGCTAGTAAGTCAAGAAGATTAAAAGATAGAAAGTAGTACTTTCTAAGAAAGTACTAAAGACTAGTAACGCTGTAGGAGTTGCACACCACCGTTCATCGCCGAGGTGTTCAGCATGCTGTTAACATGACAAGGTGGACCATCACAGATGAGTGAGCTACCACGCCAGCAATGCTAGTGTAAGCACTAAGTAGAACTACTCAAGAAAGATGGGTAGGCTAACATACTCCCAAGGTGTGTTAACAGTTCCCAAAGCAGCTTTGGGCAAGCAATTTAATCTGAGCCTGCCTCAGTATGGCACTGCTAGTGTACGTGTATTCTTTCTCAGGCAGGAAATACGTGAGGCACTCAGACACTCTCCCAACAGGAACCATACAAGAATAAAACCAGGGATCTCAAAGTAACAGCAAACATTCTCAGTAATGTAACAGCAAAATCACTGCATTATAGAAACAAAGCTGAGCCAGCAACAAAGTCCTTTCTAAAGACTGGCTAATTACATGCTACACTGAACCCAATTATTCCAACATCATTTGCAACATGAAAATGAAAAATAAGAAAAACTTGAGAAGTCAGTGAAAGCTCTATTTCAACAGAATTTCTGTCCTCTTTAAATTATTTCAGATTCTTTAAAAGACAACTGTCTCATTTGGGAACACTGGCTACCCCTACAAAGTATATTCTCTAAACTTAGAATTTTCAAAAGAAGTCTATGAAGTAGCACAGTCCAGATTTTACAAAATTTTAATGAGAAAGAGTAACCCACTCTCTTTTTATAAATAAAACCACAACTCCACATAGTTTATCCAGAAAACACACTCATTGCCCAGTATATGAAATAGCCCTTAATTTCAGGGGTTTATAGGGGTTGATAAATGTTGCTGTATTGCATGTTACTTTGGTTTCTTTTAACAGTTATTGCTAGATACAGACCTGGGGAGAAAGATATATTTAAAGAGCAGATCTTACCATCTGGTGTTCTCCTATTATGTCCATGGATCATCCTGTCCTGAATATCAGCAGGCCCTTTACAGACCTATTGGAGCTTTGACACTAATGTACTTTGAGCAAAAACTAGATGATAATGCATAATAAAAGTTCACTCTTCACTTTTTAGTAGAAATGATTGGTGTGTCCACTGCCTCTTTGTCATACACAACCTTCTTTAAGCAGGTCTGCATGTGCACTTTTTCTTGGGGAGTTAAACCATCCCCACTATCTCAAGACCCTGACTTTCTAGACTATCCTCTACTCCCATCTGTGCTCACTAGGTTTATGGTGGCAAATATTTGATTTCAATAGTGGTCAGGAAAAGTTGTTCTATTCAGAAGCAGTTATTATTCACTGGATGCCTCTACTTGTAAGGATGCAACACACAACTTGCTTTAACTTACCCTTGAAATAACAAATGTAGGAGGTGGAGTGGACAGGGGGCAGGAACGGGTTGTGCAAGTGAATCATGATGCTTTTTGCCTATTTTTCTCCAAATATTACCTCACCTACAGCAGTACTTTTCGTGGGAGCATCTTAACTCTCGGGACACTGCCAACTCAGTCACTTATCAAGGCATTTGCTCATCAAAGCCTCCTTTCCACAGAAAACCCTGTCAGTTTTTGGTAGACTTAGAGCAGGGCAGAGAATTCTGCACAATTACTCATGTCTGAGCTTATGGACATCCATCACGCATCTGAAAAAGGCACAAACTCATCTCCCTTTTCTTTGCAGGTCTAAGCAAAAAGTAATATTTGCAAAAAGTAATATCTATAATATTTGACTCAGCAGTGACAGGCTAGATAGCTGTACCGCTTTCTCCCAAAGCTTTTACAGGCTTATATAATGCTTTAATGTTACATGGTTTGCTTTCTTTGCGTTTGTTGTTAATATCAGGATTCCGAACCTCCTCTTCAAAGTCAACTGCAAACAGGACATAATCACTGTGAATAGACAACTGCACAGATCTCAAAGACAAGAAGGAGCCTTACCCTTATATAAGCATCCTGGTGATGTTTAGCAAAGTACAGCATGTTATCGAGGGCCAGCATTCCTGGAGGGGTCTGTGTAAAATCCATTGCTGGGTTTACGTGATTCTGTAAAAACATAACAAGATCACTCAGTTAGCATCTTTATGAAAGCTATCAGCTCCCCAGTGATGTCCACCGTGCCGTGTTAGCATGCTGTGACAAAAAGTCCAGCAACAGAGCTCTTTTTGTTGAGCATAAAACTCTTAACAAGGAAATGGTCCATGCCTCAAAGAACTTTAAAGTCGAATGCAAATGCTATGAGGTTGGCATGTCAGTCCTTCACTTCCATAGCTACGGAATGGAGTTTCCCAAAGGTTGAGTGCTTTAGAAGCACAGATCTCCAAGTCTTTCGTGGCACATAGACTCCTCGGTCATACCACAGACTAAAAGTACTATCTACACAAAAATGCAGATGTATCTGCAAACAGCCACCGAAACACCTATTTGTAAAACTCCTAGGGAAGAATTTCAAATAAACCATGGAAAGGAGAAAAAACTACTAGATTCAAAAGCTATATTAAGTCTTTTGGATATTGTGTACTCCTAAACACAAAGGGCCTCAGACAAAGTGTATGAAATTAAACGGATTCACCTTGTGGAATTCAGGAGCATTTTTTGTTATGTTCTGAATCCATGAATTTCAACTATGGAATTAATGAATGAACAAACCAAACAACCAAAACTTGTTAGCTTCCACACAAACAAATACAAATTTCCAATGTGTAGTTTCACACACTACATGAAAAACTACATTTGCTCAAAATATAAATTAACCCAGTCCATCTGTTGATTGGATGGAATTAAATGTACACTTGAGTAAGTGTCATGTAGTTCATGGTTTACATGTGAACATTTGCCTGGCTATAGGCAGGCTCAAAAACCACAGAAGCTGCTCAGAAAAACAGAGACCCAAGAGTATGTCTCCATCAAAAAATGCCTCTCGTCTGCTATGCTCTTTTATCACTATCACCTTTGCAATGTCTTCAGCTCCACTCATCATTCTGACACAAAAACATTTCCCTAGTTGCTTTGCGATTGCATTTCTATTCTGCAAGACCCAGTTGACAGAGACTTTAAAAGTGCATTTACTAGCAGAAAACTGACTAGCAAAGATCAGCACAGATTTCTTCTTCCGTCAGTCTGTTTCTGCTGCGTGCTCAGGGTCTGATCCACCCACCTCACTGACGAAAGCATGGGGTTTACTACTTTTCTTCCTGTTGAGTCTGCCAAGCCATAAAGTTGTAGAAATGTGAGTTTTGATTCTCTTGCCCGTCTTACCTTTAGGTTCATGACAGACTGGTATTAGCCAGTCAATAATTCATAGCCACATGAAAGATTAGAAATATTAGAAAGCAAAAATTACACATTAAGATGGCTGCTGCAACTTAAAAAGTAGACAAAAATTCTGGGCTGAAGAAGGCATGCACCACCTGTTCATTTTACATCTCCGGCTTAGGAGAACTGGTATACAAGTAAAACAATCATAGGATCATCATTTTGCAACAGGGAATCAAGAGAATCTCTGGAATCCTAGGTTATATATGGCAATATTTATGCAGCAGACATTTCAGAAGGGTAATAGTCTAGGGTGGGAAAAGAAACGCTTACTGAGTTGTGTTTTGCAAAAACTCATCTTTTTTTAAAAACTTTGGGGTTTTTGAACTTTCATGTTCATCTGGATAACAAATAAAAGCCCTTCATGGTTATTTCCCCAACTCATCCTTCTGCCTTCCATGTGTGATGCATTTATCAGTCAGAACATATAAATCAGCACAAGACAGCTTCACACACATCACAAGCCCAACAGACCTCAGCTTCTGGGAAGAGAAAACTTCCCTTCCTACAATTTTCAAACATTCCAGAAAGTGCATTTTAAGAGAGGGTGAGTCTGGCAGACACACAAATGCCTCTCCCTGCCACCCCAAACCCAGCATGATATCTTAGCAGGACCTACAAGGCATTTGAAACAACCTTCATTTTGAGATTTTGAGCATGAAGTACAAGTCCCGGAGAACACCACTTGATACTTAGCCTTGCCATGAGGTACATTTCCTTGGGAAAGCTGTTGGGAAGCTGTCAATGAGGAACTGTACAGCACCAATTTTACACCACCTTTTGCAAGTAGAACTTGAGCATAGGGGTGCAGATGCTCTCTTCATCCCCATGCTATAGCACAGGCAGAGTATAGTTGGATAAATACCTGGCAAGCAGAGGGAGTAGCAAGACCCACCTACCTTTCTCCAGCTATTAAAATATTAGCACTCATTTCACTGGTATTTACAAACAATGTTAAAATAAAAACAGGACACTGAAATAAAAAGGCTGACCTCCTGGTGATTGAATAGTTCTTTCCTTCATCCCATTCTACATCTCAAATTATATAGGAACATCGATAAAAAACAGGGAGGGCATGAAACATCTCACCACATTTAGTAAGGATGACTCATTTTGTCTCTTAGCATCACTACTAGTTCTATGTTCAATCAGAAAAGCCATCTCTCCGTTACTTACTACTTTTTCTCCAAGTCAAGCCTATAAATGCAGCTATTTTCAGTTGTTTCAAAAGTTTCTCTCACTTTGGATCCCAGGATAACTAGGGCTTGATCTTCAACTCTGTTAACCAAAATAACTGGAGGTATGCCAGCTGATAATAGCTGAGGATCCGCAAGACAGTTCTGGCATGTGTAGAGACAATACATTATCTTCAATTATTCTTCCAATTCAGAACGAATACAAGCAGCTTTGTTCCCTTCCTTCTTCCTCTCTCCCCCTAAAATCATCCTCCTCTTAACATGTTGAATATTTCTGGTTAAAATATTAACTTATTGAGAGTGGGTTTAGAAATGAGATACAAAGCAAAATTGTCTAAAATGCTGTAGTGAATAATTCAGAAGTATGCAAACACCCACACCTACAACATAATTTATTAAATATATGGAACACAATGCTTCAGGCAGATTAGTTGCATCTGTTTAGTATAAAGTCTATTGCATTTTTCTCTTTATAAAAAGCCAAGAGCGAGAAATGCAAAATGGATCAAACTTGTTACCCCAATTTTTCAGGTAATTTTTGATTTTTTTTCCACTAGACTAAGTAATATCTATCAATCTTTCAGCTTCAGCATCTGAGTGGTGTTTAACAGCTCATGCTCTTATACCGCACGTGTTAATGTACCAAAAACATCAAGAATTTGTTAGCCAGCTTAGTAGGGGTACTGTAGAAACAAAAATTCATTCTTTTGGGTAAGATGTAAACCCAAAATCATGACTGCTTATGCTATTAAAAAAAAAAAAAAAAAAAAAAAAAAAATCACATGGCATGTTTCACAGGATTACAGCTATTCTGGATGAATTCTAGTGTAATAATTATATTCAGACAACCTAGCATTCTCATTCAGTCCTAGATGTGTAAATCTTTCCTCTTGGTCCTGAATAGCTCCACTGACTTACTTCCGGCTTCCAAGACAATCTCAGAGGGATGTATGGATTTCAGTCATAACAACGGGAGGCACCCGATGCCTAATCATGCACCGATGACACCGAGACGCCTAATCACAGTAACGGTGTACTGCCTGTAGGCAACTGCTAATGGTATAAGCACCGCTTGTCCCTTACATTATTCCTAACAGCATCTTCCACGAGAACATGCTGAAGCACAGAAACCATTTACGTCTCTGCATTCCTAGACAATTAAGGTACAAATTTTTTCCTTCTGTGTTGACAGGTATTGACAGCTTACCACAAATTCTGCATCAGTGCTATGTGCAGCTTTGTAAATCAGTTGTCAAATCATGCTAGTTTGTCCTAAAGGCCGCTTGCAGTAGGTGCCAGACCCAATAATAGCTGTTCTATGCAGAAGAGCAAACTTCTGTTTTCCCAACACCAAAGCAGCTCAGGTGGAATGTTATTCTGTACACTTCAGTTCTGTAGGTTTGTATGACAAAAACACTACAGAAGTTCCCAGGGATGAATTAGGACTGTAAAAGAACTGACGACAGAAGAACTTCATTCAGAACATCTGAAAAGGAAGAGTCCAATTTAAATGGTGACGATTTAAAATGAACCTTCTCAAAACTGGTCATATTTTTTTCCTATGTAAAAAGGAACAATCTGTCTATGAAGATAGTGCCAAGGACAGTAATCACTTTCTCCCATCCTCAGTTACTTGCACTTACTCATTTTCTTCTTTCTTTTCAATCTAAACCACAGTTCTGCAGACTAGGAAGGAAAGCAATCACCCAGTTCTACAGTACCTCCATGAAAACCTTCCCTGGATCAAATAAGGAAATCAGAGTAGTACACACATGGATGTTTGTTCATAAGAACTCAGAACCAGGAGGGTGGGAACTTTTTAGGTGATATTCACAGTGAATTAAGAATTGATAAACTTATCTTGGAAGTATTAACGAGCACACAACCTCATCATTTACCCCTTCCCTAAATAATCCTGAAGTTTTACACACAAAATGTTCCCATCTGTTCATTTACACAAGAACTGCAAATACAAAAAATGATACATTAAAAAACCCCACATTTGTGAAGAGGTAGTCAGCTAAAATTCTTAATGAGGAAGTAATTTTATCTTTTTATTTAACAGCACTATATTCAAAGAGATGATGATGCACACAACTTCTACCATCCAATTTAATGAGATATAAGAGTGACTTGGGAATTTTCAACCTCTATGTATTCAATGAAAGCAAGAACTAACAAACAGATTTGTTTTTCTCTTGATAACTCTTAAAACATGCAAATATGCATTTTTTTTTTCTTCCAAAGCCAATTTTTTTAATTTTCCCACAGAACTGTGATAGAATGAAAATGTCTGGAGGATTCCTGAATTAAAAAAAAAAAAAAAAAAACACACACAAAAAAAAAACCACAACCCCAAAAAACCACAACCAAACAAAAAAACCCCACTGTCTACCTCCAGTCAGAAGAATCCAAAGCTCAGCAATTGCTATATCTTCAAAAGAATATGCAGAAAATTTTTAAAGACACTTTCAGTGCAAGTCATTTAAATCACATGCCCACTACCCCGCCACATATAAAGAACTCCAGTATATTTCTACTGGATATAGTTTTCATAAAGACTTATAGGTGATGTCTACACACAATGGTAGTTTTTTCTTTGAAGTAACATATTTCTAGCTTTTTCTAGATTTGTTTTAGGAAATATTTGGCCATTTTTACCTGCTTAACTACTTTTTTTTTTTTTTGACAACTTTGCAATATGTATTAGTAGACTGAAAACGTTATCCTTCAATAACACTCCAATCTATGTAACATGTTAAGCAACAGCTTTTCTGGATTAAGTTTGACCTCATCAATATAAAATTGACCTTCTCAATAGTGAAGAAATCAAACACAATCTGCACATAATTTTCCCTATAAAAGATTAAAAAAAAAATCATAATTTGACTACCATATTCCTTTGATTCAATGAGCTACTAAGTAATCAAACAAAGAACCACAGAGCTCTTCTTCAGCCACCACCAAAAATCTGTTCCAGTCATTAATGGATGTTATGGTGGTCAGAACTGCAAAAATCTGAATGTTATGGTGGTATAACTAAGTCAGCTAAACTTGTCTGATCAAATATAACAGGGCATGTCAGAAGACAAGCACTGCATATTTTCAGCCATGAATAAATCACACATTGTAAAGCAAGACAAAAAGTTCTTGCATAACTCTTTGTATTATATAAATATGTATTTAGCATATTTAGCCTTACAGTTACATGGAGCTAATGCTTTGGATTGCAAGATCTTAAGCCCTATGGACTGCCAGTAGTTTGAAAGCCTAAAAGAATCTAAAATGTGTACTATAACTTAGAGCAATGACATCATGACCAATGCATAAGAACTATGAACCATCTTTCAAGTTTTCTTTTAGTTAACAACTTTAAAGCTGGATGCATGTTTAGCACTTCACAAATTGCTGACTTCTTATTATTGAAGTAATATTTTCTGGGCAAATGAAGTTATCAAGCAGTAATAGCAGTAACAGGACACGTACTCTCTCAGGGATATTTAAAAATGAATCAATAGGACATGGTCATTTCAATTACATTTTTTCTGCAGGTGAAATTTCTGCCAGATAAGTACCCACCAAGTTTACAGAATTACTGAATAAGCAGTCAAACATCCACTCACAGATCTATCTAGACTGGATCAAGAAACTAAAAGCCATACTAGTTCATTACGACTCCACACTTGAGATTACCAGTTCATTTAACAGCCACGTCAGCAGACTGTCAGATTTTTTTATCCCATGCTTTCGGGCAAAGTTAGATGAAACTGCTGCTGTATAAGGCATAAGCTAGCCCAGACAGCTCTCACCGCAGGGATTTAGGGACCATTCCCAGGAGACTTTCTAGAGGCTCAGCTGAAAGGGTATGAGGCAGGGCAGCTCCAGCCAGGGCAGCTAGAGAGCAAGCAAGGGTTAACAGCTTTTCAGATAGCTCCAGTTCTTCCAAAATCATGATGAAAGTATATTACCTGTGTCCTGACCAGCAAGCAACTTTTGTGTTGTTTGAACTATAGCAGTCAAGAAGTACACCAGGATAAACTGGCATGGAGTATCCCCAATCAAAAAATAAATAGTGTTATAAATCTAGACCTTTTTATGACTTTGGAACATGTCAGGAGATCAACTGGTTTAATTTTACCAGTGTCATTTAAGCAGTTTGCCCCTTCTACGTAGATAGGATCTAAGGCATGAATTCTCATCCTTTCCAGCAGGATAATTATCAAGCTAGCAAGAAGACAGTTGTGTGAGAAAACAGTGTGAACAGTGCTAGCAGGAACAGCAAGCCAAAAAAATTAATCCAAACTTGAACACTGTAAATAAACACAGATTAAATGTTTGCAACTAGGTGGAAGTCAGACATGGCAGAATCAAAACCTACCCGAGTAATTTTATCTCTGTGAACCCTATCAGATGTGTAAATTAGACAGTGTTCCTAAGCCCAATTTTGGCATGAAAAGCCTTGAGTTCAGAAAGGTTAATGTCTGTTGAGTAAGGCATACTGTGACTTCCACTCATTATTTAAGCATAATGGCTGGCACTGTTGGTATGTCAGTGTACAAGCATTAATGGTCCTGACTGATGGTTCAAAGACTACTTATTAAAAATAATTCAGAACTCTTCAACAGGCATTTTGTATAAAAGTTAAGGAAATTATACAAAATAGTTAAGAATTGTACATAAATCTATATTTTAGCATGCAGCCAAAATACACAAGTTGCATAGCCTATCAACAAGAAAAAAAAAGAAATCTCTAGACCTTTCTATTAAGTAAAATGAAAGGTTCAAAACCAAGTTCTGTCAAATCATGGGTGCTTCAAACAGAGTCTCCTAAGCAAAAGACTACTAGGACAACATCTTTTAGATTGCTTTAGTTGCACTTCAGGCAGTTTTATCTAAACTTAGCCTTTCTGATGTAACATTTGTCTCTGTAATTAAGGTGCATTAATGAAAACATCTTTCAGTTGCAGTTTCTTTTAAGGAAAAATTACTTAAATTATAAGTAACTGAGTAAAATCAGGGTAAAAATAATCATTAGAATTTTCCCAAGGATGTGTATCTACAGGGAGCCCACATGCAAAGCAGCCCACTTAATTGCTGCAGTTGCTTCTCCCATTCATCATCACTCAGGAGACTTGAGTGAAACCCCGAATGGGATCCTTCCTGCTGCAACAACTACCAGCTCCAGTAAAGGATATGATGCTGACATACTATGGTAGGCATGGCACAACGACAGAACAAGAAGGTTGGCACTCCATTTGTGCAGTGAATTACACTTCCCTTGGAACTTCATTAATAATGATGACTGCAGTAGCTGGGGACACCCCTGCATCCTCACCAGCCGTGTTGCTTTGAGAACAGTGAGCTTCGCAAGGAACCTAAACCCAGTGCCAAGTATCACAAAAGTAAGTTGGGATAGATCTTGCTCTCCTTTTAGATATTTCTGTAGAAAGGTTTCACATTTTTCTTTTTCAAGCAAGCTAGCTAAAATGGCTGTCATGTGCAAAAGGAAAGGGCCAGGCTGTGTTTAGTTCAAAGAAAGAATAGAGAGAAGTCAGCCCTGTGTCTAAGAAAACTCCACTTCAAAATGAATCAGCCATGTGAATCTACTGGCTGCCAGATACAACAGCTGTCAAAATTTAAAACCAGGGAGCTGAGCTGAAATGTCATCTGTGGCTGGGCGTGTGGACTCAGTCCCAGGTTAAAGAGCCTGCTGCTACTACAGAGCTCTGTGGTTCGCACACTACCCCTGCTTTTATTACCTGTGACCAGGTCAGGCTTCCAATAGCCACAGAAGACAAGATGAAAACTAATCTACAGTAAAGGAACTGTCAACATCTACAATATTTTAGCTACCTTCAGATGTACATCCCCACATACAGCATGACTGGCTCTACGGTCAAGTCTTCTCCCTGCCTGAGTACAAACAACCAAGCTCTGTTGATGTCAGATGTGGGTTTGAAAAAAAGGACCAAACATTGGATCCATTTATTGGGGAATTCCAGTTCACGTGAGTTCCATTCTTCTTTGCCTCCCTCTACAGGAGTGTGAACCTCTTGTGACTAGAGTTGTGCTCTGCAAAATGCAGATGTTTTGCATGTCTGTGCATCATTCTGCTCTGCCTCCAGTTTCCTCCACATAGACATCAAAAAGAAGATGGAGCTGCACCAAAATGAAGGAAGATTCAAGAAAATTAAGGGATTTTTAAATTAATACATACCATTGCCACTCATATAGGTGTTGTATAACAAGCTGACTACATCAAACAATCAAAATATTCAGAATTCAGATACAAAGTTGTTTTTAATTTGGGGAAATAATTCAGTTCTTCACAAATGAGTTGTTTTTCTCCCTGTTGTCTTTTAGTTCAGTCACAGGCCTAAGTTAATGAAATCACTTATTCAAAGAAAATGTCTAATTCTTTGTAACTGAAGAAAATCTAAATACTTTGTGTGCTATGCTATTTACTCTCCTTTAAACCTTACAACAGGCAAAAAAACCCATGACGAATGAGAGGAGGGGGAACAGAACAATATGTACATTTAAGTAACATACATATCTGTCTGCATGCATGCATACACTGTAAAATTGCATAGGCATAAAAAAAACCCAAGCCTATTTGCAGTACTTAATATTAAATTGAATTTACACTGTTTTACAAAACTATCATCACTTCAATATCAAGCAAGTGTTTTTGTGGAATCAGCTATCCAAGTCAAGCATTGTGAAACAGATGAAGCCCACGCTATGAAAGAGAAGAGATGTCATTATGTCTGACCAGTTTGGGGAGGGGGCTGTTTCTTCTTTTTTTTTTTTTTTTTTTTTGTATGCAAATTCCGAGGCATGTGCAGTACATAATATCCAGAGAAAGATGTCCAAGACCCATCTCTAAGAGAAGGGGTCAGAAAACAGCAGTAAAAGAACTCTTCTGTTATGACACACTTTAAACAAACTACTCAGCCCTACTACATTCAAATCCACAGAGCTTGCCTGCCCCCATGAGTTTATAACTGAGATGCACATCATAAATGAGCAGCAAACAAGAAAATGATACAGTGAATTCATACACAGTATATAAAAAATCCCCAAATGCCAGAAATGCAGTATTCCACTGCCCCTAATTTTAAATTAGCACACTTATATTTGTTAGTGGATTTGCTTTAAAAGAGGCATACTTTTAAAAATCACAAGGACTTTAAGGTTTTTATTTTGCAATTTCAAAATTAAAAATATTGGAAATTTATGAAAATATAAAAATCCTTTTATCCCCCCTCCACAAAAATATCAGAACTTATCCTGTCATTAAGGAACTGATTTAAAGTATGATTCCTCCAACTAATATTTATAATAAACACAAAATGATCAAATAACGTATTAAAAAAATTAAAACACAAAAGGATTGAGATTATACAGAGTCAGTTCATACTCACAGACACACAGCCACAGATATTTCATTCTGATTAGTTTGAACTTAATTCTTAGAGCGATACTGAAAGGTCAAAGAATGTTGATAGCCCATCAAAATGGGATATTTTTTTCCCCCCCCTTCCTTTTAAATCTGTTCTCTGGAAGGACTAAAGCCAAGAGAAATTCAGCAGTAGATGGTAAAAGGCTGATTTATTCATTTTAACAACGTGCAAATTGTTAGATGTCCACAGTTTCTGGCAAACAATCCTGGTAAATCACATGCAGCTGCATGGTAAGCAAGGACGGGAGCTTTAGCATATGGATTTGTTGGCCCCAGTTGTTGGTCACTGTAACGATGCA
Organism: Tyto alba; assembly: GCF_018691265.1. NCBI lineage: Eukaryota > Metazoa > Chordata > Aves > Strigiformes > Tytonidae > Tyto > Tyto alba. The sequence continues at coordinate 9,943,474 of NW_024881322.1, forward strand.
TCTGACACAGACACCTCCTTCTGCACAATTATTGGCTCAGATCAACAGTACCAAGTTTATATAAACTTAGTAGCTCCTCTAATACACAGGTATCACCCATTGTGCGTGTCATAAGGCCAGGCTTTCCTGGTTACAACTGATCCATTTTTGTTAGTAAAATCAAGTTCCTCAGGTTTACTCCCAGCCCTTTAAAACCCCATGCCTGCAAAACAGCAGTAATTCTCTTGCATCCCTCAGTTAGCATTCATGATCAGCAGACATCAGTCTGATGATGAAGAAAAAAAATGCGTTACCTTTGTTTAGACTCACCGATCCAGACACAGTTTTCACCACCCATCTCATTTTTTTGCCGTCCTTCAGTATCTATTCCCCCACTGCAATCACACTTGGCTGAGAAGCTACGGAGTCCCCAGACAGCACCTGCCCCTGTGCCCAGAGGAGATGACCCCTCTCCCTCGGGGAGTCTCCCCCCACACCCTCCTCACCAGCTCTGCCCTGCTCACACGAAGGGCAACCACGCCGTGCCCCTGGTTCGGCTCAGCAGGCATCTCCCCGTGCTGCCCAAAGGGCCTCAGCAGAAGAGATCTGCGCATCAAACGCTAAACCGGGGGGGCCTCCCTCCCCTAAACTATACCAGGGGAGACACACATTGACTCAAACGTCTCAGCAAATCTCGATGTTGGTGCGGAGAGTGGAGTTTCAGCATGAATCCTGCTAAATTGCAAATCTCAGTGGGCAGTACTTCGCGCGACACGCAGCAGTCCTACTTCCAACGATGTCCTGTGTTTCCACAGCTTAGCACACAAACACCAAATGCTTTGTCTATGGCAAACGGTAACTTAAAACTATGAGATTATGCTTATGGGAAAGAATGCAGTAGGTCACACACCTATGGGCTCCTAACAGCACCAAGCACAGGATGGCTAGGAGAGTAAACTTGGGTGGCACCTCCGTGATCTCTGTATTTCTGCCTCTCAGGTTTGGAAAGAGATTGATGCTTTGCTGCTGTTGCTCATGTTTGAAGAACATGGCCTGAGCTAGCAATGAAATGTAAGTTTTTCTGATTAGATCTTTAACTACATTTACAAAATCTTATCTTTTACAGATTTACGGAAACTTTTTGGAGAAAAAAGAAGGGAAAAAAAAAAATCAAGATTGCAAGAATGTGTGCCTGTCGTGGAGCCTACACGAGGCTGAAAAACACTCAGATACAAGAATGAACTATTATTTCAGAGGGAAAAAATATCTCAACAGTATTTGCCAGACAGAAAAGAAACTCCACCTACAGTGTACTGTGTAACAAACTGTAACATGCAAAACAAACTAAGTAACTTCTTATTGCCCCCAGAGGTATCATTCAAACACCTAAACATCTGCTGCCATTCAGCTGAGAAATGGAAATTTACAGCCCAAAACAGTTATTTCTACTATTTCTAAGGCTGAAACAATTCCATACCCATGCAAGTGAGCTGCTGAACAACTTTTGTGAACCACCTACATCTGGTGTGTTGCTAGTGCCCTCTGCTGTGCAGTAAGTTAGCATCTTTCTTTTAATATGAGGTTCAGCTGTACTCCAAATAATATCAAGCCATATAAATACAGTAAATCAAGTATTTCTATCTTCAGGTTAATATTAAAAACAATCCTGATAGACAGTCAGTATTACTGTAAAGAGAAGAACTAAGTATTTACTTAGAAAACATTATGTAAGACTACCTTATGGACCTGCATACTGTAAAATAATCTAAAATATTAAGCTAATAGAATTAAAGTATTCTTTTGTTTTTCAACAAGTGAAATAGAGATGATTTTTTTTTAAATAGCAAATAAAGTTAAAAAAAAAAAAAAAAAAACACCCAAACCTTTTCAGATTGAATTATCTCCATACAGATACAGGAAATTTAACTGTAAAATTAACAACTGGACTTAATGATTGCAGCTCCTCCAAATGACAGTATAGACTAGTAAAACCCTTACTTACATCTTTCGTATCATCAGTTCATATATAGTTCCTTCCTCTCCCATTCTGTTTTTCTTTTTTTGTACTTCACATATTTTGTTCACCTTTCTAATACAGGTTTCAGTACCTCTACTTGCAGTTGCTCTGCCAGAGATCTATCAAGTAGCAACATTCACAGAAATGTTAGGGAAGCAAGATGTCAAAAGCAAATGGAAACTTGAGAAAGATGTTTGAATTACAAGAAAAACTGGTTGTGAAACCTGCAGTTCGTTGTCTGACACTTTCCATTTTTAGACTCTTTTGCTTCTAATACTTTACAACTATTTTAAGTGTTAGGATGGAATGCCTAGCATCTTCTTCAGGCTCAAATGTCTTGGCAAGTTTCAGCAAATTATTTTATCATTTTAAAAAATGTTTTATTAAGCACTGTACTGATCTTATTAAATTAACTTTTACACAGTTGTTTTGTCAAGAAACTCCAGCCCACTCATGCTAAGCAAGAAAAACTTCTAGTTTCATAAAAGACTTGCTCTTGTGTCAGTCCTGAAATTCTTCTGGAAGGTAGGTTACATTTGGCCACATTATAAAAACTCAGGATGAACTGAATTTAACAAGTCTCTTTGGAGCACACACTTTTTTTTTCCAAAGATACCACCTCTCCTGAGCATCCCCTGGCTCCACCTTTGAGGGTCAGAGAAGAAGCAAACCAGGAGTGGAGTGGAAAGAGAAGCTAAATAGAAGGGCACACAGCAGTAGTGGGAGGAAAGGGTCAAAGTCAGGCATTTGGGAGCAGGAAGGCTTAAAGGAAGGAGGGCAACAGTGGTAGGGCAGAAACCGAAGCAGGTGGGAAGGAGGACTGTAAATATCAGCCTAGGGCTGAACGAGAGAGAAAGACCATGACAGAAATGCAGAGCAAAGTGTAAAGGAGGAAAAAAGTCGAGGCAGATAGAAGAAATACTGTACATGCATGTAATTAAATGTGACAAAGAGGGAAGGGAATGAATTAAGGCTTTAATGAGTATCTTATTTCTGCCCTTTCCTAAAAACATTCAACTTTTATGCTGTTCTAATACAAGGTGGTGCTGCATTTCTGGTGCACACAAAATTAATAAAATACACAAGCATTTCAAACGTTTACATCAGTTAAAATGTTTTCATTGATTTAAGATCAATATTACTTGAGGTCCTGGGCTGTTATTCCAAGCGACTAGCCCTGGTTCTTGTGATATTCCTATACATGGCAACAGGATTATACAGATAAATTTTACTCTCTAAAAACAGAAATGGCAGAACTGGTCCTCAAGTTCTGTTTTGTCACAAGTACATCCAAATAAGTGTTTACAAAAGCAAATGCCTTTGTATGACTCTCCATCTATGTCTTTCTACTTAAAAGGTGATCAAATACTGAAAGCAATAGTCACTATACAACAATACTCTCTCATAACATCTAGAAATACATATGTATGATCACTCTTCATCTTCCAAAACTTACCCTGAGGAATAAATCAGTAATGGCTTATTTCTAAAATACCCACTGAAAAATTTCAGCTTCAGAACTGAATTATAGAATGGAGAGTGAAGCTTGCAAATGATGGAGAAGAGCAACCTCTACTGGTCATAAGGCTAAAAATGAGAATAAGTGCTATATACATCCCTGCGTTACCCCACTGGTTCACTATTAAGGGAATTTCAGTGGCAAATGACAGACCATGTGTTTTTTTATGGTCATACCACCTGCGAATTTAATTCTGTTAAATAAAAGTACACTCAAATCTCTGAAACATTTACTACAACGAGAAGTGAGACGAATCTCCTTTCTGGTGAAGTGCTATTAGACATGGTTTCTGCTCTGCTGCATGGTGCTTAATTATTAGCTGTCATTAATTAATGACAAAGGATTTTACTTTAGTGTGGGACATTGTTACATATAGAAATATGGGAACTAGACTCAAGGTCGGGCACTTCTGTCTCAAGGTAAAGCAGCTTCAACCAATGCATATGTGAATAGCTCAGCAAAAGGAAATCTCACACTGTTGGGGTTTTTTTCCAGCAACAAGTGATCTCACAAGTTTTGAAATAGTAGATAGGAAAAGAGAGGGTTGTGGGAGTTGAGAGAGTGGAGGAGGATGGAAAACTACAAATCCTTTTCAGTGGTACAATGTCATCTATGCTATTCTATCGTTAAGCCAACAATTAAATCTTATCCATTTAAAATTTTAAAAAGGATCAGATCTAGATTGGCACACATACAGTATCATTCTAAAAAAATGTTCCTCTGCCACTGCCAAAGCCAACAAGAGAATCTGAATGTAAGAAAGCATTACTTTCATTATACTTGAAAAGATTCCCTAAAGGATAAACAATGCAAGATCTCCCATCACTGCAGAGTATCACCAATAGGAAGAAACATCAGGGAGCTGTGAACAAAATAGCTGAAAATTATACCATTCGAGAACTTTTTTATAAGTTTTTCAGCATTTTACACCAGTTCCAGATTTTAGTCCCCAAATCACAAAATTTGAGCTTCCTGTTCAGGTTTTTGCCAGCCCTACAACTCATAAGGCTGGAAGACTTCAAACACTCAGGCTTTTCTTTTTTGGGGGGAAGAAAAAGGGTGACCATCCTCAGGTCTTCAACAAGAATAGCTAAGTTAATGCATCACATGGGGTTTGTTTCCATCCATCTCCTTCTCACCATTCCTCCTGGCAAAATTTTACCCTCCCTAGCAAGGCAGACTGCTGCCATTAACCCAGATGACCAGCTGGAATGAAGGGGCTTCAGAGATCTAGCTGACATCAGTAACTCCAGAGAATTTAAGGACTATTAATGCTCCTGCAGAGCATGGCATCCCAATCCTACCCCAGTCTTGCTCAGTTTTTCCTTTTTAGAGTGCATCTCAATCTATGATTTAATTGACTACCACTAATCCACACTATGCAAATAACCTAGAATTGTGCACTGTCCTTTCACTGTGTGATTTCACTATAACTCTTTACTTCTTTCTAATAGTAATTAGTAATTAGTCAGTAATAAAGGATGAGTGATTATCATACAGCTATCTATGTATTTGTCTACTGCCTTTCTATCAATAGAAATCCAAACTTCCTTTTCACACACACACCATCACCAGTAAACCCACGCCTCAAATCTGTGGTCATATAATTTATCATTAATATTAGGTTACAATAAATCAACAGTTTAAGTTAAATTCTTCAAAACTAGGATGCAACTATTTCACAGCCCAAAATAATAAGCAAAAAGTACCACTGTATCTTTAGAAAAAAAATTAATCTGTGGTTGAGGTATTTAAGTCAGAACCCCACACTTTATGCTAAAAAAATTAAAGGAAAACATTTTCTTTACAAGTCAGATGTGGGGCTCGTAGTGCTGACTATTATTACGGTTGCCCAATGCTTCCCATTACTAGATCCTGTTCTCTGTTGTTAATAGCTTGGACAGCACTTATCATGGCAAGTGAAATTTTCCACACAGAGGCAAATAGTAATCTTTGGAACATGCAGCTAAACCCAGTCCATCCCCTTCTGAAAACAGAACACAGGAAAAATGTAATTTGGGTCTGTCTTTAGAAAGTCCTGATAACTTTCAGTGCAAAGGCTGATGGAGGAACTAACAGGGTGGGAAGAGGAGGTGGAGAGGGGGAGGCAAGGAAATCCCAGAGCAGAACCACATCACGAGGAGGGACTGGGGATAGAAAAAGAGGAAATTCAGGGAGACTGAATGAATGAGGTAATGGGGATCAGCAATCAGGAGACAGGTCCAATCTGAGGTCAAAATGAAACAAAGAGACCGATGGACTGGGAAATCAAAACCAAAGACTAGGAAAACAAACAGAGAGAGAAAGGCCAGAGGAGATAAGGAGTCAAAAACGAAAGTGAGATAACACAGTAAGGAGGCTGCAATAGAACACAGAAAAGAGGGAGCCTCCAAGGTACCATGGCTGAGGGAGTGAGCCCAGAAGCAGCATAAAGACAGAGTTAGCGAAACACAGAAAGAAGGTGTGGTGTGCTAACCTTGGCCAGCAGCCACACACCCACCCAGCTGCTCACCCACTCCCTTCCTCAACAGAGCCAGGGGAGGAGAAGGATGAAGAAGCTTGTGAGTCGAGATAAGGACCGGGAGACTGCTTACCAGTCACCATCATGGGCAAAACTGACTTGCCTTGGGGAAAGTTAACTTAATTCATTGTCAATTAATATAGATTTGGGTAGTGAAAAACAAATATTAAAAAAAAAACACCTTTACCCTGCTGTTTTCCAAAGCTTAACTTCAATTTTTCATTCTCAAATCCTGAGGCAAGGGTAAGGACATGGATGGAGCGTAACATGAAAATGAGGTGGGGGAATGAGCAGCGTCCAAGTAAGCATAGGGAAATTATACACACTAGAGCCCTACTACACAGGTTGAAGAGGACAGCAGTTAAAGTTTGGAGTATGTCAGCACTTGCTGCAGACATCTGAGTTTGCCTGTCTTGCAAGTAATCATTACAAAATGTTAATTACATGATTACAAATTATTTCCCCGATAACTTCCTGTTTTTAGGTCAGAGAAGGGACTTCTTCTATGGAATATATCATGACATGAAGGAGGTTACTGTGCACAATCGTTCTAATTTTTTGCTGGAGACAGAAGTCGTACAGAAGACAGCCTGAGAAGGGTTTCTATTCAAGATGGCTGTGGGAATAAACATACAGAAAGAAGAAAAATGGATCCAAGGGGAATAAATCATGCTGGGTAGTTATCCAGGCAGCTACTGACTTTGTCTTAAGCTATTCTTGGCCACAGCAACCTAAGGATTCTCCATTCCATATAGTGAATAAGTTTCACCTACTCTGGAGAAAAAAAAATAAAAATAAAAACTGACTCAGTACAGTCACTCTGACACACAGGCGGCTCATTCTTGCAAAGGTGATATTTTGAACAAGTACTTCCCATTGGCTGGTGGAACAGAGAGAACCTAAACTTCAGACCAAACCTCTCAGTTAAGTCAGCCACAGATTTGGCCTGGTGAGAAAGCTATGTCTAGAGACAAGGAGACACTAAAACAGACCACAAGACAGGTTAGGTGCAAGACAGTCTCTAAGTGTATGTTCTCCATTTTCCAAATGCCTGACTTGATACACTCGGCTTTGCAGACAGTAACGCTCACACAGGTGTAACAGAAGCCATGCACTGAAAAATAAAGTCCTGACCATCTTTCCTTAGCCAGAAAATTCAAGGGGAAAAACCTCTTCATCTCTAAATGGGCACACTATCCCTAGGCTTCAGCTAATGAACTATTCAAAGAGATAATGAGAAGCACCACAGAAGAACCCATGAGAAAATGGAATATTTTTTATCTTCAGAGAGCCACTTGGATATTGTGCTGTGAAACAAGGGACTTCTGAAGAATAAGTTCAAAAGATAAAACAAAGTAGCTGCTTATCTGGGACATGAAGAAGAGAAAGAAACAAGGCTGGAAGAAATCTCAGAAGCTCCTCAAGGTCTACATTCTGACTAGGGCATGCTTTAGTTACTCTCAGCTATTTCTGAAATTTCTTTCCAGAGATCTCTACAAGACAAATCCTCCAAACTATCTATTCTGGTGCTGCTTCTCCTTACATTAGAAGGTTTTTGCAATGCCTAACATATCAGTTGCACTGCCATTTAAGTCACTATCCATCTAATTACTCATGTCTCCTTTCAGACTTCTCTAAGCAACCTTGAGGTTTTGGTTTGTTTGTTTTGTAGTTTTGTTTTGTTTTGTATTTTTTTTCCTCCATATAGTCCTCATGTGTTTTGCTTCCTGGATCCACCATTGTCAATCATAGTATATAAATCCTTCATAATGGATCAAGCTCCATCTTTAAACCAGTAATGAATTTTGTCCCCATCGTTCCAATTTAAAATCTTTTCCATAAATTTATTACTATCACTGCCTTTTAGCTTACCTATGGTTTCCTCCCTCTCAGCATTTGTACACTTGATATTCCCACAGCCTTCAGCCCGGTTGGCTAAACAAGCCAACCTTTTTAAGTTAACTCTTGTAAGACATCTCCTTCATCACTGCACAGGCCTCACCCTCTGCACTCATCCTGCATTCACTCAGTCCACAAGTCACCGCATAGGTAACTAAAATTATACAGGGTTCTAGATGATGTCTCAGAAATGCAGAAAATGGCGTTAATAGTTTAGCTGCTCTGAAAATATCTTTCCATATATAGCCTAGCTTAACAACTGACTTTTTTTGTGGCTACATTGCAGCATCTCTCTCATCTTTTCCCATAGATCAGGTATTTGCCTACAGAAGAAATTCTTGCCAGTGGTCCTAAATGAACACCATTACACTTTGTATCACTGAACAAAATGACATTTCTATTTCTGTAATCCAATTTTAAAATATTTTAAAAGGGGGGAGGGAAGGAAAAGAGAATTCAGGCCATTTAATTTGCAACTGACTCGGAAAATAATTCAGTAGGGTGGAGCATATCTTAGATCTCCTAACTGGGTCATCTTTTGTTGCATTCATCAGCATTTTAATAAATCTCCTCGAGACTGTCTCATCTGAAAATCTCTTTGCCCATAATAAATGTCACACAGGTCATCACAACCATCTGGAGAGGTCTTGTGGTTTCTTTAACTGGAAGTAGGTTTCTAACTATGTAGTTTTACAAATGATATTGTAAACTTCTGAAATCATGTCTGGACTTCATCTCTTGTTGACATTACATTTATAGTGGGGCAAAGCTTTTTGATGTGGCTGAGAAAAATGAACGGGATTCTTGCATTTCGCATACAGAAAGAGCACAAGCAGTCCAGGAACAACTTGATGGCTAGACATGGTTTTACTCTCCCCCTTGGAAAGAATGTTTAATCAGTTCAAGAAATTAGCATCATGACCACCAACACCAGTGGAATGAAGGCAGCCTCCTATTTGGCTGCATTTCTTCTTGTGCCACACAGCCAAAACGGGGAGCAGAAACCTCCCATTCTTCAGAGCATAGATCAGTTTGCTATTGCATCCCTCTACCTGCAATTTATGAAAGCGCTGAAGACCCTTTAATGACGGAGTGAAAAGAAGTAGATGGGGTGAAGGCAGCCAGGCTAACTGGAGTCCAGCCAGAGCACAGCCCGTGTGCGACGCAGGAGATCGTCAGGTCCTGCTTCCTTCCCCAACTGTGTGAGGAATGTCAAATGCCTTTCCAGCTGTGAGAAGTTGTATGTGCAGTGTCAGCTGTACTCTTATCTCAAAGTAAAATTTAAAGCTTTAAGAAAGCAAGATCAGATTTTCAGAGGTGCTAAATATTTAGGTGCCAGTGATGTCTGTGGGAGCTGAGAGTCCTCAACATCTCATAAAACTAGAGTGAGCAGCAGATACCCAGAAGTGATTGGCCTGAATTAGAGAACAAGTGTTTTAAATCTGATCTCCTTGATTCTTCCGTATGCCACAACCTCTGTGTGTACAGCCCCACCATGACTTCAGCATACCCCATCATTCCCTCTCTGCATGTCACCATTTCCTTCTTTGCCACCAGTTACTTTTTCTCCTCCTACGACAGTGACCTACATCTCTAATCTCATTCACCACAAGCTGGAGGCTGTATACCCAGCCCATTTGTCTCTAAGCCAGGGTCTTCATTTTCTTTTAGTTCTGGCCTTAAGGGCAAAGTCCTCTGCTCATCTCACCATAGGAGTTGCCAGTCTCAGAAGCTGGGATAGCAACGCTCTTCTATTGCACAGAAACTGAGAACAGATTCATAGACACCAAAAAACCACACTGAGCTTCAAAAGCTTCTTCACAACAATAGCTTTACTATCATGATTACAAACCCAAAATTCCAAGTTCCTCCCTTCTCATCTATTTACTTATGACTCCTTACAGATACAACAGCACTGATACAGCAGTAATTTTTCCTCACTCATCAGTAATGAAAACAACTATCAGAACCCAGAAAGCCTCCACCCAAAACCACAAGGAAACTGGATAATGTTAAGCCCTATGCCACAGAGCTGAGCAGAACGCTCAAACTGCACAGTGAGCTTCAGCTTGCACCAGCAGTGTTTAAAACCACCCTGTCTATAACTGTGACTACTGTGCTACATTCAGTGTACATTTGCTAGGCCAACAGCAAAGTAATAAGTCACGTAAGATATGAAGCATACAATTTTACCAAAGGGGAAAGAAAACTGCATACTAATCTAATATAAACAATAAATCAAGATATTGATTTCAGTGTACATGTGCATGCCCTGTTTCCAGAGTGGGACAAATATATATTATTCATTAATATAAATGTATGCAACAGTTTAGCCAGATTGTGCTCTGTTCCCCAACAGAGTTACAGGCAAGACCAAAACTCCAAATGGTCTGATTAAGGCAGGGTAAGAGATTCTGCATTACCTACTCACAGACAAAAGGACTTCAAGCAACTGAAACACAAAGCCCTGTAAGTAAATACGAGAGAGTCCTACCTCAAATTTATTGTGCTCAATAGTCCACATTATTACTAACAGAGTACAATGACTTTACGGGTCTGCCATGGATCCATTAGACAATGCCTGTTCATCCAAGATATCATTAAAAGTTAGATTCTAATTTTGGCACAATATGCAAAACTACATGTTTCAACCTCAGGTAGTTATTTCTTTGAAATAACTCTAACTTCTGCTAAGGCAGTTACTTTGGGCTAACAGGATTAAAGGATTTGCAAAAAAAAAAAAAAAAAAAACAACAACAAAAAAACAAAAACAAACAAAACCACACCACCTTAAAACCACAAACAAACAAAAAACCCAACAACAAAAAAAAAAAAACCAAGCAAGCTGTTCCCTTGTAGGAAATAGCCAGCAGACCAAGTAAGATAACTGAATGATTATAAGATGTACTACAACAGATGCATTCACCCACTTTCAGTGTATCACCACACAAAAATACTCACAATAAATCCAAGTTTTTTATAGTCTCGAGTATACATAGATTTGCGTTTCTCAATACTGCCACTACTGTTGTTAGGTTCAGATTCTGCATCAAATGCAATTCTTCGGAGTTCAAATATGATATCCCGTTGAGCCTATGTTAAAAAAAGGTTAAAAAAAATTGGTTGAAATAACTTATCTCTCACTTTAATAACCAATACCATAAAAGCTGTTTCAAAATACTGTATTTCCTCCACTGCCCAACCCTTATTTGTCTAAATTCCTTACTTCATACTCGGAGAGAAAGTCAGCAAGAATGACTTTATGGTTCCCATTTTCTAAAGTCTTCACGTTTGTGGGGTTCACATACAGATGCTTAAGTGTTGACTTCCAGAAGCTGGAACCACATTAGCAAAGCCACTAACTACACAATTTTAACCACAGAAGTCAAGAGAACACACACATTACAAATTAAGCTGGTACTTAAGCACTTTGCTGGCTGAAATCAAAATGGCTCAGAACTCTTCACTCCTTTTGGTTAACTCCAATTTTGCTAGCACAGGAATAGGCAAGAGAAGACTTGCTGCAGTTACACATCACTAGAAATGTCTCAAAACAGTGGTAACCACCCTATCATCAATACTAACAATACTGATTTAGTCACCCTCTATGGAGATAGGCACCAGTTAACTTCATGTACTTTCCTGAGAGCCAAACTTAAGAAACTGGAAAGGTAAAATCCTACAGCATGATGTTACTTATGTTTATAACCATCTCATTCTCCCACCTCCTATCCTCCAAATTATCAGCAAGTTTTAACACAACTCCTTCTTAAAAATGAAATCAGGTTCCTTCTTATATGGGGCCTAGAAAAAGGCCACAAAAAATAAAGATACAAAACACATCTCTGGCTCACTGACTCTATACTTAAACTTGAATCTCTTAGGGGAGAAAGTGTCTCTCTTTGCACAATGAACAATATTAAAGCTTGTGTTTGGACACAGCAAGCAATAAACAAATGAACAACTACTATATAGGTTCCCAGTACCAAAATGTTTTTATTGTAACACAAATTAACTTAAACTCTACCATGCCAGAGAGTTTTCATTTAAACATTCATTTTAGTTCTACAGAAACACTTTTAGGAAGGCACATACATCTCTGCTGCTTCTGAGAAGTACAAAAAAGAAACAAATGCTGGACCGCTGCTTGGAGTTTTAGCTCAGGATGACACCAAATTCAGTTCATGGAACTACATGCTAAGGAGAAAGGCCTGGCTGTTTTGTTGTACTTTTGCACAAGGAATGCAATAGCCAGGACATCTTCTAACAACCAGAAAACATAAGCAAACTTCACAGAGAGAGAGACAGAATGAATTAATTCTGTAGGTGTTCCTAGCTGTGTCTTTTCCTCCATAAAGAGCTTTAGGCCCAGCAATGAGCAGTTGTCCTCTTCCTGTTCTGACCAGATCATGCCAAATGCTTACCTGATCCTGTGGATCCATTTTTGTCATCATTCTGTCTTCCAGAAGGTTAAAGGTAAGCACTTGCAGAACATAAAGTTGGTGTGCCATTTCATTATTGATGGCCCTCTGTGCCCTGATAACATGCTGCAAAAAACGAGAGACTGTGGTGAATGCCATCTTGTCTGAAAATTACATTAGGTGCACTCAAATGTATCCATTTCTGTCTGTGTTTGCTATGGAATAGCATATGTATAATCCAGAAAAAGAAAGAAAATCAAACCAAGACTAATGCTACTCATTCAGGTACTGAATAAGTAACTTTAAGGGACAGGACTTTACAATAACAATGCATTGAAGCTTCCCCCTTTCTAGCCACTAGATAGAGCCTGTGCATATGTTGAGAAGTGGCATTAAAAAAAAAATCAGTACTGAGAAGTCACTTCGAAGAAGAATTAACTCATTACCAAGAGCGTTAGAGCTCTAAATAAAAAGAAAAAAGATAATATATTCAGAAAATATTTAAGAGTAGCTGTCTGAGCAGAAAAATATTCAGGCTCCAAACACAACCAGCAAATACGGTGATATAACAGGGCTACTGCTGCAGGAATCAACATCACACCACAATCCTACCTCTACCAGACAACTCCGTTCTGTATGAGGAAGATTGCTTAGAAATACATTAGAATACAATGCCCCATACAAGCAGATTTGTCTCATTCAGAAAGCAGATACCAAACTGATGGACAATTTAAAAATCCCTGGTGTGACAAAAAACTCCAACTGGTTCTATACAGCAAACAGACTCATGTCACTAAACACAGCAGAGTGTACATAAGGAAAGAGTCATCATGTAGGAGATGGATACAGCAGCTGATATTGTACAGTTGCAGAGAAAAAAAGAATCTGTCTGCCAAAAGGCACTAGAGCATTTTACAATAGTAAATTAACACCTAATAATATTATCTTTATACTTATACCAAATTTCTTATGAATACAAGCAGTGTAAAAATATGTCTCCTGAGACAAATTCTGGTTTCTTTATATGCATCATTGAAATTATGATAGTGAATGAGAAAGATCAAGGGGTTGTTTGGCTGCTGTTTGGTTTGTTTTACACTGCCTCATCTCTCCTAATAGAGAAAGAGCACCTTCCCTTGTTACCTTGAAGATGTAATCTACTCTAAGGTCAAAGGCAAAATCCCTCTGATTTTCCATGATAGCAGATGGAAGCCTTTTATACTACATTCATCAGCTGCACTCCGAGCTACATTTCATGCTTCTTTTGTGCAAGTGGTGACAGATTGTGTGCAACTCTCTATCAAGATAGAATAATCCATAGAACCGAAAAACACCAAGGTTCATTTTGCAAGATGGGAAGCCCTGTGAGGCTCACTCAGCTGTCATCAGCTCCAAACCTTAACACAGAGGGCTTGCTAGAAATTCTTCAGACAACCCGTCATCTTCATGATGAAGGGAAGAAAATGCTTGAGGTATTATTCTTTTATTCAGTATTATATTTTCACAAAGAAACTACAATTTATTTGACTGGGAAAATACCCTTTCCCATAATCAGTTTTGAACCCATTCAGCTACCAAACCTTTATCTTGTATATTACAGGCTTCAAAACATATCAAAATACAAGTGCCATTAAAATATATTAAGATAAAACCTATGAACACTAGAACTGGAGTCACCTTTTCTATCTGCTACTGAAAAATAACTTTGAAAATTATATACTTACAGTTAAGATGATGGAGCGAAGCTGCTTTTGTGCCAAAATGTTTGCCATTTCCTGTTTTAGTTAAAAAAAAAAAAATTAAATTAGGTATTTTAGTGCCATACCTAGACCACCACTGACTTAAAATGTTTTAGTCTTAATTTCTGCAGTGTTACTTATAAATTAAATGAAGCAGCATATCAGCTATATGGTTGTACATATTATTTTGGGGGTCATAAACTCAGACTACTCTATAAACAAGGGGGCAAAAAAAGTATGTCACAAGCTGAGGACTTTGGTGATCCAAAACCTCAGGAGGGACATCTGTGGGTTAAACAGTATTTACAGACATTTGTTCCAGCACAACCTTCCCCCCCTGCCAAACAACACAGAAGGAAGCATAGAATGGAAGCCAACCAGGACTTTAAAACAAGATGTCAAACAACGTGCTTATTTACATTAACATGTAAATGGCTGTTCTAAAGTCAAGTGCTTTACCTTTTGCTCAATAAATCAGCCTACAACCCGGTACTGTTTCATCATAGCAAATAATACTTCTAGCCCTGTATTTTGGTAGCAATGTTGGCACTGGTTCACTGTTTTATCTTACATTAACTCTAGACCTGTGTGAAGTCACTAGCAAGAGGAATAAGCTTCTACTGTCATCCTTAACCAGCTGATCCTGGCTGTCCATGCTGCAAACTGTCCTGCAATGCATAGGAGGGAATATTTTATACTTACCAAGCATGAGAGTCTAATCTTAGCCATACCTACAAATGCATACCTCATTTTTAAGTTCCATGATCTTTCCCATCAATATAGGAGTATAAGTGTGTGTGTATGTGGACATTTGCTAGCATATGCAATGCATACAACTTAGAGCAGTTATCATCATGTCATTATTTTTAAGTTCTTGTTTTCAAAATATACTATTTAAGGATTTGGTTACCATATTGCACACTGCTATTTAGACACTGTTTATATGTACACAAAGGGGTAATGTTTGGAATTAGTAGATCACTGATTAGAAATAGAGCTCGTGTATCACAGCCTTACATAATACAGCACAACAAATCACAGCAATGCTGACACATGCTTAAGGACATACTTAGGATGTCTGTGCAGTTGGCACCATAACAAAAATATTGTTCACTTTCAGGAGAAATCAATTTTTTAAAATTCCTGCTGATTTTTATGGTAGTTGAAGAGTAATACAGAGTACATACTGGTTACTTTTATATAAAACAAACAAGAAACTAGAAAACAGGAAAACTGAGACTAGTACATAAAACAAACAAAGATTG
This sequence comes from Tyto alba, assembly GCF_018691265.1. Taxonomy (NCBI): domain Eukaryota; kingdom Metazoa; phylum Chordata; class Aves; order Strigiformes; family Tytonidae; genus Tyto; species Tyto alba. Next base: position 9,958,834 of record NW_024881322.1, read on the forward strand.
GATTGCTGAAACATGGCTGCAGAAACAATGGAAATAAAGGAAGTGATAGGGTGAGAGCTTGCTTGCAAAAAGAAAATAATTCTGAGACAGGAGGCAGTCATGGGTATTAATTGTTTTCTTTATACCAGATAAAGGGTGCTGCAACAGAACATGGGAATGGTAAGGAAGGAAGAGGGGACTAAAAACAAGAGAAACTCAGATTTAGTTTATAAGCCTTTCCTGGCTGTACAGGTTTCAGCTGTGTATTAAAAGCGAAGGAATGATTGATACATTTGCTTCCATCTCTTTTGCAAATGCCTAAGTGAGCTGCAGGGGGAGTGCCAGGTACATGATATACTTCATGTTACCGGGAACAGACTGGCTGATTTTGTCAAAGTATATCCACTGCCAAAAGATGGGCAGGTAAAGAATAGGGGGTAGTCTTTTCTGCATTCAAGGCAAAAAATAGGAATTCTTTTATTTCACTTTTTGGAGAGGATTATTAAATTTTCACTTCTTTTTTATACCTGTAATTTTAAAAAGCTGTTATCAGGATACTGGGTTTTGTCACTGGAACAAAAACTGATGGAGAAACACTCACTAAACCAATTATTTCATCAAAATCAAGTTTGTCTCCAAGAAGGCTATATCGCTATTAACAGCTGATAAGCTGCCTCTTCTAAAATAAGTATTGTAGTAACAGGTGAGAACAAGAATTATTTGACAAAATTTGCCATCTCATTTCCCATAGCAACACAGCTCTGCAAAAATGCAGACAATTGCCAAAAAAAGGTGTTTCAAACATTCAGAGTATCATTTCAACGCTTAAACTCTCAGCTCTTTTTCAATAAATACTTTGGTTTTGTTGTTTTTTAAATAACCTAGGTTTCTCTACATGATTTGGTCCTTGACAGTGGCAGAGGAAGTAAAGTGACCAGTGAATCCTCATTAAAAAAGAAAAATCTTGAACCTCTTGGCTTTTTGTATTACAGAAATAGGAAAAAAAAAAAAAAAAAAGAAAAAAAAAAAGGGGGGAAGGAATTCAGATATCAGCACCAATTTAAATCCTTTCCTTAATTGCAGTGCAGTCATCCACATCATGCTGGTCCCCGTAAGACAGCAGCAGAGATGGTGCCAAAGCTCCACGAGTCACACGGGGTTTGGTGCAGTTTCTCACTCCTACCCATAATTAGTGGCGAGTGCTGAACCTTAACTGTTGAGTACTCACCGTCAGATAATTACATTGGACTGCATCACTTCAGTTCGTTGTCTTAGAAGGACAGAATTCAGTAAATTATATCAGTTAACCCTGTCTTGATGCTAATGGACACCTACCGTCTTCCATGTACGGTTTACTAATTAGCCACTAGGCAGATACAAAGAGAAACCCCAAACTGACTACTTATTATAGGTTATTACAGGCTGATGGAAATTTCTGTGTCGGAGCTATTAGTCTTTAAGCCAAGTCAGATCATGATATTCTGATCATCACAAACTCCATGACTATCAGTTTTGTGTCACAGGGGCAGGTACTACAGGTGAAGTGAAGTCTGCCTGGTTTACTGCCAGCCTCACTGGGTGGTGACACTGTTGGTGAAACAGTTTTACTTGCTGGGAATATCCTGTGGTACTCTCATCTTCAGGAACACCTGCCCAGTGGTTAATATGAAAGACTTACCTACATCTGACAATGTCTCTCAACTTCAAATCTGACCAAAGCATACTTCTCACAGAAACATAAGCAGTAGCAACTATTTATAAATGTAAAAAGTTAGATCTTTGTTTTTCTTACAAGAACCTATCATAGATTTATGCCAAAGTTGAAAAAAAGTTTTAATTCTGATTTTTGTTCATAAGGTGCCTTCTTCCCTTAACTAAAGACTACATTGGAGGAAGAAGGAAAAAAGGATTGGGGAAAAAAAACTTTTTTTTTTTTTTTTGTTAAACCATGGTTTTGCTTTCTGCTGTTTACAATTTTAAAAATATTTTTGAAGCAAGAAACAAAAACTACCCATTAGGGCTTTGATGTCTGTTTAAACAATCTCCAGCATTCTTAAATGTAAATAAATCTAAGGAAAATCCTGGTCAGAACCGACCAGCAGCTCTCAGTGAACTTGTTCTGGACACTAACAGTGTGTCACCACAAAAATTATCATTACTGTTCCTGGTGACAGAAATGTTAAACAAATGACTAAATCTGTTTTAACACAGGCTAATGGCTTCACAAGCATGGATAAAACTTCTCGATTTCATAACAAATTGCATTCCATCCTCATTTAACAGCAACTAGCAATCTTGAAATATTTCCTTTTGAGACTTCTAATCTCTGGCACTAAAGTTTACTTAAAATAGTACACTATAAAAGTCACTAAATGCTTACATAGCAAGATATTTCAATTTTCAAAAGGAATGCACTTTTTATTTAAAAATCTGAGGGGAAAACAGTTTACCAAAACATAGCCTGGTTTTACAAGGCTGGCAAAGAGTTCAGTACAATAAATACTACAGCCAGCCACAGTCAGTATGGTTCATGTGAGGTTACAGGGAACTACAAAAGCACAGAAGAATGCTTAATCCCTACTAATATTGGTGCAAGGTGGAGGTAGCACCATTAAAATGAATGATACACCAGCATGAAACAGTAGAACAAGTTTCAGTTTGAATTAAATGCAGCAAAAGTGTGACTGGGACAACTGCAGGTATGAACACGACACACTCTTCCTAATGATACGTAGATATATAAGACCCAACAACTTACCTGCCTCTTGTCATCTGGTGCTTTGAGGAAAAGTGCATTTATTACCGCAATGGTGTATGTCTGGATTTCTTGGTCTGTCCTGTTTGGAACAAAATTATAAACATGAGTGAAGAACATGAATACACACAAACTGTAAAAACCTTCCAGTTGCCTTACTGCAGGTAGAAATGGAAGGACTGTTTGCACTTAATGTTAACCATGTCAGCCTTAGGTAATCAGTCAAAGTGGGTCATGGCCAGGCTGTCTCTATTATTAAGAGATACGAGATGTTCCAGAGGGAGACTCAGCATTCAAGAAAGGTGGAATGAATCACACCCTTGAAGTGCCATTGACCCTCCACTGACCATAGCACCAGCACAGACAATCAGGTTCTGCCAAATGCCCAATAGCTAAAGGTAGAAAGAAGAATCCTCCCCACAGGGTTCTGAAGATGAACCTGCAGGTATTAAGAGCTTTTCAGGCAAGTGGAAAATGTCCCAGTTGGAAAGCAAGCATAACTATACACAATACATTACCCTATGCTAGAAGAGGCAGTTTCCATCCATTTAACCACCGCACAGTGTGGTGTTAACTGTTTAAGAAGAAGCTTCTCCTTTTTCAAATATACTTTTAGCAAAATTTGACCAATTTTTGTCTTACACACTTCCCAGCATCCGGGAAAAAACCCACTTGTATACTAATGGCATTAAGCATTTTATCACTATGGGGTGCTCTTCATTCCCCACTCTCAACTACACAGGCATCTTAGCATAAAAAATAAAAAAAAAAAATAAAAATAAAAAAAAAAAAAATCAAGCAACTCCACTAAGCTGGTTATCAGTCATCCAGCCACTTACAGTGAATACAGGAGTCACAGACTCTGTTTTTCATATGGTATGCTCATTTGCGGGGAAAAAAAAAAAAAATCCACCATATTAGGTGGCAGTTGCAGACACTCACCCCTGCAGATGTGGGATTAGCTGCCCAATTGTGATCTCCTGTGCCACCTTCTGGTACAAATCATGGCTATTGAGCACCATCGATTCCAGGATTGCTAGAGACCGTTGCAAGATAGAGATGTCCGAGGCAAATTTGTTCACATAGCTTGCTATCTACAAATCCAAACATTTAGAGAATTTACAAATTGTCACGAAAACACGGAAAAGGAAGAAAGAAAACTGCGGACATGGCTCAGAAAGGCATTAGAATAAAAGTAGTCTTGTCTGAATATCAGGGAATACCTGAAAGCAACCAACCAGGTACTGGAGATACCTTCAAAGGACACAGTGGCATAGATTCTTCAGCTGGCACAAATCACTGTAAATTTATGTCAGTATTCATACCAACAAAATACATACTTCACAAACATGATAAATCAACATTAAAGAACTAGAATGGATATATTTTTGGTGAGGAAAACTTTGGGAAGGACAAGGAGGATACTTCCCATTCTGTCCAGTAGAAATCTGTGCAGTCACTTTTATCTAAACAAATATCTAGGCTCAAGGCAACTGTTGCAAAAGAGAAATGTACATCTAGCTCTCTGGCAACACACACTCTACCAAAATATGATTTTTTTTTTTTTTTTTCTCTTCCCCCGCCTTGCTGTTACCAGCTCCAGTGAAAGCTCTCCAAGTTACAAATTAAAACTCTGATGATGGTTTACCAGCACAACTGGTTCCGTAAGGCTGTCTAGAGTCCAGTCTCGCTGAGTGTTCACCCATTAACAACCTTCGCTTTTACAGCAGGCTGCCACAAACAAATGGCACGTTAATTAAAACCAGGCCTGACCTCTGCTTTTTTGCAGCGTGGCAATGGCATGATGCACACCCAACTGCAGGGCCAACACAACTGTGCAGCAAGATGTGGCAACGTGCGTTCTTCCCCATGCTGCCTGGCCCACAGACCCGGCTTCCCGGGGAGAACCTTGCTTTCTGCTGGCCCTCAAAGCGGGAACTGCCCGTTTTTTCCTTGAATGCACCAATACCAGCACAATCAAGCTGAAAGGTGCCCAAGGAAGCACAGACAGACAGAAGAAATGTCACGTGACCACAGTTATTTGCTCTTTACAGTCAAGTAACAGTCTACAGGGGCCCTGTCTTAAGATTGATGCGCTCCTTCCAATAAACTTCAAGTCCACACGCTTCTTCAGTGCTCATGCTACAAGCCACTAATGTGATTATACTGTTTCTGATTCCGGATACCTGCTTAGACCTTGTCATTGTTCTCTTTTTGGAGGAAGAAAGGCATGCCCTTGTGCCTGGAAAAGCTGCTGAGCTGCCTGTAAGATTCACAGTTAAATACTGACATGTGGACAAGTATGTTGTTTTGTACTTGTGGCATTCTGAGTGGTACTGAAGGAGCAAAACACCCTTTCTGCAACTTTGGTTGGAGACGACATGGGAAGAGGGACAGATTTTTCTTCTTCTAATCTACTGAAGCACTGCTGTTTGCTCTGCTACTTGGTTTGCATTAGCAACATGCTATGCTGAATATAACTCAGTTTGGAGAATACCTGTTGACTTTACAGAAAATAAAGAACCAACCCATGCAGGCAGAGAGAACAGGAGGAGAGAAGCAACTCAATTAGCCTTTTTCTACTCTGGACTCTCAATATCCGCTGCGTGCAAGTCCTCAGCACAGGTAATATTTACATTAGTATATGGTGCACATTGTGCTGTTTAGAGTAACAAGCACTGTACTACCCTACCTCTCTTAACGGTCATCCAGTTGTTTTTTTGATGTACTGAGCTGCCAGGTGTCCAGAAGTCCCACAATACAGACACTGTGTGCACAGAGCAACGCTGCACTGCTCACACAATAAACCAAATGTGCTCTGGATGCCTCAGTCACCAGGCATCCATGGATCAATTGTGCAGCAGGAATACAGTATGTCCGGACTGCATCCCAACTTGTCAGACTGCTGTCACCATCCTCTTTAGAAGCCCTGACATGTATGAATTATTCTTGGTGCAGCAGCTCCTTCCCGTGGTATTTCGAGTAGCAGTGTAATTGCTTCACGGGGATATAACATATTCATATCAGGGGCCTGCAGAAATATAACAGTATAGATAACTGAAACCTCAGTCTAAGAAAGGCTGCCTTAGACATATTTATTCTTCTGACCCTGGACCAGGGTCTATTGATCATCTTTTAATCATAAACACAAACCCAAGGTATGAAGTTGGCTTGTGTGTTTAAAAAGCTATGACATATCACACTGAATATGCATGCAAAACATCTGCTGGGTAACTTCCACGTCAAGTTAGGTATATTCATAAAGACCCTGCTAAAGCATGAAGTCTGGCCAGAAATAATAGGCTTGTCTACCCTGATAAATAAGGCATGCTCATTCCAGAGGAAGAAAAATAGGTTAAAAAGAATTTCTGTTACCATACTTGAAGTTTTGGTTATGGGAGAAAAAGGCCCTTCTTGAAAATAGACAAGATTAGATAGGAGTTCAAATTTGTGTTATTTGCTGTTCTCTGCTTATGGAGCACCACGCGCAGGGAGGGCTTTCAGCATCCAAAAATAATCCTGCAATCATTTATCACAAATTCTGATGATAAAAATAATGCAAGCTCGCAGAAATACAAGCTCTCCTCCAGAAATAAATAACTTCATTGCTTTGCATTTTCACATGAAAACCCATCTCACGGGTGTGTCACACTGAGGATAAAACTATTTGTTCAGCAAAATACTTCTAATACCTGCATAGTCCTATCAGGACATATATAGCCACATACAAAAGAAGTGGCTGGGTGCATAACTTCTTATGAATTTCAAGGGAAATGAGGAATCAGAATGCATTTACAGATTCAGCCCCAGTGCTCTGCTGAAACAGGAGCTAAACATATAAAGTGAGGGCAGATGAGAAACTTATAGCAAACTGAACTACATCATCTGACTTCTCTTCCTGTTTCTGCATTGCTTAAAGTACAGGAGAGAACTCAAAGGTTAAAAATCAAAATTTTAAAAAACAAAACACCCGAAACAAAAGAAACCGTTCCACCAAACAAAACAACACAGGGAAAGAACAGTGAAGGAGACAGATCTGATTTTCTCAGCAGTGGTATGTTCATTAGTTATTTGCCTAGACCATTTTGATGTCAGAAATGTACAGAGAGATCTGACGAAGTTTTGTTCTCTGTTAAGTCCTAAGGCATAGCAAAATTTTAAAGTATGCATCTCATTTTCAAGTAAGGAACTAGAGTTGCACTTGAATACAGAAAAAACAACTGACAGCTGTGAGACACAGAGATACCTCCCCTGATGCCACCTCCTTTCCCTGCACAGTACATTTCAGAAGGCAGAGTAAACAATTCATCAAGGTTAAGACTCTGCATCACAGAGTTATGAAACAACAATTATATAAATAATTCTAGGAGATATTTTAAACTATCTCAACCAATACTACAAACTTTATTCCTCCTCTTGTAGGATCTAAATATGGGAGTACCAAATTGGTATAGTGTATTTTGATATCCAATTACCATGACATTTTCTAAGAACTGGGCATCCAAATCCTTTAGGCAACTATAGAAGCTGGAAATAAACTGTATTGCCATAAGCAAGAAAAAGGTCTTGAGAGAATCTTGCATATTGTAAGGAAGTTTTTTCAAACGACTCTATCTTCCCTTAAGATAAGGAACAAAGCTCTCCTTGAAAGTGTCAGTTCTTATTTGCAGCAGTTGGAATAGCAGTCTTTATGTACCCAAAGGATGGGAGGGAGACTGCATCCAACACCGAGCAGTTAGTCATTAGTAGTTAGAGGTTCCCCTTGGGGTCTCCTCCAGCTTCTACATTTTAATTTAGAAAACTTCAAGAAAACAGTTCAGATTAATTTCTCCCCATTGCAGTTTGGCTTCCATTTAACATGAAAGACAGCTTCAAAGGGCAGAGGCACTTGATTGCAAAGTTTCCCCTCAGCTAGCAAAAACTTATCAGCTCCCTCATCCATCCTATCAACCACTTGAGCAAGCCCATCAGCAACCTCAAGAGGCCTGTCAAAAGCCAAGGTCAGAGAAGCAAGTGAGAATAAAGCTGTAGATTGTCACCAGAGAGTCACAGTCCAAAGGTGCTCCTTTAGGTTTGCCCCTTGCCCACAGAACCCCACCGAGGGCTCTGCTGTTCTGGCTCCCAACTGCGTGTCAGATCTGGACACACATGTGCCTCTTTCCTCGCTTTCTGTCACTCTGTCCTGCTTCTCTTCTAACTGTCCTAATCTTCTCCTTGGTCCCTTTCTTGCTCACCAGTTTCACTTTTGGTTCTTGCCAGCTTTGGTTTTCATAAGTACTTTGTGAGAATGCTTTTGTTTGTGTCTTTTGTTTTTTTGTTTGTTTTGGTTTTTTTTTTTTTTAAATTAGGTCACTGTCCACGGAAACCTATGAAAGTGCCAGACAGAAGAGATGAGCCATTAACAGGGGTGCACACACTTTCTTCTGTAGTTACTATACAACCCACAGGACAGAAGACGTTGATAAGGTTAGACAAAGACAATCATTTAGAGTGACTAACAAAGTAGATTGATTTAAACTCATTTTAGCAAGTTTCTTCATATACTTCTTAGTAGGCTCCTCTAGCAAATAAGACATTCTAGGCTTGACCTTGTATCTCATGGAGTCAGTTAAAGAAAAAAACAAAACACCAAACGGTTGTACTATTTTCTTTGCCATGAAAAGATAACAGCAATAATCATCATAATCTATCTAGATTGCAAGACGGGGGGGGGGGGGGGGGAAGGGGCACAAGGGAGGGAATGCCAAAAACTAGATCAGTTATACTAATTTTTCTTACAAATAGCATCCATCATTTTTAATGACCAAAACTGAGCTTTAGTATCTAATGCTCTTTTCATAACTGATTCTTCTTTAACTTTTGGCAACAAAAGTTAATTTGTACTTTCCTTTGGTGTTATTAATTTTCTAACTAAATTTAAATGAAAAGAATGAAAAGTCTTTGCTCTGATACACTCTGTTAAAATGAAGATATCTTTGCCAAAGGTTGTATTAATTCCATTACAGCTTCTGATATCATTTTAGTGAAGTAACTCTGATATCTTTTGAATTGGAACAAATGTACCCTAAATTACGATAAGTTCTGAATTCAATCTGGTTTGAAAATTCTTTGTAAAGTGTGAGTTGTTTTTTTTTTTTTTTTCCCCCACAGTAAATGAAAAGGGTTAAATCAGTAACAAAAACTTTTTTCTGACATCTGTTAAATCTCTGTACTTAAAGAGTACTCCCATGTTTCTGCTGCGTTGGTTCATCACCTACATGTAAGAAAAGAAAAAAATTTTGCAAGTTGTGGAAAGATCTGTTTCAAAACCACAGACCTCAGCTGCAAAATTCACGGGGACCAGAGTTCAACTTGATAAACCCAGTAGATATCAGGTTAATTTCAATTTGTAAACTAACTCATTTCTCTTCTTCCCATAACCCCCAGAGGAAACATTTCAGTGCTGTTTTTGTTTCAAGAAATATGGTATTACTTGTTTTAACTTACATTAAAGTAAAATACTAATTTTTGCTTTAACTGCATGGATTGTGCACAGGGAGGTCACACTGTAATTGAGCAAGCAATTTCTTGTGTAATAATCCTAATATGGTGTTGATCCCATCTCACTCCCAATTGATTTCCGTAGAAGTTGGGCCAGATCCTGCAAATACTACAAACATTTACAGTTGGAAATAGCATTTTAATCCCATTTTCATCTACGTTTTTGACCAATGCCCTAAGTAAAGTACCTGGGGAAAAAAAAAACAACCAAAACACGACTCACCTCAAAAATGTAAACTGATATAGAACAGATAGCATTGATTACAAATTTACCTTTTTAATGAAAGCCACAGAGAATGTATCCCACGATACAATCCCATGATCCATCAGCTCAACAAATGCAGTCAGTGTAAAGGACAACATATCTCCAAAGCTGCAAGAGACAGGAGTCATGACAACATTTACCAGTAATGCATCAGGGCAATGACCGAGGGAATAAAGCAGCAGGAAGCTTTCAGAAAGGCAGGAAAATGAAGCCAATTAGGGACTAAGAGGTAGCAGAAGAGCAAGAGAGGCCGTGCAACAGACAGTCTCCAAAACAATTTAGCATGGACATCAGGAACAGTCACCTGGAAGAAAGCAATTTTGTAAGAGAAGAACTAATCCCCAGGAGAACACCACATGCAATGCTCAAGGAAATCAGATAGTCCAAATTAAACTTCTCTTATAAATTCAGAGTTTTAGATCTAATGGAAGGAAAGAAGTGACCTTTTTCTTTGCAACTTATGGAAATGCTCCTAACTGAATGTCATACAGAAGCGCCACGTTTTGGTACCTCTGTATCAAGCAGATTGGCAGAAAATTAGTGATTTGTTCCTTCTCTTACAAGGAAGCAAGTATACTTTTTAAATGCACCAGAAGTTATTTTCTAGTGAGCTGCAATCTTCCAATAGTTATTGCCTTGAATTCTTTCTTTGAACCTGAAGATCCATCTCCTTTTGTTTACCTACGGGCAACCACGTCAAGAGATTTGCAAAGTTCCCATAGCTCATCCAAGCATGCAGCTCAAATTTTTTAGGGTTTGCAGGCCACTACATTGTATTTTACACCTGTAAATTTACACCTGTAAATTTGAGATTCAATGCATCTTTGCATGAACTCAACTAAATTCAAAATGGGTCTAAACTCAACATAAATAATATGCTTTAACCTGACTAGCTGCACAGGAATTTTCCATGTTCAAAACCAGCTTTTAAAGATTAGCTTCATTTCTATATATAGTCAGGGCACCGAACAGTCAGCAGCCATAACGATTTCAAAGAAGTCACTACTCAATACAAGCAGCAGTGCACAGAGCCCACAATGAAGCAGCGTATAACCTTTAAAGGCATGCCAAACTGCCTGCAAGGTACTCTGCCACTAAGCCATTAACAAGCATAAGCATACAATCAATCTAAACAGCATGAATAGTCCCAGTGATTTTAATGCAAGAGTTTACCTAATAAAAAGATAAAATTAAATAACTCTGTCAGATTGCAACTGCAGCACTCAGCATGTTGAAAACCTGAGTCCAATGCTATAGCCACAGTTAAGCGATGTAATTGGTAATGCTTGTTTTGTGATTTGCTCTCCTACTATCCTCCACCAACCCAACACAAATAAGCGAGCATCCACTCATATGGAAGACATTTACAGCCCTACAGAGGAATAAGGCAGAAAATGGGTTTCAGTGAAGCAACGCCAATAGCCAGTTTACTGGATTTGATATAATCTGCCACTGAGGGATTTCTGATGGTGAGATGCAGCCATTAGCAGCCCCTTAATTTAAGAAAAGAGCTCTTGTTCATCAGAACTCCACAGATGCCCTCCACTAAAAATAAATTTGCCATTCTTGACGTTTTGTGAGTAAAACCAAAAAAACCCGAAACACACCTTTTGCTTCCCCAGCAAGTAAGGGCATCCACAGTGGCTCTGATTATTTATGACAAAATGAAAAAAACACACCAAAGAGCAAATGAGAAAAATACAGTGTCTTTCAGAAAATCCACTGTAATACTGCAAGGAGTATTTTGTTCAGTAAATAAATGATCTGGAAGTTTTTGGTTTTGTTTTGGGGGGGTAGAGGGGTGGTTTTGTTTGCTAGTTTTTTAATATTGCAAATATTTTAAGAATTAAATTAGATTTAAAATGTCATCATTAGCATTCCAAATAACCAAGGATTTCATAACAAGATGACAATAATAGTCTGCAGGATAGTTAATCAGCTCTGGTCCTGTCATTTTCCCCAATCCTTTTGAATAAAATGGCTATTTATGAATCCACAAACAAAGCAGCACTCCTAAGAAAGGCTTCCTTCTAAAGATTTGTATCAAATTTTCATGCATCTTCATGACAAAATACTTCCACAAGTGTATGGGATTCTGATATTTTAAGAAGCTTAACTAAATTAGATCCAAATAAATACGAAAAAAATACAAAAAGATAGGCCATATAATAGGTTGAAGAGTATTTAAAAATATCTCTCCCAGCATTAAACTAAGCAGATAATTTATCTCCTTTAGATTTTCTCATATATTGTTTGAAAATTTAGTCAATTAACCTGTATTTAGTACATAAATATTCTTGTATTAACTAACTGTACATGAAAGCTAACCCCCACTAACAATTAGTATAGTTTAGAGGGATTACTTAAACTATGTTAAACCTGCATATGGATATTCACCTTAAGAACAGCAATGTCCAGAATGTAAAATAATTAAACTAACCTGAACTCAGTCTCATTTATTCTTCTTGCCAAAACTACCGATTAATCCTGCCAACTAATCCAGCCTCCACCACGGCTTTAGGGAGGAAACTGGGTTACTGGAGCTGATAATACTGGTATTAATGTATAAACCTGATTTTAGGAAACGTGACAATGTTACAACCATTGGGGATCCAGGTGAAAGTAATTTTCAACTTTAAATGACCAGACACCCCACCAGGTGTCACTCCAGTGACACTGCTTCAAATAATTAATGCCAGTGAAGAGGTGCAACACTGGGACTAATCAAGAAGCGAGAAATACTCCAACTCTCTATATTATGCAGCACCACACGTAGATAGTATGTATTTTTTAAATATACAGCCATACCTATGTACCTGCACACACATGTATACACTAAGTGGCATTGCAAAAGTCAGAAGCCAGGCTTAAAGGATAAGCACTTAGCAATAGCACAGCTAGAGAAGAAAGCAATCTCCAGGGTAACTAGAGCAAGATAAGGATTAAAGCATCTGGAGGGGGAAGGGAGTGGTGTTGATTCATTGTTATGTGTTTAAACACAAGCAGATAGGTAGAAATAGACTTCAAGTAATTCATTTGAAGACACACATGCACAGACACACTCATACTATTAAAAGCAGCAGACAGAATAGATGCTAGAAATTTCAAGGGAATGAAAGATTGTTCATAAGAGTAGTAATCTTAGAAAATACATGGTAGGAGCTGTTTAACTCGAAATCTCAATGAGAAAGTGTTTTAGTCACACAAAAAGTCAGAAAAATAATGGGGCCTCTTTCTTCCTAAAATCTTTTTAGACTTATCCACAGCACAAGGCACAGCAGTTCTGTAAATATCAAACCCTCGTTGCTCTGGCAAAATGATTTAATAGTTTGAAGGTAATTCCTGATGAAGGTGCTTTTTAGTGGTGCATCATCGCAGCAAGAGGGGAAAAATGATCAGGAAGGTGCACTGTGTAATTGCAATTTCATATCTCACTAACGCTGACATTTGAATGGTCTATGCTCTCAGGCAAGCTATTTGTACAACCCCTCCTGAACGCGGCCCAGGGCTCTGGCTCTCAGGCGGAGGCACCTGCCCCTGGGACAGCTGGCGAAGTTCCCCCATTCTCTGCAGCCTGACCCCCCCTCTTCAACCCCCGCGGTGAGGATGGGCGAGCTGGGCATGGAGCACCTCCTCACCCGCAGCGGCTCTCAGAAAAAGCCGCGGAAAGCTGCAGCCTGCCACGCCACCGGCCATCCCAGCACAGGCCCTTCCTGCGTGGATCCACAACCCACGCACCCCAACCCCTCTGACCGAAGAGTAAGCCAACAGTTGCATTCCACACCTCTAGGTTTTGGAGAAATGTCAGGTCAAAGCCTGCTAATTTACATTCCTAAGAATTTTCTGCATTCTTACCTTAAGAAACTGTGAAGAAAAAAAATTCCATGCATTTTGATACTATTCTTTCCTAAAAATAAAAATTACAGGAATGTGCATGTGGCCCTGACCATCACACCTGTCTCTCACCTGCCTACCTAGTACCATTCCTATATGCTAAACCATCTTTTTATCATGTGTGCTAAGTAATCCTCATGTGTATATATAGAACTATGTCTGATATTTTGAAAGATGCCTAATGCAATTTGGATTTCTTATAAAAATATATTAATAGAACTTGAGCACCCAAATCCCCTAGATTAAAAAACAAACAAGCAAACAAACAAACAAACAAAAAAAAAAAAAAAAAAAACAAAACAAAACAGAAAACCTCAGTCCATATTTAATACACACACCAAAATGAACATTTTATTGCTACTGAGGAGGGGAAATATTCAGCTGTTCAAATGATTCTTTAAATTAAGATAATTAATCAGGCTCAGCTGTCATCAGGTAGCAACAAAAAAGGCAATATAAGCTTTTATAAAGCTCGGTGGACTGTCCCATGTTTTATAAGATAAACGTTGCACAGGAGAACCTGGAAACTAACTGCTGCTTGTCTGTCACAACCAGGATACAGTCACCAGCCCATTGGGACTAGAAGCCAAAGTCAGTACATCTTTACACAAACTATTTTTCATGGGCAAAACAGAACCGAAGCTGATCTCTAATTGTGCAGAGGGAAGGCAGCAAAAAAAAAAAAACAATTTTACCTAGGCAGGAGGCAACAAGAGAGTAGCAGCCTACTACCAAATGCAGGAGTTAAGGAAGCAGTTAACTTTAAGTCCCTTATCATTCAGCAACTGTGCTCACAGCCTAATCCTGGGCAGCTGAAAGGCCTGACATCGCTGAGGTCAACATCAAAGAGTAAGAACAGCTTTTTAAATTAGAGTTGTCAAGGATAAACGGCCCTGAATAAATTTAAACAGGGGAGCAGAATATATCTAATCATCGGTGGACAAGAGCTCTGGAAAAGTCATGGGGGCAAGAACCTAACTAAGTCTAAAAGGAAGACTGATGATGCAGCAGGATGCTTTGGAAGCACAGTGTGAACAAGTACTTTTTTTTATTGCCAGGGCTCCTCTTCACTGCTTCGACACTGCCTTGTTTCTTCATGTAACCTTTCCACGGGTGAAGCTAAGCCACCATCAAATCACACTAGGAGCAATTCACACCTACTTGGTACTTACTCAGTACAGCTGAAAATGACTGAACAATCTGAAGGGTAGCTGCCCCTATTTTTCTAGATGATTACAGAAAATGCACCTAACTGCTACACTGCAATTGACACAGATTATTCTTTTTGCATTGTGCCAAGCAGCACTGAAATATTTTTTTGTGGAACAATTTCACAGTGTTCACTACAAGGGATCAGCCCTACTGATTTTAAACCATTGGCATTCCAAAAACCTGAAATAGCTTTGTACCCCAGTAGCAGGGATTCTCTAAATTTGAAAATTAAGGAAAATAATCTGTGAATTTTAAGCAGAACTGTAACTATTCTTTAATAAATCCAGGTGTAGATACTCTTATTATGGAGCATGACTAAATCCACTTTGGGGTACGTTAAGCATTCGTCTGCATGCCCAGAGGAACTATTACACAGTGGTTCTTCATGAAGATGTGATTAGAATTACCCTTTCTCTTATTCCCCAGCTTTTAAATTCCTGGTTTTGCTCATTGTATGGTAATTTCCTTAAATGGACCAGCTTTTCTTAAAAGACCAGGAATAATTAACTACACAGGAAAAACATCACCCTCCAATCAATTCAATACTGCAATGCAAAGGACAATTAATAGAGCTGTTTCATGGGAGTTATTTATTATTTTTTTAAAAAATACAAGTATTAGCCAACATGGGATAAATAAAATCCTCAAACAAAATGGGAACCCCTAAAACTGAAAAGACAGAGAAAAAGAAACTCACATTTTACAAGAACTTCTTTTAGTGGAAAAAGCTATTAAACAAGGCCTCTCTGTGAAAATCAGGTTTTAATTAAATCAGGCTAGCATGTGCAAGATACCAGAGATAAAATGAAATACTGGCACTTTATGAAATATGCCATCCTGTAAATCAAAAGTAACTTTTTTTTTTTAAATTAGTGTTTGGTTTCTTTAAGCTTCTTTTGTCAAGAAGACAGCAGGTGGAGGCCACAAAGTTTTAAAGTTCAGTTTAGTTCATTATATCAAGCTCTGCTTTTTTTTTTTTACAGTTCTTATTTCATTGGACCTTTACCCATTAACACATGGGTGAAAATAGTCAGGATGTTTGTCAGCTAAACCCATAGAGCACTAGTGTATGTACTTCACCTTCAAAATGCATGAACAGGCCAGCTTCCAGAAACAGTGGTTTCACATCCTGACAAATGGTTCTGGTATCTTTTTTAGTACAAGACTCAAACTCAAGAATTTGTGTTATTTTAACTGTATCATTTTGTGTGCTACTGATGGAAATCAAAATATTAAACTGTGTGCCCCAATGTAAATTGAAGCTTCTACTGGTAGGATTTAACTTCCAAATTTAGAATAAACTTAAGTCACATACACTTTCTTTACTATGGTATCCACTGATGTGCTATACCTACACTGAACAATAAGAATCCTCTGAAAGTGGGTAATGCCTTGTTCCCATAAGTAAACAAAACTAAACTGCGTAAAAAAAAAATAATTCAGATCATCACTATGATCAGGTCCTAAACCCATGGGTGCAATGCAACTGTATGTCAGTATTTTGGTACTGCCTTGAGGACAATCCTGTAATAATTACATAATAAGCCTACAGGATAGCAGAATTTGGAAGCTGGAAGCAAAGCAATGCTGAAGGAATATAACTATTCTTCCACAAAGAACTATCTTCACAGCAGTGAGGAAAAAAATCTACCATCTCAATGCACAGGATGTACCTTGACACTGACAAGAATTCTGAAAGCCTCATGCCATTTTAATAATTTTCCCCAGAATCTAAACTTTTGTATTATGAAACAAGTTACTTTGTATTAAGTTGAGAAAGCAAACATAAGAGGAATTATTTAAGTTTCCTGCCAAATTTATTCTTACTGTCTAATTTATTTATTAGGTACTGATTTAAAAATAAAGGCATCAGAGCTTGATTTACAGCAGATTTGTGAAAGTCTGATTTAGCATGGATTCAGACTGGGAGCTGCACTTCCTGAGTGATAAACCACATCAAGCTCTCAGAGTGACAGACGTACAGCTAATTGATTAATTATTCTTTTGCTTCCTTGGGTTTTAGCTATACTTGAGATGTCAAATTTGCAAGCCAATCAAGATACTAGACTATCTCTCGGGGTCCCAATTTATCAAGGCCTGTGCTTAACCAGAAGCACACAGCAGAGTTCTATTCAAAGCCACCAGGGAAATAAGCATGCTTCGGAACTTTCTAATATAAGGCCCTTTAATATATTACAGTTTTCCTTTATGGAGTTATCTGCAACATTTACCATTAGCTAGGACCAGCAAATAATAGAAATTCAAACTGGCACAATGACTCTTACTTTCATCTCACTAACATCAACAATTAAACTTGCCTACAATCAACCAGGTAAACCAGTCAAATTTAAAAGGGGCATTGGGGAAGGTGGGTAAATTATTTGCTTGTCACTCAAACTAAGAAAGAAAACAGAACAAAAGCCTTACTTCAGAAATAGTAAAAGCCCCTGCAGAAGTCACAGAAATGAAGCACTCATTCCACAAGCAAAGCAAGGCTTCGTCAGAAAATTTTAACAGGCAAAGAGCAGAAAACAGAGAAGGTTGAAGACTTGTTGAATGAATATGCACAGTTGTATTTACATATAAAGATTAAGCACAAGAGCCTGAACTCAGTCATGCAAAAGAAGAGGTAGTGTGCAAGGTGATGATCTAATCATGTTCTTACCAGGGCTTCATTATCTTCTGCAATTTCTGATATCGTCTGCAAAATTAAAACTTGCACGTGAGGAGCTGCACTTTAAAACATCTGTACTCTATTTACCTATACATACACACGCACACCCCCACACCCATACCTGATTCATAAAATTCAAAGACAGACACACAATAAGAGGCAGTAAATTACTAACAATTTGCTGTGAACAGAAACAGTTCAGCAACCAGTAAAGAAAAGAGAACATTCAAAATTAATTTCAAATATTTGTTCAGAATACTTGTGCTAACTTCTGTTAGGGAAAAAAGCAGAACAGAAAAGACAGTTGATAGGAGAAATATATCAGATTTCTCTAAAACCTGTTTCTCTTGACCATTAAAGCCTGTCTAGGCATCTTAAATTAGCTAAGTATTTCTGTAAAATAAGTTGTTGGTAAAAAACAGTAAAGGTTTACACATTAAGCATTTTCTGTCTCGTTGCTATGACGTGTATTCCATTGCCCGATAAACTCATTTATTTCCAGTCTCCATCACTGATACTGATGTCAGAGTTGTGAGCATGCTTGAAAGTTGTTGTGTAGCTAGGACCACCACAGACCAAAATCCCAACCTTCTGAAGTCAGGGACAAGTTTTCTGTTGACTTCAAAGGGAGGCACAGAATTTACCCTGGGTTTTTAACCACAGGATTGCATTTACTCAGCAACTCAAAACCATCTCGCACCAGCTCCATGACACATAAATACAGCGCAGCAGTCTTGTTCCAACAGAGTGTGTAAACTCACCCGTAGCTCTCTTGCTCTTAAAATTCACACACCAATGGACATATCTAGACCCAAGGTGCTGAATCAACCCACGTGAGAAAGACAACAATCTGCTTAAGGATGTCACTTATTGAGTCAGATTCTAAAAGGCCAAGCTACACACCCAACCTTCAGGTGTGATGCTATTGCTTTCTAGTAGCTTCTGAAACACTTGGTTACTAGTTGCAACACGAGGTTTAAGGTACCCCACAGATTTTTTTTATTTAGGCATTTTCTACTTTCCCCCCTGAGATATACACTGTCGTGTCTCATTGGTGAACCAGAAGCTATGGCGTCATGTTACTATATTCAGAAAACTGGAAGCCAAATATTAAGGGGGGGAGGAGGAGGAGCAAATAATAAGTACATTTGAAAACTGTAGCCCACTAATCACAATTTGCAAGTCATCATCCTGTTAATATTTGGCTTCAGAACTGCTGATTAGGCTACTAAGCAAGCTGAAGAAAGAGACTATCAATGGTAAAAATGGCATTCAAGATAAATAACTTCTTTTTAGAACACCACTTAAGAAAAAAGAAAAAAAAAAAGAAAAAAATATCCATCTCCTATTTAACCCCTTCTTGTGTCTCCTAAATCTACTTCACAGTTTCATTTCAAAGGGTTGGCTGCAGCTCCACACTGGGCAAACTATTGTTCAAAAGGAGAACAAAGAGTTCCCTCCTTCCTCCCTGTCCCCTTCTCCTCAGGTCTTCTCCTTTGCGCTTGCTGACACGCTGTTCAGCCCACAACAGCTCTAGGACTCCAAGCTCTCCAACCACTGATTCAACTCTCTCCCAGAACTTGGCTGGATTTTATTTCTTTTTTTTTTTTTTTTTTTTTTTTCCTGTTGGTAGAGCAGTAACTCCTCCCACCTTGCATTTTCCATTCTGTTTATGCAGAAGTAATGTTGTGCTTTCTACAGAGACCTCGTGAGTCCATGTATAGACTCTTTTCAAGAAGGACCAGTCTCAGGAAGGGCAGCTTTTGGGCTGGCTTCTGTAATCATCAGGGGAGAAAACACACAGAGTACACGACAGGAACAGTGGTTTGAAATCCTTCATTGCTAGCTGTGAGCTGCAAACTAACGCCTGAAGGTAACGATAGCACAGTTTACCACATATCCAAGCACACATTGGGCTACAGCCTAGCTCAAATTAGTGACAACGTTTTGTTCTTGTATGGCTTTGGTTCTTTTATGCTACAATAGCTATCTGTGTAGCCAGTAGCAATGAGCTAACAAAAAGCATCCTGATGATCAGGCAGCCTTAAAAAGGGGAGAAAATTACCCTCAACATGCTTTTAGGAGCAGAAAAGTTCAAAGCATTTCCCACAGTAGGAGATCCCAACTTCAGCAGAGTGTCATTCCTGTCTGTGCTTCTCCAAACGGAGCGCTTCCTTATTGTGGCAGACTCTGCTAAACCCTAACAAGAACAACCACCACCACAAATGGGTTTTGTCATCTCCCAAATGTGTGTGGATCCAGGCAACCTTATGCAGCATGTCAGCAAAACTTCATAGCATCCTTCTGAGCCCAATTTTTAAAACAGCTGCTTTTCACCCAGGTTCTGACTTTGGCTCAGCAGCAAGTAAACTTGAAATTGGTGCTGTGTCTGTCTGACATCAAAGAGAAACAAGCGTGGTGTTTGCAAACTGGTAGCACTTCAAAGGGCAGACTCAGTTTTGCCAGAGATTTTTCACAACAGGCTATAATCAGGCACATTTTCTCCATGACTGAGCCCAGGGATTAAAGAACAAATATTTGAGCCCTAGAACAAAACATGTAGACAGCAACTCTTAGCTTTTACTGGCCTCTTGTCCATCTTGAGTTAATTCGCAATCAGGTAACTTGAGGTCAGATGTGCATTGTAGAAGAAAACATAAATTTGGAATAATATGGAGAAATAATTGAATCATACAGGACTTTTCTGGTGAAGCAATACAAAGCAAATTTTGACTTGAGAGGAAGGATAGCCATCATGTTAGACCGAAGAATTCCAAATAATCTCAGTTGCTTTGGAAAGTGTGGTAAGAGCAGCAATTAATCTAGGACATCAAATGTTGCAGCAACATGGTACAGGATGATTATAGATAGACTTCTACCACTGAACAGGTAGAGGCTGTTATCTAAAGGAGTGCATGCTTTCATCACATCATTAAACCAAAAACCTAATACAGAAGGACCTAGCATGAGCAGGAGTTCCTCTCGTTCACCCACAAACCACGCTGAAGTTACGACAAGTAGCCAAGCTAACTCTTCTAACAAGTCAGCCTAGAAAGGAACAAGTACAGTCTGCCACCCCCATCAGCTTTGCTCTTTCTATGTATACATAAGTGTTGTTTCTTCTAGAGGGTTGACTTTGTGACAGCAACCAGATAGTTCTGAAAAATGCTTCTGGGATGAGTTACCACAGGTATGGTCAAAAATGCAGAAAGTCTTACTGATCTAGACACTGTAATTAGCTCAATACATATATTTATCTTTTTTTTTTTTTTAGAAACTATCCCTCAGTTGCACTTGCACAGATGGGAACAAAACCATGGCCAAAACATAAATGTTATGAGGGTAAATTAAATAGAGTTTGTGAAAGATTCAGATACTGTAGTGGTGAAAGACAAAAACAGACAGCAATTTTTATACAGGGAGAGATCTCAAAACAAATGGCAACATAATGCAAAATAAACATTAACTACAAGCTATTGGTTTAGACATTTTGCTACCATAATATGTTGCCTGTTTAGCTTCAGAGGAACTTCATGATACATTTCCAGCTGAATCCCAAGGAGCAACAGTTCCCTTTGGACTTCCCGAAGCCATACAGACTTAATACTTGCTCAGATACTGCAGGTTATGTCACGAACAGCTTCCAGAGGAGACCAGCTTAGCAAGGACCCAACTAGATCAATGCCTATACATTCATGTGCAAAACCTGCTGTACAAGGACCAAAGATACTCCCAGTTGGGGTACACATGGTGCACAGTAAGGGCTTACCTGCACTGGGTAGAACAACTAAAATGTCCCATTGTGGAAGTCAGCGTGGACCCACTGGAGTCAAGGATGCCAAGAACTGAAGCAGCCACACCACCTCACCACAACCAACATTTCTGAGCCTGCACTATTTAAACATGCGCAGAGTAGGATAAAAATACCACTATGGATAAAAGCTTTTCATGCAGTATGGACCTGTAGAGGGCCATTATTATCAAAGGTGAAAGGTGTTCACAAAAACCTCCTCCTCTACATGAAAACAGATGGGATAATGACCTGCTAACCACATTAAATACATATTTGGCTAATGTTTTTCAGACAAACACAAGGATAGCCCTCATTCTGGGTAACAGGCAGTGTTTAGAAATATGACAAGACAAATACACAGGAGTATGTATTTCTGGTTTCTGTATATATCAGGTGTAGCTACGTATAAAAATGAAGTCTGGGGAACACTCTGGCCAGCAGGTTGAAATAAATTATCTGGATGAAATCTGCAAAATGACTATGAAGTCATGCAGCAGCACTCCCACTCCTCACAGCCACCACAACATCCCAGTCACCACAGTCCAAGAGACAAAGACATCATGAAAAGTTGCAGAAGTGGAGATTTTAAGTTCTTCTCCCTATCTTTGCTGGTTCCTTAAATACCACACTTTTGTCTGGAGTTAAAAAAAAAAAAAAAATTATTTTTGTCCAGCCTGGTACTCCAAAGAACATTTGGAAATATAAATCCACTGCTGGAATTACCCTTTTTATCATATTTTACAAAAGTGGTTCCCAAACAAAACCCAGTAAAACTGTCATCTCTCCTCTTCCCCGTTCCTGTCAACAAGGTGTTGGTATCACCACCTAGCAGGGGTCATTTAAATGCTAATTGTTGTGGTTTGAGCCTACTCAGCAGCTAAATGCCACACAGCCGCTCACCCACCCTCCCCCCACTTGGGAATGGGGAGGGAATCAGAGGGGCAAAGGGAGACTCGCGGGTTGAGATAAAAACAGTTTAATAACAGTAACAGAATAATACACTGACAGCAATATCAGCAGGTAATGTACAATACAGCTGCTCACCACCTGCTCCCGGCCAGCAATCCCAAACACAGAGCCCCCACAGCCACACTCCCACAAGTGGCAGCCTCTCCCAGCCCTCTCCTGCCTTTATATGGTGAGCACAATGTCACATGACATGGAATATCAGCCAATCGGGGCCCAGCCCTCCAGCTGTGCTCCCCCCACCCCCGCACACGGGTGAGGGCACTGGGACCTGGGGAGCCCCTGGGGTCTCAGGGTGCTGCAGCACTCCTCCAGCTACTAAAACCAACAGGAACTCTATTCCAGCCAGAACCAGGACACTAATATTCTTAAACAACAGCAAGGTAAGGCAAACAAAAGAAGAAAAAAGTAAGAAAAGGCATTTAGGATGGGGGGAGTACAGGGAACAGTAACTCTCCCTTTCTTCTCTCCAAAGATGTGATCTTTGATGGTTCAATCTTCAAATGAGGTTTTTATCTAAAATGCAGTGTGCACTATATATATATAAAAGACATTGATCAGAAGGATACACAAGAAATTGTCCTCGTGTGTGTGGAGAGGGAAGGTGGAATCCAAGCCTGAAGACTGATGGGGAAACAAACTCAAAAGAGAGCAAGCAGGGGAAGAATAAACCAACAAAAAAAATTCAACCACAAAGAAAACCTACCCCACTTTCTTCCTTTATGGGAACTGCACTGAAAGACTGGGCTGCAGCCCTTTCTCATTTTCCTGCCATTACCATCTCCACAGTGGTATAACCAGATAACCTGATTTTATATACTCTTTTGGACTTTTGCCTCAAAGACAATAGTCATCCTCTCCCGACATTACAAAAGCACTAAGAAATGAAGATTGCATAAAGCCCCTGTTGGACAGGAATTGATTTTGGCAGCAATGTCAGATTAAGTAATCAATGCTTCCAGGTGAAGCTTCACAGGAATGGCTGAGTCTGTCTAACAGCCCAGTGCTGTCAAAAATACAAATTATTTTCCTCCCTCCATTAGCTGTCTGATTTTCTGCTGGATTAGCAAACTGAATTGGATCACTGAGAAGCCAGACGAGCACGGAGCTGAGCAAGAGAGGGAGCAGGTACTACACAGCCGGTAGCCAGGAAGGGTGGGAAATGACCACTTTATTTAGTGGCAAAGACCTACCTACCAGTTTAGCACTGTTCATATCTTCTGAAAAATCATTTTCCATTTACCCAGTGAGCTGTGCTTACACAACTGTTTTCTGGGGCAACACTGTGAGCTCAATCAGGGAACTGAACTGAGTTAAGGAATATTGTATTAAAAGTAGCCCTTTTTGTCACTTTTAATAATCTACATCAGTGTTCCAGTCTAGCTTGCTACAAACAGGACTAGCGTAACTCTTCAGATGAAGCAGGACAGGAACAAGTGGCTGTGAGCAAGGGCCGCTTAAGTGTTTTGACAGCATTACTGAAATACTCATCAGACTGGGATGGAAAAATCCATTAGCAGGTATGTGAGCAAATGTCCCAAAAAGCGTGTTAAAGTCGGAGTAACTCCAAACTAATCTGTCTTCAGTTTTCCACTGGGCTGGTATACAGTATTATCTCTGTAAGACAAGCCAAGAGCTAGAATTTCACTGAACAATACAATTTGTCCTTAAAGCATGCACAATTGCCATCTCAGGGGCTTCCAGCTGTACAGCAGCCAACTCTGCAACGGCATGTGTTTAATAGAAGACTCTGCTTAGTTGAGAGTCAAAACTCACACAAATACACATTTATTTAGAAGCTTCTATGATCTAGCTGCATTTACTATTTCCAATAAGAAGATGACAAAATTTAACAACCATCCCAATTTAGAGTGATTTTTTCTCTCCAATACATGCACTAAGCAATTACTACTCCCTTAAAATCAAAACCAGGCTATCTGCAACCATGTCCAAGCAGCAGCAACCAGCATGTTCCTGTGCGACAACTGTACTAATAAAGCTGCTCAGCACAGCCACATCGATGAAGCAGACCTCTGAAGAACAACCTTCTCAACAGCAGCAGAAACAATTCTGGTTACTGTCAAGACAGCTAGGCTTAGCATAGTCTCAGGTTTTTTGTCAAAAAACGGTGTGTTATTTCTGCCAAATGACAAGTGACAGAGACCATGATAATGCCAATAAAAAAAATACTGAAAATTCTGCATAGGCCTTCCTCCTTTCCTTCCCAGTCATGAGATTATTATTATTACTGGTAATGACAAATATAAATCTAGATTCCTTTTATTAACTCTTTGGCCTTTCAATATTTATGGCTTGCGACTTATATTTTCCTTTTCTTACTTTATAAGGGACTTTGAGGGTTTTTTTTCCTTTTAAGGAAGGCTGAGAGTCTGTCCCAGTCACACAACTCTTCTGATACATCAAGAAAAACAAACACATCTTTACCAGTCTTCTGTTACATCAGCAAGACTACCTAAACAGCCATAATTTTCTGAAATACGAATTCTGGGCTAGACTCTGGAATACAGTTCTGAATGAGAGAACGGCATTATCTCAGATGGGGTAGCAAGGAGACATGAATGTGTCTTCCAGTTTGGTTCCTAAACACATTTTTCATCAGTCATTATGGCAACTAGGATCTTCTAGCATGGCTCTGCTTCTGCCTCATTTTAGGGCATTGCCTTCTTGGGGGGGAGAAGCAGCACACCCTTACACTTCTCTTTTTACGTTGTCTGTACCTCCAGCCAGACGGACTGCATATTCAGCTCCCCTTAACTAGGCATGATCTGGGCTTCAGACAAAAAATTTGTGCTAAAAGTGCTATGGAAGACTCTTTCTGAAAAGTCTCTGAAAAGTAAAATAACAGTGTGTGCACACCCACGCCCCTCTGGTGATACAAATGTACAAAGTCTGAGAAATTACTGGACACAATGGTTAATTATAAAATAGAATCAGCATTTACTTGTGCTTCATGATCTAACTTATCGTGCAGTCTCTGCTATAATTTATAGGTCACCCAAACCATAAAAATAAATATAAAACCAGCTTTTTTTTTTTTTTCTTCAGTTAATAAGAGACTCATAGCATGCTCTGGAAGCAAGAATGAGCCTGAAGGAAAAACAAAGGTAAGTCATCTCAGTCAACAGGATTGAAATAGATGTGGACTGTTTCTAAAACATGTTGCATCTCTGCTGGTATAGATATATTCGTATTGACAAGATGCATTCTCAGCTTCATTAGGGCCCCATGAACCCTACAATCTGCGTACCACCAATCCCTATGCTTTGTCCCAGCACACACCATGTCTACAGTTCATTTGCTCTAAGCAGCAGGCACTCAAGGAGATCTGGCCCAAATTATGGTAACGACACATAGTATTAAAACCACTTTTGAAAACATATGCAAAATAAAAGAAACCTCTCTCAATTTATTACTTTTCAAGTTATATTAACAGCGAGAAACTGGAAAGGCTATTCTCTAATGCATTCTAATTTTCTTCAGTATTCAGGTACATAACATACAGAAAATTAACCAGAAAGCAGTTAGCTCTTGTCAACTTTTTATATTACTACTTCTTTTCATCACCAGCAAAATGAAGCAGAAGTAATGAGAAACCCAGCGATTTACATTCACTTACTCTGGTCACTGTACTTTTATAGTCATCAGCTTCACTGAAATAATGAGTAAGTAGCAGAATAAATAAAGCCAACTATAAATAAAGCATAGGCCTCTTCCTCAGTGAACATTATATAAAAAGCTGGAGTCTTACTTTCCAGAGGCTGCTCACTAAAACTTAATTACAACTCAAATTATAACTTAAGAGCTGCCCCTAATACGAGTTCCACGTGCAAAGAAAACCTCAGCGCAACCTTACACGGAGCATGACGGTACTTTTAATGAGCACTGTCTGCCCCTGTGGCAAAAATAGAGAATAAAGCTTGAATTAACAAAATTCATCAATTTCTAGCACAGCTGCACCACACCATGAACAGAGGCACCACTCAGCCTGGGCTTACTGATGCAGGGCTGTCCTCAGCTGCATTAACCCCCGGGCAGCTGGGAAAGCACACAGAGAGGCTCCTTGCACAGCAGCAACAGCCAGCCCATGGGGTATGTCCCATCCCCTCCGACCCCCCCCAGAGTCTTAGTGCCAGTCTCAGGGTTGTGATATCAGAGCAGAGACAGCCACTCTCACGCTATTTCATAACATGACTGCTCCCAGGCTCTGGCTCAGTGATGCACCTAGAGCAACGTAATGGTCTGTTGCCACAAAAAAAAAGGGCCTTTCCTGCATCTACTCGCACCCACTTCCTCTCTTGCTTCTTCAAGTCCCAAACTGAGCAGAAACCTAACTGTGCAAAACAGAAGTGAGTACTTTGCAACCAAGTTAACAAGCTGGATTGGCTTTGTGGAGCATCCAGACACCAGAAACTGCTCCAGGAAGGAAGCAGGACTGGGCTGGAGAGCAGAGGCTAACACACAAGGAATGGGAGAAGACGACAGGGAGTTGGACGGTCTTTTAGCAGCACCAAGCCATTAGGGTTCTCTCAGATGTATGGTTGAGTCATAGCCTCATTCAAGCAGTGCTGGCTCAACAACAGTAACTCAAAGGTGGGTAAGATAACTCCACAATGGAGATTTACTTTAAAGGTATCTTTTCAAAATACTTTGCCTTCTAAAACTGGGCCATCAAAGAAGTGTTTGCCCTTCCCTGAAATGTCTGGCTGCTCATTCCTCCTCTAACAGTTCCCCCGCCTCATAATGCTAGTGTAGTTGTTAAGGTAGGTCCACCTATGCACACGGAAACCATCAGAGTTAAAAATGCCAGTGTGGAAAACAAAGTGGCAGGTATTGGGGCAGGGAAAAGGAGGGAGAGGAGCTTTGTGGTTTGGAGCATTTTGGTGACCTGCTCAGCAGCACAGCCCACAAGGCCACACTG
This sequence comes from Tyto alba, assembly GCF_018691265.1. Classification (NCBI taxonomy): domain Eukaryota; kingdom Metazoa; phylum Chordata; class Aves; order Strigiformes; family Tytonidae; genus Tyto; species Tyto alba. The sequence continues at coordinate 9,985,851 of NW_024881322.1, forward strand.
CTGAGGGCACACAGGCCAGGGTGGAAGCTAATGGCAAGGAGGCTTCAGCTTGCTTTGCCTGTTCAATAAGCATTTTGAGGGACCTCTTATTAACAGCATTGCAGAGGGTCCAAGCGAAAACAGGAATAGAGAACATAAGAGGACAATTGACTGACTCCAGTTGCTCTTCCGTGACAGCCTAGGGCACTCAAATGGCTGGCTGTCCTCGTCCCACTCTCTCCTCCATATAGAACCCTTCTTTGCCTTCCACACACACCTGTTCCCTCATAGGCCATTTTAGGACGCTGTTTTGTTGTAATAGTAAAGTCAGAAACCAAATTAAACCAGAAAACCTCTTCTTCTCAGGAAGTAGTTTGTCTGTTGGCTTAGTGTGCTGAAATAGCAATGACCCTGAAGTGGGATGACAGGATCAGTAGCTTGAAGTTGGATAAGAAATGAAAGCAGCAGCACCACAGCAGGTTTAGGCTGCTGGATCTGTGTATATTAGGATTTGCTCCGTTCATTAAATCTCAAGTTCTATTAAATATTCACTTATCAGGCAGTGATGCACAGTATAAAAGCAGATAGGAATGTACAGCATAGCTCAAATGTTCTTGCTTTACAACTCCCTTTGCAAAAGCAGACTTGGAAAAACCCAACCTGCAGCCCCCGTCAGAAGCTGCAGAACGTCTAGGCTGCTGAACACAGGAAAGACTGCAGTGAGTACCGAGAGTTCATCAACACCTGAAGCTGCTGGAAACTCTCACAGTCTGAGTCTTTCTTCAATGCCCAGACTGGGTAGTGTTTCTCCCCATAGGCAGAAACACTGATAAATAGATCAAACAGGTAGACCAATCAATGGATCTTTGGTGATACATTACACCAGCTAAAAAGAAAAATGTGAAATCCCTCCAAATGAAAGCCACTAAAAAAAAAAAAAAAAAAAAAAGCAACAGACTGCTCACATGTCCAGTCTACAAGCCTGCTTCTGTGGTTTGAAAACTTATACCCTCAGGCAGGAATTACTACTAGACTGTAATTTGCTGAGCATTTCTTTCAACAGTGGTGCTGGTTTAAGTAGTTTCCCTCCCAAATAGTTATTTTGAATCCAGATAAGTCTGCTATAGCTTGGTCCATCCCACAGCTACAAAGCAGTAGTACAAGCACATCTGAAGGGTGAGAAGGACACTTGCTTTAGCATTGGTGCAGCTAGATGAAATGCTTCTATAAGATGTGAATGTTCCTTGTCTGTTTTAATAGAAAATAAAGTGCTTTTGATGACAAAATAAACTACAGAGGCAGTGACTTTTAATTTGCTTATGTTCTGATCTTCATAGGTACACGTGAGCCTGCCCCTTCAGTATATTTTTTTTAATTAGTACAGTAACTGCGTGCATATGTCTACATCAACTTGAACCTGGTTTTGGTTTGGAATTTAATTTGGTCCCTAAACAACAAATATTACATGAATACAGGACAAGCTGACAGATTTGATAACTAGAAGCATTTTTTTTTATATTTTTGTTTAAAGCGGCACAATATGTGCTACAGACCACATCACTGCAAAAAACAAAGACCTTAACCCCAAAACACTGAAGATGAAACCATGAGTTATTGGAAATACAGTGTATAGCTGGAGTTAGGCAATAGGGATTCAAAGTCCAATAAACCATTGACCACATAACAGGAAGGGAACAGTGAGAGTGTGCTTTTACATTTCCCAAACTAAGGACTAGTGGAATCTAAAAAGTATTTAATTTTTCTGTGGAAAATTCCCAGTAAATCTTGTGTAGGACCATCAGTGACAACTTATGTTCCATTTCAAAGCCCACTTACTACTTTTGCTTTACACCCTAACTATTTACTTCCTTGAATCCAAGGGAACATGGGCACATTTGTGAGGGGATTTGGACTGATTTCAGCAACTGACTTCTTAAGTCTGGTCCACAGGACTGAACACTCCCAGTGAATAAGAAAGCTACTTTCAGAGCATTTTCTTTCTTTCAGGAAAGGTTGTAGATATTGTTGATTTCTTCATGATTAGTAGAGGTTGACACTGACTACAAAGCACTAAAACTCTTACTTGAAAGCAAATTCCTACTTCAAATAGTACCTGTTAGAACATAATTTAATAATGCAACAATCCAGTTGATACTTTTCTATAGTACCCTCCACATTAAATCAATAGACACTTAGGACTGTGGTCCAGAATTTCACCAATGCTGAAAATCGGTAAGATGTTCTGGTAAAGAATAAAAGTATTTTCAGAAGTCAGCTTTCAATTTCAGGTCAAAAGTGTAATTTGAAAAAACCCAGCCAGAATTGAAAAAATAAAAATTGAAATAAAGCACTGGGTTTTGCTCCACATGTTCTCAGCAACATGAAATTTAAAACAGTTTTCAGATGACACCACTTAAATATCAGCCTTTAAATATACTATCAATAATTTCTCTAAATTCCAATGGGTAGAAAAGAAATTAGGACCAGAGTATCCCCAGAACTTTATGGCACAGATGGTACTTGTGATTTCCTACTTTGCTCGCCTCCAATTCCCATCAGCCCACTGCTAGAGGAAATTAAAGAAAATATTCTCTTTGCTAATGGATATACTGTCCTAGCAGCTTAGAACTCTTCAGATGTTTTATTTTATGTACTCTTAGAAGCTGTATACAGAAATACTTCAGGCACTCAGACAGCGAGCACGAAAGCACCCCAATACAGGAGGAACGTCAGAGTTTAAGCAGAATACTTACTCTGTGCCACTTTCAACCATTTGCGTTAGGAGGGAAATTCCATCTAGGTTTATAAATTCTTGGGCAAACGTAACATCCCGTGAGTAGTTGGCTAAGTCTTTCAGCGCTTCTAACTTTGCATCCATACTAGAAGACTGGATCCTCTCATGGAGCTGCTTTGCATTCTGAGCCTAAGAGAGAAACAAAACATACAAACCAAAAACAACAAGAAAGCTTTCGTTACAATGCCAATCATGAATAAAATGTTAGCTCAAGCAGGAACAATGGCCACGTTTAATATTAATGATACTTAACGCCTGAATGTTCAGAAATTAAGCAGCTCTCATATAAATTACTTCTGTAAAAGTACATTACTCATGTATTACTCCATTATTACCTACAACTATTTGGACTGTTGCAGAATCATTAGCTGAGCAATGGACAGATATCCCATTGTCTCAAGCAAAATGTAAGCACTACAGAAGACAGCCTTTAGCTTGAAGAGCTTATGTGTCACATCAATAAAAGTGGAAATTTAAATAAAACAAATTGCATCAGACAATCTCAGTATAAACTTTTATCCCTGTCAACGCTTACTCAGTTTATGTACTTCTCATGACCTTTAACAATGAAGACCATATACTGTCCTTATCAGGTCATATCAGTAGAGACCAACTTTGAGTCTTCTGCTCCTTCCTCCCCCTCTTCCTTTTGTGCACAATCAATTAAAAAACTCACATATTCTCTTACAGGGATCATAGGAATAATTATTTCCCACATGATACTATGATACATCTTTATTCAAGATCAATATCCACATATATTAGTCTATTCTGCCCATTAATGCTTCAAATACAGGATAAGACAGTGAAATCCAAAACGAGCAGCGACGATAAAAAGCTAAAGGGATATTTAAATAATGCATATTAATTTGTCTCTCTCTTTAGTTCTACAAACACTTTAAAATACATTTCACGTTTTCAATTTGATGCTTTCACTTAACTGAACACAATATCCAAAAACTTCAGTTAATAACTAGCTAGCCAATACTTTTCTTAGAAAAATAATCCTCCTCACTCTACTTGCAAAATTCAATTTCCTAAAATTCACTTCTTACCTGCACCGAATGAAAGGTGAATGAGAAGCTATTGTGTCATTAGGAAACCAAACTAATGGTAAATTCTGCTGAGAATTACTTTCTCTGAGATTATGCTTATTCTTTCTCAGCTGGAGAAGAAGAATAGAAGAAAAAGCTGTGCTGACAGACAGTTCCTTTTCCGTTCAAGTAATGAATACACTGTTCACAGAGATGGTCATCTCTGCAGATCAAGATTCTGAGATAATAGACATTTTTAGTGCAAGTGAACATTTAAACTGGCAACAAAGGAAGAAACACAACTGTGTTGTTACAGATACAACTTCACAAACATTTAATTTATTAATGTCCCAATATCCTCCAAAATCATCAAGGTTTGTGATTTTCCATTTTTACCATGAAAGATGAATGCGCAGTCTCCAATTAGCTTTTGGCCAGAACCTGTGTGGTAAGGAACTTGTACAGGGAGGAAATATCTTCTAGTTAGTATGACTGCAGTTAGCATCCTCAGTTAAGACAGCACTGAAGAGACAGAGAATCTTTAGTCCTGAGCTTTTCTGTACCTTAAGTACTGGGCAGTACAGCCACAGTAGCTACATTATCTATAAAAGGGCAGAATCCTGTCATCCAAAAGGTCTTTCTGCCACCCAAAGTTACCTATTTTATCAGTAGGTTTGAGTTGTAATAGGAAAACAATGGCCTATCCAGTCTCTCCGTAATGGCTATGTCTGTCCAAACAGTACTAAAAGAATACTCTCTCAAACTTAACCAGCTGGTAGGTTAAATCATTTGCCAAAGTCTATGGAAGAAATAAAAATAGATCCCACTAACTTCTAATTCCAGGTTAATCACAGAACAATTTCTCCAACCCTTTCCCTTCGTCAGAGCGGGCAAAGGAAGTTTTGCTGAAGTACTCTTGTATAATCAGCTACAAAAATTCAGAGCAACCACTATTATTACCTGAACCAGAAGTTCAACAGCCAACTCCTGCCTCACGAAATGACCTCTTTCATGAGCTGTTTCTACTCTATACTCTCAACAACTCAGGAAGACTCAGAGATGCAAAGCATCTTCAAAACATCACTGTTTTACAGAATACATGCAATGTCTGAATTCTTACCTACTTTCTTGGAAAAATCTTCAATAACACCATGGCAGCTGCATTCCCCTGACTTTGGAAATGATTGCTCAAATTTAACCTTATTAAGATCTGTGCATATGCCTTCTTCCACCTGCCATGGTTCTGGGAAGTTACCACCTCTACCATCTGCCTACTGAGGGATACAGTTCTCCCAGCTTTCCATGGGAAGTGGGTCCTCTGAAAGGTTCTGGACTCAGTGAAAACAAAACCAATAGGAAAGAGGAACAAAACACCAGGTTCAGTGTGACTGAGCAGCTCTCCAGAGCTGCTCAACCAGTAACATCTGAGTGGGCAGAACTTGGGCAGCAGAGCTGTGGCCAAACAGATGGGGACTGTAATCACCTGTGTAGTACAGCAGCAAGCAAGAAAGAACATGTAAGTAGAGCCAGGAGAACATCTCCTTCCAAACCCCTTACATCACACTTACAACTGCTGTATAAACATTGCTTCATCTTCCTCTGCATTAAAAACAGATTATTAATGATCAAGTTCACCATCACTCTTGAGATTCCTGCCCCCAGCATAAACACCTGGGGCTAGTGAACTGCTGCTGCCGCCATCCCAGTTAGACTTCCATTACATGAGTCAATACCAAGAATGGAAAGAACTAACCCTACCTCTCACGAAAACTGAGAATACCAGCACAGGGACGTGCATTAACAGCTCACCTACACTGCAGAAGAGCAGCATGAGCAGCACCAGCCTACTGACAGAGGTACATTAATCCTCTTTCCTCTGAAGTCGGTGAGAGCTTTGAAATTCACCACACTAAAACCAAAATATAATCTTAGATCAGAGACAGCTTGGTCCCCTCTACAGAGCACAAAAATCTATAAAGCAGTGTCTCTCTGATTCAAAAGTGGTTCAGCCCTGGTTTAAGCACATAAAAGAGAGCTTACTAACATCATAGGCTTTATCTGACTATGCCAGTGCTAATGTCCCATCAGGAAAGTTTCTACACAGCTGTACTTTTCCCACATTAAACAAGTTTTGCAAGACACTGCATCAAATCCACCTTGCTCCTTCTACTATCGGAAGAGAAAAGAACTGATAATGGGAGAGTTGATCTCAATTAAATGGGTAAACAAACACTTGTCTCAGCAAGAATGCTGGTACTGCCTCACTGGAAACATGGCCAAAAGTAACGCTGGCTGTTGTCATCACAAGAGCCTGAGAGGTGAAAATATTGCTTCAGTGAATACCATGCAGTTCTCACAAGCCTCCTAGTTCTTGTTGCCATAGCATTCATACATGCTTATGGAATGTACAGCTCACTTATGACTGCATTAAAAACTGAAACCCAGATGAAATATGCTTTGAGTGCTTACCGGGGAGCTATTTTAATGATTTACAATCCATCAGTGGATGGACAGAGAGCACAGCTCATTAAAGCAGTAGCAGAGCTAGCTGCCACGTCTCTGCTCTTACTGAAATATCATTCAGGTAATAATAAATAAATATATAAAACCTGCCCAACTGAGAACCGTTATGAGGGAATTAACAGAAACACAGCTGTTCAAGTAAATGAAAGACAGCATTAACTGCTCTCCTGCTCTCCTGTTTAGAAAGGAAGGAAGACAGGAAGCTTGTAAAATGTGTGCTGTTGAAGCCCCAGCATTTCAAAAGACTGTCAAGAAGCATAAGCTGCTTGTCTAGTCTTAAATGACTTGCTCCAAGGACAGGTTGCCCTTAGGGAGTAGCAGTGCTTAAAAGGAGCAGCTTGATGAGATTGTCAGCTTAAAAAGAAAACTAATGACCTAAATCCAAGATGTGACTTGCCTAGAGACTCAAATAGCTATTTGGAGGTTAGGAATCCCGAGATCATCCCAACAAGGGATGTTACTGATCAAATTATCATTTCCTTGCCACCAAATACTTTGTGCAAACTTTGAAAGTACCCTATTACCCAGATGAAGGCAGGGTTTCTGTACAGAATGAAAAATACAGGGAGCAAGGACAGGAGGGAGAACACGGATCCCAAATGTAACCACTATCAAACATCAATGTGCTATGGAAGAAATTTGGACCATCGCTTTAAATCGCTGGGTTGACATTATGTAATCAGTTTTTTTCTTTATACTTTACAAAAAGCAAATAAAATAAAATACGAGTTTTGGTCTTCCGTTAGTTACATTACTCAACCTTCTGCTGGCATACAGACCACGGGTAACTACTAAATACAGTTTTGTACTAACTAAACAGGTGCATTTCTGTGGTTTAATTTAAATCACTCAGTGTTGAAACACTGTGGCAGTTTAAACTGCTGACTTTTCCTGGCTTGTTACTGCCACTTCACCTACAACTGCATATACGTCAGAAAGCAATGGGGGAGTGGATACGTTACATAATCATCATTATACACAAACCAGATTCAACAGACCCAGCAAGGCTGACTGGCGTTTGATGCCAGGGAAGCAGTAAAGATATTAATTGTTAAAATTTTTACATTAATAATCAAGCACAATTTCTACATCTAAAGCCCTGTACAAACATAATACACAGAGCAGTCCTGAGCAATCACTATACACAACTGAGGAGGCAGAAACAAGAGAAACAGAGAAATGGTCACATCTAGAGTCTTGTACTAAATCAGTGATATAAGCATTACTGATGCATAGCCATATGTATTATGTAAATATGTCTAAAACAGGTTTATGCAATCAACAGCCACTTATGAATGTTTGAGAAGCAGTTTTTTCCTCTTGCTGCATTTGAAACAATCCTTTTTGCTTACTGCTATGCCTTTGGAAACCTGAAAACATAAGACTAAACCTTTATCTATAAAAAGACAAAAAAAAACTCCACTTTCCAAATCTTCCTCTTCTACTATGAGCAGACAAATATAAAAGTGGCTCATTGACTTCCATGGTCAGTGCTCCTGGTATAAGGTTCAATAAAAACTAATTCACCATTACATGATAAACATAATCACTATCGTAGGCTAGACCTGCATATATTTACATATTTACTGAACTTCAAGAACATTAAGACAGTTGAACACATATTAAAGCAATTGTAGATCAAAAACTATAGACCAGATCCCCAAACTTTTACTCAGAGATAGTAGATTCAGATGCCTAAGTAGACATCAGTTAAAAAAAACCCTCCACATTTCCTTGTCTGTATAGATCACATAAAAATAAAAAACCCACATTGCTCACATCTGTAAAAGCATTCAGGGAAAACACAATGGTGACTATTAATGAACACCAATATTTACATGATTGTTCATGCTAGAAATGCTAATACAGCTGTCTACAAACAGCTTACAGATTTGAGAACTCAATCAATCTTCAACCAGGGGATCAAAGGAAAGCAGGCAACAAAAGCAAAAAGCAAACGATCAGGCACCATAAATACCACATTAGGAAAGCCTACCCATTGACTCAGCATGTAAGGTATATAGTTCATGAGCAAGATGTGTTTTTTAAGTGCCCAGGAAGCTACTTTCAAATAAACAGAGTGCTCAAATAATCAGTTCCATTTGAAAACTTTTTTTTTTTTTTTTTTAAATAAGCCAGTTCCATCAGTTCAATTTTCCCAGTATTTTAGTATCCTTTCAAAATGGTTAGTCACTTGAATGAGTATTTGCAGGACCCAGTCGAAGGAATCCTGCAGTTGCACACACCAAAAGGGTTGGACTCTGCTTGCTGCATTGCAGGACACAACTGTCCTTTTGGAACAGTCTCACACTCAGGAGCAATTACAGCTTATTTATTTATATATCTACCCAGCATCCACGGGAATATGGGTATCACAAAACAGACAATAGTAATCTGGCATTTCAACTGTCACATATGTTCAAATACAAAGAAATGTTGCATAAGAAACTTCTGATGAGTCCTTTCAGAGATGCAAATGGACAAAGGGGGAAAACAGGTCACGGAAAACTGCAAAATCACACAATAGCACAAAGAATTGTTAAGGAAGATGATAGGAGAGGTTAAAAATAAATAAGAAAGATGATATAGGAACAAAGATAATATGAGAGAAATTCAATCTGTACGCAAGTTACCTAGGAAACAGAGTGTCTGTGTGGTGAGTGGTTTATAGAGGAAAAAAATAGCATTGTTTAGAAAAAACAGCCTTTCAGAGAATCACACAAACTTAGCAAACAGACCTAGGGAAACAAAGAGGCAGTTCAAATTCCCAACAGGCCTAACGACTGGCGTTTGCAAAGTTTTAACTCAAAGAAGTTTAAAATAGACACATTGTAAATCTCTGAAGGCAAGCATTTATAATGGATTTAGCAGCACACCATAACTGTAGCTCTGCCCTTGCAATATTAACAGCGATTTTCAGAAAAAAGTCCCTATATACACACATAAAATAATCTAAATTTGAAATTAAAAAAGATAAAGTATTTAACATTAGATTTGGTGAGTTAGATTTCAAATCCTATTTTTTAAAAAGCCAACCCAAAAATGCTGGTTTACTAATTCTAGTTAAAACTACCTTTTTTTCCCCCTCCCTCTTTTTAATCTTTAATAGTACCTGCGCTCTGGGTACATGAGCAATATGCAATTTGAGGCTAATGACAACAGAACTCAAAAAGATCTTATCTCATCCTTCTCACTCAATTTTCAATGACTCATGGCATGCAACTGTGAATGGGTATAGCCAGACTACTGGCTGTCATGGTAATATGTTGCATGGAAATTAAGAACTAGAAAAGCATTTTAAGTTCACACAGCCTTCAGAACTGGTCAAAACTATTCCTCTCAACTCTTCAAGGATAAAAAAAGTTTCCTCAAAAGGCTTTTGAAGTTCAGGATAGATGATTTTTTTTTTTTTCCCCCACAATAGCCAGGAAGTAGGCAGCTCAGGCCTCTTGAACTACATGGACACATCCCAGACACTGCATAATCTGTACATGGCTCCTCTTAATTTCCCTCAATCCTCCTCTCCTCCTTTTCTAATTCCTTCACCTCTTCAAAAAGCATTTTTGGTATGATTTTCTTTTTCTGGTGTAAGGAGAAGATAGTTTCAGCTTTATACTGATGTAAGATAGAGAGGGGGAGAAAAAGGGGGGGCAGGAAATCAAAATCTTATTATTTTCACAAGATGAGAAGACATTTCCCACCCAGCTCTAGCAGCTAGGAAAGCATCTTTTCCATTTTGCAAGAGTATATCATACAACCTGTTCTTCACATTATCTCTTCTAACTACTGTTGATCTCACCAGAATCTAAGAAGAAAAATGGAAACAGATGGCCTGGTAGCTTTTCAGGGTAAACGACAAGCGTTGTGTGGATCACCAGTCTAAAAACCACAGCTTGGAAGCCTTTAATCTATCTATTTTAGGTACCTCTATGATGACCACTTCAACAGTACCTTAAAAGCAAAGATACTATTGTAGGGTGGGAACATGCAGAACTTCATTTTTTGTCTATTTAAAGAATACGAATACTCTCTAATCTGACAAAAACCAATCCAGTCCCTCAAAACCTCCTTCCAAGCTACTTCTCTGATTCTGGGAAAAATTTAACAAAAACTTTTTAAAAACATCAAAAAATTTGAAAGTAAGCACTGGCTCTGGGATAAATACTAATACCGAAGACTAGAAAGCAGACTGGCCTTCTATCTCATAACAGAATGGCTGAGTCACTCATAACTGCAGGCCAGTGCCAGTGGCCTATAACTTGGTAGGTAACAGGTAATACCCCAATATCCTAAGGACCCCTGGCTTGGTTAAGTGACCTAAGGCCAATCACCAAAGCAACAGAATGTGCGGAAGAGAGTCTAATGCAAAGCCCCACCTTCCTGCCCACAGGTATTAGTGGAAAGTGCTATAAATCCAAAGTTTGTCTTTTGTGTTTGTAGGTCACATTTCCAATTGCACAAGTGATGATGAAGACAGCCAGCCAGGCACTTCCACTGATCAGCCTCAGCACAGCCTCTCTTCAGTTTTGCACAGTGTAACTGGTTGTGGATTTTGAGACAGGGAAGGATTCCATGGGTCATCCCGTGTTTTCACTCCATGCTATGGTTAAGCAAAAGAACGATGCAGTGCGTTTGGATCACACTGGTTCCCTGATGAACCACAGACACTGTTTGGATTTTGTGAGATCCCAAGTCTGGGCAGTAGATAGCCCTTTTTCAGTAGAGCGGATATTTGTTTTTAAGAAGTCCCAACGGTTAGGAGGAGCTGGTGCTGGGGCTGTCTGTTTCTGAGGAAGTTCCACCAAATGGGGTTTACTCTACCAGCAAGTGGTTTCCCCATGTACAGGGCTGTTCTGGTGACATATGGCAAGAGACTCTGGAGCCACATCGACTCTGACAGAGCCATGGTCTTAAACTGTTGTTTATTCTTATGACTGTAAAGCTCTGTATATAACAACCACTGAAAAAGACGATTAAGGATAATGGAAAGCTCTTGTCTTTGCCCAGCTGGCTGCAGCTTAGAAGTGCTTTCTGTTAAGAAGCTACACTCCTGTAGATTAATACTGCAGTCACTTAAGATAAAACTTGAGGCATGTATGTGCTTCTATACTGGCTTCTTCAATTTCCACGTACGCACAAACCTGCGTAAAAATTCAGCCACATCCTAAGTCCAATATAAGCCATCACCAGGTTAAGCAGGCTGGGCCAGAGTGGAAACATACATGATGCTTGGAGAACCTGGGAAGTTAGTAACAACATATACCTCCCTGTTTCTTTATTTTGAGCCTAGGCCCTACTAACTGAAAAGTGATCCAACCAAAAACGTGTCTATAATCTCTGTGTGGCTTCAATCTAGAAGCTTTTACATTTTATGGTAGTAACTGACCTCACTCTTAACAGGTTCAACAGAAGCCAAAAGTTAAGCCACCACAGCTCCCTCTTGCCTGTTCAAATGAGCTGCAGTACAGGGTGGCAGAGTTTGGCCACAAGAATGTTTTGAATCTGCAGAAGCTAGAACAGCACCATGAAGAGGTAAACCATTTTAATGGCACACTACATTTGTCAGCAAGGAAATGGGATTGCTGCTGCCTTCGACATACATCTTCTGGGACTAATAGCAGCTTTCAGCATGTGGCAACAGTACTGCTCAACTCAGCAGGAAAACAAGCCCTTAAAAGGCAACCGGTAACTATGCCATGCTTTTTGAGGAGCTGGCAAGGAGGTCATGTTGGAAAAAAAAAAAAAAAAAACAAAAAAAACACCAAAAAACACACAAACCCAAACCTGAAAACAGTAAAATCTCAACATTACAGTTGCTGCTCACTCAATAGAAATCCAGAGAGCAGGAAAGCTATGACCTGAGCTTCCGGGAAGAGCTTTTTCTGAGTCAACTCCCAGCCCTTTCTCTTGGCTCTGAGCTTTGGGGCAGAAAAGGATCAATTTGAGTGAGGCTGCAATGCCAGCAGGGAGGCAGAGGTGTCTTGGACATGAAAGCTGTTCCCAGTATGGGGGAAGTGAGAGACAAAAACACCCAGTTGTGCCAACCCTTCCACCAAATATCACTCAGAGATACCACCCCTGCCCCCATAGCTCAAAAAAAGAGAACAACACATACAGTCATCTTGTGACCACACCACCATCCTCCTGCAAAGGAGGATTGTGGGATACAGTGTGGCTAAGGCTTAAAAATACATACGCCAGTTCACAATGATTTACTAATCAAATCTTCACTTTGAAGGGAAAGAAGAACAGAACAGTAACTCACTGGAGATGTTGTTAATCGAAGAATTGCTCCATTTTTTATTTCATTACGATTCTGAAAGAGAAAAAATCCAACAGGTTTTAATTTATGACTTGCATAAAAAAATGAAACATGCATTGAGCACAATGCAACACTAAGCCAGTAACATTACTTTCCCCTGTCTGCATGCGAAAGCTTCCCTCTATCATATGTGAGCTAACAGCTACACAGTATTTTCCCCATCAAGGCATAGTAACATTAGCTTCAAGAAAGAGGTGGTTGCTCACATGACCTTTAACAAATCTGAACCTTTTAAAGAATGACTTCATGTTTTTCGAAGTGTCGCTTCCACTGGCAACTTCTAAATATTTCTTTGAAATATACTGTCCATGGTGTCTGGCACTGGTATTGCACTACATAGCTGAGGAGTTCGTAAGTTTGCTGAAACCTGTCATTAAACATCTGCAGGGTTTAAAATTTATCCCACCGGCTCTCCATTTTCTGTAACACGAACATGCTGACTTAAACCACTGGAACCAACGTGCCGAGCTCTGCCACCACGACTTTGCATTCTCCCTCAAAGTAAAAAAAGCATCGCTGTTAGTGGTAAGTAAAGTTCAAACATGTCGTAAGTCATTCTCCTTACCCAGCTGGCAGAAAGAGGCAGCATGAAACATTTTCTTTTGGCTAAGCTCACGTAACATGTTCAATTAAACTAAAGCTATGGATAGATGAAAAATGCTACCATGGTATAAATTATGGTGTACGCTTACAGAATCCTCACAACTTTGTGGTCACTGCCCACGTGCACGGTCTTCCCCTGCGGTGAGCGCAGGGGAGCTTGCCCCTCTTTCAACAAGTTACCTCCTGCTCAACACAGGTTAAGAGAATACAGCACCTGGCACACTGAACGTACTAACAGGTACTGACTGCGCACAGCGCAATGCACAGTCACAACTTTGATCATGGTTCGATGGCTTGTTCATGGGCTGATACCCTAATTTGTCAAAGGAATTGGAGGAATCCTTAACAGTTTGAGAGAGAAGAGCTAATTTTGTTCTGAAGACAATGCATGCTTTCTGCAGACTGGTGTTTAGCCAAAAAAATTTAAGGTATATGTCTTCTCAGGCAATTTTTCCCAAATTCATTTCATCCTTCTTGCTCCCATTCTGATATATCTCAAATCCAAAAATGCTAAAAACAGGATAAATCTTTCCTGAAACCAGGTCAAGTAGTCCCAAAATAAAACTCCAGCACAGTGTCTTTTCTTGATATCCAATTCGTCTGTGGGATTGGTTCTAGCTACCTACAAGATCACTCTCCACCCACAAAGACTTCTTCACTAACTGAAATAATTGAAGTGTCAGACAACACAGGGGATACAAGGGAGAAGCTTTTTTACGGTGTCTTTGCTTACATATGCAGCCAAATCCTCTCAGGCCTCAGCAGTCTCCTCCTGCCAGAACAGCCCCTGGGAGGCCAGCCAGGCTGTACTCAAGAGAGGGGCAAAAAAGGGTGAGCAGCTAAACACAGGGTGACCTTCCACAGCAGTATCAAACTGCCAGATTTTCTCCTCTTGTAGTAAACCAGCACCAGAACCAGCTATGTTTCATCATGTCTAAGGAATCTGTATGAAGTGGCAATAGTGCATTTGTGTGGTTTAATCTAAATCAGTGTTGAAACAAACTCACTTTGTAAACAGTTGTGGTGGCTTAAACTGTTACCATCGCCTGTATTTGTAGAACTGAAGTAATTGCTTTAGGACAGACAGTTAGCATAGGCTAAATCTACATCCATCAACAGCTTAAACTAAGCCACTGGACCCCAGCTGTGTTAGGCCAGAGTATGTGCATGCAAACACACAACACAGGGTTCCATCAGATTTACTTGGAAAAATCAGCGAATCCCAGCATGCAACAATATTAAAAACGGGGAATCAGACAACACTTAAACAACTTAAACTGTACCAATCACATTCAGAAGTGAAAGTTCACTGATATCCTTATGAAAACATTGGAGCTAAATAAATAGACTGATCTTAAACATAAATAAGAGCACACAGAGAGGCTTATTTTTTCAGCAGCATAACTTAAAGCTTAAAGTTTCTCATGTTTCCTGCTCTAATTAACATGAACTACCAAGTAAGATATACAAATGAGTTTGTGGTTTAGCAAGTTAAGTCACTTCATCTGGGCTACAATAAGCATCTCTGCAAACACTCTTAGCCCACTGCAAACACGAGGTACTGGGCTTTGTGTGAGGCGGCTATATGGTGGTCTCGGGAGGCTCGAGGAGTTTGCTAACAGCCGAGTAATCCTCCCTCCCACCCGTGTGCTCCCTCTCCCACCTCGCACCAGCTCTGGCACTGACCCACACACAGGTCTGTCCAATATCACTAACTTGGCAGAAACTAGTCCCAGCAGGAAGGAGAGGAGTTTTCTGTCAGGTTAATAAACAGAAACAAGCTTTGCAAGGGTTCAGCACCAGAGCAAACCCAAGAAAGATGGTGGAACCACACCTTTGGGAGCAGGGAAGCGGTGTGGGGAAAGAAAAGAAGGGGAAGCATGAGGAGGAATTATATCTTCCCTTTTGGGGATCAGCAAGCTGTCAACCACAGCCCAGATTACATTATTTCACCGTTGCTTCAGGATGAAACCCTGCTCCACAGTTTGTTCAATTACAGTAGATTTGTCACAAGCCAAAACCCTATCCCATAAAAAGTTGGACTTAACCTGATACCTCTAACAGTGTCATGCATACAGGTTAAAAAATAAACTTCTAATTAAGTACGGACACTGCAAAGATTGAACCTACAACCAATCCAGCAAGTGAAAAATACCTTGTTAAAAATAGACTATTTCTCTATAGTCAGAGGAATTTAAAAACAAGTGGAAAAAAAGAAGCCAAAAATCTGGTTGAAGTTCAGCTACCACATATGGATAAACAAGAGAAGTGCTATTCTCCAGAGTGATCATATGTCACAGCAGGTTACATATAAAATAGCAGAGGAAAAAGAACACACAGAGTATATTAAAGCATCACTGGAAGTTTTCTTTGGGGTCTTTCTGTTTATTTATCAAGCCAAGTCTGAAACACCAAAGCTTTCAGACTCAAAGTTGCAACACTTGTCAGAGCCCACAGCACACAAAGCCCAAGGACATTTCATCATGCCTGGCTCAGAGCAAAGTGCATAAGTCTGCCCTATACTGGAAATTCAACCACTGCTGTCACAAGAGATAGAGAGCTCACCTTCAACTCTGGATTTAGACAAAAGCTTAAGAAAAACTGCCTGTGCCACCTCTCTGAAAGTATTCAAAGCATCAGGTCTCTAACACAGCAGGCTAGTCAAAACTTGAAAGGGGTTAGCTGTTCCCCCATAAAAAAAATCCAATTTTGTTTATCCATTCTGAATAATGGCTTAAGCACCTACCAAGAAACAGCGTGTAAGCGTACAATTAAGCCAAGAGGATTTCCTACATTAACTGTGTGATGCTGCAGTCAGCATGCCAGTTAATTTCAATGGCAACATTTACACACAGTTAATCTGCTTAGTATTAGGGAGAGCATCCTGCAGATTTCTTTTCCGGGATAACAGAACGTCACTACAGCCACCCGGCTTTGGCAATCATACTCGTAAGCACCGTGGCTATTCAGGACAGGGCTCACCACTGCCTATGGGGGGAGGCAGGGCAAGGGACACAAGATTAAGAAAAAAACAAGCAAAAAACCCCCTCTTCCAAGATGTTTCTGATCTGCTTCTTAAGAGTACATCAGGTTTGTAGATATTGTTGATGCTGCTGATCTGTATTAGGAAAGCTTATTCCTGGGCAGTGAGGGAACTAGTGAAACAGTACTATCCAAAATGTCCCTAAAAAAACTTTATAATGAGAAAATAATTTGTTATAAATGTTACCTAGAACTAAGACAGCAGCTACATTATGGATACAAATAAGCCCCATTTGCAATATCATCTCTAGCAAGAGCCGAAACTCACAAGATGATTTTATTCTAATTGAGTAGGTAGTATTTCCAAGCACCATACTAGTGCACAACATTCTCCAAGCTGAGTTTTCAATCAGACAGACACTTGGCATCACAAAAACACACAAACAAAAAAACCACAGCAGGAAGTAAAGGATACCTGGTCAGTTCACCATGTGTTCATGTCTTAGGGCCCTCTGACTTCCAACTCCACCAGCTCGAAAATCACGAACCTACATTATCTGCCACCAGA
Source organism: Tyto alba (assembly GCF_018691265.1). Lineage (NCBI taxonomy): Eukaryota > Metazoa > Chordata > Aves > Strigiformes > Tytonidae > Tyto > Tyto alba. The sequence goes on from NW_024881322.1 coordinate 10,002,656, forward strand.
TTCTGTTCTGTCTCAAAGCTCTGCCTTTACTGTGGCATAGGCTAATTTGCCCAAAACACGTGCAGGAGACTTGTATCTAAGAAACAGGCCTCAGGCATTAACAGCATCCACCAAACCATGCTGAGGGATGGAGGTATGTGAATTCACTTTCAAAAAATCCTATCAAAACAGTAAGGCATTCATTCAGAGCTTTGCTGGAGAGACACTTCGGAAAACTTATCAAGCAAAATTAAAGTTTATTTTGCCATGCATTTGTCTTATCATTTTAATAATCTGTTAGAACCACCAAAATGCCTCAAGATTCAGCTCACTGTAAATGGTTGGAATGGAATGTTTTCTTAACATATTTGAGGAAGACCTAGAAGCATTGGTTCCCATGGTTATAGCTCACTCAGCACTATTCTTTAACCTTGACCAAACAGCTTCCTTCAGATTTTTCTAACTGGGCTAAAGAATAACAGCCAAGAAATCTAAAATTCTTCACGTGTTTATATCATTAAGTAATAGATTCTTCCCTATTCCCATACTACTATTATTTTATTATACCTTCCTCCAAACTGACACAACAACAAAAAAATTAGAGCTATGAAACACACTTTAAGTTAGTGACTCCGTAATATTTTCATGAGAATGAGTTTGGGCAAGGACAAAATGATACCTATTAGAGCTCACTTCTAAGTCAACAACTCAGGAAAGCAAAGTTCTTGTTGGCAGATCTCCCTTAAAGCACTGATTCAACATGCCACAGCAACCAGCAAACACTGAGCACCATCCGAAGTGGCACTGTGAGCTAGACAGAGGGCATCATTTTGCCACAACACGAGAACTTCACACACTCACACGCAGGGGACTGTGTGCAGTTCTGAGCTTCACATCTCAAGGAGGACACAGTACAATCAGGGAAAATGCAGAGAAAGGCGAGGGAAATGCTCAGTGGGATCGAGGAGCTGCCTCCCAAGGCAAGGTGTCCTCAGCTTGGAGGGACAAAGGCCACAGGTGGGAATGGAGTGGACATGCTGAATGCAGAACTGTTGTCATCAAATCATGCAGTATGAGCACTAGGGGATACTTGAAAGCAGTAAGGGATCAGTTTAAAGCAGATGAAGACTATACCTCTTCATTCAGCGGGGAGTGAACTACTTGAGCTGTCACAACAGGTTGTGAAAGCAGCAAGTTCAAGAAGAGATGAAAGAATTTAATGGCCTTTATATGGGATATTAAATGGACTAAGTATAGATGTAGCCCCCAACACCCGTAGTACAACAAACGTGAACCCCGAGGAAGCATGAAGGAAGTGAAAACCATCATCAGATCACAACCCTGAATGGCATTTGCTACTGTTACAGCTGAAGATAAACTATGAGGTTAGATACAGCATTCGGCAGACTTGGTAGGAAATTCTTAATTAATTTTTGGTCATCAAAAACTTTAAGATTATGAGAGCTAAGAGATATAGGAAATTATCAGCATTGTACTACTTGGCATGGCAGGACTGTACTATTTTAGAAGAAATACTGAGGCAATTAATTTTGTGATAAGATTCCTTTTCTGGGAAGCTGCTGGAAACAGGGAGCACGTCTCCTAGTTTTTCATGTTAGAATTTGATGATAGCGTTTTCCTTAAAAAAATTAATGTAGTTGGTAGCTTGGCTGAAGTTTTTAAAAAGAGGAAGTTTTCCGCATGCTGTTTACTTACCCCTATTCAAGAATTACAGAAGCTAGTAAATAAACCAAGTTACAGCAGTGGTTCAGTTTCAGCATATACCAAATCCAGTGCAACTCTACAGCCCAGAAGAGGCACAAACCTGCACATATCCTTCTAGTATGTGGGCTCCCAACACCTTCCTTACATCGGATGTACCAACATGCAGCAGCACAGTCAAGCACCTAACCTTAAAAAAAGTTCTCTCTTCCTCTCCCCTTCATTCACAAAAATGGGGGGGCGGGGAATCCAGAGTTTTCTTTTGTCAGATCCATGACTTGAACCAACTCACCTTCAAGCAGTAATAACTAGAGAAGTGAATGGAATGAAGCAACAGAAGGGAAAAAGAAAACTTGACTACCTTTTTCTCCTGCAACCCACAGTAATACCAACTTGAATGCCACTGGAACCACATCCTAAGAAAAAGTCCATACTTTGCATAATTTACTCATCTTTAGGTGGAGTGAGCTACAAGGACAACGTTATCAGGTACCACTTGCTCTGCAGAGCAGCAGTGGTATTAAACTGTGGGCAGACATCCTCCTGACACATCTAAAGAAGCTCCACCCAAGTTATTTTTAATCTGGATGAGCTCCCCAATTCAAGCAACCACAGACACACAGACAGCTGTACCAGTAACAAGGAAGGGGGGGAGGAAAGATAAGCAGCCCCATCATTCTTCAGTAAATTGGAACGTAAGAGCTGCATACTGCAAAATAAACACCAGGAAATGACAAACTTAGCTGGGCTCATAATGTTGTTGGTGAGATCATGTGGGGAAATCAGAACAGGGAACTGGTATGAACACAAAAAAACCTTAAAATAAGGTTTGTCAAATTGAAGTCAGTTCTTTGATGCAGTTCACCCAACACATTCACCCCCAGCATCAATGAGGGGACAGTGCAGGAGCAGCAGCTCCTTAAGCAGATGTTGCTACTAAGAGAAATAGCTGAAGACCAAAGCCAAGACTGTGGTTTACAGTCACTTTTGGTAAATCAAAGCACAGCTTGTCACCATAAAGTAGAGTCTTGCTTTTCAGTCTCTTGTTCATTCCTACTACTGTTTTTGTGGCATAAACAGTTGCATTACTAGTTGATGAGTCAACAAGGGAACTAAACCAGCTGAAAATTTTATCATTTTGGGGTTTGCCCAGTTTGTAAGGTAAGAAACAGGAATAAGCACTATAGTATAAGCAGGAAAGCAGGCAAGCTCATCTTGCAAGCACCACATTTGGAACCACACTTAGACTTGTTTAAGGCTGCACATGCTCGTGCTTCTCCAACATGTACCTCCTACTCCCTTGCCTGCACCCTTCCTCTCAGACAAAGAGGGACTGAAGGTAAAACATCCCTTCTCCACTTCTGACTGCAGTTGGAATTTGCCAGCAACTTCATTCCACAACAGCCTAAGCCAGTTCCATGAGCAACTGAGGGACACGACAGCTCACAGCTCTTAAAAAGAGCAGTTTCATTCCTCTTCCTACCCTTGCTTTAACTTCTTCCTTCTCTGCAGCCTATTCCTGGACATGATTCAAGGGTCCTGCCTCACCCTGACATTGGATTGAGCAAACTTTTCACTAAGTAAATTTAATGAATTGAAGTGGCACAAAATAATCCTCTCCTTGCCACCACCTCCAAAAATTGTCAAAAAAAAAAAAAAAATGCTGTAGCCAGCAGAAATTGAAGTGGCAGGATCTTCTGGGGAAGGGGAGGAGAAATCAGAACAGTCCCCTTTCAGCAGTGAGCTGTGATGTCTGTTCACTGCACCTTGTGAAACTGCCCATCTAAATAGGTTGTTCTTTAAGGATGAAGATGATGTAAAGAGCATTCTTCTGTCAGCTAGATCTTACACTGAACTGTTTGCTATCAGCTGAACTCAAACAGTCGCACTGTGCCTGTGGTATACCGTACCTATCTTGAAGTAGTGTAATCAGAAATACAAACATTTTCAGAGCATTTCCTCTCCCATGGTTACTTGCGAGACAAAATTACAAACTAAGTTCAAGAAAATAAATATCTATACAGCTTTAAAAAAAACAAAACAAAAACAAAAACAAAAAAACCCCACACTTGATCCATCTCATCAGCCTCAACGTGGATCTAATAAACTAAATAGAAGACACTGTCACACCAAATACTTAAAAAGGAGGCAAGGAGAAGAATTAAACTGTTCGTTCTGGTACCAGAAAGCATAACAGATGGACAGGACAGAATTCTCTTCTTCAGAAAAAGTAGCATAAAGTCCTACAAAATGAGTCCTAAAAGCTAGGACTAATTTGATAAGCAAAGGATGACCACTGTTGTTGAGATAAGCCTGAAGGAAGCAGGATTGAAAGTGATCCAGTGTAGGGATACACAAGTTTTACTTCTGTTCACCAGAGGTATATACTAGTGCCCACCAGTTTTTACTGGTGGCCACAGGGCAGCGTTACCAGCATCCATCAAGCAGGCAGGAACACAGCTGCTCTGACTCCTCATGCTGCCCTTATTGTTATGAATTTCTGCAGGGCTGTGCAGATGCACCAAAATAGTAAGAAATTTGTGAATATGAGGGAAATACCGTATGTCCTATCAGTGGCAGAGAAAAGGCAAAGTCAGACATAGTTTGTTCCAGGCCAAATCTGGATTGGAATCTGCCATTTATGTAGCATTACTAACAAATGTAATATCAAGAGTAATGCAAAATGGCAAATGAGGAGAACAGATCGCTCAGTACATTTCTCCAGTTCCCAGCCTTCATTCTACTTCTCATTCTCTGCTGCTTACAAAGTACCGGGTCCTTCACTGAATCAGAAACCATCATTATCGAGAATGTTTACTTCCAACTCACTGAAGTTCAATTAATCAGGGAAAACAGATGAATACTAAAAACATGAAAGCAAAAACCCTCCAAAAAAACCCCAACCCTACAAGTGGCTCATTTCTTGTCCTGTCATTTGCATACACTCCCACGCAGGGAGCCTCTAATGGCCTGGTGGAATTTCACATGAATATACAATTACAGGTTGTATTCAGCAAAAAATAGGTCACAAGCAAAAGCACCTTTGAGAAAGAACAAGCACCAGGGACTCTACCCAGGTTCCCAGCGTGGGGAAGGCGGAGGGTAGGAGGCTGTCCCATCTGCAAACACAGCAAAGAGCTGAGTAATGGCAACGGAAGCAAGGTGGGGGCAGCTGCCTTTGCAAAACAGTACTAAAGGCCACTTGAAATTAATGGAGAGAACTCAGTGTCTGCTCTCCTCCACTTCAGGCAATAAGCATGTAAGAACGAAAAGGAAATGTCAGAGTCGGGAAAAAGTTAAAAAACACAGGGAGTCCTCAAAGGCATGTAAAAACCAAACACAACGAAATTATGACTGCACAAAAATGGGTTGCAGTCAATACACAGATGAATGAAATGTCCTTACATTTAAAAGATAAGATAAAAAAATGGCACCAGTATCATCACTGTGTGCTGAGCACAGCTCAGAGCTGGCTCACAAAGCCCCTCAGCAAGAGAAGGGTACCCTTTTATCCCTGGTAGTTGCTCAGGTGCAGAGTCAGAGCCACCACACTCTGCACCCAGTAGTGAGGCCAGCTTGAACACTGTAATTCTGCAGCCCCACACTCCTGCAAGGCCCCCTTGTTGATAAACATTCTGGTCCATCACACCTTCAGATGTGACAAAAAACCCCACAGCACAACAACCATTTCGAGGCTACGCTGCAATCTGAACAGCTGCTATGATCCAGCTCCTTCACCATCTTTTTGTTTTTAGAGACTGAGTTTGAGCTAACAGTGATCCCTCCCACACCCAGAGCCCATGGTGGGCCAATGCAGACACACAGATGGATCCCAGGGAGCCAGAATGAAGAGGGAAAACATATGGAAAATTACAAATTGTCTGCAAGGCCAAGGGTGAGCAGCGATAAGGGACCAGGCATACCCACCAACGTGCTGCACGAGCCACTTGAATGTCTGCCCCTGGATTCCTAGCACTGACAGCAAAGGAACACAGTGGACAGATATCCAAGCTGTGGTTTTCAGCTCAGGAACACAGATAGCACACAGAAGTATACACCTTTATACATTATTTTCTACTCTTCACATAGCATTTTCTGTTCTAAACTCAAGTTCATTGAGGCTATAATGCCCCTGAGTTATTACACATGATGTACATAAGCATAGAGGTACAGCCTGGGCAGACTGAGGTAAAGGTGACTTTTTTATTCTCTATTATATAGTACCTAGGACAAGGAGATCCCGATTCAAAAGTCAGGCTTTTAGATGTTCAACCTATCAAAGAAATTCCCCTCCATGGTAGAGTAAGGCCTTTAAAAAGAAGACATGTCTATTAATGTAATTAAAAATCAAACACATTAAAAATACATTGAACTTATGCACTATGCCTGCTTGGTTTTTTGCTCACATAACCTCTTGTTTTATTTCTCTTGTTTTTTAAGAAAGCAGCTAAAATACATAATGAAAAAATTTCCCCTGTACTTTCAAGGGCAAAGATACAGCTAAACCAGAACCCCAGAGGCAGCAGCCCAAACTGCATCTGCTGGAATAAGACCTGTTTCTAGTAGGAAACCTGGCTGACTCAGGATGTGTTAAAAGACTACCCTTACACTGTCTGAAGGAGTTATTGCTACTCCTGTGGAGGCATTTTTCCAAATAATACAGCTGGGGAAAAAAAAAAAAAAAAACAAAACAAAAAAAACCCCACATAACTGCTTGGGCGTTGTTTTTATTTATGTACAGTATAATCAGGAAATATAGGTCAGCTACAAAAGATAAAGAGTTCTGCATATGACAACCAAAACACAGATGCGCTGTTTGCCACCTAAAATCAGAAATATAACTGTAAGCCATGTGTTGACAGTCCCACATTTGTAACATTTTCACTTCAAAGTTTCCTGTTACTTTGTACAAGAATTCATTAATTGCTTTTCTTTTCGATAACTTTAAACATGGTGATATTTTAAAAAGCCATCTCTACCTGGAAGGCCATAAATCAGTAGTCAGCCAGGCTCTGCAGAAATGTGACCTATACATAATGTTTTCTGCACATGTACAGATGTACAACTCATCTTAGAAAGCAGTGAAAATTATTTACTTATTAAAATCTGTCAGTGCCTCAAAAGAGCTCTCCTCATGTCCTAGTATGAGGCAGATTAAAACAACACTGGCTTTAGCAATTAGTGTTGTAGCTTCGTTGAAATTCATGTGTTTTTAATGTTTTAATTCAGAAAGCAACAACATCCTACTGCACACAAATGAGGGGAAGTGTGTAGAAGGGGTGATGGCCTATATATAAACCTCTCTTTATAGCCACTATCCAATAAGCAGTGATAAACAGTGAACAATATCAAATAAAAGTCACAGACATCTGAGTAATACTGGTGGCATTTACAGCTCTTCTCTCTTATTTATGTGACTCAGAGTCAGACACTCTGCGTATTTTCAGTAGGGAATAAACAAACTCGAAGTCCTCTCTGCAGTACAAACCAAAATGTTCCAGAAGACCATCATTTTCCACCCTTACTGCAAAGTTAAAGGCATCCAAAAGCCACTAGACATCCTCTTATGCAGAACAGAAAACACTTCTCCAAAGCTTCAGGATCCTACACATCAAAGGTGGAGGTAAAGCCTGGAAGATTTCTCCAATTGTACAATTGTATCAGGGCAAATTACCTCAACAAGCCTGAGTATTCAGTCCATCCTGGCCTCTTGGAAATAATCACTGTACAACCACGAGCTTAAAAGCCAAGAGGCAAGTTCAACTGTGTCTGGCTTATTGGAAAATGTTGTGTCACAATTCAGGGCAATTAGCAAAACTGTCTTGCTCTTTAATTTGGGTGGAGGCAAAACAGGGCAGCCAATAATTACTTCAACAGTTTTCCTTATGGTGGCCTTTGAAGTGTCTGTCAACTGAAACTTGAAAAGAAAGGGGAAAAAAACACACAAGCAAAAAAAAAAGGGGGGGGGGGGTGGGGAGAGTTGGGGGGGAGTGTGTGGTCCCAAAACAAACTCTGACTAATTGAGGAGGCTGTCTGGGGCGCTAAACAGTTAAAGAAAAAACTGAAAAAACTAAAAAAAAAAAGGCAGCATTAACTTATGAGCAACTGCTCCAGCTGTCTTGCTAAATTTATTCTTTCTAAATGCTTAACTGTGCCTAAGTACCCTTTATTTCTTGGGTAGGGGTAAGAATTATAGCAAGAGAAAGGTTAGTTCATGTCTCAGTTGTATTTAGCAGACCGAAAATAACTGTAAAATGCAAAAACAACCAACCAAAAAAAAACCCCAACCAACCAAAAAAAAAAAACCAACCCAACAGAAGACCCTTACACTTAAGAGTAAACCCAACTAAACTGATAACAAGGGAACTAAGAGGCATCTACGTCTGTGCAGGTCTGTTTAGCTCAAAATCCATTGAGGTTATGGAATCAGCATGCAGACTTCATCAGGTTTTGAATAGTGCTCTTTTACCATTGCTTAGAAATTGTATCTCTGCAGCACTAATGTATACACTCTTTCAAACAAATTATTATTTTTTTTTAATAATTTCAATAATGTCAGCAATTCTATCAGTAATGCTAGGAATGAATGTACTACTTGGTCTCATTCAGAACACATCCCATTTATTTAGACTAGACATTCCATTTTTATTACAGCTATAGCCATTTCGTTACTTTATGCTGAAATCATTGCATCACTTTGTGAATCACCTATTGCCATGCTATCTGGGGACCAAAATTTAAGCCAACATAACATACAGGAAAAGGACAACACAGCAGGCAGGAAGGAGGAGCAAATATTACGTCACTGAAACTTATTTCTACCTGATCAGCCAAAGAGGCTAGTGACATGCACTGAAGGTCTCCTCAGACTTCAAAGAGCCCTTCATGTTTTACATATTTCAATTTCCTGTAGGCCACTTGTCAGCAGAATACTAAACATGCACAAATACCAAAGCTGAAGGGCTCAGTGCTGAAGCCTCAAACTCAACAGATGTGAAGGCCCTGGCATATTCAAACTTTTATTTCCTTTTCCAAACAGAAGAAATCAGTGCAAAATCATTAAATCAGGTCTCTCAGTACCTACCCTCTCACTGGCATCACACTATGGAAAATATTCTATATTTTTATATATTTAAATTTAAAATATTGTGGCAAACATTTTGATGGGCTATGCAAGAATTGTGTTGAATGATTTACGTACCTTCTCTGTGATGTAGAAGTTAGAACTATCAGCATGTTGAAGTGCAAACTGATCGTGATTTTCAAGAGACCACCTTAGAAATATGAAAATAAATGAATCACAAACCGAAATATTAAAAACTCAGGAAGTACCCTTTACATAATTTTACTATGATCAAACAAGTGCCTGTCATTCCCATGTATTTCTCATACTTTTCCATAGCTTTCAATGATGAATTCCAAGGTTTAAGATAAAAGCATGCTTAAAGGGAAAACTTCATTAAAAATATATCCTAATAAATGCGATTTTCCCCTTACATATTTGAAATAAAGCCCTAAACTCAACGATGGTCAAGAAAGAAATTAAATAACAAACATCTTCCTCACAAGGCAAAGATAAAAAGGAAGGGGGAGAACGACAAAGAGAAACTACTTTGTCACTACAGTGACACTTCAGTGCTCCAAAAATAAGTTGATAATGATCTGATATTAATTCCAGAGCTATAAAAAATAGCAAGCATAGTTTTTGCTTGCAGTAAGAAAGATCACTATATCACTAAAGCAGACAAAAAAATTTACAGCACCAGGATTTTGTTATCTTATACAATACCCAACACATATAGTATTAAGTTGATACATCACATTACACATAAAATACCACCTTTTTAACTCAGCACCAATTTGATGAATATAATTTAGTTTCTCCTGTGTGGCAGCACTTGCTTAAAACAGCATTTTTGTCCTCAAATATTAACATATTAAGACTAAAGCAAGATATTTCTCTTAGCTAATTATTAGTTCATATTGCAAGACTTGTGACTGACATTTCAGTTTCTTGTGAGCAGTCATAGAAACTGGCCCAGCTTGCTGTAGCCATTAGACTCAGGGCTCAAATACCAAACCCACAGTCAGTGCTTTAATTCCTTAACCCACGAACTGCAGGGACCCCAAGTGTAAAGCGAGTGGGTAAAATGCATCTCTGTGCAGAAAGGCAATAAACAGTCTAAAGAAGAGTCACCCACATGATGGAGCTGCTTTGTTAGGAACCTTACCTTGCAAGTAATTGATCAAAAATACACTGCAAATTTAAAATCTGAAGATAAAACAACTACGAAATTTTTAAAAACCCTAATCACTAGTCATACAGGATATCTAGGTTTTCTTCACAAAAAAATATCTCCTGGTTGGTTGAATAACTCAAGAAGTATAGTATCTAGTATGTACTATATGGCAGAACTTACCCATCGCAGACTTCTTTTATTATTGAGGACAGTGGCTTTTTCTGTTTAAGGAAAAAAGAAAGGAAAAAAAAATCACCAAATTGGAACAGCCCTGAGCTGTTAAAATATGATTCCAAAGCTACTGACTGCAAAGAACAAAACAAGTTAGTAGCATTTCGTTTTTGCTTAATGTCAAGCTTGCTAGGACCCCCAAATTTTCTGCTGTGTTGGTCTGATAATTTATAAAGACAGCAATTCTACACATATGCATGATGACATTATCAGTCTTTTTTGTCAACATTAGCCCATAAGGCATCAACTCAGCTTCTCAACTGAGCAATCAAAGAGTCTTTTGTGTACACTGCATCTCATTACCCAACAGAAACAGAAGATTTAGATATCAACATAAGCATTTCCCAGGGATGACATCTGAAGCAAGAAGACATTCAATATTTTTAAACCTTCTTTTGTCCCTTTTGAGATATGGTCATATGATGACAATAATCCTCCCTGTCAAGTACACATATGCAGGTTCCCCTCTGATAAAACACCAGCTGGAAGGTGTTAAGCTCCCAGATGTATCAGTTCTGCTTTATTCTCTACATCTGTGAGCACAAGCATTTGGACTGACTGAAAACAGCTCTGTTGCTTTGGGTCCCAAAATAGAAGTAACAGTCTAGTTTGGTGATGTTGCAATGCTCTGAACATTTTTTTAAACACAGGGTGTACATGCAACTGTTTTTAGAAGATTGCTGGCTAAAAGAAAATGCATTTCTATATCCCAAAACGTATATGAAGTTTCATGGCAAAAAAAAAAGATGAAATTTCAGTTGGGTGACTACTGAGCCTTTTTTCTGCAATACTGGGTGACCACACCATGTCACACAGATCTGTTGCTTCATGAAAATTCCCCAAATCACCTAGACAGCATAGGACCCCCTCTCTACTTCCAATGACCACAGCGTACCGAATTCTTAAAATGCAAGCAAAACAAACAAAATACACAAAACCCACGATAAAACCACCAATAAACCAACATTGTTGTCAAAATAAGCTTTTTTCCTTTTAATGCTTATAGAAAACCGGTTAGGCTAAAAGTTAAGTCAGTCACAGGATGCGTTATGCAGAGGGAGAATTATTTTTCCCTTGGCCTTGTTTTCTGAACTGCATCACTGCATAGACAGAAAGCCAGAGACGGGACTCCCTGGTCAGGTCAGGATCAGGGAAGGATTTGTTGTTTCAACAGTCAACTAAGCCATTTTATAAGCAGGCCAAAACATGACACAAGACCATTTTAACCAAACATGAATGAAAGCGTCTGCTGAAAGGATCCTGTCCCCCCTTGCTATACCGTCTCAGTCCTTGGTTTCCATCCTTCCTCTTTCAGTGCCCATTACTATTTTTACATGACTACCCAGATGAGCTGCTCTAGGGAACCTGAGCAAACTGAAAATTGGCCCAGTAAAAAGGAAAGAAATAGTTTTCATCTGGATCACCTCATCTGAATCCCTATGTGCCTAAATGACTAGCAAATACTGGTACATGGGAGGAAAGGCAAGAAGTGTGAAACTGCTCCCTGCCTGCAGCAGCCAGCATGTTCTTTCTCCACAGCAGCTTCTCTCTGTTGTGCTGGCTCAGCTGTTCGCATAACCGCAGCCAGGCTGTGAAGCAGATCAAGCAGATGAGGCACATCATGTGAGAAAGAAAAAGTGTTTCCTCCCCACAGTTTTTCAGCCTGATCAGTTCCTGAGTCTGGATTACTCTGTCACTTCTGTGCGGCTGCTTTCACCTCCTGTCCTCCCCCAAGAGGTTTGTAGCTTCTGCAGTCCTATGAAAGCAATCCCCCTTGTCCAACGGCTCTCTTCCGTCTATCCTTCCTTCCCCCAAAAAATAAAAGCCCATTTTTCAGGAGGGGTAGAGGGAGGAGTGCAGGTTGGTCTGGAGGAGGATGAGGCCAGGTTGCCACCCAGCACCCATGTGCCAGCCTGCGGGTCAGCGCACAGCTCTGCACGTTGCCCCCCCCTCTCCTCAGGATGCTGCTACAGGTCCTGCTCTGGTATTTGCCTACTTTGATAGAATTTATATCTGGGTCATTAATTCTTTTTACAAGGTAAAATCATATCAGCTAACAGGTTTAATACAATGGAGGACAAAAAGAGTAAAAGCCTCTCCTCCCCATTATTTCCCATACGAACTGTAGTTTCCCATTGGAAACTATGACAAAAGGACACTAACCACTCTAATTGGCAATTATATAAATGCTGGGAAGGTTGGATACAATTATTTTCCAAACCATTATTTTGGTACTTCTAAGTCCTCTATACTATCAGCTTTTATGTTCTCTCAATCCTACTCATCTCCCTTCCCCTTTTCCCATTCTGTACTACCTCTGCATTATTATATGACATGATTTGAAATTAAAAACTTGAACAAAAAAAAATAAAAAAAACACATTAAAAAACCCACAAAAAAACCACAATAAATCAACAAGAACCTGTAAGGGACAGTTTAAAAACAAAACCAAAATGAATCTTCAATAACGAAAATTATTAATACAGTCAGCCTTTCATGGTCCAGCTTGGTCCTCCCGTGGCACTACCACTACAGCACTGATGTAACCAAGTACAACTCAGTTAACAGCAACGGGACGGAAAAAAGCGGAACTCTTCTGGGGTACAGAGTTTGCAGTTAGCAATTTGATAGCACTTTACAAATTCATAAATGTAAAATAAACACCACCGCAATCCTAGCCAGCTGCCGCTCCTAATCACCCCTCGGGTGCCCTTCGCCCTACACATCAGTCCCCAGACAAAGTTCTTCCCCCTTCCGCACCAAGCGGGTACAGCGCGGCGGGATGCCGCTGGAAGCTGGGGCGGGCAGGCCGTGGCCGGCAGCACGCCGAGGGGGCCACGGCAGTGCTGGGCCACCCGCCCCACGCCCGGCCACCCCGACCACGCCCGGCCACCCAGCCCACGCCCGGCCACCCTGACCACGCCCGGCCACGGGCCCCACGCCCGGCCACCCGCCCCACGCCCAGCCACCCCGACCACGCCCAGCCACCCAGCCCACGCCCAGCCACCCTGACCACGCCCGGCCACCCTGACCACGCCCAGCCACCCTGACCACGCCCGGCCACGGGCCCCACGCCCGGCCACCCCGACCACGCCCAGCCACCCAGCCCACGCCCGGCCACCCTGACCACGCCCGGCCACCCTGACCACGCCCGGCCACCCGCCCCACGCCCAGCCACCCTGACCACGCCCGGCCGGGCCTCCACACCCGCAGAGCCCCGCATGCTGCCGGGGGGACGGGCAGGCGAGCGACCGGCACCCGCAGCCCCTTCCCAACCCGCTGGCGGCCACCTCCACCATCCCCTCGCAGTCCTGCTGCTGAAGGCTGGAAGAGACATATCGGTGGCCGGATGCAACTGTTTACTCTATGGATAGCAGTGTAGCAGTGCTAGAAGACAAACAACAGTGAGCTAGTAAATTACCTTTTTTTGAACCACAAAAGATGAGGTAAAAACCTATTTCCATTCTCTGCAGGGTACGTCCACACGGCAGGCCATTCAAAACCACTTTTTTTTTTTTTTTCCCTTTTTCCTGGCTGTAAATATTTGCCTGATGTCAAAGAGAATGAACTTGATGTTGTTGTTATTTTAATCTTCACAAAATTATGTTTACGGAAATTTACATAATATCTTTGCCACATTTACAGTTCTGAAGCCAAATTCACCTTATTAGTCACTGTACTTCAAAGAATTACTTACAATCAGACAGTCCAAAAATATTTCAAAGTTTTTCCTTTATCTAAATGAGTATTTTGTGCTAGTTCATTTTAGTTCTTTTGCCTCTATGTCCTCCCCTACAGTAGTAAAAATGTGTGCTTTTACACATGCTGAGATGCTCATTTAAAACTCTAAGAAGATCAAGCTGTAGCTTTAATGCATGAAATAACACAGATCAAAGTAAATCTTATGCTCCCTATAGGAGATAACCCCTTTAGCTAACATATCACAGCCATCTGCACTGAACACATGGGTTAGTATAAAAGTATTTTCCTACAGTAGGTATCAAATTGATATCTGAATTCCAGTGGGAAGCGATAATGGGGCATTATGGCCTTGTGACTTACTGATCTGCACACACGGGGAGAATCCTGCCACTGATACCAAGCACAGGCAGCACTGGAGCTGACAGGAATTCACACACCCAGTAACCCTTTATCTGCACTGACTGGTTAGTACAGGTGCCTGATACGCTGGCTAAGTGTAGCCCCAACAACAGCCACCCCGCAGCAACACCCAGTCACCACTTCTGTGCTCACCTGCATATGTCACGTCGCCAGGTTTTGTGTGCCAAGATGCACACAGGTCCCTAACTTACTCTTCTTCAGTACCTGCCCTTGCTACTTGTGGAATATCTCGCAGCACTTCTGAAGTAACTAGCAGATCACAGACTGAGATTTCCCACTCTGATTTCCTCACCAGTTTCACCCTTTCATGCCTACACCTTGGGTTCTCCACAGAGGTAACCAGTCACTCGGAAGCCCTAAGCACAGGCAGGCAAGGGTTTAGGCTGAGTGAGTCCAGGCCACTGTTTTGTTCCAGGGAACTTGTGGGATGAGCAAAAGAAAGATAAGAACATTCAGTACAGCAGTACTGACCAAGCCCTAGGTCCAGTTCAAGCCATCAGTACGCTAATCTGTGTTTAAAGCACTTCCAAATCAAATAGCAAGTGTGTGTGTGTGTGTACGTGCATGTGTGCACTGTAAAGAGGACAGAAGCCTAAATCTGGGTAGAAACCCATGTTATACGCACAGTTCAGATATACTTTGATTGTGTGATACCAGAGAATTGCAGATAGCTTTCTTTTAGGCCAAAGTTAATGTCTTTCCTTCTCAAATGACTAGCAGAAATTCACTGTTTTTTCTGGGTTGGTTTTGGGGTTCTTTTGGACAATGATTGGGGTATCACTTTCCCTGGCTGACACCTTTTAATCACAGAAGTAATAAGAAAGCCCTTAACCTTTGCTGTTGTTAAGCCTATTACAGAGAAACAGCAGATGCAGCACATCTGTTAATGGAAAACACTCAGCATTAAAATAAAAATGTTCTGTTGCTGCTCTGTGCATCTGTCAAAAAACAGAATCTCAAGCCAGTAAATACACCATTCTGTCTATAATTAATGCTACCATTCTACTAACAGATCTTCGAGTGCAAAAGTCATTTTTATGGCTATTAAAAAACAGAAACACACCTCTTCACAATCAGTGGAGGCTTCATCCGATACCGTCGTACACCAGGGGCTACAGAAACAGGAGCAGGACTGCCTGGTGGCAAACACCAGATGCCAGGACACCTGGACCCTTGACTCACTACTTTGCCACTGGTTTCTCACGATGTTGGAGGCAAGGCCTTCCCTGTAACGGGGAAGTGCTGGAGAGCTTTGGGCTTCTGCCTTCTCAACCTGCTCTGAACCACTTTAGGAATCAACTCTCTCCATTGACTACTCCGGAGTATTAGTGAAACCAGACTTGTTAATTAGGCGTCGGGCATCTGTAAAAGACGGAGAAGAGGATTTCCCTAACTCAGGGGAGCACCAGAGGGAGTGAATACCTGAGGAACGGGGACACCCCAACACTGCAGTAACAGAGCCCATAAAACCCAGCCATGGCCAGGTCAACATCACACATGGTTCTGCTGGCGCAGCAGCACAACCCAAGGGAGGGAACATTCGCACCCCAGAGCCGACAGGCAAAACCCTCAACAAGTGCAGTCTGCTGATGGGAGAGAGCTTTTATTGGCGCAGTTCACAGCCCTTAAGGTGGCAGTTTTAACGTGTCAGTAGAAACACTTTGGTGTAAATATAGCAGTAGCAGTGGCGCAGAGCAGACAAGACTTGGGGAAATCTGGGTGTTCATGTCCTCTTCCCCTTCACTCTCAGCTGCAGATTCCTCAGTTACTCCCTTCCCTCCCCCAAAGACATCCTCACTCCTAAATCTGCATTTCACCAGATCTAAGCATTGCCCCACAGATCATATGTTTAGGGTGCTAAAGTGACCATACAACAAGGAAGCAGTGAAACATTACATTATTAAAAAAAAGAAAAACCCCACAGAATTTTACAGAAACTCCTTACTCTACATCTAGCGTCCTAACACACCGTGACATTCCCTGTTTCCTCAAGTACTTCACAAATAGGTATGCCAAAAACTCCCAGTCAAGAGTACTGAAGAGATATAAAACACCTAGAGATCTACAGCCGTGCATTACAGCATGTTTGTGTGCAACATATGCATGCCACACACTTAAAATACAGTTTAATACAAAGCAGGGCTTTAAGATGTGGCTCTTCACACAACCACTGTATTAGGTGAGCATACCTTTGAAAACTGAATGAAGAAACCTCAAACCCATAGCTCATGACTGGCACACAGCTGGACTACTGGTGTAGAAAAGTCTCTGTGTGAAGGCACAAAAAATTTATACTGTGGGATTTTTAGTATTACTATCTTTTGTACTACAATCTTGGAGTTCTATAAAGAGAATATAATTGAATCATAAAGTGCGCCTGGATACTCCAGCTGGCCAGAATGTGAATGAATTACCTTGTAATTAATTCATTGGTGCGTAACTCCAGGAATCTCGTCATTACACATTTCCTTTAACTATAGCAGAATTAACTTTTAAGAGAGGAGACTCCTGTTGTTTCTTAAAAAATTCTGTGGATGCAACAATCTTACAGTCACATTCAGCCTTCTTTTTGAAAATCCCATCGGTTGCAGGCAGCAAAATTCAGGCTCCAGGGGGGAGGTTCTGACTGTGAGGCTAACAAAATCAGAGCCAGAGAAACAAACAAACAAATCAACCAACCAACCAAAAAACCAGAGAATTAGTGAAATGTTTCCACTCTTTCATAAAATATTATTTCCTGAACATCCTTTATGTTGGAGGACAGGAACACTGGGACACTGGTTCTGCAGGACTTCAAATGTCTCCTATTTCCACTTCTATAAAAAAAATACTTAATGGTCTGCTACATTTAACTAATGCTTCCTAACGCAGAAGACAGCACCAAGTAGAAAGCATAAATATCATCCACGAGACTGTAACTCACTAAATACTTCTATTTCTTTTTTCCTCCCGTTTCTTTTAGTTTCTAACTCTTCTCCACAGCTATTGCCTCTTCAATCTATTAAACTCTGCTGATGACTCTGTATTCAACAGTATAAGACAAAGTCTTTATGTATTTTTCAGTGATGAGGTCCCAGCCACGCACCAAGGGACGTCATTTCGCAGCCTTGAAAGACTCCAACCAACCAGAGGGAATGTGGCTTTGGACAAGCCAGACTAAGAAAGCATAACATGTGATGATAACATTGCCCTTTTATCCAGGATGGCTGTCAGCCACCACAGCAGAGAACCGGAGCTCTAATGATGACTACTCCAACCTCATAGTCCTGTAAGAAAAGAAATCAAATTTTTTGACACCCACTGTCATTAACAATGATTGGTTCATTATGTTAACAAAGCACTGTATATGTGTATATATATATGTGTTAGTTCACTGAATTATATCCAATGCATTAAAACATCTGTATTATTGTTTCCAAGGTTAGTCTTGTTACTGAACAACTTTCTTTAAAAAAAAAAAAAAAAAAAAAAAAATTAAAAATTTAGACTTTTCATTAGTCCAAGAAAGAAAATGGCACATTAAGTTAGCGGACATGATTTCCTTACCAGTTCTAGTAATAATCCCTGATGGCAACAAAACAGAAAGGAATATAAAAATGTGAAATATTTTCACTATGTTTATCTCCTGGTTAGTATCTGCTTTATGAACAATTTCATCTTTGATTTTGTGAACATGAAATACTGACAGCTACAACAAGGAGCAATAAAATTCATTAAATCTAAAACCTAAAAGTTGTTTTTAAGCAAGCCCTACCTTTGGCAAACTGGCTTAAGCTAACGGAGTGTTTTTCAATCTTTTTGAAAAAGCAGCCACCTTTTGACACATCTATCTTCAGGTAAGCTTCCCATCAGCAGCAACCAAGGTCCTCCTTCAGACCAGCTGAGATACAGCTGCAGTGGCCGACCTCGAGCACCAACTCCTCTTTCTGACTTAACAGAAAGGAGCTGCTGCTAGCAAATCCAGGCAGGGAACATTTTTATAAATCAGTGTAAGATCTGCTCTCCCCCCGCACCCCCCCAATGAACTGCTTCCTAGTCCCCTATCTTCAAGAAACTGAGATTGTCAGCTGTTAAAGGCACTGACATTTACTTTAAACTCACGATGTGCAATAACATTGGAAATCTTCACAATATTCATACCAAAAAGCATCGCAGTAGCTCCAGCTACTGCAATACTTTTTGGATAAGAGTTTATATAATTTTGCAGGTTTGTGGGAAAGAGGCAAGAGCCTCTCTCTTCCTTCATCCCCTCCGACCTAAATCCCTTGATTTTGAGGGAGTCAAAGTCCAGAGCCAGAATTAAGTGCTGACACTTCATGGTACAGCCTCAGGTGCAGGGACATATCAATACCTCTTTTCTTCACCACTTGAACGATGCTGGTGCTCAGCAGTGTTGCATACATTTAGACCTGTGATGCTAGGATTGTATCGGTAAACTGCTATTACCAGTGACAGCACTTGCAGAAACTACAGCTATTCTTAGTCCACACACATGGCAGAAGTGATGTGCCACTTTCTTTTCTCTAATTAAGCATTTCACAATCCCTTTTGAACTACAGTTCTCCCCACAGTTTGAGAAACACTGCACTAAATCAATTAAGAATCCCCTAAGGGCCTAGATTTAGGTCTGAAACCCAAAACGATCTGGAAGTTCCCTTTAAAAAAAAAAAATCTTACTGGTTTCCTTTTAATATGCAAAGAAATACAATGACTTGTCTGATGAAAAAAAAAAAACCCAAACTATTAAAATGACATTTATAGCATACGCTGGCAGAAGAGACAACTTGAAAGACACTCTTAAAAGATAAACTTGCTGATTAAATCTAAACCTTAGAGAAAGCATTAATATAAAGTAGCCTGTGGTTCCTCCCATGTGCTGTACTGCATTAACATGAAATTTTCATCTGAGAGTGCTCCTGTAAATTTTGCCCTCTGTACCAGAACTGTGCTTTGAAAAGAAAACACAACTTTTTTTTTTTTTTTGCTAATGTAAAGATTTACATCTGCTAATATAATCTATATTTAATGATCTCATAGATAAAGGTAAACCTGGAGGAAGAGACTCTACAGTCAAGTTTAACTACAAACTATTCCCTTCTGTAGGAACAGTGTTTACCTCCAGTGGCGAGGAAGTTTAGCCCCAAGTTTAAAGAAATCTAGTTTTAGTACAATTTGTGTTAAAACACAAGAGTGGATTTGAATGGGGGAAGCTAAAGTAGTTATTGTCCCCAAATATCCATCTTGTGCCTCTCCTGGAAGCTGCTTCCCCTGCAGCGGGAACAGTGAAGCTGTAAATCCACAGAACAAAGCATCCAGGTAACCTAAAACCAGCAGTGGCTTACCTAAAATCATCTGTGCTTTAGAAAAAAAAAAAAAAAGGCAAAACAACCACCCAGCAGTTGAGAATAAGTTATACATAATGGGCACAAATTAAAGCATGCAAATTTCCATCTGAACACAAGCAATAACATCTCTTATGCAACGGCTACTTCTGGGACAAATAAAGAGAAGACTGGATAGAGTAGTCAGCATCCTGGTTCAACTGTACAGAGCTCATGCGGCCCTACTCTTAACATCTTCCACAGTAGTCAGTGAGAAGATTGGGAGAAGAAGATAACAGGGAGTCAGTGCCTACCATTCATTTCTTCCCCAGACTGCACCCCTAAAATGTCCACAAAAAGATCCCAGTGCAAATTCTGACACCAACCCATTTCCATTCCTTTCCTTACATGACAGGGAGACTTAAAAGGGGAGATCATCCCTATACCCAGCTCCTGAAGTCATAATCAAAGCTTTTAATTAAAAATTATTTTGACCACAGTACTGTGGTGGGTTGACCCTGGCTGGATGCCAGGTACCCACCAAGGCCACTCTATCACTCCCTCTCCTCAACTGGGCCAGAGCAGAGAAAATATCACAAAAGGCTGGTGGGTCGAGATAAGGACAGGGGGATCACTCACCAGTTACCATCACGGGCAAAACAGACTCAACTTGGGGAAATTAGTTTAATTTATTACCAGTCAGAGAAGGGTAATGAGAAATAAAACCAAATCTTAAAAACACCTTCCCCCCACCCCTCCCCTTCTTCCCAAGCTTAACTTTACTCCCAATTGTCTCTACCTCCTCCTCACCAACAGCGCCGGGAGATGAGGAATGGGGGGTGGTGGTCAGTTCATCACCCCTTGTCTCTGCTGCTCCTTCCTCCTTGGGGGAGGACTCCTCACATTCTTCCCCTGCTCCAGCGTGGGGCCCCTCTCACAGGAGAGAGTCCTCCACGAACTTCTCCAACATGATCCCTTCCCACAGGCTGCAGTTCTTCATGCACTGCTCCAGCATTGGGTCCTCCCACAGGGTGCAGCCCCTCAGGCACAGACCGCTCCAGCGTGGGGTCCCCCACGGGGCCACAAGTCCTGCCAGCAAACCTGCTCCAGCGTGGGCTCCTCTTTCCACAGGGCCACAGGTCCTGCCAGGAGCCTGCTCCAGCGTGGGCTTCCCACGGGGTCACAGCCTCCTTCGGGCATCCCTCTGCTTTGGTGTGGGGTCCCCCCATGGGCTTCAAGTAGATATCTGCCCCACCATGGACCTCCCTGGTCTGCAGGGGCACAGCCTGCCTCACCATGGTCTTCACCATGAGCTGCAGGGGAATCTCTCCTCCGGTGCCTGGAGCACCTCTTCCCCTCCTTCTTCACTGACCTTGGTGTTTGCAGAGTTGGTTCTCTCCTGTCTTCTCACTCCTCTCTCCAGATGCAGTTGCTGTTGTGCAGCAACATTTTTTTCCCCTTCTTAAATACTGTATCTCAGAGAAACTACCACCGTCGCTGATGGGCTCGGCCTTGGCCAACGGTGGGTCCACCTTGGAGCCGGCTGCATTGGCTCCATCGGACATGGGGGAACTTTCTCACTACCAAAACCTTGACACACAAACCCAATACAAGTACTAATATTGCCAGTGGGGATTTATGCAGGGGGAAGAGTCTAGATGCTGTTTTTCAAATTTATAATGAAGGAAAGTGATGAAAATGGGGGAAAAGTCAAATGAAAAAACACAAGTATTCTGGAAGAGGGTAACTGAATTCAGTCAAGTTCCTGTCTCAAGGATAAAGCAGAAAAGTACATGAGCTTGCACATCCTTTAAAATCAAGTTTAGTGCATACAGGCAACAGACAGCTGCTAGGTTTACTGCAACTTAATTATCCTCACCTGGTAAGAGAGAGGGCAGTAAATAATATGCAGTTTTGCCCTCCTTTTTGAAAGCACCTTTCCAGGAAAAAGGCAGTTGTAAAACCCTGACATCAAATAATACATTTTAATGAATGAGAAAAAGGGTTACTCACAGAGGCTGGTTCTGAAAATCATTTAATTATATATTAATTGTGCAGGCAAAGAGTCTCTCTAACTCAGTAAGACTAATTTTGTATGATTAAAGTTAAAACCATCATTGGTGAACCCAGGGTCAGAAACCTACAGAAACATAGTGGGAAGCATCAACTAGAAAAAGCTCTGTGCCTCATGAAGTCCAGGTTGTCAGAAGTCATATGCCTGAAGGGAAGGATTTAATGTAAAGTTTAATATCATTTGGTGGAAAAAATACTCATGAGCTCTTTTCAGGCCCAACACCTTCCAGTACACCACTGTCAATCACTTGGTTTCACAATGACATTTCCTCATTTTGAAAATATTTTATTCTCTTCATTACTAAGTAAAATATGTATATACACAGCAGGTGAATTGAGATACTGTGCAACTGAATATAAATAAATGCTACCAAGCATATACAACAAGCAATCTTAAAAAAAAAAAAAAAAAAAAAAACAAACTCCAAACAAAAAAAAACAAAACACCACACAACAAAACCAAGATTTTCCTCTGATCTCTTATATGGTATTTGTACTTCAATATTTGGAATAGCCTCAGTACCTTGAAAGATAAAGAAGTTGCATCATGCTACAGTGGGGTTTTTTTGTTGTTCTTTTTAAAGTAATAATACAGTGTTGTTCTTTTAAATACTCTTTTTCTTGCTGGTAAGGTATCAGAGAGGGAAGAAACTGGTAAGGCAAAGTTTTTAGGATTTTCTGAATATATGTCAAACGGTGGTTGAATGAGCAGATCCCACCTGGGAGGCAGGCACTGGCTGCAAAGTCTGGTCAATGGACAAGTCATTTCTCTTTTCTGTCTTCCTTTTCCCTCCTCCCCTTCATCATCTCCGACAGCTAGCCATCTGAGGCATGAATCATCTCCTCCACTACAGCTCTTCAACTAAATAGATGTTTTAAAGGAAACAGATTGGGGAAAAGTTAGCATTAAGTGAACCAAAGGCAGAGCTGTGTGTTTAGAAGCATGTATCACCCTGTATGCCTTCAAGGCTCATTCCCACATTGCTCCCATCCCTGAAAAAGGCGAATGTGCAGATCTGTGTGAATGGGTATTAGGAAGGGATGTTTCTTTCCCATCTTCATTTCTTGTCACCACACCTGTATTCTCCATGCCAGAAAGGTGAGGGATAAGACCCTCAAACTTCATTCCCCCATTTCCCCCTGCATCAGGAACAGGCTGTCATTAGCCTTCTCCCTTCCAACCTTCTTTTCCCTCTTCTTCCTCCTCCTCCTCCCCATAAAGTGGTATGAGGGAGCTTGCAGACAACTTGGCAGGCTGGGTTGGAAGAGTTCTACCTGATATAAGTCAGCACTGATCTCTCTCTCTAAATCTTATATAACAAAGGTAAAAATAAGGTTCCAGGACAGTAAGCTAATATTTCAGATAAGGTATGAGTTTTTATGGAGAGTTACTTTAAGCTGTTTTGTAAATTAAAAACAGTCATTTTGGTATTATTTTACTGCTGCTTGGAAGGAGACTGCATAATATTTGTTCATTTTTGTCCCTGCTGTACTTGGTGGCAGTAAGCTGTTGTTCATCATGACTAACACACATCCCTTCTTGAACACAGTGTGCAGTGTCTACCATTTGTTATATAAGAAGAAAAAAGTAAAACATTCTTCACTCCAGAAGGCAAGAAATTTGTATCTGTAGATATATGCTTACTAAAAATTTTCATCAAATGAAAATGGAGAAGCTTGGCAGGTCTGGAAATCAAACTACAAAGTGCTAACTGCTTGGGAATGCCCCTTTACTCTAAAGGGGCTTCAGAGTGCCTAAAAATCACACTGCTGTTATTTCAGCCACCCCCTAGTATGACGTTTCTCCAAAGTTCACACAGGAATTTCCCAGGCATGTGTCACAAAAGGGTTAACTAGAACTGAAACTGTTTGCACTACATGAAGAAATTAGGATCCCATTTCAGTAAAACATTTTCAGCATGAATTAAATTTTTTTCCTCTCCGATAGAACTTTATTATTTACTTAGTCCCCAGATACACTGGGTCTAAAGCACATTATGAAATGCTTTCCTTCACTCTGAATACTATTTACAGAAATAATAATTATTCTAAACAGGTAACATGCTGTATGATTTCAAAATGTTGTGGGTAAGCTGTTAAATATTAAAGAGGTTGCTTTCAATATTAATACATCTGCCACAAAAACAATCTCAGAGAATTCCAGAACATAAAACACTGCGCTTGTATAACTTGATTTGGTCTGCTTCTCCCCCAACCCCACCTCCAAATTTCCTACAAAGAGTCTTTAATTCATAATTTTGAATTTGTTAGCTTCTGTACACTGCCTCCAATCAGTCCATGGGGCTGTTGCATTAGAAATAACCAGCTAAACAGGACAACCCCCGAGACTCCTGTGTGGAACAGCAAAGATCCTCCTGCTCACAGTGCACCACTATTTAAGCTCCAAATTCTGCACTTGCTGCAGCCATTCAGTATGATCCTACTCCAAATGCAAAGCACTGACTAAAAATTTGAAGACTTTCCACACAGAGGTAACAACATTACCACAATTTTACACTTGAACAAACTAAGGCACAAAAGTGTTAAGTAAGTCACACAAGCAGTAAATGCCTTATTTAAGCAGCTGCTTAGAAAGACAAAGCAAATTAAAAAAATCCAAACCAGCTAAACACACCAAAAAACATTAAGCAGTAAGAGAGGAAAAGGGTTGCACCCCGTATAAAAAACACCTTCTGCCACACATGCACTCACAGAAACATACATGTGCACCTAAGTAAACACAAATGCAGAGACGTACACACGCAGAGAGGAACTTATTTATGCACAGGGCCAGCCGAGCACACACACGCAGGCACTTACTTGATCTATTTCCATTAACTTGGGGAAGGCACCTGGCCATTCGATCGCCACCTTCACTATATCAGCAGGAGGGGGCATTGCGACGCTGCTGTTCTTCGGAGCCAGTACAACTGGACACTAAATACTGCGGAGAGTCTCTCTCATTCACACCTGCAGGGAGAAGGGAAAAAAAATAAAAAAATAATAATAATAAAAATAAAAAAAAAAAAACACACACGCGAAAAAAAACCACAGTTCAGACAGAACTCCAGCGCTGCCGCTTCATCTTCTGCATTTTGCCTAGCTGGGCAGGTGGATGAAAATATATGTGTGTAGGTATGTGCAAGAGCAGAAGAATGGCACATATTGCAGAAGCAAACACAGGACACAACGCCACAACACGCTGCACAGCTCGACAGTCTGTTAGAAAGATGGCTGAAGCACTGAAATGTACGGTGAATAATAGGCATGCATTAGATTTAAATAGGGAAACTATTTTTAAATATTATTAAATATGCTGGGGAGGGGGGAAGCGACAAACTAGAGGAAGCTCCTGGTACAGTGTCACTCCTGGAGTCCCAGGGAACGTGACCAAATCGGTTAAAGCTGGCGCTCCAGGAGAAGAGATTGCCCAGGAAGTTGTGGCCAGGAAACACTGTTTCTTTTAACTATAGCAATGATCTTCTGGGTGTTCACAAATAGATCACTGCACTATAGCAACCAGGATGTCAGGAAGAAGGCAGAACACACAGCAGTTTCCACATATACATACACACACACACACACACACATATCCTCACCTAACCGATCCAGAGATACCCATATAGAAATATTTCTTTATGGTAAATCTCAGACACGTGAATACAGAAGGATATAGTATACATTAACAGCGATATAATCAACCACATAAAACATCACAGTTCTGCAAGAATATGAATATCAATAGGATCTCGTGTCAAATAGCGCAGGCTGTGAATTTTGGGGAAGGAAAGGAAAGGGGAAGAACCAAATCCTCAGGTTTTGCAGAATATAAATTCCATCTCTTTTGGCTCATCAAAGTTTTGTCACCTCGCAATAGCAACAAACATTTTTCAAGTGGGCGTAGTGCCTTTCTGAGCTTGCAAACAAACCTTCTGCACCCCTCTCCCAGCTCTTGGAGTAGCAGGACCAGCAAAGCTCCGTGATTTTCCGACACGGCAGCCCGCGCACGCCCCGGCAGGCTGCGAGGTTCCTGCTGGCTTTGGCAAGTCCCCCGTGCCGACCGCGGCGTTCCCCACGCGCTCTGCTGAGACCCGGCAAAACGCCATCACATATGACAACATGAGAGGAGCTGTAGAAATCCCCAGAGGTGCAGTTCCACTTCTTCTTAGCAGAAAAGAGAAGGAAGTGGTGAAAGCATGGGCACATGCTTGCATGTATACCTTTTGAAAGGGCTAAGAGAATATCCCAGACATCCAAAACCCAAACAGGTAGACGAAAAAAACCCTCTGGCCACCATCAGTTGCTGCTTCAACTAACCCAGTCTAACAACCCCTCTCCAACTGCAGCAGAAGCATGAACTCTGGTCAGCCTGAACAAAATCATGAAACCAACCCTTTATCAAGAGATTTTGTACGTTCGTCTCATACTACTTATAAGTGGGAGTTTGTCCAGCCTTAATGTATATGGCTCTACCTTTTCTTTTTTTCTTGTGTCTCCTCTGGTCTACCCTGAAAAGGCTCAGCTCCTCATGTTTGCAAGCCCTGCTACATTCTACATAGGGTTCTCAACACATACTGTAAAAGCAATCGATGAACTTTAACATTCCAGCAATTTATTTCCAACAATGGCAGTTCTGATGCTGACAGCATCACACATCACCACAAAGCAAAGCACAAGGCAATAAATAAGACAATGGACGGTCTATAAATAAGACTGGATTGCAGGAAGTGCCTTGAAAGAATAAACAACGTGATTAAGAAACACAATGATATTGTCTACATTTGGTAGATGTTACAGGGGCCGGGAATAAACACAGTGAAAGCATGCAACTGGCTTGCTGGTCATTAAGAATAGTCAGACATTCACTTTTGGCTGTCTTTTCCCCCATGGAGCCTGAGCAGATGCAAAGTCCCCACCATTTCTCGCCTGACACCTTTTTGCTCCCACACTCCCCATGACGGTGCCTCTCACCTCCCCTCAGAACAGTCCTCGGTAGTCTCAGCCTGGGGACGTTTTGGTATTAAACCGCCCACAGTGCTTAAGCGGAGCTGGCTGACCCAGCGCCTGACTGACAGGCCTCTCCCTGCGTGCCCTGGCATCGCACCCCGCACCCCTGGGCCCCGCACCCCTGGGCCCCGGGCCCCGCACCCCTGGGCGCTGGGCACCGCACCCCTGGGCACCGCACCCCTGGGCCCCGGGCACCGCACCCCTGGGCACCGGGCACCGCACCCCTGGGCCCCGCACCCCCGGGCCCCGCACCCCCGGGCACCGCACCCCCGGGCACCGGGCCCCGCACCCCCGGGCCCCGGGCACCGCACCCCTGGGCCCCGCACCCCCGGGCCCCGGGCCCCGCACCCCTGGGCCCCGCACCCCCGGGCACCGGGCCCCGCACCCCCGGGCACCGCACCCCTGGGCCCCGGGCCCCGCACCCCTGGGCACCGGGCACCGCACCCCTGGGCCCCGCACCCCTGGGCCCCGCACCCCTGGCAGGAGGGATGCTGGAAGCCTCAGTCAGCGCCTGAGTTTACTGGCCGCAACACAAAAAGAGCAGCAGCAGCTCCTGCCAGACAAACTTGACTGAGGATAGCTTCAAATCAGTAAATCCTTATTTTCAACAGTTTTATTCCCCACCCCCATCATGTCTCTTCTACAGCTTTCATCTGTAGGCCAGATATCAAGAGAGAGAGATATGGGAGACTTATAAAAATCGATAGAATCCACCTAATGCATGGGCAAAACCACTTTCTCTTAACTGGGAAGACAGGGAAGCAACGCAGAGAGCACTGTCACCTCTCACCACGAGAGGCAAAGGGAAGGTAATTCACAGCCCTGTACCTCCCCTAGGAGACTAGGTAACTGCAAAGGTCGTGATGAATGCTGGAGAAAAAAAAGTGGATTCATGGTCAATGGCCACAGCTACAAAAGCAAAACGACATCATGCAGCAATAAACTTGCTGAAAACTTCCACTGTCACACACAAATGTGGACATTAACCCTTTTTTTGCTTTGGTGAGTTGTGGTCTGTCCTAATGAGTCACGCAGGAAGAAAGCAAGTGGTTTAAGAAAGCAGAGTCAAGGAAAACTGACAGTAAGTTAATCAAATTCAGCTATGGGAAATAAGCATTTGCATTCCAAAGCAAGGTGCAAGAGCAGTCTGCCACCGTATTTAGAAGACAACTTCAGTGTGACTAGTTTTTAATGCAGGCTAGCACAGATCTCCTACATAATTATAATAATTAATATACATATGCTTATACAGTCATAAAACACAAAGCAAAGTGACAGATCTTTAACTAATACAAATGGATGTAGTTCTACTTCTCCCACCAGGAGAAGACCAACTCAGAGACGAGTGTAGTCTGAATGCTGAAAAGCATATAAAAAAATCATCACTAGAATTTTCTTTCTGTTTCACAGTGGACATCCTAGTCAAATGTACTGACTTTTTTTTTTTTCCTAGTTTATAATTTTATGAATCCAATGCAGGATACAAAAGATAATTTAGATTTGCTCTACATATGTGGCAGTGCCAGAAACAAGTACTTTTTTTTTTAAGCCAAAATAGATGTTTCCTTGTCATCACAAAATTATGACTGCAAAAAAAGTTCTGCAATCTACAGTGCTGACAGTTAGAAATTACCTACTATTTATTCCAGTGGTACGCAGTGTGTTGGACACTGCCCACTAAAATAAGGAAGGCACAATCCCTGGTATGAAATGATTCCGATTTAGTGATGTGAATGAAGAACTAGAACTGACTTTAACTACTTTTTGTTATGCCAGCAGCAGTCACACAGTGAAAAGGATACGGACACTGCTAAAAGGTCTAGTTATAGTTTTCTCAAGTGCAATTCCTCTTCCTCTCCCAGTGGGATCTCAGAAGCACTGACACATAAGAGCAACTTTGCAATTCATTTTTACAATGTTTATTTTCAAGGCAGAATCTGAAGGCAAGAGTATGCATGTGCAGGCACCACTATATGAAGCAGAGGAGGGGTCGGAGGAAAAGGAAGGCTATTTCCCGTTCTTCTCCCTAATGCATGCATGCAACTGTAACCTGGAGGAGGTTTAAACAACTTCCATGCTCAGCAGAACGCTATTTTATAATTTGAGGGAAAACCCCACACAACCAAAACATCTCTACCACTTGAGTACACTTTCTTATATCAGCAGAGTTCTTCAGAACTATGACAGATTAGACCATTAAAGTACAAATTCTGAGCGGTATTGTTATTACCACATGCAGTATATTTCTGCATTTCAACCATTCTATGCAGTGCTTCCAGTGGTCTACTAAGTCAGAGTAAAACACTCAAGTTGGAAACCAACACGTGTCAAATATAATGCAAAATTGCATCAGCACAGACACGCAAGCTCTGAATTTACCTGCCTGGCTCTGAGGGAATAAATCAGCAGATATGTCAGTCAAGCATACTGCTTTTTCCCCCTTCTACGTATGCATTACATGTGGAAAACAGGATTTTATTCATGTATGAAATTAGTTCTTAGTAGAACTCTTTTTTTTTTTAAAAAAAAAAACTTGTTTTGCAATTTCCTTGGCACTTTCCATAGAAGGATCTCAAAGTACTTTAAATAGCTATCAGAGCACATCTCTCAAGAAATAAACTCTATTCTTACTCTACAGACCGGAGAAAAAAAAATGCAGGCTAATAGGAGTTATGCGACTCACAGTTCTAACTGTATATGAAAACAGCAGCCTACAACAGCTCATTTCTTCTTTTACAGAAGAGAGTCATTATTCAAACAGCACGCCAGGTCATTTCACAAACAGCTCGAGTAAGGAAGTTAATGATTAAAGAGAGACCTAAGGAACGCCACGTGCATTTGAGAATTTAATAAAACAAAGCATGTGTTTCTCCTCCTTGGACAAAAGGCAGCGTGTAGAGGAATCACCTGGAGCTGGCATTGATCCCCAACGCTCCCCACTCGCAGGCAGGTTCTCCCATGGCATTTCTTCAAGGTGAATGGAAGGGAGGGTGACTGGGCAGCCGCGACAAGTAACCGCTTCTTGTCAAACCTCATCAGCTTCCTCCAGTCAGCCCCCCCCGCCCCAGCAAACAGAAACTAAGCGGCAAGTTCAGTTGGAAGGTCCCTCGGGGAACAAGTCTGATTAACGATTTTAGAAAGATAATCCAATGCTGGATTAATATCCCCCAAGAGAGTTATTTTTGGAGTTAAACTGTATGACTGAACAGCCGAGTCTAAGGAGCTGTAAACATGCTCTACCATCTCTGCAAGAAAATAAAAACAGGGCACAAAAGCCAGCGGGGTGGATATACACTTTGTGTACATAAAAAGGCTTTCATGCTGCCTTTTTCCCTTTTGTTAAGCGTTCGGTGCTATTTGCCCCTGAACTAGACATGAGTCAAAGGCCCAGCAGACCCATGTCAATGAAATCCACAGATGCTTTGCCACAAATGGAAAATAAAGCTCACTGGGAGCAATATTTGAGTAAGTGACAGAAAAGAAGGGGCTGTCTCAGAGAGAAGACAACCCAGGGGGGCTGCTACCCCCTCTGCAGCAGCCACCGACACTGCAGGAAGACCTGACCCCCCTCGACAGACTTCCACAGTTCAGAGCGGTCCATCAGCCTCCCAACAGCAACATTTCTTTGATGCTGAACTCACAATCTGCTGATCAATAATGCACCATTAGCCCAGGAATGCACCACTTAATATTATGATAAAATGAGCTTTGAACTCATCAAGCTTAAATATATTCTTCCTCTCCAAAATACCTGGAAACCTAGTATTGGAGATTTTAAGAATATGGGTGTGAAAAGTACAGAACTGGACAGTTTTTGCCACTGGTGAAGCCGCCCAGGAAAGGTGGCAAATATTCATGTGGTTATCATCTCTGTCTCATTCTCTCATATTCATAAACTGTCTTCACAATTTCATTCCAAATATTTTACCTTTCCCACAGTCATCTTGTTGTTCCTCTCCTTAGGAAGCATGTGGTTGAGGTTTCACTGTCACTGACAGGCCCACTTTCAAAAGAGAGTAAAATAAGCTTTAAAGGGTGCTTGAAAAGAAAAGGTGGAAGAAAGCACAACAGACTGGATGTACTCAGAATACGAGCAAGCAGGCTGTCTGATCTCGCTTCTGTTGAAGCATACCAGAAAAATTCAGGTACTTATTTAAATTGAATTCCCTCGCTTCTTGGAAGACTGCTCTCCTACTAAGGAACTTTTGGTTACATGTCTGTAATTCAGAAGAGAGAGGACTAAAAACTTGGTTTTGATTTTTCAAAGTATCCGAACCTTTGTGGCAATTTAATTAACACTCATATACCATCCAGTCAGATTCATATGCTCTGTTTACTGAAGATGTTAACATCTGAGCTCTTCAAACTAGAGACCAGGGAAGTACCGAACTCAAGTATTCAAAAGACTATTCCAAGAAATATAAAAAAATACCAAAAAAGCCCACAACCAACCACTGCACCAACAATAACCTGGCAGTCAAAGAGGTCAGGCTTCACCAAAAAAGCATGATTTTTCAAAGGTGCTGGGTACCTGCCTAGCAAGTGGAATTTAAAGAGCATGGCAGGTATCAAGTACTTGGGACTTTCTTGGCATTTGGATAAATCAGGGGGCTAGAAAGGACACACAGAAGAACATCTTGAGTCAAGATGATAACACTTTATTGCTTTGTTTCAGCAGAGGCTGAAGCAAGAAAATGATGACTGGCTATATCCACCAAAGGAGATAACAGATAGAAGAAGATAAGCTGAAGGTTGGGAAAAACCCTAAACTTCCTGATAGAAGCGAGATGAAGCAGCATTATGAAAACCAAAGAGAATTTTTTACCCTATCAATGCTTATGACACATACAGAGGAACTAATGGTACAGTCAGGAAGTTAGCAGTCAAATGGAGGAAGAGAGGGGAAATGCATGAATGCTAAAGGAAATAACCAAGTTAACTGACAGCACAGAAAGGATGTCAAAGGTTGAAACAAACAGAATTGTTTTCTAAAGTAATCATTCTGCAAAAAAAAGTATTGTGGAAAAGAGAGACACATTGATACTTCACAGTAAACAAGCAGAGCCTGATTCTCATCATGCTCATCAGAAGTAAAAGAAACAGCAAAAGAAAGACTGGATATCATTTATGAGCCTAATTAGGACACAAAAGTTTTGAGGACACTAGCTTTTTGCTTCAAGCACTGACACTGCTCTTCAAAGATGACAAAAATCAAGAGAAGGGAAAAAACTACCTGTCAGTAATCTTGCAGCAGAAAGCAGCTCTGTCTAGGGAGGTGTTCCTACTAGCACTGTTTCTCTTACACTTACTGAAATCAGTGCATCAAAATAGCTAACGGTCAAAACACCCTATGTTTTCTTGACTTCTCGGCACTATTCAGTCTGGGAATCCACCCCTGTAGACTCCAAGCCTTCTGCCAGATCACATTCTCATGTTCACAAAGAACAATTTACCCTTAACACTTGCAGACTTCCCAGTGCTGGCTCTCTGAAGGAAATTCAACAAAACAATACTGCAAATGGGAAACACAGTGATGGCCACCCCAGAAAAAAAAAAAAAAAATTGTACAGTTAATATTAGACACCTTGTCTATAGCTAAAACCTGTGGCATAACTTGAGCTATTCTGCATTAAGAGGTTGTATCACCAAACAATATCAGTTGTTGAGAATAATCTGGCATTTTAATGGACATTATTAAACCCACTTTGGAAAGAGGAATACAGAGATGCTGAGGAAACAAATGTGAACACAGACACATCCCCAAAAAACCTATTGTGCATATGTCCATCCTTAACCCTGATCCCCCTGTGCTTTGTTGAGTACTGTTCAGTCCGTGTGCCTGCAAGGCCTGGAGCCACTGTTCCAGGGACATCCCAACCAGGCATCAGCCTTGCTTTCAATGCTGACACATACCTTGGGGCCATCATTTGTAATTCTTGATCAGGAAGAGCTGAGCAATCTTCTCAATTATCCAGTCAGGTTAACTGTAAGATCACTCTAAGATAAAATACGAGCAAAAAGATACTGAAGAGCCCGAGAACAGGGCAAGCTCCAGGTTCATACAACTAGAACGCAGAAGGTATTTTGAAGGGATGCTAACAAGCTTTCAGAAGAAACTTGACTACAAGATAACAGCAGTGGCAACACACCCAGCTCATTTCCAAAGGAGACATGTCCTGTGTAAAGCTTAGTAAACTGCATTACATGTGACACTTGGTAGCAGGAGATCCGGGTATTTTAACATGAGACTATCCCTTGCTCATCTCTATTGCAAAACCATAAGTAGCAGATGACCCTGCTTGAGCTGGGGGGTTGGACAAAATGACTTTCAGTAGTCCCTTCCAGCCTCAACCACTCTGTGATTCTCTGAGTACACTGATATAATGACTCTAAGCACTCTTGGAGTCTTAGCCTGCCCATCTGTGTTCAAATATTGTGCCTTTTCTCTACTCAACTGTGCACACAATGAGCAAAAAGAGCTGCTTTTGTAGCAGGTTGCCTTCTATGCCATAACAAGATTCTCTTAAGCACACTAAAATCAGCCATTGGTTACAACTTAGAAACAACAATCTCCATAACTCTTTGCAGCTGGCATCCAAAAGCACTCATTCAAAAAAGATCAGTCTTCCATAACTTGAACTAAGATTTTAAAGATCAAGATGAAACTTTACTTCTGACAGGAAAACTACTGTAAATTGCCTTTGTCTTACAGTTTTATACATCACATTCAAGCACTCAATACAATTTGTGGTTGCCCCGTAATTTTACTGCACACTTTATTCAACATTAAAATCCACATGGCCCAGGAAAAGAGGAAAGAGTGATGCAAACATCATCTTTTTACTGATTTGAGCAATCAGCTCTAGAAAGTCATGCCATTTAAGCAGTGGACAACAGTTGAAAAGCTTACTGTCTCTCCCTTTTAGAAGGGACAGCAGGACAGGCAACGTATTCACTCTGAAATTACATCCCACATATGAAGTTAAAACCCCATTGAATCTAATTTATATTATGTTGGGCTATTGAAAAAAAAAAGGGGGGGGGAAGCAGGGGGGGAAGAGAGCCATCAATTCAGCCACTGCATCTGAAGAGAGGCGTTATGATTGTCTCCTGTTTTACTATCAGAAAAGAAGTGGAAATACTTTAACAAAGAAACCTGACTCGTGAAAAATACTAGCTAATTAATAAATATATCTCCTTCATTGCTCAGGTAAAAAGTTGTTATCAATTAAAGTGTCACCTTTGTAATATGTATGATCTGCTTCTCCAAGTATCTTCTATCTTATAAGTAACTATAACTACAAAGGTTCTCTAAGACTCCCCAAATGGCTATAGCTAGTACCCACTGTCAGAAGCTGGTGACGGCACAGCTGTGCTTCCCTATCTCTGTGCTCCGGTTGAAGCTCCTTCTCCAGCCTCTCTGGGAACATGCATAGTTATGCCAAGAATGAGAAAAACACTCACTGTTTCCAAATTGGCTAATCAACCAGCCGGGTGCTTAACCTTCCCACAATACATGCACCCAGACAACGCAACCAGCACTGCCTGCACACTGCGGGCTGAACTGCGCCAGCCACATTATTCTGCAAGATAACTCGTGGCAGTTTCCTTCCCAGGAGCCAGAACATCAATTGTCACCAATTGCTGCTGCAACTCAATCAACTTCTATCAAAACATCCATTCAAAATGAACCAGCACTTGCTGCGCAACGCTTTTCTCCATTATCCTAAAAACAAATAGAGTGCCTCAAATATTTAATACCCTCTTCATTCCACCCAGGATGGATTGCCAGGTTTTACCTGCTGAGAACTTACAAATGCTAACTACAGAACAGGGAGAGGCTGGCAGCAGCAGGCAAAAGGACACTATGCCTTTGCTGCATAACAACGTGCATGCCTCTAACTTACTATATAGGAAAAAAAAATGGATCCTCAGAGCAGTTTTATGTTAAAAATATTGTAATACATACATCATTCAGAGCCATCAGCCTTATGTTCTCCACGAAAATTAAATCTTTCTTCTCCAGAAACCTCAGGCTTCTGCCATTCAAAGTCCAGTTCCACAGCAGATCTGATGCCTCTGCTTCCCCAATGTCATGGGCTGGCCATCTCCTCCCCAGTGCCAGCACTGGCACTTGTCCAGCAGGCCAGTTCAGAGAGATGGGCTGTCCAAAAATTAACCCCACAAAACAAAAACCAAAGACACATTTTCATCCAGATTAGCCCCTTGAACATATTTGCCACTCACTCACCCAAGCATCAGGACCACCATAAGGAATGGGTAGGGGCAACGAGGAGAGCAGGAACATAACCTGCTCATCTTAAACCATCATGTAAACATGCCATGAGCCAAAAAGGAAGATTTACTTCACCTGTGCAAAGTCCATGGCACACGGCTGAGATTCAATTCCATAGAGGAGAACGACGCAAAAATATGCAATTACTAAGTTCATTACAGTATGTTTCATTAACTCAATGAGCTCCTTTATAATTGTAACAGACATTAAAGGATTAAAGTATTTGGATAAAATCCAAGTACATCTTTAGTGCTCTGATGATTGCCAGAGTTGGTATCTTCAGAAATACAAAGTAGCATCCCTTCACCTAGTCCCCTGTGCCAGTAACCACTGTTTATCCTGTTTGCTTTCAGACGTTCATGTTCCCAAATAAAATTTTCCCATTGCACTTGGGACTGAGGAGTGGCAAATGACTGTTCGGTTAACTAAGTTCAGTTTGTCATAGTTAGAAGTGTTTCCAAATAAAGCTGTCAACTGAAGTTGACCATTTTGAACTTCCTAGAGGGCTGACACCTGGCTGAAAAGCCCTTTTTGTGAAAACGGCAACACTAAAACAAAGCACAACACAGTAACTCTGTGGCACTTTTCATCTGCTTTCAGTAATAATGTAACATCAGTAGGTCTCTAATGTTCAAGTAGTAAGTGCAATTTAGCTATTAATCGCTTTAAAAACAGAATGGAGTCCTCTTTCTGCCCTTCAGTAAAGCACTCCTACTCTGCTGTGAAGACTAAAACATAGCTTTACAGGTTCGGCAGCATGGTGACAACAGTAAACACAGAGCCTTACCCACTCTCATTTTCCACTATATTAAGCAATATTCACACGTTGTACACTGGAAGTATAAGCATTTCCAAAAAGCCGCAGTGCGCATCTCTACTAAAAGAATACTCCGTTTTCTCTCTTTCTTTCCTCTTTCCCCACTCCCCCCCATCCTACAGCACACTGATGCAGCCCTCGTGCGGCATTCACAGAACCACGGCCCATCAGAAGACCTGAATTTGGAGTAAGGAGTTTGATCGGGAAGGGGATGTCCTGTTTCCAAAGCTACCAGACAACTTGCCCTCTAACAAGTAGGTGGACTTCACACTTCTGAAGGCCAGGACTTGAGTCCCATTTCAATTCCAGCCCAACAGGGGATTCTGCTGTTCTGTCAGAGCTGGATGTGACTTCCTTCCACCTTCCTTGGAGGATTACTCCAGTATGCTCCAGTATGTTCTCCACAACACACAGTTCCCAATTGCTTCTTCTTGATCTGGGCATGCAAAACTTAAGAGGACAGTGTACATAAGGAATGAAGGAAAAGCTGGTTTTGAAGATTTTTTTGAAGTTTCCTTTTCACATGTGCCATTCTCCAAACTTTGAAGCAGATTCCTACTAGCCACAACACCTTCATAAGCTATCTTCTTGGAGCGTTAGAGAATCAGGTGGATTTCAGCCACATCTCTTAACCTGCTGGTCTCACCCACTATGACAACAACTTTAACTAGGACTGGACAGAAAATAAAAAGTTGACATTAAATCCACTTAATGAACTTGAAGGAAATTCTGAAGCAGCAACGCCGATAGATAAATGTGTTGCATCAGTACACAGCCAAATGCTTCCATTTAAACAAGATAGAAAAATGTATTCTTGCATTTGCAAAATAAACCTCTTGAGACACAAAAGCCCCATATTCTTATTTGACCTTGGTGTCATTGAGAAAATGTAATCATTAGTGGCTAGCGTAAGATACACCAGAGAAAAAAATAACTGAACAAAACAAAACAAAAAACCCACCTGCAAATAGACCTTATATCTACCAAGTTTTTTTCCCACAGCACTGATTAAAGAGAACTCCCTACCACACATAGCAATCACCGTTTAAATGAAAAGAAAGTCTGCTTCAAAGACAAGAACTTAAACTTGGAACCAAGAACACTTGTGTTTAATTTTCGTTTATTCAAAGGCTTTGTGTGTGGCCGTGTGCTTGCCCTTTGGTCCTCTGGGCCTCCAACCACCAACTATAAAATGGGGCACCACATTTCCTCAGAGAAGTTGAGAGGCGTTCAGAGGCTACAGGGGGTTGTATCCAAATCAGGCTGACAGATTACCCAGAATGAGCAGCCACCTTTTTTATTCATGCGCTCAGACAGACTACTCACCCAGTTGTTCCTGAATTTTACCCTCCTCAGACCCCTCAAGGTCCCAAAAGTAGAAACTGGCTTACCTATTTCCTGCTACCATCCTTTCATTTCAATACAACGCCTGCTATTAAAAAACAGAGAGGTAGAAGCGGAGGATGCAGCTTCAGAGTCTGCTGGAAACAGCCTGTGCTCTCTTTGGTGTTTCACAGCACATTGCTGCAGTTATCCATCCGACAGGGCTTTTCACAAGACTCCCAGGTATGGACTTTGGGATGGGACAGAAAAGGGTAAACCCATTTTGTGGCTATATTTATTAGTCAATGTCTTCTAATTCTCTTACTCTGCCAAATTAAAAGATTTACTACCAGCACAAAATGACAAATACATTTCTAGATGGATTACATACTTTAAAACAAATCAGCAAGGGAAACTAATTTCCCAGGCAAAATAAAAGCATCACCATTATATTCATTTAAGCCAAGACTGAAAAAGCACACAGAACATGCTGTAGGGAGCAAGTCTGAAGTCTCACTGCCATTCTTCTTTACATATAAAGCTGTTTTTCCTTATGTTAAGAGTCCCTGAGGCACGCACAAATGTCTGCAGAGCCAATCAAAATGCAAATACTCTGGAACAGCCCAGTGAGCAACTACTGCTCGTCACTTTACCACGTTCTTCCTTCTACTGAGGTTTTCATCATTTAATATGTGTGACTTCTCCAGACACTGTGTACTTTGGGCTTAGAGCCCTGAAAGCTTAAGCTATTCTCAACTTAGAAATAACCTGTCATCTAGCTCTTTGGTTTAGTCATTCCTGGCAACTGCTTTATTTTCAGCACACACATGACAGTAAGGGACCACTGTCCTGTGACAGCTACCTCTTCCTGGCCCCAAATAATCTCTGTAGTTTTACACAGTGAAATTAATGAATGGCTGCTGGCTACCCTACCCTCCCACCTTTGCTTTTAGTCATTTAATTTCTGAAGTGGAAATACAGATGTTGAGACAGACGCATGACAGAAAACACTTGCCTCTTGCTTTGAAGACACATAACGCGACAGCAGGAAGAAAAATCCCAAAGCTATGAAGGATCCCAAGTTTCTCAGGGCCAGACACTAAAAACATCTTGCATGGAATCATTTCATCTCTAACATGTTCAAACTTAATTATTCCCGGTAAATTGAGGAGCTGCCTGTTTTTAACAGTTCCTTTCTTAAATCTGTCATTATGTCTTCCTGATTCATTAACCAATCTTATTTCAGAAAGAAGAATCATATCTTAAGAGGAAGAAGGCAGCAAGGTAGTTTTGCATGCCACCAGCCAAGTTAACTACAATATGTATTGCAACTTTCTGTTAAGAGGAACTCAGCTGTGCTAAAGGTTGCCAGTTTATTCTAGCAGATGAGAGGTACAAAGTCTTGTTGAACACATTTTCCTTTTGAGCTACACATGTGATGATGTGTAGAGCACAGCTATTAGCTTGTGTGTGAGAAGGAAGGGCTACAGCACTCTGCTGTCAGGCTGTGTCCCTCTAAATTTTCATTTTCAAGTTTGCAAAAGTAAATTGCATTTTTTTATAGATGACAAAGCTAGCAATGATACCCATGAAAGCTGCATTCAAGCATTTTAGATTAAATGTCATCCAAACCATAATTTGACCTGGATCTGCTTTTAGATTATTAAATTATTGACTTATAATATGTACATTAAAAAAATAATTTGTATTTAAGATACTATTTTTATTTTTGTATGACTTAAAAGACGACAGCTTTAAGACATACTAGAATAAGCAGGGATTAGATTTTAATGTGTTTTCCTTGCTTTTAGTATATAAAAGTTTCACATGATCAACTCTTAGAAAGAATAGCAACTGTCAGGAGTTTTACTGTGTTCTTTTTAACGAGGATGAAGTGGGGAAACATTTATTTATTTATTTTTAAACAGGACATTCATTCATAGAAGAAATCTAAGCATACTACTCACTTCTAGCCTAGGCAGTACAATTAATTATTTCTATTATTTTTGGCCTTTCGCCCCCCCCCCCTTTTTTTTTTTTCTGAGACTGTTTTATTTCCCTTTACATGACCCATTCATCAAGCCTTCTTCCACTGCCACAGAGAGATCACATTCACACACACACCGACCACTTTCCATCAGGTAGAGGTTTTGTACCAACTGCTACACTTCCATCGCAGCTGAAGCACATCCTGGCTGAGATGCAACAGGGATATTCACCCCTCCCCAACCTCTCTCTGCACTTCTGAGGCTTTTAAAGTACAGAGAAGTAAGACCTTCACTGGCAATTTGGGAATTTCAGAAGTGCACACTGATATTTCATTCTTCCTGTATTTTTTTTTTTTAATGTCAGATTCAAACATCTATGCTCTGCAGAAGCCAATTACTGTAGCTTTCATGAAGGTTAAAAGTTCAAAAGGAAAGCTGGTTTCTTCATTTAGCAGCCTCTTTCAACAATTCCGATAAAAAGATGCCAAAGAATGAGAGGATGTGTAGGTACGGCAGCAAGGAGGATGAGGGGATGAGGGCTCATAGCTTTTAATTCTCTTATTTATGACTCCCTCTCTTCCACCAGGTTCTGACCTTACCCTCTTCAGGGGACACTGACCCAAAAACTAACTACCAGAAATGAGAAAAAGCTAGGAGGAACACACATTTCCTGCCGACTTCCTCCACACACACAGAGCAAACAGTCCCCAAAGCACGTTTTTACCCCGAATCCTTTAGGAAAACATGTCCCAGACACACAAGGCATAACCATGAAAATTATACCTCTCCCTCAAGCTTGCAGGCTTACTATGCCTTTTACTCAAAATCCCCTTCCTGCTGACAGATACAAATGAAGCAAGCAAACCTACTCTGTGACATCAAAACTTCCACATGGCCACAAAAGGCTTGTTTTTTTAAAAAAGCATTCACTTTGCACATGAGCATAAGCACCAAAAGTAATACACTGAGTATTATCTTGCATTGGTTTTTCTAATGAAAATACACTGTAACCACAGAAGGAAATGCTTACGGACCAGTAATGAAGGGACTGATTCATATGCCCCAGAGAACAAGTGCTGAACAATGTACACTCAGTGAGATTTCAGCTTTATCCCTTACTAAAATAAAACCACGTGCCTGATCTTTAACCCACTTTGATTAATGTTTTTGCTTTTCAAGATTATGAAAGTAAGTATGAACAGAGGAGTTAGAAGAAAACAATTCATCATGAGAGCCTTATATACCAAATACTAGAACAGCCACCAATCTTACTTCCTCTTTCAAAAAAATGTGTATTTAATAGTTTTGAAGGACTAGAGAGGAAATCCAGTTTGAAAGTCACAATAGTAGGCTGATGCAAAACAATAAAATACTACATCCCAAATGTTAAAATAGCCTCTGCTACTGTACATAGACATCAGTTGGTCATCTGTCAATCCACTAAAATGCCAAATGCATTTGAAAGATATTAAAGTATCAACAAGAAAAAAGGAAGAGTCCTTTGAAAAGGTCAGAGATTTACCGATTCCAAGCTGCACATAAAGAAATCCTCACATCCAAGCAACAACCGTGTGCTTTACATCACAGTATCTTATGTTCCAGACACCTTCCGCACCAGAGTCTTTCACTGGAATGCAAATCTGGATTAAAGTCACAATGCAGCACAACGTTTTATCCTTTCAGCCGAGTCCCATTCCAGATGATATTTGTTCTACATTACCAAGTGTGTCACATTTTCCATGGGGCATTCAGGAAACTCCTAGCACAGAAATAATGAACGGGATGTTGCAGGTCAGGATAGAGCTACACGCACTGAACGAGAGCATTTGAGGGAACAGGGAGGGACACGCCTTACACAGACTTTTATGGTTCCAGTCCCTACACTTTTCAGAGTTCGTATTTGTGGGATAACCAAAGTTCGTATGCAGCTCTTGCTTGGCCAGAGCTGTCCCTTGGTTTTACAAGAATTCAATGCCCCAGCCAACTCTACAGGACCCTGGCAACCCTGAGGCAGCTGTGACAGCTTCAGCCCATCCCCCCTTCAGCCCACCTTGGACTGTCTGCACACCCAGCATTTGCACGTCTGGCAGTCAACCCAAACACAGGACAACAGGCCTGTCGTTTTGGTT
Organism: Tyto alba; assembly: GCF_018691265.1. Lineage (NCBI taxonomy): Eukaryota > Metazoa > Chordata > Aves > Strigiformes > Tytonidae > Tyto > Tyto alba. Next base: position 10,043,904 of record NW_024881322.1, read on the forward strand.
TTTTGAACATTTCTGCTAATAAAAATATCACTGCTCAGAAGTACCTCTGTAGATTACATCTGCTCTATTACTACATTACTACTGTCCTCTGCCTGGAAATATCTGGAGCATTAATATTCCTGCAGGAAGAGGGTAGCTCCACAGAACGCAAGAGCAATATGTTGAAGTTTCCCCTACCCACAGGGGTTCATAAGGTGACGCTTACCTCCTCACGGGATCCCTCCTAGGTAGGAAGGCCTCTGCACAGTACTCCAGCTGGAACAAAACTTATACACCTTCCTGAACCATCTCCTGGTAAACCCCACGCTCCCAACTCTTGATGGATTCCACATAAGGACAGGTGCTGTGGGACCACAACCCTCATCCTCCCCTAAGCCATGCTGGCTGTAAGAGAAAGGAACCACTGAGAACCTTATTTCTTTAAGGAAACGCTGAAATGTAAAAACCAGTGGAACTACTTGAAGAACAGCAAGCTCCTGAGCACTGCTCTCGCTTAATAAAGTGGTCACCTTCGTTTTACAGCAATGAAACCCCAACAAGCATCTGCAGCAGCATGCTTTTCTAGCTTCCCTATTTCAGAGCTGGTTTTATTCATCAGACTTTCCACATGGTAATCCTAGAAGAGCAATTCTAATGCAATACTTTCAGCATCAAATTGAGAGGCCTAATTTGTGGGCACAGCTGTGGTCTGTTATCTGTACTTCATCACTCCAATTCAGCACAACACAAACTCCATAATTCTTCAAACTCCGACATGCCTCTACACCACAACAGCAATTAATTTGCCTCTTCCAGCCTATGCCATTAAAATAAAACTGTAACATACCACAATCTGAAAATAAAACAAATTCAGTCCCAGCCCTACCCAACCTCTTCATAATTTAAAGAAAACCCCTGCAACTTCAGCATTTAAGAACTGGGGCTTTTGTCAGAAATTATTTTTATTCATATGCTTACTTTTAAAGTTTACTTATAAATCTGAAGCAGGAACTTCACATTAGCACCTAAACTACACCATTAGCTAAACTTTTTACAGGGACTTGAAGAAAAAATTCCACCTATGGTCAAAACAAACATAAAACTTACTGAAATGTTTTCATATTGACCTGGAAGTAAAAACGAAAACCAAAAAACCAACAACTATTGCACTTCAAAGAATTGAAGATTAAATGGCAATTTCAAAGACAATTCAGTCTAAGAAATATGACCCTATAAATTTGTGAATAGGGGGTTCATTTGATAATGCCTTCATTAGGTGAGCTAGGGTCATTAAAGCCTTTTCCTGATAACACAGTAATTGGCCTTTCATATCAAGGAAAAAGGTTTTCTTTCTTTCATTTGTAAAGAAGTCAATGGTTTTTACAAGTCCACCCAACAGTAAAATAACATTAAATCAGATGGAATAACACTTCCTCGTTACATCATAAAAAGAAATCTCACTTCAAAGTAAAAATGATTTTAGAATTTAAATTAGTAAGAGTTTTTAATCAAAAAGGAAATTCACATTAAAGCCACTCTGATTTTATTTTAACTTTTATTCAGTATGCTTACTCAGCTCCATTCTCTTCTCCTGGAAGCTAGTTCACATTTGTACACTTATATTCCATATGCAGCATAGGACAAAACCTTTGATATCCCCCTTAGTGATAAGACTAGCAGACCACGCAGGAGTCTAAGAAGAAACACACCACTTCCAAAATAAAACTGCATTTCAAAGTAATTAAACATCCCATGTGTGTGTCAGACATACCACTCAAGAAGCTCAGTGATTCAAGAGTGACCTCAGAATACAAACCCTGCTATAGGAAAGAGCCTAAATATGGCACGCGCCTCTTCATAACAGGCACACTGCTCTGCAAAATATTAAGGCATGCCCTCCTAGTTCGCTGGACCTCCCTGAGTTTTCCTGAGGCTTAACCAAATAGTAAATGCAGCTTCAGCAAACCTCAGAGTGGTTCTTCTAAGTTTTCCTAGAGGCCCTTTGTGAATTAACTGTGTAAGACAGAAAGTGCTTTTCAGACTTTGTCTTTCCCTTCCCTTTCTGCTGTGACAGGTGTATTCTAAAGGCACCTAAATCCTAAAGTTTGCTGTCCCCAGTAACTAATCAGGAACCAAGAACTACTTTCTCGGCTGGTATTCATTCTCTTCACTACTAAGATGACTATATAATCTTGCTGCTTAAAAAAAAAAAAAAGATAGATATTGTTTCATTAATTCATTTTACATGGCAATTTTAAATGAACTATTGCTACATGCACATTGCTATGCACCAGAGCAAATTCACATGGGTAACCAATTAAAACAAGTAAAACCTAAATGAAACAGTCATTTATCACTAGAGATTTAAACAAAATTTTTTAAAAAAAAGAGAACAACAACATACACAAAAAAAAAAGAAAAAACACCAAAACCAACCCCTATAAACCAACCCCTACCAGCCTTCCAGAAACAAGCCTCAGATCATAACTGTAATACATAACAAAAGTTGAAATTCAGAGGCAACAGTTTTATTGCACGTTATAAAATATGTCTCCAGACCATATGTTACTTGACTCACTCCTCCCATAGGCAACAGCCTTCTTCCTTCTTTTGCTTTATCATAATGCTCTTTACTCTTCAGATACCAACCACCCTTTTCTATCATTGATACAGACCTAAGCAAGTTCAAAGCACATGTTCTTTAGCTTGAATTTAGCTTTGATGTCTGCTGCTTGTAATTCACAACAGAAAACAGTTTTTTGCAACTTGGATTGTTTACCTTCTCCAGCTACACCAATTATACTTAATGAGAGTTATTACCACCATAGACAAACCTTTTTTTAATGCAGTCATTTAGCTTCATGAGCTCAGGCTTTTAGAATAGCATCAAGAGTTGGTATTTGCAATAAAACCACAGGAGTTAGTTTCACTGCTAACTTCTAGTGACCTCAAAGTCCTTCATAAGGATGTTCTGGAACTTCCCAGTTTACATGTTATTGGCATATGCTATTAGGTTTGCAAATATATATCATTACCCAGGTACAAACAAGTTCTGTGACTTGTCCACAGGCTTGTGTCCACTGCAGCAGCTGAAGTGCCAATTTGCACATCATCCCTGTACTGCCCTCCACAAAATTACTGATACAAGACTGCTCATGATATAAACTGTGCAGCTGGGGTGCAGAGTTTCAGGGCACAGACTAAAGTTGAGGTAAATATGTCTCCTGGTTTGGTAGCCTATCTAAGTTTTGATGAAACATGAAGGACCTCATGCATCCTTAAGAGTCCTATCACATAGGAAGAGGACTCTACATCAACTGCCAAACGTAACATTTACTCATATGTAACTTCGGAATGCGGCAGCCCAACATGTGTTCCTGCCCTGTAGATCCGGGTGCAGATTATCTGCATAAACTCTGCTGATAAGATCTTCACACCAAGGTCACGAAGAAAGTCGCTAGAAGAGCTTAAAACAGAAAATAAAAGTAAATTTCTTTGCCCTTAGTTTCCGTAAGGGAAGGATTTCACTGCTTAACTCCCAAATTCAAGGACTGTGCTACAGACCATAGGAGCAACTTCTTACATACACAGCAAGGAGTGCAAGAATCAAGAGAGATACAAAAGGAGACCAACTAACTACTGAAATGTGCAAAGTCTTTATTTCTTTAAGATATTGCATAGATTCTGAAGATGACTAAGAATTTTATTCATGAAAAATCAACCTCAAATAACTCAAAGAACATTCAGCGTGGGAGGTTCTTTTGCAAAAATTAAATAGCAATTGTGATGAAATAGTATCTTCTGCCGAGTTACCAAAGAATTTACATTTTGCTCACGCTCTTACCTAACTGTATATAGCCAAGAACCATACACAAGGGATACTAGCCAATTTGTTATCTTAAAATGTAGAGTTATTTCAAAAATGGGGGGCAGAAGACTGGGAAGCAAAAGGAAGGTTAATTTTAAAAGCCATCTCAGGGCAAAATTCTTATTTCAGAGCTATCAAATAGATTTAAACTCCAGTCCACATCCGCTGCAGAGCTGTACAAAGCCAATTTTAGCAATATTTCAAAAAAATGCTAAGTACAGAGCGTGTTGGAGCTACTTGTATTCAAACTAGTTAACACTGACTTACCTGTACCACAGCTGATTACTTAGGATTTAAAACACTGTGTCTCAAAAGTGCTGCCAGGAAATGACAATAAAGACTATTAGCAAAAAACACTATTTGCTAAATATGCTTTATAGAATTCTTTCCTTCTCCCTCACCTGTGCTATACTCATACGAACTTGGTTTTAGTAAGTAAAGCTATCAGGTCCTTTTCAGGTACACCATCTAGTTGTTTCATGAACATCAGCAGGTCAACAGTTACAGCTCTTCCAATACTGTCATTAAAATATATGTACTTTAAGGATTTTAGTTTCCAAAGCTGTTGATACCTTTTAGAAATGAAAGAAAAAAAAATTAAAAGAACAACTATTCAGTGTATGTAATAAGTTAAGTAGCTGGTTTTTAAGGGGCTTAACTTTACCACGGAATTTACCGTCTCTTACGCATTCAACCTCAGCCTGAGGGAACCTTTCTTTTCTGTTGTCATATTGCAGTAAATCCAAAAGGCAAAAGAAACCACAGCTATATCCTGGTTTCTCTTTAAAAATGTATAAAATCAATTCTCCTATTTAAAAGGCCTTTTGCTTAGCATTAAAACAATACATTTGTTCAGTTGAAGAGATCAAACACTGTCTAACTCCATCGGTTTAGGACAATGTGCTATTATGCTTCCAAGTCACATGTAGCACATATCAAATGAAACGTCAGAGAAGCAAGGCATTTAAATGCATATTTGACATACTTTTTGCAACTCAGTATGTTTCACTTCTCAGTGGGGCTGTGGGAGAGGAAAAGGTTGGTTTCTTACGGATTTGAGTGCAAAGGCATCACTTGGCAATTCAAATTATCAGACGTTACAACTGCCCACTGCTAGATGCTGCCACATATGGGGAAAAGGCATGCCAGAGATCACCATTCTGCATATTCAGAGGCAGTGCTTACAATCACGGTCTGTCTCCTCATATAGCAGCATTATACAGCCCTCACGCTGCAATGCCAATATGAGTAATTTGTCATGAAACTTGCAAGCCATTCATTCTTATTTGTGCATAACAACATTTACTATTCTCAAGTACCCCATGTCACTGGATTTATATCAAGCCTTGAACAATGAATAAAAAGCAGTGTCGTTTGAAAGGTTCAAAGCTGCTGCTGCCATTTTGCAAACCAACTTCTACAGTGTTAGGTTCTGGTCAGTCCAAGCAAGTTTTCTCTCACATTTTGTCTCTACTTCTGTAAGGGATAAAAACCCCCATATTTACCATCTGTTGATTAACGTGTGCATACATCCTTCATCTAAGAGTTTGCAAAAAATAGCACACATTTTAACTTACACAAATACACTAAGCCAGGTGCAGCAAAAGCAGATGTAGATGCCTGAACTCTATGTTACATTAAAACTACAGTTTGCGTCTGTCATAATTTTACAGAAAAATAACTATACTCATGGGTAAAGTTCCTGTAAATCATTCATTTTCTCCAACTCCACCCTCACCTCTACACAAATGCACAAAGCCAAAGACAAACTTCAGATTTCCACTTGGATGCTAATCAAATACCACCACACAGCTGTTACTTAGCATTTCTCATATGGAGGCCTTTTAGTCCCTTCGAGGATATCAAAATAATTACTGACAATTTGCAAATGAAGTATGTGAAGACCAAGTTGGGTGGTATCAGTAAGTGGAAAGACAGAGTTGGTCAACCTGAGAATGCTGACATGAATGTTCTTGTGTACAAGAAATAAAAACTATGAATTTACACTGAACTGGCTAATGTCATCTACTACTCATTTGAACGGGTCTCCAATTTGCCTACAAGAAAATAAGGAAAGCAAGTGCAAATAGACTTTCGTAAAAGAAGGTTAATAAGATTACATTAAACTTCTACAGGTATTTGAGTAAAATTGAAACACCTTTAATTTGATTTAATGTACTTAACTGAGGAGGTAAAGAAACTAAAACTAAAGACACTTAAATTCTGTTTAGAAGTCCTTGTGTAGGAGCACTATGTAATTTAATCCACTTCCAAATCATATCTTAATCCAGATTAATTTTTCCAAGTGTTCCTATGTAGATAAACCCTCAGCATATGCTAAATGAATAGGCAGCTTTATCAAAGAAGATAAACTCACTTATACTCAAGATAATAGATTGAGATTAGTGATGAGTTGCTGGTGACCTATAAATTCACCTTATGACATGCCAATATCCCACTTACATACCCTTAGGTAACAGAATCCAGATATCCTTAATGTCAGGTTCAACATTCCCCATTTACTGAAAATTAAATCTTTATTTTTGAGCTTGGAGCAAAATGCATTTTCAAATACAGTCTCAACCAGATCTCTCCATTTTATTGTCCCTTAAATCTAAAAGGAAGATTTCACATATGACATCTGATCTTTAATCTACCATTGTCAAGATTGATGGTTGCCTACAGATGGGTTGATAAAGCTTATTTCATTTAATTTCATGTAGATGTCTTAACTTCAGTCAAATGAAACGCACCTCCTTCACAATCAAAGTTTTCCAGACTTTCTTGAGACTCAATGATGTCTTGCGGGAGGTTTTGGGAGGGCATGAGAAGTAGGCTGACTCTTCTGTGTGCAAAGCTTCCTCTCACATATATAAAGACCATATGTGCAAAACCCTTCACCAAGACAACCCAGTTCTCTCAGTATGAGAGGCAGACAGCAGCTTACAAACTTGTTTGGAAAATGCAGAAGGACTCTGGCTTGAGGTTCTGAACATTTCGCAGTGCCCAACCACAGCCGGAGATGTACTTCTTCCTAAACTCCTGTTCCCATGAGAGCCACTACCCCACAGCAAAGCCATGGAAACTGTTCTGTGGGTCAGGTGTTGCGTGCAGCCCACAGCCAACCACCCCACATAACCCACCCACCACCTTACAGTGAAGTGGGCCTCGGAGGAAGCCCACACCAGCAGCCACAGGTGAGACGAGAACTGAAACCAAGCGAAGATGTTCTACCAGGCTTCATCACCGGTCCCCCAGGTAGGGGAAGAGATGGCTGCTCTACCCAATCCAAGGGAAAAGGGGTCAGTGGGCAAAGCTGGAGGGGAAGGCAAGGAGGCTCGGGTATTAAAAGTGGCACAAACTAATGCCCAGCAGGTTGGTATCTGAAGTCTTGGTCTTGCTGTGAAAAACCTACGTTCCCAATATGGTCAACTAATGAAAGTAAAACGCTTACAAAATTAAAACAAGTTGTGGAAGCTTGTGCAGAAGACTATAAACTGTGTTTTCACTAAGATTTTAGCTTAAGTTAGTTAAATTAAGAACCCACCCTTTTTCATAGTTAATTCAAGGATACAGATGAAACTAGAAATGCATCTCTTCCCACTCCGATCACCAACCCCCACAGAAAAATATTTAAATAGCAGAGATTTGTAATCTAGAAGAGAGAGCAATATTCTATGAAGTATCATCTAATTTAAATAAATCTCTCTCATTAATTTAAAGGCATTCTAAAACACATCATCACTACTTTGCTATTTACTTGCTATTTCACACTATATCTCCCAAACATTAGGATACATCTTTTATAGACACAAATATATAATCGTAGATTTATGGTATTCAGTCAAATAATGTATTAGCAATTGTATATTTATTCTGAATATCAGTAAAATATTCTGTAGCTATGCAGCTGCTTTTCTGCTACAGCTCCATTATCTATGTATTCTCTACTGTTTGCAAGTCACAGAATTCCTGAATATTTTAACTGCATACATGCAAATAATCTTTTTCCTTCTAAGTTCTTACGTGGGTCATTATTACAGAACTAAATGCCCCTCAACTCTTCATGCATTTATTCTCACAGTGCCTCTCTCAGACAGCAATACTAGACAGCATTAGCTACTAAATCAATAAAAAACTAGTAGGTAATCACATAAACCAGAAGCATTCAAAATGTAGAGACTACAGGAGCAAAATCAGCATTTGAATGGAACCATGATATAAATTTACTCAACTTTACTCTTGTGACATACGAGGATGAGCCTCAATCGTTCAAGAGAATAACTTTGGGTTGGAAAGGTCAGAAAGATGCAATTCCCCACAAAACATGCAAGCAATCTAAATGTGAAGTACATTCACCCTTGTGCCTATTAAACATAACCTGGAACAAAATCTGGGGTGAAAACAGGATAAGCATATGCAATTTAACTGAATATATGCAAGCTGATAACCCAGAGAAACTGATTCTTTTTTTCCATCGTATGCCTGGAATAACTACTTAACTGTAGTGAAACAGAGATGAGTAACTCACAGCCAATGGCGTATATACACTATAACGTGTAGCAGACACGACCAGGACTGTTCACTGCACAGAACACAAAGTATTTGCAAATACTTCTGTCACATCAAGAGGTACAAGAACAACTTTTGAACCTGATGAATTACAATCCCACTGCAATAACAAGCCAGTCCCTCTTTCCTGATACGATACTTTGAGATTAAACTTGGAGCGCATTCACTCTCTGACCAAACAAGATGGCATTTTAAACACACAGTCCTCTAGAGTAAAAATGGTGTAAGTGGTGGGGAACCACAGAAAGTTCACATGGGATGAAATAGCCATTAGCACAGGCGGCCTGACAAGGCGCAGATGCTTCTTAAAACCTTTGGCTAGATCTTCGCATAAAGATAAATACTTCGCATAAAGATAAAGATAAATAAGATAAATAAAGCTGCAGTCACACTGTGATTTCACCTTCTGTGGCATATGGCCATCACTTTGAGGCTAAACCACTGGAAGAAAACTCCCATGTGGAGGCCAGATACGGCCATCCCTCCACAGGCCAACCAAGATGTGACCGTGATACACGCTTGCCATACAACTTGGATGTAGTTGTAGTGTCCTAAGAAGTTTCCAGTTCAGTGTGGACTGACCTTCCTCCCCCAGGCTTTTTACAGTGAATGCTGCTGACCCAGGCTCCCGCAGAAGAAGAAAGCTGATTCCAATAGCAAGCCAACTGGGAAGAAGCAGAAATGCATAGCACTGCCTGATTCGGAGCTGTATGGAAGATAAGGGTAGGGAGATCAGTCAGCTCCCCAAAAGCAACTATCCTGAAGGGACCAAGTTTATCCACACTGACCAGTTGTCTTCATAGTTTTAAGGAGCTATGTAATGTAAGGTATAGTGCCATCCAAGCAGCACTGGAACGATAACCTATCTTTAACCTCAGTGGAATAACCAGTCTAAAAAAAGCAAGCATGACAAACAAAACAAAGCCAAAAAAGCCCCAAACATAGACCTATAATCAAATCTACCTGTAAGTCTGATTCAAAGTGTAGTTTTCCCATGCTAGACTGCACTGTGTAAATGCTGCTTTGCAAGGTAGGTAAAAAGAAATAGGCAATATAAAAGACAAGTGTATGCAATTTGTGTAAAAACAGGCTATTACAGGGATATAAATTATTTGATTTGCTATTTATTAAGTACCTGTAAAGTACTCAGTATTACCCGTTACAAAGAAAATTGTCTTGTACTTTAAGAAACTGACAATCTAAATGACAAAAGGGAATAGACAAGGTGCAGTGAGAAGCCAGTGATGAATGAGGAATATTTTGATTATGTTTTGAATTTGATTGCTTCCTGTCAGCACCTCTGAGCTAGAGTTCTTGCTACATATTTGCTGACACGTGGGCAAGCGTGGCAGAGCAGAGTATTGGTAAGGCGTTTCAGACACAGAAGCAGCACAGATAAAGCCAAAGTCAGGATGAGACAAAAAAGACAAGTTTGGAATCACTATTAATGCAGGGACGAAAAGCATGAAGAATGCCTTAAGTAATCGGAAAAAGAGCTTAAGATGAGGAAAGAAAACTGCAGGAACCTGATACTTAGAATATGAAGTTAAGGCAGAGTTGCTGCAAGAAATCACAGCTGAAGCTGATGTAATGGTAGAAAGATAGACGAGAGCAACACTGCTTTACAGAACTGTTAGAAAAAAACAACATGGTTATTCAGGAGATCCATCTGATGAAGGCAGGTGATGAAGAAATTCAGTATCAGCTGCTCAGCATGATGCAAATAGTTATGCAGTCAGGAAAGAAAAAAAGGATGAGTAATTTTTATGGCCAACCTCTCAGCCTTGGGAGCACATTCGTTACTGGAAGTCCAACATGTCATGCTTCTTTACAAAGTTTGTGTGTGACCTAGCCAAGAGATCCTTTGGCAGTGTGAAAACACTGCTGTCACAGATGGGCTTCATACACACAGGGGTTTCTTTTATTATATGTGTTCTTTCCTCCCCACACTCCCCCCAAATCTTCAACCTATATCAGCCTTCAAATTTCTTTTTCCTTTTTTCATCCCTTACAAACATAAGAGAGAATATGACATTGTTTGTTTGTTTTCTTTACTTGATAGGAGACTAGTTTTTCTCCAGTTTGGTGGTACTCCAAGTGAAAAGGACAGCAGATACACTCTTGGCAACTGTACAGGGTGGTTTTTTTGTTTTTCCATAAAACATTTCACTGTGCCAGCTTTCTGAGTAAGCTCAGAAATAATATACTTTTTCTGACAGATGACAGCAGAATGTAGTTAATAAACAAATTAGACCCATATGAAAAAGTGATTCATACACAATGTCATTATTCCAAAGAATAAGGTAGTACATGGCTACCAAAGAGGCCATCCTTGTAGATAAGCCTTCAAATGAAAATGTTTCCCTGGACTTGTACAAAGCTCTTTTTCCAGCTCTTCAGCACTTAACCTCTGCTGTGCAAAACTCTTCTAGCAACAGAAGAATTCTTCTTACAATGAAGCAGGAAGGTCCAACATGAAGCTAGTCAAACAGAACTGTCTCCTCACAGCACCCCACAGACTAAGAGGTATCATAAGGTTTCACTGAAACCATATGAAAGCAGAAAGAGTTTGAGAAGTTTCAGATAATTAATTGGCGCTTTTTTTTTTTTTCATTCAAAAAAGAGATGCAAACAAGCATACAAATCTGTTATCGTAGCAACACTTTCACTGTAGGATGTAGAAATCATGGTTTCCTCCTAAGTCTGGCTACAGTACAAAAGGTTGATAACATGCACACACGTGGTACAGTTCGCACTAAGGACAGAAGGATTTGCTAGCTAGCCGGCTTCAAACACTAGTATAGCAAAGGGTTTAAATCAGACAGCAGAAGGGCTCTCAGTACATGTAGAGGATCCCCCTGTTATAGGTTTTTCATCCTGAGACCTCACAGGCACACGCTCAAAGCAAGTAGCTGCTGCTGGCACCATCAGCCAGAACACACGCACGCTTGCGATTTTACGACAAACGGATGTCACATCCAGAAGGAGTGAATTTCAAGACACCATACGCTACACAGAGAAAAGTTTATAAACAAAACCCCTTGTCTCTTCCCCCTTCTCTCCCCCACATCAGCAGCTCTGGGTCCATCTCCAGAGGAGGAAGGGGCTTGATGCAGAAAGCCGAAGAGACGGGCAGGGTGACGGGGTAGGAACAGGAACTCTGACAGACAGGGGAGACTGGCCGCAGCGACAGACTCGGCTTCTGACCCGCTTTACAAACTTGGCCAAACTGCTTCTTGGTGCCACTGCTCCTTTCCCAGACTCTCTGACCTTCTGCAGTGAGGCCAATATCTTCAAGGAAGTGACTGCCTCTCACTAATTATGGAGAGAAACAGCCTATAGGCTTGAATAACACCTTAGTAAAAAAAGGGGGCTGATTCTACTAGGATCTGCCATGCCAAGAATAAAACCATCTTTTCACTTAAATAATGAAGAATACCCACACAGTTAAACCTGTTAATAGTCTTTAAAAATACGTACAGCTGAAAGAGTGGCATGTTGCTCTCATTCACAAGTTTGCTGTATCCTTACTGACGCCTACAATCTCCCCTAAAGGTCTATTTACAGAGGCATTTCTCCCAGCGTCCAAGTTTTCCGTTCATGCCCTTTCTTTCCCCTTCTCACCTGCTTTATCCCCTCCTCTAGCAGAGCCCCTCAGTCACATTAGGCAAACTATTTGCGATGTGACATGGGGAGCTGATCCAAGCCTCAAGTGAGCAGAAAAATAATCTGAAAAACAAACAATTTATTTTTAACTTGGATAGGTTCCCTGACTGATCTTATTCCCTACCACAACAGGTGTATCAACACACCTGAGGATGAAGTGGAGCAAACCAAGCTGCAACTATTGCTGACAAATGTATCCATTAGTAGGATAGGAATGTTTTTAAAAGATTAATATTGGAGTAGGGGTTCTCGCACTGGGGAACTCTTTAAACATCATAAAATGGACTTAATACATATTCCTTATGTTGTTCACAGTTTCCTTTGCCAGTTTGGCTAATTATACGATATTTAAGTTTAAACATATGTTGCTTCCCTTGCAGTGAATCCTCTCCTCCTACATGATACAGCAGTGAAGTCATCTTGCTGACTTCAAGCCGAATCCTGCACCCTCTCAAGTAGGTGGGCACTTTTAGTTCATCTAGAAAGCAGTCCAGCCCTGAGAGCACAGTGATTCTTGTTGCAATAGGCTACCAGGAGCTCTGCCACCACAAACATCCTGAAACACACCATCCAGGTACCACACATTAAGGAACCAACATAACTGCCATCATCCTGGGCATATGGTTCTTAAAACATGTAAGAGACACTCAGGACGCATCTGCATTAGTGTGAAAGGTGAACCAGCAGACCAGAGGCTTTTACTCTCCTTCCTTCCATACCAATTGACTTTAATATTTTTCCTTTTTTTTTTTTTAAAAAAAAAAAAAAACACAAAAAAAAAAAACAACACAAGACATATATGAAAGAAGAAAATTCCAAATGGAAGGAAGTGGCAAAAGACTAAGCCAAAAAAAGTATTTAGAAGGGCAAAAAATCTTGCAGCCCTTTATGAACTGTCATGTGCTGCAGACAGGAAAGTCTCTTTCAGTTAGTGTGTTCCACATTATGAGTGCCTTTAGTAAGCAGAGCAGCCGAGTACGCCACAATAGCTGTGTTTCATTAGCTTAGCATAGCAGAGTATAGGATTTAAAGGGAAAAGACAGCAGCTGAAAATAATTGCATTAAATTAACATTAACCCACAAACCCAGAATAGGCATATAATATTCAGGACTGTTACAGAAGCAGTAACTCAGAATTAATGTCTGTAAAAGATGAATAATCCTGCTCTGACTGGGATTCAAAATCCTAAAGGACGAAAGTTCACCTCAAATAGTGTTCCCCAAGGATGGGGAGGGGGGGGGCAAAGAGGAAATAAAGGAAGGCATGGCCTAGTTAAAAATATCAGTAGGTAGGAACACAAACTGTAAAAAGATGTGGTTCCCAAAGGACTAACATTTTTTATGGTTTATACACACATTCCCACACATTCCTTCTCAAAAAGGACTTTGAAAATAAATCTAATTTTAAGAACTGTAAATGAAATAGACATGTGAGAATTTAAACACTTAGGGCAGAAAAGACCAAAACCTCAGAGACTAGAGCAAAAAAGGCAGCCAGGACTGGAGTAGACTAAAACACAGCCAGCAGTGACAGATATAATTCAATTTGAGGATGTACTTTACAGCAGTCCATGAGTCTTGATGCCACAAGGGCTTAGAAAAGAACAGTATCGCCAAAAAAAGGTACTTAATAAATCTAACTGTTAAAATGAGAGAGACACACGACAAACTCAAGGTTTGTTCAAATTGAAGAGGGAGTTTATGCTAAGCACGGGGAAGGGAACTAATTATTTAAAACATCAGAAAGATGCTGAGTTACAGCACCTATTCATTTCACGTATGAACAGGTGCCAGAAGTAAGCAATGGTACTACTGACCGGTAGGAATAACAAAACTCCCAAGTTCTTTCTCCCAGTTCCAGCTGGAAAAAACTGCCTGGTCAGGTCCTTGGCTAGCTACAGGTCAGAAGGATGGACTAAGCTACCAGCTGAGGTCTCAGGAAATCCACAGTAGAAGCTACTATTAGGTCAGCTCTGAAGATGACTTCACCAGACCTGGTGCCTCGTTAGCCACTGGCCATCTGAATTTACATGTCTCCTCCAATTGGAGATGAGTAACAAATTCTACTTAATGAGCCAGCCAGCATTTGGAAACAATTAACATCATATTTCCCTTAACCATCATGTTCAGGGAAGTTTTTACTTCCCTTCTGCATCCCTGTAGAATTTAAAATTTTTATAAATGAGATAAAAAAAAAAAAATGTGGACTTTATAGTTACAGCAAAACTAACCTGTATGGGTTCATGCTTTAGGATGTTTTTAAGCTCCAAAAGATTCCCTACCAAATACATAAAATTAATTTGCAATCCATCCCTACTGGACAGTAAAAAGTTTCTTTTTCAGTTGAGCTCCCCAGTAAGGCAAGATTTTATAACTCTCCCTCTGTATTTGTCTACCATCTACACAGCACTAGCCCACATGGACACACGGCATGTGCTTTTGTTAAGTCTCCTTCGTTAGCAGTATTACCCCCCAATTCTGCTATTTTATTGTATGATCAGCACAGGACTGCCTAAAAGTAAATAAAATATAGTGCTTCATTGAAGTTTTGAAGCTTTTGTGTTTAAAGTAAGTGTTCCCAAATATTTTTGTTTAAACACTTGAATGAAAATGTTAGAGCAGCTCAAATCTCACTTATCTAGAAGACTCTTTACTCTGATGGCGAAGCTTTGTGTACTAAAATCACACTCTACATGTTTCAGAGTAGAAGTCAGGTAAGTTATGAGATGGCAATCTGTTTTTAGCATAACTTTCAGCTTTCAGGCCTTTCATTTAATTCTTCTTTACAAAAGCGAGAGATGCTTTTTCTGCTATCTTTGTCTAACCAAGCAAAGCAGAGAGCTTCTCTGCGAGCAGCAGGGCTAAGGCAAACGCACCTGAATCCCTGGTGCACATTTCCCGTTGTTTAATAAGGCTCACACTGGAGTCTTTCCCTTAGGAAACTGGATAGAGCAGAAACTATTTTCACAAAAACTGTCTGCAGTTTGCATCTTTGGGACCTCTATTGCTCTGCTGACTTGGTTTGAATCAGGTGACAATGTAAAAGTTACTGTCGTGGGGAAAAGGGAAGAGAGACACAGATCCCACACATATAAGCAACAGAATCTGCTGCTGTTTCTAAGGGTCCCAAGCTAAAAATTGAGAGGGTGGGGGGGATGACCCAACTTTTGAAATAGGAGCCCTTCTTCCTCTCCATACTTAATACAACATTTTGCCAGCAGAAATCCAACCTAAAGCTTTGGCTTACAAATGCTGGAAATATCAAGTAAAAGACAATTTCACCTGAGGTTCTCTTTTATATGTGATTTCAGTTAATACTTCCATTTCATCATACAAGATCTCCTTCCAGCCCCAGCAAACCATGGCATTTTTGATCAACCTTATCATTACCGAATTTTTCAAATAAAGATCTGAAGTTAAACAACTCTATAGCTGTTGTTGCTCATTCTTACATTTCCATCAGTTATTTGCATACTCATCCCCACTCTGATTTAATCTTTCCTTCCATGATTGCTTAAGTCTACATAGAAAATGAGAACAGTAAATCAAACTAAGCACTTGGCAGGCACATATTGGTGAGATCACAGCAAGATCCTAGCATAGAACAGGCCCTCTCAAATGGAAAAGGCTCGTGGAGTTCCCGTGCAGCTCGAGTAACCATCATCTGACCCAACGAGCAGTACCAAGATGGACACAGCCCTCTGGAAACCGGCTGGTAATGGGGCAAACACCTGGGGAGGTGACAGAATTGGCATCCAAAGCTGATGTGTCACATTATGCGATCCAGTCATATTACTGAATTAATAAAACCAGCACAGAGCAGAGCTTTTTAATCTAATCACATGATGGAGCTCAGAGGTAAAATGTGAGAAGTGGGGGTATGCCAAGTCCCCATTAAAAGGTAAGCTTGAATACAGAGAGAGGGTTTAATTTCTCTGATTTTCAGTTCTCTGACTAAAAAAAAATAAAAGGTTTTATGGGATAGAAAAACAAGGTATTGTTTAGAGAAGGTGTACTTGGCCCAAGGACAATAACAAAAGAATTACTTGAAATGTGTTTGTGATTCATCGTGGTTCAATAACTTCTCATGAATGCTAATGCGTTTCAGAGAGATAGAAAGGCTTGTGCAGGTGTGACAGAAACAATTAGTCAGATATTAGTAAGCTGCTGGCTTCACTGGCAGCCACACTGCTGAAGCTGTATGCTAGGTAAAGGGTCTGCCAGTAACTCTCCGTGCACGGCTGATATTTAAGACCGCCAGAATAACCAGGACAACAAATTATAGCTGCAAACATTTATTTCTTTTTCCTCATTTTGCCTGTCTCCATAGTAAAATTTGTAGTGAAAGCAAAATGCTACATGCTTAAGTCAGTGCAGGTCCTCTTCAGGAACGAGCGTAAGGAAAGAATCTAAATTAAACCAAAAGCACCTAAACTAATCTAAACAGTAACTCACCACCTTTCTTCTCCAAGACCTTCTAAAGCGGTGCTTATTTCAGAAGAAGTGCATCTACATGGATCTAACTACATCGACCAGAACAGGCTGGCTGGTTTAACTTTAAACTTCATCTTGCTTTAGTGTAACTACTCCCTCCACCAGTAGCTTTATAGCAAGCAATAAAATTTTATTCTCTTTTAACACTCTGGAGATCCGCTTATTTCCACAGGTCTTCCAACAAAATGTAGAGAAAATTTTCAAATGTGTTGCCTGTTGATACCCAGCATCCTTTTCTAACACAGAAGCCAGAACAGCATGAAAGGCTGCTCAATTTCATTCATTTTCAGCTTTCAAGAAAATACACTATGATCCCTTAATTACAAACGATGTTCAATGCTTAAAAGGGGACCCCCTCAACAGATACTTAGGAAACAAAACCCAGCACCCAGCATTTCCTAAGAGCAACAACACAAGCCAAGCAATCATGCTCCAGCAACTGCAAGCCAGCGGTGTGCTTCCAGCACCGAGGAGCAGTCGGGCTTTGGCTCCCTGCCTCACTACACACCCGAGACACCCAACTGCTGCAGCATAACGCTCATCCTTACTACGAGACAGACATTACCATTTTTGCAGCATAGTGGATTTCTGAAATGAATAGAAAATAATCCACTAGTGGCTTAATTTATTGGCTTACAAAATTCTCAGGGTCAAAGGTCAGTGAAATGAGATGAAAACCATTAATCCAGCAGACTTCAGACTCTTTTTCTAAAGAGCACAGCCATATGCCTGGGTCCTTTACCCAACCACAGTTCCCATTAAATTTGCAGGAACTCAGCTTCCATCTACAGTTTAATGGCTAATTCCTTAACATTCACAACCATTAAAAAAATAAGCAAAGACCCTACTGCCCTACTGTGCTACCATACTGTATGTTCACACACGTGTGCATGGATATAAAAGCCAAATACTTTGATTAAAATAATGCCTTCTGAATGCAAATTACAAACTCTTGTCTCCTAAACAGCAAAAAGCTTCATAGGAAGACTTTCCAAGCTGTTTAGAAAGTAGCTATTGTCAGAAGCATAGCTGCATAAGATTGGTGCTTCCCACTCAGCTGGTTTGACCTATGCATTTATTTTCTCCATCACCATTCATGCCTGTACTGCAAAAAAGAATATGACCCATATCTGCCTTGGTTTGTGTAGAATCAACAGCATTACTTACAAAAAATGAAACATAAGCACATATTTAATTGTAATTTAATGGGAATAAGAATCCTTCTTGTCTTCACACACACACACACCCACCTTAAAAGACCCAGAATAATCTAGGATTGGCCTTAAAAGCTCAAGAGCTTCCTAGCTCAAGAGCTTTCCTTACTCCCACTGCAGCCTTATGGTAGACAACCCATAATGCTGTCTGCTGAGGACTCAAACAGGCTCTGCAACAGCTGACAGAAAGGATGGGGAGAAAAAAGAAAAAACAATCCAAGTTGCAATAGGCCTTCATCATTCACCCCAGAGGATGCAAAGGTTGTTTATGAACGTGGTATGGTCCTGTC
Organism: Tyto alba; assembly: GCF_018691265.1. NCBI lineage: Eukaryota > Metazoa > Chordata > Aves > Strigiformes > Tytonidae > Tyto > Tyto alba. Next base: position 10,061,987 of record NW_024881322.1, read on the forward strand.
CTGCCCTGCCACCAGCTACAGATTTTGCAGCCATTTGGACAATATATTATATGAAAATAAGCATGTACTAAAGATGCGGAGGAGCAAGGTGTTACTGAAGAGTATTTACCTGATTAATGTGCCATTACATATCACTCTCCCATTCCTCAGAGTCAATTTTAAGTTATACAACAATCCAGCAGTATTCAAACTCAACTTCCATACCCTTGATAGACTAAGCTTGCATGGCTGAGTCAGGGGGAAGAACCACAAAATACATAGTTATGTATCACATAAATTGCTAAATGAAAACACGAGGGATCACCAATTCCCTGTTCCAGACTTACATTGCAAAAAAGACGATGCTTAAATAAACCTGACAACACCCTTCCCTCCCCTTTTGGGGCCTGCTAATGCTTTGCCCTTCTGCTTGCTTTTTTCTCCTCCTTCATTTAACTTTATTCTACCCTTGTCAAGAGTTTCAAGGAACATGAACGCTTTTTCAGCCACTTCTCTGGGATGCCAAGTTCTGCCTTTTGCTACCAGTCTTGGTACCCCCCCTCTTCCTAAACTATACTCCATTCTTTCAAGAGCAGCATTTTCTGTTGATAGTGCCAGAGGCCAGGAAGGCTCCTGGCAGTACAGCTCCAACAAAGAGCCTGAAACTGAACAATCTCCTTTTTTGTGTGAGAGGAGATAAGGAAGACTAAGATGTGGTTTTCAAAAGGAGAATAAAATAAAATTAAAAAAAAAAAAAAAACCACGCCCCTGGCATTGGCAGTTTTTAAATAAAAACACACAAATTTTCCCTTCCAAAGGGTCAGGTAGCATACAATGGCTCTCACTAGCAATGAGCACCAGCTCCTCCTACCTACATAAAAATGCTCTACAGAAAAGGAGGAAAACACATTGCACTGTGGATCTCATATACCCACAGATGTAAATAACACTCCAATAATTCTACCCTGTTTCTGCAGAAGCAAACAGTGAGGCCAAAAGCTAGAAATTTCTGCTGTTTTTTCCCAATATGGTCTTGCTCTTCTTTTAACAAATATACAAGGCAAGCCATTGACAACTGCAGAAAGATGCTATTTATTGTCAGAAATAGTTTAAAAGAATTACTGCAGACAGACACACTATCTTAAGCAAATGATTCAACAACCCAGACCCATCATGTACAAGGGTAACGGTAGAGAAACTGCTGATCCTAAGACATAGTTGCTCTACAAAAACAAAATCAGAGAAGGTTCTTCTCTTCCCGAATACAATTATTCTGCTTTAGTAACATACCAGCGAGAAAGTAGACAACTTCTTCCCTTATGGCACCCAAACTGTTCTGCAAATTTCACTGATTTCCTGAATTCCTCAATGGGACCAGTGTTAGACCTTAGAAAGAAAAAAGTAACTTTGAATATTTTAACAGTATGCATCAATTTCTCATACAATTCAAGGAAGGCACCTTCCTTTCTTTGAACTCATTTTTTCATTCAACACTATTAAATGTTGAGCTGTGAACCCATGGACTGATTCTCTGGACGAAGGTTACACACTGGTCACAACTGAAGAGTCAACATTTACAGCACTGTGTATCTGAGATAATTCTTTTTTTCCTATTTAAAGGCCGAACTCTCTAGTGGTTTAACACCACTGGACTAAACAGTGTTATGTTAGCAGGAGGAACTGAGTTTTGCCAGCAGTTCAGGATTATTTGGTTAACATTTTTATTGGAAATATTACAGCAAATTATCACCAGCTTTCAATGTATGAGACTGAGATAACCACCTGCACAGCTCTCTCCATTAAGGCAGCAAAAAGTTACAGATTAAGTTCTTCTTTTGGAAAACCAAACCAAAACAAGACAAAAAACCTCATTTTCTTTCAGGTCTAAGTGTAGATATCCAGATATGAAATCAGTATGAATACAAAAAAAGAAAATTATGGAGAATGCCAAGGATTAGCATTTTTCAACTAGATCGTATTGCTACTTCGTAATTTTCATCTATGGACAATCTTTAATAACGCACAGCTACTGCTGCCCAAGAGACAGAGGTGTTGCCTGTAGAATTAATGGAGCAACCAACTCTCAGTGAGGAAAGACAGAGCTGATGGTCCTCCCCTTCATGAAATCTAGACGTTTCCAGAGAGTCTCTCAGTACAGTCCTTTAACAGCTTGTGTCAACGGTTCAGTAACAGTTTAAAACCACCTTTGTTCACAAAGTGCCTTCTAAAAAAGCCCCCTTTTCTTTGACTTCACATTCATGAGGCTTAGTGCCAGCATCAGATTAAGAAATGAAAACAAATAATAACAGATATCTCAAACTGAATCCAACCATCAAATAGTTTTTTCTTTGCCTTCAGCATGTAATAAAAGAGTTCCATAATTTCTACCTACAGCTGATATGTAGATTTAGCCAATACAAATACTAGACCGTCAACCTAAACAGAGCTGCCCTGAGCAACTCCCAGCGTTTGGTGGGAGTTCCTCTACCATTATTCGGTAGATGGAGCAGTTCAATTCTGTCTGAATCTGAGAAGAATTGATCGTAGAACTTCTCTGCTCAGTTAGGCTGAATCAGCCCACCAAGGCACTACAGCTACAGCAGTAATTTCATGTTACAATCTGAAAAACAGTAGGAGAGAACAAGAGGTCCCACTGCTGCTGCTTACCATCCATGCTGTCCCTAGGGAAGGCAATTCCCCAGCTTTTACTTAGGAAATCACTTGCAAATACATCCCTTTATATCTTCATTCTGCCTGCTATCTACCCTTGTATTTTTAAATTAACATTGAGAAGATGCACAAAACAACCTCCAAGTTTTTTAACAGCTTCAGGTTATCTTTATCAAAACAGAACACACCCATGCCTTGCTCCCACTTGTAACTTCTCCCTAGAATGGGTAAAGATCAACTACCCATGATGACCATACCAGACTTACCTGTCCCTTTCAGTAAATACTGTGGATTAAGAGATCTTGCTGCAGCTCGCACAAGCTAATGGCATTACAACTGAATACTATTTTCCAGCAGTACTATTTTTGCACAAAGATCCAGATTTTTTTCTAAAAGATACTTTTCTCCCAAGGCTTCTCTTTTAGTAGTGCCTCTTGTCTCATTTAGGATGCATATGAACTGACAACACACATGGACTACCATACTTAAAACACACAACTGTCTCTCCCTTTGGCTAATACTGATAATGCAGTTAATTGCTTGCATAGCTGTAATTATACAGGCATAACTAATGACTGGGTATCTCAACACAGATGAGGCTGCCGGAAACAGGCTGGGATGAAGAAACTAGAAGACACAGAAAAACATTTTATGTGCCCCTCTAACTGGGGTTATGCCTATTACTTATTGCACTGCGTGGCACATGGGAATTCTCTCCTTCCCGCGGGAACACGGCTAGCGCCGGAGAGCAGCTGTCCCGAGGGTGCACTCGCTTAGGGAACCAGTCTTCACTTGATGCAAAGACTGAAACTACAGCCCTCCAGTGTCAATCCAGTGACTTAAAACGTCTCTTCTGTCACGTTAAAACTACATAGCTGCAGAGTGTAATTGCTTTACAAATACATATCTCAGAAACAGAACAGGTAGCAGAACACACTGGTCCTGCCCAGGTAGTCTGAATTCAAGCACAGGACATCAGCAGTCCAAAAACTGACTCAGGCTTACCATTTCCAAATTAAATTAAACCTACTAGTTTCCTAAATGACTCCAAATTGCTTGCCTGAGAGGCTACCTCTCTCTTCAATCCATATCCACAGCTGGAGCCTCTTTGTTACAGAGGAGACAGCAACCGAGGGGACATTCTCTAAAGGGGGCCCTCCACTCTGAATTTCAATAGATCAAGGGAGAAAAGCCTCAAGACAGGAAAGCAAGGCTTATCCCCTTAGTCAAGCTTATGGGGACCAGTGAACACAGCAAGAACAATTAGATGGAAACAAAGGATCTGTGGGTTGACTTAGGTTTGATTTTCTAGTCTAGTTTGGTGGTTCTCTATTTACCAATTTAGGGGAGGGAAGTCTGACTGCTTTTTCCCTTATGCCACCATTCCTTTAATTACAGAAAAATAGCCCATAGGCCAGCACAGTTGCTTTTTCAACTTTCATATATTAATTATACAAAATTAATTCAAAGCTAAAAGCCTTGTCATCTCTAGAATGAAATGAATAATTTTACAAAATTTAAGCAATTTGGAACATAACAAAAAAAAAAATCTTAAAACCTGCTGTTTTAATTTTAATTCACAAACCATCACCACCACCAAACTGTGGATGTTTTGATCCCTCTGGCATATGAGCCAGGAAATCAAGTTCCAGTGCAAACAGCTCAAGACCATTTTATTTATGTGTTTGTTTTAAAACAGAACTCAAATTCCAACTTGGATTTAAAATCATGTAGATTATTTTCTTCCCTTCTCCCTTTGCACACATCTCTCCTTTATCATAATATGTTTTCTGACTCATTTGCAGCTGAAGGGAACGAAGTCTTTGAAACCGCTACCTTCCAGAAAACCATCCCAACACAGCACAAAGCTATTGACTCTTGTTACACAATAAACATACACTCTCCCAACAAGCTAAGTTCCTAAGTTAGCTGAAGGAAAAAATTAGTTATTTTTGGCAAGTCAAGAAATAAAAGCCCAGGTCACTGCATATTAGAAGAGTTTATGAAAGGTGCTGTATATGTTACATCCTAAGGCTAACCCAAAATATAGACTTAAATCACCAGTATTTTACACACAGGGAAGAACAAATGCAGAAATTTCAATAGGTCAAGTCCAAATATGTCAGAGAAAAAAGCCAGGACAGAGAAAGGCTCAGAGCAGCACAGGGCAGAAGAAATTATTTTTCCCTTTCCAAATTTTATACACTGCTTTCCACAACCGTACTTTTGTAAAAATTTCACTTTTGGCTACAAAATAAAAAAAATAGTCTTTTCAAAAATGACTGCATAAACTGACCTACTTGTAACATCAGTTAGAATTTTTAAAAAAACAACCTGGTATTTTTGTTCAAGATGTGGCCCATTTTTCATGCTCTTTTCTTCCTTTTCCAGAACTGGCATTAGCTGTCAATGTTTTCATTACTTGCCATAGATACAGTTAAAATCGTACTAAGTGGTCCAAAGTGGAAAAGACTTGCATTTTCTTTTGGCTTTGTAGGCTTTTTGGGTGCTTGGATCTTTTTTCCCCCCTTTACGATCTTCTCCTGAGTGGTTAACAATCACCACACCAAATGTCCTGTCTTTTGCTCTCCAATGGAAGTTCTCATTTGTTCAAATTTTCTGCTTTTCTTCTAGGAAAAGAAGATTAAGCACAAGAAGCTTGTATGCATATCTATTGGAGAAGAGATTATAGACCTACATAAAGTATAGCTCAGAATTAGACCCCACATCTAGACCTGGGTTTTGTGAGTTTGGTGAGCAGAAGAGATGTCAGAGGATGTGTGAAGAGGAACAGTGGGAGGTGGGGTGAAAAGGTTGATAGGAGGAATGTACTTGAACCACAGGGGGTAGAGTTTCAACAGATGAGTACTCTGGTGCTTGAAGGCAGGGGTGGTAAAAAAAAAAAAAAAAAAAAAAAAAAAAAAAAAAACTTAAGAGAAATCAAAAAAAAAAAGAAAAAAAGAAAAAAAGGAAAAATACCAATATTCCAGAATTCTAAAAGCCTAGCATCCGAAGGGTATACCAGATATCCCTTCCAGAATGTGAGGACCAGTACTTACATTTGGGGAATTTTTTTTTTAGTTGGTTTGGCTCAGTGTTATTGAAAAAGTTTGTCCAAAAGTCCATGCAATGAGCCAACACTTATCAGGTTTCAATTTCCAGCTGAAGCCACGACCGTTGCTATGAAAACTAATGTGCAGTTGTATTCCAGAAAGCAAAGCAATGGAAAAGACTGTATGAGAATGTAACAAATACATGCACTGGCACTAAGAGTAAAAACTGTATTATGCCAACCTGTGTCATAAACATTTTTCTCCTCTTATTATTAGAGAAGAAATGTGCAAATCAACGTTACTGTCTGGCCAGAGGGTATTATGTGAATACTCATAAATTCCTCATCACCCTACCCCAATAGATTACCACCTCTCTTAAAATATGAAGCAGCAATTTAAAGAGTCACTCCATCAAGACTCAATGACGTATACAGCAGATTGCCAGTCAAAAGCCTGAACCACTCACGTGATGTATCTTTGCCAAGACCCACGTATCCCTTACGCTTCTGCTGGACTTGGTGACACACGTACATTGGCAGAAGAGAAAGAAAAATAGGCAAGTGATATTTTCACTTTGGCTACAAATTCAAGCAGCAGAATCCATGCATGTGTTAAAAATATATGAATAGTTAGCTAAGACAGTTCTGTATCTATGGAAGAAAGTGTTGTAACAACCGCATTTTGTAGAAGTTTACTGAAATAATGGTTTTGCTAAACTCTTTCCGTCACTCCAAATCCAAATACCAAAATTGGTTTAATGACATTTTATAAAAAAATAAAAATTGTTCTCCTATTCCCCCAAAATTTATGCATCTCATATTACTACATAAAAGATCCAGTAAGCATCATAAGAAATACATAGGGGCTTCAAGTCAAACAAATACACGAAGTATACTCTTTACTTACAGCATGTGTACGGTCACAGGGTAAGTCAACTACATGCTGAATTTTAGAGAAATTTTTAATAGACTAAATTAGGAGCCCCTACTCTTCTCATTCCTACTATCAAACTGACAATGAGCTAGAAGAAAAACACCCCTGAATAGCACCAGCCATCTAGTCACAGAAATCGTAAAATTTCTACTGAATGAGGAAGGTTGACGTGCTGACGGCATTATTTGAGCTCGTGGTCATACCCTGCATATCCCTTCTTTCTCAAACTTCAAAATGTTGGATGTATTTGATCTACAGGTTGTCAGCTTCATACATTAAGGGAAAAAGGGTCCACATGGAGCAATTTGTCCATGTTCACGCATACGCACTGATTTGCAAAAAGCTCTGGGAAATGAGATCACCTTCAAGCAAGCATCCTCTGCTGTATTAAAGAATGGGAGTTTAAAGCCATCCCACCTCCAGAATATGAAATTCTCTTCGAAGCTGTGACCCATCCTCCCTTTCAGTTGAAGCAAGCTCAACAAGAAAAAAGCTAGGTTATCATGTGTATTCATGTAGCTGATAAAAAAACTACTCAGTCCCTGATGGCACTGTACTTCAGAGACAGTTTTGCACTTCATATGCCCCCCATAAATTAGGACTCTACAACAAACACTTTGAGCTAGAGACTTTGAAAGAACATAGGAGGTGATGCACACTTCAGTCCACAGCTTCTCTTGCAAATCTTAAATAAAATTATTTAATTGAGTAATAACCTAAGGGATGCCCACGAAATAATTTAAGGACTGGATAAAGCCGATGAAACCATGAGAGTAAGGATAAATGAATATGTCAAAGACCAAAGAATAAGGTACTGTGGTAGAGGTGGCAAACATGCAAGGATAAATTATGAGGAGAGTTTAACTTTGAGAAATAAATCCCAGAAGAAAAGCAGAAGCAAAAGACAAGGAAAGACATGCAGCTAGGACACAGCTATTATTTTATAATGGATCTGCTCAAGAATCATTTCTTTTCTTATTCACCCCTCTCCCCAGCGCCTTTACTGAAAATGATGCTTCACAAACAGTTTAAGTCAACTGAATTCAGACTGAAAGGGGAAATCTTTTCCCCTTGGCAGTGCCTGGTAGTTCCCGCTCCCTCCCTTGCGCTAGGTGCTAGCTCCTCTGGAGTTTTGCGGTGTTATTTGACTGTAAATGGAACACCGCAGAAGCCTCAGTAAGTAGACTTATATCCTCAAAACCAGTAAGAATAGGTCGCTTATCACATTTGCATAACATCTCCAAGTAGTATATTCAGCTTTCTAAAGAACTCCAAAGTCTGCTCGCTAAAAATGTACCAAAGTGAGTTCATTTGTACATAAACTAAAACACTTCCCTAAGGGGACCCCTACCAGCAGTGGCTTCGAGTCTTCTTCATAGTGTGATTTACTGCTGAACAGAAAAATGCCTTGCCCTTCACTTCCATTCTCTCACAATGAACTTCCCCCTCCTAGCAGGCGCTGAAAACAAGCCTCCTACAGTCAAATCAGACACTCACAATGGAAACCTGCCATTAGGAGAAACATATCAACGCATTTTCAAGTGTTTGCAAACAGGCACCATGCGAATCACTGTTCACCTTGCTCTTAAGTGCCAGCACGCACTTTGCAAACCAACCCGCTCAGCAGCTTGAGAAATTAGTAGCTTCCTGACCGGTACCACACATGGCACCAGCCACTTAGTGTCTGCCCTTAACACAGGAGTTTACCTCTGTCAGATCTGAAACGGAGAGGAGAGGAAACACGTTAGCCATCCACTGTGGCACAGACTTCTCATTAATATTCCTCTTAAATGTTAGCAGTGATCAGAAAACTGAGAAAACTAGCAGCAAGGTTGTGACATTATCCTTCAATCTCCCTTTTCTGTCTCGCAACAGTTGCAATAACGAAAGATCACACCACAAAACCAAATCCTTGCAAATAGCTTGATGCAAAAATGCTGATTGAAAGACAGCTTCACAATTTTGTGATTATTCTTCCATTCATCTCTGTAACACCATATGTATGCAGTTTATTTTATGTTAAGTGTCACATATATATTATCACCTCTTATGATCCGTACTATCAAATGCCTGCCAACATTCTGGCTTCTGCCAATTGCTTTTAGTTTCTCTTTCTCTCTTTTTCCAGTGATATATTTGGAGAGAGAAGAAAAAAAGAAGAGGGAAAAAAAAAAAAAAAAAAAAAAAAGAAAAAGAAAAAGAAAAAAAAAGGTGACTAACTTAAGTAGAAGGAAAATTACCCAAAATCCTTTAAACAGTTGCTCTGTTAAATTGACACAAGTTTAACAACGTGTACTTGGCACATTCCCCTTGCCACGAATACAAGAAACTTCTTCAAAAAAACTCACTCAAAGTAGGGAAATATTTTAAAGATATAGCACATACCTTACTGAATGGTGGTTTGATGGCTGTTACAAAGCCATTTCTAGTCACAAGTGTTCAAACCACAAAGACTTCATAACCATAAAATATCCTTTTGAAATCTCCTTTTCAATAAGATAATGACTGAACAGGGAGGCAAACCCAACCAACTCATTCTCCCTCAGTTGTACCTTCAGGGCTGTGCAGGGATACAGCACAGGAGAAAGTCTACTAGAGCCAGGCATAAGTGTGCAGAGAAATAAACCAGAAGAGACAACAGTACTTTTGCTTGCTCCAGGGGTGTATGACGTTTTCAAGTCTCCAGGGTTCCCAAAAGCCCATCACCTTCTACAAACGTTTTTTTTTAATACAAGGACATACTGCACATTCACACCACAGTATGACAAAGAGAGCTCCTAAACTTTAAAGAGATCATTTACCTTGAGAAGACTGAAAATAAAGCAATAGCAGAGTCACAGCTCAAGAGGAAAATTGTACTTGATGGCCTCATCTAAGACCCAAGAAAATCCTTATCTGAGAATCACAAAGTTAGAAACACTGGGGTTGGCAGTATAACCAAAAAAGCTGCCTGTCACTGGAACAGGAGGACACTGCATGTTAGCGTGCAGGTGCACTGGCAGAGATCTGTGGAAAACTTTTCCTCGTTACAGTTAAATCTATAGACATTAGCCTCTCACTCCATCACATACTGAACCCATCCAGAATACCAAAAGAAGAAAGCCACACATCTTACGTGTGAACAGGGGAGCTCTGCTCCCTCTGTATCAACATGGAAAACATGGGATCATAGTCCAACAGCACTTCGTAGGCTGGACGCTGTGAGAAAGCACGCCTAGGAGCCCAAACCTTAAAAATCAAAGAGACTTCTACTAGGTAGAAAAAACAAAGAGCGGAAGGAAGGGTGGAACACCACGCCACTCTTGATCTGCAATTCGCTGCAGAACTGCTTGCCTGCCAGGAAGTACAACGCACACAGCAGTGTTTCGGCAACAGTTACACCTTTACGGGGCATAGTAAGCTTTTTTGGTGAATACTAGGGTGAAGGGACATTAAAAAAAAAAAAAAAATCAATCACTTCTTAGGACAATGTATACAATACGTTGCACCTGAACAGGGAGGAAACAGAAGTACTTGTTTTTAAGAACACACAATGCCAGGTTATATAATAATGACTACTGAACTGCAGATACTTTCAGTGACCACATAAAACTGCTACAGAATAAGGTAAGAATTTTTCCTATCCCCTCATCAAAATCCATCTGAATTGTACACCTATTAAGTTTTTCCTGGCACATAGAGAATATAAGGAAAAATATCAAAATGGTAAGTATAGAGACAGGTTCTCTTTTCTCCCCCTCCCAGGCCTTCAATAAAAAAAGAAAAAATCCTCAGACAATGACACTCACAGCAAAGTTGCAAGCTACAGAAAAGACAAGCGTGTTGTACTGCACAGTGAGTTTCAAACAGATTACAAAAAGAGACAAAAGAAAGTCAACTACCCCTACGCAACCTCCCCGGCACAAATAAACCTGGCATCAGGTACACCTCGAGACTGGTCAGATCAGCCACCCAGATCCACAGACTGCACTGATAGTATCTTTCAATTAATATCCAATTCACATCATGTTGATGTTTTAGCCATATTAATCTCTATTATCTCTGACCGGTGCGTTTTTTGAAGCTGCTGCAGTACTTTTAAAAGCTTTGTGACATGTGTGTTAATGAATATTTTCCTAACAGTATACAAGAGGGACTTTTACCAGCAAACTGTCACCACTGTTCTTCCTCCTTCTTATCTAGTTACCGGTCATCAGACTAGATCCATACCACCTACTTACACAGCTCCAAAAAAAAAAAAAAAAAAAAAGGGGGGGAGGGGGGAAGAAATCAGGGGGAAAAAACCTTCAAAGAATGTAAACTTGCAACTCAAACTGGAAGAACTTTATGAAAATTCAAACATGTTTTTCTTTACTGTGCAATGTTCTGCACAAGTCACTCAATCAAGCAGGAATGACATGGAAAGAATGGGACTAATGGGAACAATGAATGATCCACAAACGTCTACAAGATTATGTAACCGAGGATGAGACTGCATGTGTGTGTGTGTGTGTGTGTGTGTGTGCATTTGGGGGAACGGAGGCGACAGAGCTAAGGGGAAGAGGAGGAAACAACGTCCTCAGTCACAGATACAGGACTCTGCACATTTCTTACTCAATTTCCCCCCCTCTTCCCAAAAGATAAATATTTTAACCGCAGGCAATCAGGCAGCTGAGGGACAAAAGCAACAGAAAACCCATGTGCTTACAAATATACTTCCAAACATCCCTTGCTGAAATTGCACGGTAACTGCTGTATCATGAACTACAGCTCACAGGCAACCATGTTTATACTAAAGCAATTAACACACGGTACATTTCCTGCACTATTATTATCATTGGCGCTCTCGGTGTGTTTGTCGCACATTTTGAGCTTTGGCAGGTTAAGAGGTATTCTTAGAAAATTAACAACAAAACGTTGCTGATTTCAAATGTACTCACTGTTATTTTTCAGGAACTCCTATATTTACTTTATACCATTCTCGGGGGAGAGCTGGACAGTTGTATTAGTTCTGCAAGGAAAAGATATTCAAAATAAACTTTGTAAAGGCTTCAAGCCAAGAAACTTTAAAAATGTAACTTTCTGGACCCGATACCCACTTGCTTTACAAGGCTGCGCGCCGCGGCTTTGCATAATCACCACCCACACTTCAGAACAATCATTTAATCTGAAAGTCATCAGCGGATTAATCACTTGCATGAGCACAAACTTCGGAAAAGAAAGGCGCATACCCACCCCCCCATATTTCCCCCCCTCTTCCCTTCCCCCCCGCGCTCCCGAAAACCGTGTCGGGGGGCAGGCATCCCCCCCCCCCCCCCCCCCCCCGGGAGGGGACCACCCTGGGTACCACCGCCGCGCCAAGAGCCTGCGGGGATGCACTTGCTTCAAAGTTGAGGAATTCTCCTCCCGAGCAGCGCCCGCGGCTGTGCGGACACTTGCCGCGGCCGGAGCCTCCCCCCCCACCCCCCCTCGAGCCCGACCCACGCGAGAACCTGCCGAGGTGCCCCCCAAACCACCCCCCCCATCACCACCACCACCCCCCCTCCCTCCACCACTCACCCCCCCCAGGCGCCCGCCGCCCCTCACCCGCGGCCTCCGACCTCCAGGCGCAGCCGTGGGGGGGGCGGGGGACGGGGCAGGGCCGCCCGGGGGGGGGGGGGGGCGGGACGGGACCCACACCCACGGAGCGGGAAGGAGGCGGCGGGGAGAGCCGGGCGGCGGCGGCGGCAGGAGCGGCGGCGGGGAGGGCAGGGCGGCGGGAGGAGCCGTGAGGCGAGGCGGGCCGGGCCACCCCCCCCCCCCCCGTCACCCCCCCCGTCACCCCCCCGCCCCTCCGCCGCCGCCGGCCGAGGCCCCGCCGCGCTGACAAGCGCCGGGCTGCGCTTCCTCTTCCTCACGGCAACGGCGGCCGCTCCTCCCGCCCGCCACCTCCTTTTAGGCGAGGAGCGGGGGGGGGAGCGGGAAGGTGGGGGGGGGGGGGGGTCCGGCTGCCGCTGCCCGCCGGCGGGCAGGTGCGGGGCTCGCCGCCCGCCTGCCCCCGCTAGCCCTCCGCGCCCCCCCCCCCCCCCCCCCCCCGGGGCTCGCGTACCTCCCAGGGCAGGCAGCACCGCCGCCTCGGTTGGCTGCGCTGCCCGCGGCGTTACCCCATCCCGGGGCTCAGCGCAGGCACCCCCACGGCGGCACCCCCACGGCGGCACCCCCACGGCGGCACCCCCACGGCTCCCCGCCGCCGCTCTCACTTCCTCTTCCTTCCTCCTGCTGGCCCGGCCGCCGAGGTGCAGCCCCGGCCCGGGGGGTCCCGCAGCACCTGCGGGGGGTGGGGTGAAAGGGGGGGGGGGGGGGGGGGAAGTGGGGGCAGCGCCCGGCCACCCCCCCCCCCCCCCAGCGCCTCCACCCGCCCCGCAGCGCCTCTTCCCCCGCGGCCGCCGTCCCGCTGTGTCCCTAACGGGCGGGATTCGGGGGCTTCCCCCCCTCGCCCCCGGGGGGGCTCTTTTATTTTTCGGTCGGTTCTTCTCCTCCCCGGGAGCCCCCGCCGCCCTCTACGCGGGTTTACGGCCCCTCCGAAGCGAGCGAGCGGCCGCGCTGAGCGCGGGACGATCCGCGCCGCGCCCGGCCGGGAGAGGGCGGCAGCGACCGCGCTCCGCACCCGCGCTGCGCTCCCGCTCCCGCTCCGCACCCGCGCTGCCGCCCCCAGGACCCTTAAAGCCGGCGTGAAGCGAGCGCCCAGAGCGTCGCTTCTGCCGTTTTGTTTTTTTTTTTTTCCGCTGGAAAAGTGAAATCTCAGATCTCTGCTTTTTGTTCTCAGTCTCCTTAACAGAAAAACAGTCAGTACGTTTTGGTTTGGTTTGGTTTTAATTATTTTTTAAATTCTTTAACTCACAGCTACTGTATGGACAACACATATGTGACACTACACACTGATAAATTATATCTTCTAATACTAGACAGTGATGTTCGGGGTTTTTTTTTGTTTTGTTTTTTTGTTGTTGTTGTTTTGTTTTGTTTTGTTTTTTGGGGTTTTTTTGTGTGGTTTTTTTTTTTTTTCCAAAGTCATGTACATTTCATTTTGACTCTGATAAGAACGGATAGCACAGCTATGAATCCTTCCTGTGGCACAGCAACTTTTATGGTCTGGTATAACAAAACCTACTCTTTGTGAACTGTCACATAATACATGGAGGCCAAAACTGGCAAAATTACTGGCTCTGATCATGCAAATAATTACTTACGAGAGTATCTCTATGCACGTTAATAATTCCCCATGATTTCCAATAAAACCAGCCTCCTGCAACACCCAGGTCCTCAGACCACAATATTGCTGTTACGCATCAGCTAACATTTATGAGTCTCGTCGCCCCTGCTTACCAGGGTTTCATACCTAGCAGAACTGCTGGGGGCTTTCCAAAAGAGGGACTCGATTCTCCCCTTAGGCTGTAATGCACCGTGTCAGCGATGCGCTAGATCCGAGCAAATCCTCCATCCTAGATCTGAGCAAATACTCCGGCGTGAGGCAATAAATGGCATGACTCACCTGAGTGACATGTTACTGTATTTATAGGACTAGAGCACTGGCTCTACCAAATGACAGGGGCTAAGAGTGCACCCCAAAAACATGGAAACTCCTTTTCGTGCATACAGAACTCGCCTGCCTGCTCACCCTGCCTCCAGCACCTCCCAGGCTGGTGCGTGCCGTGGGTGACAGCAACGAGAACCGGGGAACTGGGGCAGGAAACCCTGCGGTTCTGTGCTCTGAAACTTCCCCGGGGCAGGAATTCCCCTCAGTCAAGGAACATCTCTAAAGCCGTTGAGTTTACAGCCTCCTCGAATGCTAAAATCCACGGAGAAGCTGGACTTAGCACATCGAACTGGAATGTGTTGGTTCCTGTGTTTACTAGACATTCTAAAGCACCTTTTCATATTGTTTTATTAAGGTAGAACTCCAAAACTGGAAATGCGAGATGCATATGTCATACAATTCTTATTAGATACACTGAAAACACCAAACCATCTCAAGATCTTTATACGGTTGCACAGTTTATTGAAAGAGGGACAATATCAACACCAAGTAAATGGCTGTTCAGTTTGCATTTGAACCATTTCCATAATACAGAGACTTTTTTCTGAATGTGTTACCTGGATTTTGGTGCTTGAAATGAAAGCAGAAAGTGTTCACAACTTAGAAAAGGGCACTGTAAATGTAACGTAAGATGTGCAAGAAAGTTTTGTTTACCTTATTATCCACTATTAGCTCAGGACCAGTTCCCCAGTACGCTTACGTGTTTGCAAAGATAAATGAACGTATATATGGTGGTAGGAAAGATGTTTGAAAGAATATTAAGGATGAACAGTACTTTTTATGCAAAATTGTATTCACCATGTTTTTATTTTTCACTCAGGCTCAGCAATGAAAATCATTAAAATTGATTTCAGCTGTATATTACCACAATATTTGGATTTTAAACAGTACAGGAGAATGCTTATTTAGCAATGCTACTGCTACACAATTTAGAAGAAAATTTGTGAAAGAAATCCTACTGGTTTATGGGCACACCATTCTACTGCACCATTCAAGAGAGAGAGCAAACTGGAAATCTGGAGACCATACTCCAGTGAAGCCTTCCATTTATCCCCATTTAATATCCATAGTATTGCAATTATTGCACCAGCATTAGGATGATTTCTGCTCTCCAAAAGCCCAAGGATTCTTTACTCGGAATCTATATGTACAGAAGTGCTTGGCTGCTTTTGCCATTTCCTGATTTATTTAGTAGCAGTCCCTTTTGTGATGTCTGCTACCGAAGCGCGTGTTATCATTGCAGCTGATGCTTTCACAACTGGTATGGAAATTGTTCTTATGATGTGGCCATAAGATGTTTGCTAAATAGAAAGCCAGAAGAGGGAGCGCAGGAACAGAAAACACCGAGAATTAAGCATTTTAATTTGTGTGGCTATTTCAGCTGCAACCTTAAAAAAAAAAAATAAAGAAAGGAATTTCCAGGAAAGACAGCTGCTTGGCTCTGCTGACAACACGGTTATTTCAGCATAGTCCAGTAGGTACTAGTCACCTGTTGAAAACTGGCCTGTAGAAATCTCAACTGGACTGTCCCAAAACTGTAGAAAGCATCAAAGCCACTTTTGACAGTGAAAACCTTGGATCCTGAGATGAAGGAGCTCCTGACAATTTTTGAAGAAGTTGAGTTTTGTCATAGTACTTCTGGCCAAAACCTTCTCGAGACACAGATTATCCAAGATAGCTTCTGTTACACCCAACAGCAAAGATGGTTGGATTTCACTGTGCTTATAGGCTTCATGAATGGCCTTTAATGATATCAGTATTTTAATTGTATGTAAGTAATTACCTACAGAATCTTGTTCATAACCATTAAAGCATACCAGGATGCTGGCTGTGATATAGAAACAAAATACAGGATTATTATTGCATTTTGGCTTTTTAGAAGTCACAGATTAATTTCTCTTTACTTTGACAATAGCAGCTATCTATTGTGTTTGAACAAAACCATTTTACCTATGTATGTGCTCATTTCCATGAGGGGTGAATTAAGCCCAGGGAACAGAGGGTGAAAACCATGCTTACTGGGCCATTCCTCTCTTGGTGACAATGCTGTGGTAAGCCTTCCTCTCTGGTAAATTATTCTGCCACAGATTCAAGAGCGAACATGGTGAGAACTGAGTATATGCGTGCATGTACAGTCTATTAGATATTTTTAAATAGGTCCTGAAGGTCTGACCTAAATTCACAAACAATGACATCAATAAAAATGAAACTTCAAGCTCATTTTTCTAAGCTGCAGTATGCTTGCGGATCTCCATACTCCAGTCCCTAAATTATAGTTGTCAGTTTGCTTTTGTAGACTTATGTATGTCTGAATTTTATATTCACATATACATATATATGAACATTTGGTGCAGGACGATTAAACAAGATCAGTATGATGTAAGGGTTATTAAGGCTCAGTTTTAGTATACCTATTCAGCCTGTAAACCTGGTGCTGTATATTCATTTGTATATAACATCTGCGAAGGAGGTGATGACCTTTGCAGAATAGCCACCTTAAGGAAGAAATAAATAAATCTCATGGAAGATATGTTTTAATTAACCTACAAACAACTTCATTCTAAAAAGTCATTTCACTCTGTTTATGGACTCATTTCCATCTTATGTGAACACAGATTTACGATAAAATAAATTGTTGAAAGTTAAGGTTGTAAAATTATAATACTTATAATCATCACACCAGATATGAAATCCAAGCATGAGCAAGCAGTAAAATTAAGAGGTCAGGAACGGCTCTCAGAGTTTTCATGCCATTAATCTATTGTGTTTCTACAAAGAAAACCACACCTCTACAGTTTTTACTGCTGCTTACTTGCTCTTCTGTATTTTAGCTTGCCTATGAAGGATCTCTTCAGGAGTTCATGTACATAAGGTTTAGAAGTGATTTCATCACAGCCTGCTGCTGTTTGAAGGAGAAAAACTTGGGAAGAGCTACAAAAGTTAAAAAAAAAACCAACAAAACAAAACAAAAAAAAAAAACACAAAAACTACAAAAATTTTATGTTGAACTTCACAGGAACTTCTCTCCTGTTGCAGTGAAAACGATTAATCACTGGAGCTGCCCAATGATTGTCCTATATTGGTCCTGACCAGAAAAGCTTAAATCAAACCAGGCATTTTGCTGAGACATTGGTGCAAGCTAAATGTCAATTTTATAATTTCAAGCAGGAATTCAAGGGAGTCCTATGATCTGCAATATGTTGTAAATGCAGTGCTATTTCCCAGCTTTCATGTAAACCCTAGTAACTCTCACTGACTTTGATAAGAAGTTCTGCACATCTATTTAAGTAAAAAGGAACCTAGGCATTTCTCACCATGTTCACTCTTGAATCTTTGGCAGAATAATTTACCAGAGAGGAAGGCTTACCACAGCATTGTCACCAAGAGAGGAATGGCCCAGTAAGCATGGTTTTCACCCTCTGTTCCCTGGGCTTAATTCACACCCCCATGGAAAGGGGCAGAAATTGCTCTTTTGGGAGAAACGGCATTGGATCACCCTCAAATAATGAAGACAAGCGGTTGGTGCTTGGCCTTGGGAATGGGAAGTGGATTCACAGTCATCTCGGGTTACAGGCCCTGAGGCCCAACCGCGCACCTCGATGAGAGGAGATGGCCAACACCGCCGCGGGCCCTGGCGGGCTCCCGGCTGGGGTTGGCCCCTCGCGCTGTGTCACGCCAGCGGTTCGTCGGCGACCGCTCTGAGGGGAGTTTAGCAGGCACGACAACAGAACTGGGGTTCTTCGCAGCTCCGGGTTCAGACGCCGGGCTGAAAGAATAGACACTAAAAGAAGCCGTTGACGAAGACGCCAGAGGAATTTTAATCACCTTTCCAAGACATAACAGAGTTGTCTGCTGCATGCTGTGTTTTCTTCACCACCACACAGAGGTAGTCCTTATATCTGCCGTCAGATTAACATTTTGTGATAACATGCCCTACTTGTTTCAACCATATTTAAGAATCAATATATTTTCCTCTCATTTTAGCCTTTGTTTTGCTTCCCTTCTCTTGAAAGGATGGAGCTGAGCAGTCAGGGAATTGGGACTCCTGAGTTTTGATCCAACTGTGAGCCCTTAATCCACCATACAACCGTGGGTGAACTGTATCAACTTTGGAAATTAATTTCCTACCATATCCATTTCTTTTCTTTCCTTTTGTTTTTTTTTTTTTTTTTTTTTTTTCCCCACTTGTTTGTTTGGTTTTTAACCTTGTCAGTTTAAGCTGTAAGTGCTCAAAGACATTTTTATTTTCCTCTGTGTATTTGTAGATAACCAATATATTTCAGCTCCAATTTCATTTGGAGTCTCCTGCTACAACTGTGGCACAGTTATTAATAATCCTAGCCTTGTGAAGAAACTCACTGCATTTTGACTGAGGTTTCTACTTCTTTACTTAGTCTGCTATCCTGTGTGATTTGTAGGTAATAGCATTACTGGCTAGTGCACAAATCCGAGAAAATTGAAACAAGAAAATCCCCAAAACTTAGGGGCTGGCCGCTCCTTCAACAGGCTGCAAACCTTTAACATTCACCCATTTTCTAGTCACCTTGTGTTCTATACAGATTAATATTTGATAAAAGTGGCCTATTTTTATCCATTTAGCAGCTGTGTTGTATGTGCAGTTGAGGTCTGAAGGGTATTAAGCCATGTCACGTCCTACTACAGATCTTTAATATTAAAGACCAGTTCCATCCTTTCTGGGCAGCAGAGGTGTTATTTCTATTGCAACAGGCTACAGAGACAGACTTCAACTAGCAAGAAAGCTAAACACTGCCCAAACTCATGGTAAATGCCATCCTTTCTCCAAAAGACAGTTTAACACGTAGGGAAAACAAGCAGAAAGTCATAGAAATAGCACAACCTCTGTTTCCTGCAATGACACAGCACGACTCGCTACCAACCAAGGTCAAATCCTCCTGTCCCAAATCACAGCGCGACAAGTAGTGCTGCACTAGCAAACCCTCCCTAGGACTTACTCACAAATCTTTTGACAGATTTGTGACTTTCTTGCCGGAAATAACAGACTGTTCTGTCTATCATCCATTTTAATCCTTTCATAATATTAATTGATCAACAGTAACTGCTGGCAGCAAAGTAGCAATAAAGAGTACAAGCTCACTGCTCAGAGGTATGCTGGATGCCCACTTTCCTAATGAGGTGATTAACTTCAAATGCTTTGCTGAATTAATCCACGGAGCAAGTTGCACTCCAGCAGCTGCAGAAGCAGCACAAATGCACTGGTGAATGCATTTCAGCATTTGCACTTGACCTTTCCCCCTTCTGCATTTATTATTCCATTAAGATGGAAAGTCACTTTGCCTATAAAGTATTTTGCCCTGCTGTCACATTTTATTCTGCATATTTCTTGAGGAGTATAATTTCATTCATTGCTGAAAATGGTTGTCCATGCCAAAAAAATTCTTGAGGCTTCAGAGCTGATTATAAAGAACTGTTCAAAACATCCCAACCTTTGAACACACAATTCCTTAGATAGCGTGGTATCCTAAGTAACATTCATTTAGAACAAACATACACAAACACTGGGCTGCAATTTTCAAAATGACCCACTTCAATGTACATAACTCTCCAGAGAAATTGAAAGGCCTTAAACACTGTGCTTTATTCATGTCATTGCTGGACTATGTTTTAATTTACAGGGACTCTGAAAAGCTAAGTCAAAGGTCTTGTAGGTAACATCCTGTCCTATTATAACCCAATGGAGGTGATTCACCATTCCCACACACCTGTGTTTTAATGAGTTTCTTTTACATGCTTATATCATCCATTTTTCATGCCTCCTTTTGGTCTTTCCCTTTTGTCATCCTCCTTTTATTCAATAGCTCAAAGTACTGTCTGCTTCTTTACTTTGAGGCCTTGAAGTTGTAGCCTTCATATATATTTTTCACCCCTAATGTATTGTGGTCACTGCACCCCATTTCTCCTACTTACCAGTTTTAAATAACTCTCACCCATTTTCAACCAGATCCTGCCCCCGCTGCCTTTCCTGCTCTAAATAGGGCCGTCCTTGGGCAAGGCTTTGGGGCAGGTTTCCTTCCCAGATGGCAGTGATAGGGGAGGAGAGGAGGACAAAGGTTGGGTAGGGCTGGGTTGGTCAGGCTGGGGCAGACCATGAAGCAGCAGCCTCGGTCCACAGCATTTAAAGATAAACTGCAAACTGGGATTCACAACAATCGGTGAGCTGCCGTGGCTCTGCGGCAAATTGTCTCTGCTGTGGAGCTCGTAACCTCCAGCAAACGGGCAAGGCAGATGGCTGGAGGATTCAGTCCCTCAAATGCCCTGGCCTGAACCAGCAGAGTTTGAAGCCAAGGTTTTAATTTGGAGAGCTACCATCACCCTGTGAGTGCTGCAAGTTCAGTTCCCAAGCCTGAAGTTAGAGACAGGAGAATGATTGATTTTCTGGAAGTTCTGAGTCAACAAAAACTGCTCATGTATTCGTACCAAACTTGGTGCGTACTTCAGGTCAAAAAATTATTTCTTTTTTAAAAAAGTGGAAGTTTTGAATTTGGCATTTCTAAACGACAAAACAAAGCTCATAACCTTTCAAGGCTTAAGCTACTTAAAGTTTTTGTTCTCTTAACCAATGCAGAAAATTAAACATTTTATTCAGAACAAAATTAAAAAAAAAAAAAAGTCATTTTAATTAAAAATAAAACGTTTTTCAGATCAACTCAAAAACATTTAGAGCATAGGAAATATTTTCCAGTTCAGCTAACAAATCAATGGGCACTTTACTTGTGTAGGTCTAATTTACACCATTTGTAATGGCTTAATATTCAAAGGACTGAGCACCTGCAGCTCCTATTCAGATTAGACATTTAGTATTTATAAGTCAATAGGAGTGCCTGGATGTACAGCAGTTGTAGGGACAAAAAAAAAAAAAAATAAAATAAAATCAAGCCTTTAATTTGCCACAAGTGCATAAGTAGGGGTAGAAGTGCTCAACTTTACACTCCACCCCCACTTGAAAACGTTGACTACTACAAAAGGATTGCAATTCTCCTGCCTTGCAGGGAGCCTAAATTCCTGCCCCAGGATACAAGATGCCCCTGCTGACTTCCCAATCTAAGTCGGGAAAAAATCACTCCTCTTAGGTCCCAAGGACTAATTAGTCAATGCCTGTAAAGCTCTCTGAAGGTGAAGAGTATATCTATGCTTTACCATGACAGATGGCTATGGTTTAATTTTAAAGGTTTTCTTTAAAAAAGCTGTTTTGTGGAAGCACTTACTCTCTTCACTGTCCACTAGTGCAGATGATTCATTCTGATCTGGTGTACAGATGGAGGAACAGGATGGCAAAACCTCTGCTCTGGCTGTGAGCATTCAAAGAGAAGGACCTTTAATGTTGATTGACTTTATGAACCAGAGTTCCCCACTGTCTTGCAGTAGTGTAAAATATCATAAAACACTGCCAATTCTGCTTTCTCTTCTCCTTCCCATCTGTGACAATATTACAGAATATATTTCCAAAAGTAAATGAAGTGCAAGACCTATGGGGAATTGAATGGTCTGTGTGTCACTGAAAGTAGCGTATGACTCCATGTTCCCACACCTGTCCTCATGTCCTGTTGCAATTAACATCTTGCACAGATCCTTAAACATATGTTTGCTTTGTCATCCTGTGGAATATTCCACTACACTACACAAAGCAAGCCGTCCAAGGCTTTGCTGAAAGACAGAAAGACTAATGATTTATGATAAAAGCAGCACTGCGATCCTCTGCTGCAAAAATTGGTGTGTAAAAACAGCAAGAAGACAGCTTTCAGGCTTTTGTTAATTCGCTTATCACTTCTGATCCATTCCTCAGGAAACATAGCCTCGTGCTTATATACTGTGTATGATTTATGGAAGAACTCAGAGAGAGAGAATACAACAAATGCAGGCAGGATTTTGCAGGTTGAACTTGCTAACCATATCAAATCTGCCCACCAGAACTGCTCAGAACAACAGCACTTTCAAAGGACAATATTGCAGCATCCAGATTACTCCTATGGACATCAGTACAGTACACTCATTGATAAAGAGTAAGATAAACCTTCTAAAGGAAGTGATGAAGATGTTTCCTACCAACAGAGCCAAATTTTTTTTTTTTTTTTAAAGTTCATAAGACAATTCACCCTCCTCCCTCAAACATGTTTTTGATGGTGCTGTTTTCTGGGAATTTTCCTCCCTCTTAGACTTTTAAATTGTCTAAATTACAGAAAGCTTTATCATGCTAGACATGATTTGGATTTCGGTTTGTTTGTTTGTTTTTTATTTTCCTTCTCCCCCACAGTTTTTGTCCTGATATATGCATGTTAGGTACATACATGCTGAGAACAGATCTCAGTCGTTGCCATACTGTTGAGTTAGATGCACGCTCGGGCATTTGCGGGGGAGGAGTTGGCAGCTGACCTGAAGTGAGTACGTTCTCGACCCCGTTTTTATTTCTTTTCCTTACCATGGGGAAATGAAGCCTAAAGATCTAGTGAGGAGTTTAGCAGAGAAAGGATGAGGAGCCTTCTGCGAGAAGCATGAAGTAAGCAACACTACGATGTCAGGCCACGTATTTGGAGAGGCGGTTGGTCTCAGGGCTGCTGCGGAGACTCCCTGCTTTGCTTCAGCAGGAAGCTGGACTCTTCTGGCTTCAGCCTTTCTTTCTGATGAATGATTATCCTCCTCCCCAGTGGCAGGTAGGATCTGCTGTGCCTCAAAGGGAGTTTCTCAGGTAGCAGTCCCCACACTTCAGTATCAGGTCACGCTACAGGCATGGATGGTCCAGCCTTAGTGGGAAACACTTCTCTAAACTGAGAATTTTTATGTGGCTGAAATTTCCCCTGTACCTACCCACTTCTCTATTGTTCCCAGTGAGAAACCAGGCGGTTATTTGTTTGAAAAAAACACTGTCAAAAGAAACCTACCTCGCTTTGCTATCACATAAGGTCTCTGTCTGTAACTTACTTGTCCTGATGCTGGTTTTATCATCCACACCTTACTGTTAGCTCTGATATCATGCTGTGTCCTGTGTCATTAATCAAATATTTCAGATCCCACAGCTTTTTTTTTTTTTCCCTTTAGAAAGACATATTAAAGTGGTATTTGGTATCTGTGATGCAGACTCATCAATTTACAGAGAATGTAACTAAATTTCATTTCCTTTAGTACAACAGAAATCAAACAACAGAAAAAGATAAGCTGATGGACTAAACAACTTTGTTCATCTATACTTAGTCCAAAAGTTTTCCCTGTGCCTTTTTCTCAGTGCATGTCCCAACTATGTGGCTTGGGCTTTTCTATCGCTACTTCTCTGATGTGTCCTGCTTTTCATACACTTAACTCTCCTCCAGTGAATGCTTCAATACCATTCTCTCTTCTTCCATTGTTTACCCTGGAAATCTTCTCAGATGGAAGAGAGGGATGGGGTGAAGTCAGCCTGTTTAAAGTTGTTCTAGTGCAACAATATCTAGTGCTCACTAGTTATGGCTTAACTGTCTTGTAGCTGGTTCTTAGTATTTTAAAGATCTGCTTCATCACTGAGATGATTTAGACACCTAGAAATCTGCTTCATTTTTTTTCTCCTTTCTCCTCTGCTGTGGGTTTCTCTCTGGAACTGCCTGAGAAAAAGGGCAAAGGACAATTTCCAAAGGAGCATTGCAGTCTCCTGATACAAGAAATTAAATCCGCTTTGGGAGTCCCTTGAGACAAATGAACCTCATTCTTTTGCACTGGATTGACCTGCTTCCTTGGTGGCATTATTCCTAGCTGTGCAAGTTTTCCCTTTTGTTCATGCACACATCCCTAAATATTATTCCTCTCACTAGTTTGATCTCCATGTTTATCTGAACCATCTATCTTGCTGCTTTACCAGCCATCAGGTCATCTTACTCTCTTCCTTGGTAGCCACATTTATTCAAGTGTTTGTGGTTTTAAAATGAGAGTGAGAGGGCTTATTTTATCTCAGAAAGGCAGCAGCTCTGTCGCCCTCTTCCCCCCCATCTTTTGTCACTATCTCATCATCAAAGAGTTGTTTTGACAAGAGCCAGGCAATTTTATTTCTTTGTTTTTCTCCCAGGCTCTTCCTTCCCCTGACTTGCTGCCTTTCCATTACATCAGCTCATGGATTCTGACACTGACACTCACCAATAAAACAGCAAGATGCAGGCATCACAACACAAAATCCAACTGAGTCCTTTTTACACAGCTGATAAAATGCATCTTTGTGCTCGTCCTACGCATCGGTGGGAGCTTTGTGCTCAGTGGCAATGAGCTCTCCGTGCTCCCATTTGGATATTGCAGTGCAAATTCTTTCTTGTATGGGAATCCAGCCATCCATGCTGGCAGCCGCTTGGTTTTTCAGTGCTCTGGACAGTTCTTCCATGGCAGATCAAACTGTTTATCCCAGTCAGGGATGCTTCCTGGCACTTGGTGCTTTATGAAAGATCATCGCTTGTTTGCTCTCCCGGCTAGCTTGCACACTCCCAGGGCTGCTGTGTCTACCTGGAGTAGTAGATTATGCCCTTTAGAGGGCTTATTCACACTGTCAAGCACTGCAAACATTGTTTCCTGGCAGTCGTGGAGCAACCTGCACATCACTGCTTGCACACAGGACCTTCCTACCCTAGGCCAACTCGTCTGACTTACACTGGGATCAGGCTCAGCCAGATCCCAGGCCACCCTTTATTGCTTCTTGAGCTATTCCCACATCTGGCACGAAAAAAGGAATTAAAACTGCCATGAGCTGCTTGTGGTGTGGGGAATCCTCCCGCCAGCCCAAAGCCCGCGCTGTGTCACTGCATCTCTGCTACCTGGGGGTGCAGGTCCCGGCAGCATCACTTCCCCTCTGTGCCCGGGGGGGATCAGGGCTCCGGGCAGAGGGAAGCTCGAGCAGCCTTAGGGCAGCTTCTGTAGGTGCTTGCTCCTGCTTTCTCTCCAGGCTAAGGCAGCCCCTTCTTCTTCTGTCATCACACTTCTCTGGAGGCACCACGTTGTGCAGCTGGGGCACCATCTCCCCCACTGCCTCACCTCGATGTCCTGCCCATGGCAGCTCTCAGGAATCGGCTGCTCTAACTGAAACAGAGAAGCAGCTTACGCTGGAGTGTAGCTGTCATACACACAGACATGCAGCTTCATCCCCTCATTCCCTGGAATTCTCAGCTGGGAATAAACAAAAGTCTACTGCTTTGTTTCCAGAAAACCCTAACAGTCCCCTCAGGGGCATCCACCCCACATAGAGTTTAGAATAAGGTCCCAGACCCGTGAGCAGAAGAAACCAGAAATACGTTTGCAGAGCAACAGAAGAGGCTTTATACTGCAACCACTATCACCCCGGTATGTCTTTTAAGCTTAAACCCGCCAAAAAAGACTGTGTCTATGCTTCCCAGCACCAGCAGACAATTCTAAAGACCAGCCCTGACTTCAGCACATTCAAAACAGTGCTTTTTTCCTTTTTTAAGCTGTCACTAAAGCCCACTACAAGATGTAGTTTGGAAACAAGTTGCTGAAGCACTTTAAAAACATTTTCCCAGGGAATGTCTTTCTGACTCTTCTTGCTTTCTACAATCACAATATCAAAATGAGGAGCTCCCAACGTATGTTAAAAACACAGGCATCTCAAGAGAGGTGAGAAGGAAGTGTTCACGCTGGCTCGTATCACGCAGCTTGATGTACTGTGTGCGGCAGATTTCTTGTGAACCTGAATGATGCCAGCTGTGCTGTAATTAACACAGAGCGCCTGCTGCAAAGAAGGTGGTCAAGGTCTTTGAAATCACTGGGAGTTCCCCCACCTCGAAATGGACCGAACAGTTACTGGACTTTTGTTCTGCTGTGAAGTACCATTATTAGCATGCTTTGTTACAGGTTTTCCACTTATTGCAAGGCAGACCTTCATAAATAAAAAACAGGGACCCTGAAGGCTCTCTGTGAAATATGAAGGTGTTGAAAGATCTGTTTTCTCCCCCTCTAAAGAATTTACAAATAAAACCACGGGGATTTTATTTTATTTTATTTTTTTTAGCCAGATGGTGAGACTGAAAATAGGAATGACTATTGCTTGATAGAAACACTATGGGAAGGGGCTTCTGGATAGTTTTTGAGAGTTTAGACAGCCTACTGTCAAAGGAGTACTAAAAATAGATTACAGAATGGATCTGGTGAGGATGAGGAAACCTAATTATTTGCTGTAATTAGCTGCATCCCAAGATGCGGGGGCCGGATGCTGGTGTAGTGTGGCTCAGCAGCCACCCATTAAAATCAAGAGGCCTCAATTGGTTTTCTCCAGCTGGGGGTCTGGTCCTTGGCTGCCTCCTACAATCATGGAGCTTAAACAGACCCATCTGATGTGGGATGTTGTACATGCTTGCAAGAAAAACAGAGCACAAGTACACTTGCACAGGATCAGAGAAACTGTATTATTCCCAACCAAGCCTATTGACTGAACAATCTCTGGGGTCTTTTCTCAAGATGAAAGAGTTACAGAGCACACTACTGACCTAAAGCATACAATATGTAATCAAAAGTATCACATTTTTGCAGCAGTTCATTTTTGGAATTTCTGAAAGCAGCATGTTTTCCCAAACCCAGTATCCTCATAGTACCTGCACAGTTATATTAGCTCTACAGTTACCAATTTCTCTCTACAGCTTGTTCTCAAGAGCCTTTTAGTACGTTTTCCCTAGGTGATGAGCAGTTCTGAACTAGTTCATTTTGAGGTGCTGCATTTAGTCATCTCTTTGTGCAAGACAGAAAGGAGACATTAATGAAGAAATACCCTTGAGGAGAGTTCTGGAAAAGGCAGGGAAAAAAAAAAAAAAAAAAAGTCAGGATTTGAAAGCAGGGGACCTAAAAGCCAGAAGTGGCTATACAGTTTTAGCAAGGTTACTGGGAACAAAAGAGCCTAAGCAAGTATGATTTATTCTGCAAAGCAAATCACAAAGAAACCATTGATAAGCACAAAGTGATTCACAGGAGAAGGATTCACACCCTATGTCTGCTTACCTGGGGATGTGAAGTAGCTTCAAAACATTTTGCCTCACACCTGAGGCAGCTGTTCCCTCACTCTTGTTGCATTTGGTGTGATCAAAGTGGTCTCCTGATTAAGTCAATCTCCTAATCATGCTTGTCATAGATGGGTGTTACTGAAAACAATTAGTAATTAATTCACAGAAGATCAGGAAGAGTGGAAAAACATTATTCTTTCAATTAAGATGACTGGCTTTGCTGGTCTGAAAGCATAACTGCTTATTAAGAAATAGGAAGGGATTTCTGCCCCGTTCTTCTTTTCCCAATTTCTTTCCTTAGGTAAGAGCATAACCCGTAAACAGGATCTACACTCAGATTTTCCACTGGCTAGAGTGAACAAGAATCACTTGGAAAGGCAAATTTAATCATCTCCTAAAGTTTCCTTTTTTTTTTTTTTTTTTTTTTTCCCTGGAGAATAAGCAGTAATGCTGGTAAAATAGGGATGAGAGAAGCCAGGCACCAACCAACCTAATAGAAATCTCGCCATTGATTTCAGCAGGACCAGACTTTCCATTTTACTAACAATGCCTTTTCATTTAATAATCTCAACAAGAATTTGGTAATGTTGTTTGGAGGCCTGCGTTTTTAAAAGTTGTTTGTAATTTCTGATGTCTGACTGGAGAAACCTCAATGTGCCAATCACGTGTCCTGAGAATGGGGCAGCCCTTTACAATAGCTCAGCTGGGGGCTTCTGCTCGGACAGAACTTAATGCAGTTGTCTTTTGTGTCTAACAAACAAGAACAAAAGAGAACAGAATGGGCTGAATTTGGTTCCGATCTGCTCTCATGTAAATCCAGAGTTGCTCCACTGGGAGAGAGGCATATTTTTCTGGATGTCTCTTGTCTTCACTCAGGAGCATTTTGGTCTGGTGTCATTATAACTTCTCATATGCGCTGTGGCAAATTTATGATTACTGGAATTTTTTCTTTTGTTAATGCTTGGATGAGTGCACAGTGCATTACCCTGTGCTGGATTGCACAACAGGAAGCCCTCTCTGAAAATTTTCTTGTTTTCTTCCAGCAAAACACAACATTCCTGGGAAACTCTTGTTTTCATACCATCTTCCACTGTAGAACCAGCACAATAATAAACCTGTTGGAATAATAAGTTTCTGGCTGCTGACCAGGAGGTTTGCCATCAACATGAGTAAAGAGAAGTTCACTCTGGGCACCAAGACAGAGAGCTATCCATTCTGCCCCCCTTTAACTGATTTTACATTAACATTTTAAGTCTTGGGTTTTTTAAATGAACAAACACAGGCACATGCACTAACAAAGCACAAACTGGCATTACTCATCCATCATCTTGAGGAGTGGAACAGAAAGAAATGCACCTTCCTAACATCTATTTTCAGGTCTTACTTTGGGAATTTGTATGAAATTTTCTATCCCTCATTTGATCTTGAAAGGATTAGTATGATATCTTTTATTTAATCAAAAATCCACAGAGAAATAGTAGGTTTCATGTCACACAGAGCTGATAGGCTGGGAAACACTAATCCATAGTTTTGCCTAAAAGATAATCTATATCTTTTGGTCCGCAGAGTTTTTAGGCATTCCTTTATATTTGAGCACTAACAGTCCACAAATAACAAAGGTTATTGGCCCGTGTTCCAGCTTAAGGGGTGCTGTTATAAATGACTTTATCAGCAGCTTGTACAAGTCTCCTATTATGCCAGTTACGATCACCAGGATGGTTCGGGAGGATCCAGGAAACTCTAACCCTAGAAAAATGCAGCTGTCTGGAGAAGGAAGAAAATAAAAGGGACTGTATTTTGCCTCTCTTTACTTTCCTTCTAAGGACAATCAACTGCAAAACAGCAGCACATTAATAAAGACACCTAACACAGTTTTCTCCAGTATTGCTAGCTTACTAAACGTGTTCTTTTTGTCAATTTGTGGTCACATCACAAAAAAATAGCATAGGAGAGATGGAGCACAAGAGAGACACTTTGCATTTGGTATTTCAGAAAACGTGAGATGTTATAACAGACTATATATACCATTCCTGGATCCATCACCTTCCCCTTAGCACCAACTAGCACAGACACTTTAGAAGAAAATGGCAGAACTACATAACACATCAGAGTAGCAAGATGTGCTTTACTACAGTGAGAAACTCCATTGTTTTACCTGCTACTGATCCTGTACATCCAAAAGCCCAGCTTTTGGTCACTTTAATAATCATTTGCTATAGTCCTGGAGTTTTTCATCACTGGAACACTACTCACTCAGTTCAGCCACAAACCTTGCTGGTCACTGGGGTATGGAGCACGCTTAGAGAGAGTTACTCAACTGCGGTAGGAAGGGCAAGAAATACATAGTGGTGTGTACTAGTGCCAGAGTGAAATTAGGCTGCTTTCCTGCTATTTATCTGAGAACTTGGTGTTCCTATTGCAGGGCAGCTGAAATAGTACTGACTATTCAATACAAGAATCATCTCTGATGAATAACCAAAATGTTAATCTGCATCCCTGTGTGTTAAAAAAGAAATAACAAAATCTGTGCAGAATATGGTGTAGTCTAGAACCGCTTATTTCAACAAGAGTCAAAGGAGGGAGGGAAAGGGGAGCAAGAGAAAATGAGAATATAATTGGGAAAGGTGCTCACTGCAGCCTAAAGAGGCAACAAAGAGAAGTTCACACAGAGGGAAGGTGCAAATATACTTAAGCCATTCTAAAATTACCTGTTAGGAAAAATCACAGCTATAAGCTTTTATTGCTTAAGAGAAATAGAACCTTGCTGTTTAAAAAGATACATTTTCCCCAAATTTCATGCTGTACTTCACATGTGTTCCTATACAGGCACTGTAACTACTTTTAAAATAACATTTTATGCCATTCGCTCTCTTCACTAAGGATCTACTGAGCTCTCAGAGAAGTGAATACAAACTCTGTATCCCGTTGATTTCTATGAGAACACATCAGGCTCTGAATACTGATCATTTCAGCAGGAAACAGTAATTAACTTAATAATAATACTGTAATTAGTTGTTTGTAATGGCACAGTGTCTTTCCCCAACACATCTCCAAGTGCTGGCTGGTCATCACAGACCTCACTGCTGCCCTTATCCAGAGAAGCCCTTATTACAGTGAGCAACTTGACTGAAATTAATGCAGCTTCTTGCTGAGGAAGGCATGAAAGAGAAAGTCAGAATCAGTAGCTGGCTTTAAGTGTCACAGAAAACTTAGTGTGAATGGCGGGATGTTTATTATAAGAGTTTCAGGGCTGGGAAACAAGGTCCCAGTGTAATTACAGGACTTGCCCAAGGCCACACAATGAGGCAGTGGCCAAGGGTAGATGGCAGCTCCCACAGCTCAAGTCAGATGCTCATGCTTCATTTTGCCAACACTTTTAGAAACAGGAACAATGGTAGTGATAGTCACATCCCAGGGCACACTTTTAAATTATGACTTATTCAGACTGTATGAATGTAAATATGTTCTTCTGTGAGCTCCAATCCAGGACAGCACTGAAGGACACCTATTCCCCTCAAGATACTGCTTTTGAGTTTCTCCTGTCAGAGCTATACAAGCTGTCCATAACAGAATAACCCTTTCCTAACAAGCAGCTTTTCCGAATGATTTATGCTGTGATCTTAACTGCAGTCAGACTTGTTTTAGTGTGGTGTTAACGAAACCACAAATATCATTAAGATATAGTCATTCTTAATGCAGTGTAAACCAAGCGGGCATGAAGCTTGGTAGAAACAAACTCAAAACTTTGGCAGGAGCACCACTTCCAGGCTGTTTTCCCTCCCCACATACAGAAATAGTTTTTCAGCAGTTTCCTAAGGAATAGCCCCATGGAATCACCCTACAGACCTGTCAGGGTGGCAGTGCCCCAGCACGACTTCTCAGCACTTTGCTGTCCCCTCCAGCAGCCCAAGCGCTGCTTTGCACTTGGTGGACAGGCTGTGAGCAGGCAGAGGTCCCAGCCTGCAGCTTTGGCACTTCTTAGCCAAGTACGGGCCCACCAAACCATTCCTCAGACCTTGTGCTTACCCCCAAAAGTAAACACCCAAAATGTCAAATAAAGGTCTTGCAAGACAAGTGGATTCTCCTGATAGCAAGCCCATTAGGATAAAATCATACAGGGATAGAAATCATGCAGAGATTTGCATTACAGCTTGAGCATGAGAAAATGCAGGTTGTGTCTGTGCTGGACAACGAAGCCCCCTGCTTCACAGCCTGAGGCCAGTTAGGAAAGCTTCCCTCTTGTTTTTCAACAGATGCTGCCCTGTGAATTACATTCAGAAAGGGGTGAAATCACAGACCAGGATCTTGGGGATAGAGCCAAAAAAATACTCCACAGTGGACACTGAAAAGGCTAAATCCCCATTATGGGCCCCACAACATCATGGTTAGTTCTTCACTGAGGTTTCAAATAACCCCAGCATAAAAGCATGCAATCACCAAGCCATCCTACACCCATGTAATTTTAAGAGCCATGAAAAGCTGGGAGAAAGTTCTAGGTCAAGAACAACCATGGAGAGGTTTGTTGCAACTTGATAACAAGGATATCTTAAAGTCTGTTTTATAAGGACTGTGTTAGTATTTCTGTCCCATCTCTCTGGGTTTGGATGATCATACCTGCAGCAAGTCCTGAAGTGGCTCTCACCTCTCAACGTTCCCTTCTTGCTTAGGCACACGCAACCGTTAAGTACATTTTAAAAACAAGGTTGAGCTTAATCTTGGAGGATGGGGCCAGTGTTGCTCCAAAAGGTGCATGCGTGTGGGTGGGTGGGTGCAGGCATACCACGTAATGCACAGATGAAGCCCAAAGAATACAGTTTAGCTGCTAAAGAGATGAGAAATGCTAACTGCATTCCGGTAGTTGAGAAAAATGTGAGATCAACGGCACAGCAAGAAGAAAGTCTAGTTGGATTCAGGCAGATCAGTAGCTCGCAAACCATGTATGAATAACTGTGTGGTCTACCGAGCTGAATCCCTTGGATGGTTTCCAAGGAAAACTTTGATGTTATCAATATGTGCTGGTCTGTGGCCGTTGTCCATGGAGAAACAGTGTTTGGGAAAAAGCATGAGACCTTGTGAACAAGCCTTTGTTTTAGCGAGTGGGAAGCGAGAAGAGGGCCTGTTTCCTTTCCTGTTCAGATGGCCAGGCACGAGGCAAGTCACTGCGCTCTCAGGGCTGGGATGAACAGCACCACGCTGACCTCAGCCGCAGAGCAGGGGCCAATATAACATCCCGCTCCCCTCTGCAAGCCCCCGGACCACAGCACACCCAGCTTTTGCTGAAAAATCCCAGCTGAAAGCAGAGACATGCTGTACACAGGGACCCAGGCAAGGGGTTCCCAGTAGCTCATGGAAGTGTGAGCCAACTTAACAGGTTCAT
This sequence comes from Tyto alba, assembly GCF_018691265.1. Taxonomy (NCBI): domain Eukaryota; kingdom Metazoa; phylum Chordata; class Aves; order Strigiformes; family Tytonidae; genus Tyto; species Tyto alba. Next base: position 10,094,543 of record NW_024881322.1, read on the forward strand.
TTCCCAGGGGGAAAATGCTGGGAAAATTCAATCTAGGATAACATCGCCGGTATGGTCTTTACCTGAACCCAGAGAGCAGCGAACTGGCTCTCTCAGAGCCTCTGTGCTCGCCCGCCAGACAGAGAAGGTGCCAAGCGTGATGTGGAAGAGGAAACAGATGTGGGAGAGGAGACCAAGCGTGTAAGTTAGCTGAGCTGTAGCCAGATAAATCCCCAGGCATCTCACGGCAGGCAACTTCCCTCGGAGAGCAAAGCTGGAGCGTTCGGCGAGTCTGCTAGAAAATAAAGCCCGATAAAGAGGCTGTTTATTCTGGTTCACTTCCTATAACCGACTTGGTGACCTTTGGAGTTCATCTGTTTGCAGGTCGAGTGGCAGGCTGTCAGCACCAGTGCCTGCCCTTCAGATACCTATAAAGCAGATAGCCCTTAGGAAAGGGAAATTTAGCCCATGTGTTTATCTTAGTGCAAATGGTTGAGACAGGCTGCTCTGCTGGACCACGCTCCTCGGGAGCTGCACTGAAAGGATATCCTTCAGTCCCTGTGGGCTCAGCCTGGAAGGAAGCAGTCCCTGAACAGAACAGCTTTGCTTGCTCAACTTTGCACTGCAGCTGAAAGTCAGACTGGAGCTCCAGGTCTCACACAAATGCAGCTGGTGGAGCCTGTCCCAAAACAGCCCATGAGTTGGCATGGCTTTTTAGTCATCAGTAGGCTTTGCTGTTCTCCTGCAAAATGACTATTATCTTCAATAAAACATTGGTAGTAAATAGAAGACCACCTTCTGCCTCGCATGCAATCTTCTCCAGAGTGAAGCAGCCCTTAGAGAACAGGACATCTTCCAGGAACCCTCTGCTTACTGGGATCACCATGAGCCAAATCTGTCCTCGCACATGGCTAAAAAACAACTGCAAATCCTGCTGTTTTAATCATTAATCACCAAGTTACTGGTTATCACAGACCTTATAATTTGCCTGTTTGTAGGAGAATGAGTCTAGGTTCAGATTTCAGCTGTTAGCAGCCCTAACTACTATTCATCTAGTATCTGACTCTGGTCCCAGTATTATCAGCATCCAGCTTGTACATTCATACATTGCAACAAATCACACATACCCTTGTTTACTAATTTTTAAAAAATTATTGTTTATCTAAAAACAGGCAACCCATTGTTAACAAACAGAAGTGGTAAAGCAGAGTAATTCTTACGACCCAGCTGCATTCTGAATTCCTTTTCTTTAAAAGGTCAGCATATCCTGAGAAGCAACAAACACAGTCTGTATGATGCCCTGAAGTGCTCCTTGGAGAAAGTGAGCAGTCCTTCCTGCTTGGTATATGATGAGGATCTACAAATGAATGATCAAGCAGGCTGTTGTCCAAGATGCTCAGATCTTCTACCCAGTAAAGGGGCCACAGATGTGAAGGCTGAAAAGAAAGGTGCAGGAAAAATACAATTCTGCAGATACCTGTTTTTGCACAGGCTGTAGGTGCCATATGAAACCATCAGAAAAACAGTTTACTTGTGCTTTCTGAACCTCTCTGATGGTGGACATCCACGCCACACAATGAGACAGATTTCAGAGACTCAGCAAGTGCATCAAGGCCATGCTAGGGGATGCTGGAGCCTTAGCTGGACACAGCATTTCCCATTGTCGAGGTGAAACTCTTAGTGCCTGAACTGCAAAGGAGCTGTAAAGCTGCTCTTTGGAGTGCTCCTGACACAAAGGACCCTGTGGATGAAGCTGAGCATGGGATGGGGTGTACACCAGAGGAGGAAGCTGGCTAGAAAGATACATCTCAGAAGCGCCTACAGCTGCTTTAGGTTCCCTGTTTTGGAGATATAGGCAGATGACATAGGGCTTTGGCACGTTCTCTGTACCGGTAAACATGGGCAGGCTGCAAGTGAAACCTGCCAAGTGTCCAGTGATGTGACCTGCACTCTCTGCCGCAGTGGATCTTGCATCTTGTTTTACCCAGTGTACATAACCACTGCACAGGACAAAGGAGATCAGCCCCAGGTGACCAACTGCCTGATCCCAAAGGGTGCTGGGAGTGGGTCAGCACTTTCAGGCTAGCTCTTTCTCTCCAAATCTTTTATTGATACCCACTCAAACTTAGCAGCCCCAGGCTGGTTTGGTGGGTGCATTTCAGTGATTCCCAATACAAATCTCTCAACAGTGTTTCCAGAATTACTTCTCTCTCCTAACTTGCTCGTTAAAATCACTTCAGAAAAGTCATATATATATTTCCCCTAAAGCCATAATAATAAATTATCAGCATTTCTCGTCTCTTATTTAATACACTGACTGCTTTCCATTCTTTCCATAGCTTATGCTGAGCTGCCTGCCTTCCATTTGCATTTGTGCAAGACTGCAATTTTTTTTTTCAGTAAACTAAGCAGTAATAAATTCCAGAGGCCTTTGCTGGCTGTTCCCACTGCTCAGCTTCCTCTGGCTCTCAGTTACGTGATTCTTTCTTGTAGGGACACAGTAACTGCCATAGCAGGCTCATACCCATTCTATGTGCTGTCCTGTATCCAACAGTGGATTATCCTGGATTTGTAAGAAGCATCCCCAGGAGGGATACTTTTACTTCTTTTGATGTTACTCTGGTCATGGACTTTGTTGTGTGGAATCTCAGCTCTAGGTGTAGTTCCTCTAAATATCCCCAGAAATCTGTTGCAAATGAAAAGTCTTCAAAGGTTGGAGTCCCACTTTTGCTTTCAGTACCCTTGTTGTCTGTCCTCGAGTCTAAATGCACTCAGCTGCTCAGGAGGACTGTGCCAACAGGTGGGCAATGTCAACAGAAGTGGCTGCGGCTGACACACATGGCTTTTCCAAAGAAGTCAGCGTGTTTCAGTCAGCTGGATCCGAGTAGAAAGCACACGTATCAGTGCTGGGTGACACACTGCTATCACACTAATACCCTGATATGAAGATGCCTCCAATTCCAGATGAGATCAAAGTCACCAAGTGCTGCCATGGTATCTTAGATCCTTACCTTCTGCCTCTCTCCTCCTTGCCACACACAGCTCACCGAAGCCTCAGCTGCACCATCTCCCACCTCCATCCTCCCGTGATCAAGGCCCTTGCAGCCTGTCTCCTCCTGCTGTGGGACCAGGAAGGGCAGGAGCAGGTCCTGGGAGGTCGGTGGGTGTAAGTGAAAAGCATCAAGTAGTTCTGCCCATCGCTAGTCCTTACGTTAGTATATTCAAGCTACATTTCAGTCTCTGTGAGCAAGAACAGCCTTACATGGGTTTGGGAGGGGTCCTGTAACTTGACCCCCCGCATCAATATGTGAATTTGAAGCTCCAGCACTAGCATCTTGTGTCCTACAACAATCTTCCAAGTATTACTCTGTGCTGCTGCAGCTTTACTGGGATAGGAGAGCACAAATGCCTGGGGCCAAGCGCAAAGTGCAGAGCTGTAACCCTCCCCGCCCCGGGCACCACAACCCCAGGACACCATCAGGACATGGGGTTCATGCCCAGCAAACAAGTCTGACATCCACATGATGACTGGACTGGGGCTGCACCTCCCCTGTTTTGCTCCCAAAGAAAATTCTTCTCTTCCAACTCCCAAGCCACTGTTCCCACCTAAATGGGCAGTGCTCAACCTGGACACGCGATGCCTGGTGACTGCTGACAACACGCTCTCACAGGCTGATGGGATTTCAGGCACTTGTTCCCTTAGTCCCCTGTTCCTAAGCAGAAACCAATCGTTTCGCACCCGAACATGAGTCAATACAACGTGTAGAACAAATTCTACAGCCCATTCACTGAAAAAAAAAAAAAAAAAAAAAAAAGAAATTACAAAAGCAGCCCACCTTCGCCACAACCCCAAATTCATCAGCACAGGGGAAAGCAGTTTCGTCTCCTTCAGACAGGATACTTTTCAGAAACATGTCCTACAAAGGGCTAAGGGGGCTCATAATATCTCAAGGGAGGTGGCAGGAGCTCCATCAGTGAAGCAATTTAGAACAAGGCTCACTGAAGTCCCATTAGGGATACCCTGGGACCAGTCCCACACTGGGTTCCGTATCCCATCCTAAACAAGGGACATTGGGCTATGCCTCCAAGGAAGGGAATAAGACATCAGCCCTTTGGGACCGGTCAACTGAGACCCCCGTTTTTGGTAAAACGCCTCAGGCAGAAGTCCGAGGAGCCTTGCTGCAGGCACCGAGCCCCCCCCCCAGTGCTTCTGCTGCTGCCCCCGTGGCAGAGGGAGGACAGCCTGTCAAGTCATGACTCACCAAAGAGCTAAACAGGGCAAATATCAACCTCAGGGAAGCCTCTAACACTGGAGGGGACTTGGTTGTGGCAAAGTTGATTTATCACCCGATATGGTTGTTTTATAGCTGCTGTTTCACCCACTCATTAGAATTTATGTGAACTGATGCTTCAGTGTTAGAAGTGAATGGGTTTATTTCCTTTCCCCCTTACAATTCAGCATGTTTGAAGATCCTGTGATTTTGTAGTTTTTCTTTTTTTCCTGCTAGAAGTGTGTGTTTACAACATGGGCTATTATGCTCCTTGAGGAAACTGTTATGACCTTGACTGCAATCCCATCCACGTTTTAAATCTTAAAACAAAACAAAACAAAAAAAACACTCAGTAAACCACCACTTTTCCTTCCCTAGCTTCTATTTTCTGAAGAATCATGCTCATTTGTTTTTTCCACTGAAAATAAAGAATAGAAGGGATCTTAGTCACTGTCTTTTTCCTAGCCCAAACCACCTCAATCTATTTGCCGAAGCACTTGGCAGCAACAGTTGCTTGAAAATTTGACAATTTGTAGAAGAAAAAAATTGGCTGTGCTGCTTGCTATCCCACTGGGATTCAGAGCATTCCCTGCTCTTCAGGGAATTATCAGGTAATCTTTTTTGCACAAGGAAACTCAAAAAAAAAAAAAAAAGAATGCTGTGCAAGAGAACACTGTTTAAGACCTCTGATTGTGTGGACCTGCCCTGGCCACAGGTACAGAGGCAAATATTCAGTTCTGTCAAGAGCCACGTAGAAGCAGTATTTTTACGGCAAAGTAGTATCAATCCTCTGAGCTTTTTATGCTGTACATTTCAAAAATCAATTTGCTTTTCAAAGTGGTAAAAACATATCCTTCCCCCCCCCCCCACCAGATCCCCTAGGATTTCTGGCCTCAGCGGATTTAGCTCTGCCTTTGTTCCTTGAATAGAAAACCCTGACTTCAAGCACACAGCAGTAGAAAGAAGACCTTTGAAATTCCAGCTCACAGCTACCTTGAACAGTACTGATGGAGCACGGCATGCCTGCAGCAAAACACCTCTCTTCAAATTCCCCTGCCCTTTGGGAGCAGCACCTTTCCTCAGCAGAAGTGGGTGCTTTGCAAGGGCTAATGAGGGCTTGCAGTTCCCCTGCATGGCAGATGAAAGTCAAGCTACTTGCTTACTTGTTTCAAATAGCTTTTTGTACAAAATTCTTCTTTCTTTGGTTACTGATTTTCAGAAATATCCTGACTTCTTGTGGTTTTGGGGGCTTTTGCCCTTTCACTCTCCCTCCCCCTTTTCTTTTTCTTTCTATTCATCAGCTATTTCTGATGAGTGCCAGCCAGTGACTGCATTGCTCACAGCTCCTGCCTCCCAGGTGAACCATGCAGTGACACAGAGCAAATAACTGTGCTCTGCAACCTGAAATTTGGGTGGAAACTTGGTCTAGAAAAAGAAAGGAAACAGTCAGACTTTAGAACCTTACCTTCACATATTTGGGCTCCCAATTTTCAACCACAACTGTCTCTCTTTGACTGTTGAGCATGCCATACCCCTCCTGACCCATACCTTCAAAAAGCACAGAGCTCCCAACTGCTGGAAAATCATGTTCCCACACAGCAGTCCTACAGCTGTGCACAAACACTTTGACAGCCACAACATAGATGTTATTTTCAAAAATCTTTACCTTCACATGGTCAATCACACACCACAAAGGAGATACACGTGGCCAGAGCTAACTAAGCCCCCCAGAAGCCCAGGGATAGGGTTTGTGGGGGGATTTTTACTTCACCTCTTCTCCTCCTCCTGCAGCAAACATGCCTCTATTAGCAGCTGCTGTTTAAAAGCAGCATCCCAAGCTTCCCCACCTGGGACACACAGAGGCCAGTTCAATTATTTAATTAAAATGGCTTTAACAGCCAAATGTTGTTGTGGTTTGTTTTTTTTTTCTCCTTTGTTGTAAAGAGTCATTTTGCACACAAAGAAAATGTTTTGAAAGGTTTCAAATCAACTTTAGTTGAAGCCATATGGGAAACATTAAATGACACGTCAAAATATCACTCCTGTTCATTTAAGCAAAGTCAGTTTGTGCTTTAATATCCTTTATGCCTTAAACCCCTTTCATGATCAGTTTTCCTCAATGTCCAGCCCCTTCTACATTTTGACTGCATTTCATATTAACTGTGAAATACTGCAGGACAAGCTCAAGGGCTGCTCTCTGCTCTGCTCTGTTATATGCTGTTTTGTCATTCAGCTCTCAGATAACCAAACATCTATGAACTGCAAGCACTACATTTTAAAAACAGTTTGTAAAAAATGTCAGTGACAGAACACAGCTGGCTGTAATTTAATGACTACAGAGTATTTAGAATAGAAACAATTTCAGAATGCACCAAAATAGCTAGAAATATAAGACCCTTGGCTGACTTAATGCCTAGCAGCCTCTGTGTGAGGGGGATGAATAGAACAGCTCTATAAGATCCTTTAATTCCAACAAGCAATTGGCAACCATGCTTTAACCTGCTGATGCAAAGTCCTCTTGGCTTTGCCTTTTATCCTGGCTTTTAAGAGAGATCTAACCAAGACCTGGCTCACACATGCTCTACTCTGAGTTTATTTCCTGTAGGGTTTTATTACTGTCAGTTGCTGTTGCTGCTGCTTCAGAGACAAATTCAGATATTAAACGCTGTTGACTTGAGCTTTGAAGCTGAACAAAGCTCTATGCAGATGTTTGACAGGAAACGAGAGTCTTGGATACCTAACAATTTTCAGAAATCATAATTTCTGATAGCTAAGGAAGTTTGTGAACAAATAGGAATGGTGCAAACGGAATACACAAGGGACAGAAAATCACAGGACAATCCCCTTGGTACTCAAGACAGATACATTTACATCTCCTTTTGGAATTGAATCCTTCCACTTATAAATTCATTGAATATTTCAAATTCCATATAAAAAGCTCACAAATGTAAGACTTTGAATACTGAATTTGTCTCAGTACTTTCCTTACTGTTTGCAAACTTTAATTTTTAAAAAAAAAAAAAAACAAAAAAACTAAAAAAATCAACAACTCCCAAACCCCCAAATCCTTTCCTAAGTGGTGATGAATTCTGCCCCTGCCCCTGCCACATCATTTTGAGGTTGGAGAAGGGGCCAGAGCCACAGAAGTTTGCAATAGGTACCTTATAGGCCAGGAACCCTAAAGGAAATACACTAATGGAAATTAACAAAAAAAAAATCATTATTACTTTTACTTTACATACATTTTTTTAAATGAAAAATATGTACATTGCACATCCATTCAAAAAAAAAGGAGACTTTTACAAACGTATATATATGTGTGTATATATATATTTATACATATATATATATATAAAAATATAAAACCGGTCTAGAACAAAATGCTTTATGTCATTTTCTTCTCACTAACTTCTGCCGGTGATGTCAGTGCTACCATGGTGCACAGTGGTCTTTGCCACATTAGGGTCAATCTTTACTTTGCTCAGAAGAGTTGTTGGCTAGGATGACCAACTTGTTTTTTTCCTGTCAGATCATGTTTGAAGCATGTTTGTACCCAGGATATGTTTACCACTTCCCATAACTGTCTGAAGCCTGCAGCTTATGAACTGAAGTGATATTTTCATCTGCAGAGAAGCCACCGTCTTGTGGTCCTCTGTGGAGCTAGGCAACAAGACATGCCCAGTGATGGCCAGGCAGGGAGGGAGGCAGCCCAAGGGGACCCAAGAACAGGCGAGGTCAGATTGTTTGTGAAATTGGGGTAGGGAGAGCTGGTGAGCATGGTTAATTATGAGGAGAACAGCGAAAGGGAAAGAAAAGGAGGGTAAGTAGATTGAAATTGAGATCAAGGCATGCTGAGGAAGCAGATGGAGGAAAAAAGCCAGCTGGGACAGGTCTGAAAATACCAAGTAAAAAGTGCAGAAAGCCCTCTGCATGTTTAGAAGGCTCACTGTAACAAATGATCAGTTAATGTATAGAAGAGAGCTCTCTCCTCCGCACCTCTGGTCCATGGCTAGCTTATCAATAAATCCTATGGAATTTTTATTGGTCTCAATGGCCTTAATCTTTCTAGTTCAAAAAAGTACCTGACATTGTCTTTCACCTTTATAATTCTGAGGAGTTTACTCTTTGCGATTAATGGATGAATTTCTGGAAAGAACTCCTGTACTCCAAAAGATGGACTTCTGGGCTCCTAGAAAAGGACATCTGGACTTCTAATTTGCTCATTGGCTTTTGGAAAGAGCTACCAGCCATAGCTATGCATTTATCTTCAGGGCTTGGCATGACATAGCTTTGGAGACATGGTGATGAACTACCAACAACATGGGTTCTTGTCGTACCAAGTCATTGACCTAGGGCTAGAGCAGGAGTGAGGGTGTCAGAGGGATGTTTGGCCTTTAGACCTTCTGAACTTTGCAAAGGTAGACTCTCTCTTCCAGAAAGCAACTGTTCTTTCCTCTGAGTTCCTCTTTGTTTTCAGTGACGAGCTCTCAAAGCGGTCTAAAGCTAACTGAATTGAACTTTCAAAGCATACCATTGTGACTGAGCTAGATACATGTAAAACATATATGGGGTTTATATAGTCCACTGTTGCCCCAGAAGTGGGGTCCCTGATGAGCTAGGCAGTTTTCAGCTATAATGCTCAGCTATTGTTCATGCTCTGAAGACCTTCTGGTTTCCATAACAATGAGAGGCTAATTAAGCAAAGATTTTTTTATGGGTTTCAGATTCCTCCTCCTGAAGACAAGAATGAACTCTGATTCAGCACCCAGCACCCTACAAGCCACAACAGCAGTGCCAGCTGCCTCACACATTTCTTTGTGCACATTTCCAGTCCAACCAAAGCCCCCCAAAATAAGGCTACATTTTGCCTTCAGTGGAAGGAGAACCTGGGGGGACCACCAGAGGTGGTGGAAGGCTTGCAGAGTACAGGCATTAAGCAAAGGTGTAACACTAGTATTTACGGGGCAGGGGTGTAAATGTGCATGGGGGAGGCAGAGCTCTTGCAGAGGCCCATGAACAGTCCCCCACCTTAGGCAATGGTGGTCTTTGGCCTGCCAAGCCCGGGTGAGCGATGCCGAGGCTAATGCGTGGTGTTCTCAGGGCATATTGCCTGCGTGGTAGGAAACAGCATTATGGCAGGGTGCTTCTGTGAGGGGCTGAGATAACAGGGTGGTAAAACAGTGCATAAAAAGTCACATTAGGCTAAAGTGGATGGAGCAAAATGCTGCAGTGAGGCAACGGCCCATAAAAATAATGTCATTTGCCAGTCCAGAGTCGTTTCCAGGGCTGTAAAATTGTTTGCTGGAAAGAGTCAGAGCGGGCTGCTGGCTCAGAGCGGTTCCCGCGCCGGGCTGGCAACCCAGACTCGGCTCTGACCTGCACACCAAAGGCAGTTGCTTTGGCTGGAAGCTGTGGGCCTGGGAAGCAAGCTTGGCAAATAGAAAGAAAAGCAGCAGGAAGCCTCTGGGCATTTGACCTGGTCTTAAATATTCAAGGTGAGATGTTTTTTTTCCTAGAAATTCCTTAAGATGCTGATTTCTCAGACTGGAAATAACACGAGTCCGGTCACATTATTTTCCTCCTTTTTCAAGAGTGGAAAAGAAAATATTCTCCCCTGTTTTCCTCAATGAAACTGAAACAATACAGCCTTGTTTGCCTTTGTTTTGATAGATCCCATGTTGATGCACCAGCATCTCCGCCTGTGCCAGCACAGCTGTGGGAATACACGTAATCCCTCTCTCTCCACTGATCGGTGTGTTCTTCACAAGCAGAAATCAAAACAATGTAGGCCCTATATTAACAATGGTATTTGTGTGTGAATATAGGACAAGGGGAGGAAGGGGGAAGAGCAGAATGACAAAGTTGTTTTTGCACAGTAATGGCTATGTGCTAATTTGAGTACTCACCCCCTCTCCCAAATAGCACCACATAAATCCAGAGCATAAATTATTTGTCAGTTTATTTTATTTTAAGTGTAAAAATCATATATCTGAAGATGGGGGGGGGGGAGGGAGAAAAAGAAAAAAGAATCAGGATATGAATGCAATCATTCTTATTTATGCAGAAAAGTACAGCTCTGTGGATTTCCCCCATCTGTTCTGTTATATAGAACTAAATTGGAGTTAAATGCACTTTTAGAATAAATCATTATGGCCTAAATTAAACATGATTTGCAGGGAAAATAAAGCCATATGTGTTACATTAATTTCTCATTTTTGCTCCATCCCACTTCCGCTTGGCTGGATACATGTCATGCTCTGTTCCTAAACGGTGTCACTGATGCTGAAAGTAAAAGGTGACACTTCATTTTCATAAGTGATCTCAGTCTTTCAGATGTGTTTCTAAGATCAGTGGGAATGTCCATGGCTCTCAGAGTTTACAAGGGGCAATCTCATTTAAACTGGTGCAATCTGGGAGGAAAATACGATCAAGTTAATCAAAGCACAGCAGTATAGTGCCCAAAGCAGAGGGTGAGGAAAGGTGTAGGACTAAAGGAAATTAAGACCCCCTTGCCCCTGCATTGTGCATTGTTAGATAAGCAGAGCAAAATGAGTGTTGCACCAAACCATCGGTGATAGAGGTGTACTTCCCACTGCAAACTACAGGTCAGACTTACTGAAGGCAGATTGGTAAGAGTGAACAATGTATCTGGAGGAACAATTTCGGCTGGAATATTTCTTAACAGAAGAGCAATGAGCTTTCTAGGAAAGCGAAAGAACAGCAGGAACAGTCACTGCAGACCCTGCTGTTGAATGTTTACTGGTGGATAAGGTGATGAATAAATATGGTGGGGAACTCTGTTAGAACTCTTTTGCAGAGTACTCAGGCAATTTTTATGCCACGGTATTTTCCAAAATAGGCAGGATAAATGCTTGAGCCCCCTTTTGACATGTGGCTCCCACTACACATATATGCATCATGAGAGACAGGTAGTGAAGATACATTTTTTGATGTTTCTTGGAAAAACACTTTAGATTGTATCTCCTCTGGAACCTAATATACCCAAGTTTTATATCTGTTCGAAGTTCACAGACAGAAAAGAAAAAATAGTTGTGTTTACAGAGTGCACAAAGTCACTGCTTTGCATTTTAATGAGTAATGACAGCAGACTGCTCTGTCTGTTTTCTCCTAGCTGCAGCAAGCTCTCAAATATTGTGTTACTTTCAATGGCATTGTCCCCTATGTCCTTGAACTCCTTTCCTCTTACGTGTCGTAGCAAGGCTGACAGAAACAGCGTCTCTGACTTCAAGGTTTGTATGCACAGCTCTATTAACCACACTGCAGAGAAGAGATGACTCAACTGTCTTTCACCCAACTCGCGTCAGGACTGCCGGCAGTCTGCCTGCAGCAGGCTCTGGAGAAGTGGCTGGCTACAATATGAAGATTCTCACAGTGTTTCTAGTCCCATTTCAACATATCTTTCCAAAATGCTTCTGAATTCCAGAGTGCACCCACAATGTTTTCTTTGCTCCTCCAAAACCAGCTGCTTCTGTACTATACCTGTCTGTCCCCCCTTCCCACCATTTAGGTCACTGCCACTGGTGGCCGGTCACTGAGAAGTGAAGCTCTGAATTGCAGACCAGTGGCAAAATAGCAATTTTACATGGTAGGTGCCTGGAGACAGAGTGATGGATGGGTGGATGGATGGATGGATGGATAGGCAAGTGGACATATGAGGGAGAGCATTTGACACTGTGCTGAGATTTTCTAACAAGCACCTTCCTGCTTTCTGTGGTTGTTCCCTGACATCTGGGAGAAACTCCCTGTAAACTGTCATTTGCTCTGGCTGTGGGTCTCTCCCGTGGGTCCCCATCCGTCATTTGACACTGCCTCCTGCTTATCTGCTAGTTCTACATGCCACCAAGGAGTCAGAAGAAACATTTCCCACCAAGTAACTTGCATGGGACAGGTACTGTTTTGCATGTCATAGTGTTTTTTAACTTGTGTTGATTGGCTACTTTTACCTTTTGGCTGCATATTCAGTGATAAATGAAGTTGGTACTAAGTGTTTTTTTTCTCGGCTCAAGTTTCACCGAGCAAAATGTAAATAACTATGGAACACCACCACTGTATGAAATCCCACTGTGTTTTGGATTTATTTGCTCTTAAACAATTTCCTAAACCAAGTACACAGAGTTCTACCTGTCAGTACAGCCACTACTACCAGTTCGTACAGCCACTACACGAGCGTAAAGCATTCCCAAGCAGCGCAGTGTTAGGCACTGGTGGCAAATGGGAACTCTTTGGCCTGCTGGCTCCTGGCCTTTCTTCCACCACTGCTCGTGAGCCAGTGAGGTGCACAAACCCTCAGCTTGGCTTCATGCACCTGCCGTTGGCAGAATTAGTAATGCTGGCTTGCAAAGCTCATCTGTGTGGATGCAGATAATTTGCAGCCTCTTAAACCCTTCAACTATTAAACACTTTGCCTCGGCTTCCTCCAAGCACAGCGGGCAGGTGGGCAGCTCCCTCACACTTCTGACTGTGCTTCCCACACCATGGAGAGCATCTCTGTTGTCTTGAGAAAAGCCCTTTTTTTGTTATATTGTTCAGTGTACTCGTTCTATAACACAGGGTGAAGTTGTTTTGAGGTGGCTGAGCCAGCATGTTGCAGGTCTTCCTGCTGACCTGGGGTGGACAAACAGCCATTGGAGCTGCAAGGAGCCCACTTCGTCCCCTGTCTCCAGTGCAGACATTCAGCAAAGTGGAGAGTTAAAGAGGGTGAATCAGCATTTCTTCATCTCACACACATACAACTAAATAGTCCCAATCTTCCTTTCCCTCCTCCCTGCTTCATTTTGAGGTTCTGGTCCAGAAGTGCTGTACCATTGCATGGGTTGCTCTTTCTGGACTTTCTATGTTTCTCATAAATCTCTGCCTCGGGGCTGCTGTGGAACAGGAATCCCCCACACTGTGAGCAGCCGATATCTGACAGAGGAGGGATGAAGTTGCAGAGTAACGATGCTCCTGAGAAGGAGGGGTGAGGGTTGACCCACAGAACAAGTGCTACATCAGCGAAGGCCCGCCACCTCATATAACAAGGGTATGATTTACTAGGACAGGCACAGGGGAGGACAAAGAAGTCATAAAATCCTCATTACAAAAAAGAATGTTTCTCTTTTCTGTGGCTGTCATAGTGTCCAGAGCAGAAACATAATAAAGATTATCTCCTAAAATACAGATGCAGCAATGCTTAGGCACTTCTGTAAGAAGAATACATAAATTGATTCACAGAAAAATAAATAAGAGGCAGTTCAGGCTTCCTCTCCATCAGTATCTAGCAGAAAGCACAATGTGACCAGGACTAGGAAGGTTGGATACCCAGTCATTATTGTCAACTAACTCGCTCTTCTGCTACATATTATTTTCTGTGGCAATCGGGGCAGTACTGAAGCTTTATCTACCTCAAATTAAGCGCAAACATAGTAATGACCTACTTTCAAAGACATCAAGTGCTTGCAGCTCTCAGTATGTCTGTGTGAACTTGCTCCTTTTTGGAAACAAAAAAACCCAGGCCTCTTTACAATCACATGTGAAAATATAGCTGCAGCTGTTTAATTAAGGCATGATATTTTGGCCCTGGTGAAGTCCACAAAACCAGGCTTCCATCTCCAGTTTTACAAAACCTCTGCATTTCAGTTACTGTATGCACAGAATTGGGACTACTGTGTGTAACTCATACCCGCTGCTGTTTGGCTCAGCAGATGAAATGCAATATGTAAACCACCAGCCGTTATGGTTAGCAACAGATGAAGGATTGTACAGTAGTGATAGGAGTTTCGCTATCCTCTTCTATCAGTTGGAAACATGAGCTTTACCAACAAATCCCAGTTGCTTTTCAACATCTAAATTTCACAGCACATCTGTTGTGTCTCTGCTAATGAAGCTGCATGGATCTGGTTGCTTTTTTTGATAAATGCGCTCACGTCTGGGTCACTACTGTGGGTACATCTGTCATGTATAAAATAACTAATCAGAAGAGCTAAATTAAGGAAGATTTCTCAGGCTATCGCTACACATTCTTACAAGCAACACTTGATTTTCCCAGTTCTACTTACCATTGGAGTTATACTCAAGAAGAAAGGAGGGAGGAGGCAAGAAGAAGAGTTCTACCATTAGGTGAGAAACCAATCTATGGCAAGCCAAATGTGGGACAATAATGCTTGCTACATTAGTATTAGGGAAATAATTCCCCTTGGCTTTACTGTTTTGTGTTTTTCCAGGAGAAACCCATAGAGGGAACACATATTTATCTTGATGGAAAGTGAAGAGTTCCAGAGGAAAACTGTTTGAAGGTGAACCAGTGATATGGTCAGACAGCAACAGAAAAAAATGGTGGTTAGGCTTGGCAAATAACTATCTTGCCTCTATTTTGATCCATAATTCTCTGTTGGTGCCTTTCCACTGGTTGAGATTAAGCATCCTGAAAGGAAGCAGAGATCCTTAAAACAGCAAATCATCAAGCCCAAAGAAGTTTTAAGTAGGTACAGTCATGTCTGTGCCCTCCCAATTGTGCATCTTCCACTATTACTACCTAGTTACATGAACAGAGATTTATGGACCATTGATTTTTTCTTACAGCTGACAAGGCCAAAGAAAATGGCAATGGGGAAATTAAGTGTAAAATGTTACCTTGACTGCATCTTTAAAGGAATCACTCCACTAACAGCACCAAATTAACTTCTGCAAAAATCATAACTCAAAGCCCCTTGGGCATGTGTAACATTTTGTATCACAGTATGTGATACTAACTTTTATGTCTTATTATATACACTCATTGTGACTGAAATATAGTTGCTGAGGGAACCATAACCTTGAATTATCCTGACTTATTTCAGCATGCCAAACCTCAGCCACAGGATTGCTAGTGCATGGGCTTTCCTATATTTAGTGACAAGGAATATGTCCTGCTGCCTTTTATTAGCCAAGACTTATAATTGTACTAGAGTCATCTTCTGGGGCAGCAAGAGAAGACAGCAGATTCAGTTTCAAGAATTCAATCTACTGATTGAAAATATTGACTACATAATATACCTATACTTTAAATTCAGACACATGACAGCTGATTTACATGCTTGGTTTTAAATATCATCATCCTCAGTATGTTTTTGTGTTAGCTATTGCTTATCTGTGAAAATTTTGCTGGGGTAGCCTCAGGGGAATATAAAATGCAGACGGCCATATCTAGCTCAAATTCTTCCATGCTGGGAGATGTATCTCCAGAACAGCTCATTTAGTTTTGAATGGGACTAATCAGTTTGCCCAAAGTGAGACACTGGGGGTGAGTTAGCAGTTGCACTGTGTGGCAGATCAGGGGAGGCGGTCCTGGAGGTGGATGGAGGCATTACTGATTACTGTAGCCTAGGGCAAGAGAGGACTTGTGTTTGGTGTCAAAGAAGGAAGCAGATCCTTCTACTCATGGCTTCTCCTCGTGAATCCTGGGACCACCCAGATGGAAAGCAGCTTGACAGAAAAGGATGTGAGGGTCCCAGTGGTCACCAAGTTGAACATGAGCCAGAGATATCCCCTTGAGGCAAAAATGTGAATAGTATTCTGGCCTGCGTTAGACAAAACATTGCCAGCAGGTCAAGGGAGGTGATCCTTCCCCTCTACTCAATATGGGTGAGGCCACACCTGGAGCATTGTGTCCGATTTTGGGCTCCTCAGTGCAAGACAGACATGGACATACTGAAGAGAATCCAGCAAAGAACAACAAAGATGAGGAATGGACTGGAGCATCTCATGTATGAGGGAAGGCTGGGAGGGCTGGGACTGTTTATACTGGAGAAGAGAAGGCTGAGAGGGAATCTTATCAATGTATATAAGTACCTGAAGGGCACTAGGTGCAAAGACGATGGAGCCAGTTTCTTTTCAGTGGTGTGCAGTGACAGGACCAGAGGCAATGGGCACACACTGAAACACAGGAAGCTATGTCTGAACATCAGGAAACACTTTTTCACTGTGAGCATGAGCAAGTGCTGGGACAGGCTGCCCAGGGAGGTTGTAGAGTCTCCATCCTTGGAGATATTCAAAAGCCATCTGGACATGGTCCTGGGCAACCGACTCCAGGTGGCCCTGCTTGAGCAGTGGGGGTTTGGATCAGATAGCCTTCAGAGGTCCCTTCTGACCTCAACCACTCT
Source organism: Tyto alba (assembly GCF_018691265.1). NCBI lineage: Eukaryota > Metazoa > Chordata > Aves > Strigiformes > Tytonidae > Tyto > Tyto alba. Next base: position 10,110,930 of record NW_024881322.1, read on the forward strand.
GTGATTTTGTAATCTTGATATTTCTGTATAGTGCTGGGCCATAAGCCAAAGATCCCCATAGCATGTGCCTCAGGGGAAGGTAAAGCTGCATGCCACCTGTATGGTTCTGAAGGTCCTCCCACAGCTACAGCTAAATGCCCTTGGGAAATCATTTGCTGGAGTGACAGGTACAATGGATACCATCTGAGGGCTTTGTGCTGTTGCTGCTGTTGCCACATGGAGAGATTGCTCCTGAGTTTTCCCCTAGCCCTTTGTGTCGTAAGATGCAAGAGACACCTTCCTCTATTCCTTCACATGCACTGAAATCATCTGGGGGAACACTTCAAGCTTCTTGAAAAATTGCCCTGGAAGGAACCTATTTTTAAAAAATTAAATAAATCTTTTAAAAACAGTTTAAGTTTTCACATGCTGTACAGCATCCAGCATGAATTCATTACTGCTTGTTCTGTGGGTAACTTAACCATCTAACAAGGGATGAATAATGTACTGAAGATGTCTTTTACATCTATCTTTCCTCTGTGTACTGCAAAGGCACTCATGTCCATTGTTTGTTAACTGGTAAATTCGCACTAAAGTCTCCTATGCCTCACAGTGCCAAAAAATAGATTCCTCCCCCTTAAAACAAAACAATGACACACCCCCCCCCCCCAACCATAAAGAAAAGCCAAAATATTACAAAAACTTAAGTCTCTGCTGTTTTAGACACATAGATGTACAAGATCCTGTGATTCCCAGACAAAATCAGGAACTGGAATTTGAAGCAATTTTTCCCTGGTTTGTTTTCTCTCAAATTTTTCCCCCCTCTTTTTGTTTAACTGGAAATTCATTAACTTCCATAAATTTGAACTTATTCTTCACTTTGTGGGCATGAACATAAGCAGTGCTGACACATGTGCTTGTTAAGAGTATAGTTTCAGTGAAGTGAAATCATCTAATCAAGTCAATGTTAGAGTAGCTTTGGTTTTATTTGAAATGGCTGTAAAATCAACTGAATGAAAGTCTTTCAAGAAACAGTCACTTTTTTGACTGATCTCTCAAAAAATACCATCAGATTCTCTTAACCCATAATGTCTTCTTTCCTAGTGTAACACATGGAGGAAAGCCAGTCACTTGGCTTCAGAGACCCCAGAAATAGCTGCTGCCCTGTACTTGTACTGCTCCTTGCAGTGGCTGCAAAAGCAGCCTGGCTTTCCATGTCTAACATAAATCTGGCTGCTTGGGGAATGCTGGAAAAGGTGACCACCCTGGTGGGGACAGTTTTTGTGCTGTGCCACCTTGGCGCAGCGAGTGGAACAGAAAACGTCTCTTGGCAAAATCCTTGGCTGACATGAATTGCCTTAGTGTCAGGAACACCAGCCCTGGTTTTATGCTGTCAAAAACCCATCCATCACAGCAATAAAAAAACCCAAACAAACCACGGGAAAATAAGCATACGTACAGTCTTTGTGGGAAAGCAAACAAAACATTTCTCCCAGAACCAGTCTTCGCTTGTGGGTATCTCATTTATACAGGTAAGATATTTTCACTTCAGAGATGTAACAGAGTCGTAGCTATCAGCCATGCATGGCAAACCAAGGACTTAATGATGGAAGAATCAATATTGCTTGCTCTATATGAAATCTCCTTCCAAATCCAATTAAATGTAAGAATAGTGATGAGGATTTGAGCAATTGAACCTTTGAAATAAAACCAAATTGTATTTTAACAAACTTGTATTACTTATTAAAGTTTTTCTGTACTTCCAAACTTTCAGTGTAATTAAGTGTAGCTATTGTAGAGCCTAATTAAGAAAAAAGAACAACCATGTACTGCTAATAGCTTCTTTACCCTGGACTTCATATGGTAGCTTCAATCATGATAATATGTTTTAATGTATAACAGAAAACCTATCGTCAGGGTGAAATCTTTGTTTCCTTCATTGTTCTCACAATTCAGATACTTCTGGTTTTGATTTGTCAAAACATTCCTGACCTAAAGCCTTGAAACACAATGCAACCTGAACCTTGGAAAAAAAAAAAAAAAAAAACAAAAAACAAAGATACATAATTCTTCTTCCAAGCTCTGCAGATGCACCTAATCTTTGCTGACAGTGGAGCCAAAAATCTCTATCCGAAGATCTGTAAATGATGGGAAGTATTACCTCTAATCCTCACATTCTGAACCCATCTCTAGCTGTACCAAAAATAGAAGAACTGGGTGGCTTGACACAGTGTCAGACTATGTAAACTGCCCTGAAATTGCTTGGGATGATTCATTCTCCCAGTCCTCTCTCACTTCTCAAAGCCTGGATTTATGAAAACTTATTTAAAGCCAAATCCATGCCATTCTTTGTCAAGTGGCATTTGCCCTTCACCTACAGTAATTCCAATCACCTTGAGACCAGTATGGTCCAGTAATCCTCAGGATGTTTTTTGTGGATTGTTGCAGTTCTCTTCCAGAATTTACTTCAGTCAGTGCAGGACAAAAAGCTCTCAGTTTGCAAAGATGATTTTTTTTTTTTTCCTGAGCAGGCCAAGAATCAAGGAACAGCCCTGAGCATTGCTCTCTCTGTCTCTTTCTCTGTCCCAGACAACTGGTTTCCAGTTGAAAACATGCCTTTGCAAGGATATCATATCTGGAAAAAAAAAAAAAAAAAAAAAGCAGGATTGGAAAAGTTAAAACCCTAATTGTATGAAGTTGGGAGTCCAGTGTCCCCATCCTGACTCCTGCGAAGAGCATGCTGCTAGGACAGAGATATTCTTTAGGGGATAGGATGGGACAGGGCATAGGTACTTCTTGGCACTTGCACTTATTAGATGAAACATAGAGATGTCAGCGTCAGGACGGAGGTGATTTTAATGGAGAAAAATTAAGATGCGAGGCCACAACCTGGATGGCCTCAGGGTAAAGACAAACCTACACCTTACCTTCTATAGGTCCCCTGTGAATCATATGCTGACCCTGCACGCAGTGTATCCCTATGGAGATTATCAGGCCATTATCCTTTGTAGGTAATCATGAGAAAAGTCCATCCCAGTGCTGTTGCCCCAAGTCATCTCAAGCTACACAGGAGCACCCCAACTTTTGCTGCATCCCTGGCTATCTCTCTGTCCCAGTGGAGGCTGGGGCTGAGCCCTCTGGGCTGGGACCGTAAAATGGGTGCAAGGCGTGGGGAGGAAAGGGGAACCAGTTTAATCAACCTGGCAAACTAAAATTATCTCCTCTTGACCTGCCCACTTAGGAACTGGATTGTTTATCCATGCTGGGAAGGTGGCTGTGGATCTAATCTCTCTGCACTTATACTGCCCTGAATCAGGACTGCTAACATCAGGATGAGTGGGGTGGATGTAGCAAGTCCTAAGGGAGGAGAATTGAAGTTCCATATTTTCCTCTCTTTGCTTGTTTAAAACAAGTGAAATAAGCTGTCAGCATTGAATAAATAGTAGTAATGATGGACACCACTGTTTAAACAACTTTGGCCGAGATATCCTTGTTCTCTCATTCAGACATCTCATGTTGCATGCAAAAGTCACTTGAGCAGGTTGAGTGTCACTGACAGTAGACAGCTTCTAAGTTTCTGAGAAAATGAGGAAGTCTGTCGGGAGGTTTCTACCACCACAAGTATCACAAGACACCTTATTAAATGCATAGAAGGAAGCCTGCATGAAAACTGCCCCAGGCTCTATGTGTGTAGAGCATCTCGCAGAGTAAGTCCCACTCTGGTGAGACCTTGTGCTCCATGGCAGTCCAAGCCATCCTTGTGTGGCTTGGATTGCACAGGTGGATAAATAGGAAGATTAAGGTCTGATGGTTTGCAACACAGCCCAGGAAATTCAACTTCAAATTCAAGAGTGGCCCTGAAATGTTGAGAATCTTTGTTTGGTTTGTGTTGGGTTTTTGTTTTGTTTGTTTTTTTTTTTTTTCTATAATCACTGAAGAAATGCTTAAGATTTAACTGTAAAGAAAAACTATTTATACAGACGTTTGTGCATCTGCCGAGCTCTTTTCTCTGAAAAGAAAGATAATGGTTAAGAGCAGAAGAAGAATGAACAACTGACTATAAGGCAATTTCCATAATTTTTTTTTAGCAATATTGCCAACTGGCTTTGAAGATTTAGACCCTATCCCTACCCGTTTCTTTGCAAATAACTTCTGAGAGGACCAGAGACAAATTTTGTTTCATTACTGTAATTGCAGCTTTAGTCAGTCCAAGCAATTCTCAAATGTTTATCTGTCAGCACCATCCACTCAGTCCCTGACACTGTGGTCGGCTGGAAAACTACTGCAGCTAAACAACATACTATATGCAGATCACTTTGATTTCTTCAAATACCTTGCTGCAATGCAGAGGCAGTTTCCCCACAGTCTTCTGTGTACTCATAAGAACACTTACCACGGAGTCCCAGCCAAAACCATTCCCAGGAACAAGCAGGCTCCCATGTTGGCTTAGAAAGAGAAAGGGGAATTTTTTTTTTCCTTTATTGTTTTGAAGATTTATTTATACCTGAGTGGAAGCCTGACTTGCTAGGCAGAATCAGGAGACTCCCAAAACAAGGGTGATCAGTGCTCTAAAAAATATAATGCGATATAATAGGCCTGAGCCCACACCTTTAAATTAGTGGTAATTTTTCTTCTGACTTCTGAGAAAAAGAGGGCCAATATATTCAATATTTATAAGCCCAGGAGAGTGCTAAGAATGAAGTCCTGCACAGTAAGAGACAAAGTCTGCAATAAACTGAATGCTGCATCCATGGCAACTCACATCTCAGTTAATAATTTTTCAACATAAAAAGAAAGATATTTTTCAGGGCCACCAAAAGAGAAGCAATTTACAAAATTGAATGAAGTGAAGGCATTTCACATCTGCTGTGTTTTTCATGGCCTTTGTCTTTTGTTTGAACCTCGGCTGCTCACTGGGATGCTCAGGGAGTGAGGATGGGCCCAGGCAAGCATTTTGCCATCCCTGGGTGGCGGGTGGAGGGAAGCGACCTATTGCATTTTTTTTTGTCACACCAGGGTCTGATACCCAGTCTACGTGGGGCGGAGAGCTGCGCTGCAACAGGTCAAAAAGGATTCGGTTTGCTTCTGCAGAGAATTGCAACACAAATTAAAATGACATTTTCCTCTGCACTTCCACGGTTGTCTGGGAAAAGAAAATTTTGAGAGGCAGCGCTGCTGCAGTCTGCCCCTGGAGAGGCCTTTGCAGCAACAGGAGCGAGGAGGTTCAGCAGCCCCAGGCAGAGCGACGCTGCTGTGGTGGCATGCACTGCTCTGCCCTCGGGGGAAAAAACCCTCCTGAAGCACCTCAGAGCCACAGGGCTTTTGGGAAGGTGCTAATCCCTCATTCTGGACGGGTTTTCTCCCCTTCTGCTCACTAGGGACGGATATCCAGCTGCTGGGGTGCAGTCGCGTTGGGCACTCCTCAGGCACACAGTGATTCATTTGCTGACCTGTGTTTTCTAGACTTTGAAACTCCTGCCCACTTCAAAAGACAGCAGAATAATTAGGGCCTGAATTTTATAGATATGAAACTGAGGCTGACAGATACTAAATGAGTTGCCCATGGGCAGAGCTAAGAAAGACACTCTGCATATCCCAAGTGTCAAGCCAAAGCCCTAACCAAAAGACCATCTTTCCTTCAAATAATAATTTGTAATAGTTGCATTTAACACAGCATTTCCCATACCAGGGAGATAAAATACTCCTGGCTGTTATGCTGGACATAAGCTTTGGTCATATTGTTCCCTATTGTATGCAAATGCTCCACAGATATCAGGCAGTAATGTCAATGGTTTCCCAGCAGCATTCAGTTTTTCCTACTCTGCTGGTGAATGGCAGCAAAATTGTTCTCACCCTTGAAAACAGAAGACTGTCTCCATAGTTTTCATACCAAGCATTTGTATTGTATTTTCTTTCCAAACTGGGGTGGTTTATTTTTCTTCCAAATCTCTACTGTAGGACTGTGTCACCAGTGAAACTCAAATGAAAACATCAAGTCTGTACCATATGTTGATGTATTTGTTATTTTATGAAACCTTGCTGCATCTGGGTAAGTCAATTAAGGTTAAACATCCCTTTATCAGGAAAGTCCTGTTGAGGACATCAGCACATTTGTTTCTCCCCACACTGTTGAATTTTGCTGGGCTGTGTTGGTTAACAGTAAAACTGAAATACACCACAGCAACTCCCTTGAAGCAAAAACAGTTATCTAATTTCCATCCCATACTTTGGACATATCTCTATAATAAAGGTTATAATGGGCTATGGAAAGCCCTTTTTTTCCCCTTAGACAGGGATCATATATGGAAAGAGAACTGAGGGTATTCAGGTTCTGCTGGAGAGATGGTTATGCAGGGCCTGTCTTGTCTCCTTTCAACTGAACTGCTTTCCACAGAAATACAGCAATCTGTGAGTAGCCCTGCTCTGATATGCCTCTGTGGGCACTAATTCTGCGGTTTCTGTATAAACAGCCATGAGCAATGCCCAGCAGACCTGCATCGGAAAAAAATTTTGTGGCTGTGTTGTGATGCCTCATGATTTGGACACAAACCTAGGTAGAAGCACTGCGTGGCTCAAGGGAGGGGAAAGTATTAACCAAACCCACTGCTGTGGTGAGGTCTTTGCAGAAAGCAGCGAGTACAGGGGAGAGATTTAATGGTAGTACACGTTGCACAGTGCTAGCAATGTTTTCTTCACTACAACCACCACAAAACTCAGGCAGCTGCACCTTCATTAAGTTTTGTTTCTCTGTAGCTTGAGAAATTTTCCACAGTCAGAAAAACAGCTCTGCAGTCAGACTGCCTAGAGGCAAGAATGGTTGAAGCAATATCTTCTTCTTGCTAAACTTAATATATATGCTAAGACAGAGAGATATGCCCACTAGGGATCCACACCTGAAAAGCAACACAATTAATGGGGTCTTAGCAAAAAAATTGCTCTTCAGAGTGCTTTTCAAATTATTTAGCATGGAAAAGGTCTTACTCAAGGAGTTTCACTCAAGTGAAGAACCATGTAGTTAAAAAAAGACCATAGCACATACAAGGGCTGCTCAGAGCCATTTTTATCAACAGCTTTGCCTTACCACTGCAGTTTCTCTGTACATGGGAGTTTGAAAACAGAAGAGTGAATTGACATGAAAATGGTCCTTGGTGACAGGAAACAGGCAGTAAAGTGTCACAAAGAACATTCTTAGGACCAATTTAATTCCCTATATATCATGATTTAGGAGAATTAATATACATTAAGGTGAATAATTTTTCTGACAAGGCAAAATGTGCAGTTGCCAGTCCAGCCTAAATGATGTTCAGAATCACACAGCTAGATTAAGAGAGAAGGCAAATAAATGCCTTATGCATATAAATTCAGTATAAGGAAATCTAAGGTAATGAGGATAGGCAGAATAAAAAAGGAGATGGATGAGAAGGGAAAAAGAAATATACTCTCTCTGGCCATATGCTTAGGGCACTGAGCAGGGAGAGAACCAGATGGCATGGGTCAGACTTTAAAGTATAGTTCCCAGAGTTTTAACCAATTACATTAATGTACACCGAATGTATAATATATTTTAGAAGACATTAGGCAATTTTTCCCTGAAAATGACACAGATTATTTATTCATATAATCATGGAATTGTTTGTGTTGGAAGGGACCTTAAAGATCATCCAATCTCAACCCCCCTGCCCCAGGGGGCTCCCAGCCCCGTCCAACCTGGCCTTGAACCCTTCCAGGGAGGGGGCACCCACAGCTTCCCGGGGAACCTTATCCAGCGCCTCACCACCCTCACAGGGAAGAATTTCTTCCTTAGATCTAATCTAAACCTACCCACTTTCAGTTTAAAGCCATTACCCCTCGTCCTACCCCCACCCCCTGAACCAGAGTCCCTCCCCACCTCTCCTGTCCCCCCTTTAAGCCCTGGGAGGCCGCTCGAAGGTCTCCCCGGAGCCTTCTCTTCTCCAGGCTGAACCCCCCCAACTCTCTCAGCCCGGCCCCCCAGGGGAGCTGCTCCAGCCCCCCCAGCATCTCCGTGGCCTCCTCTGGCCCCGCTCGAGCAGCTCCGGGTACTTCTGCTGTTGGGGGCCCCCGAGCTGGCCCCAGCACTGCAGGGGGGTCTCCCCAGAGCGGAGCAGAGGGGAAGAATCCCCTCCCTCAACCTGCTGGTCACACTTCTCTTGATGCAGCCCACAACTCTTGGCTTTCTGGGCTGCGAATGCACATTGCCAGGACATGCTGAGCCTCTCATCAACCAACACTCACAGATCCTTCTCCTCAGGGCTGCTCTCAATCCACTCCTTTCCCAGCCTGGATTTGTGTTGGGGACTGCCCTGACCCACGGGCAGGACCTTACACTTGACCTTGTTGCACTTCATGAGGTTTGCATGGGCCCAGCTCTCCAGCCTGCCCAGGTCCCTCTGGATGTCATCCCTGCCCTCTGGCATGTCACCGCACCACACAGCGCAGTGTTGTCAGTGAACTTGGTGAGGGTGCACTCAACCCCACTGTCCATGTTTCCAGCAAAGATGTTGAACTGTGCCAGTCCCAATTCTGACCCCTGAAGAATGCCACTTGTCACTGCTTTCCACTTGGACCACACCTTTTACTAAACCTAGATGTTTCTTGCTTGCTCGAGGTTGGCCATCTATGGATATAAGTTATGAACCTCATCCCAGAGCCAGATTTTTGTTTAACAAATTATCAAAGCTTCTTTAAGAAGATTAAGCTTTTATTCTTTCTGATCTCTGGAAGAAAAAAAAAAAAAAAGAAGCACCCAAAACACTCAGAGAGGGAAATGTCTGTTCTGACACTTATTCAGAAAACCCTTTGATATGGAAATCATTGGCGTTAACTCCTGTAGCCTCGAGCTTCTCCCCAGTAATTCAGATAATGCATGCAAATGCCTGGACCTGTAGCCCACTGAAATCAAGGACAAACATGCTTCCCATTTCTCTTTGGACTCTTCCTTTCCATCTTCTCTCTGGCAATAGTCGAGTATCTCTGTCTGTCAGCACAAGGACTGCGTTTGTACAAGACCTGATAAATCACTGCTGCTGCTTCTCCCAGGAAGGACTGGCATGCAGGTACTGTTACAGACAATGTACATGAATATCTAAACTGGAGGCCATCAGCATATCTGTTTAGACACACCAGAATAAATGAAAACGCTGCCTTACCACCGGATTACCTGTCAGCAGGCTCATTTGCTGACTAATGTGCTGTCCTGAGGGCCACGTTGACTTGTTTGTCATCACTAATATTCCAAGATCTAGCAAAAGGACCTGCAGCAAGACTCCCGCTGCTTACACATGCACCCCTGGCAGTGTGCCTGCACCACCCCCGGAGGTGGGGAGAGGGCTTCCCAAAGCACCCACAGGGCCCACACGCAGCTTTGCTTCCGCAGCACCTCCCAGTAGGGTCGGGGCACCAAGGTCCTGCTGCTGCAGCAACGCAATGGCTTGTAGGCCCTGCCCTGGCCTTTTTCTCCCTTTTTACTGGCTCTGAGGATTTATTTTCCCTTCCAGGGGGTGGCTTCTACACTCCTGTTGGGCGCTCCATCCCTCCTGACTGTGGTCCTTACACAAAGCCATAGTCAGGCCCTATTCTTCCCTCTCATGCCAGTGGGGCTAAGCTGCCCCAAACTGCTTCATTTTTGACTACTGGGTTTTCACCTCTCTCCATTTTTCTTCTTGTTCCCTTCCTCTCCTTCCCCCCCCCCCCCCCCCCCCCCAATTTATGTTTTCTCTGGGACCTGATTTTGTGGGGGGTCAGGGGAAAATTTATTTAGTTTTTTTAGGACCGGACTGGTAAATATGTCTAATACACAGAATGTATAAAAATGGTGTCCGTTAGCAGACATCCAGGGAAAAGTAAGAATAGGACAAAGATATATGACACTTCCCCTGAGTACTGTCCCCATCTCCAGCTATTTTCAGCTCAGAGGATTTCCTGAGCCTAATGAAGTTTGCTTATTTAGTCACCTTCAAGAGATTTCTTTTCCAGCTACTTATTCAGGCATTCAGATGTGAATCCACCTAGACTTTTTGCATCCACATCACTCAGTCCTTTGTGGGGTGAAGAACAGGAAGGCCATTCCGTGGGGGCACTCTTGTGCCAGGGAATGGGTTATGCAAATGTAGGAACTACACATACACTTACCTAACTGACAAGTTTCAATGCGTTGGAATTCTTTTAAACCCATCGAGGGCAACACCAAGCTGCCTCAGAGTCGGGGGTTGCAACAGCAAAGAAAGGGTCCCCCAGGGAGTGTCAATGGTCAGTGGTTCTTCTGCACTCAAGAAAGACATCCTGCTTTGCAGTGGGCCCAGTTATATAGCTGTGCCCTCCCTCACCTCCTCCAGAACCTCACAGGAGGGACTGTATTGAACATCATTATTGAGTAGCTCCTCTGCCCCTTAAATACCCTTAAATACCTTTTCCTGGTTCAGAGAGAAACAGCTGTAGAAAATTTGGAAGGATTTGTCAACCCAAATGACCGCACAGTCTCTCAGGATACTGAGGTCTGGTTTCAGCACCCATCTTTTCTCCACCTGAGAGAGGAAAAAATGGAGAAAGGACAAAACCTTAGAAAGGAGATCACAAACGCCAGTGCTGCACCATCACTCAGAGCATGCAGGACACTTGGACGATGCTATAGAACCCTCAAAGCGAAGCTGCTGCTGATGCCAGGGGAAGCAGGCCTACACCAGGAAGGAGTGCACCTGAAAATCCCATCCAGCCTAACGGCCGTAATACATGACACAACAGTATTCCATGGTGCAGCCAAATGAGCCCTCCTGGCAGATCCAGTAAATCAAGACCAACATTAAAAAACTTGAATTAGCTGCAGCAAAGCCACTCTGAGCCACTGACTGATGGGGCTGGAGGGGGTTCCTACTGTCCCCTGTGGAGGATGAGGAGGGACATGCGGCTGAGCCACACCCAAAACTGTGTGTTTTATCAACTCAGAGATGAATGTAAGAAAAGCTGCAAGAGAAAACTGTTATATAATCAAAACTGGACACATTTTCCCCCTGAAATCAGGTGCGCCTGGGGAGTAAAGAGAAGTGAAAAGCTGACATGGGAATTAATTGACTTCCTCTACAAATGCAATGTTTTAATTCAGTCCCATCAGAAGAGAGGGTGCCAGTGAGTTAGATAAACCTGACCAGGCAAAACCAAAGAGAGAAAGCTGCTGCAAACCCATCCAACTTCATTAAACACACTGTATGCCTGGGGCATGTGACAGTGCCATGAAGTCCAAAATTTAGGATGTGTAATGGAAGCAAATAAGCAATGGCATCGACACCTTTTTAAAGTCATGCACAGTATGTGGCTTTTTTTTTTTGAAAGGCTGATCCCAGTAGCACCTTTACCATTACTTCCACTGCAGCTCCCCACGAGATTCCTTCTGTGTCCCAACCAGCACAGCACCACAGAGACTGGACAAAAAGTGCCCTTCCTCCTGCCCAGGGAGAGGAGGAGGAGCTGTCAACTGACAAGACAGGAAAATTTGGCTCTTAGCAGCAAAAAGGTGATGGTGTCTCCCAAACTTCTACTGTTGCCCCCACATGCCCTCCTTACAGCAACTCCTACCCACTCCACCAAGGACAGCTGCAAACTGGGCTGTTCAATCAGTTTTCTTTTCCTTCATGCCACCAACAAGTGTCATGATCCTTTACCTTGTGTTTTAAACTCGATGGTCAAGTTGCCCACAAGGATTTACACTCACAGAGCCAAACAATGGTACTAAAATCATTCCCCACTACACTTTATTATTACAAGGATCACAATCTGTGGGTTATGGCAATTACAGGGAATAATGGAGATAGCTTAAGAATATTTTTTTTTTTTTTTTTAATGGAGACAGAGCAGTAAGCACAGATGTTCATCTCAGAGCACACTTCCAAATTTCTCCCCAGGCTACATAAGCCCAGCCTCATACAGTGTGGGGACTCGGACATGGAGTGCCAGTGTTAGAAGCGTGCCCTGAGCTGGATGCAGGAAAGCAGGCAGCAGCAGGAGATGTACCATGCAGCATCTCGCATCAGTTAGATGATACTTCCACAGGTTTTCAGTTGTTTGTAATATGCCAAGGTTTTTTACGAGTTCCTACAAATGTTCAGTCTCATAAGATGGGCTTCCTACAATTGTATCCCCTCTTCATAGCTTCAGTGAATTTTCTTTTGCAAATTTAAAAGCTCAATTTTCTACATAGAAACAGGTCATTTTGCTACCATGCGCTGCTTTCAGCACACTTTCACTCCATCATAAACATTTTATGTGTGTTTGCTTCCCAAGTTTTAGTGTTTCAGCTCCTTTTTCATATCAGGTACTTACCATGAAAGGCAACTGGGCATATGACAAGACAGCCCTGCAAGATACTGTCTCATTAGAGAGTGGTTTTCATGCTCCTCCTAATCTGTGAAAAAGAGCAAAAATATCTGGAGCAGGAGATAACATGAGAAGGAAGTTAAAACCATTTTCTGGGTTATTTTGATCTTCAGCAGTTCTAATTCACTGCTGCATGACTTACTCAGTAATGACAGCCAGGCAGGACTCTTTCCTGCTGCTCTCGTGCAGCCGATGGGTGGTAAATTCAGAAGATGCAGGGAAAAACATGATGTTGATGAGACTTGGAAACACAGATACCAGGTGATACTTGCTGAAGCACTGACATACCTTTTTCAAACCCAGAAGTAGACACAGCCTCTGTGTGGAGACCATCCTGGCCTCCTTTCAAGAGACTAGACATGGAAATTTGTAACTAGGACAAGCAACCTGCATGGCCTGTAACACTTGGGTATAACATTGTGAGGTAGTGTGTTTTCCACCGTGATCAAAGACAGTCTACTTCCAGAACTGATTCAAGGACGGAGGATGCACAATGCCTTTCTGGAGGATAGAAAATTAGGACACGGAGGGACGTTATGGTAGACAAGCCCAGAAGGCAGGTTGCACTGAAGTCTTCTTAAGCATCCACAAAGAGCTGTCCTGTGGGACCAGTGAGAGCCTGATGAAGGTGTCTTGTATGCTGCAGTGGGTGAGGAAGGCCTGACTGCTCAGTGAAGCACACAGAAGACATATTGATGACCTCTGACTTTGCAGAGCATTTGAAATCTGCAGCGCTGTCACAAACGTGGTGTGTGCAAGACAGGTCCCTCCAAGGTACACCGGGGCTTGGCACAGCCTGCAGATAGTCTCTACACTGTGAGCAAAGGGGGAAGCCCCATATTCTTCATGAGGGGTTTGCTGTGGGTGTGCAGTAGTATGGCTTATTGCTCTGTGTGTACAAGAGAGGCCAGTTGCAGGCCTCCTGTCATTAGGCAACAAGGTGGTGGACTGGCATTCTAATCCACAGAGCTGACTGCTCCTGAGTCTTCCAAGAGGCATTTTTTAGGACAAAGCTTCATCTCTTATCACTTATCACTGCTTTGCTGATAATGGGGTCATTTCAGTTTGCATTAACAGAAGATCCTATTTAGATTTAATTACAGATTTCCTGTACTCATGCCTGCACTGATAGGGGCAGGACATTCAGGGGTTTGGGGAATAAATCAGAAAGTGGATGCTGAGGCAATTTTTGCATCTCAGACCCACCTCGAACAGCAAACAACTGAATGCATTTAGGCATAGTCCTTCTTGCTGAGCTACATGGGCTTTAGTTTCTTCCTCTGAGGAGCTAATGCAGTTCTCACAGGACAGACAGACATTTTTCACAGGCATTCATTACTGGTTTATTTTAAAGTGCAGGGTCTCCTCAGAAGCAATACAGTAACTGTACAGAAGTCCAGTCTGGAGTCTTTAAAATCTTCTAGGGTCAATGTGGCCACAGCCAAGATTTATAGTACTGATTGGAGATTCTGTTCAGTAGCCAACATATCCAGGTAGCATCACATAGCTGTTTATAAAACAAGACCAGTGCTATGCATGAGCAGCTGGAGTGCACTAAGAGCCTGCCAAAGAGCCACAAAGAGTTCCTGCAGCAAGAGAGAAAGACAAATGCACATAGAAAAATACAGACACTGTAAATTAGCTCTATTAATATTAAAAACTATTGGATCATCTAATCTTGTATATAGTTGCCCTGGGCAAAACAGGATCCTTCCTTCTTGTTGTGGGCAATATTACCATGGAGTCTGACACTGGCAAGTGTTTAATACTTAACAATGGCTCTTGCCACCAAGGGTTTCATGATATGAACACGATAAGGACACCAAGTGGAGAAAATAAATATTATTGTCATTTTACAGATGGGCAACTGAAGCCTGGAGGGAAGAAATTTGCCTGAGGTCATGTAGGGAGTATGTTGCGTTCATTGTGAGACCAACCATGCTCTCGGTCAGTAACGCTTCTCCATTATTTTGTTTAGACAAACCCTGCAATGCTCCTATCTGCTCCTTTTGGAAGATTATTCCCACAGGTGAATGCCCTGTGTTAGCAGGAACAGCTTCCTGCCATTAAAATGCACAGAGTTAAATGGAAATGAAGCTCCACAAATGAAACAAGCCATAAGAATTTGCTATTTGTGTTTGATTGTGCAACAGTAAAAATGCTTCTCTATCCTCAGGAGGGGAAACTACATTTGATCAATTTTCTGGATGACTGTCTGCAAGATCCATCCCAAATCTTCCTACCATACAGAAGCAAACTGAAGGTTGTTTTCCTTTTATGAAGGCACTACAGGACTATCACAGAAAGGCAAATGTGTCTCGGGAGACATTTCTGCTGCTGCTGGAGTGGTGGAAGGGGACGAAGAAAATGAACAATGGTTGGTGACTAACACCAACAGCCTTTGTGAAATAATCTATAAATGGCTTCAGCAGCAGTTGTACCCTGACCACAAAGCAACTAACTGAAGAGTTCATCCATAAATATGTCCTTTTCTTCAAACTATCTTCAGCCAAGACTAAGAAAATAGAGAAAGGGCATCACTTGCCCTGGCACTCAGTGAGTGGTCCAGGCAGGCGAAAGCCCACCAGCAACCCCTTAGTATCCATCTGGTGAGGGGAGAATGGCAGAGAAGCGATTTAATGGAGGGCTGATAACAGAGCACCCCAGAGGAGAGAGCTACATGCTCAAACCTTGGGCCTCCCTCCCTTTCCCCACAAGGAAGGAAGAAGGAGACATTTGCCAGCAGGCACGTAAATGCTGCATTTTCAGAGGTGGCAGGTGAGCAGATTCATAAGGGAACGTACCCAAGGGCTAGAACAGAATTTGAAGCCAAATTACTTCAGTCTGCTGCTCCACTAAGTTTGCACACACACGACAACACTTGCAGCACATGTATCTTCCCTGCTCACACTGTTTCTCCATGATGTTCCAGCATTAGTCAGTGTAATCTTGACTCCATGGTGCTCCAGGTGTAACTAACTAAGCGTGCATGCAATGAGAACATTTTACCTACCCAAGAGAGAAACAGAATTTTTTTAGGTAGCCGGTCATCAATTTCTGGGTCTAGAAAAGGAAAGAAGAGGCATGAATCACTTTGAAATTAAATTTTCTTACTTCTAGGAAAACAAACATAGAAGAATTAAAAACAGCTCGCAGACTAATGAAACTGAGCAAGAAGTGGTGAACCTGAGACACAGGAGCTGAGAGAGTCCTTCTTTTCAACCACTGGGGCTGAAAAGCTCAAAGATGAATCACAGGTGGTGAAACAAGGAACAAAGAGAGATGGAGAAGGACCTGCAAGTGCGGGTATAAGGGAAGCAATGTAGTTCTCTTTTACCCATTTGACCACGGCTATCTTCTGAGCAAGAAAGCTTGGGCAGTTGTCAACCTTCTCTCCTTGTTGGCTGTGGAGAAAAACGAAACACCAACAGAGACTGCAGCTGACTCAGCTCATTGCAAACAGTGTTCATTAATGAAGACAGTAAAGCTAAAACATGAGGAGGGGCTGCAACCTAACAGATACCATGTGGGTTCTGGAGAATTGTTCCTTACTGCTTTTCATTACAAAGGCAATTTCATTAAAAACTATTGCACAGCAACACTGTAAAGGGTAATGACTAGATTGATGGCAAAGCCAAGCAGCTCCTTTGAGAACTCCATAAGAAATACTTAATTTCTCCCTCCCTCCCATTTCTGCCCATCTTAAATTTCACATTTCTAGATTGAGCATGTTTTGGTTTCTTCTTTCTAAAAGTACGTGAAGCTGCATTTCGTTTTGGACCTCTATTTACTTTGCTTTGACTAGGCATGAGCAAGGACCTCAAGAGCCTGATGTCTGGGAACAGTCAGCTTCCAAAAAGCATCTGTCTCCAGCAGTCACTTAGGCCATGGAGAACCAATAAGGATTCCCAGGATGGAGTGTCAGTCTTCAGGAACAACAGCAGGGACAAAAAGAAGCACACACTGAATTTCCAGGCCAAACACTGGCATCGCTTGACTGTGCTAACAGACTGAAATCAGGATTTTGTTTCTTGTCAGCTTTTTTTGTCAGGCTGCTCAAACTCCCCCTCCACCAAAGCACATGCCTATTATCTTTGTGTATTCTTTTTCATCTTCCCCTCTCTTTTACCTGCTTTCTGCTCCCAAGGATTCTATCTGATTCTGCAATTGCTTTGAGATTTTTCTGTAAACAGAAAGAAAAATAATTATTTCACTCAGTTGTGCTCATGATCATTTCAGGGCTGCTGTGCTATATATCCTCCTGCTGCATGTTATACAACCATTTACAGAGAGCCTCAAACTTCTTCTGGTGCAATATTGTACCTTCTCGTGTTTGTAAGCACCTAGTGTAGGAACCCCTTTTACTTGGTGCACCTTCATAGGTATTAATTACTACATGGAACAACTGAATTCATGGGTTCATCCAGTCTTGGCTAACAGGCAAAACTAGGCAACCCTGAATTAGCCACATGGTGGTAAGTGAGCTTACCAACAGCACAGAGCTAACCCTATTTGGATTATTTTATTGCAGGAAAATTTTAGTATTGCTGGGTTTCTCCCATTGAGCATGTGCTACCATGGTGGCAAGGTAGGAAAAAGGGTCTGGTATTGTCATCTATGATGTCCTCCAACTTTGCCTGATGGAGACACTACAGTAGTTAAAATAGAGGATCTGTAGTGCCCCTCAGGAGTGAGGATAGCCCTACGGCTGCAAACAGCAGATTTCCTCCAAAATTCTTGTAACTTTAAACTTTATGTTTCAGCCTCTGTTGTCACAGTTCATGCAGTGCATACATAATGTCATTACACAGCTCTTTTCTCCAGAACACAGAGAGCACAAAACTGAATCTCAAATCACTTCACAGAACTGAAAAAGGAGTTTTTAAATAGAGCTCATACTTACTGCCGGCACTTTATACTTAGTGCTTAATTTGGAAGTGATTGCTAGAAGGAATACTTAACCCCTTGTGTTTACTGAAGTTAGAGGATTTCTGCATTGCAGAGCATTGCAGAGCAGTTGAGAAAGGGAAGAGTGAGAGTGAGAAGTCCAGTGCTTAGACCCACATGGGCTGGGCTCTTTACTTAGATGGTGTTTTGAAATTCAGAGATTCTATGTAACCTCATTACTTAAAGGAAACTATAGTCCAGCAGTAAGGTGTGGGGCAGCATGGTTTTAATAGTACTTGAACTCTGGCCAAGGAAAGGGAGCACTTGCCCTGAAAATAACTGTGTAGCTGCAGGCTTTGCTGCTGCTGCTGCTGCTGTTCAAGCTGCTGCTTTTGCTTGTTATTCTGCAAAGTGATAATATGAACCTGGTACATATTATTAAGAAAGAGAATTGAAATTAATATCCAGGATATGCCCCAAAACTTTGGTCTTCTGAGGCAAAGATAAGCTACTCCTGGCATCTGCTAAGAGTGAGATGAGACTTTCCAAATCTAAATTTAATTTGCATTTTTGTAGTTGGGTGATTATGTGACAGAAAAAGAAGCTGTTCTACATAAATATGAGGTGCTTGTTTGATGTTTTATAAACCGTATTAATTTATGATCAGCAGCACATGCTTCAGGTATGGCTGATGTGGAAATATTCTGAACACTATAAAATAAAAAAACCCAGAATAGAGGGCATTGCTAATACTTACAACCAAGTTAGTTCAGGGTCCTTGAGCTGCTCTTCTAAGTGCCTTATTTTTATCTGCATGTCCTTAAAAGTTCAAAAGAAAAGCAAACAAGCTTGGTATTAGTTCATCAGTCTGGTGTGCAATGAAAGTCGAGTCAGAGCTTAATAGCATGAGATCAGCACCAGTGCTGCCCTTGCAGTTATTATATTCTGCTCTCCCAAATTGGCTCTGATAGAAATCTACAGGAATCTGCCCTCCCGGTATTAGTTTTATATTGCAGTAACTTTCTGGATGACTTATGTTCCCAATAACACAAGGCTACTCATTTTAAAGACATACTTGCTGATCTGCAGCCTACAGTCTGCAAAATTTCTAACCCAAAACTTCTCGGTGTTGAACTATTTTTGTATTCCTGAGACTACTAGCAGGCTTACTCCCTGCACTCTTACCTGTATTCTATTTTACTCTATCACTTCACTGTTTGATGCCCATGCAATTACCTTTGTAAAACTATTATGGGATGGTGCTGGTCTAAACAAAGAAAGAGCAAGTGATATGCAATAGGATGTCATACCTCTAAGATTTTGTCCTGTTGTATGACGAATCCTTTTTCTTCTGATATTTCATTTTTTTCCTAAAAATCAACAAAATCAAATATAACTTGTTAGGGGTAAAGTATTAATATTAAAACAGTAGTATTGGTTAAACTTTCAGTGTAAAGAGACTAGTAAAATGCTACAAACCAGCACTTTTTATCCATCAAACATTTATCAGAAGTGAGGATTGTGTGATCACACCGTGTGTTTGACTGTCTTTCTAGCCCCCAGAAATTGTGGCTGATATCAGCAACAAAGGGAAATCTTATAGAAATGAAATTCCTATCCATTTGGTAAAAATAAGCAGTGGGATAGAAGACAGAAGCTGAAGCTGGTGTCCATGCTGAGATAAATGCTTTGAGGGTGGTTGTAACTATTTCATCAGAGCCAGAGGATCTACACAGGCAAGATGCTTGTGACCACCGGGAAGGCTTTTTTTTTTTTTTTTTTTTTTTCATTATCAGCAGAAACTAACACTCGGCAGTGCCTGCGTTTTGTGCCAGACTGGTCTGACAGGCAGCTCACCGGGGACCAGCGATGCTGCAGTCCCGCAGCCCTGCCCAGCCACGGCTGTGGGAGCTAACACGGAGGGGGGTGACGGGGGGGGACACACACGGCGGGTGCAGTCACGGACTCGGACAGGATGCTGAACACCAGCCAAGTGTCCTGGCTCTTCTGCCACTGCAAACACAGGGGCGGGGGGGGCTCAGTGGCTTGGAGGTTGCAGGATGCCCTGAGCAGGACAGCATCCTCAGGAGCTGGGCAGGGCGGGAAAGGCCCAGGGGCGGTGGGGCAGGAGCTGAGCCCTGAGCACCCTGCCCTGAGCTGTGCACAGGAGGTCGGACCACAGACCCCCTCCATGGTCTGAATTATTCCGTGATCCCATGACTCTGCTGATTCATAAATCCAGTTGGCTTGGTTTATGGAGGCCTCTCCTAAACAAAAATGTTGCTTTTCTGTAGCTTAGCATGAAATTACAGACATATAAAACTTTGCTGGAGACTCTGTTATGACAATTGCTTGCATTTAATTTTTTTTGCTGGGGAAGAAAGAATCTCCTTTATTCACACTGAACAAAAAAGAAACTATCAGCCAATCAAGAGGGGTAGGCAGAAAATGAATTCGGAAGTGAAAATAGCCTATTTTGTTTAGCACTGTGTTTTTTCAAAGTCTTATGATGGTTGATGGAATATGGAAGTTTTTATTTCCAAAAGGCTAATTTAAATTCCAGCTGTGTGTTTAGAAACCTGAGGCACCTTCCACTGGAGGGAAAAAACAAGGTGTCAGCTACCTACATGCTTGTATTTGTTTCTGTGGTAAAAGAGGAGAAGAAAGACTGTTGGCATGAGGTGATTATTATGCCCACAAAATAGGAGATTAGGAGAAAGTACGGTTGAAAATTCCTCAGTAACCAAATGATATTTGTGAAAGAAGGACCACATACGTCTCTTCATGGATGACTGCACACCTTGGGAGCAAATAATTTGTGATCCACTTTGGGCAGCATTAGAAGAGACCACAAAGACTCAGTAAGACACAAACTCAAAGTTGCTCTGACTCATCCAAAAGCCTGCTCTCAGGCCAGCACTGCACTCAGAGACAGCAATGACGGGAGAGTTTTGTCATGCCAGAGACAACCAGCAAAATCTCTGATGGGTCCACGTCTGGTCAGAGTTACACATCACAGAGCTACCCACCCTGACACGGCCTTCTGCTCTGGGACAGGTCCCACTTTACAATCTGTTTCTAATAATCTTGTGCTTGACTCTTACACTCTTTCTTCACATCTCATGCCTATTTATTTCTTCACAAGAGCATTTTGATACCTTTAAAAGGTCCTTTTCCTTTTCTTCCAACTTTCTTGCCAGCTCCTGAAAACATATCTGTCACAAGAAAAGGGTTAGCAGTGGGTGAGGGTGGGCAGAGTGAGGCACAGGGAGAAGTCACGGGGCTAATGAGATGGAAGACCAAACACAGGTCTTGATTTAATGTTGGCATGTCTTAATACCTATCTATAGATATTCTTAATGTTAACTATGCCATTTGGCTTTATTCCTATCAGAAAATAGTGAATTAAATCCTTCCTGAGCCAGTTATTTGCTGTTGATTTACAAGCAAGAAGATGGAGAAGGTTTGCACGTGTGTGTGTGTATTCGTGCATTCAGTCTACAACACATTTGTTACTGCAGTTATATGTAGGAATCAGTGGAAAAGCCAGCTGAACAGGAAAAAAAAAAAAAAAAAAGTCCTCTTGTTTTTACCCATAGCAGCAACTCTGGTCTCAGGTGTTCTTGTGCTTGTGTCTAAACTGCAAAGTCTTTAGATGAGGAACTGGATTTTTCCTTATGCATGGAAAATACCTGGTGTATCAAATGTCATCCCTGGTTAGGGGCCACGTATGCCACAGGTTAGTTCTGGCTTTATCACTAGCCAGTGTGTCTTTCATCTGCATTCTTCCCCAGAAAAGATGCTCTTGCTCAAGTTAACCAACCCTTGGGAAATAAGGGTATCTGGACATTTCTGTGCATCAAGTCAAAATGTGTAAAATGTGTGTACTACAGATTTTATCAAATCATTAATAGCAAGATATGTTATTATTTGACCACTTGCCTTCATATGACTTACGTCCTCTAAACATGGAACCCGTTGATGCTTAAGAAGTTTATATTCATGGAATGTAGAAATCTGAAAATTAAAAACAAATGTATGTCATGAAAAATTAAAATAAAACATATGTTCTTAAGAAGAGACAATGCAGTGAGGAGTAGGGTTTTTTCCTCTGTTCTCTTTATACAATTATTCTTGATTCTTCAGACCTCTGTGTTTCTGTTCAAGACAACAG
The DNA here is from genome assembly GCF_018691265.1 of Tyto alba. NCBI lineage: Eukaryota > Metazoa > Chordata > Aves > Strigiformes > Tytonidae > Tyto > Tyto alba. The sequence continues at coordinate 10,132,354 of NW_024881322.1, forward strand.
AAAGTTTCCCTGTGAGGCCTAGTTATGAAATAGACTGTCACAAAAATGTAAAAATTTCTAAAGATATTTCTTTGTAGGAGCAGACATTTTAGTTATGCTTCCCATCAAGGACGTAACTTAATTGTCAAAACATGCCTGAAATATTAAGATAACAATAAGTGCCACTTAAGAACACTGGAAACATGAAGGCTGTTTTCAAGGTAAGTCCTCAAGTACCTTAAAATGTATTTCGGCCATATTTTCTTCTTGTCTTTAATTGTCAGGAAGTTCACAATATTTGGAAAGCACATAAATAAAACCTGTTTTTTTTCCTTGTTTGCAATTTCCTGAAGTAGAATATTGCTTGACCCCACAAGTTTTCTTTTACCATGATGCTGTCGGTAAATATTTTAATGCATGATTGTTTGCATGCTCCCTCCCTGTCTCTGTCCAAATGCACATGAAACAGAGGGTGAAAGCCATTTTGAAGGACCCAGAAAAATTCTGCTGACTGCAGTGAGACCAAGAGAGTACAAGCAACTTGCCCACGGTCTCATCATGAATCAGTTGCAGGCACTGCCGGGTGGTTGAGGGCCCTTGACCACAGACCCATTAGCAGCCCCCGTCCTACCTCCTCTGTCTGCCACTCCCCTTCTTTCTTGGCCACCGTAGGAATAAAGCCTGCGACATTTTTCTGTCTGCTCTCGGACCTTGGAGGCACAGGTGATGTCTGAAAACTACAGAATTACAGTGTCAGGGGAAGGATCACAGCCTTGGCCACTGTTTTGGTTACATGAAAACAGGAAAAGCAGGAGTGAAAGCATTAAAACCTAAATTCAGACCTCACCCTACCTTTTGCATTTCTTTCTTCCCCCTAGTATGTTTTCTTTCGGTACCTGAGATGATTATAAAATAACTGACTCAAGCCTTTTTATGTAGTGCCAACTTAATCCCAGTTTTGACCAATTAAAGGTTTTGATGAACTCTCCAAAATATTTTATTGCATTCGTCTTTTTCTCCACTTTTTCATTGTCTGACTTGGCCAAGAATTAGGTGCACCAAAATGTATAGGGAACAACCTTATCTCACATTTATTTTAGACTAACAAGAAAAAGGAAGTTGACAAAGTCTTGGAAAGAAATTGTCTTCCTGGTGAGTTTTGAGTGGGCTGGGAAGTGCCTGTACTTCTGCTCAGACCTATGTGATACCAGAAAATGTCCACCTTATGCTAAATACTCAGTTTGTTTTCTGCTTCTTCTAGAAGATACAATAGCAAGGGAATCTGCTTAAACTGCACTCACCTCTTGAAATGTCTATTTTCACTGAGGGGCTGCTTGTTTTCATCAAGAAGTTTGGAAATCATCTTGCTGAGATCTGTCTTTGCACTCTGTAGATAAGGTCATATCTGAAAACAGTATCTTCCTGCAAAAACATTGCACAGAAAAATCTGTTGTTTTGCACTAAACACTGTGTCATGTCCCATCTCCTGCAGAGCTGGAATGAGATGCTCAGGTGGACTATATAATTTGCTCTCCCAAATTCTTCATGTCTGACAGACCTCACAGTGGGTTGTCTCTTATATGTTTGTAATACCAGATTTTTTCAGATTTTGAGACAGGCTGGTAGAAAACCAATACTCATACCAAGATCTAACACAGCAGTACAATTTGTTTCATAGCAGCTACTGCTATAAAACCGCAAAAGGCAAACACAAAACCCCTTGGCATTTTTTTTTTAAGCCATGGTAAATATAATTTTAATTTTAGTACTGTAACAGCTGAATTTATCCCTATTTCCCTTTTTAGGCAGGGAATTTGTGCACAAATAAGTTCGAGGCCATCATACAGGTTGTAAGGGACTCAGCCAGAAAGAGCAATCCCCATCCAGGCTTTGGCTGGGAGGATCCCACAGGCACAGGACTATGCACCGGTGCCCTGAGGGATGCTGCAAGGGAGGGGGCTACAGCAGCTCATTCAGCTCCTGTTCAGCAGAAGGAAGTACTGGGTGAGGCTGTGACAGTATTGTCAGGGTTTTTCCCTTGATCCCAAGCACAAAAAGCTTTGCTGAAATTCTGCACAAGCTTTCAAGGACAAGATAGTCTGGAGGAAAGGAGGTTTTGGAGGCATTTCCCACGGATAGCTCTGCCACCCTATTTATACAGCCAAGGGGTTGAGCTCTTCCTCTGGCATTCACAGCAAGGATGACAGAAATTGAGAGAAAGATTTGGGACAGGACAACTGCCCTTTTGAGTGCTGCAACTGCTTGGCTGCTGCTGTGGATGCAGCCTGCAGCCCCATGAGGGTCTATGGGCAAGACTGGTGGCCACGCAGTTGGGCATAGCACCAAAATCCCTCGGCTCACTCCAAATGAACAAAAGTATCTATGAGGTGAGAGACAGGGTGCTGGAGGAGATGAAGGCCTCTCAGTCCAGCAGTGTGAAAACTCTGACATAAACCAAATTTTTATTGAACAGAGCACGTAAGAACAAAGATGAAGGAGGATTCACACAAGACTGTATTCTTAGATATCATCTCTAAAATGCAGGATAATCCCAGCTAATCCAGAGACTCACACTTTCTTCCTAGGGAGGATGACATCCCATATACTCTCTTCCTTCTAAAAGCCACATTATTTAAGCTCCTTGATGCATCTTGAGTCTCCTCAATATGGCCATACAGGTAGAGAAACAACCTTAGATTTTCACAAAAGTTTTTCTTCTGTATTACCCTGTAAATACTTGCACTGGAGGGGGCAAGGAGTGGAAGGCCAGAGGGCCCTGAGACATGCTTGCATTGTCCCTACACAGTCTTTCACCAAAATTCACCACCGTGGATCAAGCAAGCAGAAAGACAAACCTGGTAAGAACTCGCAAAAAACCCCAGAGGCCTCTTCTACACTTCCACACCATCCTGCCAACCAGACTTATTTACGTGTCCCCCCAAAATGTGGACCCTGCATCCAAGCCAGAAACAAAACACAGCAAAATAAGATGGAAATTCAGAAAATCCTGATGCAGAAAGTAAGAGCTAGGATCAGAGGGCCACAGCTCCTGACTGCAGAAGATGAAGGACTCTTTTCCAAACACGTTTACAGATGTATCTACCACATCCAACCTCCCAAGGACTTCAGGTACAGTGAGGTGACATAAAATAATAATTTCTTAGGTAACAGGCACTACTCAGCATCTTGGCTTTGTATTTCTCCAAGAAGACCCAGTTTTGCTCCCAACTGGAAGAGCCCTGCCACCGCCCCTGTAGTGGCACCGTTCCTGACATGGCTTTTGCAGCCGCAGGTTTGGTGCAGGTCGGCTGCATTTCCACCGTGGCCTGGGCCAGGGGGGGACATTTCCCCCGTCACCAGCGTGGCAGCAGGGGCAAGCAGCACGAGGCGTGGGGCGAGCGGCCGTGCCTGGGCTCACCGGCTGCCTGGGTTTTCTGCCACCTTCCAGCCGCGGGAGCACACTGGTCCCTCCACCCCACCACACTCTGATGGCTCCCAGCCCCCCCTCTCTTGGCAGCAGGATTTTGCTCTCAGGGGTCACATCCCTTGGCAGCTCACCAGACCTGAACCAGATCATGCACCCCAGCAAGTTGTAAGGCTCATTGATTTTGGCTTGTTATTTTTCAGTTTTGCTTTGAAATCTCTTTCTCCTGATAGTCATTCTTTCAGGCACCACGTCAGCGGCACTTTTAATTCCTGTTGCAAACCATGTATATAATTTCCCTGTGTTGGTTCTGTCAGCAAAGCAGCTAAGCTCCTGGGGCAGAAAGGCAATTAATTTTGTAACACAGGGCTGCTTCATATTCAGGACCCAGTTCAACAAAGCACTTAAGCAAAGGAATAATGACTGACTTGAATGGGAATATTAGTGCTTAAAGTTAATTGTGTGCTTTTAAAATTGGCCCTTATATCATGCCAATCAAATCATTAATCTACTCAATTACAAGCTCCAGCTAACAAATATATGCCCTGGACTTTCTTTCCTCAAAAGGGGAAACAGATGCAGATAGGACCTTGAAAAAGCTATCAACATTCAGCAGCAACATAGTGGAGTCTAAAAATGTGTTGGCTGGCTCCTTGCTAACTCTTAACAACCAGAAAATGCAGTGTGCCAGCACTTCAGTGACAGTCAAATGCTTAAATGAACAAGTGGACGATATATTAGAGGCTGAACAGGGAGTTTTTCTCCTCCCTTGAGGAAGTCTCAGTGGAATCTGAAAACTAAGTATATTTTGACATCACATGCATTTTGAGATTTCTAGTATGCATCACAGCAGGCCTGCCAAAAAGTACATCTGAGTGACAGAAGGATTAACAGCACAGGGAACAGCAGGAAAGCCAGGATGCTATCTGCAAGGTTATGCAGATAGAGCTGAAGACAGCGATTAGAAGTGATAAACAGTTGTGAAGCCAGATATATTCTCACACAGGCACAGGCTAAAAGCAGGCTCATGAGCTCTTGCTAACCAGCAAATTATAACCTTATGCTGTAAAACTGTACTTAGTCTAGCCACAGACACACCCTAACCTAAATAAACCGATGAGTTTATCGATTAAACTGCATGCTTCTACAGGAGAAGACTACAGTGTCAAAACCTGCAACTGTCAACAAAAATTGTGTGATAGACAAAAATTGATGCAGCTGTGTTTGGAGTGGTTCACACAGCAAGCTACTGGCTCAGAGTGCCTTCGTTTGCCATGCTGTTACTGAGGTCTGTGGTGAGCAGCCCAGCTAGGCTGGCATTCTTCAGAGGCAGTCTCTGAGGAACTACAGATGCTAAAGGTAGATGCGGTGCTACATATTAATGTACAGAGTTCAATAACCTGGACCGAATTATTGCTGCAGTCCATGCCTGACCAGCTGGAGCTGGCAATATTTCCATTAGTCCCCAAATGAATTTCTCAGTTTAATTTTAAACAGGAGAATGTTTTTGCTGTTGTTGATTTAGATTCATCTAGTAGTTTGTTTTTGTCCTCTTTGCATTTCAGAGATGTTCCATGTCAGCCTCTAGAGACGGGTTAGTGTAGTGCACTGACGTCCACTGCCGTGACTGCAAAATGGGAACCAGAAAGCTGGCTGTTAGGATAATTAGCATGCAGTTTTAGTTGTGTAGGTGTGTAATGTGTTAGCAGGGAGTGTTTATTTTTAGTTCAGGCATCCAAAACCTGTATTCAACTATGTTCATCTATGGACTGTGAAACAAGTCTGTCTAAACCAAGACACTGCTGTGTTTGTGTATGCACGTGTGTGTGAATACTTGCACATAAAACGATAGGAAGGAAAAAAAAAAAACAATGGCTGTCTAAGATTAGATACTTTTGGCTTTGCATCCACTTCTGAGAAGATCTAGTGACGGGAACAGCATCTAGCCTTCCAAGAAGAAGCCGTGTCTTGACTACAGAGGGAGTGGGAGTGAAGACTTAAGACTCTTTTCCCGCAGGCAAGGTAGTACAGAGGGTCACTGACTGAAGCAGTAATGGTGTAGGAGGTGAGACAAGAGGCCTAAGCAATTAGGAGGGTGTTGGCTTGTCTCAGTTTAAAACAGTGAGAGCTATTTCCTTGAAGAAGCTTTGCCTTAACTGCCAGCTTAGACTGTGAGCTCTGTCAGGCAGCGACCATCTCTCAGCAGTGTACAAAGTGCAGCCAGTGCTTTGGGGCTCTCATGCTGAGCACCAGCCCCCAAGCACATCCATAACTCTTTAAATTCTAGCAGCTATAGCTCAAATGAAACGTGCTTAAGTTCAGTGTTCAGCTGACTCAATAGAAAGTATCAGCTTGGTCTTCCAATGCATCAGATCTAGAAATATCACCAAAACAATGTGACTGAGGTGAATAAGGGAGCGACAGCCTTCAGGCTGAATGTCCCAAGCAGATCTGGTTAACCGTAGCAGCTTGCTGATGGCTGTAATGCCAGACCTCTCCCACTCTCCATCCTCCTATCATTTAGCTGATTGGAAATGCTGTCTCCCAAATGAAGGAAGCTGGCTCTGAGAAAAACGTAAGCAGAGGGTTGTCTTTGTTCTGATCAAATTTCCCTATTCCCTGACTTTTGAATGCCTGATTTTTCAGTCTCAGTGTTGCCATATTCCTGACCTCATGCTTGTACTTCTAATTTATTTTTTATGATTGTGCTCCTTTACATGTTATGGCTGCCTTCTTTGAGACATCACTGCCTCTTTGCAGACCATGTACTTCACCCTGTGAAAGTACTGGGCTACCACTCGCCATCACTCACAAGACAACTCTCCTGTCCTCCAGAGGAAGGTGAAATCTTGTGCTTGCCAGCTGCAGAGGGCCTCACTTGAACAAGGCAAGGGTTTTAACTGTTCTGTGGTACAGAAGTCTGTCCTATTTGGGCAACCGAATGGTCATTTATCCAGAGATTTCTTGTTTGTGGATGGGTAAAAAACCCCACATCTGATTTCCTCACTGCTCTCTATCCACCATGAGTTTTCAAAGTGAATTTTCATTGCTTATTCAATGGTATTTTTTAAAAAATACTCTGCTGTTTCCAGGTCTGTTTACTTATGGATGTCTGCCATGAATGCTCAGATAGTGGATGCTTGCATCTTGTTTTTAGTAGACACAGTGCTTAAAGCACTTCGGCTTCTCTTCCATGTGGTTGGAAAAACTTGATTTTCCTGTATTAATTTTTTTTAAGTTATATTTGGCAACCATGACAACCACATGCCAGCATCTGAACTGGGATAAAAACAGGGATATTTTTATGCCTTGGTTGGACTAGCTTTTTACCTCAGACAGTTCCCAGAGTCATGGCCCATTGCTTAAGGCTGGGAACCCTCCCAGCAGAACAAGACTCCTTTGCTTGTGCCAGAAGAGGAGACAGACAAAAGGTGACTCCAACAGAGAAAGCTTTGGAGTTCTTTGCATTTCCAGTTTTCTTGGCAAAAGTAAGTCACACGTTTTTGCGGCAAAGGAACTGACATGCTCTACAATTTCAGGACATCTCTATCACTCTGAGTGGTTTCACTGCTTCTATATCTAATCTACCTTTCTTGTGTCTAAGCTGCTTCCCTCTCCTTACTGACCAAAGACTTTGACCACGTTTAACTGATAAACTGCACTGGAAAACCCAAATGGCAGAATATAGATTGTTGTTGCCTCAAAACCAGTTCTTTCTGCCCATAGACAAACTTGTTCCCAAACACAGCCACCACGACAGCAGAAGCAAAAGATACATTCTATTTCATTCTCTGCACAGCATTGCACAACACAACCAACTTTATTCTTCAGACTGCAGAAAAAAAAACATGTTATCCTGCACTACAGGAAAGATAAACCCTCCAGAGAATTCATTGCCAAGTTGGATAACTCAAGGTTTCAGCAGCTGCTCTTGACCACTGCCTACCACTCTTCTGTCTTGTGGAAGATACAAGAAATATTTGTAAAATAGATCCATGCCTCTTCTGGCTAGTAGAGTTCAGCTAAAATCAACTGTGCCCTATTCTAGCAGAAATGATTCACTTTTCCCTCTAACTAGGCAATTTGTTAGCTTTTCTGAAGAACAATAATATTTTCAGTGTTCAAATAGTCTACACATGATGCAGAGAGCTGAATAGTTATTACCGTATCACTAAACTTTGATTCCAAGGGAAAAATATTGGAGAAAATAGTAAAAACACAATGAAAACAACAGGCATCTACCATGTTTACTGAATACCTCTGGTCAGGTCTAAGAACATAGAGAAAATTTCTACAAATTACTGGAGACATCTTCTTGTAAGTTGGGACAACACTCTGATACTTAAACTCTTCAGTCTCCTTGCAGCTATCCTCAGTTGACTGCACTGTATCGCTCACTCACTTCCATAACATTCCTGGAATGATAGAAGTCGCAATGGGCATTTTCTGTTTCAGTGTCTCAAAGGCTTATCCACTATTCTCCTTTTCATTGCTGAAAGAGATACTCAGAAGCAATGAAGAGATGTCCTCTGATCTGCACTCAGCAACACACCAGGGGTATATGTTTACAATTCCATTTTCATCAGACACATCTGTAGTTCTCACAGAGATGTTTACTGCACAGAGTAGGAAATAACACTCGGCTGAAGACTCTCTGGCTCAAGCCAGTTGTGTCCAGCAGCATTTTGATGCTGCTAGTGTTTTCTTCACAATGCATCAGACATTTATTATAGGAGGTTAAAAGGGTTTTGCAGCCGACACTGTGGTGTAGCACATAGAGTAGGTATTTGATTGAATTTCTGGTCCATTAATATTTAGTTTCTCAATGCTAGAGAAAGGCCGTGATAGCACAAGTGACAGCTGCCAAACACTGATGTTGTTCTGATTATAATAACTTTCTCCAGCCACCTAGGAATTGGGAGAATCTGTTATCATGTTTGTATGCTTTTGACCCTTCAAAGACTGCTACTGTTGAGCTGAAAAAGAGTCAAATATTTCTCATCTGAAAGAGCAGGAAAAAGATTGAGGAGGAGCGGGAAAGAGAATAAAAGACAGTCAGGTGGTCAGGAGGTGCAGTCTGTTCTTCTGGTGACAATGGCCTTGTCCTCACAGCTGCCTCCATGCCTTTTCTGTGTCCCATTTTGCTCCATTACTACCCTTTATCCTTAATCCTCAACTTGCTGTATTGTAAGACTCCATTTGGACACAAGAAAAAAGAACTGGACAGCAAATAGAAGCAAAAAGCCCTGAAAGTTAAATGCTGTAGTGGCTACGTATTTGCTTAGAATTTTATCTCTTCATGGTTCTGTAGTTAGTGGAAAACTTTGTACAGTTCTATTGTTTTTCTCTGGAATTGAATGAATCAGGCAGCTTTCTTTTATAAAGATTAAGGAGGCAGTTGAAGGCTTTCAGGCTTCTGGTGTGATTTATTGATGGGCATGGTCAAGCCATCAGGACAAATTACTCCCCAAATCAAGCAGATCATCAACAGCTGTTGGATTACTGTTATATTTTTTACTGCCTACCTGTGGGATGATTTACCCTGGCAGAAACATGGACATGTCTGTACCTGCAGGAATCCAGCCTTGGGAAATGCTGCAGCAGGGGTGCCAGCCCTTGTGATGTAAACAGTGGACATGGTGGGGAGGTTCCATGCCTGATGCCGGCCTTGTGTACACACCTTCAGCAGTGACCACCAACACCATCAGCTGCTCACAGCCCCCATCCCACAAAGCCCAAACCACGGGACCTGATGCTCATCTGAGGTGGCTGAGAGTTGCTGTTACTGTTACAATGATACTCTCGCTCATCTTCGGAAGGCTGTGGCAACCAGTTATGGGGCAAATCTGCCTGGAAATGGTATCCAGGCTCATAAAAGATGAGGGGATTTGGAATAGTCAAGAAGGACTGACTGAGGGCAAATCCTTCCTGACCAGCCTGATTGCCTTCTATGATGTTATTCCTGGCTCGGTGGATGAGTTGGGGAGCAGTGGATGTTGTATACTTTGACTTTAACAAGGCCTTTGACACAATTTTCCATAGCATCTTTATAAGCAAATTGGTGAGATATGTCTTGGATGGATGACAATAAGCTGGGTGGAAAATTGCCTGGCTAACTAGGATCAAGGGGTTGGGATCTATGGTATGAAGTTTAACTGGCAACCAGCTACTGGCAGCATTTCTTATCTGATGCTGAGGTCAGTTCTATTTAACGTCTGTATTAACGACCTGGCTGATGAGGTGGAGTGCACCCTCAGCCAGTCTGAGGATGATGCCAAATTAGGGCAGGTGTCTGGTACACTCAAGGGTGGGGATCAAGGGCATTCAGGGGCACCTGGACAAGCTGGAAAAATAGGCTGACAGGAGCCTCATGAAAGTCAGCAAAGGCAAATGCAAAACCTGGGAAAGAATTAGCCCATGAGACAGTATGGGCTGGGCACGGCCTGTCTAGAAAACAAGTTTGCAGAAAAGGATGGGAGGCTGCCTGATAAAGAAGTTAAACATGAGGCCTGGCAGCCAAGAAAGACAACCACATCCTGGGCTGCATTACCAAAACCACAGGCAAATCTTACCACTCTAATCCAACTTCCTCAGGAGAGGCAGTAGAAAAAGGTGGAAATAGATGCTTCTCAGAGGTATATAGCAATAGGACTAGAGGCGATGGATATAAACTGAATAGGATGCATGGGAAATTCCAGTTAGATGTTAGGAAAACAATATTTTCACTATGAGAGTGGTCAAACATTGGAACAAGGACCCATAGACAATGGTCTAAACTCCACTGGACCAGGCACTGAGCAACTTGATGTAAGCTGGCCCTGATTTGAATGATGGGTTAAAACAGATAACCTCCAGAAGTCCATATCCTATATTACCCTAAGACTCTGCAAGTACATCAGTCTTTAAGAACCATGGATAAATCTACATTCCCAGGGAAAATGAAACATTTACTCCTCTAAGAAGCAAAGTTTCAGGGATATTTAATACTCCGTATAAGTGCTGAGGATGAGCAGCTCCTTAAAAACTTACAGCTGCTTTTGACTTGAGGCAACAGTGAGGTTACTGGATTTCATAAGTTAAAGTGAAAAGTTTAGTTCTGAAAGCCTTCCTTACTGTTACTGAAAGGCAAAATACATCCTACAGGTTAAAGCATAAGACACAACATTAGGAGAAAAGTAGTCTAATTCTGATTCAGTAGCAGACTTCCTAAGTGACTTTAAAGAAATCATCTGAACTCTTTTATGTCTTACCTTCACAACACTTAACATCGGGCTAACAGGATATTACACAGTTGAGACAAATTCAATACTGTTTTTAATTTTTGCATTTCGGTGTAGTGGGAAATATTGCTGTACTTTTTATTTCATGAAAATTATTACTATGTCTTTTTTACATTGAACTACTTGTAAGTTTTAAACTTCAGGTCACTAAAATCTTACAAGAATATTTTCAAAGCTCAACCAGTGATTGGAGCAATAGTTTCCTCACTGAACCCTAAAAAGAGCAGTTAGACATTGCAAGGGATAATATTATATTTCCTCCAACTACTGCTTTTTATCTTGTAGAATCTTAACATAGGGATAGAACAGAACATTTAATGAGCTTTTGGATTTAAAATTCCCCAAGCATATCCACTTAATTTGGGAGAGAGAGAACATCCTTATTCTGAATACTTTTATTATTCATACTGAAACTCCTGGGAATGTATCTTCAAGTTTTTGAAGACAAATGAGTTTGTCCTGATACTTCTTGCATGGCCAGGTTTTGCAGCTATTCTGCTGCACCACTGATAGAGAGCAACATTTTGAAATTGAAGGGGCTGAAGAAATAGTAACACCTTTGCATGTACGTCTGTTGCTCTGCTAGATTTCTGGTACCAGATATATAAATTGGATACAATTAAGAATATAGCCAACAGTGTATAACAAAGAGGATCATGATAATCTCATAGCAAATCCCTGCCAAAACTTTCTTCTTTTTACATGCCTTATCTTCTCCATTTTTAAATAGATTGAGTCAATACTTTTCATTTATAAAAAGACTGTAGTGTACAAAAAGCAAGTTCAGAGCAGGTACTCTTTGGAAGACTACTGTTTGATAATGAGACACAAGCATTTTAGGAGTACCAGAAAGCATTCAGCTTTGTAGACTGCCTTGCTTCAGGATTACTACATATATTTTACCACTGCATCATGAGGAAAGTTCCTGCAAGGGTTCTCAGATCAATATATTCAGGTGTTATCTGAGCAACTGAGCAAATGCTGCTGAGAGGCAGAGTGGCCTTTGTACCCCAGGAGAGAAATACCTGTATCTGTATATCCATATACGTGATCATAATCCAACATGCGCTTTTTCATTTTCCATCCAATTAGTCTTCTTTCTTTCTTGCACCTGTAACAGCTTAGAAGAAAATACATTTTACAATCACTGGAAATATTTTATATATATAATGAAAAGAACAGGAATAAATAAAAGCCCTGAACACATCAACATCAATAGACTTTCCCCAATACTGGACACTTTTAAGATTCAGCTGGACAGGCTGCTTGCTAGCTTGTCTAGACCATGATTTTGCCAAGAAAGGTTGGACCAGTTGATCCCTGAGGTCCATTCCAACCTGGTGTTCTATGACTTGATACATGAGATGATAACAATTGGTCCAGTCACGCTTATCAGCTGTTTGTGGTTTCTGGGCAGTGGGCAACATTTCAGGAAGCAGACAGAGCTGGGTTGCAGTTGCAGTTCCTCAGCAGCACTTCTCTGCAGAGCCAGGGAGCTGTACAGAGTGAGGTGAGCCTCCTGCTATGCTGCTGGAGAGTCTGCAGGTAAGTGCTGCAAAGGTACTTGGCAGAGGTACTGGGGGCAGACGTGCAGAAGGGAGTATTTTACCCAACTTGGAGAGGAGGAGGGAAATATTATTAAACTTATGTGAGATGACTGCAGATCTGGATGGAGCTTAACAGTTCCTGGTGGGAGGTAACCTTAAAGCAAAGCTGGGAGGAAACATCATAGGATGGAAGTTAAAAGTACTTTGGGTTTTTACTCCACTGCAGTAGCTGTGAATGTCAGATTTTGTAAAATCTGTGGAAGCAAACTAGAAAGTAGTTAAAAATGCATTTTGGGAGTCAGCGTTGCAGGAAGGGCACCTGTGCTCCTTTTACAATAGCATCCACACTTTCATAATCCTTTCTTAAAATTAATTTATTAAAAGAAAACATAAACCAGAAAGACAAGAGTAGTGTTATTGGTTTTGACAATCAATCTTTAAACAAAGAATAACAAGGGAATTTCCATAGCATGTCCCTACTAGCTTTCTTGCAGGCTTTGATACTCATTCATGAAGTGTAGATTTTTCAAAATCACCTCAGATGCTGGGCATCACAAGTTCCCCTGGTAGTCAAAGGGTTGCCAGCTCTGCCTTCACATTGGTGCTTTTGGACACCTTCCCTGATGCTCTCAGACACTTGCACAGCTCAGCAAGTATGGCTGGTGAGTGGGTTAATATCCACTTCTTGAGGGGCTTTGAACAGCTGGGTACTGGTTATCTGCTCTGATACTGAATTCTAAATCCCTGTTCTCCTGTTGCTCAGCATGTGCGGGAGGCCATTAGGAAGGCAACAAAGGAATAATGGGTGACAGGTGTTTTCATTTTATTGATGTTACAGAACTTTCATTCTTTAATGAGAAAGAGCAGCTGAGTGTCTTTTTCAGTGATCAGGGAAAAGAGATGCATGAACTGAGTAATATAGGTAAATCAGATGAGATAGAGCTGTGGCTGGAGGACAGAGAAAAGGGATCAGAAGGTACACCAGCAAAAATGACTCATGTCACCACATGTATATTATTCAGGTAACTATGCAGTGGTGCTCTGTTTGAAGTCCGTAAGTTTGCTGGGTGATCGTGTATCAGGTCTGTTGTTTTCATCTCTGTATCAATAGTGGCAGATTTTTTCTCCTCCCTGTTGTGAACCCACAGCTCCATGCCCCCCCTGCTGAGAAGACAGAAAGTAGTGGAATTGGTTTTTCACCTTCCACTTTGAACTGTTCCATTGCAGTTCTCATCTTTGTGACAGCATTATCAGTTGAAGAACACAAACAACTTACAGCAGGGGAAACCGGGCTGCAGGTTTGAAGGGCACCAGATCCTCTACAATAACTGTCCATACATCTGCTGCTCTCTGGGAGCATCTCACTACATGAGAGCTTAAATCTCCCCAGTGTTCTTAGCACCCAAGGAAAGGCATCGCTTCTTTGAGTATGCTGTTTATGTTTGGCCACCCCAAAAAAGTATGTGCTGTTCTTCAGGTGGTGAGCCAAACACAGACTCATCTTTCTAAAAGAACTGCTGCAGAAATCACGTATTATTCAAAAGTGATGTTGAGGGCAGTAGGAAGCATGATGGCTATTTTACCTTGCTTTGTTTATATATATTATGGGGTTGCACTTCATTTTGATATGTAAAGGAACAGGCTTTTCAAATAAATTGTCAGAAGCAGCTAGAGTCTGAGAAGATTCTGCTCACCATTTTATAAATAAGAAAGCTAGCAATACCAATAGCTGGATAAAATAGTTGGAGTCCTGTTACTGTTACATATAGATCCATATAATGATGACACTGTGATGACATCTATTTGATCTTCACACAGTATCTGAATACCTTTCAGAGCTAGATTGAATAAATCAGTGAGCTGCCCCAGATTGTCTCCTACCACATCTTCTCCTTACTCAAATGCAGAAACTTCTGCAACACAATATTTTATTTTGATAAGTTGTGTTTTTTTTAATAAATGTGCTGTTACGTATTGCAGTAAGAGGTATGAGAGGCAATAGCTTGGGTAGAGAGATTGCACCAAATTTATAGCTTTGTGGTGGTTTTTAGTTCATGGTTCTTAGACCCAGAGCCCTCCCAGAGAGGGACCATCTCAATCACCTTATCCTTATCTGAAAGGGTCTCTGGGAAGTGCAGTTGCTCATCATGATCTTCATTCTGAAACTGGGAGTAGCTGCTTTGAAAAACAAGGCTAGGGCTATAGAGACTTTTGAAGAGAAGAAACGGGATCCTGATCACGTATAGGAAGTTGGTGGAAGTAGAGGACCCTCTTGTAGCATGGGCTGCTACACGTGCACACTACAGCCGTCCTTATCAGCTGGAACTCCCTAAGCTTCACGTCCCAAAAATAAGCTCAGCCTTGGTGAGACACGGGTGTCACAAACAGAGATCAGACCATCATTGGGTCTGCCTTCCAGGCACGCACAGCTGATGGGAGGTTTTCCATCTCAATTTACATTAGAAGGTGGCAAATACATTGGCGTGGATAAGTAGGGGTGGCTTTACACAGGCCTGCCCAGTTTGATGTCTCCCGGCCTTGTATCTCAGAAGCTGAGGGGCCAGGCAGCCCTTGGCTTGGTGGTGGGAATGCTCGCCCTCCTGCTTCATCCTGGGAGAAGAAAGTGATGGCAGGTCTGTCATTTCTGGTGTAGGAGATGGCGTGAGGCCTCCCAGCTCAAGCTGTGCATTTCTCAGAACTTTCCTCTTTTCATTCACTGACCTCCTACAGGGAAGGATAAACAGGTGAAGCAGTTTTTGGAAGAAAGGAAAAAGGGATTAATTCCAGGTATTTGGCTTCACAATCAGGGTTATTTTGAACATATAAGGTGTTAGTGGGACAGTTGGCATTATTTGAAGGAAACTTTGATACCAATAACTGTCAAACAAGAGGTTGATGTAAAGGTGGTTTATTTAGGAGAAAAGTACTTATCCTACAAAGAGCATTGCAATGACTTTATTTGCTGTTCTGTGATGCCTTCCATGATGAAACAATTTGCTCAGTGGATGAGGAGAGAGCCATGGACATCATCTACCTTGATTTTAGCAAGACATTTGACATGGTCATCTTAGTAACCTGTTGACAAGCTGGCAAGATACAAACTGGTCAGATGGACCACAAGATAGTTAAAGAATTGGCTAAAATGCTGAGCTGAAAGGGTAGTGGCTAATGGCTCAAAGTTGAACCAGCAGCTAGTCACAGGAGGAGTTCCTTGGCGGTTGATACTGGGCCTGATGCTATTCAGTAGCTTTACAGAAAATTGGGAGGACAAGATTGAATGCACCCTCAGCAAATTTGCAGATGACAACAAATTGGGAGGAGAGAGATGCTAAAAGGAAGAGCCATCAGAGAGACTGTGACATGCTGGAAGATAGGGCCAACAAGAATTGTGAGGTTTAATAAAGATAATTGTTAAATCCTCCACCTGGGACAGAGTAATCCCTTGCAGCAGTGAGGGGGTGTGTGTCTGGGACGTCTGATTGCCTGGGGTGCAGCCTTAATATGTGGCAGCAGTGTGTCCCTACAGCAATGAAAGGAAACCTTGTCATGGGCTGCATCAGCAAGAGTATAGCCAGCAGGTCAAGAGTGTGAATATTCCTCTCCACTAAGCACCCATTAGGCCACACCTGGGGTGTTGTGTCCAGGTTTGGTCCTCCTGGTCCAAGATGGACACTGAAAAATGTGGAGCATCAGAATCTCCCTTGCTGGAAATATTCAAGACTCAGCTTGACGGGACGCTGGATAACCCAGCCTAAGGCCCTGCTTTCAACAGGAGGCTTGACCATAAAGTCTCCAGAGGTCCCTGCCAACCTGGATGTTTTTCTGATTCAACAGTCACGATAGACACAAACTGGGATGTGCACATGACTTTCTGCAGTGTCAGGCAGAGGTACCAAAACTAGTTCTGGAGGAGCAAACTGAAGCGCTGAAAATACTACAGCCTCTGATGCTGGAAAAACGGGATAAATTTGACTAGAGGGGGTGTCGCACCAACACAGATACATCATCAACTACCTATTTAAAGTTAGCGTAGTTGTTTCTGCATAGCATTGTGTTCTGAATTGCACGCATACCTCAGACTCACATGGTAACATGCATATCTTCTTTTGCCAATGCCATACTGAAAGACTGCGTGAATTCTACCCTTTTGCTCCTAAAACAACACGTGCAGGCTGCTTCTGAATCTGAAACAATAAAGTTCAGGGAAAAAATACTTCAAAAAAAGCATAAGAAGATATAATGCTGGAACCTCTCACCAGATTAATTGTTTTCTTCCTAACCTAGAAGAGATCTCAGGTACACAGCTGAAATTAAGTTCATGTGAGGATAATCTTAGGTGTGGGAACAGAATGAGCTCAGATGCCCAGTAGCTTGTCTAGGGAAAACTGAATCTTAAAATTAAGTGGAGATAGGTTTTGGTACAGAATTAATTATTTTATCGTCAGCTCACTGAACAGAGTGAAATCTTTCTTCTTAAGTGAAATTAAGGGGAAAAGACTTTTAGCCAAAGTAAGAGGCAAAAGGAAAATCTGGAGTGGATACTCAATAGGCATTGCTTTATCTGCACTTTTCATTGTGCTAGGGGCACTTAGTGAGATCTCTCGCTATGAGGGCTGTAGCAATCATTGAATCACTTTCAGTGATGATACAGATTTGATGGTGCAGGCAGAAAAGAAAGCTAGCAATGGAAATCTCTACATAGTGAGTAGATGATTCTCATTTTTCCACTGCAGTAGCTCAAGTAAACACATCAACTGTGTGTTTTATTTTCCTAATCTCCCCAGATTCTTAACATCAGTGACTTGAAAACCAGAAGCAATGGGGCTAAAGAGGCATGTTGTTATGCCCAGTCTAACGAATCCTGTTGAGATGCTAAAGGGCTTACTGTGACTAATTGACTTTGGGATGAGAGCTCATATCTGCACAGGGTATCTCCTACACCATGCACTGTTGTACTAACTTATGTTGGTGCTATTTTGGGCTTCTCTCCACTGTGCTCCACTGACTCCAGGTGGATTCTACTTTTTTTTTTTTTTTTTTTTTCTTTTCTGTACATCTCTTAGGTAGGGCTCATAATTTCATACAGGAATGTCCTGCCAGACAGTCTTCAGCTAAGAAGAGCTCATAACAGCTGTAGTGAATAATGATGTAAAATATTTGGCACTTATGCTTTCCAGTGATCGGAAAAGTTGTACAGAACATCAATAACCTGGATGAAATTAAAATAAGGAAGTTAGGCAGGGAAGCTAATTGATAGCTTATCTTTTTAAATTCAATTTTTTATAAAGAAGTCTAAAGACCAACCAAGAATAGGGGCCCAGTAGCATGCTGTCCTGTGCAACACCACAGCGCAGAGCACTCCAAACCCAAGTAAGCAGTTTTGGATTGGCAAAACAGCATTATGGCCACAAGCAACATGGTCCAAGATTTTCTGGGGAGTCCTGCATCAACGAAATGGGGAGAGTGGCTAAGAGAAAGCAAGTTTGGATGATGGTGGGACAAAGGGCAGGTGTGGGTACTCTCTCCACAGCCCAGAACAGCCCTTACTATAGATGTTTCTACAACTGTTCTTGCCTGGAGTTTCTAGCTGCATCCTTAAATGTTTCAGCTGAACTTGAAATAGACAAAAGTCTTAAAAAATGCATCAATAGTGAGCTTATTCCTAACACAATTAGCTTCACACTTTGGCAAATGTACTGAAGATCTTAATTTAACACAGATGTTTATCATTAGCTCAGAACAGAAACCTCCGGATTTAACAGCAAAATGAACCATTTCAGCCCAAAATATTTGATGTAACAGAGCACTTGCATGCACACAGCACCTTATTCTGTTATGCAATCTTTAGCTGTGCTGATCAGGAAAGGCTTTTGCAAATCAATGCACTTTATAAAGGCAATGTGGAACAATTCCCTTGCAGTAGATTCCCCATTTCTGAAAAAGATAGGAGGAACCCTGAATTCCTGTTTAACCCAACTGTAGTAGCAAAATCATGTATTTCACTGTGCTTATGCTGAGGTAGGAAAACTTCCTCATTATCAATCTAGCAATACTGGTAATAAGTTTTGCTTTCTGTACTGCTCCTAGACAGACACTCTTAGACTAATGAAGGGACATTTGTTCCTCAGCCAACACAGACAACACATTTTAGCATACTAAATTTCACAATAGCTGTATGTGTATAGTCAGCATGAAAGTGATCATTAGTAAAATGATTTTTTCCACTCATCTGATGATAGAGTTTGTATTACCTCTGCAGTCAGAAATCAAATGAAATAAACAATCTGAGAATAAAGCAGTATTAGCAATTGCAGTGAACATTTTGAGGACAAGTAGCAACAGACTTGTGCTGTAATCATTTTAAAAGAAAAAATATTATTCTTTACAATGTGCTGCCTGCCTCAGCAGGCAATTAGTGAGCTAGTATGGAGTTCAGACAAATTTTAGGACAAGCACTGTTTTTTCAGGTGAAGGGAAAGGCATATATACGTATAGGAGTGGCATGGTACCGCATATATGATTTCATTTTCTGCAGTCTAATGTCATCCTTATGGCAGGAGTAATGCATCGCCTTGCGTCTCCTTGTCAATCAGCTCCCCCCTCCATTTTTTTTTTTATCCTGGTGAGAAGAAGCTCTGATAATGAGTGAGTTGCTGTGCTGGATTCCTGATGAAAGGCGTATCTACTGAAAAACCTACTGGCGTGCAACAGAGGCGAACTAGTAAAATCCTGAGGAACAAGATAATATTAAAGTTGGTGATAGATTGCTGGACACGTGCAGTTGTTAAAAATAAGTAACACACCTTCTCAAAAATGTCCATTTAGACTAGGTTCTGCACAGATATTTTTTGTACGCAGTTCTGTTTGTTCCTCCCATCCTCAGTGACAACCACTGAGGCCAAAGCAGAGTGCCAGTAGAAAACAGAAGTAGATATGGGGAAAGTTGGGCAAATTATTAGTGTTAGAAAAGTTGTTTTCTAGATTTGTGATTCCTCCCACACACACTATTAAACAAGTACAGCAAATTTTGACATGGATTTAGGTCTGGGTTTGTTTGCAGTACTTCTCTGTAGAAAGATCTGGGTTACAGTAAGAGCTGAATAGAAATTTTAGGTGGTTTTATTGATATACTATACCGAAATGAGGTACAATTTTGCTGCTTCCAAAGGAGGGAGAGGTAGTGAGGTAGACTGAAGGGGAAACAGCATTTCTCCACACCACTCTGCCTCAGGTATTTTTAAGCAAATTTATTTTGAGTAATAATGCCCAAGGATAGTAATTTGCCACGTGTATTTTTTTCCTCCTAAATCAGAAAAAGGAACTAGGAAGTGGCCACCAGATGTATTTCCACTTTTCAGAAGAACTTGAATTTATATCTCTGCTGTGCAAAGATGTGTGAAACGAGGAATTGCAAGTCACATTTTCCTCCCTATACTTTTCCAAAATGTTCTTTCAGATGTGTCACAGGCAGTATTTCTCACTCATAGGATGCCTTGCACTGCCTGGGTGACAGCCACAAATCACAACTGCTTCAGAACCCAGATAGAGACGTTTTAAGAAATCTATTATCTCCAAAATGTTTTTGACTGTTATTGATACCAAACATTTTTGCTTTTGTAGATAGTTAATATCTTTATATTCAGGTGCTTGAAATAGTAAGGCACGTTAGAAATATGAGTCAAAATATAATTTTGTTGGTAGCATCTAAAAGTTCCTCGCTCTATCTACATACTGTCTTTCAGCTATTCATATTAGCAGCTGATCTTTTACTTAATGATAAATTGCAATTAACCTGTCACAATTACAGCTTAATAACTGATTCATCTAGTCTTACACACTAGGACCAATTCCTGGCTGGCACTGGGAGGGACTGTTAGCAGATCTGGGCTTTACATAAGGAGCAAGAGATGTAGAGGACGATGCTCTCCCTGTATCTCATCCTCTTGCCTCGGAAGCAGACACTGCCCTTGTCTGAGGATGCTACTCTGACTCATCCTAAGAAAAGGCCCAAGGAACAGGTGACCAACACTTGGTGTTGTTCAGTCCACAGGTACATCTACTAAAACCATCTCTTTCACAGTCAAATACACATGGCAATATGGGATTTTCCCCAGTTTAGGAAAGGATGGATTACCTCAGATCATTTGTCAAGAAACCGAACCTTGTTTAATCTGACCAGCTCGCTGATGCCTCTACTGCAGGATTGTGGAAGGCTATTTCAGAGGAACCTGTCTTCATGCCATAGTTGTGATTGTCTGCTTTATATTCAGGCACAAATCAAAGGGAAAACCGAAAAAGTAGGGCCTTGATCTGCTGTCCCACCAGACTCAGGTGTCATTGGTGAAACTGGAACTGGACAGTATTAAAATTGTACACTAGAGAGGAGAATCAGGCTCATGACTTATTGCAAGGCTAATACACAACTATGGGACAATGATGTGGCTCATATAAACAGGCTTACATTTATTAATAGAAAATAAGTTTACGTGATGGATCTGAATATATATAAGGAACAAAGACTAGATAGCAGCACTAAAGTATTTTTGTGATAATTCAGGTCCTGATTCTTTCATGAATGTAATGGGGAGCAGTGTCTAGCTCTTCCAGTGTAAAAGAAAATTATATAATTAAGGAATATTTTACTACTTCTGATGAAGTTTTCTGGCTGGCAGTTGTCTGATCAACTGTCCAGCAAAGCAGTTTTATTCAGGTAACTGTCCCTCACACTTTGGGGAATATTTCAAAACTCACCCTTAGCAATCACAGGTTTAGAGACCTCTCTGGGACCTGATTCTCTGCTATCAACATCAGCTCAGAGTTTTCAGGAGTGTCACTCCAGCTTTACCCTCAACTAACTAAAAGAGTCAGGTTAGCCACAGTGAATTTAAGGTGTTTGGGTGGATCTTAGTCTTTGCTTTCTGACACCTACATAAGTGAAGGAGAGAGGTAGTTTTCCAGAAGTCCCAACCACCACACCTGCATACCTCTTACCACCTTTTATGGTCCGCTTCTGAATTAGCACTCCAAATCCTTGAGCCCTGGAGCAATAAATGTAAAAAAATAAGTGTACAAAATGTAAAAAAAACCCCACCTGGGTTGCCATGGTTATTCTGTGTACATCTCCAATTTCGGAACAGCTGAAGACTCACTAACAGCATGTAGTAGGCCTGAGCATAAAGGACACAGTTCTCTTTTCTCAAGAACCTTTCATGCAATCCAGAGTAAAGGAACCTTGATGCTACACAGCTCTCAGTACAAGTAGCCCTTGAAATCTGGGCCAGACTCTTGACTATTATTAAACAGCCTTGGCCCAGAAACCGTTGCTATAATGCAAATTCAAACTAGATGATGGTCTGATCCAGGTGATACAATTGCACTGTGCAAACCCACCATCATACTTCTAGATTTTGGGGTATTGCCAAGACCATCAGCAGTTACTGAAAACTTACAAAATAAGTGCATTTCTAGTACCTGCATTTAAATTCAGAAGGTGGGTCATGCTCTAAAATAATCACATTCTGCCACCAGCTCAGTATGTTGCTGGTGTAAATATAAACATACCAGTCTGGAATCAATTCTTTGAACCACAGTGAGAGAAACATATTCCAGAGATTATATATGCTATTGCTAAATCTTGGGCAAAATTGCATCAGTTTAATAGGGAAAATGAATTGCAATCATGTGTATTAAGCTTTCTGTACCTATCTAGATCTTGATGCTAACTACAGCTTAGAGACAAAGATAATGAGGATGACTGTCCCAGACCAAACTCTGGTATTTCAATAATTGTTTTAATCCTGGGTCAGTGCAAGGATTGAAGATTTTCAGAATGCAAACATATGGAAAGAAGTAAACCTGGAAAGCTCTATTTCTGATGACTGCTTGGGAAAAAAAACTTTGTTATTTATCAACAATATTATCTAACTTATATGTTATGTAATCATTGTATGTATCTAAATTATATATCAACAATCTTATACATATTAAGATATGTATTAAGTTATTGTATACGTTAACTTATTATATGTATCAACAATACTATATAACTTTATAAAAACACACATTTAGATGCTACCTGCAGGTCTTTAAGATATCTTGGCTTTCTTCCCACTGTTAATTAAGAATTTATTCCAGAACACGATCTACAAGAAACCAAGACAACATGACTAACTTGAGAAAGTACAGGACTTCATTTAAGGATATCTTAGCTTTATAGCTGGCTTTGCCATAGATGTTTCAGCTTTTTAGCTGTAGCATGGGAAGAATGGTAGGTCTGCCTTTTAACAGAGCTTTGAGATCAACTGCAGAAAGGTAGTGGGTAAGAGCTAAGCATTATTATTCTGATCACTTTTTATTATTATCTGAACAGATCTTTAGCTGTTAGCCGCTGTTAAAATTGCAAAATGCAAAAAGAAAATCTCCATCACATACCAGTCTGTTATGAAGTACCACAGAACAGTATGTCCCTTGTGCTTTTTTAACGAAATGTGAAGCAACAGGATGTAGTCAGTTAAAATGTTCTTATGAAAGATTAGATGTAAATGTTGAATGTTAATACCGTTGCTTTCAAAACTGTTATACTCAAATATAACTGTGTGTCCTGACAGAAACGAGTTAAGCCTGCAGGTGGGAAAAACTGGCCTTGCACAAACTCCACACACAGACTCAGTCCTGCAGTAAGACATTTTACCACACACACCACACAGCAACCATCCCTGCTGACGAGCCTTTGATACTGTCATGGCTAATGTTTTTTTTAATAAAATCCAGTTTCATTCTGCTAGTACCGTACAGGTGTAGCAATGGCACCGAGACCCAAGGTCCGGATGCTGAGCTACAGTCTTGGCAGAAAGCAGGGCTGAGACATGGTGCTGGGCTTTAGGGTGGGCTTTGTTTCATACCTTACACTTTGACATCCATACTTCAACCATACAGAAACCCACGCTTAGTTACAATATAGATCATATTTTGCTCCTGTCCTACCCTGTTCTCTCAAAACACTCTTTCAAATGATCTCCTCCACTGTGGGGAATAACCTTTCCAAACAAGTGTCTTTGTAATCTGTGGGGCTTACATCTGTGCATAGACTCGATCATTCTAGGCAATAGAAGAATGTAACTGTTCAGAAACAGGAGGCTTTGAAGACCTCATGTGACTAAGAAATAGCTGCAGATTAGGGGATCCTGTGATGCAACCAAAAATCTCCCCGAGGTTGTGTGCTTATGGGCAGCCCTGCCCTCACATAACTGAGGCTCATGGTTGTGGCTTCGTCATAGGCTCAAAGAGGGAAGTAAGGCAATGACTTTAAAATATCAGATGTTTTGCTTTTTGTTCTCAGGGCTTACATAAAATGAAGAGACAAGTAAACAACACTTGAAGAGTGGAGATAAACTCTAATCTATAGGTATACACAGCATGAACAAAAACCTTGGTTTGCAATGTTTTTAAAACAATGTTTCCAACATTAAGAAAAAAAAAAAAAGTATCCAATTATCTAGTTAATTTATTTTTAACAGTTTTTAAGGCTTTTCTGCACAACTGTTTTCATCATTGTTATCTATAATTTCCTAGTACAGGAAAACATTGCTTCATACTTCTTCATATTGCTATCCTGTAGTTCTGCACTGCCTCCTAAAATTGGGAGGCAATCCATTTCACTTTCACCCTTCTTTTTGTGTGTGTTCGATATCATCCAACCTCTGTAAAGGTAAGTTTGTTCTTTTTGATAAGATACAGTTAGGATGGTAAATAATTATTTTTAGGGAGGTTCCCTGGTTTCCATTTTTGTGTAAAACCAGAGAAAATCTCAAACAAAAGTGGACTAATTCAACATGTTTTCCCATCCCATTTGTTCTTCAATAGACTGGATTTAAACTAAAATGTATCTGTATAATGATAACACAGCCTGCAAGACATGAGTCAATAAGCTAGTGAATGAATTAGAGGAATCAGTTGTTTGAAAATCAAAGTCAGTATCTAAATGTAAACACACACTTGATATTTCATAATTTTAATTTGTAATGTTTTCCTTTAAGTGGACATTTATACTTCAAACTTCAGGTGTGTGTGGTTATTTTGAAATTAAGAGAATGCTACAACTATTCTAGTGGCATAACCTACATTATATAACACAACATGGAATTAGAGCAAATCAAAAAGCAATTACAATGCTCTCAACAGAAAACATCTCTGAGACTAAATGAGGATGTTTGTGAAATAAATGCACATTTTAAACAGACTTTTGTTAAATAATATTTATATTTTGCACTGCCTCCAACCTAGTTTAGTTCAATGCAGCAATGTCAGTTCTGATGAACATTCATTTTTCCATTTTATTAAATCTGTCAAAAATAGAAATCTTTCCTTTGAATTGAGCTTTTTTCTCTCCAAATGCAAATGAAACTTCTCAGTTGGGTGCATGCAGGCTGCAAATGCTTCTTCTGCAGAACCCAACTGTTGAAACACATGAAAATCTGTGTGAAGCTTGACAGTCCTTCAGCAGACTTATACAGTGGGATAAATTGTGCAAACATTTGTTATACAGAGAGTAGAGATCACTGTTTGGCAGAGATTGTACGAGTGTCATTGCTTCTGACAAATGATTTTTGGGGGGGTTGGGTTTTAATAAGTGGATGTAATGTTGATGTAACATAATGGTGTCTGATAAACCTGGCTGGGGAAAGAATAAGCAATGAAGGGAACAAGCCAGTGACAGGGTGATCTGGATTGTTGAGTCAGGTGCAAACGAGCAACACGTATTTTACCACTGCCAAATGCAAAGCTGTTCATCTAAGAATCAAATAGGAGCACAATGCTAATGGAGGAAGTTCAGTGAGAATCCACAAGTATGACTGGGATGAAGAGAAAATCAGTATCTTCTGTCTCTTGTATCTACTTATCTCCAGTTGTATGTAGGGAAAGCCAAAAATCTGACAAAGGGTTTTTAAATCTGAAGGCAAACCTAGAAGCACGTACTGTGCCTGGAAGCTGAGGTTGTACAAATTCTGCCTAGAAATATGGGTCGCCTTTTTTTAAAAAAAAACAACCAACCAACCAAACAAACAAACCCAAACAGTAAGATAATTAACAGTAAGGTAATTAAAAGTAAGAGAAAGAAGTTCCTGACGGTTGGAATGAATATTATTTTACCAGGAAAGTTTTGGCAAAGACCAAATCATTTCCGTAGATGGCATTCCCTGGCCTGAAGAGAGCAGTCCAGGGAAGTCCTATGGACTGTGCTGTGCAGAAAGTCACAGGAAATGAATGTGATGGCCTTATCCACACTGATAACTGATGAATCTTCAATGCATGAAAGTCTTTTTGCGGTTCACATTTCTGAAAGAACCCAGCATCTGGCCTTTTGGCAATCTACCTCCTTTGTCAAAATAAAGCACAGATATTTTGGCAGTTGTCCCCAAGCCCTTGGTACCAGCAGATGCCTCCCTGACTGCTATGGCATTCAAATGAAGTGGTTGCCCATTGTTGCCTCATGGCTGTTCAAAGCGCATGTCTGGCAGAGGTTTAGCCAAGCGATGAGAGGCTCAACGCAGAGGAAGACCAAACCTTGCTCCAAAACTTGAGCAATATCTCTGAGCTGGCAATATCTAGGGTGGGTAAGAAGGCACGGGAACAAGAACATCTCGAGGAGAAACTCTGCCTTTGGATGCACAATGAGGTAAGTCCTCTCTGCACTCCTTCTTTTCTTACAGATGTCAAGATTTAACATTAGTGTGCATGAAAGGAAGCCTCCTGGGTGAGGCAAGGTACTGTTCTGGAGGAGCTCCTTGGGGCTTCAGACATTGTTTGGGGCCAGAAGGTGTGTAGGGAGGAGGCAAGAAGGGATGAGATTGAACTGTAACTTTGTGATCAGGGTACAGTCACTCTGTAGAATACAAGGTAATGATAACACTGTTTAAAAAGCTAGTTTTTAGCAAGATGGATTCAGTACTGAAGCAATACTGTTACAGCTGGCCAGAGCTTACACCAGCTGACATTGGCAAGGGGCAAAGCAGCACGGGGGAAGATAATTCCTCAGATAGCTTGATACCACTCTCAGTGATCTCTTCTGTTGTTTCTCCTCTGCTGTGAGATATTTTCCGGCTCTTGGAGACTTTTATAGCTCATATTTCCAGTGAAGTTCAGTATATAGACTTATTTCATATAATTAATAAGTCTTTTATAAGACCTGCATTCTTTCTCATTCCATGTGCCTCCTGCTAAATTCTGGCCAAAGGATTTGTTAGTCGTATTTCAGGTCAGTAGGTTATAGCTATGTGAATGTTGGTACAATAGGAAACCTCATTTCACCGGAAAGCAGTGTTTCCTCTGTGAAACACAGCCTGTATCATGGTATACTCTGTATTCATCACGCAATGGTATTTCAGTGGGATGCCTGTAGTATTGAGGAGTTGATAATCTCATACTGTGGCTGCCAGTAGCGTTTTTTTGGAAGATTAATGAAAATGAGATTTCCTGCAGAATCTTACAATGAAGGGATTTAGCAATGACCGCAATTTTGCAGAAACCTGTATTTCAGTGTCTTAGTTGCTTATTTGCAGACAGAAATAGATCTCTCACTGTGACCTTAATAGGAATGTCTGAGGAAAATGCCAGTTATCTGACTTCTGCTTATCTGCTCCTTACTGCCTTCAGTTCACATTTCACTGTTGGGCTTCAAATAGTGACGGTGAGGGGTCCTTCCCCTCCAAGCACAGCCTTGCTACTGGGGCTGCTCATACAAACCTACATTTCCACCATGTTGCCTTCGGGGCTGTGGCACTTTTTAAACTTTAAATATGCATTTTAATTAAAAACAGTGCGATAAAGCCACTTTTTAGAGACATCTTTTCAAATTAAAGCTTAGCAACTTGGAGAAACTGATGAACAGCTATTGCTAATCCCTTCTGGCTTGCACGGTTGTGAGGCTGAAATGCAACATCTCAGAAATGGGAACAGAACTGGAAGGAACTTACACCGTATCTGATGCAAGACCTGCAGTGTGCCAATCAGCAGCACTTTTGAGAAAAAGCTCTTTTATTGCAACCCATTTTACTTCTCATAATGCACTGGAATTAGTTGTCCACATAATTCTGAAATGCAGTTTCAAACAGAAAAGGCCAGTAAGTGCCGACAGCCAACACATCAATTTGAGATATGGCAGTTATATTTATGCTGATTAAAATAAAATACCTGGAGTCTTAGATGCATTGGAATAGCTAGAGAATAACTGACTTTTCAATGTATAAAGAGATCTCAATTACTCTAGGGGCAAATACTTAGAAATATTACTAGGAAGTAATAAAAACTATCTGAAATGCATCACAGATATTCATTACCCACTATGAGCAAAACCAATTTATAAAACTGTTATAGGTGTTTCCTCCTTTCCACAAAAGTGAGAACTGCTGAAGAACTTTTTTCCCCTCCCAACTTCTGACAGTATGTGCTACCTAAAAATGAAAATAAACTGAAACATCACTCATACAAAGAGATAGAGGAACTACTTTGTGAAGTTAACAACAATGCAGTATTAAAAGAAAAACTACAAAAACTCAGTCAGGAGAAAACCCCCTCTTGTGTTGTGGGATTCACTGGTGAAATGGATGACATACAACAGTCAGTTTTAAATTACAGTTCAGGTAGCAGCGACAGTATAACTGGGATAGTACAAAGCCCAGCACTCTTCTATTTTCCCTGCTTCTTTTCTGTGATTGAAGCATGGACATCCTCTTGATACTTTCATAGATGCAAACACTTCAGGATAACACACTACATGAACTCTTGCCCTCCCACATGATCTTGTAGTACTTAAAAATCCTAGCAGAAGTTACATTTAGAACTATAAGAATTATATTTAATCTCTATTTGAAACAGTAATATATTAAAAATATATAGCATACTTATTAATCTTGCTATTAACTTTCATCTAGCCTCATCTTGGGCCAGGCAGGATTAGTTGCATTAACCCAGGGTGTAATTTCCTAATATTTTCTAACAGCCCATTTTGTAACACCCAGTTGCTACATATTAGATGTGAAATGGCCCTGAGCACCAGGACAACACTGCCCACGCTACTCAGTCTGGCAGGATCTGAGCAGGATCTCCATGGAGCCTGGGTATCCATGGTGTTTAATCCCTTACTCCAAAAAACTGTCCATGGAGAAGAAGGAGTTGACTGTAATGTGTGCAAAACTCAGCTCTCAGTAACAAAATTTGTAGCTTTGATAGAGCAACATATGGTTATTATCTGGCTCTGGAAAGGGCAGATTTGTGTTGCAAATAAACAAACTGATGAATGAGTAGCAGAATTTGAACAATATCTCTGATCTTCACCACAAAAACATGCAGATGCCCAGAAGAGAGGAGAACTAATAACACAGAGACCTCAAAACCACCATAATCACGTCATTTCTCTAAGGGTCCCTTCTTCCCACGTATTACTAATGCATGTTTATTTTTAAGGGTATGACTAGCAATGTCTTAAGGACTAGAACAGCTTCTCCACCCAATCTTCTCACCCGTTTTTCTCCAGGCTGGAGGCTGTTTGGATAAATCTACTGGTTACAGCGTGTGCCAGCTGTGAGATTCCAGGATTATCCCTTGAGCAAGATCCAGGTGGAAAGCTCTGCTGGCTTTTCAGGTGGGCCCTCTCACTCCTACCTTATCTTAGTCTTTATGTATTCCTTCATTTCTAGAATATGTACAAGGAAGATTTCAGGAACATGACTGAAGAGAATGGAAACAACAGTAACTCGTCCTCTGCCTTCACTCACAGCAGCACCATGAGTGCCATACTGATTACTTCCTACTCATTTGCCTTTGCTGGAGGTGGGATCGGGTCCATCACAATGTCATTTGTGCTGGTCAAGATGAACACTCTGTCCGTGACCACTACAGCCATCATTAACCTGGTTGTTGTGCACAGCCTCCTCCTCTTCACAGTGCCCTTCCGCCTGCACTACTATGTCAACAAGAAGTGGATATTCAAGATGCCATTCTGCAAAATGGTGAGTGCAATGGTGCACATCCACATGTACCTGACCTTCCTATTCTATGTGATCACGCTGGTGATCCGGTGGCTCATCTTCTTTCAATGGAAAGACAAGGTGGAGTTTTACAGGAAGCTACACGCCATTGCGGCAAGCGCTGCCGTGTGGGTCTTTGTCATGGTCTTTGTGGTGCCAGTCTTGTTCTTTGAATATGGACGCTCAGGCTCATACAATGATACGACGTGCTTTAAGTTCCACAAAGAACTTCAACAGGAGAGCGTGAAAGCCCTGAACTACACCATAATTGTATCTGTCGCCTGCATTACTTGTATCCTCTTGGGCCTGCAGATTTTCATCCTGGTAAAAGTGGCAAGAAAATTTTCTACCTCACTCTGGTCACACCAAGAGTTCTGGGCCCAGGTGAAAAACCTGATTTTCATCTGTGTCATCATAATTTGCTTCCTCCCCTATCACCTCTTCAGGGCCTACTACATACAGCACGTGAATGATTTTGACCAGCTAGAAAGCTACAATGAAGTTTTTCTGAGTCTGACTGCCCTCAGCTGTATGGACCTGCTGTCGTTCGTGCTGAGTGGGAGCCGCCTCTTCAAGCAAAAGGTGGGCATGCTCCGCAGCAGGTTGTCTTGTTGCTAGCATCAACCTCTTGCAGCGTGCGCGGGCCCGGGCCTGGCAGAGCGCGGTGCCGGACAGGCACAACAAGCCCCCTCCTCAACATGTCAGGGTGGGCGCTGGAGACAGGGCAACAGGCTCCCACAGGGCTCGGCGCAGCTGCTCCCCCAAATAATGGGGCGAACCGCCTCCATTGTCTTAGCTGGTAAAGTGGAAAGTTACCTCTGGGACTTCCTCACGGCGCTACCCAGTGAGTCGCAGGTGCCCCTGGGGGAGAAGGAGGAAAGGGCGTGGGCTCTTCTATCTTGCTGTTTTTACATCAAGGTTTGTGAAGTCAAAGGCATTAGTAGGAGACTCAAGAGAATTCGCAGAGTATGTAGAAACACAAATAGAAAAGCAGTTTTTCACAGAATAAGGTACAGACTTTTGAAACGTAAAGATCTATATAATTTTCCACATGCATTTTTTACTTATTCCTCACATAAATATCTCATAACTCATAATATATCAGGGAAACTGTTGTTGCTTCTGAGTAGGTCTGTTCCTTCACTGTAAAGAGAAGCGTAACTTTCTAAGTGAACTGAACAATCAAACCAACTCTTCCAAAACAAACCAGCAATAAATAGTTATCTCTTAAAATACTTTCTTAAAATTGTCTTTTGAAGATGGTATTACTGCATCAGAAAATAGTTTTGTTTCCTTTCCCACATTATGAAAATGTTTCTAACAACAAAAATTACACATTGTTACTGGAATGAACTATGTAAGTTCAGACAAAAGCCTGTATTTTTATTTACAGACTTGTTCAATTTTAAAAGGTTATTTAATAGTGAGGATCATTTTATTTAGATCATTCAGACACCAGTTGTGTTCTCTTAAAAAGTAAAATATTTTAGGTCTCCAAGGTAACAATGATTTTTTAAATCTTATGTTGATTTTGTTCAGTTCTGAAGTTTATAACTAATACAGTATCTTTAGCTTGAAATCAGTTCTATAAATTTAGTATCCTGTACTGGTAGAAGAGATTAAAATGTTACTACTTGGATTGGAGGGGTGGAAAAAGCTAATAAACCCGGTGTAGCTAAAATGCTTACTATATATCAGTGAGGCATTGTCAGTTTCTGTCTCGGAAGACAGAATTGAATTCCACTAGAAAAGAGGAAAACTTCAGCAATATAATTCTGTGAAAGACATTTAGGCTTTCATAGCTCATCTGCTTTACACCTATCCCCCCCTCAAATGAGTATAGATCTCTGACTGCTATAACCCAAGACAGCAGTGGCTAATATATTATTCTGCTTCTTGTCATCTACATAAGGTCACATTTTTTCATCCAGAGTCAGTGGGATAATATTTTAATTGTTTGTCAAATTAGAGGTTATCAGCCAATTGATTTCCAGTGACAGTGTCTCTTCATGATGCTGTTGCAGTCCAGTTTTTCATACTTCTGAATCTTTCCACTCCTTTCTACTTTACCGTCAACATCTCTTGCACATCAGACAACAGCCAAACAACAACTGGTTGATCTTGCTGTACCTGTACAATCTTACTGCTATGCTTGTTGCTTTTGGTCTCACCAAGCTGATTACTTTATAGGATCCCGTCTCTTCTATAGCCTTTCTTCCCTGTCTTCCTTCTTGCTTCAAGCTCCTCTATATCTCTCGGGAGGTCTGATCACGAGAAAAGTATTTTAAGGTCAGAGTCTGAGTAATGCTATATAACACCAAAAGTTGGAAATAACTGAAGTTCATAACACAAGTGAGATGTGGGGGTGCTCACATGGCCCACCCTTGGCAAACAGCCTGGATCACAACATCTGTTAAGACAGAAATGTGAGAGCTTGGACTGTGTGGATCTGAGGAAAAAATGTCCGAGAAGGCGTTTGCCCCCAAAGGATCACAGTAAAAAGGAAGATGACTACCAGCCAGATTTAACAGTGGTCGGGGAACTACAGAGACTTTCATAACATGGAAGGAGTTGACTTGAATGTTTAGTTCACTACTGGTTAATTATGTGTCATTAAGAAAGCAATAAACTGCTCTGATTCAGATTTGCTTTAAAATTACATGAACGAATCAGTTTTTCGTTAAGGTGGGAGAGAAGATGGAAAATGGTACGACATTTTTGTGTCCTCCTGTAGCAACATTGTTAGTGGGAGAAAATACCTTGCATGTGTTCTGTAGGCACTGCATACCTTTGTAACACTATATTATAACCCTTCTGTCATAATAAAGTTGTCAACAAACAAAATTACTATGTGCTGAAAAAGTTAAGCAAGTCCTTCCTGCAGATATATACATAAATGAAAAGCATTTTGTACCTGAATTTGGCAAGACCTTCAAAAAATAAAGCATCTGTTTACAAACAGTACCTCCTGACTATACAGTTTAACCAGTATTGTTTATGCATGTGTTAAAATCACAGGTCTTTTGATTCTTGTGAAAATGTACACATTTGCAATAACCTACACCATAACATCACAAAAAATACTAGATAGTGGGGTTTTTCCCAAATAAAAGTAGATTATGATGATGTTAATGCTAACTCAAGATGTTAATGAGGAGAATTAGGGGGTCATAATTCCATGCTTTAAGTTGGTGATACTATTCAGCATCAAGTCATGTTTTTTACAGGACTGTCTATGCAAACTTCACATCTGCCACTCGTCTTGCTTTGTGAGTGTCAGTGTGTCCTGGTTTTCAGTGAGAAAGAGTTAATTTTCTTCCTAGTAGCTGGTACGGTGTGTTTTGGATTTAGTGTGAGAATAAGGTTGATAACACGCTGATGTTTTAGTTGTTGCTAAGTAGTGCTTACCCTAAATTAAGGATTTTTCATTTCCCTGTGCTCTGCCAGCGAAGCCAGTGCACAAATACCTTTGGGTGTCATGCCCAGTATATAAACTGAGGGAGTTGGCTGGGACGGGTGGATCACTGCTGGGGCATCGGTGAGCAATTATGTTGTGCATCACTGGTCTTTTCTTGGGATTTATTTCTCTTTTTATTATATTAATGTTCATCATCATTATTATTGTTGTTGTTGTTCTTCTTATATTTTACTTTATTTTAGTTATTAAACTGTTCTTATCTCAACCCATGTGTTTTACTTTTCTTCCGATTCTCCTCCCCATCCCACTGTGAGGGGGGGGAGGCGTGAGTGAGCGGCTGCGTGGGGCTTAGTTGCTGGCTGGGTTAAACCCTGACATCGCGTCTGGCACAGAAAGCCTGCCTCCGCCCTGAGCGAATGAAGTCTGGGTTAACACTGGCAGGCATTGTCCTGCCGGGTGGTGACAGAGCTGATGCCTCCAGCAAGGGTGCTGCCAGGGCTTGCAGGGAGGACAGGTGTCTGCTCCCTCCAGCCTCCCCCTGCTTTGCCCCTCACTGGCTTCTTGTTCTCTCCCAACCTCCCGGGCACCCTCCCTACTTGCTGCCCCCAGGACGGCTGAGGAGGGGTGGAGTGGACACCAGGCAATGCCACAGAAGAAGATTATGAATAACTCCTAAAAATGAGCGTAGACAAGGCCAGAGCAGCATCTGAAATGTAGCCAAGTGGTTCCTGTGACTGAGGATAACAGAGGCAGTGATGGAGAACTATAAACGTGTCAGATTATCTATAGAGGAAGGAGGAATTTCCAGTTACCATCATCTGTGTGGTCACAGGCACCAACACCTTAAAGGAGACCCTGATTTGCTGGCTCTGGATCACAGAGGACAGTTTTTGAAAACAACAAGAAATAGTTACAAAACAACCACGTGAGAACACAAAAAGCTGTATTGCAGCAGTTCATAGAGGGGATAGGACCTGGAGAATGCGAAAAGGGATGAAGATAAAAGAGCAGAATAACAGCATGTTTCTGCCACACAGCAGCAAGATAATATAGCCCGTGTCTCTGGCCTTCATTTCATGTTGCTTACTGAATCCTTAAAGTTGCCAAAAAGTGGCACTCTAACTGGTGGGAGCAAACTTGCCCTCTGCCACTCCTTGTTCCCACTCCCACATCACTCTTTCCATAGGATTGGGATTCTTCTACTGAATGGCTTTCAGCTGCATCAGTTCCTCTCTAGCTCACCAAGAAGTCATGGAAAATTGAGTCAATGCAAAGATAAATACAGCAAGATTGCTTTTTGTAGCAATACTGCTTTGGGGCATTTATCAGGCTGTAATCCCACTTGTCTAATTCCCTTTAGGATCCAGACCTTTTCTTTCCAGGCAATTTTCCACAGATCCATATCATCTGACATTTCCATTTCCTTGTGCTCCCAAGGGCCAGGGTGCCTTAGGCTAGAAGTGCTGACAGGGGTAGGAAAGGGCTTTCAGGCACTTGATGTTCTCTCCAGGAATGGGGAGAGACAGGCATGGCAACTCCTGAAGGCATCAGAGGCATCAGTTCCTGAACAGAAACCTCAACAGAGTTGCAGGATTGGACATTCCTCACCCGTAAAGTCACTAATTTCTGCTGTTTTCAGAGAAACAGGACTCTGACTACACTTTCCTTGTAAGTAAACCCTCTGGCTAGGATTTGATTGGAAACAATTGGTTTCAAAAGTCAAGAGGCCACTAATAAAATATCAGCTTGACTTCCTGACAGAAACTTCAGAAAATCAAACTAAACTTTCTGGTACTCTGCGAGGTAATTTTCCCCACTTGTGAACAGCTGCTTACTAAGCCAGATTTTTGTTGAAAAGAGATAATATCAGAAAAGAGAATATACAGCATACAGAAGCTGGCTGACTTCATTCACAACCAGCAACATTTCCCTCTCTCCCAGTAACGCCTCCACTTTGGGAGTGCCTAGCTGGTTTTGCTCTTTAGCTCTGGTACCTGTGCCCTCAATGAACGGTGTGCCACCCACGGGTGGCAGCGGCTTACCTGTCTCTGAGGTTTTGCTAATGGAAACAGTGCAAGTCCCATAACCAGGAAGGGTAGCACACTGCCAGCTGGGGGCTCAGCTTTCAAATCCACAGGCAACCCCATCCCTAGCAAGGTCGTGGGCAGGAAGGGCCACATGCCCAATGCCAACAAAAAAGACAGAAATTTAATTACATCTCCAACTGTTTCATCTGAACCTGAGAAGCAAGACTCTGATTTGTGCCTGGCAGAGGTGGCACGCTGAGGGGAGGAGACTCATGGAAAAGAGCTCACAGCCTCTCATCTGTTTC
Organism: Tyto alba; assembly: GCF_018691265.1. Classification (NCBI taxonomy): domain Eukaryota; kingdom Metazoa; phylum Chordata; class Aves; order Strigiformes; family Tytonidae; genus Tyto; species Tyto alba. The sequence goes on from NW_024881322.1 coordinate 10,167,358, forward strand.
AGTGGTCTACAGCATAAAGAAACACAACAACCTGCCTGTGGCTGAGGATGGAGGCATACACTAGTGGTGGCACCATGATCTCTAAGAGAGACATGTAAGAATTGCAGATAGGACTTTGTCTTCCCAGTGCTTTTCCTCAGCATGTGATAAGTAATAGAAGAATTTTGCTTTCGCTAAAAGTAATTAAACAATTACTTCTTAGGCTAAAGCTATTATTTGTACAATGATCCAAATTTTAAGAAAAGACTTTACTACTGGGAAAAGAAAAGGGGGGATTTGATCTGAGGAAACACCAACCCAACAGCCCCCCCTCCTTGGGATGCTCACCAGATGATCCATATCAAAGGGTGGTAACTCCTTTTCAATGGAATGAGAAAGAACAGAATGGGCCATCTCTGGTATCCCTTGTCCTTGAGATAAGAGAGGAACTGAAACCACTGAGCCATAAAAGACAAAGGAGCTGCAAATTGGCCCAGGCTTGAAGGACAAGGTGTACTTGACCACAGGACTGAAGAAAGAAGAAGATAAGATTGTAGAAGGAGCCAGGAGGCGTGCTGAAGGTGTTGAAACCGGCAGCTGGGTGGATAAAAGGGGGTTTGAAACTGAAACAATTTGGTGAGCCTGGACAGAGCTGCGACTCCTCAGCCACCCCAGCGCTGCATTTGCTCTCTTACCTTAATAAAGATTCTTTAATCCATATTTGGATGTGATTTGCCTTAATCTACCTATAACAAGCAGATGTAAGACCTCACAGAGAGTCCACTAATCAGGAGCTACAAAAGCACAGGAGAAAATGAGAAAGAGCAGCACAGATTGTATCTGCATTGATGGAAAATCCTGTGGTGGACAACCTTGGAATCGTACCCTTGGAGAGAAGGAGAGCCTCACCAGTCTGGGGGCTGTACGCAGAGAAACACGAATGGGTGTGAACTCCACATATGTGGAGACAGACCACAGTTCCCATCCTCTGCTACCGAAGGTGCAGCTGAATCAGGATCTGCTCAAGACATGAAATGTGTCCATACACTAGAAACAGCATCACCAAGTTTTAAGTAGTGGAAGGCAGTTTGTACGTTAAATTCATCTTGCAAGAATGGAACTATCTATCTACAGTAAACTGGCACTCAGAAGTTTAAACCCAAACAGCAGACCATCTGTACGTATTATGATGATACTGTGAAAGTGGCTATTTTGAAAAGAAAAAAAAAAAGAGTTTGGAAATTTGCAGCTCTTTCATGAAATGACTGTTTCAGTTACATAAAGTGACTGGGATTAGGCATTTCAGAAAATAATGGCCATTTTACTATGCCACTGGACTGCATTCTTTATCTGGTCATCACGTGAAATGCCTAATGATTTCTAGCATTTCACAAAATTTGAATTATTGTCACTATTGTTCTAGTGGGCAAGGTCAGGTGTTTCAAATGTCATTCAAATGGAACAAAAAATTAAAAACAGCTGCAAATTTTACAAAGTAAAGTTTACCTTACAAGGGTCTTTATTTTAGAAAATATTATGTGGTTTGCTCTGTCATATACTGTGTGGTTTTGAACAGTTTGTGAAAAAGAATGAAATAAAACAGCTCTTCCTGTTGTATTCTAAGATAATAAGTTCAAAAAGCTAGAGATTTTGTATAATACTTGCTTACTATTTTCTTTCATTTTGCAAAATTACTGGAAGTAATTTTGAGAAATCGCTGAAGATTTTAGTCATTTTACAAAATGACTGGTTTCACAATATGACTGTAGCATACGTCAGAAATTGGTACAAGAACAGTTGTACATAAAAAGAGGGAGTTGAATCAGATTCCTCTACTTGCTAAGTAATCATTCCTGAAGATGCCTTGGGACTTTGAAGTTAAATTTAGAGAACTATACAAAAAGAATAAGAAATGCTCCAAGTACATAATCCCAAAGGCATAATATTGTGTAACTATTGCTGAAATGAAGAAGACAAAATAGAATCTCAAGTCAAAGTCAAGACATGAATACTCTCTGCTTACGAAGTATGGAGAACCTACTGCTGGCTTTTTAACTCTAACTGTATACATCACTGCTTTCTCCATTTAGGTACACAACATTATTGCTAATAAACTGCTTACTATTTCCCTGATTTCAGATATGAACACATATGGCTACTGGCCATGGTGGGCATGACCATGTTATGAAACACTTGTCATCTACGTATGCAAACATCACCAGAGATGCTGTTGAGCACTTCAAATCCTTCCATGTAACATGCCAAGAAAAAAGAAAGCACCACTTGGAACAGTTTGTTCCGAAAAAGGTAGACTTATCACAGGGACAAATTGACTTTATCAATATGCAGTCCATGTGTCTAGGAAGCTTGAAGTAGTTAATGATGTACCTGATGTACTAGGACTGCATCACCAAAGTTTGTGTTCTCTGTCCACTTATGTCCAAAGAAGCAGCTGAGTTGGCTCTACAGCTTCTTGACATCTTTCTCACTTTTGGAGACCCTGTTGTATTGGAGGGACATGATGGACCATAATTCATTACTCAAGTCAGGTAAGGACTAAAATATTTGTGGCCTCAGCTCAGCTTGGTGCATGGAAAACCAGGACACTTTCAAATCCAGGAACTAGCAGAGCATCTGAACAGCAATATTAAGGAGATGTTAATGGAGCGGATGGCAGACAATAATTTGTGGGACTCCTCTACATGAATATGCCTTGCGCAGTTTGCTAAGAATTCAGCTCACCACTCAGGAACAAACTGTGTACCATACTCATCTCCGTTTGGAACAAATCCCAGGTGTGGGCTTACCTCAACCTCTCTTCCATTGGATATCATCAACTGAGGTCTGAGGAGGACCTGGTCACTGTGCTGATCACCCCTGCTGCATCACCTGTCCCCACAGGCCATGAAGCTCCAGAGGACCCTGCCGGTACTGCCACTGGAGCTGAGGCTGCAGCAGAGCCTGCACCTGGGTGTCCGTGGGGTGAAATTCCCCCACAACCTCAGAAGTCTCCACCCACGCAGACCACACAGACACATAGCTTTTTGCCACCATGGCCAGTACTCAAGACTTCAAAGCTGACCTCTGTTTTCACCACCAGGATGAAGGAGCATGAACACACCAGGCTGGCCAGGAAGGAGTGGAGATCTGAGACAAGAAGACATGGCCAAGTCAACATCCAGCTGGCAACAATGGAGATGATGTGACTGTCCCCAAGACAGACCAGCAAGCAAGTTGACTGAAATGTTACAGTACAAAATGGAAGCATCAACAGCCCTTGTCACTATTGTCTCAATCGTGAAAATAATTGTGACCTCAGTGGGAAAAAGTGCTGCTTTATGTCTGCTACTCAAGCTTACATTTTGAGCTTACATTGCTTTTAAAGAATTTACATATGAAAATCAATGTATTAAGTTATTTTTCCAAAATTGACTTAAAAAATGAGAAGTAATAGTTCACTAATATAACAGTTTGCATGCCCGGAGGAGAGGAAGGGGTGAGGGAAGGAAGCTATTGTTTTCTTTGTTGGAAACTGGAAGAATCTCAGCCTATCAACAAGAAGTCCCCCTTCCTCCCTGTCAGTGATTACTGTTCCATGATAACACGAAATCATGGTATTGTTTATGTCACCCTGCCACAGTGAAGGAATTAGAAACTGATCTACTTTAGGTTTGTATTGACTTTATTATAAATGTATCATACTGCATGAATTTAATTTCATTAGGGAGCAGAGTTAATTAGCATAGCTGTTTCTCATTATTAGTGTAACCCATATATATGCACAGTCTCGCTAGCTCTTCTGTTATCTCCACTGTATGCAATCTTGTAATAAATAAGGAGGCAATTTACTGTAGCACTGATCTGCTATTCAAAAACATGTTCCTTTCAGGGCTACCGAGTGCATGTTGCACACTTTCATGCATTTTACTTTGTCTCAACAATAAGCAACCTGGAAATTCAGTCACAAATAAAATAACGAAAAATAATCACATGTGAAAGTGGAGTTCTCATTCTGTCCACCACTAAGAGCAGACTGCAAACCCAAGTGGATACCTCTTTCATTGAGCAGTATTAATGTTCAGTCAGTTAAGCAATTTGAAAGGCTGAGCCTTCTCAGGTGCTTTAGGGGGGAAGTAGCTCTTTGTGATGCAGCAGTGGGGTGTGGAGGATAAACAAGGCTGGCAAACAACGTGAGTAAACTTTTCACCCCAACGAATGTGAAGTATAGGTAGCAGCAAAATTACAAGAACAGATGAAAAACATGATAAGCAATACAGCAAGCAGTTAGTTCACGGACAAATAAGTAAAGCCAAGCTGTGAGACAAAAATGAATCTGCAAGAAAAATCTCAGTTGTTCCACGGTTAAATACCTCAAACTGGTCACTTGTGGGCATATTTAACTATAAAAGAGGCACCAAAAAAAGGTGGTAGCAGATGCATATGGAAAAATACAGCAAGTGAAATACATCACCATAACAACACCTTTTACAAAAGTGTGTAGGAGTGTGAAACCACTGCAGTTACTTGTGAAGTGAACATCAAAAAAACAATAATTATGTTGGACCAAAGTGGTTTCACATATTTTAATGTCAAGGGGTATTTTTGCTATAACAGAAAAACCCTGAGCTGATAAAATAATACCAAGGACAAAATCTTGTTCTGGAGGTCAGAATGTGTGTAGGAGCAAATGGTAATTTAGAATTGTGTCACTAAATGTTCCACATTAATAACTGCTGCAAGTTAGTTACTATATTTAATAATCAGATTTAGTAACTTGAACCTTCACAAAGCTGTGAACACAGAGACGTGGAAGGAAGATTCACAGCTGTGGTATTAAGATGAGTTAAAATAAGAGTCATAGGACAAAATAGATCATAAGACATCTCTTGTGGTCATCTAGTCCTATCCCCTGCTCAAAGCACGGCTAAATTCAAGGTTAGATGAGGCTGCCCAGGAATGTGTCTAGTTGTGTTTTGAAAATCTTCAAAGATGGAGAATCCAAACACCTTCTCTGGGCTCCTGGCCCACAGCTGCACCACTCTCAAATTATTTTTAATATCCTCATAAGATCGCTGTTGGCCCATTCCCCCAGCCTGCTGAGGTCCCTCTGAAGGGCAGACCTGCCCTCCAGTGTATTACTGCTCCCTCCCCTCCGGTGTTGTCCACAAAGCCCTGTCCTGTTACGCAGCTCGTGGTGAGGATGTTGAAGGGTATCAGATCCAGCACCGAGGAGGTTTGCTCCTAACTGACCACCCCTTATTCCTGCCAGCTCTTCTTCAGGGGTCTTCCAGTGCCGTGCTTGACCCTCACACCTGAGGTCCTCGCTCACCTGATATGCCCCATCTTCTAGTGACCATAACCTTATAACTCACCCCACTCTGCTCCGCCTTCCTCTGCAAACAGCAAGAGGGATTTTTGCTACTAGAAACTATTAAGTGTGGTCCTTACTACTTAAGTAAGTATGGTCCATTCAGATGAAACTTGTACCCTAGGGAGATTTTTTTTTTTTTTTGATTAATCCTTATTCAAGAAAAGCTTTCTGAGCGTATTTATTTTGTTGTATTTTTCAGAATATTTCAACTGTTTGCTTCAAAATTTCATTTTTCATTTCTGTTCTGGGTCTGGCTGTGATGGAGTTAATTTTCTCCTTAACAGCCCATACGGTGCTGTGTTTTAGATTAGTGTTGATAACACATCAGTGGTTTATCTCTTGCTGAGTCATGTTCCCATAGCACCAAGGCCTTCTCTGTTTTTCCAGTCTGCCCCTCTAGCCAGTGGGCTGGGGGTGAGCAAGAGGTGAGGTGGGGATGTAGCTGGGACAGCTGACCTGAACTGACCAAAAGGATAAGGATATTCCACACCATATAAAATCACACTCAGCAGTAAAACTGGGGGACGGGGGGTATTTTTCCAAAGTAGCCTTGGAGGCTGAGTTGGCATTGGTCTACCGGTGGTGAGTGAGGATTTCTTTTGAATCATCACAGAATTACAGAATCACAGGATCGTTTGGGTTGGAAGGTATCTTAAAGACCATCCAGTCCCAACCCCCCTGCCACAGGCAGGGCCCCCTTCCCCCAGCCCAGGGGGCTCCCAGCCCCGTCCAACCTGGCCTTGAACCCTTCCAGGGAGGGGGCAGCCACAGCTGCTCTGGGCACCCTGGGCCAGCGCCTCACCCCGCACAGGGAACAATTTCTGCCTTAGATCTAATCTAAAACTACCCTCAGTTTAAAACCATTACCCCTTGTCCTACGTCAAATGCTTTGCACAAGTCCAGGTAGACATCACTTTATAACTTTTTTCCTTTCCCCCCTATCCTCCTCTACTTTTATCTTGACCCATGAGTTTTCTTTTCTCTTTTGTCCTTCTGATTCTCTCCCTCATCCTTCTTCAAGAACTGAGTGAGCGATTGGGTGGGGCTTAGCTGTCGGCCAGAGTCAGCCCACCACACTTCAGAATTTAGGCCACATTTTTAAAGAAGGAATTAAAAGACTGTAAAATTCCTTAAATCAGTGGTTTGGATTGCACCAAAGAGCTTTAGTTTAGAAAATAAAAATGGAATTTAATGCAACCTTGTTTTTATTCAAATTGTTAATTTTGAACATGCAAAGCAAAAAATCCCTGAGGTTCAAAGAGGAAAAACTTACGTTATTTATTCACTTTTTTAATCAGGAGGATTTTCAAGTATCAGGAGGATCTAAAAAGCAACTTAAAATCAATTAATTTTTAGTTTCTCATAGGTATCAACTGGTTGATGCTGGCTAATGACAGTTTGGCACTCATGCCTAAAACCATGCTTAGTGAAAAAGAAAAAGAAGTAAGAGAATTAATTGACTCTTTCACTGTCCTCCTTTGAACTGAAGACATGATCCCTGGATTTATTTTTGAGAGTTTACATCTTCTGATGCAAAGGAACATAACTTTGAAATTTTAGATTAATTAGGCCTTCAGCTTTACAGATAAATATTTTTTTAAAGATGCTTATTTCTACTACAAGTATTTCTGCTATTTTGTACATGAAAAATGTGCAACTGAAACACATGAATCTATGTACCTTTGAAACATGTAGGTAAATTCCCTCCCTGATTTTCATCTGCACTTCAGATCAAATTACTAATCATATTTAAGACAACTTTTTCTCTGTCTCAGATTTAAATAAAATAAATCTTCAAAGAGGTCACAATTTACTTAGAGGAAAAGTATGACCCCTTGGAAAGATCTTCCCCTGGAGCTTATTTCTCACAGTGAGTAAGTAGCTGCTGAAGGGATGTTACACGTGGTTGGAGTGGGTAAATGAGTGTAGTGCTTGGATCATGGAAAATGTCCTCATGCAAGTGTGTGCAGCTGCAGTTATCCTGCAAGCAGAATGCTCTGGGCAGCAGATCTATAGTATGGGTCAGTAATAACGCTGGGGAAACAGTCTCATGCCCCATCATCCTTGGAAGGCAGCTGCAGGATGCCAAGGCCAATACCACTCAGAAGGCTTTTACATGAACCAGGAATGGACCTCCAAATGAGAAGGAAATAGTAGATAGGGCAGAGAAATGTCTGTGCTGGGTTTTTTTTTGGCTTCTATTTATCTCAAACGTATACAGAAAACATATCTAAAAGCATTGTGATTTATAAAACCTACGTCCTATGATCCTCTGTGAAGTGCAATTGCTTTTTTTTTCTCACAGGTATTTAAAATGGGAGCTGAGCAAGGACTTCAGCCTCTTTCGGTTATTTCACAGTCCAAATGACTGCATTTCCCTACAGAAAGGTTTGTACCCTCTGAGATCCTGGAGGTCTGTACAAACAACCAGCTGACAACACTGTCAGTGTGCGAGAGGAGATTGGGCAGGTTTGCAAGGATGTTAGCAGCCCACCAGCTGTGATTAAAGAAACATCAGCTTCTCCTTTTAATTCTTTCCAGAATGTATATTTACCCTGTGGATGAGCCTCCATATGAGTTCTACCACAGATGCCTTTCCAGACTTGCATCAGTCCAACATGGGCACTGTCAGATCCTGCCTCCTGTATGTGGGTATGAAAGAGGCAAAGATCTCCTTTCTTTCACTTTTTTCACTGAACAACAGCAACCTTATTTTTCCTAGCCCTGCTATCCAACTATATTTTATTTTAACTCTTCCTTTTTTAAATAGTTGTTTCTTGGTTGTCTTATCTAATTCTAAGAACTTTTCTAAACCCCTTTTCTAGGCCTTGTCCCTGGGCCTAGCATTCCCATCAATCTCTAAATATCTTGGGGGTTTGATTCCTCCTGTTGGACTCAAGACCTACAGCACTTCTGGCAGTCTGTCCTCTTCATCCACAGGCCTCGGTCTTCCCCTCTGCTCTTTGGGAAAGGAGTGCATCACTACCAATTGTTATATTTGTGCTGGATTGCATGGATTTAAAGCTATTCCTGGATCTGGGGGATGTTGCCCTACCGAATTTTTGGGTGAAGAGCATCAGGTTCTTAATCTCTGCTTCACCATATTTGCTCAGAGACTTTCAAGCCAGAAGCAGAGACAGGAGAGGCTTGTTGGAACATAGGCACTCTGGCCACACAGTAAGCACTGCACACTACCATGGAAAGTGGAGTAAGAGCACCAGAAGAAGAGCTGCCTCTACCCCAAAAGGGAGCTAACTGCTAAATCCTAAAGAGGACCCTATGCTTTTAAAGGTAGCCCTCTCCCATCTCTCTGAAGCCACGACTGATAGCCTACAGTGGAACAATATTAGGAATGGAGAGATTGGGCCATCGCTCTAGACTCCCTCTCTCCATGCCTCTCTCCATCTGGTAACTGACGCATTAAAATATTAAAATTTCAAGCTTGTGACATTTTGTACTCATTTGAGTTTCAGTCATTCAAAAATGATTGGTAGTTGAGTACAAGATTTTATAAAGTAACTTTGTGTTGCATGTACAAAAATAATTTCCTCCCTGTGTCTTCTGCATTAACAAAGGCTTCTCCCATCCTTCACTTCTAAGAACGGCTGGCGGTTGAAAGAAAAGCAATTAAATTAATCACTTAGTTTTAAATGTTCCCTTCCATCCTATTCTCTTGTTCTATAATCTATTTTTGTTACAATGGAAAGATAAGTCCAACAGGACTCTGCTAAACAGTTAATTTGGAACCTATCACACAATTCATTTTCATAGAGCTAGCTTAAAGTATGTCAATTAGCTGCATGGCCCATGTATGCTTTAGGGTAAAAATGTTCTAACAGTTACAGTAATTGCTCTAATTCTTGAACTGAGAAAACAAAGAAACAGTGAAAGCTCTTGAACAAATTGATGTAGACAGTTTGATAGCACTTAGGATCATGATCATTTTAGTGTGAAAGCATTTTGATTGGCTGTACATATTCTCTTTGCCATGTGTTGAGATATGGGGTATAAACAGACATACGGCATGGCATTCATTTTATTTCATTCCTGCAAATAACATGTATAATGGAAGTGCTGAGATTTTCCAATTAGCAAAAAGGCAGCAGAAATTACATTGTTATTTCATCTTCCAAATGCTGAATGTGGCTGAATTATTTAGTAATATGTACAATATATGTAACTTTAAGGATATTATCCAATGTAGTGAGCAAAAAGCCTTTCTGAGTTGCTTTGGGTAATCTCAAGTTGCTCTCAAGTAATGTTTCCTCACATTTCATCAAATAGCAGATTTGTGTAGGAACTAAATAAGCATAGCATCTGATTTACTGATTTAAATGTCTTTTCTCTTAAAGGCCATTTTTTGTTTCCTGTAAAGAAACATGATTCTGCAAGGAAGCTGTGGTTACTACTTACCTTTATCATGGCACTAGAAAGAGTAGAAGTGCTGGCCTGGATGTAAATCAGAGCAGCTGTGGTAATAACTGTTGTCATTTAAGAGGTCTGCAACCTCTTCCTAAGAAGAGGAAGAACTGGGTGTTTTGGACCCAAAAGAAACCTGAGGCCTAGAGAGAGACCCTGGTAGAGATGCTACTTTTTTGGTAACTTTGGCAGTCTTTTATTAAACTATTGAGTTTCCAGATTTGATGATGCCAGTGATATTTATCATTAGAATATAAAATGACAACTCTGGCCTGAGAAATGTATGGGTCTGCTGGAACTGCTGGTCTTATCATGTGTGATGGACTTGACAGCACATAGGTTCATTCCTTATCGTTACTGGCATCTCTGAAGTCAACAGGACCTTTTCCAAGGCAGGGCAGAGAAGGGGGAGGTACACTTTAAATACATGATGAGCTTCTCTTTTTAAATTCCTTCAGATTATTTTTGTCTGCGTAACACTTTCCTTCTTAAGCCACTTATATCATTGAGTGTGGTAGAACTGCTTTTTTCTCTGTTGTAATTTCTTCTGCAAATGGTGGCCGTGTAATGGACAAGGCACACTGAAGGTGAGAGAGTCAGTGTTTGTAAATACAGGACTTAGCCCATTGCACAAATGGCCTCAACTCTGAAGTTTCCTCTGCTTGTGAATTTGCCCCACTGCAGGTTTTCCAAACCTTGGCCCTGTCTTTTCTTCCAGGGACTTAAAGGAAGCAGCTTGTGTGGTGGAATCCACTAGCTGAAATATTCAAATTTCAAACTCACTCTTGCTTCTCTAGGCACTTTAGAAATCCCGCAGGAAATTTAATTGCAGAAGGTTGGTAGCCTGCAGCATAGGTTTTGTATTCAAATCTCTATTTGGTGATAGGAGCTAAAAACTTTTCTAGTTTCACAACCGGTCCAGTTTCCATTACTGAGTACAGCATGAAATATTAGCACTATATACTGGAGATGTTCTAGGTCTTCTGTTTCATACTGATATTTAATTTCTTTTGTATCTTAGAATTCACACTATTGATATTGATTACCACCCCCCCACCCTCTCCATTAAGGATAAATGCTAACCCATTTTTTTTTATTTGCTCATGGGTTTGGGTTCTAGAGAGCTGATATACTTCAAGTTCTCAATAGTTCAAAATCCTCTTTTTGATTGTTTTTCTAGAAAATGGCTTTTTGCAATGTGTTTTGATGAAACTGGGTGACAGTCCTCTAGACATCAGAATCATCAAATTATAAACTACCTGACAAATGCAAACATTTTTTATTTTCAGAGTCGTAGTCCCTGTCTCCTAGTGCTCTCCCGGCAGCTCCATCCAGAACATGAGCACTCGCCTTCTAGAAAAATTGAAAACTTTCCTCAGTAAAGATAAAGCTCATTTTTGTGGGAGATGGTCACAAACACACAGTAGAAAGATCTATGGGAGTTTAAGATTAATGGGAATTTGGAAAAACAACCCAAAACCAAAAAACAACCTCAAAACCAACCTCCCCATCCCACCTTGAAAGCAGTACCTCTGTGCTCTGGGCACCCTTCATGCTTCCTGTAACTCACTGAAAACTGATATCAGCGCAATGAGGATCTCTGCTTTCCTGCATCAGTTAATTGGTTTATTTGTTCTCTTTCTAATGGCCTTTTAGTTTAATAAACATGAGGCTTTGCCCAACTCTGTGTCAAGCAAACATTTGTTGCAGGGATCTAGTTCCTGTGGAGGCTTGTTGATTCTGCATATTAGTATCAGTAAGGAAGAATGTGGGCTCGGTGGCTGTGACTGTATTTATCAAGCAGAACATGAGAAACAGGGTAGAGTATCATTGTGTGGGGCTATCCCTAGAAAATGCAGACTTCTGAGAAAACCTGTGGGACTGAAAACAAGGGGAATTAAGTTTGACAGGGAGGATGGATGGCAGCATGTTCAAGCAGAAAGGAAAGCATCTGAGACCAGGAAAAGTGTCAGTGCCAGATCCTTGGCTCACATGTGGTTCCCTGTAGCTGTTCCCAAGTACATTGGTGCTTTAAAGCCAGCATTGTCAATTTTCTGGAATAACCTAAAGCAGCAACAACTCCACTTGCCTCTACAGGTGTTGGAGGGCACCTAGACCAAATAGTAGGACATAACTATTTCATAAATCTTCTAACTTTCTACTAAACTGCTATGTACCAGCACAGGAGAATAATGGAAAGTTCACAAACTTGTAATAATAAATCTCATCTCATGGCACCAAACCCAAGAAATAACAATTTTGCTTCAAAAGGCAAGTCATAGCTTGCCTGTGATAGACTCTTCCAAATTCCTCCACAGAAATCCATGATATATTACTCCTGCTTCTATAGAGCATAATGTCTATTTTTGAGGAATTTTAAATAGGTATGACTAAGACAAATTTGTATTATTATCTCTAATAAACAGAGAAGCCAGATAACCTCTTCCATACTGACAAACAAAGCCTGAGAAACCTCTCAGGAAATCTGCAACCAAATAAGTAGAAGTTTAGTCCAAGAATCTCAAATCTCCTGCTAACTTTCTTGACCATTTACTGGCTGAAGTTATCAAATTCTTCTTTCATTCATTCATGGGTGGGTAGGATTGGCAAATTAAAGAGATTATCCTACAAATTTGCTATCCATGGGGTATAATTTGCTCACTTTCCAGTACCTGTGATTCATGTCTAACAGAGTGGGAGGGAGACAGCAAGAAGTGTGATTGCATCTGCAATCACAGAAAAAATAGGATGTTAAAACATAACACAGGTATTCCCTATCTTACTGTTGTTTATGACTCTGGCCTATATGTAGCTCAGTTCTTATAAGTAACTAGCAATAGAGGGTTTAATATTAATAAATAATTGAAATGATCAGCAATTATGACCCTAGGTTGGAAGTAGCTAAAGTTGAAAATCCATCCAATAACACAGGGTAGTGCAGTTTTATGGTTGTTCCTAGATAGAAAGGAGTTCTCAAGCTCCTATGTGAAACCTCAGTTGCCATTATACTGACCAGTAAACGTAACACTTTCTTACAAAGTGACACAGAAATCACAGAAAATCCTGCAGAAATGAAATGAAATAAAGAATTTAGAGTTCTATTGCAGATCTAGTCCCTGCTTAGAGGGACTCTGCTACACCTATGCAATAGGCAGTCAGTGACACTTCCACAGAGACTCATCCCATCTCTGAACATCCAACAGGCCTTGTTCCTCTTCTTTCAACTATTATTTCTTCTATTTTAGTTTATACTCTTAATAATTTAAACCTTCACCTTTTTTTCTTTGTCTTCTGTTTCTCCCAGTGTTGAACCAGACATGCCTGGTTCTTTCCTTCCTTAAAATCTACTTGTGATGCTTGTCTTGACCTGGATCTCTGATGTGTATATATGCATTTCTTTTTCAACCCTTATTCTCACCATTGGTCAAGGTGAACTTTGTGCTGACGAAGTAAGAAGCAAAAGCAAGATCTGAAAGTTCATTTGAACAGGCTGACGTGACTCAATTTCCTTTTCTACTCAAATGAGAAACTAACCTAAAACTTAAGATCTAGATTACAGGGTTGATTTGAGTGATTTTATTTTTTTTCTTTTAGCAGAACATGGAGATGAAAGGTTAACACACTGAACAGCTTCAACATACAACCTTCAAGGAACATTTTGAGGACAAAGTGACTCAGCGGTATAAAACATCAATTGAAAAGTTCATTTTCTCACCCCCAGCACTTTTGGTGTCAACTAACAGCACTCTCCCGAAGGTGACAAGAAAATTATCCATGCAACAACTTTTCAGGATTTTTGGCATCACTTTACATCCAAAGAGCTCAGGCTGGACTCAAGGTAATAGAGCGCACAGAGTTCTGGATCTCATAGTCTGAGTCAGCTGTCTGGAGTGCCGGCTGTCGCATAGCAGCCATTTCAGGAATGCAATTTCTTCATGTCCCTCCTGCATTATTACTTGGTGATTCAAGTTTTGTGGATCACTTCAGGTCCTGTGGACAGAGCACAAGGCTGCAGGCATTTCCCTGCTTTACCCAGAGGCTGTGGATGTAGTTTCATGATCACTTTAAGCCATCAAAACCATCAGTGTCTGACACCCGGGCTGTTCCTTAATCCTTCCTGTGCATTTCTGCAGAACCAGCTGATCATTTTGCCATTCTAACAACATTGCTACCATGTCAGGCAGCAGCCTGTCCCTATGTGGAATTAAGTGATGCTGGAACCATACCTGGTGAGTACCATTATTCCTTCAGTGTTCCGTCTGCTCAAGCAATTGAACATTTCTTACCCCAAGCCCATGAGTATATGCAGTCTCCAAAATGGGCATCCCTCCTGCTCTGAAACCTGGTCTAGCTGAGATGGTAACCGCTCCCTCAGAGCTTTCTGAGTTCATCCTGAGAATGTCCCACAGACTGCTGTCTCCACATTCTTGCTCACCCTCACAGCCCTTTCTGTTTCTCTCTGTGACTTCTAGTGCCCTTGTTTTTTTGAGTCTTCGTATTTATTTACTTCTAATAGTTCTCTTTCACATCTTGTTCTTCCTAATGACTGTACTTAGTTATAGGAGAGAAGCCTCTCAGAGGGAGCCATCCTCACATCCACAGCAAAGGATGACTGCATGATGGCAGAAGTAATGCTGGTTCAGCCCTGCTGGATTATTGTTTTTATGATATTGCTCACAAAACCTCATGTGTCGTACTTTCATGTTTGAGTACTGACAACTGTGACTGTGGTCTAGAAATCTAATTGAAAAATAAGCTAGGCTAGTATTTTTCTGTTTAATTTATACTCAGAAACTGCTTTTCAATGTCTCTAGAAGACCCCTGACTCCATGCTTTCCTCTTTTTACTGAGCAACCTTACATTAATGATACAGTTTGGGGTCAGTATTCATGCCTGCAGTTCAGGCATAATCTTCAAGCGCCATTGCCCTCTGCATGTCTTTTTTTTAACAGCAGGAACTCTTAAGTCACTTTTCATATATGTCTGAAGCTTATTTTACTTATAATATTTAAACAGTGAGTAATCTTCTCTGAATTCTTGAAGATCTAATAGCATGTTAGAGCGAGATCCTTTGTTAACTCTGCTAAACACTTTGTTATTCTGGCACATTTAGCTTAATTATTAAACATAAAACAAGTTCATGGGAAAAGTGCATTTATAATGAAAGTTTTTCTGCTCAGCTGCATATTTCTTCACTTGATCAGTGGCACTTCTTACTTGCCTAGCAGCAAAACCCAGTAACTTGTAGCAGTCATACATCTCAGGGAATTGCTGCCCATCTGAGCTTTAAGACTGATCAAATTCTGGGCAGAAGTAGCCCTGATGGGTGGGCCTGTACATGTCTGAGCTCAGCGATGGTCTCTGACAGCTCAACAGCTTTTCGGTGATTCTCTGTGCATGAACAAAATAGTACTGGATGTTGAACATATGCGATTGCTATCGCAGTGAAGCAAAAAAAAAGGCTTGTGCCTTCCTGTATGTGGGCTGAGAAAACTCTCAACTGTTCTTGGTCAAGCAGTAGCAAGAAAGGCTCTTTTTTTTCACACTGGTTATATATGCCATATGCTATGGATGTGTGAAATGGCAAAAAAAGAAAGGAGAAATCACAAAAATAAGAGATTATGAGGTAAAATTTAAGTATTTTATTTCTATTAATTGTAAAAACCCATAATCTATTTCTGAGTAATATAAAATGGTGGCATCTAGGCTGTAATTATGCTGTTTATAACAACAAAAGGATTGTACTTTCTTAAAGCCGGTTTGAAATATTGACAATATACATTGGAAAATTAATTTGTGTCAGGAACAGAAAATAGTTTTCTTAAAGACTGTAAGACTTTTCTTATAGCAAAGTTTCTGGGAAAGCAAATTTCTCATGGCTGCCTCAGGAATATTAGGCGGGTATACAGTTTCAACCATTTAAATGTGTCTAAGATCATGCATTTTAAAAAGGAGTGAACAGAAAGATTTATATTAGTCTCAGATACAGTACTCGAATAGCCTTCTAAAGATGCTTTGTCGGATGCTTCATAGATAAGTTTCTCTGAAAATGTTTTGCAGTTGCAGTCTATCATTTTACAGATGAGTGCAACAGAATTAAGAACTGTCGATTAAAACAAGTTTACTGACTTCAAACTTCAAAGGAATCAGAAAGTGAAGACACTGCTTTTTTAAGAGAACATTTTTCAGCTCTTTGTTCTTTTGAAACTCTTTGTAAGGTAAGGACAGACTTCATTAGAAAAGTATGCATGTACCCTGCACGCTATCCCCATATGCTTGTACAGAAATCCATATACAAACCTTATCAACTGAACATTCCACATTTTGCCTTAAGTCTAAATAAGAATGCAGCTTCAACAAGTGCCAATAGGATTATATCTTTCAGAAGATTGTTCCTAAATTAATTTTTAGCTTTTCTTCACTTTCCATAGTAGTCTAGCTCAGGTGAAATTCTGTAGCAAAAAAGACTTGCAACTGAAACAAGAAGAAATTGGATTTTCATCTGCACATCTTTATTTTCATCTGCATATCTTTATTTTCAGTGTGCTCTATACATCTGGAAAGCGAGTGTTACTGACTCATGATTGTCCTGCGTCCATTCAGCAAGATACTCAAAAGATGGCTCAGATGTCTTCATAAAGTACCCTTAAATTATAGGTAGAGCCTCTTCACATTTCAGTATTTTAGCTTTATAACATGGGTACAGATTAAACCTGTATCATTTACAAAGATACAGTGTCTTGGCTGTTTCAAATGGCTGAATCTAGAAGCAAATAATTGGGAAAAAGGGTCCTAGAATGCAGCTTAGTAAATTAAAAGCTTGTTCATAATGATATAAAACATGGTTTTACCACTGAGAGGCTTAGGTTATTGCTGTCATATACAGTATGACAACATTTATAAGGTTATGTACTACATGGGATAACATAATTTCAAGCACAATTCAGTAAAATGTCCCTACATGAATCTGTGGCATTTCATAGTTAACAATAAAGGAAGCAACAAAGAAAACATGTCTATTTGTAAAACTCCCAATTTACACTCTTTCAGTAACCTTTGAAAGAGGAGCTTAAGAAGATGCCTAACAGCAGCGTAACCCAGCAGAACCATTCCTCCAACGAGATGTTGCCAGACATCTCAGAGAGGCTACACACCATTCTCATAACCCTATACGTCATTGACCTGGCTGGCGGCACCGTTGGGGTCATCATGATGTCCCATCAGTTGTTTCAAAGGAGATCGCAATCTGTGATGACCATTATCATCATCAACCTCCTGGTGCTGCACACCTTTATGCTACTCAGCATCCCCTTCCGCCTCAGCTATTACATTTTACAGGAATGGAAATTTGGGAGGTTCGCCTGCAAGCTAACGAGCGCCATCATCTACCTCCACATGTACACCACCTTCTCATTTTACATGGCTATCATCATAACACGCCTCTTCCGACTCGAGTTTGGGAAGTGCTACACCACAAGCTGGGTGGCTGCTGTCTGGCTGGTGGGAGCACTGGTGATCACACCTGTTTTTCTCTCCTACTATGGCACTTCTAAGACATACCAGTCCTCCAAATGCTTTCAGTTCCACCAGGAGATGCAAGAGACGCCCATGGTGATCATAAACTACTGCTTGGTTGGGATTTTGCTGGCAGTTTGTGCTGTGCTCACCATAATCCAGTTGTCTGTGATCTATAGACTGGCTGTGAAATACTGGCCTGACATCAACTCTCATGTGGAATTCAGGGCTCAGGCAAAGAGTTTCTTCTTCATCTTGGTAACTTTAGTGTGTTTTATGCCTCATCATGTATTCAGAGTGTATTACATCCAAAACTGTCACCTGGACAAAGACCATAAATTACTCCCATACAATGAAATTTTTTTAGCTTTAACAACAATGTGCTGTTTGGATATGTTGTGCTTCATAGCAGGAATAGCCCACTGAACTGTGAACTACCAGGAAATCCAGCTGCAGTGTGTCAATACTGGCTTTCAGCAGAAATAAAACTGTGTTGGGACTTTGCTGAGCTAGGGATACTGCTGAGTTTTCACATGGCTGTATAGGTCTGTAGAGTAGTTTGGCTTTTGCAGACCAGTAAGATCCATCTTTCAGAAGCTACTATTTTTTATCTTCTCTCTTGAAGGCAGACATGTGAGTCTTACTATAGTCTTTGACCTAAGAGTCATGTCCTGAAGCTTCATTAAGATTTTCCTCAGCTGTCCCTCTCTCTAGCAATTATAGCACAAGTATCCATTCCTTTCTATTTTTTCCTCAAAGTGTCTCAGTAACAACAACCCACTCTGGCCAATAAATCATCCACTTTGAAGGTCTAACAACTTCTTTTGGAGATTGTGATACTGAACAGAAAAGAGGGAAGAAAGAAATTCCTTTACAGGATTTTTGTACTAGTGATTTTAGATAGCAAGGACATAAACTCTATTCAAATAAAAAGTGTTTAAGGCATGAAATAGGGTATGAATGAAATATTATAGTAGCATATTTCAGCTGAATCCTTCTTTTCCTCACTTATACAATGTGTATATTAAACTAAATTATACTAAAACACATAGTTCTCACAACTTCACCTTCATTCCAAAACCACAAGCAGCTCACCGAATTGTGGTAATTACACATTTAGAGTGAGTGAGAGTGGAACAGGCCACAGGTTTCAAAACTTCTGCCTTATGTCATTGTCATGGTTTGAGCCCAGAGGGCACCTGAGTACCACATAGCCACCCACTCCCCCTTCCGTCCCCCAGTGATGGGGAGGGGAAAATGAAGCAGAAGGCTTGGGAATTGAGATAAGGACAGGGAGGGATGACTCACCCATTACAATCACTGGCAAAAGACAGATTCACAGACTCACAGAGTTAGGGGAAGAAAAAGAACATCAGTTTAATTCAAACACTAACAAAAACAACACCTAAAAGACAAAGTGAGACAGTGAGAAGTGCCATCACATCCAAAAACCACCTCCTACCACCTCTTCCTTCTTCCCAGACTCAGCTCTGCTCCCAATCTCTCCACCTCCTTCTACAGCAGTGCAGGGGCCAGGGATGGGGGTTACAGTCAGCTCCTTCCTTCTCAGGAGGGGGGGTGAACACAGCATATTCCTTTCCTTCTCCCCGTGGCTCCCCCCTCACTGCAGACAGTCCTCCATGAACCTTCTCCGGAGTGAGTCCTCCCCACGGGCCGCAGCTACTCTGGTGCCGCTCTGGCGTGGGTCCCCCCTGCGTGTTTGCAGTCCTCCCAGTGCTGAACCACAACAGCGGGGGCTTCTCCCCTCAGAGTCCTGGCCTCCTTTAAGCGCAGCCACCTGAGCCAGTGTCGGCTCCTCCACAGGCTTCAGGTGAGCATCTGCTCCACCGGTGACCTCCATGGAGGCAGGCGGGTGGCCCTGCCACCTCACCCTGGGATACAGGGGTCTCTGCTCTGGCACACCTCCCCCTCCTATCTTCTCCTTCCTTTCACTGACCTTGGTGTTCAGTGTTCGCATAGGTGTCCTCCTCACAATTCCTCCTCAAAAGTCCACAGCCCCCTCCCAGGTTCCCCTTCTTAAATACGTTATGGCAGAGGTGCAACCGCCATCACTGACTGGCTCAGCCCTGGCCAGAGGTGGGTCTGATTTGGAGCCAGAGGAGCTCTGAGAAGCATCTCAGAGGGGCCACCACTGTAGCCCCTTTCCCCGCTACCAAAAACCCTACCACAGAAACCCAGCACAGTCGTACTCCCATCAGGACTGAATCTGTGACTGTTATGTCTTAAGTCCATTGTATCCAAAGAAATAGAAGTTGCTGTGGTCCCATAACTGGATCTGGAATTCAAATCAAGGGTTCTGGTCCTTTACTGAAGGATCTGACACTCTCTAGGAGAGGGAAATATTTTATCAGCCTTCAAAAACCTTTGATATCTGGTCATTTTCTGTTGCCAGATGATTTATTATCAGATATCATACTTTTTCCATTTGCACATGTAACAAAGCAGATCTAGAATAAACTAAATGAACTGTGTTTAATCAGTTAAATGTATTCTCCTGTATGTGTATACAAATTTGTGCTGGAGTATATGTTTTCTCCATTAGATGGATTATATCCTTTGGGAACCACATCCGTTCTGGGAATCTCTGTTTTATCTTCATGATGTAAAAGTTGTTTTTCATGATTGCATTCTGCCCGTTCTTCTCAGTGCAGAAGGTCTCTAACCCTCCTGCCAAAGGCCCCACTGACATTTGTTGCATCCCAACAGCTTGAGGACAGATTTCTCCCACCCCAGACTCCCAGGAGTCACACAAGGGTACACTTCCCCCTTCATAGCACCATAAATTGTCATAATTTTTAGTCTAGCAATCTTTGCTGCAGAAATTATCCTTATGATCCCTGGATTCAAGCAGGTCAAAACTCAATTTGGGAGGGTTAAAAAGTTACACCTACAAAGTAACGTTACTGATGCCTCGGAATGATGGCATCTTTTTGAATGAAAGAGCTTACACCTACTTTGTCAATCCTGCATAAATATTTTTGCTATTACATTTCCATAAAAAAACTTTGTGGAAAATTCACAATTGTTCCAGGATCCTTTCTGCTTCTCTTAAAAAGTGAGAGGTGTCCAGGGGACCAGCAGCAAGTCCTGAAGTCTTCTGAAAATCCTGTCCTTAGGGCTTCTTCTAGTGTTACCAGGTCCTCCCCTGTTCACACAATGCAAGTTGTATCTACCAAAGTCTATATGAAAACTGGAAAAACTGCAGGTGTGACAACAAGTACATTATTTTTCCTTCTGGTTACTGGACTCCTGTGGCTAAATAAAAAAAAAATCTGTTACTTGAAGAAGTGTACTGTGTCACTGCCTATTCTCACGGACCTGTGTTTCCAAGATGACTTGCATATTAAAGACCAGAGTCATCTGGTGCTGCTTGTGAGTCTGCTCATAATCTAGCAGGCCAACATACTGGTGTGCAAGTTTGGGAGAGGAAAAGGCAAATTACCTGCATGATCTCAGCTATGGTAACAGATCATGCCTTGGTGGCCTTGTCCTGGGCTTTTGCCCAACATTTTTTACCTATGCCTGACTGTCTACCTTGCTGAAATAACCCTGACCCATTGAATTGACTTCCTGGTGTGATGATGAATCTGTGTTGCCCTTCACAGTTGTCTGGTAGCCACTGACTGTTGGCTGTCACTGGGTGTGCTTTGCTTGCTTTGCTTGGGTACGGTGGGATTGCATACTGCACTGAGTCTAACTGGGACGGATGAACTCTCTTCCTAGCAGCCCATACGGTGCTGTGTTCTGGATTTGTGGCTAAAACAGTGTTAGTAACGTGCAGTGATTTGATTACTGCCTGAGGCTTGCACAGCATCAAGGGTTCTCTCTTTCCTACTCTGCCTGCAGCAAGTAGGCTGGGGGTGGGCAAGATTTTGGGAGGGGACACAGGCAGGACAACTCACCTGAACTGGACAAAGGGGTATTCTGTACCATGACACTGTGCTCAGCAATGCAAACTGAGGTAGAAGAAGAAGAAGGGAGGGGAGTGACGACTCTGGTGGTGGCTGTTCAGAGACTGGCTGGGCATCAATCTACTTGTGGGAGATGATAGGAGATTCCCCACTTGTTTGCTTTTTTCTCTTTCCTTCACATATTAAACTGTCTGTGTCTTGACTTGGGAATTTTGCTTTTGTCCTCCCCGTTCTCTGCCCCATCCTGCCAGGTGTGGAGGGGCTGAGAGAGCAGTTGTGTGAGTGCTCAGCTTCTGGCTGGGGCCAGCCCACCACACACTCCTCGTTGGTGAGACCTTGGTCCCACCATTGCCAGAAAATTAATGTAGCTGAAATTTTCATCTGCGGTGCTTCTTCCTTGCAGCTACAGCCAAACAGCCTTTATTATTAACCATTGGAATGAGGCAAAGTATGGAAAGTGAAATGCAACTTACACTTCAGCTTCTTCCCACAGTTTTTAAAAACTACAACAGTTTTTTACCAAGGCTTCAGGTAGAACTTCATTCTAATACATGATGTGTCACCCAGATGGTAACTCATCCCCATCCCTTCTTCCACCCAACAGTTGCTTTCTTTAACGCTACCCATGAACCACACTCCTCTCTACCTCTTGGCCTTCACCACTGCTTTATCATTCCTGCATTGTAACATAAGCTCCTTTTTCTTTTTTTTTTTATGCTTGACCATTTTCTCTGTACCTTCTTTCACTGTCTAGGGCTCAGTCATGTGAGGTCAAACCACTCACTGGTCTCAGTATGGTCCTCTTAATTGAGAGAAAAATGGAATGAGCATTAATCTCAGTGTTGTTAGATCTAAGACTCACATTCAGGTGACAGACACAAACTGTATTCAAAACCCAGTCCCCTGCTGAGATCTGGAAGCACCCTAAAAACTGGTTAAAATAGAAAGTTATCACTCTCCAGGGTCATAATCTGAGAATTCTGAAAGGGTAATAATATTGAGCTCAGATTGTAGGGTACTATTCTTACTGTGAATTATGTAATGACACATCCCCTGGAAAACAGTTAAAAATGGTTGGTTTGAATGCCATTTGCATGATCCAAGTAATTATGGTGATAATTATACACATTAGTAATTGCTTTCATGTTAACTGAATATGTAAAATTGTAAACCACTTAGTCATCCCATTCATTTTTAATGCCATCAAATGAACATTGGGAAAATCCCCAGACATGCTGAAGGAAAGAATATCAAACTGATAAATGTATCTGCTGTTGTTCTCTGCATGAAGTTCTGCATAAAAAGAGCAAGCAAACAAAACAAAGCCAAAATACCATTTTTACACCTGACTTCCTAAGTTAGTTTGATAACAGAAAGCTATAGACGGAGCAAGGAGATACTTACCATCACAACCTGGTGCACTTTCACAACTATGGTGCTACTACAGGTGGCCTGTTTCTACCTAACTCAGGCCTATCCTTTCAAACAGTGCTGAGGGTGATGTGAGACCACTCACAGGCAAACTGCACAAGGGGCATATCTTTTTAAATTAATGTCTCCTAGTACCCAGAATAGCAATGCTTAAATGGAAAAAAGTCTCCATTTCCTTCGGATGCATCTGTTCCTTCTGCCTGCTTATAGAGCAAGGTCATATTGATGATGTTGTCAGATGGGCATGCCCCTCACTGTAAGCAAGCAGAAGGAACAGATGCATTAGGAGGAAACAAAAGCACACTCCCCCTCCTTTTTTTTTTTTTCTTCTCCACTCACGCACTGGCATTCTGGGCACTGACAGATTTTGGTAGGGAAAAAGAAAGGATGATCAAGTAATTATCTACTTCTTGATGACTTTACCTCAGATGGCTTAAGTTGCCCAGCCCATACATAGCAGGAAGCTCATTACCATTTACAATCCCCATTCTCCTATCTGTAATAGTTGAAGGTCATTTTCACTGCAGTTACAGAAGTATGAACTAAAGAAAGTGATCCGTAAGAAGCCACGAGGGGACTGGTGTGGGGATGGCACACTTGCAGAGTGTGCGTGGGATACAAACCAACTTTGTCTCTGTGAACGATGAAATTGTTCACTTCATGTACTCTGCCCAGAATCCAGGCTCGAAGCTGTAATCTGTCTTGTGTTTTCACTGTTTGAGACTGAATGCCTTGTCCTGGTTAATCAGACACCCTGAGTTTCAGGGTGGTTCTTTGCTATGAATAGGTCAGTCCCCAAGCCTAGGATTCATGTGCATCAGGGTGTCCTTGTTCTGAACAGCAGTTTTCACAACCATCTCTTTATTTTTTTCCATTGCAATCCTTAATATAAATACACACAAAAGTTCCTGCCTTTCATCATATACACTCCAGTTTGGGGTTTTGAGTGCCACCATGAACCACAGAGCAGCTATTTGTCATAGTGAGCAGAACTACATGTGGGTAAACTTATGAAAGGAGTTTTGTGTTGAAAATTACTTTATCCGTAAGCGCATTGATGAAAACATTGCAGAAAAGCTACAGGAGGGCAGCATTTATAGCAATGATTGTTACACGGAGAATAAATATCAGACAAAAATAAACCGACAGAGACATAAAAAAAGATTTTTTAAAAAGCAACAAAGCTACAAATGTGCAGCAAATCTCACAATTTCTTCATGCCTTCTTTCTATACTGTTTTCAGCTGTTGGTGAGGAGCCACGTACTAAATCCATAGTAAGTCATGACCATTTGTTGACACACAAAGGGTGTGACAAATTTTACAGAGATATTTTCTCCATCAGCTGACAATTTTGTGACCAGACTGACAATCAAAGAGTAGGGCCCATGGCTCAGGAGGATGTTGACGCTATATAAGATGGAGGAGCTTTACCACCAAAACCATATGATGTAATGACAAGTTAATAGCAAAAAATGTAATTTCTGAATGCTGTCACTGATGTGTGTAATTGCTCACAGTCATCTATGCCCTGTTATTATCTTAAGAGACCAACAGGCAAGGCAAGGAGCTGCCAATGAATTGCTTCACCTATTCCTCAGCTATAAGAAGATTTCTTGTGTTGAACAGACAGAGAATACAAACTCTTTGGAGTTTTAGGGAAGAAAGGGAAGTCTGACAACACAAAATCAGGTGCACTGAGCAATGCCATTTCTGAATCTTTAGCTTCTGCCTTGACTCTTAAAACAAAGGGTTCATGTTTTAATGCATCCAGTATGCTCCCAACCAGCCTCAGAAACTTATCTTCAAAAGGATGTGAAGTCCTCAGCATATACACTCATTGTGAACTGAGTGAAATCAGCTCCTTGTTCTTCTTCCTTGTGCTTCTTAGCTGTCCCTCCCCACTTTAGGCACTCAAGCACACACCTCATGTCCCAGTTTCTGACCCAGTTGGGACTGAGATGATATCCCTGCCTGCAGAGGCTCTCCTGCTTCAAGTAGATGTATATGATCATTTATGAAAAACCACACAGGAGCACTGAAGTACATATAGAAGTATAGAAGCTGGCAAACCGCTTCTGAAGCACCAGGCTTTCACACAGCAGAGGGGAAAATTGGGCTCCAGGTGAAGTAATTTTCTCTCTGCCAAGCAAAGATGTGATAGTGCTTCTCAGTGCTCTGCCTTAGTGCTCGCAAGAAAGTAGCTGCCTGCTTTTATGTCCAGGCAAGCAAGGAGGGAGGTGATGAATGTTTCAGAGGAAAGAAGGCTGCAGGAGGCAGACTAGAAGACATTTGCCTTGCATGCCAATTCTTTCATTCATGACTTTTCTTGAATACTTGGGAAGGCTGATTTGTGTTACCCAAGACATACTATCATTTCATCAAACACAGTTCAAGTTCTAATACTCCATGGTAATAAATTGCATTCATCTATTGAACAAGAAAATAAAAACCCTATATGATAAGGTAGAACCTTTATATGATATTAAACAATGGCATAAAAATACATGCTGCTTTCATTTCATACTCTGCTTGGCAGAAGTATTGTATGCTAAGTAAATTCAGTGACACAGCTTCTGTCAGTATACCACTAATGTTTACTCTAAGATATGATAAACAATCCTCCAGACATACTTTTAAATAAAACCTCTTCCTATAACAATTCTTCCTCTTTCATATTCATATCCTCTCTCTGTGGAAACCCCCTCCAAAATTTTGCAATACGAAAACCAGCAGATTCATGTGAAAAGACTACCTACTGGAAAAAAAACTTCCTCTCCCCAAAATTGTAAAAACAACTGGAAATAAAGGGGAATCTTCACAAGCTCCACGCTTTATTTTCTCCTGGAAATATGTGTAACTCGTAATGATTTGCTTATTTATTATTTAAAATGACAGAGAAGTTAAGGGAGTGTAAGAGAGAAATAGATAAAAAGACAAAGAAACAAAGGAGGCAGCTCAAAAAGATGTCTCTGAAGTAAGCTAACAAAATTTGATGGGTCAAAGAAAAACAACCATTGCTGGCTGATAGAGAGAGGTGGCTGAAATAAGCAGGAACACAGAGTAATGGTGAAAATTAAATGCTAGAGAAAAATGAAAGGTTATCGTAGACCAAAAGCACGGTTTGCACTTGCAAAAGTTGAATTGCTCTCTGAAGTCACCCCAAATCAGAATATCTCTATTATTAAGTATGGCAACATCCAAATCTGTTAATTTACTTCTAGATTTATTCTTTTACTACTGCTCACAGAGCTTGAAAAGGAATTCAGTTAAAAAGAAATGTTCTTCTGTCTCTATCAGATGGAATAAAACCTGTTTAATCAGATCCTGTCTGATCAGACAGAATAATAATCTAATAAGAAAGCAGTACATCCTCTATAGCTACTCTGCAGTGGCTAGCTCCTCATGATATAGCTCCTGGGAGAAAGCTCTCAGCTCACCTCTGCTCCTGCACACCCACACTGCATGAGCCAGTGGGAGTCTGATCAAAGCATCCTTGGCTTTTCTGCCAGCAGGGAACAGGCTCTCAGCCACCGGACTGTCTCCTCATGCCAACATTTCTCTGAGCTGCTGCCACCAGAGAAGGCTACAGCTGAAGTGTCATGGGGGAACATGTACAGGAACAACGTGAGGAGCTGGGAAGGGCTAAGGGCCTTGGACGTCATCTGATCAAAACAAAAGTCATCTAATATGTGCAGGTTCTGCCAGTCACCAGGCTGTAAAGCCATGATCCTTGGACTTTAGAAACACTCTTCTAGCACATAGCTAGGTAAAATGGAGTTTGGTGTTTTCTGCTCAGCTTGTAAGTTAGAAGAGAGTCCACAGGGCTTCCCACCTATAAAATCTATACAAAACTGCAATCCAGCAATTTTGGATCATCAACTCTTCCTCATCCTGCGAAACCAGAATAGAATATCCGCCACTCCCTGCCGCTAAGGGTAAACTCTAGCCTTTGTTTTCTGGTGAGTAATGTCCTTGCAGTAGGAGTATTTCACAAGGTGCTGCCAGCTGGCCAGTGGAACATGGCTGGACACTTGTTCCTGGGAAGGCAGGCAGTGAGAATATGAGTTTATAAGCAGCTAGTGGAACCAACAAAATACACATTCAGAGAGTTCAATGAGATGAATGCTGGACAATCAGAAAAATAATTATGTAAATGCATATTAAAAAAATATGGTAAGCCTTCAAGCAGACAAAATATGCCATTAATCCACCTAGCAACCTGGAAAATCTTTTCTATGCAGATTTAGAAGAGGCAATGGTGGAACATCTCAAATAGGCCTGACAATGACACAAGGACCCAGTCTTGCAATCGTTAAACAACAGTGTTAGTTGCTCTGGGGTATGGGTCTTGAAAACTGTATAAGCTTTCAGATGAAAGAACTCATTAACCTCTGAACTGAGGGGTAATTGTGTCACACCACAATACCATGAGAACATCCTGTCACTCTGTGATTCATTACTCTTAAGCTTATGGTGCTACACGTCCACAAATAAACCAGTGGGCACCATGGAAATACACATGATAAACAATCTACAGGACATTCAATGGAATTAACAGTGCAGATGTCTTTACAGGACTGACATCACTTGTCCCCATCCATCAGAGCTGTACAGAACTTCCCCTCTTCTCTTGCCAAACTCTCTTGTGTGGTGTATCAGTATTACAGTAGTAGTTTGATTCTAAAAGATATTAAGGGAAACTAATAATATTAGGCATGGATATTATTGACATATGTGCAGTACTAGTAGCACACTGTTCTGCCTTACATCGCTCAGCACTGCCTCAGTATGAACCAAAGCCTGAGCAGTTCTAGCTGCATGATCGTTCTGTTCCAGCAACGGGAAGAAGGGACAAGTAATGATTCATGTCCTATTTCAGTTCTCTTAATTTTCCCTCTCTAATGCTTAGAACTCCTCTTCCTGTCCATCAAAATGCCAGGACCCAGTAGAGATTCTCTGCATGTGTAGTCGGTGAGTCTCAGAAAGGAAACCTACAGTTTGAAAGAAGTAAGACAGAATATGCCATTAAGTTACTTTGCTAGTACCTGTTCTGAGGTGGAATAGTTTTACTCAGAGAGTCCAGTGTACATACCTCTCCCCACTGATTGTTCAGGGGAGGTAGACATTTTGCAAAGCTGTTTCACTATGACTAAAACAGGGGTGCAAGCTGGGTAGACTGGATCTTATGCTCTCTACATCAGGAAGGAAGCAATCAGCAGGTCTACCTGGTAAGTGTGCTGGTGTCAGCAATGAGTAAATGGCACAAGGTATTAACAGTGCTTATCTCACTTCCTCCCAAGACATTGCTATAGTTTATTGGCAAGAACAAAATCCCAGTTTTCATTGTGGGGAAAGAATGATTTCAGAACTTCCTGAGAGCTACAGGGAAATAAAATACCTACCAGCAAATTCTCACTGGGAATTGAAACCCCAGAGTGTCATGCAGCAATCCTATCAGTCTTTGGCTTTAGTTTCTTTTTGTGGTTTCACATATGGTGGCTGGCGGACTATGGACCTACTCGTGGCAGTGACTGTTGATTACTTGCTTGTTACAGGGAAAGAAGTAATGCTGTTCAGGATGTATGGAACTGCTGCGCATCTCAGGCAGCATTCCTGAACAACCTGAACTGGTGTAGATTACATGGCAGATCACATCAACAACCACCTCTGAAAGCACATACAAAGATGTCTTTTTTAGAAGAGTTTGGGGTCTGTCTGTAGGTGAACTTCTTGCTTTGGACTGATAGTATTTCATACTGTAATCTTTTCATGTGCCAGTCAAAACAGGATTTACATCAGCCCCAGGTGACTCTATTGGAACAACAGGCAGTGGTGACTGCAAGGTATGTTGAGACTATCAAGGCTGCAAGTTAATATTGACCAACTGAGACTGGAAAAAGCACGATGTCCTCACAATTCTGTCAGACATGGCTGGTGATGGCAGCAGAGAGAGCATCATGAGGCCACTTGTGCTGTGGAGGATACTGACTGTACTACGAGCTTCTCAGATGCATGCTCACCTTGCACAATAAATGAAACCTGCTGTTGCAATTGTCACTCAGTCAGAAACAGAAGGCTGCACTAGGTCTCTATCAGGACCTAGTCTCTGGCTCTAAAACTGCCAATATCATGATGGTACATCAGAATTTGACTTTGTGTCTCCTTTGAAGCAAGTTCAGACAACTAAAGAAAAAAACCCAGCTGACAAACTTTGGCTGAAGAGTGGCTGAATCAATCAGATACTGAAACTAAGTTTGTCTAAGGAAAATATGGTCAATTTGGTAACACTGCTGGAAATTAGAAGCTCACAGATATGTTTTAAAATGTTTAATTTCTGTCAGTATGAACTCAGCTGGAAATAAGGCAGACATGGTGCAAGCACAACTTGATTCAGTGATGAGGAAGAAGGTACTAACAAACTCCCTCACCACAATAATTTTAGTGGTGAAAAAATATCTGATGCCCTGCAGCAAATCTCCAGCAGGTATGTGTAACATTTCTGGATTTATCTGCAGTCCAGCATGCAGCTGTCTTTCTCTCAAGCACCTGATGATGCCTGTTCTTTCATTAAAAAGGTGGCTAAGATGAGCACAGCTACTGTAGCAACTGGAAACCCAGCCATGTAGCTGCTTCTTTCTTTTGACTTGATTTCTGTTTTATCAAATAGGTTTTCCTGTAATGTCACGAGAAAAAAAGTCTTCAGCTTTGTCACTCTAAGGAACACACTAGTTTTATTGTGTGGAATGTTGTATGTGCATAGGCAATAGCTGTGACAGCATGAAGAGCACCACATTATGAAGCTTTCATAACAATGCAATTATTAAGTCATTCAGACACATTTTCCAATAATCGCTTTGTATGTTTGATACCATAATCATTTATATTGGATGACTCAAAATGTGCCACCATTAGAAGCCTTTTTGACATAATGCTTTTCAAATCTGTTTAACAGAACTGTGATACTTGGTGGTATCATGACATTTTTTGTTGGTTTTAGTGCCATGAAAGACTCAAGTGGGATTCAAGTGGGATTACTCATCAACACTGTCTTCCCTTCCTTCTTCACCATGCTCAGATGCATCTGCCCACTTCTCAGGTTCTCAGAAAGCCTCTTACACACTTTCATATGTGTTTCCTCCTTGGCAGTAGCCTAGACACCAAGTGATATTCTTGAACTTGACTGGATAGTTTTTGTGCTTCCTACATTTTAGTCCCTCTTAAAGAGCACCCAGGTCTGTCAGGGTCCTCACCACGAGCTGAGCTGACCTCTGAACAGATTGCCTCTTGCTACCCCTCACAGACACCTGTGATCTTCCTCAGATAAACACACCACTAAAAACTGCCTGGAATTGAGAATATCCATCATACTAGTGGAGCTACCACAAACCAGTTATGTCAGGTAATTTACTATTTGAAAAGCACACATTGAAAAAAGAGTAACAGTGCATAACATTTAACAGAGTGGTTTTAAAAAAAATTAGAGAAGGTTACAAAATCTTTTTTCCATTTGGCTGTAATGAATCACCCTGGTCGGTGTTATCTCTTTCCACTGTTTAAACTTCCCATTCATCACAAAGTCACTCATTGTTGCTGTGGCCACCTAAAAGATATATGTGCAGTTTAAGCTGGTCATCTTGAAGAGATAGGTACTTTCAGCAAGCAGTCCATCCCTTCCAAAAATAGGTGTTTAAGATAAATAAGAGAATTAACACCTTAACTCACCAATCTATATTTATCACTACTTAGGGAACCCAGGTATCTGACTTATGCTGCCTAGATTCTGGAAGCCAGTATGCGGAAAATACACATACCTCTGGCAATATAAGGGAAATATTTTGCCCACCTAATCTCCATCCATACTTGGCTCTAACAACCAAACAGATATATCACCCCTCTGACACTCCCAGATCAAACACTCAAGCTTTCTGCACTTCCCATTGCACATACTATTGTAAAGTGCCTAACTGATCTAATTTCTAGTGTTTTACAATTCAGTTTTCATGGCCTTGTTAGACCTTTTTATCTTCTTCTGGAAATATTTAGACTAAGTAAGGGAGCCACACTGGCCAGTACAATGCTGATAATTTTGTGGGGAATGCTCTGAGTTACCCGAGCTCTCTGAAAGGAGATATGCAGAATTCATAACTGGTATTAATCACAGTGAAGCTGGTGGAGAGATGTAATTTAGTCTCAAGTTCTCCATTATTAATCACTAATCAAAACACACAATAAGTTGCACAGCTATTGTCAGGGTGTGCTTGAAACCAGCCTGCTACTGACATAACTGTATTTAAAACTAAAAGCAAACACCAAACCCAAGGAGATGACAATCTCAGAGGTGAGTTGCAATTGAGCTGCTTCACATTTCAGATGAGTTGTAACTGAGATGCTTTGTCGAGCTGCCTCAAGAACTTTTTCCTTCCCTGCCCTGTCTTTCCTTCAAAATGCGAAGATAATTAGCTAGAAAAGTACACAGAAAGTTCTCATGTCTGTATCAGCCTTTCTGTCCTTCCTGACAGAAAGGTAGTCTTCCATTCATAATTTTAGATTAATAAGTGGTGTGTTTAGAGTAGTAATCTTTACTTTATATAATTCTCTCCTTTATATACTTTTGTTTTCACTTGGGAGTAAATACAAAGTTGATCATGCATAAGATACATAAATGCCAGCTAACTCAGCTGTCTTCTTCCTCCATTTTTCAATACTACTGCAATAGATGATATTTAAGTGCATCAGTGCTGACACTTATCCTATTAAAGCTCTGAGAATGCACATCAATGCTACTGCAATATTATCATTCTTTACATTTTTCCTTTCTGCCTGAACAGACAGTATGATTGATGACAGAAAGCTTGGTTATGCAGAAAGTAGTTACTAGTAAAAGAAGTGTTTCAGTGAGTCATGAATAAAGATTTCAATGAAAACCAGAACCTATCGTTATAAACAGGCTATAGATCAATTTTCTTCAAAAAGCAAACCCTCCTTTCAGTTATAACTTATTCTTTGACTTGAAACAAAACTTCAGAAGACAAGAAGTACGCATACATGAACTACAACTACCCAGCTTGAAATATCCAGTGAGGCAGCATGGTTTCCAGAACCTGAAAGATATGGAAGGATGATGAAAATACAGTCCAAACTCAAAAGAGAATCAAGAAGTGAGAAAAGCAAAGTTAACATACACACAGACTGCAAATAAAAGGGAGAAAAGGAGAGGAAATGTTTCACCCATAAAAACAAAAGACTCTGCCACCCTGTGGCATTTTTTTAAACAGCATTTGAAAATATGTTTTTGTGACAGAAAAAGGGTGAGAAATGTATGGGTTCACACGGTAACCACACTTTATTATTTTATTTTTGTTTTATAGCTATTCATGAAATCACTGTTATCATCTGAAAGATAAATATATAGATTTCCCTAGCATACTGGGGAAAAAAAAAACATCCAAACAAACAAAAAAAGAACCACAAAACACTATGATTATTAATTTCCTCATCTTGCTCTCAAGCCTATTAGTTTTTTACCTCAGTTGTCATTTGTTTAAAGGCTAATTTCAGTCTTGCCTTAGAGGGCAGTGACATCCACGAAGTGCTCATCGGGCAGCTGTTGCACTGACACCCAGGCCCTCTGAGGTGCAGGAGGGACACCCGTGGCAGGTCCCAGCGCCGGTGGGGACAGCCTCGCCCACGGCACCGAATGCCGCCTGCCGGGTCCCGGCCTCTGGCACAGCTCTCCACTCCACCCCGCCCGGGGGAAGAAGCTCAGAACATCCCGCTCAGTCCAATAAATTCGGAAGTTAAGATTATGGTAAAACCGGAGCTCCAGAGAAACATTTCTCTGACATAAAATCTACCAATTCTGGCAATAGACAGACTGGCAGTAAAGGTCGACACCACAGTGTAGTGGCAACTTGTAGACGGGATAGTTTTTCATTGAACCACTCTAACCAGTTGTACAGATGTCGTCTTAAATGTGCTAGTACCAAATTCCTACTCTTGTAGGAAAATATGGGTATGAACAAAGGAAGCATCACAGAACACAAGAATCCAAGAGAAAGTCCCATTAAGGAGATTATTCCAAAGTGTGCATTAATATTATAACAAATAATAGAATTTCTAACAAAATGCCTGAGGTGTATCTGAAGAATCCACTTACATGGTACAAACTGAATAACCCACCTTAATTTAAAGGTTTATTCTTTCCTTTTTCCAGCTGGTTCTTATTTTAAGGACAAAGCATCTCTAAAGAAAGAATCTGAGTGACTGCAGGAAGGGAGAAGCAGTGATAACCGCACTGCTGCTCGGCTGTTTATATGATATCACATGTCTATCACTTCAGAACAGTAGGAGAAAGTAAGTGTGAGGTTTTAGTACAAACTTGTTACTGTTCTGTCAGCTGTCACCATTTCCTCGGTTCACTCCTCCACCATTCATATTTCTCTTCAGGATCCAATTCTGCTGAGGTACTGATACAATTTACAAGCAGCTCAGGATAGATTATATCAGGTTTTTATAACTTCTGAAATGATTCATAACCACAAGACTTTGGTATTAACCGCATCACATAACTCCCTAGTCTTACTGTTTCCTACTTTTACAGTAAAAAAAAAAAAAAAAAAAAAAAAAGAAAAAAAGAAGAGAGTACAAACACTGGGAAGGATGAACTGGGTCAGCAATAGATGAAATATTTAATTTTATCCTATGACTTTAAAAAATGTATCATATTTTTGTTCAGAATTTTTCAACATTCTGTATGGCATATGTAGAAGAAACCTCCTCACCTTCCTCCCCATGGAAGAAGAACTTCTAAAGCCAGAATGCTTGAGGCTGGGGAAGGACTTGCCAAACTGTAAGTCACCATTTTAGTGAGATAGAGTTGGAATGCTCACATGTGCTCTTCCTGTTAGGGATTTGTGGTCAGATGTTTATGGGAGCCCTACATTAATTCATTTCCACAAATCAATTTTTTCCAAAGGAAAAACCAAATCAGGAAAGAAGCTTAGTGCAAAGAACATCATACAAGTAGGTTTTGAATAGCAAGGAGAGAAGCAGATAAGAGGAACAGCAACTAGTTTATTTCTTCTTTGCCAGACCCAGGCTTGTGTAATTTTGAGGTGCACCATCCATATTCCGTTCATCAGTACTCGCTTAAAGCAGCAGGAATTGCCCCATGACCACTGGGTTAGCAGGCAGCAGTGGCTCAGAATCTGAGAGAGCCTGTCTGACTGCACCCTGCTGCATGGCCAAAATCGGCAATTACCTCAATTTTGGCACAAAAAGAACTTTTTTATATAATACAGTATTTAAAAACTCACCACATTGAGCTTAATGGAACAACAGGTAAACTTTTCTGCTTGTAAAAAGGGACCTTTTGGGTGTACAACTTATTGTTAAATCTGAGAACTTAGTGCATGAGAACATATGTACACTATGAGTGTAAACATGAAGCCTCCCAGCATAATACAAGGATTATCACACAGAACTAAGAGAAGCAATTAGTAGTTGAAAACACAAAGATATTGAAATGTCTGAAATTAGTCGAGTTTTAGTCCATGTAAAACAAACTTGGTAAAGCACTCTCATTCTTGCTACGCAGTAAATAAAGGCAACGGAACTGATGAAATGACTTTTTAACTGGAAAATCAACAGGAGTAAATTTGTCTTTATGCCCTTCTATAATTTTCTGCTTTATTTATTTACTGAGAATTTATTCTAGTCTTCCTATTTGCTGTCCATAGTGGAAAAGTCTTACCTCCCATGCTAAAGACAGAGGGAGGCCAATACTGGACACACATGAAGAGCATGTAAAATGATCATCCTTGTCAGGATTTTCAAGAGAATCCTAACTCAAAGGGAATTATTGTCTATCCCAGCTCCTGGATGACAAATCAGTCTTCCTACTTTTGAGTTGGTGCAGTGTCCTTACAAAAATCACAGTGAGAAGCATGTTATGGCAGTGATGGAGTCTGCTTCAGTGCTGTACACCAATACAGCTGAGAACTAATTCCCAGAGTTGCAAAAACATCTGGAAGCAGTGTTCAAATAGTAAATAAAATCTCAGATTGGCTTGAAACTATTTTGAGGAGCTGAGGCGGGTCTGAATACATACCAGAGACAGAAATTTACTGTTTAGAGGATAACAGGCAACATATCTCTAAGTGCAAAATATTTTTTGCTGTGGTTGACACAACTCTGCTTAGCCCATCCACTGCTTAATCAATCTGACGCCTGTGTAACCATTCTAGGATTTCTACATGACATTTCAGCACTAAGAAAAAGAGATGTTTTCCAAGCATGCCTTTATGGTGTTTTAATAGTGATACAGCTGAAATTTGTGATGAACTTGCTGTGCTCATAAGCTCCATATCCATAAAGTTGACCTCAAAGACACCTCTGCACCTTTGAAATGGACCTATGATTCACCCATTGCGCAGATGAATCGCTGCACGATGCTCCAGGCATCTCTAGCAATTCTGGCAACTATTGTGGCAGCAGATAATCAAAACATATCTACCTTCATTCTAAGACATAACAGGCTCATTTAATTTGGTTAGTTGCTTCATCTGTTGAAAATGACACTGATGAAAATCTCAGTTATCCAAAAGTGATTGATGGATTCAATACAGAGAAAGTTTGCAAGTGGCACTAATCATAATTAATCTAATGGATTACAAATGATTCTATTTAATTTATGTAATAGGTTGTTCAAGATAATTACTTTTGACATATGATATACATGTAGTTTGAAACATGAACACATGTTTTCCAGGGTGTTTGTTCTTAAAAGTATATGCATATTGACCCTGCATTATGAAATTACAGATTATTCCTTTTCAGGATTTGTTAGCATTTATTGTAAAGTTTATTCTTTTTGTTTGCAAGAGACAACGTTGTAGCAGCTACTTTAAAGTATATACATTCAACTTCTCTAATCTTTTCAAAGAACACACTTGTGAAACCTGCAGGATAAATGATTTCACTAAAGCAATAATTTGTATTTCAACTCCAGCAACGGACAAGGTGGAGGGAATGGAAACTAGTAATCAGCAACAGGGAGGAAGAACAGGACATAGCTGAAAAATGTAGAAAATTCAAGGTTAATTTTCTACAATAATTTTAAAAGTTGAAAAATAATATGGCTTCCTTCTTGTAGGTTTACATTCTGACTGTGTATGTATATACAAATTTCATATACAACCTTCCTCTGTATTAATATTTGGAACACTACATTTATATTATGCTACAGCTTTCACAACTTATCTTCACTCAGTTTGAACCATGGATATGCTGCTTGCCAGTGAAAAACATTAATTTGCCTTTTTAAAACATGCAAGTTTTCCACCATTACCACACTATATGAGAATCCAGTGCTGGATGTTTCTAAGTCCCCTTAAATTAAGCTGTAGTAGTGCCTGCTGGCAATTTTAATCAAAAGCAGGTCAAAGGTGCTGATGGTATAGCTGTCTGCCACAAAAATTTAAGTTTTCTGTGTATGCAGAGTCAGGTAAAAAAGAAGACATGAAGAAGCGGTGAATAATCACTCATCTATTAAAACTTTTAAGTGTCACACAGGAAACAGTTCAGTAAAAGTATGCAACTTTCTATGAAAAAACAGGATTTCCCTCTTCTGTTATGAAATCAAAGTGTCCAGCATTCACTGGGTACAAGTGAGCATTTATTCATCTTTCTTCACTGTTCTTAATTTCATCTACTTAGGTTCTTGGACTTGCCCAGACTTTAACACAAATGTTGGTGGGAAAGAAGCACCAGTTTAGTAAGTAGACCCAGTCCTGAGTCTTAACACTTCATGTTGAAGCGGATTATGTGTACATCTTTAACTTGTGCAAGATACATAAGATACATATAGACAATTCCCCATACTCTTGTGAATTTTGTGAATTTTAGTCATAGTTAAACTGTCCTTCTTGTTTTGTGGTGAGAACTTTATTTCAAATAAAACAGTAAGTACTTTCAAGATGTCATTTGAGATTCACTTCCTTCCCCCAGCAGCCATGTACAGATTGAAAATATATGTTGTTATATATTGTTATATTTATTTATATAGTAATTCTAGAGTCAGAAACAACAGACAGAGAAAGCATAGAACAAATAGATACCACAGATTCCTCTTCCAAAATAAATTGAGTAAAGATAACTTTCTTAATTCACCAAACCGGGAGTTTCAATGTTTGTGATATTCAATTCTGTGTATTTGCAGAAGAGAACCCACTATTCACAAAGAACTTTAAAACCAAAAGCACATAGCAAGTTTACATTGGGAATGACTCCACCATTTAACAATTTTTTCCACAGCTTGCTGCCTGAAGTGTCAGCTTTTACTTTAATTTCTGAATTTGCAAACTTAGAAAAAATGTCTCCATTTGGAAAAAAAAAAGAAGAATCCACAATAGCATTTAAAAAAAAATAAAATTAATGAAACAGAAGCATACTTTTATGTGATTTTGACAAATACCTAAGCCGTGTAGTAAATCACAATGTAGCCTTGAGTTATTTGAGTTCATAAACATGTATATTCTTAAAATTAATCAAAACAAGCAAACAAACCATTAATAACGAATTATCCTAATCAATTTAAGATGATGACAAGCAGACCTCAAGACAAGAAATGAGTGCTTCAGTTGTAATCTGTCCTCTGTCTACTCATTCTTTTGTGGCTGAGAAGTACAAGTGATGGTATTTGGATTGTTTTGAACAGCCAGATGTCTCATCATATTCTTTTTCAAAAGACATTTAGTTGACACAGTAAGCAAGCCTCCACCGGGCATGAAGAAAGTTAGTGCCTAAAGCAACCTGGAATCCATCAGTGACTTCTACAGATGGTGCACTCTAACTGTGACTGTCAGATTTTTATACAATACTGCAAAAAACTGCTCAAAGCCCTTATTTTTGCAAGGAAGATTACACAATTAACATGCACTAATTAATAATAGATCATGAATCAATCACTAAGAATTACAAAACCTATCAACAACAGGTTAGAAAGAATTCATATTTTCGTCATATGCAGAGGAAATCAAATTTCCTACAAGCTGTTTCAAGTTTTTACAGAAATGGGGGGCTGGGGGTTGTGACTGTTGATTAGATAAGCTGCTCTGCTGCAGTTGCTAAGGTCACTGTTGAATGACAACTCTGTTAAGTTATATTTCTTGTACACTGCTGAATCAGACAGTGGGTGAATGATACGAAGTTACCTCTCGTTTCTGGTCATGGATGGAAGTGAAAGACTGACATTACCCCAAGCTGTACAATTACTTTGTGCATTACTGTCTTATCTACTTTTCAGAAGCCAAGCTCTTACCCTGAAAAAGATTAAAAGAATACATAACATTTTTTAATATCATGTCAAAATCCAGCTGACTGACAGAAAAAAAAAATTTTTTTTGGTTACCAGATGAATAAGAGACTCAGAACAGTGGGGGAGAGGGGAGAAGAGGCAAAGACTTTTAGGCAAACAATGGTGTTCCAGCAATTATTTTTCTTTCAGTCACTAGTTATTGCATGCCTAAATCTAGATGCTTAACAGTCTTCGTGGCTTTCTCAAACTGAGTGCAGGTGAAGATGACTTCTGCAGCACGTTCTCTGACTGTTCCACCAACTAGGAGGGAAGAAAACGATCTCACTGATCCATGGTAGGCGACTTATTTTTCTCATGGCAGATGCAGCTTCCAGCAGATCATTCTGTTACATGGTTTTGTGCCATGTGGTAACGCATTTGTTGAGTAAATTTTCAGTTTAATGGGATTTTTTTTTAACTAGTAAAATAAATAATTTTGCTTTTGGACTGACAAAAGTGAGCTCTACATAAAATGCAAACTTAGCTGTTCCTGCCAGCAATTCCACGCTGACCTCCACAAGTGGGGTCAGCTTTGGGGCCCCGTGCAAAGATTGGGCACCAATCACTGCATGTCAAAGCACCACCTTCTGGGAGCCCATCCTGATGGAAAATTCCATTACAATAACTTGATAGCCTCCTGCTACCCCTGGCTCTTACAGGTCAGTGTGCAGCTGTTAGTGGACAATTGCAGCAGGCCACATCACAACAGAGGGTATCACTCAAGACGACGCTGTCAGGGCTGACCAGTCTTTTGCTCATTGTAGCCTCTCCAACCACGCAGTGTAATTCCTGTTTCCTTTTGGTGGTCTCTGCAAGGAGTCTGTCAAACATTAGCTGCAAGCCTCAGGGGCCACCAGGGAAGATTCACGGACACCATCAGCAGCTATACTAACAATTCTGCTGCTGCCAGAGTAAAACAATCTCCAAAGCCCTAAATGGCATCCTCCTCTCACCCACAGACATCTGTTTGTATGAGGCCTGAGTGCCCCTTTATAGCAGATGCTGCTTACCCACTATGATCCTGTGCCACACTGTCATTTGGCAGAAAGCACAGACCACATGCTACTTCGGATCACAGCACACAGATATCCAGGGTCTCCAAGGAATACACATTTGAACAAATAACTGGTACGACTGAATAAAGGTATATCATTTAGGGAATTAGAGAATTCTGTGGTAGGAATGCTTAGATGATTGATACATGGGACTGGCTTTAAACTTTGTTCTTATTCCAAGCTTAGCCTGTATGTCATAACATGGGGCATTTGGTACCTAACTCTGGTTCACACTGCTAATTTTCATAACACTGACAACAAATCTGACAGAACAGGACTGGGGCCTTGCATGATT
This sequence comes from Tyto alba, assembly GCF_018691265.1. NCBI lineage: Eukaryota > Metazoa > Chordata > Aves > Strigiformes > Tytonidae > Tyto > Tyto alba. The sequence continues at coordinate 10,206,711 of NW_024881322.1, forward strand.
CACATAAGGCACACTAACACCTGCTTCTGGGCCACTGGGTACAGAAATGTTTTTATATTATTACCAATTATGTTATATTAGTGTGCCTGTATTTGAGTTCAAAACAAGCTATTGTTAATTAAATCCTGCTCCATGTGATTCTAATTTTACGCATGCAGTGGGCCACTGCTTTGGCTACATAACTGTGAACTGATAAGCTCTGAGGCACAGGTTGGACAACAGTGTGGTGAACACTGTGTGTACTGTCACCACCCTTCTAGCAAAATGACAGTGAAGAACCTGGGGCCTCCGACACCCGGACAGCCATCCCAGCCCCACTGGCCTCCCAAGACCTAATGACAGAAAAGTAAATAGAGGCCATCTGGTGCGGTTAGTTCGGGGCTGGGACTAATTCATCCCAACACTCAAATAAATCACTGCACCAAAGCTTTGCAGTCACCCTGCTCACATTTTTAAAAATGATTAGATTTGTCTTCCACCCTTGGCAGACCTTGTACATACAGCTTTTCTCAATGTGTAGACCTTTACCTGCACCTCCTCTACCTGTGAACCCTTCTTAAGCACTGAACAGGACAGATGGGAATTCCCTAGGCAACCAGGCTTGTCTCTACAAATGAAGCCAGGTTATATTCCTTATTTTGTTATGTCTTGGACTGTTTATGTCTTTTTCTCTGTTTGTGTCACTGAGGATGCGGTCTGTGGTGGGTGCCAGAGCTTGGCAGAGCCCTGGAAGCCCCACATGCAAAGGAAGAAGGGACAGGCTATGAAAGCCATGGCCTCTGGGGTAGCACGGACCCACGCACAGTCTATTTGCCTGACAAAGTCAATCTCAGCTGGCAGCTGTAACCTCTTTGTCATGCCTGCCACCCTTGTGCCAAGCATGATAGCAAGCGGAGGTCCCGGTGGGCACCATGTCTGGTCTCCAGCAGGCAGGGTCTGGCTGATGCTATTCTATCTGCTGTCGTTGCCATAGGAGACTCTCTGAGGAGGAGCTGCTGACTTTCTTCCCTTCCACCCTCCCGTCTGCTACAGCACATTCCCTGCCTCTGCATGTATTGGATCACATCTACAGGCATCTGTCTCTAAACCTCCTTAGCATTCAGCCCCACTCTCTCCCATGAGAAAAATTAAGGCATGAACTACATTTTTCCTATTTCAGAGGAAAACTCAGGCCAGATCCTACTGCTGAGTGGGATGGTCTGAGCAGGATGTCAGCATGTGAGAGAAGACCCCCTCACCTGGAGGTTGGCACGAGGCTTCTGGAGAATATCACACACCCAAAAGAGGAGATGGAGACTTCGTATGTGGGATCCCCTCCTCCCGACCCAGGCCTCAGACCTGAGGACCTGTTGCAGACCAACACAGTGATTTCATCTGTGCCAAGCTGCACCTGATTGAGGTTTCAGCCCTGCGCTCTCCTGAACATCACCATTATCTTCTTCAGTGCCTTGAGAAAACTGGGCATGATACTCAGAGCCTGCACTCTTGTTGTTCCCAAACAGTCCCAGGTGGAGCTGAACTCCTCTCACTCTTGTCTCAGACAGTCTTTGGCTAGAAGAAAGGCAGCCATCTTCTCATCCCCACAGCCTTCCTCAACTCAAGATTAAAAAAGAAAGGAATGGGTGTTTTATAGCCCATCATTAGAATGTCCTAGAACATGGACTGAGGCTTGTTGAGACATCATCAGTGTACCATGTCAAAGAGATCAGGGACATGTCCATAGTAGTAGTGGTGGTCCCTAGCACCCCTCAACTTTCACATCATGTGCAGAAGATGCTTAGGGAAAGCGCTGGCTGTCAGGGATAAATATCTTCCTGAGACCATTCATCAAATTTACAGATGATTCTAAGTGTTTACAGGTTTACTGAGAAAGCCCAATGCCAGGGAATAATTGTGTACATGGTTTAGTAGTAAAAATGCAACCACACTGTGATGATATAGAACTGATGCTGGACAGACGTTGTGAGGAAAATAAGAAAATCTGAGAGCTTTTCCTTGCCTTGAGCTGATGTCTCTGTGTGCTTACACTCAGTATGACTGTAACTTGCTGCTATGGCTGTGTTTTACTGCCAGGTTTCTTCCACACATACAGACAAAATGTTTTAAAACTTACGTGGAACATTTCAGTTTAGCAACATGGCCAAGTCACTGAGAAGCCTTCAACAAAGAGAAATTTCTGTAATTTAATTCTTCTTCAGGCAGCTAGTTTTAATATCAAATATTCTCTTTCAATCAATCTTCCAAGATTAAAGTATGTTGAACTCACCAGGTCACTGCCACCACTCCCGTCTGATGTGGATCATACAAGTGAAACAAAACAGTTAAAGCTGAGTGATGTGTTAGGTCACTAGGCCTGGAGATGAAGTTATGTATCATTACTATTTTGTAATTTATATTTAAACCTGGAAACTATAAATGAGTTTAAGATACAGAGGAAAGGATGTTCTGGATCCAGAAAGTGTGTTACTTAAAATTCTAGGTATGTTGGTGGCTCTCTTGTGCTATATACACCGCTTGACTTGCATTAAAAAGGAAAATCTAACAGAATTTTTATACAAGAGGCCAATGTATTTCTGCCATCTGTAACTGAAGTTCCTGTCTGTTTCTCTGAGTGTTTCACATGCTGAAACTTTGGGCAAACTGGTAAAAGTGAAATTAGCAGTAGATTCATATGGAAAAGTTTTGAAGTTTTAAGCTTGTGTTAATGAAAACTTATAAAGTAGTTATGAGATATTAACTGTATAGTTGGAGATAATTGAGAACATTGAACAAATTTAGGTGAAAAATGTGTGCAGTCAGATTTTAAATCTTCTATGTGCTCAAAGTTGAAGGTAAAACTAGATTTATAGATATTTGTATAAAATAAGCCTGTTCTGTTTAACATGTAGTTATAAAATACTGAATTTAAACACACATGTACAGTATAACATTACTGTGCTGTTTTACAGAGCAAAAGGCTGAAACTAATATGTCATTTTGGGAATACCTGGAAGATTATTTACTTATTCTTAACAGGATTACCATTTTTATAGCCTGTTTCATCATTTAAATGAAGCTAGAACCTCTCTCATTTAAGCATCAAACAGCTGCCTGCAGCATGATAGAGATTTTGTACACATAGAAGTGGAGAGGGAATAATTTAAAAGAAATTATCAGCAAAACTCTCCCAGATAGGTATGATGGCCATATCATTGCATTTCTATCAGCATATACTTATATATAAATATATATATATATGATATATATTATATACTGATGTATAAATACACTGATGAAATAGATACTGATCTAAAAACATATCAGTATATATTTTTATACTGTGTTAATAGTAACACATGCAACTCTACCACTAATATGTGTATTAAAAGAGAAAAGGTCATAAACTTTCAGTTGGGCTTCAGATTGAAATTCACCAGCTTTGGTCCTGAATTTCACCAAATTTGAACAGTGAGGATAACTCATGGATCAGCAGCTGACTTCGTTAACAAAGAAATTAAAAAAAAAAAAGACTGATTAATAGTAACTATGAAGTTAAAAAAATCAGGAAGCAGCTAAAATAAGCTTTCCTAGATATATCTGAAATATAAATCCCTTGTTCCCTAATGGATCTCCAATTACTTTATTACACTGTTGGACCATCTTCCACCAGGAAATCTTTTTTCAGGAAGAAATTGTTAGGCTACATTACCATTTATACTAGGAACAGCATATGGGATGACATAGCTGTTAGCGATCTGTGAACAAGGAATTGCTGTGTACATTTCCATGTACTGAGTTTGCAGTGGATATATGCATTCACATTCATCCATATATACGTGTTTCCCGTCTGTATTTGTGCTCAGGACCCGTACTGGGGAAACAAGTTTGTTACCCCTCCAGCCCCTGTGGTGAGCCTGTGGGACTGCCCGGGTGTTTGGCACCTGGGCTGTGTGCAACAGCCGTCCTTACAACCGGGAGTGTTCCTTACAACCGGGAGTGGTCCTTACAACCGGGAGTGTTCCTTACAGCCGGGAGTGTTCCTTACAACCGAGAGCGGTCCTTAAAACCGGGAGCGGTCCTTACAGCCGGGAGCGGTCCTTACAACCAGGAGCGGTCCTTACAACCGGGAGTGTTCCTTACAGCCGGGAGTGTTCCTTACAGCCGGGAATGGTCCTTACAACCGGGAGCGGTCCTTACAACCGGGAGTGTTCCTTACAACCGGGAGTGGTCCTTACAACCGGGAGCGGTCCTTACAGCCGGGAGTGGTCCTTACAACCGAGAGCGGTCCTTACAACCGGGAGTGTTCCTTACAACCGAGAGCGGTCCTTAAAACCGGGAGCGGTCCTTACAACCAGCAACAGTCCTTACAACCGGGAGCACCTCCTGTGCATGTGCGGCGTGCGCAGGCACTCTGTACAACTAGAGCAACAGGCAGGAAACCACGACAGCAGAGCCAACTTTGGGATGACTCAGAGGTGATTTCTGATCCTCTAGCACATGCTACATTGCGAGAAATCAAGCTGCAGCTCACAAATAAGGTGAGTCATCCGGCCAAGGGCTTGCGCTGTATCACCCTTTTCCAGCCAGACCCTTCATCAATAGATAAAAATATATTGCCAGCCACAAAAAAACTTCCCGTTTCTGATAACAAGTCACTATTTCTCTCCCAATGACGACCCCGTTTGACGTACGATCATTCACTACACGATCAAACCCCAGATTTCCTGTTCCCATCCACAGGAACATATGACAGAAATGATCACTTGTGGTTTATCTCATGCTTTTGTCACACACTGGGGAGGCGTATGGCATTTAGCCTTCAAAGTCTGCAGTGAAAAAAGCATGGCCTATGCCAGCTGAAAGTTTGGCTGCTGCTGGTCTGGGCAGTACTTCTCTAGGCAGATACATGCTGCGTACGAGGCAGGACTTGGCATCCATTAAATGAGTTGAACCAGCCTAAAGCCTGGAATGTTAAAGTGACATCTAAGACATGATCTACCATTACAAAATGTTTCTGAATGTGACACCAGCATTCACCGTGTGTAGCCAGCAGTATTCTAAGGACTGGGGTATAATTTTGAAAGGTACAGTTGGCTAAATGTGACGACTGAAGACATTGTGTCAACATACCATTCCTAATAATTTTATTATCTTTGAACAGATATACAGCAAATCGTTTAGAGATATATAGTCTTTTCTACTTCCATGTATTGGATCAGTGTCTGAAAGAGTCAATAAAGAGAATTACTCAGCACAATTTTTTTCCTACATAAGCTTGAATGAGTACGGATTGAAAAGTTTCAACTCCTTTGACACATTCTTTAGAGTCAGAATAGGTTAAGAAAATTTTGTTTAGATTTAGCCTTCTCAGTGTGATCTGCTCAACCATCTCTGCCTTGTGTGCTCCTTATGTTTATAAAATACCTACTATCTTACTTTTCCTTTTAAATGGCCACATAGTGACAATTAGTAGGGAATTTAAACACAAAATCAAAACAAACTCTTACAGCAGCCAAATCATGCTCCCACTGCTTGACTATTTTATTCATTATGGTCATAAAAACATACCTCAGTTAGCCTCTGGCAAAGTTTTTAGTGGCTATTTTACTGTGCTGTTTAATTTCCACCCCTATCTTAGAAAGGAACAAAATTTTCTACGCAATATGGCTGTGCAGATACTAGCCTGTCCCACCATATTCTGCTTGGATGACACCACAGTTCAAGTATTCTTGCAATTTTCCTTATTTTCAGGTCTGGTATTGTCTAAACCCCTAAACCTTTCCTCAAGCATATTTTGGTGCTCACAATGTATCTTGACAATACAGTTGTCTAATCCTCTATTTTTTCTGCCCTGCTGGGATTTACTACCATGGATGTGCTAAAGCTTTTCACATATACATGTTCAGATTTCCTCTGCAGATGAAGATGTCCCAGTCAAAACAGGAGCTTGCAACAAGGTTTTACAAGTTGAAGTTCCATAAAATACAGAGAGGTCTGAATTCAGTCCAGTCAAGCTAACTATTCTGGTGGTCCTTAAAGTAGGCTCTGAAGATCTTTAGATCTGATGAACTAGAAACCACCTCTGTATCTTTACCAGTTAACTTTGATTGAAAATACTTATGTGAATCTCAGTTACAATCTTTGTTACCTGATATCACAGGTTTTGTTCTACAATACAGGAAGCTGCTTCAAGTCAACGTATTTTCACTTTCCTACACTTCCTAGATTCCACTGCAGAGACCACTTGTCTTTATCTCTCTTTTAGTAGAGTCCCAACCAGGACATATAAGTAATTGAAAACTGTACATGAATCTGGTGAAACAGTGTATTTGGACTGCCAGCGAGCAAACTACTATTCTGTTTTCAGTTGGCCTAGATATGATCCGGATCAGAGTTATCAGTTTTTTTGATGAGGGCTATTTGAGCTGTTGAAAAACATTTATTATTTCTTGTGGCACGCTTGTGTTCGTGGGTGGGCACATAATATAGCTACAAAGGATGAACCCAGTGTTATACTCTAGTATTCTATAAGTCAGTATGTAGGATTCTGAATATGTTTCATACAACCAAAAGACAAACCAATGTATGGGCAAGGAATGACAAATATATAGAACTATTTATATACAAATGGCCAAATACAGAACTTTAACAAAGGCAGAAATTAAAATATATATTGTTGTGTGTACTACATGCAGAACTATTAACCATGCTGTCATTCACATCATTTTGAGATTCTAGGGTAAGGTAGAATAAAACATCCCTGATTTTTCTTGCTCTAAGGTGCCAAGTCCCAGAGGTGATAGAGACATTACTTGGAAGGGTTAATGCCCATATTTATCATGACTTCCAATACACTGCATTCTCTCAGTTCCTTTTCACCTGCACATTTTCTGCATATTCTATGGTAGTGTTCACGAACCTTTCTTTTATGGTACAAAGAGTGCAAAATTTTATGTATTAGTAACATCCTTTAGGGTTATCATTCATGGTGTCTTCAGGTCAAATTAGGGGGATATACCCACCACTGGCTTTCTCTGAAAGCAAGCTGTCAATTGCATTTTGTTAGCTATGATTTATGGGCAAAACTAATATTAATTATCTCTCAAACATCCATAACTGTAATTTGTAGTAGTCTTGGACTGCCACCTAGAAGATAACAGCCTGTATTTGAAGTCATTTGGTCTCTCACCTTGAGAGCACATGCTGGTGTGTCACAGTAAGTCCTTATGGAAAATTGCTTAGATTGTTAATTTATTTATCCTGTTTTGTTGTTTATCAATATAGTTCTAAAACAGAGAACTAGTGCACCAGCAACAGCCTGTGTAATGGAAATCTGCACTTGTAGCAGCAAGCACCACATTCTTCAGTTTTGCAACTTTATGAACCATAACAGCTATTTTTGTTTTCAAGTAATAAAAAGGTTCACCATTTCCCATATTTGGTATTTTTCACAAAAAAAAAAAAAATCAGAAAGCTCTTCCACTGTTGTTAGATCCATGGTCTGCTTACTTACACAGAGAAAGCCAGTACACACATACAGAGCTTTGGGGTTACACAGACTGCTGCATGGCCAGGCTAAGAACAGTTCTGCAGAAGAGCTGGAGAGGGCAGACATTCTCTCATCATGAGCAACCCTAGAGTGAATCCAGGCAGAGAGGCAGGAGGAACACCAGGACACATTCAAGAAATCTAGCAAGTAAAAGGCACAGACTGAATAAACCGCAGCACCAACATGCATGTGGACTATACAGCTGCAGAAAAGATCACAAGAGATTATAAATGAAGGTGATTAAAGTCTCTAGTGTGTTTACTAGCAGGTAGTCATCACAGATACATAGGTACTGGCATCTGAGCACATACTAGGGCACATAAAAAGACTGACTTTCAGCAAAAATCCATCTTTAGTTGTGTATCAAGGGTTACAGGTCCCAGCAATGCCTACAACTGGTTTTCATTACTTTGTAAAAGAATGTTAGTCATCTGAAACTAAGTCACTCTGGGCATTAACAACTCATGACAAAGAGCAGACCTGAAATCAAGTGCTATGCACAAAACGGAGTGAAATAGTCTTGAAGTTACTCAGAAAAATTATGTAGTCATTCATCATAAAGCCATTTTGATTTACCCATTGCATATTTTCAGTATATGCACAGAATCTTTTTGATTCAGGAAAAAATGACAGTAGATTCCTATCTCTTTTTCTTTCATGCCTTTTATAACAACCACTAAAAGTATGTCATCATCAAATTCGTTAAGGATTTTACAGAACTATGTGCTCTAACCTAAAGAATCATCTTTTTATTATACTTGTTCCACTTTCAGTGGAGACTTGAAGAGTTTAGTGATAGTGTTTATTATTGAAGGACATCATATATAATCAACAAGCTGCACTGAAACTGCCCAAGTTGGCAGCTAAAACACTCTGACAGAAGAAAGTCCTCTGGGGGGAATAAAAAGTAACATAGACACCATGTACAGTCTCCAATTAAGGTCTTGCCTTTGTGTCTCTTTAGATATGATGTTTCAATCATCATCCCAGGGACCAAGAGAAGCAACAGTCATTGACCGTTATTCCCCAAATAAATTCACACTAGTACAATGTGATCAAGTATATAGAAAGAAAGAGGTTAAAGATAAAAAGCTGGAGAAAATATTTTTCCTTATTCAAGGCCCTTATTAATAGTAATAAGGAAATTTCCCTTCCTTCCTACCCCACCCCAATCAGGTATACACCTTGACCCAACAATTACTAGGAAGTAACATGCAGACCTAATTCCTCACTGAAGTGTTGATGATCAGAAAAAAAAATTGAGTAAGGCACAGCATGAGATCCAAGAAGAGGTTCAGCTGCTGATTAACAAACAGATGACACAACTCTAATCTTCGTTTACTACTTGTTTCTAAATTTTGCAAATGTGTTGATGGGAATGGGTGCAGTGAAAATCAACCTCTTCTTTTAAGTCCAATATTCTCAAATATGAAATTTATGAATGAGATCCTTTTACATTAAATATTTTGTGATATCCAAAGCCTACATATAATCCATTCTAGCAGAGCGATTAAAGAACAGGCTGTGTCAGCCTTTTAACATTTGGTACATGAGCATTACCTCATTCTAATGTTACTTTTCAAGACTTTTTCTTTCCCTTATATATAAAAAATTGGGTGCTCATGAAAAAAGTGGTCTGGACAAAGAAGTTAGTTTGAGAAGGAAACTCCAAAAACATAGCCTACGTTTTAGGGCTTTAACTTCCACATGGTGGGTGGGTTAAATATCTCATCTTTTGTAGTTTCTTCAAATTTTATAAGCCTATTAAGGTTTCAAAAGTAGTTTTCCTACTTTACTAAGGAAAAGAAATATTATTTAAGGGCATTCCCCCACTCCCAAGCAGGCCAATGCAGAGTCTATACTAGTTTTAAAACTAGAGCTTTCCAGTAAAACAAGGTAGGAAGTGATTAGTTTTGTCTATATAAATGCATTATTTCTGATCCGAATGTAGTCTGTCTTGCCACCTAATCAATCTAATCCAAGATGTTAGGGCATAGAACAATCTCATCACTGAAAACTTCTGCAGCTCTGTGGAAACATTGCCTCATTCACACTGCTGCAGAACTAACATCTGCCAACTTGAGATAATTTAGCAGTGAGAAAGAACATCTATTCTAGTTCCTTTAAGTTCTGTTACCCTACTTTTTTATTCATATTAGTTTCAGGTAATATAATTAACTCTTCAGTAGGATCTTTGCAAGTCATGCTTTGGTGAGCAGTCTCAGAAAGCTTCAGAAAAGTGTCAAGAAAGCCACTGAAACTAGACTTTCTTAAGATGCAGTAGATACACATAACAGCATTTAGTATGCCTGGGCAGGGCTTCAGAAGTAAATTGGAAGCATGGTTGATTTATAAATCAGAAACAACCAGCATACGTGAAATATGAATATTTTAGAGATATCTACATTACATTTGAGATAATCCTTAAACCTATACCTCCATAAAGAAATTCTCACCAGCTGGGATGCTTTTAAGAGTTTATCTATATATGAAAATAACCACATTGTCTAATCATGTTTTCTATCTGTGTAAATGAACTCCATCTTTATCTTCTGTGAAGTTTTGGGACTGCTGAGATGCAAGCTTACATCTGAAAAATAATACTCTGTTCTGAACCATCTGAACTGTGTGGTCACAGTCCTGTATTCATAGCAAGAGAACATGAGTGGTCACTGTTATTTGATTTCAAGATCCTCCTTTGGTCAGCACAACTTCCTCAAAAAATTTCCTATTTTCATCCCCATCATCTCACAATTTGCAAGTAACACAGAGTGAAGGCAGATTTCTAATTAGATTCCATGAGTAATTTTTTCGTGTTTTAAAGGCTAAGTTCGGATTCTGCCTAGGGGGAGGGAAACAGAAGAGAAACAGTGCAGGAAATGGCACCGTTTCCTCTGACCCCTGCTCCCCCAGCTCCCTCCCCATATCCCTCCCTGCATGCCCGGAGCTTGGCTCCCCAGTGCCATGCCAGCCCCAGACTGGCAAAAGAGGGTGGGGGGGGGAAAAATGACCCTTGGAGACTGAGCAGTGAGCGGGGCTGGGGTGGGGTGATGGCCCGGGGAGGCAGTTAGAGTCGTTGGGGGGGTGACTGGTGGGCAGTTGTGGGCATCCCCAGGCGAGCGGCTGGTCAAGGGCAAGGTGTGCACGTGAGTGTGGGGCTGAGGGGTGCCCATCTGCTCCCGGGTGGGCTCCTCTGCTCCTGGGTGGGCCCTTCTGCTCCCGGGTGGGTCCCCACCCCAGGGGTGAGCAGGCACCCAAGCCTCTGTGTGACAGTGTGCTTGTTCGTAGAGGGTGTGTGCCAAGCCTCCGGTCGCACAAGCATCTGAGCGTCCTGGCTATGGGAACCTGGGTAACTTGCTGCCCCTGAGCAGGCGCGTGTCCGCGCCTTTGTTCTCTTATCCATGCTTCTGGGTATGTGTGTGTGCGTGCAGAAAGGGGGCTCAGGCACGGGAGCGCGTGCGTGCGTGCGTGTGTGCCCACCCAGGCGTGCTCAGGGAGAGGGCCTGCGCAGATGAGTGTGCACCCGTGGCACGGAGGTGTGTGCCTGCACACTCGGGTGCCTGTAGAATGACGCGAGTACTTGTGGAAGCATGCAGGCACGCGTGTGTGTGCAAGCTGAAATTTGGTGTACCTCACTGAGTGTTTTCCAGCCATGATTTTTTGTATTTTATCCAGTTTCATAGAATTCAAGGGTAGGGAGCAGATGGTCCATCAGAGTGCTACCTAGGCACATGCAGGGACCCACTGTCATACCCAAGTGCTTATACACAAGGAACTACGTGTCTGTATGCATGTACATACACACAGGTGCATGTCAAAATCTCACAAGCACTTGAATATTTTCATGTATATATGTGTATGAAGGTTTGTGCTAGGATATTGAATAAGTCTGAAAACAATGTGCATATTTGAATGTCAGTTTGACAATGTATGTGAGTGCAAGCCCTTGTCTATTTTTATATGTGAATAGTCTGGGGAAGCAGTTTTGGTATTAAAGTATGTGGTAAGAAGCGTAGCATTTGCACATACTTGACAAAGTGTGGACAGCAAAATGCCTTGTGTCAAGGTTAGAGAAGCATGTTGCTTGTATTTTAGATAATAAAGAAAATGTGCTTCTCTGTTCATGCTTTATCAGTATAATACTGACTGCATTACTGAGAGAATGTGCTATGCGAAAATTTTATTAAAAAGTGTAGATGTCACATGTATCTTCACATCTGTCTAATTCAGCTCTATGCCAGATTAGCATGTATATTTGTATATTTGCACACAGTAATGTGTTCTGCAGTGCTTTCATTTGCCATTTGAGAATGTATGATTGCACGTTTTGAATTGGGGAGCATGAGTGGGCCAGTTGGGAAGTATAGTCCATTGTCATGTATGTGGTATACATTTTGTAGTTCTAGTTTTGCAATGCATTAATTGTTATTGCTCAGTGACAGTAGGTAACAGTGAAAGACATGCTCTTTTGCCTGAGATTTCCCACTAAAGTGGCATATTTTCATCTGTCAGTTTCCTATAGTTTCTACAGTCAGCATCATATCCTCAGAGTCTTTAAAGGACTGAAATTAATGCCATAATAATTATTGTCTTGCTACCTGGTTTAAATCATTTGAAGAAAACCTGAATTTAAAATTTTGTTCCTTTATAATATTTTTAGATGAAATGTGAAACCAGCATCAGGGCACGAGTTCTCACATAGGCCACTATGCCTCAATTTGTGATCTGAAGGGAGCAGCTCCAGGGGGAATGCCAGAATAGTTCAAACTCTGCAAATATTTGCTGGTCAACTTGTCAGATATCTGAACCAGGGGAGGTCACATTCATGGTGGCACTTGCATCTTCCCCAGGACAAAGACTACCATCTTAACCAAAAGCTTTAGAAATCTTCACTCAAGCTGCTGATGCAGTGATAGCATTTATTGTTCAGTCAAGCTCCATTTGGAAGATAAAGTCAGACTTCATCCCCATGTGTAACTAACTTAACTGAGATAGTTTTCCTACCTAGTTCATAGTTAACTGTCAATTTTTTTTTTAAAAAAAGAATATTTTTTGATTAATTACATAATAATGAATGCATCAGGCTTCAGATTAGTTACGAAACACATGTAAGTCATTGTTTTTCATGTATCCCAGAAGATTTGAAGCCTGATTTGATGTCATTAGAGTTGAAGATTTTTAATCAATATTTTTCTGAAATGGTCCACTGTTACAGCAGCTGTCATCCCATACAAGGTCCCTGTGGCCATTCTGAACAGAGTAATTATAAGCTTGAAAAATTGTTGAGGCCAAAAAATTTTGAAGACCCTAACAGATTAAGAAACTAAATTTTATTCTGTTTCCTGTGCCACGTGGATTTTGCAAATAAGTTGTATATTGCTCCACAGTATTCTAACATGGGGTGTTAACTGCTATTGTTGTAGGAGCTTCATCAAGTTAACATTTATGGGAATTAGAAGGCAGTGTCATGCTGAAAACTGTATAAATCAGTTCTGCATGTCACATGTTCTTTTAAAAAACTATTAAATGTGCTTCAGATTTTGATATGTTTCCTATAATCACAGGGAAATGGCAGTCAAGAAGAAAGAAATCCAGCTCCAGGTATAAATTCTAAGTACTTGAACAATTCTAGAGATGAACAGATTTTTTTTCTGCCTTTCTAAGATGTTAAAATGTCAATTCATTTTATTTCAGGCTATAATAACCAATCAAAACCAGTGGGATGAAATGTTGCTGACAAAAGGTGTAGTAGGTACTGTTACTATTTTTTGTTTATTCTCTCATGAAGACATGTACAGTTTTTCATACTCATATACCATATCATCTTAATAGATACTATCATAAATCTAGAAGACTAGTGTTGTATTATCTTTTAAAGAAAGGTTATATTAATGCATTTATAAATGTATACATTGTGTTTATGAATAGAAACTGTCTTTTATGATAAATAAATACTTGTCACAAATCATATTATCCATTATTTTATCCACTGTTATACACCGATGTTTAGAAAATACTTTTCCAATATGATATTCTGTATAGTAGGGGGTTGGACACTTCTGTGGTAGTTTTTCCCTAAAATGTTGTACAGACTCTATTAATACTGTACAGTTGTACTTAACAGTTAATCAGTCAGCATTCCTGAGAGTTCATGTTCTATGATGTGTATTATCCTCCAGTTTTCAGTTCGCTAAGTCCAATAACAATGTCTCCTAGGTCTCTTAGGAACTGTATTTCCGTAGAAGGAACAGATTTGTAATAGGATCATATCTATAAAGGAGTAGCAATGGGAAAGAAATGATCTTCATGGGCTCAGGGAGGTAAAAGTCTTGTAGAATAAAGATCTGGATAAGAATGAAAACCAACAGTGAGTAAAGAAAAAGAACAATTAAAAGGAAAATATATATGAAAGAAATATAGCTGTTTGGATTATTCATCTCAAATAGTATTGTGAAGTAGCTCGTTGATATCAAAAGTCATTGAAATAAAAGATGAAACTGTGATGTGTCCACTGAATACATTGATGTATTCATTGACAAGAAGACTGAAAGATGAACGTGAACACCTTCCCAGTACTGTTCCAGCACATAAATATGTCTCATTTCATAAGTTCCACAAGTCAGCTGTTTGTAATTCCTAACTATTACATTTTAGTAATAGATGTGTATCAAGCTTGGTGTGGTCCTTGCAAAGCTGTGGTGAATTTATTCAGAGAACTGAAGAATGAGTTTGCTGAAGATGATGTGTTGCATTTTGCAGTGGTAAGGATGTAAATTCTGTATGGAACTTTATTTAAAATTTACTTTAAATATATCTTTTTATCTGTCTGCATATAAAGAGCTTTCATTTTACTGTCCTTACACTGAGTCATCATAGTTTTGGCCTGGTTGCCTCTTCTTCTGCATATCTCCTCATAAGACTTTGTTCAGAAGTAGATGAGAAATTATAATAAATATGGAAGGAGCTATAACAGAAAGAGAGCTGATATTCCACAACTTTTATTTTCCTTGATGGGATTGCAGAAACATTCAAAAGCCAGACTATACAATTTTTAGTCTAAGTCTCTACATTATAGATTATCACATTTAAAATACTTACGTCCCTGAAAAATGTTGTTATACCTTTTCCAAATATTCCCTTGTATTTAATTTTTAAAGGAACAAAAAGGGGGAATTGAAGAATAAATTGTCATAAAACTGTACTAGTAAACCTATTCCTCTACATCATAAAATAGAAGGTATATATCATATTTAAAGTAGATAATTTGTTTCACAGATTCAATTCCTCCTAGATATTGACCAAGCTCATACTTTTTCATGTTACTGGAAGCTTTCAGTTGTCTGATCAGAGATCTTATACACAAAAAAGCAGGCTGTTATGTTCAGAGGTAATCTCAAGTGCTTTCATACAGTTGACCACGTCACAAAGAACTTAATACAGTGGATAATCTCTTCCATCAAGACTGCATGGGCTAATTCCTCATTTATATGTGTTATTATAAACCACGTGGTAAAACAATATTAGGATAAGGTATTTTTTCGTGATTAGCTGCTGCAATGCAAAGGGAGACCAATTCCATATTACCAAACCAGCTCTTTCTTCATCATCAGCAGGTGCCGTAAGGAATGCTAGCTGTATTTAAGACTGCAGTTTGAGTGTGTAACAACGAAGTATATAAGACTGTAGTTTTCTTGCAGGCAAAAAGTTTTGTATATATGCATACACATATATGTATTTATATACACATGAGTATACACACATAAGCAAATAATCTTTTTCATCCGACTTCAGGCAGAGGCTGACAGCATTCCAACTCTGCAACCATTTAGGAATAAATGTGAACCTGTGTTTCTTTTTTGTGTTGTAAGTACATCACATCAGTTTCTTTTAATATGTTGCCTACTTTTGCCTTAATTTTTCCGTAGATTAAAAAGAAATGTGAAACTGTATAAATCATAACTTTATGTTTTACAGTATGTAGAATCATCTCATCAGATGATGTTTACTTGAGGCTACTTCCAAAGTCTAAATCTGTGGTTCTCAAGCACATTTTTCTTGTGGCTGCTGCACATACAGCCACAGAAAGCTTGTGGTAGCCACAGTTTTGGTAGCTACTTAGTGAGAAATTTATGTAAGTTTTCCAGGGTTGCTTCACATAAAGTGCCTACATGTGGCTACACTGAAATGATTGTTTCATGCACACTTACTTGCTGGAAAGAAGAGTTTATATTTCCTGCCACCTTAAGATTTTTAAGACAAAAAAATAATACTGTGTTTTTCACACTTGAGCAATTATAACAGTTAATCATACACTACTTAACTCTCACTGATGGATACAGAAAGACTGTTCTCCTAGGACTCCGCTGTACAACACTGCTCGCATAGGAGACAGTGGGTTTTTGGCTTGAGGGTGGTAGGATTCTAACTCCTGCAACCAGGAGCTAAGAACAACTACACTTTCAGGACACTTTCAGGTTTGAATATGAATACTGCCCAATAAAGTTAACAGTATTTTGATCACTAGTAGTTAGCTTCACTATGGTGATCCTGAATGTGGTGGAGCACACACTGAAACATAATGCAAATAAAAAGATAGAAAACTCCATGTTATAGAATTTAAGAGCTAGTAAATTCCATATTTGCATTTACTTCTCTTTTACAGAATGGCAAAATTATTGCAATAGTGAGAGGTGTAAACGGTCCTCTTATAAGTAAGAAAGTAACAGAGCTAGTGCAAGAAGAGAGGGAAATTGCATCTGGAAAGAAGGAACGCACAGAGGTACTCACAAAACAGATACTTAAATATAAATGAGTGTTACACTTATGTTTTCTCTCAATGCCTGTGATAGTGGTTTTGGTAATTTTTTTTTTTTTTTGTATTCTTTTCTTAGCAGCAAAGTAGCATATGTGAGGGTTTGGGGTTTTTTAGAAATTTCCATCAAATGATACTTTATAAAAACTTAAGACATTTACAGATTAGCCTATTAATGCAGGAAATGGAGGCATGGACAAAATATCACTAGCACATAAAGGCTTTAGTGATCTACCTTCTTTCAGGATTGAGTGTTTTTCATATATAACTTTGTAACAGTAAATCATATGAGACAAATAAAGACATGGGAAATAGTCATGTCTCATTGCTTGTTTTGAGTGAAAATGGAGATCAAAGAACTCCGCTTACAGTAAAAGGAAACTTTTAACAAATTGTAGCTCAGTTAAGGAAAATCAGGCTAACACAAGGTCTTTCTTAGAACTGCTTGTTTTCCAGGGTAGCAAATATGTTCTTACATTAAGATAAGAGTGTTGTAAAGATCTGACAACTGTGTTTGGTGACTTCCACTTCACACTGGTTATATACTTTTAATCTATTTGCAATTACCTTAGGTAGATGAACTTGTTTTCCTAGAAGAGAAATCATCAGAAGAGACTGTTGAGGAGACTGTACCTAAGGGTAAATATATTTGATTTATTTTAGATGTGTTACCAGAGAGAAAAGGAAGAGATATCTTTTTAGTTATTTGATTAAGAATTGGGTATGTCCAGCACTAACAGACCTCCCTTTGATTAAGTTGATAATATGAGAGGCTATGATTGATGATATCAGACTGAGGGGGAGCTTTCTTCTATAAGGAATTAAGCTATCAGGCTTTCATAATTAGTATTTTCACCCCGCCTTTGGGAACCTTCAGACTTCACGTCCCTGGCGCATAGCAGCAATGTGCCAGGGAGTTTTCCTGTGTAAAACTAGTGCCTAAAAGTCACTGCCACACAGACTCTGTGTCAGCTATGCACTTTTGTTGAGATGGTGTTTGTTAACCCTTGGATGTTCTACCAGACTATGAAGATAGAGTCAACCTGAGAGGACTGGAAGAGTTAATCTGTGAAGAATGGCATTGTATCTCAGAATATTTTTAATTAACTCTTTCACCAGATTAGATGTAAGAGCTAAAGAACAGACTTACACAGAGCATAAATCCATGATAAGGTTCCAAAAGAACTGAAAAATAAGCACCATCTTGTTTATGAGTCTCATGTCTGATTTATCTTAGGCTTATCATGAGCTGGGACCTACATCTTTTCTATTCTTATTGTTATCTGTAGCTACTCAAGCTTCCTACTGCTTCATATCTGCACAGAATGCCATTTGGCAACACTAAGGTGGAATAAACTCCTTCATCCTCTCCTCCTTGATCTTGCCTTTTTTTTTCCTGTGAGAAGGCATGATATCACAGTCACGGAATAAGTTGTGTTTCTTCTCTGTCCTCTTCATGCTTTCTTTATTGTATTGTTCAAGTGACATATTCCTGACCTTCGCTTTAGCCTATTTTTTTTTTCTCATAAACTCTCCGAGACCTAGTAGTACACTATTACAAATCATTTAGCAATTATGTGCAGACTTCATACTAATCCACAGAACCTATATGTGTGACAAAACCAGAGAACTGAGTTTTCTGCTTGGGTTCAACTTCAGGTTAGTGCATCCTTCAGATGCCATAATACACTAAAGTTTTGCGGTAACATTTTCATTACCACATGCAGGTGACTATGAGTGTTTTCTAGTGTTGGAAACAAGTAGTAGCCTGATGTTTCTGTTAGATCTATCATCAAATTCTTCTACAGTGTTTGGGATCTGATTGAATTACATTATAATTTTTAAACATAAACCTCAGATTCTGCAGAGACAATGTAGTTTTTATTCTCTTCTGATCACTTTCTGTCATTTTGCAGGGATCTGTACACTGTGGATGTTGTAACAGTATGCCTACAACCAGGAACACTTATTGTTTTAACAATTAGATTGTGTTAGCAAGCATGTGTTACTTCAAAAGTTATTTATTGCAAATTACTTCAGCATCCACAATGCTAAGGAAACAAACATCTACTATGACAAGAAATGTATATTTTACTGGAAAACTCCAATATTCATACATAGTTTCACTTTGTGAATTTTCCTTAGTAATATTCATGCCTTTCACATTTCTAGTCTTGTACATACAAGCTCCCTAGACAAAGCATCCATCTTAAACTGAAGTTTTTCCACCACACTTAGCTGCATGTGAACCATTTCTCCACCATATTACCAAAACACCAGTGGTTCATCAGGAATGTAGATTCCAGGGATGTCTGAGGACAGTCCTGCACTCCAAGGCATACTTTAAGTGATGGAGTCACTTATTTTTTGGAACCACTATTTGGTCATCTCAATATTAAAGTGGAGAATTATTTAGAGAAACTAACTTGTAAGTAATGGAATATTTAGTTGTGTATTTCGATAAATGTGTTCATTGACATATGATTTTTTCCCTTTTCCAGAAGTAGTCAGATATTCTGTTGGAATTATAAAACCTAATGATGTCTTAGAGGGACGCGTAGAAGAAATTAAACAAAAGGTAGACAGAATTTGGAAAGCTTCATTTATCCTATTTAGTTAAGAGGCACAGTAGAAAGATGTAAGATTAAGTAGATCTTAATTTATATTCATGCTTTAGAACAAGATTTGTTAGTGATTCTCTGATAAGGATGATACAGGCAAGATAATTTTGACCTGAAATAATTTGGTATTCAGACTGATACTATTGCTTTAATATTTTATGTCAGTAGATGAGGTATGATATTGATTCCTACTATGATGATTAACGACACATGAAATCTCCAAAGAGAAAAGTATCTTTTTTACCTCATATTGCAATAGAAATGAGAGCTAGAGATTGTGGTGATGAAATTAATTCTTCTCACAGCATCTTAAAGAATTGTAGGCACTCATGAATCAACTAACCAGTTCCTTATGGAAGAGGGTGTGTGCACAGACATATATGACTATATCTGTGTGTAGCGGGTGAGGCTAACTTATGTGCACCAGTAATTGTACACTAATATTTGTCAGCAGTGAAATATTTGTTCCTGCAGTGAAGAATATGATTCCGTCAAGTACACAAGGGTGCATGCAAGGATCCAGTATTTGTTTAAGCCATCACACATCCAGTGAAAGAAAAATTCTTTTGCCTTCCAGAATATGATACTTTAGTAACGGTCATTTCAGTTACAGGAATTTCTCACTGTTTCTGTTACAAAAATTGCCTCGTAACAGTATATATCTAGATAAAATTATGCTAATCTTAAAAAGTGTCATGACAGGGCCGGTAACCTTTGCAGGAAGGAAAAACAGAGCATTGTATAGGTTGTTTTTGCAATTACTTTACCTTGGCCAGAATGTCAGGGAGCTCAGTAAAGGCAAAAAAAAGCAGGTAGTGACTGAAAGCAATTTAGCTGGAGCTGAGCAGCTGCTAGTCGGCTCTGCCTTTGCGCTCCTTGCGAGGTGTGCACCATTACTGTTCCCACACTCAGCCCTGGCAAGGCAGTCTGGAAACACTCAGCAGCATCATAGGGGCTTTTAAAGAGCACAGTGCTGGTAAGCAGATTGATATTGCCCTATGATCACTACTGGGGCTGGGTAGTGACTTTTTTTTTTAAATATCAATATATGGTATACACCTCATACAAGTGGACTATGAATTTTGATGTAGGTCATGTAAGTGTGTATCTCTTATACACACTTAAATTTAATGTAGTAATGTAACTTAAAATAGATAATCATAAAATATAAATTTTTTTGTTTATTTGCTGTTTCTAAAGCCAAGTAGTTTAGCCTAATACAACAACCGTTGACAAGTACACATTTATATGACTACTATGATTATAATATGGTTTATAATAACATTTTTAGAAGTGGTTTCATGTTAATCACTTACAGTGGTTGAAATGAGTTTATTCAATGTTAAATAAAAGGAATTATTAACTACTGAATGAATACATATATTGAACTGCACTATATTTTTCACAAACATTAACTTAGTGGGCATTGTAATCCTGAATTTAGTGAAGGGCTTTGAAAAATTGCAGCTTCAGTTTAGGCAAATGTAAAAGTTATATTTAGAATATTTAAGAGAATTTTGAACTTAAGATAGCTTCCAAAATCAATCAATCTTTAGATTTACAATAACATATGATTTTCTATGTATCTATTTTCAAATGCCACTGAGTAGTAACTGACTAATTGCAGATTAGAGATGCAGGATTTATCATTGAAGCAGCAGAGGAGAAAATGCTAACTGAAGAGCAAATCAGAGTGTTCTATGCCCGGAATAAAGAACAGGTAAAAATAAAAAAAATGAAAAACCTAAACAAAAGTAACAGATAAAACATATAGTTGTAGTTATAAGTGTTTGCAAATCTCTGTCTTGTAAATTTTTATTATGTTGAAGAATGGATTTAACATAGATGTACTGCATAGAAAAAAGGAGATATTGTCTCTGTTTTTTTACCAACTCATATTAATATGTCTTGGTAGCACTCTAATATTCCAACTAAATTAAAATGAACTCTAATTAAATACCAAAGGTTTTGTATTTGTTTTTGTTATTAGAATGTGTATGATCCTTAATCATGGCCCTAAATATAGGTTGCTAGGTGCTGAAATGTAGCACAAACCCAAAATCCAGTGTCACTTACATGACAGCGTGTACCTATTTGACACATAGTCTTCTAGCCAGAAAATAAGTGATAGTATATATTATGGTTTTACTTCTTTACAGTTTTTATCACAGGGTAGTACTGGAAATAAACAGGTAAACAGGCAGAAAGAGAAAGCATTTCCACTGAAGTTTACTATTCTGGCCCCTATCCTATATTAGGGAACAACAAATAGCTAAAGATGGACAGGAATTTCAAGAAAACAATGGAATTCTGCTGGTCGCCACTAAATGGCAGTGGTCTAGCAAACTAGCACCTGGATATTGTCAAGTGCTTTGGCAGTACAATAGCTAAAGCTAACTGTACAGAATGATCTAAATCACAAAAATCAAGCTGATTAGCAAATATTTACGCCTTATCCTACATAAGATCTGCATAAGATAGACTGAGTCTGTAATTATATGCAGACAACTGGTTTGTTTGATATTATTAGAGGCACCAATGGAAGGGATCAATGAAAAGTTTGACGTAATCAGAAGAAGCTGGGAAAGCGTTCCTGCAGCATTGCAAATGTCAAATGAGAGTGAGACAAGATGGTTCCTGCTAAAGCCAGAGTGAAAAAAGAAATCTGATAGTCATCACCAGATGGCTGCACTATGGTTTAGAAAGAAAGTAACAGGGAGAGCTTGTAAAGAATCATGAAGAGCTTGGTTTTGGCAAAGCTAGGGTTCTAGTTTAGACAGAGACAGTTCTGAAATAGAGGTAAAAAGAAGTCATCTTCATGGGAACAGCAGCCAAATTTGAGATTACTTAGGTGTAGAGGGAGATGTCAGAAGAACAAAGACAGAGAAAAAGCATGCAATGTTTGATATATGACAGCACTACTACACCACAGCAGATCCTAGCCAAAATTAGGACAGGGAGAATAAAAAAACTACTATGAACTATCAGAAGTGGTCCACAGGGTCCTATGCATATTGAGAAGCAAATTATTTGTGATTTTTTAAGTGTAATGTTAAGCTGAAACATAATTATTTTAAAGTGACAATATAGAATATAGATTCTGTTGTGCTCAGTGGGCAAAATTATTCCTGATTTAATACTCTGAAAGCTTGCTGAAGGCCCAAAAGCTGCCTATTATAACAGAATGGTAACTCAAGGCAATAGACCTTCAGATATAACTAGCAGTATATTTTGTTTCTTTTTAATGATGAAGCTGGGTAATCCAGGACAGCCAAATCTAATAGCCACATCTATTTCTTGTAATGTGAGCAAGTGTACTTTTGAAGCCACAACAGTATAAATACTCCTTTTATGCATCATACTAAATGTTTTTATACTTGTATTCGTTCTCTCTTTTGAGTTTGTTCATCTTGTGAAATGGGTTAAGTGTATGCAATAGATATGAAGATAATTGAAAGAGAAGAGCATTGAATTGAAAGCATACATATGAATATTTCATCCTTGTATTATTAAAGGAAAAATGTATTATATACAATCAGATAAGAGTGACTGGTAAAGAAAAGATTTATTGAAATATTTAAAAGCAGCGAAGATAGTTGAGGTAATAATATTGAAGAAAAAGGTGACAGTCAAGGAAAAAATATTAAAAAGCCACAACAGCTTCAAAGTTATTTTCTGATGGAAATGTACATTTATAGAATTGAAGGTTGAAACTGAAGGACTGAAAAGAACATAGCAAAGAGAATTAAGGAAAAGCCTACAAATGCCTTGCAAATATATCAGTGTTCTGTATTTACAGCCAGCTACATGGTTTTTAGTTTCAAAAATTATGCATGGAACTGTATTGCAGTTTGTTATGTTGTACTGTATGTGCTACTGCAAGCATAGAATCTGATTACATTAAGTTTCTAGATCATTT
Organism: Tyto alba; assembly: GCF_018691265.1. Lineage (NCBI taxonomy): Eukaryota > Metazoa > Chordata > Aves > Strigiformes > Tytonidae > Tyto > Tyto alba. The sequence continues at coordinate 10,229,591 of NW_024881322.1, forward strand.
TCTTCACTGTTATCATTTGCGTTTTAACCTGGAAGAACATGTGGTACTTGCTTAATGTAGTTTTATTACTTCCTTTATCTCAATTAATTTTGTTTTAGACATTTTACAATGTTATCTCAAATGACTGATCAAAAAACTTCTCAAACAATTTGACATGGTTTTGAGTAATGTATGTAAATGCCATTTTAGAACAGGAATTATGAATTACTTTGGAATGGATGGTCATCTCATTTCTGATGATAAACTTGGACTTCCTGCAATTCATAGGGGGAAAATTATGTTTTTTAGCCTGACTTTGACGATTTTGTTCAATTCATGATGAGTGGACCATGCCACGTTTTGGTAATCGTTAAAAAAGAAGCAACTGATGCTATTCCTCACTGGAAAGAACTATGTGAGTCGAGTGAGAGTCTGCCTGATGAGCCTGAGGCTGAGAAGCCGGACAGGTAACTACCAGTGAAAACGTGTGTACGTGGTTCAGTTACAGCATTCAGAGCACACCATAAAGCAAGGCACGTTCTTACAGACGCACACATGCCTGTGTGCACAGGGTCCAGGGAGCGGGCAGAGCTTTTCACCTGGTCCTTCACAGAGACGCAACCACAGCTCCTGCGGGAACATAGAAACTCCATCCTTCCTAGGTAAAGATGACAAGCAAAGGGCACCGGTTGGTTGCTGTTTCTGAATTAGCCTTGAACGGGTTGTCAGACCAACAGGAACAGTGCTACACGCCAAAGCTGATCTAGGCCATCCAATTTCACTTCATACTAGTTCACCCAGACGAAGTGACTGCTAGCACTGCCCGCTGAGGGCTGCACTCCTGCCCGTGTTTACTCCTACATATGCTGGGGAGCTGTAGATGTGGCCCAAGGGAGACAAGGGGACACCTGAAGCATGCTGTTCTCCCTGGGACCACTCTGTAAAAGCCAGCAAACAAGTGGGAGGGGTTTGGGGTTTGTTTCCTCCCTCTCCCCCACCTCACAAGTTGGATGAAAACATGATAAGGATTAGCTGTTCGCAGCCATGGTATCTCAAAACGTCTGATTTTCTCCTACCTGTAGAGAATTTTAAAGATGATGATAGTTGTATACACAGCATCAGACAATAGAGAGAATGTACACAAAAATTCAATGATTGGATCAAGTTTTATATTTAGACAAGAGATTTACTTAAAGCAACATGAATATAAATACTTTGTTCTAAAAAAATACCTTGTCGTAATAATTGATATTTTTATTTTGATGCCTGCTGCATTCCTTCCTTCATTCATTTAGTACAACTGGGGAATATTGCATTTTCTGTAAGTGGCCAAGTGTGACTGTATTTACATAGCTAAATAAACCCTAGAAATACAGGCAAATAACAATGAGACATACATCTGCTAAAGACAATTCTGTAGTGTTATTGTTTTTATGATCATGCTGTACATTAATTAAGCACAGTCCTTTTACTGATCATTCATTATACCCTATACACTTGACAGTAGCAATTCAGTCTAGTGAAACAGAGAAAGACTTCTGAATAAGCTAGAGGGGAATTAGAAAAGCTGAATGGCTGAGATTTCCTTTCATAGCACATGACAAGGCATTTTTTGAGAAGATTAATAATTCTCTTCTCAGAAACATTACTTTAGTCATGAATCTGAATTCAACAAAATCTTAATTTGGCATTGTATTCTCATGGTTCACTAACCTTTAAGAAAGTACATCTTCAAGAAGTCAACTGTTAACACAATGCATGCAGTGAAGTAAATACTGTATTACTTTTGTCTCATTAGTTCAGAAGAAACTGTGGAAACTGAGAGTATATTAAATGTATGTGACGTGCAAGACAGTGTAGAAGATGCCAGCAGACAACTTGCCTTCTTTTTCCCAAATTTTGATATAAAGAAGACAGACCAAAAAGTTGAAAAGACTTTGGCCTTAATTAGACCTTCTCTCTTAAAGGAAAGACGACGTAAGTGTTAATAGCTACATTTTCTATCTAGGGCAGATGAAAAGTTTCCTATTTGAATTGTTAAAATTATAACTCTATTAATGAAATGTTCACAGGTTATATTTTCTCCCTAGCATTAAGTTGACAGTAATCTTTGTCAAAGTTACATGGTTAATGCTTTTGCTATACTGAGAATGTAAATGTCAATGCTATTTTGAACCTTTGGTTGATTTCTCAAGAACATCTTTAGATCGTGTATTTGGATGGAATGTTTCTAGAAGAACTCTTAGAGAAGCTAGCATTTTCAAAGTATAGTATAGGATATCACGCTTCCCACTATAATAAGGTAGCTGATATTATCCTTGAATGGCAGGTCCAAGGTAGATCAATGGTAAGGTGAAAAAGATCTGACCCAGGATGTTCTATGCCACATAAAGCAGTTCTGCACAAGGACAGGTCGATACAGAAAACATTTTTACAGATTCAGTCAAAAAATCTATCCCCTTTATCATGAAGCTCCATCCAAACATGCTACTCTTCTTCTCAGGCATATATTTGCATTTCTTCCTAGATTCTAGATAGCATTTTTATTTCTAACTTGGGAATCTCTGCACTTGAAATAAATTATACACAGAGATCTGACTGACTACAGTTTTGACCTCTCCTTGTGTATTTATTTGCATGATTATTACCTAGTGTGTGGCTTAGAACAGCAGTTCTGCAGTCCATGTGTAAGTAACTTGTGCCACTTACTGCTTACATACATATGTGGTCTTGTAAGACTTAGCTGAATTAATACCTGCATATTCAAAATCCTTAGGCCTTCTTCTGGTGATAGTAACACACTTCATATTTCTCAGTCAGGAATTCTTACTAATGTTTCTGAAGTGACAGAAAACCTTAAGATTTCCAAGCATCCAGGCAACTGTTGAAACCCTCTAGCAGTTGCTTAAATTAGTTTTCCGTTCTTCAGTTAGGAAATTAATTCACCTGTAAAAGTTTAACATTATGATTGGAAAGTCCATGTTATTTCCTCACAAATATGCAAATTAATGAATGGATGGCAATTTAGCATTGTTTCAATATATTAAACAGATTCTATCATTCAAAGAATAAAGGATGATGGCTTCAAAATAGCAATGCAGAAAGAAATAATCCTATCTGAAGAACAAACACGTGAATTTTACAAAGAGCATGAAAATCAAGACTACTTCCCAGTGCTTCTAGAGCAAATGACCAGGTACGTTGAATGAAAAATGGGAATGTGGATCTATAAATAAGACTGAAATTTTCACAGTGAATAATTAGACTGAGTAAAATACATGGCTACAAGATACCCATGTTTCTGAGAGCTTAGTAAAACTCAAAACAGGATCAGACAACTGCCAATAATGACATAATTCACAAGTATATCAGATTTTTTTTTTTTTTTTTTTTTTAATTACTAGCTACTTCGTATCTCTGTACATATGATGTCAAAGTCAGCGGCCAATTCCATTGATTTGGGTGAAACCAGTTGAGCTCTGCTCTGGAAGGTTGCATTTAGATTGTCTGTAGGAGAGCTCTGAAATCTTTATACAGGTGGTGTGCTGGATTTCTTGGGGAGGAAACATAATTCCTGTTTGGATATTGACTTCGTATGAAGTTGGGATGTGGCTGGGACAAAAGTTTAGGAGCTGATCAACATTTTTATGTCTAAGAATAAAGACATAGCCCAACTCTATAACATTCTTGCTCTCATGTTAACATTCAGTAACTCTGAAATTTAACTTCATGTTTAAGCCCCATAAGGTTTTATCAGACTGTAGCTGTTTAAACAGAGATCGCTTTTAAAATCCTCCAGTACTAGGGATTCTATTCTAGCCTGGACTATATATAATCAAATTACTTTTACAAATTACAGAGAGTTTATTATTTTTCTTTTTCCCATTTTACAGTGGTCCAACTCTTGTACTTGCTCTAACACGAGAAAATGCTGTATCACACTGGAGAGATTTATTAGGCCCAAAGGTTGTTGAAGAGGCTAAGAAGGAAAATCCAAACAGGTAATACAGTAATAAACCATCATCCACAGCTTCCAATTTACTTTCACATTCCTCATCTCAATGGATACTACATTCCAACTGGTGTAACTATAGTGCCATCATCTGGAAACTGATATATATTTCTGCAGTTTTTTAAGCTTGGAAGTGTTGTATTACACATAGAAACCATAGCATTTTTTGAGAAATAATGTCAGCTAGACATAATGAAAAGCTGAGTTTAAGAAAGGTTATTGAATTGAAAGGACATCTCTTGAGTCGGAGAAAAAATAGTGCTAATATCTCATTCCTTCTTTTTTTTTTTTTTGAAATAGCATTATTTCTTATAACAGATGCTTATTTTCTCAGCTTAATGAAAAGTTTGCATCAGTAGAATATTTTATTTGTGACTAAGTTTCTCCTACACATTTCATAAATTAACATTTTAGATTTACTTGCTTATTTTACTGTTCTAAGAAACTGTTGTGGTATCATCTTACCTGTTGTCGACAGAAGTGTTGTTTCATTAAGAAAGAACTGGTATTATCTTGGAAATATAACAAGATGAAAGTTGTGAGGGAAGGTGTTCATATTTCAGGTGGTTAATTAAAAAGTTGATTTCTTTTTGTAAACAATGAAGGCTTCCTAGTTCTACAGAGAGACCATCAAACACTTAAGTCACTAAATCAACAATAATTTATATTCACTGGGTTAAGGCTAGTAATAGTTAAATCTCCAAATGGCTATTCCTTTAAGTAACTTCACTCTTTTAATGACTCTTAGTTTACGTGCAAAGTATGCAGTTGACAACGTATCTATTAGTCAGCTGCATGGCAGTTCTACACCTGATGATGCTGAGAAGGAATTACAGTTCTTCTTCCCTCAGGAGCACACTTTGGCATTAATCAAACCTGATGCTGCTAAGAAGCATAAAGGTAAGTGATCTAGAAAGTATGGGCTATGTCTACTGATGTAATCTCTAGAAAATATTAACCATGTACACTGCAGTAAATCATGTCAGATGCATTCTTTTTATTGTCCAAAATATTTTTTTCATTCAGAGAAGTACAGGGCTTGTATAATTCATATTGAGGTCTCAAATGTGATTTTTCCTTTGCTTAAGCTGCCTGTAGCTCTTTTTTCACAAGAATGGTGGTGAATTGAAGTGAGACAGTCCTTAGCTAAGTTAAGCCGTTTGAAAGCCAGGCACTTGGGCAAACTAGCTGCCCATCATCCTTCTAAGTCAAAGGAGAGAGAGACACTTTCCAAATTCATGTTACTTATTTCAGACAGGTATCTCTGCTGACTCACACGGGGTCATTGATCAGTTAGATGCATTCCCATCCTTTGTTTAACTTGCCATTAGACAAAGGGAATGAGGAGGAAAGGTCAAAGTAAAAAGAACATTACCTACAATTTGGAATCTTACTTTAAAGATTTTTGCTGCCCCTTTTTTTAAACCCTATATCCAAAGCCTCTTCCTGGCATTCTTCTTTCCTGTCCTAACAAATTTCAGTAGTCTTTCTAATGTTAGTTCATCATTAGATGTGTGAGTCTTTCTTCCTCTCTTGTAACAACCCAGATTGCTTTTATCAGGCCAGCTGGTGTGTGATAGAGCATTACAACTACAGTCCACATTCTGTCCAATGTGAGAAACAATAGTGAATGCTACTGGTATGGTTTGTGACAGTCTGGGTTTGTCACCTGCGTAGACATGGATTAGTGCAATGGCAATGGTTTCTGTATACCTTAGAGGAATGTTGAAGTGTTTGTCATATTGTCCATGATTGTTATTGTCAGTAGAATTTTAATAGGTATTGGTGATTTTTTTTTTTTTTTTTTTTTTTTTTTTTTTTTTAAATAGCATCCAGTATTTCCTGAAACTTTGTTTGGGTGTTTTTTTGCACTGAACTATTTTAGTCAAGAATGAGTTTGCTTGTTATTCTCCTAGATTACATTATGCAAAAAGTTAAAGATGCTGGATTTACCATCTCAAAGATTAAAGAAGAAGCCTTAACTTACAAAATGGCTGCACAGTTTTATAAGGATCACGAAGGAAAACCCTTTTTTGACCAGTTAGTGACCTGTATGACTGAGTAAGTGTCTTGTTATACGATACTGAGGCATGTAAGTATACACCAAACTTTGAATTTACAGTGCAAACAAAGCTTGCTGCACCCAAAGTGGGCTAAGGATGGATTTTACACTCTGTCACTCTTTCTGGCAAGTTTAGTGGCTTCCAGCATAGAGTGTACTTCCTGTAAAAAGGAAGATTTATAATTCTTTCCAAACTTACAGATAGTGACTATTATTTTTCTTTTTTTTTTTTTTTTCTTTTTTTTCTCAAAGAAAGAACTATTTTCTGATGGAATCCTTGTTCTTCCCATGTAGGACAATTATCTTCCCATAATATTGCTAGCATAGACATTGATAAAACAGTATGTATTGCCTTGCTTCAGAAATTGTTGGGTGAGAATCTTTTTAGGACAAAAAGACCAAATCCAAAAAGCTGACCATCATACCCTTTTTGTCTTTCAAATACAGGATATTGCCTTGAACAAAACACTCAGAAACTAATTTTTAAAATGTAAACAGTTTAACAAAATTCAGATAGCATAATATTTATTGTAACCCTTCATGGTACCTCTGAAGTCAAAGCTAAGTGGGCATCGCAGAACAGTGTAAGAGCTTCCTTATATTGATTTTACAGGGGCCCGTCAGTGATAATGATCTTAACAAAGGAAAATGCTGTGGAAGACTGGAGGAAACTGATGGGTCCAAGTGATCCAGAAGTGGCAAAACAGACCTCTCCTGAATCAATTCGAGCCCAGTTTGCACGAGATGCTCTGTCTAATGCTGTTCATGGATCATCTAATAGACTACATGCAATAAGGAGTATTGAGTGCATATTTGGTGAGATTGATCTAGATTGAACAATTAAGATGAAATCTCTGAAAATTTATATACATGTCATTAGATGCATTTGTCTAGCCAACCACCTGTATTTGAGACTATATGTGCACACATATTTTCCTTCACACTCTATCCATTTTTTTATCAGCCAGTTTTTTTGTTATCAACTTTTCCATATTGCAAAGCATACCAATGTAACAAGTCATACCTGCTAGAATTTTGATGTTAGCAATGGCTTCTTTATGTATGGTTAGTAGATAGGGGTTTTTTTTATCACTTTAACATATTTATACCTTTCTGATAGTTCTAGGAATCTAAGGTGTTTTGTATATAACTACCTTAAAAAAGCGGGGTCAGGGAAGGTCATTAAAATACTATTGATGACACATCCACTGTGATGTGGATCGAGTCCTCTGGTTCAGGCAGCCTACAAAAGAGAAATGCTGAAAGTTAGTGGAGGCACAGCTAGAATGTTGGCAGGGAGCAGCAGCAAGCGTGGGAATGCTCCACGAGGGAGAAGGAGCCAAGACCAAGCATGACCACAGCACAGGCTGTGCCCTCACCGATGGGGAGCAGCCCCACAGCATCCAAGCAGGATGGGTAGCCACGTCCATCAACAATCCCAGACAAAGCAAGGAATTAACCCAGCCCAGGACCCATCCAAGGGTCCAGTCAGGAGCAACAGGCGAGAGCGCCAAAGACAGGTATTCCTGCAACACAACTCAGTCAACGGTTAAGCCCAAGTGTGAGCTTAAATGAGGCTCCTGGGCCCATTGGCCAACGGTATGGGTGTGCATCCCAGGTGAGATTGCTCAGGGCTATTAAAGGCTATTGGTTCCCTCAGGGCCCGGAAAAATGTTTGCATTGTTTCTTTAGTCTTTCCCTAAACATTTTCTAACTATTACTATCACCTGTGTGATAATAAACTAGAAGGTCCTTTCCAGTCCATTTACTCAATTCAAATATATCAGATGAAGAAAAATATAAAGTTGGTTCTTACATAACAACTATTCTTGATGTATACCTCCTTGCCAAACTAGTGAATTTGTATCCTGTCTCAGTCTAACTTGGCTGGCCTTCATGAAGAACACAAATACTCTTCTGTAGCTGATACATTCTCACTTTTGTTGCCTGAGTCTGTTGAAAGTTGAGATACTAAAGAATGGCACCCGATTAAAGCAATTTACTTACAGTATTGATTATAAGTGCAAAGTGCAGAAAGAATGAAGTTTCTTTCACACTTTCTTTGTTGTTCCTATTGTATTTAATATAGCTAGCTGTTTTAAAGAGCTTCCTGACAAATATTTCTGTTGTGATGGGGCATTTGTTATTATAGAAATTCCTCCAGTAGAAGTTGGACTGAGCATTCTCCTCGTGGCCCATTTTCACCTACAGCTGCTTTACTGCCATAAACTTGACTTGAGGCTAGCTAAGCTGTAGGAAGTTGTGATTAGTGCAGAATTTATATGTTGCCTCAGTGAGGTGAGTTCTGAGAAGCATACTTCAGAATTGCTGTGTGTTCTTTGGCTTGGTTTTTACTTCAAAAACCCATTAAAACTGTTCTTCCTGGCATTATTTCAGCACTCTGGGTCTTTTGGGTGCTGGCATGTTGTACTTTAAACCAAGAAGCAGTCTCAGAAAAGGCCTGAGTAGGGCGATTTTAGATACATCAATTCAGCTCATTTCCCTAGATCTTTGCTAGAGTTAATGGCTTCTCTACCAGTGGTACAAATACAATGCTGAAAGCTTAGATGGTATTATTCTTTGACAGGAGAAGAAATGCTGAAAACAGCTGAATGTCTTTATGTCTTTTTAAGAGTTCATGAAACTTCTGATGGATGTTCACAATCAAATAGCTTGCTAAGTATCACACACAGGTTTTAACTACTGTGGATCATTTATTGCACCAGTCCTAGAATTTTCAGTTCACTACAGGGGTACAGTAACTCTGACTGTTTAAGTGTAATATAATTTTATATACTAAGTTATTGCTTGTTTAACCATCCTTCTTCATCCTCCATTACGTCACTCTTAATCAATATAACATTTTTCTTTGTTTGGTTTAACTATTAGATGTTGAAGGAGTCCATTTAGTTGGGTTCATATATTCATGTGTGTTTATTATGATCCCTGCTTTATGCTTGGTTAAAATGATCCAGCAGCTTACATTGAAATATTATGCATAGATCTATGACAGTTTTTCTTCATGTTGCATAAGTATCCAAACCCAAATTGAAATCTGGGAACACTTAGTTTATTATTGATTATTTTCTTCTCCTAAATATGTTCTTGATCTTAATGCCTTTTAGCAGCTTTGGAAAGGAGGAATTTAAGAGATACATTTTAAAACAAGAAAAAAAAAAAACAAACCTGTTTCAGTTAGCTGATGAAGAGATTCAGATTCACAAAGGTTTTATATCTTTCAGATATAAACTTCTGTAGAATTATCAAAACACCATGCATTCAAAAGCATTGGTAATTGAAATACTGTCAATATTTTAAGAGATTACTTCATCACTTTAAATGTTTAACTCAACACTTAGGTATTGTGCACATAATTTAGACTGCCATCCACTCCTCTTTGAATTTTATATTACTGTGACATAGACATGGATGCATTTTTTAAGAATTTGAGCACTTGTGATGAGATCAAGAAGCATTTGCATCTATAGAGTCAGCAGGAATATGCTCCAGCATAAACTTCATTGAGTCTCACAGATGTAAATCTTCTTGCAATTAAATTTACACAACTCTTCTGCCTACAAATCTTATAGAAAGTCTGGTTCTGTCCTTTTGTCTTATATCTAAATGCCAGATCAAAAGACGATGTGACCTTCATGACCGTTTATTTAGAAAATATCTCATGGTTCAGCGTAGAATTAGGTGGTGCAGAGATGTGATGAAAATTCTTCCAACACTAACAAAAGATAACATAATTATTCTTCTGATTTTTGTCCCAGCAGGAGAGAAATGGAACCACAGAACATGTTTATTTGTACAACAGACCACATATTTCCTTGTTTAGGAACTTTAATGAAATAATAATCTGACACTAAGACTATATTAAAGATCTGTTTCAGTTTAGAATGATAAACAAGCTGATTCTAAATCTCAAAATAGTGTTTAAGAAGAATTAGTATGTTTGATTGTAGTATTTGTACTGAATTACTGCATGATAAAATAATTGGGCAAAAAGCTTTTTTCCCTGCCAAGAAGATGGAGTCAATCAGCTTGTGGTTGTGTATCATGGCACTGATTTTCCTTTGCTCTGACTGCTGAATGAGCTACACTGGCAAGTCAGGCCTTGCAAGTATCTATTCACTTTATCCACAATTCTCTGTGAGCAAATGATTAGCTTTCTAATTACTTTGCTCAGAGGATAAATACTGATGTGCGCTGAGTATCTACAAAGTACAGTTTTCATCATACTGCAACCAGAAGGCATCAAAATGCTTAGGGTGTTGGTCTGTTTGGGGCATCTCTTGATCACTGATGCATCCATTAACCCCCTGTCTGTAACATAGACCATGTGACATATTGAAGCTACTTTTGGGTTTGATCTTAGTATTCTCACCTAGAGAAAAGTAGTGTGCACTCCTTTCCAGATGTTTACCTTTATGCTTATTGCCGTACTGGTTTATCCACAAGCCTTACAGCAACAGCAGGAGCCAGTCTGATATTAATAGATTACCTGGAAGCCCCTGAATTTACTGCATATCTAACAAGGAAATTGAAAATCCTGTTTCACCTTCCAGTGAGGCTGGTCTCTAATTTCAGAGATGTTACAAGAAATATAGTGTTAGCAGTTCAAATTGAATGTAGTTTTTCCACAAAGCCTGGACTATGTCTAATTAGAAGTAATGTACCTCCATAGGCATTAATAATTTGCAAATTATTGAATTTTACTACAAATGGAAACATTTGTTGACCCACAGTGATGGATTTATATTTATTTACAAAATTAACTGGAGCTGATGTGGTTTACCAGAAAAATCTGGTTGAGGAAACTTTTTCAGATGTGCATTTACATTCATTTACTAAGCGCAACCAAAAAAGTGTGTGTCGGTCGTGCATAATTGGAGTAAATATTTTTTCAGGTTTCATTCATTTGGAATCTAGGTTACAATGCCGGATAAAATAATTTAAGAGCTGTTTGAGTATTTTGGACTGGAAAATCTTCTTTTTTATTTGCACAGGAAGTATTGCTCAGTTATATGCAATGACTGGACAAAAGTAACAAAGTTGCAACACTGAATTGAATTAAAGTGACCGGGTCATTCAGGTCTTGTTGGAGGGAGGTTTATGGGTTTTTTATAAATGTGGTTCATAAAAGAGTTCTGATTTGCACTTAGAGTGAGCTTCTAAAACTGTGCCAATTATTCACAATTAGAATAAATATTTTTTCAGGTTTCATTCTTTTGGAACTGAGGTTAGAACATTCAGTGAAAATATTCAATGGCACTTCTTACTAAACCAGGCACATGTGTGTGGGAGGTAGTAAGAAACGCACTAGAAGCATATGTTCAGTGTTCCAGGCAATTTTTATTTGATATGAAAAAAAAAAAAAAAAAATGCCAAGCCCCTCAGTAGGAAGGCAGCTGTAACACTGAGAAAAAAAACATTTGACACCTCAAGTTTGGGCTTATTAATTTTTTTCAGCTGTAATTACTTTCACCCATCAGCGGACTATTTGCCCACTCTGCTAGATGGAGGTTTCACGGCTCGGGTGCTGGGGGGCACTACCCCAGCAGTGGCTACCCCTGGCCGCGGGGCACGGGGGGGGAGGTCGCTCCGTCGTCCTGCCACGCGTCGGGGAGCAGACACAGCGAGCAGACCCCCCAGGGATGCAGGGGGGTGCAGGTGCTGCTCCGACAGCCCCCCCTTCACACCCTCGCAAGGGCTGGAAGGTGGGGATGTCCTGTGTCTGGATTCAGCTGGCGTCTGATGTGGCAGTGAGCTAATAATTTGTGAGGGATTTTTCAAAATGGAGTCACTTATGTTAGTGTTGAATTGGGTTGACCCATGTCTTGTTAAGAAGTAGAAAAAAGTGGATTTGGAAAAATGCAGTACCTTACTAATTCATCCCTGATATCTGCACATCTATTCTTTATATTATGATATTTGTTGTAATGCCTTTCCTTCTTCCATATTTTCACTATATCAGAATGAAAGTTAGTTGGCATAAGGCATACATAAAAATGTCAAGGAGTTTGGAAACACCAGGCTTGGTGCATCAAAGTTTATTCCAACATACTGGAATGGCCAGTCTAATGACAGTAACTTACAGAAGGAATGGTGGCAATTCTCTGGAGAAAATGATTGTTACATTTTTTTCTCCGATATCAAAAAATGAAAAAAGTTCTATTTTAACAGTTGTAAAATAATATGTAATGTTGTTATGAAGCCTAGATAGCTGTTCCAAAAGTTTCATTCAACAAACACCACACTCGACTATATTCACAATAAAACTTGTTAAAGTGAAATATCACAACTTTGTTATTTGTTATTTCAACATCACATTGGTAGGACTGTCGTTCATTTTTAATAGCTAACCTTATACATACTTATTTCAGTACATAAAATTGGGAACAACAGGTAAACAAAGCTTAAGAACTCCAGCTACACAGCAGATAAAACTACTTTAGAAGTTTTCCAATCATACTGATCTTTTAGACCATGCTTACTGAAGTCAGCATTTTCAAACTTACCTAATTTAGTGACCTGCAGTGAAATTCTGTCTCCTTTGATTTTGATTTCAGTTTTTCCATTACGTTGTACAGCATTAAGTTAGGCACCTAAGTTTGTGGTCTGTTTTTTTAAACAGGTCAAACAACATAACTCCCACTAAAGTCAACAGATGTAGTATATGCTCAGCATTCCTGGCACCTGGATTGAATTTTGTATCTAATTCTGCAGATGTTCCATGGTGATAAACATCTGCATCTGCCCAGAAATAGCAGGAATGCTGACCTTGGCATATTTTAACCAACTGCTCAAAGCTCAGAGGTCTTTTTCCCCCCGTGAACTACCCTATATGCTAATATTTAATTTTTCTATAACACCTCTGTCCCTTTATTTTAAGCATTCTAATTTGGCATCTATGTCTTCATCTTGTGTTCGCATATTACCAACAATATTTCTGCTTCGACCCAAATCACTCCACCATCTTCTCCCTTGAATTTCGTGCATGCATATGTCATTGGAATTCTTGTAATAACAAAGATCAATATACTGACACAGTCAATTGTAACTCTTTATGTTAACCTACACAGAGCTCTTTTTTTTTTTCCTGATGTAGACCCTCTCTATCTTAGAAATGCTCATTTTGTTTTAAAGATACCAGAATTGCCAAGTCTAGTCCTACTTTTGCTGCAGGAATTCTTGAATGTTTTTCAGATGTCTATCATGAGCTCTTATGATGTTAACATAGGTGATCTTCTCGCATGTTAACAGAAATCAGATTGTGCTATCTGTACTGCCTCACCCAAATACAGCTTGGGAGGAACAGCAGAAATGCCATCTTAGAGCCATGTCGATTAAATTTATATCACTTTTGCTATTTTAATACCTCACATGGCAAATGTCAAGTGAGTAAAATTTAGCACATAAATAAAAGCATCTGCTTTGTCTGGGACCCTTTGCAGGGTAAATGTTACCTTCTGATCAGCAAAACTGCAGATAGCCTGTTGTTTTGAGAAGTTCATGAATAGGGACAAGCATTTATTTATTTATTTATTTATTTATTTATTTGGTATCAGAGAAAGATTTAGAAATATGGTGTCAAATGATAAAAAAATATCTAAATGAACACTGAGCCACGCGGAGGCTTGTCTTCTCCTTAATACTGTACAGTAGCTGTCAGTTATGTTTAGAATAATGTTTCTATTCCAGTTTTCATAACAAAGCTATATTACAGCAAATGCATTACTTTTAAGAACTCTACAGATCTGCTTCACTTTAATCTGTCCTTTTAAAAAATACTGATTTTTCAATTAGATGCTTAAATATATTTGAAATTATAACAACAGAAGCCAGCCTGAAATACAATTAAAAAATTAAATGTCTGCTTTCAATGCATTTTTGCGACACAAACCCACAAGATCAAATACTAACACTGTAAGCATATTTTTGGCGCACACATAAAAACCATCACATAATGCATACCCAGATGCTTATTGGTACACTATGCTTCTGAACTCTCAGAACGGGGGCTGTGATTCCAAATAGCAGACAGATTCAGCCCCAGCAGCTGCAGTAGTCGCTGCCCGAGATGTCTGCTGGCCGTCACCATCCCTCCACTGCTCCTCCGCTGCCATGGCTCTCAGCTCACCAGACTAACTCACAGACTAATTCACCAGCTTCTACACCAGTGTACTTTCTGAGGGGAGAAGAGGTGCCCCGTGCAGCTCCCCAACCTCTGGCAGGGAAGCAGGGCAGGCGACTGGCACAAGGAATTAAAACCTTTGGCAGCCAAGGCTAGATCTATCCAGAATTGCAACCCAGAGCCCTAAGATAAAGCTCAGTCAGCTTGAACATGCCTACCACATATTGGTGCAAACCTACTCTCTATGGCTTGCAGTGGCTTGAAAGGAAAAGCAAACCTTTAAAAAGTAAAGTGCGGCACAAACGTCTATGTAGAAACTGCCATGAGTTTTTTAAGTCGATGAGTTCTGGATTAATAAAACATGCCGACCAAGCCAGATTGTGACCCTCATCATGCAGGGAAAGTCTTTCCTTTTGGAAATTTCACACTCATACTTTTTTAGGGTTGATTTCTTTCTGGCCATTTCTTATTTTAATGGCCTTTTTGGGGCCACTGGCCAGCGGGTTGGTGCTCTTGGTTGATGGTTTTGGGGCTCCACTCCGACCACTACGTCCTGCATTCTGGTTCTTACTGCGGGCCGTTCTCAGCTTTTGTTCTTGCAGTCTCTGTTCCCACCTCTGTGGAAAGGCAGAAGACAAAGAGGCTGAGTTAGGGAAGGACATAATCATAAATAATCTTGTCATAATCAAAGCAATCCTGAACCACTGATGCTAGTGCTGCTTTTAACAGTTTTGTGCTCTGTCCTGCAGGGCCATTGATGTCAGTATGTTATGGGTGGATGCAGGGGCAGCCTCCCACGTGTTCTTGGGTGGGGGGGAATTCCCACAATAACAGCCGACGAAAATGACAACTGCACATCTCACACGCATGCTGCATTTAAGTGCACATCTCACATCTTTTCAGAAATCCAGGGGAGCTGGCACCATGCCATCAAAAAGACAGGACCTGCACGTGGGAACTCCTTTGCAAACCCATTCTTTGCTGTCTTACTAAATGTGCTACTTGACTTTTCCTCAGAAAACTCTGCAGAAAACAGACTATCCTTTCACAATAGATATTTAAACACGCAGCTACAAAGGAAGATGGTATTTACTTTCTGGTTCTGCTTTTCCCCAGGGTGGAGAGGACTGGGCATGAAAGAGCTTATGCTACAGACAGACAACAGAGTTGACCACTGAAATCACAGTGCTCAGAGTTGCAATGGGATGGTTGTGAACAATGCACCTGCAGCTTTATTCAGCAGCATCCCTGAGCAATTCTGAAAAACAATTAGATCAATCAGCCCAGCAAATAGAGTATCTGTCAGATTTCCAACCCCAAAAGCGCATCAGTTAGAAAACAGGTTTTTACAGTGAGGTTAAGTGGTTAGGTGGTCCAAAATACGGAGAGATCCACAACACTGCAGTGGAGGCTGCAGTCTTTCACCTCTAGGAACAGAAATACATATTTTAAGGCAAGCAAGGTAGATAGCAGAACCTGGAAAGGGTCTCACCTTTCCCCTCTACTAATGAACTTCCTCTTCTGAAACTCCCAAAAGCAGGGTCTTTGCCCAGCGACCAGAGCAAGAGAACTCTCCAGCTTTCCTATTTAGTATCTCTGCACTGACCCTGTTGCAACTCAGACTCTTGTCCTGGCTAGAGAAGAGACCAGCCATGTTGTGGTTATGTTAACAACTGTCTTCTGTGTTCCACAGACAGCTCAAAACATTCATTTTAAGTGGTAACTCAAGACAAAAGTGGGATGCAAGTCTTCAGAGATGAATGAAGCCACCGTGATACCTAGTTCCATACTGGCTGTCTTTGTGTAGTCAGGGTCATTATATGCATCTTTATAAAACAAAAACTATCAGCAGGCACAAGTGCAAGTCATATGCAAGCATTCTCCTAAATCCCTCATGGTATCATCTGCAATTACAAAGTATTTTTAAAGACTTAGAGCATGTTTTCTTTTTCACACAAAGGTTTTACATGAGTAAGTGATGAGAAAAGGGAATGATAAAAGCATCAAAAACAACTTCCTGCAAGAAGTTGGTCTGTAATCTAAAAGCTTCTACTGATGGTTATACACGTCTTTTTTCCTCCTCTCTATCGATTGCCTATCAGCTCATAATTAAAATAAATATACCTGCACATCCTTAATGCTCTGAAACCTTTTCTAAATTCCATAAATAACTTTATTTCATCTCTAAAAGTGTGTGGAAGACTCAGACATTGTCTTGAACCACTCTTTCTTTCCATTATAAAGAGGAAGAGACAGATAGCAAGTGCTATCCTGAAGCCCCCAAAAGCAGGGGCACCTGCTGCTCCTGCCTCCCAGGTCTCTACACTATAGACTTTTCCTTCCAACATTCCCTGGAATGAGTAAGGGGATGCTCAATACTTTCAGTGAGTCTTTATTGGGAAGTAGCTGATGAGAAGTCTGTGTCTCCAGCCTGCAACCTTTCATGCAGAAAAGCCTACTTATCCAGGGCAGTTGATTTTAACTTCCTTTCTTACCTATGGATTATACACTCATCTGCATATCAACTACCTGAGAGGTACTTCCCTTAGCAGTGATATGGAAGAAATACCTAGAGTCATTATTGTAATAAGCCAGAGTTCACACAAAGATCAGATAAATACCTTATTTAGGGACAGTTTGCAGATAAAATAGAAATAAAATTTTAGAGACCCTAAAATTCAAAACTAAAATTTTCAAATTTTCACTTACACTCCTATGTAATTATGAAGTATGAAAATGCTGAAGTGAAAATAACAGTGCCCAGAGGTGTTACGGGTATCTGAAAGTCAAGTAAGTTATTCAGTGCTGAAGTAGAACCAAGGTGTTTAACTTTTTGTCAAGATTATCAACATTCATTTATTTGGCTGTATTTACCTTAAATCTTTTGTTTAGCTGATCCTTCCATTTTTCAACAAGACATCCATCAAGAAGCATCAACCTGAAAATTAAGAAATGAATACAAGTTAGATATATTCCTGATTTTGATTCCTGAGATGTCATTCCAGATGATTTAACACAGACTGAGGTTGAAATGTACCAGCAGGTACTGGTACTGACAGTTTCTGTGTATGGGATGACAGGCAGAAAAATATTTTTCTCCATCCCTCAAGGCTTTCTAATGGATTTCTGCATGCTTATACTGATACTTCTGAAATTCTGTTCTAAGCTTTGCATAAACATTAATTAGTTTTCAAAAGAAATCGTTTTACAGCCAAAACTGCAGTGCATGGCCAGTATTGAGAAAACATTTAGAGCCCTTTGTCCTCATCTGCATCTATACTGCAGGGGAAAATTGTCCTGACGTGATCACTGTTAAAAAAAAGTGATGAGTTAGGTAATATCCCATGAAACTGTTTAAATGTATATGTACATACATTTTTACTTATGCCCACTATATGTTTGTGTATGTGTGCAGAAGAATAGTTAAACTAGTGTATTTTACTTCTGAATTAAAAAAAAAAAAAGCTGTCTCACACACACCAGTTAATACAGCTCCACTGATGAATGCTAGCACATTATCTGATCACTTACAATTGCCACCATTTTTACTTATAAATACACGAGGATGGTATTACGTATTTCCTACATGTGATTGTTTAATGAGTGATTTAAAGTGAATCTGAAAGATGGATGGGCAATGATACCTGCCTATGAATGAAATCTGGCTAGCTCCTGTACAAAAATACTGAGTCTAGACGTTATGAAAAGAACAAAACAAAAATATAACTATTAGATGTATATGCCTTAAACAGATTCTAAAATAGTTTATTCTAAGGCAGTCTGATGTCACACCTTCTAAGTCCCAACCTAGAAACAACTATTTTATAGCACGACTGCTGGAATTTCTTTATCTCCTCTACTGCTAACTATTTAACTATTTTAACTTTTTTTTTTTTTTTTTTTTTTTTTTTTTTGAGATACTAGGCCTTAATATGCCCTAATATAATTTCCCTAATTCTGGAAGGCTTTACTTGGACATCAGCGTTGGCCAGAGACATCCAAATATCATTGTAAATGCACACAATTTCACACAGCACTTTGCTGGTGAGTGAGGTTTACACAGCTCAGAAGGGCCTGATCTCCAGTTCCATGAACAGCATTACCGCTCATACCAGTTTAAAAAGAGTACAGAATGCTGCCCCTCGTAGCCATTAGCCACTGTGCATTCACTTTGCCCAAACATAAAAGCACTACGGTGAGTGCAAGCCCTGGAGAATCAAGACCAACATGATACACATCTTTTCTTTCCGAGGAGGGATTAGAGAATTAACACATGGGATCGAAGCTAAGGCCACACCGTGATGCATGAGACCACAACATGGTGTACATCCAATGCAGCTGCTGTTCAGGTCAAATTACCAAGTGAGACCCTAACCCTATCAACGGGCAATGGGTGTTTTGCCGTTGACTTCAGTGGAGATACAGCTTCCACCCCTTCCGTTTCTGGCAATTTAAAAAGCTGCTGTAACTCAAAACCTTCTGTTTGCATGCCTCTGAGTTCAACAGGAAACACATATAATAGTTTATGTTTCTTTTTCAAATCCATTTTAGTACACGATATGAAATTAAAAACCTCAGTGACCTTTGAAAACCATCACAAAATATTTAGTGAATGGTGTGTTTTTCCATAGTAATGGAGAAGCAGATTGCAATCTTTCACTTTTGAAATCTCCCCTCCCTGGCAGCCTCTCCAAGAAAGCTCTGCAGTTCAGAGCTCCTCGATCACAACCTCAGTCATGGTCCTTCTGTGCAACTCAGAACATGTATCCCTAAAATGGCTAGCGCAAGTAGAGGGCTCTAAATTAATCTTTGTGAAATACTTCCAGACTTGAAGGGGCAACGTGCTGTGTAATAATAAAATACTGTGCCAGTTATCTCACAAATAAAAAAAAAAAAAAAAAAAAAAAAAAAGTGAAAGTAATAAGGTATCAGATGGCAACTTTTAGAAACACCTATAAAATGTGTTTAAAATATCAACAGAAAACTCACTGAAAATATGGATACGGCCCATCAAGTTCTGCACGTAGATGTTCTATGGTCCTCGCGAGTGCGCATGATCAATTAACAGTCACATCACTGCATGCGAAACCAGCCTGCACGTTTGGCAAACAGCCTTGCCCCTGACCCACAGCACCCAGGCCCATGTACCCACCACGCCACAGCCTGTCCTGTTGGCACCTGTTGCTACTGGTACACCCCGGAGTGCTAGCAGGGACGGGATGTCCCCTTCTGCCTCAGGGACCCAGAGAGAAAAGGGAGCTGTGATTCATCATCCCCCTCCCCGCTCCAGACCAGCATGCTGGATTTCCTACCACGCTTGGGGCTAGGCAGACTGCCAGCTGAAGTCTGGTAAAGTTAGTTCTGTTTTGTCTTTTAATCATACAGCAGGACTGGCAAGCTGCGCTGAGAGTATTTACTTTTCATCTGCCATCCGGGAGCCAGAGCTCCAATGGCTGCAGCTTTGGCTGGTCCCAGTACAGCTGTGGGATCAGAAACATCTCGCTGATGGCACCAGTCCGACGTATGGACAGGCTGGCGGAGAAACCCTGGCTCCATCTCCAGCAGCTCTGCGGACAGGAGACGCGTATCGTTCCTGTCCCCTCCCCAGGGGTGGGTGAGGCAGAGCTACGCCTTCCACACAGCCCTGCCAGCACGGACCGTCACCTCCAGCCACCACCAGGCTCGTGGCACACGAAGCGGCTCGTGCCTGTGGATAACGGTCCTAGAAAACCACTCCCAAACCGCGGGAGGCGCCTGAGCTGCCGCATGGTGCATTAAGCAACGGGCTGTCGGCACCTAATGCCTCCAGGGCTCGCGTGTGAGCCAGGCTTTGCCACCATCCCATCGTGGCGCAGAGCTGAGGCTGATTAAGTGGAAAAAAATTAATTGCGAAGGTGGTTGAAACCTGTGGGTGTACGTGTGGGTCATCCTAAGAAAAACTATCAGCAAAGCATGCTCATGATAAGGAAGGGAGCTTTGCTGGTCCTCCTTTCCTTCTACAACGCTTTTTTGCACCTACCCCATCCCAGGGCTCACCTTGAGCGCCATTCGTAGCACATGATGAGAACATCCTGCTTCGGTTGAAGAGGTGGACACTGGCAGGAGGAATTTGTGAGAAGAGGCACTTGAGACAGAGGAATCGGCGTCGAAGACTTCAGTATGTCTTTGACTTCAACCACCGTCGTTACTTCGTTGCAGCTCCCTCTTTCTACGCTTTTTACTTTAGCATGGATGACTGCAATTGGAAAATCAGAGGTGTGAGAACAACAAACAGTCTTAGAAATTTAAACTCACTTCAAAATTAAATAAAACGTAGTAAATTGAAAGCTGTTGTTTCGCCATGAAATCAGAACTACTTCATGTGTGGGCACACACAGTGGCTTAGAATAACAGAAGCCTGATCCCGATTTGCTTTTCAGTAGGACTGTTGACAACTGTGAAATTAAACATGTGCTTAAATCCTTGCCAGATCAGGCCAAGAGATCTCGCCTGGAATCACACACACAAACAGCTCCTTTGACTCAGACTTGAACAACCCCTCGCATAAATCGGACCCGTTCTATAGCCACATCTGGCTACTTCCAATTAAGTAATGAATAATTTACCTCACAGACAGCCCAAATTCAATCTTTTCAATAATGAAATAATTTCCCTGTAGGCTGCATCCAGGAACTAAAGTCTTTTCTTAAATATAAGAAAGAAGAGAAGGTTTGAAACAAGTATTCAAAAACTAAGAGGCTTAGAACTGTCGTGATTTACTCGGCCTGTGCTTCTTTCCATCTTTTGCCTTTGGATTACCCATCAATAGTAAGATCCTCATATTGAACAGACTCTGAAATGGGTTCTTCTGACTCTAAATACACAAACATTCATAATTTTACCTTTTATATAGGAAAACTGCAAGTCTGCATGGGTGCAAGGAGGTGAAACTGTGTAGATTGCTCTGAGGACGATCCCTGGCTAACTTTGTACCTGCGAACCCTGGCAGTACCCACCCCCGCAGCATTTCACCCCTTCTCTCTTGTGAGAAGTCAGAGAAATGAAGCACGATTTTTACGTGAAGGACTTTGTCTCAAGAAAATGTCAAACTAGGAAGGGCCCTATTATCATAAAATTCTTCAGTGAAAGAAGGGTGAGAAGTGTAAGTACCACAGGGTGATCAGCCTGCATTGACAAAGCCCCTGGCAGCCATCAGGTCGAAAGCCTTCAAATGGATCTACTGATGTTTGGAATAAACCTCACATGTAGAAAACAGGACACCAGCAATTTCAATGAAGTCTGGGGTTTATGTGCTAACTTTATCAGGACATGTGCAACAGCCACAAAACGCATGAGGGATTTCAGTCTCAGAGACTCCCAATCTATTTTCAAGTCTGATCGAATCCAAGTTTTGACCCTCTAGAAGTATGATTTAGCTGTAAATATTATTTTAAAGGATTTCAGAAAAATCTGGATTTTATTTGCAACTTGTTCTGCCTTGTCTTGTCTCTCTATTCATTTTCCATATGAACATGTCTGTCTATTTCAGAGGACACTGGATAAAAATCTACCTCTCAAAACCAAAATCCTGATTTCACAAAATCAACAGAATTAAAGTTTGGACCCCAACATACAGTTTTTATTCAAGCAACACTCCCACTGAAGTTACTGAAATCAGAATTTGTATGCCTAACGCCTGTATTTCATTTTGGAGTAGTCATTTTATATCACCGCTTTTTCATGTATTTCAGACAACTGTGGAAATTCATTGTCCCACCTGAACGTATCACTGTTGCACTGAGATGGATTAAGGAACTATACATAATGAAGACTTGACATAAATGCAACAAAGTGT
Source organism: Tyto alba (assembly GCF_018691265.1). Taxonomy (NCBI): domain Eukaryota; kingdom Metazoa; phylum Chordata; class Aves; order Strigiformes; family Tytonidae; genus Tyto; species Tyto alba. The sequence goes on from NW_024881322.1 coordinate 10,251,618, forward strand.
CATGACAAAAAGAAAAGTGTACAATTACCTAAATTAGGTGTTCAGCTAGATTATTCCCACCAAACTGTGGTTTGAATTTTTTTTTCCTCTACACTAATAAAGAAGCAAATAACTACAAATTTACTTTCATTTGATAGTAGATAAATAGGAATTGACTGGATATAATAACCCTATTATGTAAGAACTGAATTCATCCCTTCAAGAAACAACTTTTATCTGAGAAAAGGCCCATAAAGTACAAAAGACCATGACACTGCATGTTAAATTCATAGCTAATAGGGGTTTTCTGTTGGTGTTACAGATATTCAATGTGGTATTTATCTAATCTTAATCAGACTTTTTCCTGACTCCCAGCATCAGAAAACCAGAGGTGGGGGAGCCAGGGAGGGAAGAGAAGTAAATGTTCACTTATATTGCCCAAATGTCATGCAACATATCATAAAAACTATCAGCCAACTCTTCAGCTGGCTGGTGCAAATTGTCACTGAATTTAATTTATCTCTGACAATCCTGCACCACCTGAAACTCTGGCTAGTAAGGAAGAGAATATATGAATTTCTAAGCAGTAACTTTTTACCTTGCTTCAGCTTCGTTCACATTCACAAGTTTTATCTAGGCAATAAACCCCTGTTTATTCCACCTGCTGGATGAAGACAGGAGCTGGCCGAGCAGCACACGGCCATGCTCACCTTAGACATAACTCCACTTACTAGAGTGACCCTTCCAGCCGCCAGCACCCTTTCTGCAGAGCGACCTGCCGGTGCCGGTGCACGTTACCGGCGTGCCGCTGCCTTCATCAGAAACGCACCGTCATCCTCGCCACGGCTACCGCTGCCCGCGCCAGGTGTTCGCGCGCGGTGGGTTTTGGAAGAGGACAGCTAGGTGTGTCTTTGGGCAAAAACCCGCTTGGAAAGGCTGCTGGACGGGGCCTGGTGTGGGTGAAGCATCCACAGGGAGCTGCTTAACTCACGGGGGGTGCAGAGGAGGGTGGGATGGGCAAAGAGAAGCATGTCCCCTTCCCCCCCCCCCCACACACACACTTACTGTAACTGTAGTTCTTGGCCAGGTAGGTTGAGAGCGTAGGCTTTATCTTTTTGCACCTGCATCGGTCTTCAAAGGAAGAGAAGGGGAAATGGTTGAGGGGTGTCGGAGGGGGCCTGGCTCCGGGGAGGGGGAGGCGGGGGGGGGGGGGTGGGGGTGCCCGAGGCTCACCCTGGCCGCGGCTCCGGCAGTCGGGCTCCGGGGGTCTCTCCGGCACCAGCACGCCCTGCGTGAAGTCCGTCCACTTCACATCTGCGAACAGAGGCGCGGGGGGGGGGGGGGGGGGGGGGAAGGGAGAGCCGTCGGGGAGACGCTCCCCAGGGGGGCGGGGCGGGGTGTGTGTGGGGGGGATCCTCAGCCCCCCCTCCACCCCTTCCCGGCCCAGGGTTAGAGGAGGGGGGCTGTCCTCTCTACCCCCACCCGCCGTCCCCGGGGCTCTCACCCTCCGGCAGGTCGGTGACGATGGCCTCGGGGGAGATGCAGACGCCGCGGTCGTAGACGGGGAGGTCGTCGCAGGCCAGGCTCTCGGGCCAGCTGTGGTTGTAGCGGCGCATGATGGGCTCGCAGCCGTCGCGGGCGCGCTGGCAGACGGAGCGACACGGCTTGATGGGGTCGTAGAGGAACTCCAGGGTGCAAATAGGGGCGTACATGGCGCAGAGGAAGAAAGGGAGGACCGGGCTGCAGCCGGTGCCCACCAGCTCCTCGTACTGCTCGATGGCGAGGACGGCGTTTTCCTGGGTGCTGTGGTGGAGGTGGTTGGGCATGCGGGTGATGTTCCAGGGCATGGGGCGGCACATGGGGATGCGCACCGCCTCGCACGGCGCGCCCTGCGCCCGCGGGCTCACCCGCAGCCACAGGGACACCGCCACCAAGGCGCGTAGCATCCTCCTCCTCCTCCTCCTCCTCCTCCTCCTCCTCCTCCTCCTCCTCCTCCTCCTCCCTCGCCGTCGCCCGCCGCCGTCGCTCCGAAGGGCGCGGAGCGGCGCTGCCTTCCCGGCGCCCGGCTGCAGTGAAGTGGCGGGAGCCGCCGCGCCGACAGCCATGGGCATCGCGGGACCGCATTTATACCGGTGGCACGAGTGACGTGGGGGCCGATCGCGCTCCCTTGGCAGCACCGCTCCTCCGGGGGAGGGGGTGGGGGGGGGTGTGTGTCCGTGCGCGCGCGTGTGTGTGTGTGTGTAGTGTGTGTTTTGCTGTGCAGTCACGGTGACATCACCTCCACCCCGTTTAATCCCCCGGCGACATCACTGCGTCTCTCGTCCGCGGCTCCGGCTCCGTTTCAGATTTCATCAGTGTCATAAATTCCTTCAGGTGGAAGGAGGGAAGGAAGTGGGGGCTGGGGAGGGAGGGGGGGAAGATAAGCAAACCCAAACCACACGCATCTCCGACGACGCGGGGAGAGAGGGGAGATGGAGGATGAGGGGGGGACTCGGGAGCCCCCCGTCCGCGGAGCAGAACTTTACGCTGCATTTTTACCCGAGGGAGACGGAGCAGAAACTTTTTTTGCGGGCTTGGGGGAGCTCCGGCGGCTGCTCCCGTCGCTTGCGGGGGGTTTGCAGAGTTACCTCCGTGAGTTACCTCCACGGCCGGGGAAACGCGTGGGGCGGACGGGCCGGGCAGACAAGCGGGGGAGCTGATCTTTGCCCGGTTTGCTCGGGACGGGGGAAGCGGCGGGGCCCGACCCGTGTCCCCCGCGTCGCATCTGCAAATGGGTGGGAGATGAGATTTCAGGCTTTCCCCAAGCTGTTTTATTATTATTTATTATTATTTATTTTATTATTATTTATATTATTATTATTATTATTATTATTATTATTATTATTATTATTATTATTATTATTATTATTATTATTATTATTATTTCTTTCCTTGGTGCTCCACGGCCGCAAGCCCTTGATGCAGTGGAGTGGCATGCCCACGCGGGAGCAAGAATCTGTGGACCCTTCCTCCACTGGGGGCAAATGCCGCACCCCAGTTTTTGAGGGACCCGCTGAGCAAACGAGATGAACGCAATGCCGGGTTACGGCAGTGGCCCCGGGACTCAGCGCTGGCAGCTCCCGGGCCCGCCCTGGCCAGGTACCGTGGTGCCACCGATGCTTCCCCACGCAGAGCCCGGGCCCGCGTGGGTGATGCAGATCCGGAGTGCCCGCGGGGCACAGGCTTCCCCCTCCCTCCGTGTGCGAGGGAAGCTCATCCAGAGAGGGGAGGAAGCAACAGCTGAGAAACCTGAGAGGGCAGTGGGAGAGGAAGGGATACGTGAGCTGGGTGACACTGTCCGTGGGGAGCCACTGAAATTCCTCCCTCAGGAGCACCATTACAGCAGGTCCCTCCCTCCCAAAGCCCACACAGGGTGCCCAGAAGTACCCCAAGGCTCGACCCTTGCAAAACCCCCTCGGGCATCACCCCTCGCTCACCAATGGGCACGGCCAGGGCAAGCACACCCCCCCACACACACACCCTCCCCCCCACGGGTGCGAGGAGGGGAGGGGGCTGGGGGAGCAAAGGTCCCCTGGGCCTGTGGTCCCCCCCTGCTCCCCCCATCACCCCGCTTGCATCCAGCAGCTCGGGCAGCAACCGCTTCTCCCCCGGCTGCGGTGATGCGGGTTTGGAGGCGGGCCGCCCCCGCCCCCCTCCGGGCACAGGCCCGCCCGCCTGCGGGGCGCGGAGCGGGGCGCGGAGCGGGGCGGAGCGGGGCGCGGAGCGGGGCGCGGAGCGGGGCGGAGCGGGGCGCGGAGCGGGGCGCGGAGCGGGGCGCGGAGCGGGGCGCGGAGCGGGGCGCGGAGCGGGGCGCGGAGCGGGGCGCGGAGCGGCGCGCGGAGCGGGGCGCGGAGCGGGGCGCGGAGCGGAGCATGGCGCCGGCGCTGCAGCTGCTGGGGCTGCTGGGGTTACTGGGGCTGCTGGGCGGCCTCCCGCTGCGGGGCGGCGGCGGAGGGGCGGCGGCGGGAAGCGGGTGGCGGGGGGGGGCCGAGCCGTGCCAGGCACCGCGGCAGTGGGAAGGGCGCACCGTGTCCTACGAGCACGGAACGGGCCGCAACACCCGGGCCGCCGTCTCCTACGACGGCCCCAACCAGCGCCTCCGCATCCTGGAGGAGAGGAAGGCCCTCATCCCCTGCAAGAAGTAGGTGTTCCGCCGCGGGACCCCCGCCGTGGGGCCGGGCGGGGCGGGGATGGTCGGCGCAGAGCCCGGAGGAGCCTCCCGAGGGGGGGGAGGGCGTGGGGGGGGGGGGGGGGGGGGGAAGTCTCGGCCCCCCGCGATGCGGGGCGGCACCTCCCCTGCGGGAGATGGGGGAGATGGGGGGGAGGAGGTGGCAGCGGCGGAGCCCCCCTCGGAGGGAGAGGGGGGGACGCACGGCTGCGGGGGGGCGGCTGCTGGGAACAGTCGGCTGTAGAAAACCTGGCACCGACATGGCTTAGATCCATGCCCCGTGTATATAGGTATTGAGAGAGATAAAGATACAGATATATAGAAGATCTCTCTCTCTTTATCTATATCTATATCTATATCTATCTATATCTATATCTATATCTATATCTATCTATATCTATATCTATATCTATATCTATATCTATATCTATATCTATATCTATATCTATATCTATATCTATATATCTATATATCTATATCTATCTATATCTATATATCTATATCTATATCTATATATAAATCTATATCTATATCTATATCTATATCTATATCATCTACATCTTTATCTTTATCTTTATCTATATCTATATCTATATCTATATCTATATCTATATCTATCTATATCATCTATATCTATATCTCCCTCCCTATCTCTCTCTCTATCTCTTTATATATATCTTTCTATCTCTCTATATCCCTCCCTCCCTTCCTCCCTCCCTCTCTCCTTCCCTATCTATCATCCATCTATCTATCTATCTATCTATCTATCTATCTATCTATCTATCTATCTATCTATCTATCTATCTATCTATCAATATCTTGAGAGATTTATGCTCAGCAGTGTCAGCTTTTTACCCTTGGAGAGAGTTCCTTTCTCCCAACTATTTTTATTTTTAAATGGAATAGGAACCGAGTCCAAAACTACAGCCCAAAATGTGAGGTATAATGGGTATAATGAAGAGATTACACTCAAATGCAAGAATGATGCATCAGGGGAGAGGGGGGGTTTCTATCCCAGTAATTTGCTAACAAGTTAGAGTCATGTTTTACAAGTTCTCTGGTTATTCTCGGTTCCTACAAGTGGTGAGTGAGTGCAGGGTGCCAGGATGTATCTGCTACCTGTGGTACAATGGCCTCATTCACACTGCACAGGCTGCCCAGCTCTCGAGGACCTCCCTCTTCTTAATTTCTACGGTGTGTGCCTGTTAAGCCTGTAACTAACCCACCAAAATCCGTGCGTCATTGTGCATTTCTTGATTTGCTGAAAAATAAGCGTAGAAAAAAATCTGACTGAAGAAGGGCCTCTTTTTTCCTCCTCAACCTTCCAAGCTCAGGCCCTGTCAGTCTGGGTAGAAGAAACGATCAGCCCGGAGGAGCCTTCCTGAGTGACGTTTCTGGGTACCAAGCGTCAGTAACTCTCAGACAACGTGTCAAGACATACCTGCCAATGTGAGGGTGGCCAGTCTGCCTGTGCCTCTCCCACCTAAAAATTGTCCAAGTGATATTGCGTCAGTCCTGGGGATGTGTAAGCCAAGGTGAAGACCAGCCTACAGATGCTGTATCATCCAAACTAAATGGTCTCTGCTATTGAAAGATCAATATTCCTTTTTACTTCTGGCTTTTTTCCCTGACAATGATCAATTTCTTACCAACATCACATAGTCATTGTTTTAATCTTTCCAAAGTGTATGCTCTCCCTCAGCCCTTTCCCTGACAGTCGCAAAACACTCTTAAAACTGTTTTATGAGTTTCATTTTCAAGCTTAGCTTTCCCTCATTGTGAGCTTTTTTCTTTATTACGATTTTCATGTAGGAGCCGTGTAAGGCATGTCAAAGGCAACGTGTAGTTAGTTGTTTGCTGGAGGCCTGCTAACATACGACATAGAGTCTGACACTGGCTGTGCTCATGCTCCCCTTCTTACAGAAGTCCTAGGTTGACCTTCATGTTTAACAAGCATAAAACTGTGCTACAAAGTCTGATGCAAGCCTTTTCTAGCTTCTTAGTTGAACTGAGCTCATTTCTTGAAGCTTATGTTTATTTTATTTCAAAACTTTATTTTAAGATTGAATAATTATTCTACGTTTTCCACTCTGGGCCAGATTTTGGCTTTTGCCAAGATCTGCTCTTTTGACATTTTTGATAAATATTTGCTCTGGATGCAGTTTCGTCTGGGCTGACAGTGCTAGAAAGAGTTAGAGCGCAGACAGGTGCACTTAAAGCATCTCTCTGTTGTTTTTTCTTGTCTTAGTTTTTTCTCGTAGACCATCTCTGACCTCGGGGATCCCTGCTGTTTCCAGGCTGACCATATTTTTTGCTATCCAAAACTGGAGGGTGGTTTTGTTATGTGCGCAGCTAGTGTCTGCTAAGGGCGTCACCCAGCTGCCATTGAAGTCAACGGAAAGACTCCCATCGATCTCAATGTGTGTTGGATCGGGCCTGGAGTTGTGATCACAACTTCATTTCACTGTGGACACAGTGAGTCATAAACTGAAGCCTTCAGAAGTTAGAGGCGGGGGGATTTATCCTGCCTTTTGAAAAATAACCTCTCCCCCACTCCGCTTTGACGTTGGCAAGAAAAGGGTAATTATGCCGAGGCAGTGACTACAAAAGCAACAAGAAAAATAGTGCTGTCCTGGTCTCTAAGGAAATTTCAGTCTAAATTCTCATGAACGGACACATTTTGCTCCTATCAGATATAACTTCCATGCAGCAATCAGGGTTGGCCAACAACCAGATTTTTATGCAAAGCGTTTTCTGAAGCTTGCAAATGTGGACCTTAATCAGACACAGCCCTGTTTAAGTTAGTCGACTGAGGTTAATCAGGGACACAAAGATCTGCCTGTGTGGAATGGCTTGCAGGCTCATAACCACAGGAAAACCCGAAACGTTCAGTTTTCATTGTAGATACATGTTTCAAATGCATGCAGTTTGCTATGTGGCATTATCATACCTACCTCAACCCAGTGTTTTAAGTAAACTCCTGAAAAGCAACCATAGGGTAAATATCCCATCGCTGCTTCATCAACATCACTTCTTTGCTGGCCAGTCATGGCCGGAGCACCCGAGAGGCAGTGGCTGTTGGCAAAGGCTGCCTGCTCCCCATCAGCCAGCCGCTGCCGCGTTACCTGCCACCTGAGCTCTACCACCAAGTGGGGCTGGAACAGTCGCTGATGGTTGTTTCAGCCAGCTTGTTGGGGGTGTGTTTCTCTGGGTCATACTGTTGACTGTCTACACTCCGGCTTAGAGTGTAAGAACTACCAACAGTGATCCTAGGCTGAGCCTACTCCTGTTGGATTCATTACTAAACTTTCCTTTTTGCTTCTTTTACAGCCCCAGCCTTAGCTACACTCCACATCTTATGTTTTCTCCAGTGTGCCTTGCCCGCTGCTTCTTTCCCCTTCAGGATCAAGATTTTGGGGATAGACAAGGAGGGCAGGGACAGTCTTCTCTTTTGGTTTCATGTAGTGTTCAGCTGATACCAGGAGAAGAGAAAACAAACAGGTTTTTATGGAGTAGATGTGCCATTTCCTATTTGGAAGAGGTCATGGCAGTAGGGTTATTATTTGATGTGAAAGGAGAGCACTTGAAACGGTTCCCTAGAGCTCTTGAGGCAGAGCTGCGTCACATTATCTGTTGAACACAGGACGTGCTTTTCAATCCTTTGTTGCCTACTTTCTGGAGTTACTTCCTCTTGTGCTCTTTGCGTATTAATCCTTCCTCACTCTTGTTCAACCCTCTGTTGGCCACCAGCTCAGGACATTTCACAAAACTTGTAACAGTCATCAGCACGATTTTGCTGTTGGGGCAAAAGTGTTTAATTTTAAGGTAGTGTCTACCGGTTCAGATTTGAATATGACATCACTACAAACCAGTCAGAGATCCTGGCACTCCAAAGGTCTGAACCAAAAATCCTGCTGACTGCACAGTGGCCAGAAGCTTCACTTCTCATTTTCTTGGAGAAACAGAACAAGAAGTGTACTGCCTGGCACTGCTGAAGCCATTCGACAGACGTTAGTGCTCAGTTATGAAGGAAGAAAAGCATGAAGTGGGGAGCAGAGCAGAAATCACACAGGTGGTGTTTGAGGGCTGGGGTGTTACTTATCACATGCTGTATTCATAGAGTTTCACCCTTATCTTCCATACTGTTTTTCACAGAGTGATTTTCAGGGGAGAGCCAGTAACTGTCCTATGAAAAATGCAATGGTGGGGAGAGGAAAATTTCCATGTGGTCAGGAAAGTCAGTAGGAGGAAGAAAATTCATTTCTCTCTTCTATGAGTGTATTTTAACTGTAAGCTCCCTGAGCTGTTGTACAGTGTGCGGCACATCAAGATATCTAGGTTACTTGAGACTGCCTTAACAACCATAATTGCAGAGCAGAAAAACAACCTGGAGATATCGTATCAGTGTTTATTTAAAAACAGAACTGTGTGTTGGTAGTCTCTTTAGTTTCAGTTGTATTTGCAAAAGGCAGGCACAGATATTGGCAACAGAAACTGGTAGTACAATAGAGGACCAACAGAGCTGTGTTTAGAGAAATAAGTCTGTTATTCTGGCAGGCTGTGTGCATGCACGTGTCTAATCCCTGTCCTTGACTGAAGAGAAGCAGCGTGTGATCAGGTGCAAATATAACAGCATTCATCTGGAGGAGAGGTGATGACTTTTCAAAATAAACAGAGTGTGGGCACGCATGTCTGACTTATCTCAACTACTTCTTAGTTGTTTTAGGATGTGTGATTGTAAAGGAAAAAACAGCGGTGTCTGACCTATTAAAATCATATAATCCGTCCGTTCTGTGGTCATTATGGTGACTCAACAGGCTAAGTATTGAGCTACGCTGAGCGACTGCAAATTTGTTTCCCAGACTTGGTTTTGGGAGTGGTTTCTGCAGCTTAACGTTTAGGGGAATGAACGATGATCATGGGTAAAATTTTCAGAATTGGCCAAGTTACTTGGGAACCCAAGCCCCATTTTTTAAGATTATGTAGTGTGCAGACTTCTGAGACCCTTAATTTGCGTTGAAACATAGAACTGAATTTTCAGCAGTTTCTCTAAATCTAACCTGAGTTTTGGGGATCTAAAATGCTTCAGAAGCTACTGTGTATAGAAGTCGCTTCTGAGAATAAGAACTAAAGGGAGGTACTCAAACATCCTGCATTTACTTTTCTGCCATAGATGCCAGGTTCTTTCAGGTGTCTGCCGCTGGTAACGCCAGTGTGTTTGGAAAGGTGGCACTGGAAAGCTGCTGCGATGGATGCGGGCTGGCAGTCAGGTGCTGGGCGATGGCCTGGAGCACGCAGCAGCTGTTCTGGGGAGAGCTGTGTGCCGCAGCGGCACCGAGGGTTGGCTGTACAAGCCTCAACTTTCGCGTTGCCGTCATAACCCAAGTTACGAGCCAGTTTGCTGAGTCTGTCAGTGATGCTCCCTGCCAAGGTGGCCGGTTCCTTGGAGAAGATCCTTGTACAAGGAGGGAGCCGTGGTCCATGAGGGCTGTGTGGAGGAGCATCTCGTCTCGCCCAGGCTGTTCAGTCTGGCTGTTTCTGCCTATGAGAGGCAACAGCCACTTCCATTTCCAAGTTCTTGATCTTGCTGGAGGTCAGCCAGGCTATACAGTTCAGGGAGGCAGCGAAGCTATTTGCCTTCGCTGTTACAGGTGGGCTGGGTGGGAAGAGATGAGGACACCACTCGGGAGGTGGTTGAAAGTCTTCAGCCACTGAGCTGCAGCACTAACAAGCAAGTAGACTCTGTCAGAGGAAGCTGGGAACTGTTGGCTTAGCAATGCTTTTTCTGTCTTGTGTTTTATTGCTTTTGATAACTTTATTGGACAGCAACATCTTTGTCAGAGTTGTGGGGGAAAAAAAAAAAAGGAAAAAAAAAAGATAACTGAGTATGAATAAAGCAGATCCATTGCTTTGAGATGCCATATGCTGTTTAGTGTAATGTTCTCAAAACCCTTCTCAAAGCAGCAAAGTACTCTAGAGCTGTTCCATACGCTACCGAAACACAGCACCCATCCAAACTGCAAAACATAAACTGGCTCTTAACTTTGAAAGAGCAGGATCCACAAAACCCTTTGAAGTTGAGAAGAAAATGTAGATAAGCAGTGTCCAGTGACCTCAAATTGATGATTTGCTGGAGTGCTTAGAAACTGCTGTCAGAGATTCAATGGGGCCTTTACTATCACATCAGTCATAGATATTGTTGACTGGATGTTCTTAAAAAAATACAGGTTCTTATCAAGAGGTTTTGTTTTTCTAAAAAACATTGTTAAATGATAGCCACTGGAACCGTATTGCTGTTGATACTAATGGATATTGGATTAAGCCTTTTATCCATCTGAACCCTTTAAAGTTTGGGGAATACTTCCTTCCTCATATAATCTCTTCCTTGTCTATTTGAACTCATTGGCATAACGTGTACTTGCATTGAAATTTATGGCTCATTTTCTACTATTGGACATTACTGTAAAAACTTAAAGCAAAACCAGGACTGCACTGAAGGCGTATGTCACATCCCACTTCATCTCTCAGAATGTAATATTCCTACATTTCTGCAACTCAGACCAGAGGACCAGTGTTTTCACAAGAACTCACTGTCATTTTTATTCAGGGATTTTTTTACTCTTTTTTTTTTTTTTTTTTTTTTTTTTATTGGTAGAGACTTAGAGTGGAGATGAACAGAGAGAGAGATTCAAGTTCATAATTTGTTCTGTGCTCACAGACAGCACGCAGACAGTTGATGGTGACGTGACTCCACAGCTAAACAAACACGATGAAAGAAATCTTTATATTCATGATCTTAATTTGGGCTCCATTCAGCCTGAGGCCTGATGTAATTCAGATGGCACAGCTGGCAACATCACACCTATTCTCACAGGACCAAATGCCATTTGTCTGAAAAAGTATCTCCTCTGAAGGATAAACCATAATCTTCTAATTTAGGGCTGACCTTGCACTGCTGTGAGCTGGGAAAAAAACTGACTGTACATTGCTTTCAGAGAAATCGGACGGATAAAAGGACACTTTACCATTTGATGCATTAGTCCTTCAGTTGTAATCTGTTTACGTTAAAGATCCAGATCTCCTTTATGTAAAAGGGCCAGCAATTTAAAACAGTTTTAGGTATTCAAGAGAGCATTTACTGAAATGCCTCCAGAAATCTGTCCGTTCGTGCAGTTAGTGTACGCACTCTGTAGAATCTTTCCTATCCGTAGCCTCTCCCTGTCTTCCCATCCCAGTTTGGTCACTGCAGTTATGGTGCATGACACGATGGGCTGGTTCAGGGCACGGTCTCCTCCCAGTGCTGCGTATCCATCAGTGTCCCGTGGTGGCTGTAGCTGTCCCTGGGCTGAGCGGTGGCTGTGTGCTGGGGCTCTCTTCCTCGCAGCGTGAGGGAATATGTTCCAGTATTGTCCCAGCAGCTGGGGAGCGGCTGTGGCATGGTCCCAGGAGCAGGATTTGAGGGGTACTACTGCATCCTGGAATTTGGAGAGAGCTAAGACCAGGGCACGCACTGAATTGTTCATCCCACGGTTTATCTTCTGTATGCAGTCGAACTGTATTTTCCTTGATATGCCAGAAAGAGAAGGGTTTTGAACATGATGGCTGCATATGTTACAGTTGAGAGCGTACTTGAAAGCTGAAGAGTTTGGGTTAACTAGTAAAAGGTTTTTCCGTTTTTGCTTACTTTTGTAACTCAGGGCTGCACACCTAGTGAAATCGATGAGAATTTTGCCTTTGGCACAGGGTTCTCATCCCAGGACTTTATGTTAGATGCACATTTATAACATAGGTGGGAGGTATGTACAAGAAATACATTTCTCTGTTTCCAATTCAAACCCAGCCTCAATTCCTGAGGTTGGTCCACACTGCCAAAACTGAAACCATCATTCAGCCTCTGGCCTTATTGATGACAGCAATAGTATAACTGTGGTGGACAACTCTTAGTATTGTGTCATCCGAGTGGAATTGGAAGATGTAGTGATAAAACCTGTGCCTCTGAATCCGGTCCACACCCTGCCTCTGCCAGCACTTTCAAGGATGAATTTTGGTAGCTGATTGCCAGTTAGGAGAGACGAAGCATTCAGGGAAGGAGGCAGCATGTTTTAATTATAAGAACAGAAGTATTTCCTTTTTTTTTTTTTTAACCTTCTCTGCATTTCATTTTACAGTCTGTTTGTTCACTAATGTGCCTAATTTTCATGCTACTGCTATTCCTTTGTTAGCACTATTGATTTGTTCATGTGACAAGAGAATTTAAGTTACATATTTATTATGTTGTAGTTCAGAGGATGCTCTTGTGCTTTTTCTTGTCAGAGATCATCTTGCTCTGAAAGTTTTATTCTCCAACTAGAGAACTGATTAGTTTTGCATATCAACAGGCTTGTCCATTTATTAACTACGTGGGACAGGTTTTCAACTGGATGGCATTTTCACAGACAAGTGAAGCCAGTGAAATGGTACCAATTTATGCCTTTATCTGTATGCCAGAATTGAAAGGTAGGGTTCAAACATCCTTCCATCCTCTCCATTTTGCTATGAACTGATGACTAAACTTGACATGATTGGATGTTTCAATCCAGGAAAGGACAGTGACATAGCAAATAATACTGAGTTATTCAGAAAAAGCATAAATACACTTCTCTGTCACATAATGTGGGAGGGGGTTAAATTTAAAGGAGCTTTGGGAAAGAAAAATTCTTGCCACAGTGGCCAGGTGTCATGAAGAGGTAAGAGTAGGAATAAGAGTTGTGTAAGTAAATGTGTAAGATTAGAAACTGATGCAGTCTTAGAAATGGACTGTTGACAATTCAGGGATGAATACAGTAGAAAATAGGACAGGATTTTCTTCTCAAGCCAGGATTTAATCATCAGATCAGTGCAAAGACTGAAGGAAAGAGTCTTTTCCCATGCCTGTCACACTAGGGCTGCTTTCTGGAGAGTTGGACTTGTGGCCATCTGGCCAGTGAATTTGGGGCTGTGGATCTGTGTAGCTGCCGCAGCAGCAGTCCAACTCCTGACCCTCATGTTGGTCAACTTCATCCCTGTCTTCAGACAACCTTCAGCTTGACCTTCCCTGTAGATTTGCAAGGAATTTCAGGCTCAGCAACTTTCTGAGTTCTCTCTCTCGAAGTATTTTTACCTGTTGCTCTTCGTAACTCAAAAGGGAATTTATTTTCTCCTCCAAAGTGTTTTTAAAACATGGTATAGTGTCTGGCGTGCTGGGGAGGGGGATGATGTCTGGGTGAAACGGGGCCACCTTGTGCAATATTTTGGCTCTTCTAGAATAAGGAGCATTATGCCCAGCATGGCATTGCATAACCTGAAGGTACCACTGGCCAGTGAAACCTCTCCTCAGCTCTGCCAAGCAGACCTGTTTCTTTCAGTTGTTTTTGTTTACTGCCTCACTTTTAAGGCCCTGGGGGAAATGCATGTATGTTGACAAGAGATCTTAGATTCCACAGGGAAAATGTGTGTCCTCCAGAGGCTCTGGAGGACAGCTTTTTGCCAATATCATGGTCACTCTCTGATACCTGAGTCACAGGTCAAGGACAGGATTTTCTGCCAAGAGTTTGTTCCCATGTGTGAAAGTGCAGAAGGCTCAACCTGTGAGACAGTCCTTGTTTTCAGTTGTGTATTAATTTCCGGAGTTGGTACCTTTTATACCTTCATACCCAGGAGTAAATTAGGGGTTGCCAACAGCAGCATAACTGTCCTTCTCCAAAACCTGGTTTATGACAGGTGGTAGTAAGAAAGAATCACTTGTTTTCATCTGAACTTGTACTTTTTTTTTTCATCTTTTACAAATATAGATCCTTGACAAATGTTTATTTGAGAATCAGTTTAATTATTCTTTTGAAGGTTGTATGCACACATTTGGCTTTATGTCCCACCTGACTATTTAAAGGTGCTTTCCTTGTACCACAAAAAGTGAATTAAGAGTAATTTTTTCAATTCTTGCTTTTACTTTGAGAATTTAGTTAACAACGTTCCTACAGTCAGTAGGGCTGTTCCCATAACTTAGCAATGACCATATTTTTGCTTGTTCAGATTTTGTTTTGAAATTTTAATGATTTTCAGAATTTCTGGCATCAGAACATGAATTTGGCAGGCACTTTCTTCTTGTACAGTGCTCACACTGTAGTTGTTACAATTCTTCAGTCTTTGTCTACTAAGATTTCATATGTCTCAGGAGCTGCTTAGCTGTTCATTCCATGAAAGCTTATTTTATCCCTTTCACTCCTTATGAAATTTACCCTTTCATTCTGGCATCATCCAGACTATATTTTGTGGGCCAAATCCAGCCCAGAGGGAACTTCCATCCAGCCTTCTGCCTTTCCCTGATGAATAGCTCCTTGTTGCTTTAGTAATTGTCTGGCACTTGAATCCCCCTGTGTTGCTACCCCTGTGCCCATGTCAGAGGAGAAGGGACTGGATGCACAGCTTGGAAATTACCCCAGTCAGTCACCTCTGTGAGTGAGGGTCAGTGGTATGCATTGCCATATTGGAAGAATAATGGAGAAGTCACTGGTAATGTGTGTGGATGCCACACTACATGTGTATAGCTTCTTTTGCACATAAAACAGCGCAGGGTTGAGTGAGCTTGGGACATTATTAATTTATTGTCTGACAAAAAAAAAAAAACAACAAACCCAAACTGTAAAATTTTGGCAGCCAGGAATATTTGTATTATCAAATATAATTGATAAATACCAAATTATTCTAAATATGGAGGTCTCTGCTTTTTTTTTTTTTTTTGTGAATAAAAGAACGTGTTTCAAAACTTAATAGAAATGCACACAGAACTGCATAACTGTCTGATTCAACACAAATGTCCCCAAAGAGTCATCTAAAAGCTACAGGTGTAAAGTCACATAAGGTTTCTAGAATTCTAAAGAATAGTAAAAATCCTGATTGCTGCCTTCTTTTGAATCTTAGAAGGCTGAAAATGTTTTGCTCTAGCTCCTCCCAAAATTGTAAACAACAGCAATCTCTTCATTACAATTGAAAATGTCTTTTAATATGAAATATCCAACAAGTGGCTTATCCTTAAATTCATTTAACTCATTTGCCTTTCTCGAATGGAAGGTAATATTGCATACTTACTGGATATCTTATTTTCTATGTGTATTATTTATCCTGAGGACATTTCATAATGAAATGTGATATTGTGACTGATAGCAAAACAATGCAGAAGACCAAAATTACCACATGTATTGCAACATCCCATATTAAGGTTACTTGTGATGAACCTTGTTTCTTTACTCCATTTAAAAAATAACACTGTAAGAACGCTGTGCATATTTAGCTTTTGGTCAGTTGAATAGTTCACAAGTAATTAATTCCAAAAATGGCTTCGCTGACCCTTGTTGATTGACTTCTTGTGCAGTAATGTGCTTTTCAGAATCTTCTCCTTTATAGCTATTGCCAAATATTATTTCATATTTTTGAGTGTATGTTCAAAACACAGAGTCAACTGCTTTACTGGAGCTAGCAGTAAAGCAGGAGAAGTTTTATGACATCTGTAATTAATATCCCAGGTTGTCTATTGGGAACAAACTGTTTTCTAATAGATTCTTTTTTTTTTTTTTTTTTTTTTTTTTTTAAGAACTAACATTCTTTTTCTTCAGGCTTTGATATGGTGAGAAAAAAATCCCCACACAACACTTCCACAGAATTGTACCACTTACCATCAGGATAAAGAATTAAAACCTCTGCCTTTCTTCTGCTCTGTTCATATTCTGAGTTTGGGACCAGTTGCAGAAAAAAAAAAAAGGCTTAAGATAGCAGTGAAGGTGACCACTTACAAGGCTTTCCGCCTAGGTTTCAGTCTCTGATGTTGCCCATCTGTTTTTAAGTCAGTTCTGGTACTTTCACACTTAGCAAGCCTTTTCTGCTGTCCTCCTGTCAGTTCTTTGTGGTAATTCACAGTGAGCTTGCTGCTTCATCTGAAAATCAGATGGCTCAGTAGATAAGAGGGTTCCAAAAAATGTGATGTGCTTGGCATTTGCTATTTATTTTGGTGAAACCCTACACAGGAAAGCTGGTGTGAGACCTGTATGGTGTTTAGCTGCTGAACAGCTGGGAATTTCTCCTTAAGTAGTCTGTCTGCATGGAAACCTGCTGTTTGTATGGATACCTGTTGTTTCAGGAATTAATGTTTCTGAGGGGGGATGGCCAGATTTTCCCCACCAGATTTTCCCCAAAGTTTTCCAAGGGCAGTTTTGTGGATGGCAGTGCTTAAGGCTTTTAAATACTCACATGGAACACAGAGTCAATGAAGTGAACGCAGCAAAGAAAGATGTAATTTTTCATCCTTTCAGTATCTCCTAAAACCACTTGCAACCGTGGTTTTATCATGTTCAGATACTTTTCTTGCCAGGAAACTTATGATTCTGCCATACTTTCAGGCAGCCAGCATTGGAAAGTTTACTCATGCTATGCAGTTATGGTAATTCTCAGAGGATGTTTATTATTTGGAAAGCAGAGTTCCATACAGGATGAGGAATTCTTACGACAATTAGTTCCCAAATTAATGTATCACTATTTAATTAGATCCAGATTTGTTGGCCTACATCGTCTGTGGAAGAAATAAATTTATTTTTTCTTATCTGTGGTGGCATCTGGGGACTTGGACGCCTCCTTGTATCAATTTAAACACCTGCCCACAAAAACACACAAGGATTTGCAAAGTCAGACTGGTTTGTTACCCTCCCTGTCCCTGTCCCAGAAAAGAATGAAAGAGACAAATATGGATAATGTGCTTGATAAAGTGTGAAGGTATGCCATCTCCTGCACTTTTTTATAGAAGGGGGAAAAGAGTTAGGGAGAATAAAAGGAGATACGGGTGTGAGAGTGGAGACACCCCGTTCGTTTTCTTTATCCCCCTGTTATTGAAGAATGAAAATGTAAGGGACCATTTAATGGCCTCAACACAGCAGAAGATGAAGGACCTGCTATTTTTTCTAACTTATCTTCAGGTCTGCCTGTCTCCAAAACCAAATGTAAGCATGTAGATACTGATTCTCAATACACTTATGTGTATTCTTTGTTTATTGACATATTTAACTTAATTTTTGGTTAGTTCCATTGCCTGTAAGAGTAGGTGATTTCACTATGTACCTCATAGGCAGGTTATTTTAAGTTCCTAAATCCTTAATGTAAGTAATCTAGTCTTCTGAAGCAGAAAATAGTTGGCCATCAGAGACAGAGGCAGAATTGGGTATAATTCCAATAAGTTCAGGGTACCCAGTCTGTCACATCGGTTGTGCTAACAGAGTCAAGCCAGGTCAAAGTGACCTACGGTCTGGCACGGAGGCACGGGCTGCCGTTTGAGGCACGGCCAAATGTAGGTACCACAACTGCTTAGCTGAAGCCTGGCAAAGGGATCCATGGTGGGTCAAGAGGGATCTCCTCTCGTACTGTGTTTTGGAAGCCTAACACACATCTGAAACACAGTTTGGTTCTCTGGAGTTCCTTCTTCTGAAAGAATGGAAAAATTCACTTACAAAGCTTGTACTATGTCTCTGCAGAATATCTATTGTAACTGAGATGCTTATATACTGTAGCAATAGTAACTATAAACATTGTTCAATGCATTCAGTGTCCTTTGAATCACTTTTTTTTAAACATGGAAGCATTCTTTAAATATCCAGTATTCTCCTCCATGTTGAACTAATGAATTATCTGCCGTTTGCAATTGCTGCCCCCATTTATAATCAATCTGGTCTTCATAATTCAACCCCCACACCATGCAACCCCCTATTTAAATGCAGTTTCATGCTATAAAAATCCATAGATACTTTTTGTGTTTTTTAAAATACCATTTAAAATATTATGAAAAGAAGAATGTTACAATACGCATATGAAGTTTGCTGTGGAATTAGCATGGTATATGAACAAGCATCAAATATAAAGACAAATATCTGCTTAACTCATTAGCCTGAACTCTTTATACTGAAGCAGTTTATGTAGAAATTAAGCTTCGTTAGAGCTGATCATAGCAGTCTGCAGCTACAATGCTCTTGAGATACACCTGCTATATAGAGGGCTGGGGCTTTGAGCACATCTCCACCCAGGTGCTTTTTGTAAGAAGAGGTGAGCAGCAACCAAATCACCGTCCTGGCCAGAGTCAGTTTCCTCTATGATTTTTGCTCCTCACCACCTCCCTCCCTCAGAATTACTTTTCTGTTCCCTGAATGACTCCCAGCTACAGGGTTAATGCAGTGCGGAGAACCTGGGAGAGCCAGTACTCCAAGAGCTGCAGCAGAGCAGAAAACAAATGGATAAATGAAAATGCTACGAAGATTTCTCATAAGTGAATTCATTCTTCTGAGTTTCCATACTCTCAGAGCTGTAGGAGTTTTGTTGAATTAGCTGTGCAAATGACTACATAAAAAAGGCCCCAAATAGGGGTTTTTATAACAAAAAGATGTTTGAAATAATTTTAAGTGTTTGTAGTTAAGGATATAAGATAATACTAATTACTTTGCCTAAAAACGAAGACCAGAACACTGTGAAGAAGAGAACAAGTAATACCGTGAAAGCCAGAGTATTCAAAAGTCAGCTTAAACTTGTGGAAATACATTTTGGGGAGTTGAGAGCACATCAAACATGCTGTATTTGCCTTCCAGCATCTCCTCAGATTGCCCATTTGAGATAAACATTTTTCAGCTTCTTTTTCTCTTCTTAATGGAATGGCTAATAAACACCTGATGTAACATCTGTACAAATCAGTTAAACTTCTCTGGCTGATTTCACAGGGGTTTAGGTCAGGTTAATGCATCATTTTGGAGAAGGAGTTTTGCAGCCAGATTTATCTCTAATTACATAGCTGGTAGATGGAAATTGTAAACAGCAGCAGTTACATGAGGATCTGCTGTTACGATGTGGAAAGAACAATTGTCTCTTGACAGCCAGGGGAAACATGAGATGGGAGGGAAAATCTAATAGGCAGAAAAGTGATTTCTACTGAGGCACTTCTCTGGGGAGAGAATTCAGGAGTTTCTTATGCTGTCTTTGAATAGAAAAAAGGTGTCTAGTAATGTTGGGCACCACAGTTTTACAATGATTTCACTGACACAGCAAATTTTAGAAAAGTCTGAATACCGTCCCTCTGAAAATTTGCCCTTTTCAAGTATCTTCATGTTGAACATCTAAAATAAGAAGCTGTTCAAAACCACTGGTCAGTTTTGACAATCTTGCCCATTAAATGTATACAGTAATGCAATTAGAAACAGCAAAACCCTACAATATGCAAATATAACACACTGTAAATTTTGAATAATTATCAAGTCACTTGTACTTTAAAAACAAGACTTATTTTTGTATTTGTTATGGTTATAGGAATGGAAAGGGAAAATAATTTTGTCATGTACAAAAGTTATGAATTCATATTAATTAAGAAAAGCTCAAAGACAACTGTGGCTCCCTGGCAGTGTATGTATGTCAGTGGGCTCTGTGTCAGGAAAAAAACCCAAAATGAGGTAGGCATACCTGTTTGCTAAAGACTTCAGTTTGTATTTGTGTCAGATGCTAAATGGTAAAGCTATTTCTGTCATGTTTTAAGCAGCATGGGTAGTCTAAACATCTTCAATAAGTCTAGTGACCTTTTCCTGAGTAATGGAAAACTTTTTGCTGTGCCAGTGCAGTATATTTATACCAATATTATTTACAGGTCTTGTCCTCCTTGCTGCTACTTCTTAGAACTATCCTTGAATGAAAAATAAATGTGTCAGGTTTTAATACAATTAAAATGGCTATAAACATTCTTAAAAATAGAAATGTATTCTTAACCATGCTTACTTTAGCTCATTGCTATGTCTTCAGCAACTGCTGTTTCTGTGATGGGCTAACAGATAATCTGTGAAATGGTTCTGCATCAAATACACCGATGTCTACTCTAAAGCAAGTACTCAATAATTTGAAGAAAAAGGGTTTAAAATTCATATTAATCTATTAATTATTTATGTATTTGCAGTCCAGCTGATTTTTAAAAACATACTGAGGTCTGCCTTTCTTGTGATGCATCATGGATATTGCTTATGGAGGATTCCTACAAGCAGTATATGTGTGGTCACTGCTGAAAGTCCCCCACAAAAGGCAGAAAAGTTGTGGGTTACTGGAGAGTTGTAATAACAAAAAGCACAGTAACTCAATAGAGGACAGAAACCCCCAGTTTTGTGAAGAGCAATTTTAACAGATATACCTTTTAATTATTCCCTTTGAATGCTGAGCATGTATTATTTGAATCCTATCTCTCCAGTCCTTATTATATCCCATCTGTTTATCTGTTCCCTTAAGCATGGCATCCAAAACTAGGCACAGTGTTACCACTCAGACCTCATCAGGGCTAAGCAGAACAGAACAAATGACCTCCCTATTTGACCCAGAACTGTAAAGTTGCCTTCCTAAATCATTACTGCATACAGTACCACATCTCAATGTATACGTGTTCAAAATCCCATTTGCTTTATAACCACGGAGCAATTAATGTCTGTCCCTAATGATATGTTTTATCTTACACAGGCATTCCCTTCTTTTCTCTCATTCTTTTATTTTGCATGCTTTCAGTTAGACCTGCCTTGACTTTTAACACACCAATGCTTTGTATTTGAATCCAGTCACTAATTCATGTACTAACCAAGGAATACTACTTTTGATTGATAGCTGCTGAAGGAAGAAGAAAAAGACCTGCACAAAGACTTCTGCATGAAATGCATAAGTTATTTTACATTGGAGTTGGGGAGGGAGAAAATGTGCAGTGCCAGGACTTCAGGTTGCATTTATTTCCAGTGAAGTGAATCTTCATATTTCACAAAATGTATTTAAAAATAAGGTATATTCAGATCACTGGATAAAGATGTTAGAGAGTTAAAGTGTACTTAGCTTTCAAACTGTGTTGTCTGATTATCCTAGCTGGCTTGACTTCCAAACTCCCTTGAAAACAGACCTAGTGTTTTTTATTTTTTACATTGGACAGATATCTGAAAGACCTGAATCATCCCTCCTAAGGACATCATTGCAGATGGAAGGTGGAAATCATTACATCTTGGGGCAGTAATCTGGTACGAGGACGTATTCTCACATTTTTTTCCAGGGAATATTCCATTGTGAGAAAAAAACTTGCTCTATCAGAATAGGAACTTACTCCCCATCTGTTCCAAAGGGCAATCTGTTCCTCAGTCTTCTTCATGATTACTTTTTATACAGGAATGCATACTGAAAAGCAACTAACTGGCCAAGTGTGTGCCTGATGGGATTTACAACCTCAGTGAAGAGCAATATAGGTCTCCTGAATTTCATGTAGTCCCTGTTCATGGTATCTGAAGTGTCTTCTGTGTTTATACACAGAAGTTAAGATGTGAAAGAAGCTGTTGTGCCCAGTCCTAGCTGAAAAACTGGTGTTTATTTTTTATTATTCTTTTATTCCAAAGTAAGCATCTGGAAAAGGGAAGATTGTTTAAGTTTAGTTATCTGTTATTAGGCCCCAATACTGAGCCCTGGGGAACACCACTTGTGACAAGCAGGCAACTGGATTGAAATCCAATCAACTCTTTGGGCCCGCCCATCCATCCATCCATCCATCCATCCATCCATCCATCCATCCAGTCTTTTACCCAGTGAAGAGAGCACCCATCCAAGCTATGAACAGCCAGTTTCTCCAGGAGAATGCTATGGGAAATGGTGTCAAAGGCTTTACTAAAGTCTAAGTAGACAAGATCCACAGCCTTTCCCTCATCCACTACGTGGGTCACCTTGTCATAGAAGGAGGTCGGGTTAGTCAAGCAGGACCTGCCTTCCATAAACACATACTGACTGGGCCTGATCACCTGGTTGTCCTGTACATGCCGTGTGATGGCACTCAAGATGATCTGCTCCATAATCTTCCCTGGCACCGAGGTCAGACTGACAGGCCTGTAGTTCCCTGGATCCTCCTTCTTGGCCCTTCTTGTAGATGGGTGCCACATTTGCTAACCTCCAGCCATCTGGGACCTCCCTGGTTAGCCAGGACTGCTGATAAATGATTGAAAGGGGCTTAGTAAGCACTTCTGCCAGCTCCCTCAGTACCCTTGGGTGGATCCCATCCATCCCCATAGACTTGTGTGGTCTAAGTGGTGTAGCAGGTCGATAACTATTTCCCCTTGGGTTATGGGGGCTTCATTCTGCTCCCTGTCCCTGCCTTCCAGCTCAGAGGGCTGGGTACCTGGAGGACAACTGGTCTTACTATTAAAGACTGAGGCAAAGAAGGCATTAAGCACCTCAGACTTTTCCTCAGCTTTTGCCACTATGTTTCGCTCCACATCCAATAAAGGATGGAAATTCTCTTTAGCCCTCCTTTTGTTGCTAATGTATTTATGGAAACATAAACATACTGTCTTTTACAGCAGTAGCCAGATTGAGTTCTAGTTGGCCCTTCTAATTTTCTCCCTTCATAACCTTGCAACACTTTTGTAGTCCTCTTGATTTGCCTGCCCCTTCTTTCAAAGGTCATAGAGTCCTTTTTTTCCTGAGTTCCAGCCAACGCTGTCTGCTCAGCCAGGCTAGTGGTCTTCCCCACTGGCTCGTCTTTCAGCACATGGGGATGGCCTGCTCCTGAGCCTTTAAGATTTCCTTCTTGAGAATATGCAGCCTTGCTGGACTCCTTTGCCCTTCAGGACTGCCTCCATAGGGATTCTGTCAACCAGGTCCCTAAACAGGCCAGAGTCTGCCCTCTGGAAGTCCATGGTGGCAGTTCTGCTAACCTCCTTCCTTACTTCTGTTGCCGTCTGTTGCCAGCCAGCCTGGTATCATGTACCATGATCAAAAAACTCAAAATTCTGCCAGTGACAGCAGGCTCTGAGCCAGGTATTGATCTGCTGGCTCTGACTGTTTCTTCTGTCATTGTTCCCTGCACCTGGAAGGGCAGAGGAGAACACTACTGTGCTCCTGATCCCTTAACCAGTTGTCCCAAAGCCCTGAAGTCTCTCTTGATTGCCATCGGCCTTCTTGTTGCAACTTCATCACTGCCTACCTGACAAATCCATAACTGATAGCAACCCGAAGGCTGTACCAGGGCAGTAAGCTTCCTCTTCACACCGTTAGCCCGGGCCCCAGGGAGGCAGCAGACTGCCCTAAGAAGTGGGTCAGGTCTGTGCTTTCAACTCCTATATTTAAGGTTTTCTTTCTATGCGAACTTATTAATTAACAGGACTTAAACTGCCTAATTCTCTCTGTTTTGGAAACTGGTAGTGCTGTCAGAGTTGCTCATATACCATGTTAATAAGATACCTGATACAGGGGGCTCAGTCACCTTGAAAATAAAAAAAGGCCTTTACAATCTGTGAGTGATTTAAGTCAGACTAAAAAATACTGCTTTTACACAATATCATATTACATTTACTGTCACATGTATTTGCACAATATTGTATTTGTACAATATACCATAGTCCATCTCCACTGCCAAGCATGTGAGATCAAATATGGTAAATTACTGTTGTTGTTGAGGTCTGATACACCAGAAGAAAAACACAAGTCTGAAATTACCGAAAACTTCATGGGAAATGGGAAAGGAGTTCCCAGAAATATACTGAAAAACGAATGCTTCTCAGTTTTGAAATGAGCTCGCCAGAGCTTTCCAAAAGCAGATGAATGTTCTTGACCTGATGAGTGTTTATCAACTGTCTGCATGTCTGCTTGGCAGCTTTGCTCCCTTGAAAGTGTTCTTAATCTGAAACCCTGAGAATATGAGGTTTTGTAGTCATCCTGCTATAAAGGTTCCCATTCTCTCAGTACATCTTCCTTCAATAAGAAGTGTGTAAAAAATAGTGGTATTGTTGTGGAGTATGTTATCAGGAGGATACAGAGTAACTAGAGAATTGCATATTCAGATGTACCTGTCCATGCACACTAGAACAGAGAATTTGTCTGGGATATTTTCAGTGAAATTTCTAGGTAGAAGTGTTTCTAACTTATTTCATATTTGCTTAAAAATGCCTTTTTACAAACAGCACCAGCAAAGAATTAATTAATATCACAAAGGCAGACAGATGCTTCAAGCTTTCAGTTAATCTCAAAAGAGAAAGCAAAGTTAGCTTTGGAATAATTGCAGCGGCCTCAGCTTGGTATCTTACATAGCAAATACTGTTCCCTGCTGAGTAACAGCAATATCTCTGATATAAATCATACATAAAATTTTGCTTTCATTTTTCAATTTCTTTATAATACTTAGTAGGCAATGCAAGTCCTGGCTCACGCAAGTGGGAGTTTTAAGGGTACAATAGCTGCAGCTGGGAAAATTGAATCAACAGGTTAAAGCCCTGGATGCATGAAACCCCATATGTCTTTGCGGGAAAGGAAAGTCTGTCTTACAAGAACCGTTGTTCCATTTTTTGGGAGGGCAGGAATTGTGGTTTTGTTCTTTGTTACTACAATGCCTCGCACAACTGCTTTTTGATCCCTGATTAATGTCTCTTCAGTGCTACAGCAATCAAAACATAAATAACAAGAATGGCATTTTAAGGCTCTGGTACTGTAAGTTACTTGTCCAAAGCCACAGAGCGAAATGATGCAGAGCCAGGTTTTGCACACAAGGAATTTCTTTTACCCAGTCTCAGCCTCAGATCATTATTTTGCTTCTCTCTAGCAAATGACCTTGTCTGATGTGCTTCAATACATCACGTGGGTCTTGGCACACCACTGCCAGCACCTCTGCTCCTCTGAGTCATTACAAAGGCAATTGGACAGCAAGCAGCTCCTTCCTTCTAGGTTTGATGCTCACAGGGAAGCCTTCGGAAGTGCAGAAGTAAACCCTGGGAGTCAGCAGATGTGTTACGTGATGGGCAGGCTAGCGTGCTTCGGGACTGACAGCTGGGGAGGACCTTGGCATAGGGCACTTTTCAGCAGGACGTGGTGCAGACTGAGTACTTGAAACAGAGCTGGGAGCATGGTCTCAAGTCCAATGACTGTTTTCCCTGACAAATATTAAAAAATAAGTCCTTGTTTTGAACTGCATTAATAACATGCAGAACAATAATCCATTCAAAAGACAAGTCACTAGGTGTTTCTTGGTTTCAGTCATTTATGAGGGTCCAAGAGTGTTTCTGTGTGTCATGGTTTAACCTCAACCGGCAACTAAGACCCACACCAGCTACGTGCTCACTCCCCCCATCCCAGTGGAATGGGGAAGAGAATCAGAAAGAAAAAAAAGTAAAACTTATGGGTTAAGAAAAGAATAGTTTAATAATTGAATTGAAATAAAATAAAATATTATAATAATAACAACAGCAATAATAAATGTAATGAAGATAACAAAAAGGGAGAAATAAAACCCAAGAAAGAGAAGTGATGCACAATGCAATTGCTCACCACCCGCTGACCAATGCCCAGTGGTGCCCAACATGGGGCACATTATCTGGGATGTCTTCTGGGAGGCACCTCTAACTATCTTCCCAAATTTCAGGAGGAATCTCAGAGGGAGAACAGTACTTGAATGCACACCCACTCCTTGCAGTACATCCTCAATGCAGGGGCTCTGCACTCATATTTTGCCTCGTGATTGTGTGGTCATGGTATTATGCCCTTGCATTGAATTCAGTTTATCCCTTATTCAGAAAAATACTTTCCTTAGCTCAGGAGAAGAGAGTACTGAATGCAGCATGTATCCCACCTGTCTTCCAGCAAAGTCAATGGAATTATTTGCACAGGATATGGTCCGGTGTTAAGAAATTCTTTATAAGCTTAGGAGCAAAAACCATGTGTGTGTCTTTATATGCTGGAACTTATCCATTTTCAGGCACAGACAAAGGGAGTATTAAGGACCATGAGAAAGTCCTGTTAAGGGCATAGTGTCCAAAGGGTGTGAGGCACAGGACAGGGTAGGATGGAATAGGAGGAAAGGAAGGGAAATAATCTCAGTCAGGCAAATAGGGTAACTTGTCCAAGTAACTTCTCCAAATCTGCTTGAAGGTGCCCAGTGAACAGGTTGGGGCTTTCTTGAAGTTACAGCTTAAGGAATGAAATTATCATTAAAATAATATTAGAGGTGGGCACAGGCTGCAAATATGTTACTTTTTCTGAAAAAACAAACTAATCAAAAATAATTTCCTCTTCTGTTTCTTTGCCAAGACCTATTTTCAGAACTCTGTTCTTCCCCTTAAGCAGCCAATGAAATCTCAGGCACCTAAAACAAATAGAGGCAGTATACTTAGGACTTGGCCCATTAAAAAAAAAAAAAAAAAAAAAAAAAAAGGAAATGATTTTTAAATATTTTGCTTTAAAATATGCTAGATTGTCATTTTTCATATTCGTACACATTTTGTTATTAGTTTTGGCTGGTAAGTAGTTCTCTTTATAAAACAACTTAACCATTCACCTTTCATATGCAGTTAAACTCAGATCCTGTGTAATCTTAGGTTTCTGTGCTTGCTATTTTAGGACACACACAGGACCAATTCTTTTTAAAACTTGGATATGAGGTACATCCAGGTTGAATAATGACAGTGTAAATCATGTTTACTGCTTACCCAGGGCTGCCACGCACAGTGAGTAGAGCCGCGCTCTCTGTGGTTCTCATCTTGTTCCACATAATGTTCTCTCTGCCTCTCCAAGAACCAAAAATGTAAATGGTTGAGCCTCTTCCTCTGTAGAATGGGTGCTAGAGAGATGCTTGATGATGAGTTTGATTTGTTTGGATTTTTCTAAATCTTTTAATTGTTGTTTCATGATGCACATCTTGCTGTCTGCATGGAAGGTGGCAAAGTCAAGAAAGTAGGCTTTTTTGGGTGGTGACCCTCCTTCTGCAAGTATTCAGGCCATCTGTTGAAGTCACTGTGGCTATCCCTGTGCTGAAATTAAATACATGCATTTGTCAGATTGAAGTTTAAACTACTTTTTCACTTGAGTAAAGGTGGCACATGTCTCTCATACAATGATATAAATTCACAGGTTACAAAATTTAGAACAAATTATATTTATTCCATTTAAAAATTTATAAAGGAAAGGAGAAAGAAAACATGAAAAAAATATTGTTAAAAATGCAAATAAAATTTCTGTGCAAAGTTTTAAGTAAGGATTTAAAATATAAAAGAACTGTAATTGTTTACATTTTATTCCCAGTAGTTTATAATTCTTCACTAACATATTGCTTTTTTGTTCCTTCACAAAATGACTGTATTATCTCTCACAAAGACACATCAATAGACTCATCTGTAAGGCATTCTTTATAGCACTTTTATGGGAGCTGCTGAGCAGCCAGCTGAACAGCAGTTGAGACATTAGAGCCTGGTTGCAAACACATAAATAAGTGTATTTTAGTGTTCTTGTGCATATTTTCTCTAGACTGAACATGATAAAAATGTTACGCATGTCCTTATGTGGTCACAGGCTTGGGTTTACCTAAGGGATCAGTTTATATATACTGAATTCTTCAGTAGCATCTCACAACTGTGGAGACATTGCATCTGACTAAGAAAAAGGCAGGCCAGTTTAGACTGGTACAAGTCATTACAGACGCAGGAATATTTTAAGATATGGGCAGGAGAAGGATTTACCACAGGGAAGCTAATGTATGATCTTGCAGCTTGTCAGCCTCTCCGTGCAAGTCTTGCTGATGTGTGGGAAGTTTCCAGTTTCCCTTATGGAAAGTGGGATGAGCTACTTGCCATATTGTGCAAGGTCACGCGTGAGAGGTACGCCCCAGCTCACCTCCTGTCAGCCTCCTTGTCCCCTTTTAAATTCTTTGTCACCGTTCAGTCTGTC
The DNA here is from genome assembly GCF_018691265.1 of Tyto alba. Lineage (NCBI taxonomy): Eukaryota > Metazoa > Chordata > Aves > Strigiformes > Tytonidae > Tyto > Tyto alba. The sequence goes on from NW_024881322.1 coordinate 10,279,537, forward strand.
TGTTTAATGCCATTTAGCCTGCCCATGTTTGCACACATGCTTGGATAAATGATCCTTTCAAGAAGTGATGTGAATGTTGCTCAGATGCTTTTAAAAATCCTTAGACGCTTCTCGTAGTGCAACCTTTAAATGCCTGTGTCAGCAGTGGGTGAAGTGATTCCTGTCTGATGCAACTGTATAGTGCAACAATTAAAACTGTAAATTGTTTTGTTGTCAGCTGTATTTTATGTAGACCTTACATACTCCCCAAAAGAATCCGAGGACAGCAAAGAGAAGCATGCAGGAGTTGGGAAATACCACAGAGAAGGTCACCTCTTGCTTTTGGGCATCGTCTTTTCAATTACATGGATTATGCACTGTTTTCCACCAGCTTCCCATCTTGCTGACAGCACAGGATGAATACTGTTAGGGGCCAGCATCAGGTTTGTGAAGTGGAAGACACCACGCTCCAAAGGATACCCAAGCCATTTTTGGGGTTTTTTGCAGGAAATGGGGGTATCATCATGAATGAAGCAAGGAATTACAGATGGAAAGAGACACTGTTACAGATAGGCAAGATGAAGCTGTCTGAGGGAATTAATACCATCCCTTCATTTTCTCTAGAGTCACTGTGTAACAGTAGATTGTAGCCAAACACTTGAGCTGAGATATTCACAGGAAGCCCCTAATAATGAATGTGCAGTTTGGGGAGTTTAGAGAGTGATGCTTGGGTCTCCTTTGCAAAGCAGAGCACTCAGGTTTTGAGTCATGCTTTGAACAGCTCATCGTCTGATCAATAATACTAAGTACCCTGGAGAAGTTAGGCGTCTGGTGTTTCTGGTTGTGTAATCAAAATCAGCTGATACTTCTGATCATTTTGTTTCTGTCCCCAGTTATAAGGTAAGGATCATACCACCTCCTTCTTATAGGTGTGGAAGCAAAGTCACAGTGCTTGTGGTAGACCCAACTGCTAGATGAAAATGTCCATGAAAGCTTATCACCTCTCCTCGGAGCAGGGCTCATTTACTTCATACTTTATGGAAGATTGTTTTAAAATCCTTATTAACTATCCATTTTGTTGACCTCATCTTCTGGCCTCTCAAGCTTATTGATCTCTACCTCTCCTTATCTCTGTCTTGCTATTTTGCTCCTCTGCTTTCTCCTTTCTCTATTTCTTGAGTCTGGTGGCTTCCAGAGTGAAACTTTGACCTTAGGAGGGAGAGTCTCTCACTTCTTCACCTGGAAGCACGTACTTCCCACTTCACCAGCACGTCCCACTAAGCTACATGGGTTGCCACGGAGGAGCATCTGTGAGGATGGCAGATACCACATCTGACCAGCACAGAGAAAGGCTTTACCACATTAATGGGGAACTGAATCTATCCAGCTTGTGCAAGCAGATTTTTTCAAGGGCTTCTAACTTAGCCAAATCTAGGCAACTTTTAATAAAAACTTTTCCCCTGCCAAATTTCAAGTCCTTTCTCCAAAACATGAAGGCACTAGAGCTTTTTAATGAAACAGTTATTAAAAAACAAAACAAAACTAGGAATAATAACATGTTTTTCCCTCAGTTGTTCTCAGAATAGTTGTTCTGTTGTTCTCAGAAATGGCTGAACCAGTTCAGCCTGATCTATTTGTTTTGGAAAGAGTCAGCTGAGACAAACTTTCAGCATAGGAAATTTCAGCCCAACTGGTTAGCCTTTCTCAAAGTTTGGCAAAGTTTAATGTAAGTGAAAATGATCTTATACTGAGAAGTCAAAGACAAGCTTACTTATCAGCAATGGTCCTTGCTTTGTATAGAAAAAGACTATATACATTAACTGCTTTTCTTTGTTGTTGTTTCAGATTCTTTGAGTATATATTGCTCTACAAAGATGCAGTGATGTTTCAGATTGAACAAGTTACAAAACTTTGCTCAAAGATTGCTCTGACAGAGCCATGGGATCCATATGATATTCCTGCCAATTCAACGTATGAAGATCAATACTACATTGGAGGACCTGGAGACGAAATTATGGTACAGGAATGGTCTGACAGAAAACCAGCCAGGAAATGTATGTGCATGCTTTTGTTTCATCTTAATAACAATCATTGTCTCTGCTACTCAGGGAAAAATAAAATTATTAATGTTTTATCCCAGCTTTCCATAGTTCTGTAAAGTTTGTTGGAAGAAATTATAAATATACCCTGTGCACAGTATATCATTTTATTATCAATGCATTTTATTAAGAAAATTTTTCATGTCTCAGCAGGATCAAAGGACTTGATTGTATTTTCGTTCATATCATACAGATTGTGGTATGGAACAGCATAATTTTGCCTCTGAATCCAGCAGCTTGTATCCAGAATTTATCTAGAGAAGAATTGGTAATATAATTAGGGGCACACTCAAACTAGAGTGTGCATAACAGAAACAAAGCAGGTGTCAGTGTGTGTCTACACTCTACTATCAAATGTTATCATACAGTGCATCCAATAAATGGTTCTGCAGCAGTGGACATCCTTAATAGGCACCTAAGTTTTGTTGTCTGCTACACTAGTAAGAAACGTCTGTTCTCAAGGCTTAGTTGTTCACTTGGCAGCTGAACACCTGCATCATAAAAGAAAGTAGGCTGAATTTTCCAAGGTACAGTATGTTAGTTAGGTTTTGGATGCACATCAATTTATTAGCACATTGGCTTCAATTTCATCTGTTGTTTACTGATGACCCAAACAACTATAAAAGCAATTTTAAAACCCCCATGAAAATTATGGCACTATTCAGCTAATTCAATACTTACAGTTATAGACACCTAATATATAGGCTGATTGTGAATGTGAGAATTCAGCCAGGGAAAAATATTTATTTCTTGAATAAAAGTAGAAGGAATGAGGTACAAAATGACAGATAAGATCATTGGACCTCTGTGACTAGGTCAATATATCCTCTGGTATTTTACAAGAAGCAAATTATCACTTACTCAAGAATTTTGTTTTTCAGATACAGTATTTTTGGAACTTTTATGAAACTTAATATCCAGATACATTCAGTTAACAATGTGTGATTTTTATCCTATAGTATTTTGTATCTGCAGTGCTTTTCTGCAGGATCATTCATAAAAATAATGTCTTAAAGTTGTCTACTGATCCTCCTTTCAGCTAAAATTGACTTGAATTCTAGAAATTATATTTCTGTTAAAATTATAAAAGTTTCAGTGAAGATATAGGCTACCTTGGTAGTATCATATTTTATCTTAATTTTTTATTCAAAATTCTGATAGAAGATTTGTTGGGGAAAAGAAGCCTCCATTTCTAGATACTCAGAACCAAACTTGAGGTCAGAATTTTTTTGGTGTATTAGGATGCCCTGGAGAGGTATGTTCAAATATTGCTCAGCTTGCCACCCTTTCTTTAGATAATGTATGTGTGTTTCTTCTCACACCTTATCTATTTCTGATAACATGATTGTGGTACAGCGTATGACACAATACTGGAAGGACAGAAAATAAGTGTTTGATTGATACTGGGTGTGAGAAAATAAGCCTTCTTTGGACTGGAAAAAAATTGTTACAGGCATCCCTCAGAGGAACTGATTTTCATGAGTTTTTGCTATCAAGAGATCTGATATACATAAAATAACTGGATGAAGTGGTGGACAATGGAAGGGGTAAAGAATGATCACAGAAGAGGTGCATGGGGTTAATAAAAGAGATTTAAAAGTGAAGGGTGGTCAAATGAAACCCTTTGATTGATATTGAATGGCAAAGTGGTGAAAGTAGAAGTGATGGCAGAGGGCAAGGGGGAAAGAGAACGAGGGAACACATCTTAGATAAGCACAGCATGGAATTAAACTGAAGTTAAAAAAAGGGATAGAGTTCCTATGTCACATACATGGGGTTATATCAGCATTGACTGTAGTCTTGAAATAATTAGTGAACTGGTAGAAATGTTTGAGAGGAATAGGAATTAAAAAAATTAACACAATAATGGTGATATGGATAGATGATGGTAAACAGAAGGAGTGAGTTAAAAGAAGAGGTAGAGGCACTGGAGTTGTACTTGGGAATATTCTTCTTCTAATGAGACAAACCGTCTGTGATTAAAACAGTAACATGGAAAAAGATGAAGCAAGGTCGCATCTATTTGGATTAAAGATGTGGTGAGTATCATCAGTGTAAGAATGACAGTTAAGATTATAGAGGATCAAAAGCTGTGGAAACAAGGTGCTATGGCAGTCAGTTCTGTGCAGAAGAGTCCCCAGCACAGCAGAGAAGTACTTCTTTGGGCAGTGAGTGCGGAGCTTCCTGTGCAGGGGAAGGAATCGGACATCCACACAGTTGGGGGGACTACGTGTTTTAGAGTGTCAAAGGCTGTGTTGGGGGCCAGCACTGTGAGATGGGCCACAGGTTTTCGGTAATCACACCTTTCAGCTTGTCAAGAAGAGTGTAAGGTGAAATGTCCTGGTGATACCCAAGCTGATGGCACTAAAATTTGCCTTCTGGGAGAACAGAGCATTTCATTGCTTTACTGGCAAAGTGAGTAAGTGCTGACATGAAAGTGGCATGAGAGATGAGAAACCCAACTTGTGCAGAACAGAACTAAATTTGGGACTAAGCAGGACGGTTCTTCAGTAGAAGTATATTTGAAAGGTGACGTACCAAGGCCATGATGGTATCATGATTTGAAATGTGCTTGACACCAAGATGTTCAGGTTTAAGATCACTTCAGTGTTGAAATTACACCAGTTCTGTGGCCTTTCTTGGTGTTGCCATGCATATGGACAGAACTATGGGCGGTTCCAGCCTGTCGGCTTGAGGAATGACCATTTTTTTGACTGAAATCATCGTGACACATTCATTCATTCTTGTCATCTAAAGTAGTCACATTTCTGCTTGGTTACAGTGGAATCCTGGGTCGGTGTTTACACAGTCAAAGACTGTTACCCAGTCCAGGAAACCTATACGAAGAACTACAGCGTGACAACCTCCACTCGCTTTTTCGATCTACAGCTGGGCATTGCCGACCCCTCGGTGTTCACCCCACCCAGCACCTGCCAGACAGCCCAGCTGAGGAGAATGAAAAATGAATGCTGATTATGGACACTGGCTGCCCCAGGCAAACAAATATTAGCCAAGAGGATAGTTATTAATAGTCAGCTGCTGATGTCTAATCTGATTTTTCAAGCTTATTGTTGCTATTTTGGGAATTGTAAGTTTTCACTTCAAAGAGAACATAAACATTTAACTGAGTAAAATATATAACACAAAAGATCTCTTTCATCACATTAATCTGTTCAGTGATGCACTTGCAGTATTATATAGTTACCACTAAGATAATATTTATAGATACTATTTATTTAAGCAGTGGCCGATTTTCCTTTTGCAAAGATTTCATTACTTATTTTTTCAAGAAGACAAAGCATAAGCAGACTGCAATACTGGTAACATCTAGAAGGAAAAGCTAGATTTTCTTCTTGTTGTTACTTATGGGGACTTGAGGGAAGGGGAAATATGTCCTGGATAAGACCTCATCCCTAACCAAAAAATACCCCAATTTAAACAATGTACATCAAAAGTATGGAAATTAATTCCCTTGGTTTTGTTTTACTTTGTGTTTTATTTTTTTTTTCTTTCTGCCCTTCAGGAAGCTGGTAGTCTAATGTTTGAGCCAATTTTTTTCTTTCTGAAAAGAAACTGGAGTATCTCTATTCATGTAATGCTAGCTGGCATGAAAAAAATACTTTTCTGTTTCTTGGGAGAATGGCGAGAAAGGAAGGGAAGGAAGGAGAGGTACACCCCCTAAAAAGTAAGCCAAAGTTTTCTTGCATTTACTACACTTTTGGTGAAGTGTTCCAGTAGGGTGCGATGAGACATTTTTCAGTCATATTTTACTTTAGCACCTGCTTTTGAAGGCAATACTAGTTTTAACCTATGCAAAGAGATTAAGAAGTACTGCACTCTAAATGGCTGTAATATTTTGTAACTATTTTCAAAAGCCCTCACTCAAAGAGCATGGAAGCACCTTTATAATTCCAGGTAAAAGTGAAAAAAAAGCCGTTCTTAGTGCGTAACTAGTAAAGGCTAAATCAGCATTCACACAGTGCCTGGTGATCCGGATGGAGTGAAAGACAGAGCTGTGTCACCAGCGGGGGGGTGGGAGGAGGAACAGGAGGGAGAGGGCACTTCAGATGTCCTCTGTGCAGGGTGGCTGCAAAGCACTGCAATCTGAGCAGAACTTACAATCTTGCTTTCTTTTGCACTCACTCCACTGATGCCTGCCTTATTTGCCACTCCATCAGCATCTGAAACCTTATTATGTCCACATCCTTCTCTGGTGGGCAGAGTGAAAGTTTCCTTAAGGGGAATAAATAACTAACCAAAAAAGCGCAGGAAGCACATGTATTTTGCTTTAGAAAATTCAAACCAAATCCTCATGCACCTTCAGGCCCTCGGAAGTGTGGAATGGTGATGGGTTTTGCACTTTTACCAAATGAAATTGGCTTATTCTGTAACTCTAAGCCTGTATTTTAATTATTATTTGCAAATATGTTCAAAGCCAGATTCTTGTCCTTTTACATGTGCTAGGTGGTTGTTTGCTCTAGAAGTTGCCTGGCTGAAAACTGTGCAACACTGGGAAGTTTGGTGTCTCTGAAGGGGAGATGCTGGGCAGGCCTTTAATGCTTTGTATGCTCATAGCTTTTTGTATGTAAGCAAGTGGTACAGTGGTTATTTTGCTTTCACAGTTGTGGTCAGAATGGCATTTTACTTTGCCTTGTGCCTAATGAAAGCATATACACATACCCGCTAAAATTTAGGTAGTTTATTAAAAATTTCCTCTAGGACATAACCATTTCACTGAAAAATGCTAGTGGAAAGAAGGACTGGGTTTCCTTAAATTTAGAGTGCATTTAGTCTGTACTCACCTTCTGTATTTTTTGTGACAACATAAATGCTAACTGCATATTGTTCTCATTAGGGTAATGATTGACATGCATTTCTTAATATCTGTGTCTTATTATAATCTGGAAAATATAATAAATCTGGCTAGCAAACATGAAGCTATGGTACCGTATCGTTTGGGATGACTTCTGTGGTAGAGCAGATAGATGAGTAATCAGGGTGTCTGTATTATGTTTTGCTGACAGTGATATAATTTCTAGCAATAACATTAAATGTTTCTTTAAATATGAATTTGCAAAATTCTAGTACACAGAAGTGCTTTAAAAATGTTACCATGACATACATGGCAATTTTATATGGCTAAATATGTACCTCTAAAACAATGCTGTTGTCTTCGTATTTATGCTCTGCAAATTCAATAAAGAGAGCTGTCAAAGAGATGTCAAACAACAGATTTTTGGATTTTGTGTTTTAAACTAGCCACCAACCAAATATGAAGCACGAAATGCACATGCCTGGTTTGTTATCTTTGCTGTCATTTGCTACGGTTTGTTATCATGTACCACAAGAGACATTTTGTCTTTATGAGACAATGCCAATGACTCAGTAAGAACGAGCAGACAAGGACTTTAAAGTAGCCATATAGTGTGCTGCCACAGTAAAGTAAAAATGGGTTTTTCATATGTCTGATACTCTGGGGAATTTGTTTAGCACAGTTATCTGGTGGAAAATTAGTAATAAATTGGTATGTGCGTGAGTTACATTGTATTCTATTAGGTAACAGTGACAGAACCTAGGAGCTGGACAGCCTGTGAGACAAAACTGTTTTTGTGAGATTTCCAGTGCTTCCAGGTTTCAACTGGGCCAGAAATAGTGCAAACATAGATCTGCCTGCCATATTTTTGTATTTCTGCTTGGAGGCTTCGCTGAAAGCAGGATGTGTAGAAACACAACATTGTTTTATTTAAAGTTAACCAAACATTCCTGAATCTCAAAACAGGTTTAGTTTGAGTTTGGGGAGGAGATCTGGACATTTGGTTCAGTTCCTATTTTAACAGTTTGCTTAACTCTAGTATTAGGGCCAGGTTTTACTGCCTCAAGCCATGCTGCATGCCATGGAAGTGCTGCCATTTAGCAGGGCATGCCAACTTTCATGAAGAATGTAGGAAGAATTACAACAGTCCACAGACAAATTAAATTTTAGTGAAGAAATCTCTAAACAATACAATATTACTTTGGGACACTTTAACATTAGCAGTGAGACTAGCATTGGCTCAGGTGCTATTGCTGGTGTCCCAAAATCCCATCAATAAGACATTTAGGTGAGACTCCTGCATCTTCTGAATCCTTGGCCACAAATTAGTGCTGGAGACAAGCTGCAGGACATTCCCAAATGACAGAAAGGCACGTCAGGAAATGATCAGTTAGTTGCCTGCTCCCTAGCCAGGAGGAATAAAGATTTCAAAAGAACACCCCCACAAAAAGACAGAGGTCCCTGACTGTAAAGATCCTGAGATCTCCCTCAGCTACCTTTCCAGGAGGTTGCATATACAGCATGGACTCAAGCACATACAAATTTAATCTTCACATCTGTACTTAGGCATAGGAACAAATGAAGCAAGCCTGGGAGGCTCTTTAAACACTTCTGAGCATTTACCGCTTTGTAAGGGTAGAGGGAGAAAAGCTTATGATCCAATGAGTAGTCTCAGAAAACAGTAACAAATCTGTAGGGTAAGAATGCTGCTCTGAAGCTGCTAGGGTAAATTTCCAGCTATTCCTTTGAGTGCATACTGGTTCAACATGCCCCAGGGTAAAATTCCGTGTGCTTTGATATGGCTGTTTCATCACAGAGCCTGAAACTGCATACTGAATGAAATGATGCACATAGTTGCAGTATGGTATTTTGTTTGAAGTGAGGACAAATAGCGCACATTTTGCAGGCATGAGTGAGGCACTGGTGACCTGCCTGTTTAGCTGCAGGAAAATATGTGCCCTTCAGGAAGGGTGCTGCCAGCTGCATCTGAGCACATCAGAGGACAGAAGTATTACTCTTCCCGCTACCACATACATGGGAACCTGCTTCAGGCTCCTTCCTTTCCCACTTTGCAAAGTGGGAACAGTAATTCTGCTTGCCACCTGCTCTTGTCTTCCTGACAGCAATAGCTCTGGGCCAACACCATGGCCACAGCCAGCGGGGCCGCGGAGGCCTGGAGGCTTTGCTGCAGTAGCAAAATGTCACAGAGGGTTCTCACCCTCCGCCTTACAACGTGTAATAAAATCATGCGTGTGTGTTGTACGTGTGGGCTTACTCTTTGCACCCCTGTGGGCTCGCTCAGTGCATGGGGGTTGTTGCTGAGGCGCTCAGCACCCGGCCATCACCATTAATCGGGCTCAGCTTGGGCTTCGTTGACGCCAGGCAAAGGGGCTCGTGAGCAAAAGGAAAGGAGGGGAAAGGAAAGCCTGCTGGCATCACCCCGCTCCCCGCTGAGGTTTTTCCCACGCTTGCCCAGCGCTGATAAACAGCTTTGACGTTCCTGAAACAGCAGCAGCTGAGTTGCCAGCTCTGGGTTACGGCCCATGTCACGCTGAAGGGGAGGGTTGGGTTTCACCCTCTGCACTAAAATTATCCTTCAGGCCAGGCCAGGGACTCAGTTTTGTTTTCAGTGCAGAAAACATGCCCGCTCCCGTTACCCCCGTCGCTGCTGTCCCAGCCTGTCAAGCAGGAGTTTGTGCCCACGCCACCTGCCCCCCCATCCAGCAGTTTGTGACTACCCCCCGGGCGGCTGGACAGTGCTCCTCAGCCTGTCCCCACTGTCCCCTCTCCACCCCCCACTCCCCAGGACGAGCAAGGGTCTAGCAGGGACCTCGCTGTCCCCGCACACAGGGCTGGAGGGTTGTCTTCACTTTCCTACGGGGCTTGCAAAGGTGTGGGAAAAGCCCTTCCTCTCTTCCCACCACTGTGCTGGTTAAAAACTAATTTTTAATGTGGTTGCTTCAGCTGGTACCTTTATTCTTTATGTGGGAGCTGCTTCTGCTAATTTGATGGGGTAATTTTTCATAGGGATGCTGAGCTTGGGTTTGGTTTTTTTTCCACCCTCTTGGTGCCAGGAAGCAGCCCTTGTTTATCACTGCAATATCTCACAGTCATCAACATGTATAGAGATAGAGATTCTTGATGTTGGCAGCAGCTTGCACTAGCAGGAGAACAGGGGATGGAACTGAAAGTAATACTGACAGCAGAGATCCTGTTACTGGTGGTCCAAGTGACTACCAAGTTACACCTTTGGGGAGGGGGCTCCGGAGAGGCTGTAGAAACTTCACCCTAAGAAATATCCCAGACTTCTCCAAAGGAAAATCAGGAGCTACACTGGGCAGCCTGCATTGCATTTATGTTATTAAAGTAATATCTTGTACTAAATCCTGTATGCTTAACCATAGCTCACCCTTGAGCAGTTGCTTCATAGAGGGACAGAAAAATGGATGTTTTCTCCCAGCATGCTTCTACAGAAATTATGTGAAACTTCGTTATCAGCAGAAAATATGGACTTTTGAATTAAAGAAATGATATGTAGAAAGTTCCGATGACTTGTAGTGAAACAAAAGCTATATCTATAAAGCAATCTGTAGCTTTAAGCTAAAGTTTTTCAGCCTTAAAACTTCTACTTTAAAATAAACAAATAATGCAGCTTGTCAAAAGAGCTGAACTCTGAATAACTACTCTCAGCTAGAATCCAGCTTTGAAAGAAGTTGCTTCTGTTGTGGGCTTGAAGAGGGCATCTTGCCTAAACTTTGATATTTTTTCCAACCATACCAACTGACCTAATGAAAGATACTGCCTCTTCCTACAACCTTGTCCTGTCAAAGGGATGGGGTTTCTTTACTTGTGTGTACACTTGGTTCTCTGCAGATTTCCAAACAAAGATGACGTTTTATGCCAGCACAGGATCTGTCCTGGATTTTTTTTAATCAAATGTGCTTACTTGAACACAGAGCAGGCCATGAGCAACTGGCAGTGTCCCTTATCATGGGACAAAGCTTACACAAACAGATGACATTTTCCTTATTTCCAGCCTGCTGGGACATCCAGGACTGGAAAATCCATTCAGGAATCTATAAGGTTCATGTTCTGTGTATGTGAGAATGGGGGAAAAACAGCAATGAAAGAGCAAAGTGAAAAAAGAAGTGAGATGAGGCAAAATTAAAGTATGCCAGCGGAGGGGTATCCCAGAAACCAGGCAACCATGACACAAATAAAAGAAAAAAAGAACGGGAAAAAAAAAAAAACAAACCAAAACAGAAAAAAAAAAGGAAGGCTACAGAGAAGCATCTTTGCCTGATCCTTCTCAGCCTGATTTATGGCTTTATAAAAAAGACATGGGGGACTAGATCCAAATTTTAAGGTTCCTAAACATTAGCATTTCTACTCAGGCAATACAAATCCCCGAAATCCCTGACAGCCTGACAGAGTACCCGTGGGGTTTGCTCACACAGACGCTGCTCACTCAGTGCTGATGGCCCTGCAGGGACCAGGGCAGAGCTGTTGGGTGCCCTGTGGAGGGAAGGAGGCTTTGGGTGGGCATCCACCTCCTCCTTGTGAAGGAGGCTTTGGGGGGATTTGACCTTCCAGGCTTACTTCAAGGAACTACCAAACATTTGCACCTCCCTCTGAAGTGGGTAGTTTAAGCGTGAAATCATCTCTAGCTAGTGGAAATCAACAGTCAGTGCTTATGACCCTGTTCTTTCCATTCCAAGAAAAGTTTTCTGAAGTGAGCTGCTGAATTTGGACATTGAAAGTGCCTAACTCCCTTCCATTTCATTTCCACCTTGTGCTAGCTCACACTGCCAGAATGATATTGCCCTTAGGAATATTTGTTCCAACAGTCTCACTCCTACAGATGTAGATGAAAAGGACAGATGGTCCCCATGGGAAAGTTTAGGAGAAATAATCAGAGGGAGAAGGCCAGAACAAAGCAAATCAGGACACGTTCCTGGGCACCTCCTGCCTCTCCCATCACACCAGCCACCCGAGCTGGACTGGCAAAGCGGGCAATGGCGCAAGCTAAGCCACAGGAAGCGAAGCCCTACTGCGCTTCAAAGATCGGGGCTAATATTGTCTGTATTAGAGCAGCGGTCGCATGATGTCAGACGTGCTGCTCACTAACGAACTCTCCTCCTCTGGAGGATCTTTTTTAAGAGCAGAAGGAAATGTTGGACATTGCCTCCACGGCGAGTTGTGTCCCAGCCAGCCAAAAGCACCAGGCAAGGGCAGCCAAGCACAACACATCCTTAAAGCTCCCTCCTTTATTTCTACAGCAGCTGCCTGCAACACGGCTGTCAAAGGGCTTCCGAGGAGGAAGACATGTGTGGCATGTGTTTGGTCAGGTGTCTCAAGCGCTGCAATGAACTTTGGGCCACCTGAACCCGAGGGTGTGAGCAGAAGCCCTGCACTCCAGTGCTGTAAACAGCATTTGCTTTGTACTGAAAACCCTCGCAGAGAAGTGTCCTGCTGTGCAACAGGCCTTCAAGGGAAAACATCTGGGGAGAGACAGAAACCCCAGATCAGGCTGTCAATGGCTATACTTAAAAAAGAAAAGAAAAGCCAAGAAATTGCTAAAGAAATAAAAGACCCAAGTGGCACCTGCACTTCCAAAAAAAAATTTCCATCTACATTGGCTGAAAGACTTTTTTTTTTTTTTTTTTTTTTTTTTGGTGTGGCAGTCTGTGCAATTATCTAGGAATTTGGTACTTCCAGCCTGGATTGCTGCTAGATGCAGCACTACATGGGAATGCAATTAGTACAGCTAGAGCTAATTAATTCAGGATGTGCTATAGTTCAGCAATCATTTGCCTCGTGGGGCCCTTTGCAAAGAGGAAACCGTGGTCTTAAAATGCACTGGCTACCACTTCATTTTCAGGTGTAACTCAGAGCATGGGGTTTAGCTTATAAATTCCATATGGTCTGAAATCCTTGCTACTGACAGACTGTCTTTTGCCTCAAAGCCCTCTGGACAGGGGGCACTCCTGGCAAGGGAATTGTCTCTAGCCTTGCTCTGCCTGCTGATCCATTAGATCGACATTTGGACACACGCGAGGGCCTGCCTCATCACCCTGAGCTGGCATCAAAATGTTGAGACTCTAACTGAAGAGACATAGCCAGGCAGCTTTGGGCACTCATTGCATCAGTTTTGCAAACTGGTTACTCACAAAGCGTGTGCTAGAAGATTGATTTCCATAGTTCCTTTCATAATTCCTTTGTATCTCAATAATATAAGCAATAACTTCATCACAACAGCATTCTCAGGTGGTTTCAGGGGATATATAAAAAGCAAAATCTTCAGTCCTTCTTGGCAGCCATCTTACAGGTGCGCAGGGACTCTTACAGAGTGTCGGATGGCCATTAGGCCAGCCACCTCCTTACCCACCTCTGCATTACCAGCAACAACCTTCCTCTTCACTAAATGCCTGCAGAATTCATTTTAAAAGTCATCAGCAATCTTTCTTTCACACTCCCAGAGAGTAAAGTATATCCCCACACACAGCAGTGACACTCACTGCATCACATTGACCCACCAGTGTTTCATCTCTTGTAGCATTTCCAGTGTCTGGGCTGATTTGGCACTTTTTCCAATGAAAGTTCCAAAATGGAAGCTCAGTTACTGCCAGCTGTGGTTCTATTCTTCCCTAGGAGGCAGACGTGCATTTTGAAAGTGGCTGGACTGACACCACCAGCTTCTGACACCAACAGCTTCAGAGCTGACCCACACAGCCCGTCCGTTCCCCAGCCGGCTGGTGGACAGCTGGATCTGCGAGCTGTCACTGCATAGAGCTGGACTCCAGAAGGATCCTGATGGGTGAAAGCCCCTTTAATGTATTTCTCAAGCTCCACCCTTCATGGTTTTCTGTAAACAAATGCATGAAACAGTGAGGCTCATAGTTAGGTCCTCTGAATTTAGATTGCAGAAAACCATCATTCAAGATATGTGGACTTTCTGACTTCTCCAAAAGATACATTCATGGGGCACATCTTACTCTGGATTTCACAGCATCCACGAACCAGGAAAAGCTCTATCCCATCGTATAGTTCTACGGCCCCCATACTCCCTACCACCTGGAGCTCTGACAGAAGAGATATCCCCTACATCCATAAGCTGTGTGTGAAGAACTGCAGGGTAGAAATAGGTAACACAACGTCACGTGTAGGTCACAGCTTGCCTATGAGCCATGGATGTGGTGCATGCAAATGCACTCCTGTGTCAGACAAGGTGTTTCCACGGGAAAGCCAGGTGCTGTGCAGAGTGCTGCTGAGCACTCACCTGGACCACTATGGACATTTCGCATTACTTGAGTTGAAGAAAGATAAACTGCATCTGGGATGAAGGTAGACAAAGACTAAGCAGTTGATTAGGAGCATGGAGGACATACAAAAAAGAAGACAACTGGAAGGAGCAAGATAAAGGGTGAGAGGGCTGCCGCCGCTTTCAAGAAAGATATGAAGGAGGAAGGCCAAAGGAGAAAAAGGGCTACTGAAGTGCAAGGAAAAACGTGGTAAAGAACGAGAAAAGAGTTCGGGACTTCTTTCCAAGAAGAGACCTCACTGTCAACAGTGTAGGAGCAAATCTCCCCTGGAATAGTGAAGAAATCATGCCCGGTCTCTGTGTCTCTGCAAAGTTCATGCAGAGGCAACCAAAACCTTTTCTTCTACCTCTGTGATCACAACCAAATAAATGGCATAAATGCCCTTTTTTATCTGAATGTACATACCAGTTCTGGCACAAACATACAAAATGACAAGAGCAATACCGCCCTTACTCTTTCAGTCCTCAAAATACTAAATCCTAAAGGAAAAGGAGATTTGCCAAGGTTTTAGATAAGATCAGAACATCTTCCCACAAAGTGAGATAAAGAAATAACTCTCAGAAAGGTGAAAGACGCAAAGGAGCTGTGGAAGTTTTACCCAGTGGCTGAAGCGTGTTTTGTGTCCCATGTAACACGGCCAACTGCTCAGCGTGGTTTCAGTGGGAAAAGGGGATGTGACAACGACAGCAGCAGTGGGCTAATTTTGCCATTTGAGCAAGTCATCTTTTGCCTGGCTGTGCTTTGGGCATTCAAATGTTCTAGGTTTTTTGCCCTCCTCTGCAGCACTGAGCATCACCACTTGCCAGGGCTCCTCTGCTCCATTTTGGCTAGGTTGCTGCCTGCTGCTCCTGCTCCACAAAGGTGGCCCTCGTGCCCCACATCCAGGGGGAGGAAGCTTTCTAGACTCCTGCGGAGCCCCAGGGTGGCCCCGGGAGTTGCTGCTTGTCCTCCGTGGCACTGAGCACGGCCCCGGGTCAGGCTCCCGCGGGCCCTTTCGGCTCGGCTCTCGCCTGCGGCTCTCGCACCCCCACGGCCCCACTCGTGCCCGGGCTCTCTCGGGCTCTCTCGCCCACGGCCAGCTCGCAGCGGCAGCGAGCTCTGCTCTTCCCTTGGCTCCATGTCCCCGGGGGCTCTGGCCTGGGCACAGCAGCCCGTGCTCGGGAGGGCTCCAGGCTCGCGGCACCGCCCGGAGCTGCCACTTTCCAGCTCTCCCTGCCCCAGCCCCAGCGCCGGGCAGGCACGGGAGCGCTGCTCACGCATCGCTGGCCAAGCAGCACAGCGGGGGAGCCGGGCTGGGGAGGCAGAGGGTGTGCTGGGCACCCGTACGGGTCACACCTGGGAAAGTACCGTGGCACCTCTTCTTTTGTGTGTGCTTGGTACTGATCCTCAGGCTTGCTCCTCAGGAAACAGCGACCGCTTGGCCTCTATTCAGGCTGCCATATTAGTTGAGTTTCTGCATCCTAAGTGATACAGGACATTGGTTATAATCCTTTCTTCTCAGAGGCTAAAAGAAAATTATTTAGTAACAAGAGAGGAAATCTAATCATAAAGTAGCTGTGAGAACGTTTGGGGGGATGTTTTTTTTTTTTTTTTTTTTTTTTTACAATGGCAAAATACAAATTCAGGTGAAAAAAAATTCATTACCAAAAAAAGAGAGGAAGTCACTTTCTTAAATCTTTAGAGTTTGTTCTAGAAAGAGCCTTCCTTGTGCATCACTCAGCTATCTGCTTTCCTGCTCCTGGCAAAGGTTAATATTTTTATGTTAATTTTTGTTTTTCCAATGTCAGTTACATAGTTTCAGGACTGTTGCATCATCTGTGGGTTGACCCAGTGTCTGCCTCTGATTTGAAGGAGCCTGGGTTCAGCTGGCACCCTTTCTTTCGGCTCCAGGCACTCCCATTATTTGGGTTATTCTATATGGCAGGCTTCAGGAAGGATGTGTGGCCAAAATAAAGCATGTCCTATGAAGGAATGAAGTTTACAGACTGACGTGCTCACTCCTTGCTGCGCCTGGGTGAAGGACATCCACCAGGAAGACACACAGCCTGTAAGTCCTGATATTGCAAGGAAAAGCTCTATGGGCAAACTTGCCTGCAGCGGTGGAGTTCATGGCAGCCGTGCTGGACACCAACCGTGCCATTAACTCCTTGTCACAAGAGACATGGGAGTGAGCCAGGAACCGCTATCCCCATGCAGTCCCAACAGCACACGGCTCTCCACAGGACGGAGGGGATTTGCGACTTTCTGGAGCTCTCTGACTTCCCTTTGCCAGGCTTCAAGTGATGATTTTTCAAACTAAACTGAGGATTGCATCAGCCTGCTCCTGGCTACACTTGTGCGTTGTGTTAATGCTTGTGAGCATCGGCTCTGAAACAGAGTCAGACAAATAAAGTAAAATCCTGTTTCCACTTGTATCCTTCTGTTATGTGTTCTTGAAACTGGCTTTGGAGCTGAAAAACTCCTGGCATTGCAGGCAAATAGCAGCCTCATTGTTATTCAGCTCATCATGAGTGCAGGAGAATAGAATACAACCGCCCATCAGAACGGGACCTACAACCATCCTGTAGTCCCAACTGCTTGACCACTTCAGGGCTGACCAAATGTTAAAGCACGATATTAAGGGCATTGTCCAAATAAATGTCTCAAACACTGACAGACATGGGGCATCGACCCTCTTTCCAGGAAGTCTGCTCCAGGGTCTGGCCACTCTCTCTGTAAAGAAATGTTTCCTCATGGCAACGCCAAAGCTCCCCTAATGGACGCAGCTCTGAGCCGTTCCCAGTGTCCTGGCACTGGGTCCCAGGGAGAAGAGCTCAGCACCAACCTCTCCCCCTCCCCTCCTCAGGGAGCTGTGGGGAGCAGCGAGGTCACCCCTCGGCCTCCTTCTCTCCAAACTAGACAAACCCCGAGCCCTCCGCCGCTCCTCAGAGGATGTGCCTGCCAGCCCCTTCACCAGCTTTAGTGCCCTCCTCTGGTACCTTCACATCCTCTTTAAGTCACAGAGACCAGAACCGCACACAGTACTCAAGGTGAGGCCACACCAGCACTAAATCCAGCGGGATAATCCCCCCTCCTGACCGGCTGGCCGTGCCATGATGGATGCACCCCAGGATGGGGTTTGCCAGGGCACACACTGCTGACTCCTGCTGAGCCTCCTGTCAGCCAGCACCCCCTGAACCCTTCCTGCAGGGCTGCCCCCAGCCACACCTCTCCCAAGCTATACTTGTGTCTGGTGTTACTGCGTCCCAAGTGCAGAGTCCAGCGTTTATTCTTATTCACTTTCATGCCCTTGATGATGGCCCAGTTCTCCCACCTATCCAGCTCCCTCTGAAAGGCCTCTCGAGAGAGTCAACAGCACCTCCCAGTTTAGTATCACCAGCAAACTCGCTAACGGTGCATTTAACTCCTGCAGCCAAATCATTGATAAATACACTGAACAGAACTGGCCCTACAATTGAGCCCGGAGGAACACCACCGCTGACAGGCCACCAGCCAGACGTAGCCCCGTTCCCTACAACCCTCTGAGCTCTGTCCTTCGGGCAGTTCTTCACCCAGCGCACCGTGTACCTGCTCACCTCACAGTTGGACAGCTTGTCCAGAAGGATGCTGCCGAGGGACAGTATCAAAAGCCTTACTAAAATCCAGAAAAACTACATCCACCACCTTGCCTTCATCCACCAGTCAGGTGACCTTATTGTAGAAGGATATCAAATTAGTTAAACTGGACTTTGCCTTTGTGAACCCATGTTGACTGTGCCTGATGATTGTGTTCTCCTTTAAATAGCCTTTGAACCGCACCCAGCATGATGTTCTCCATAATTTGTCCAGGTACTGAGGTTAGACTAACAGGTCTGTAGTTTCCTGGGTCTTCCCTCATCCCCTTCTTATAAGTGGGAATAATGTTGGATAGCTTCCAGTCAGCAGGGACCCCTGTTGCATAAAATCACCTGGTTACATCATCATGCTTGCTGGAGTAGCATAATTGGCTAACTGGGCTACACAGAGGGAGTTTTAGAATGCCTAGAGCATTTAGAATACAGCTCTTGTTCATTGGTTGTAATGGTGATATACTTATAATACAGCCTTCTGTGAAGAGCACCTGTACTAATGCATTATCTAATTTTTTTAGAAAACTAAAAGCCTATACTTTCTGTGAGTTTGTACAACTATGGTGACAAGTACAATTTAGTTAGACTTTCAAATCTTCCTCATACCAGACAGATCTTGGGAGATTAATCCAGGGAGTCCATTTTTTTATTTCATTAACAGGCAGTGAGAAGCTAGTCTCACCCATTGCATAGCATCAAATAACAGAAATAAAGTATTCAGCTTCAGATCAGACTTTCAGCCACGTTTTCCTGGCAAGTATGACAGGAAAGCAGACATCACAGCAGACAATTCAAGCTTGACAATGCAACGCTCAGTAGAAGGAGTCTCAAAGGCTCTGTCATCTGCAGATGGGCATGAAGGAGCATTATGAAAGAGCCTATCAAATATCTTTGGTTCCAGGCAATAACTTAAGCTCCTTATTTTTTCATTGTTCATTGCTTTTTTTTTTTTTTTCATTTTCTCTTGTGAAGTGTCTTTCTGGAAGTATGGAAAACTCTAAGAAGAAAAACTGGTGCCCTAAATTTATGCAGTTCTTGGAAGAGCATGGGCCTGTTGGCTTTATAGTTCCTAGTATTTTATTTCAAGTTATCTGCAGTAGCTGCAGAGCTCAGCTGCCACCCGTTGAAGTTTAAGCTTATACTTTCCTGTCAAAAACCCTTCTTTCTCTACCTACCCTATGGATGGCCTCTGCTCCAAGGTCTCTCATACCACTTTGTTTTTTCAGTTGCTCCATCCCACTACTTCCATTTTTTGAGTATTGTAGAACACTCACAAGCATATTGTAAACATTCCTTTTACGGTACTAAAACGCTTGATCACTTTTCAAATGGCAGTTGAGAACACATCACCCCACACTCTTAACAGCTTATTATATTACATAGGCGTGTTATACATATATGTACAATACAACGATAGCATACGTAATTGCCAAGTATGAAAGCACTAATCATTATCACTGTGGTTATTTACGTAGGAACTATTGTTAAGAAGACTGTTCAAATTACATGCAATGGTTATAACACCATGTTTGGAAGTTTCCACCACTGCTATGATCACTATATTAAGTTTTTCCAATCTGAATCCTCTATTTTCCTTTTCCTATAAAGCTTTGTTTTAGTATAACATTAAAAAAGGTTGACAGCTGCTCGTGAAACTAGTTTCTATTTTGATGTTCCTTTCTAGCAAATCCCAGTAAGGATATCAGCAATTGCAATGCTCTGTATCACTGTATACAGTCTTAAACCCCACTTACTACAGAAAGATTTTCATTTGAATTCCCGCTGCCCTGGTAGGAGTCTTTCTGAGTTAAACATGGCATCTCCAAGAGAGAAGTCTTTGCAGATAGTGTGAGCTCATTGTCATTCTGTGTTTAGATTTAGTGTTGTTTCCACAGGATCTAAAGATGGAGTGAAGTTAAAAAGCAAGTAGAAGTCTAAATCACCAGGGAGATGGAAAAGAGTGTTTTCATGAGATCTATAAATCTTCTTGAGACATTCTAAAATTACAGATAGCTGCCTTGGTCGGGTTTGATGTTAGAAGTCAAAAAACTAAGCACTAATTTTACATTTTTGAACTGTCTTAAAATGGATTTATTTTTCAGTTGGAGTGTGGATGACTCACAGCAATCAGGAGGCCCAAAAGACCATGCACCAGGTCCTCGCATGGCACAAACCAGTGTCAGTCCATGGCATCCAACTGAACTACAGTGGTTGGTGCCAAGCGAGCCACTGACTCTTACCTACCATTTGCTACCCGTGAAATCCGGGCAAACAACCCTTTTGGGGCTAGGGATGCTGGGGAGCTCTGAGGGCCATATTAGAGACCTCCCCGTTATACAGCCCAGCTCAGCCTTATCTCTGTTTTGTCTGACCTTAGCAGTGATGTGTTGGTCAACTATGTCAGAAAAAAAATGTGAATCCCCTCAGCTTTGCTGGTCTGTCCGTGCAACTACCCCAGGGGATGTGTGACATGGCACTGGCAAAGTGACCTCATAACTCTGAGTGCTGACATTAGCCCCGCTCTGGCATGATGAAAGCAGGATGTTTCCGCGTAAGCAGCGGACGAGTGCACCCTCGAATTGACTGTCATTTCCTTGTCACCCTGCAAGGCACAGCAGACGCCAGCGCTGTCCGCCGTTGCATAAACACACGCCATCAAAGACCTGGAAGCCACACGCTGGCACAGCACACAAGGCGGCTCTTCGGTTCCTGTAATTAATGAACTCCTGGCAGGAGGCTGCCAGGAGCTCAGCATCCCCTGACGAGCACATGCCAGACCGCGCAGGGGTGGCACTCGCTGCGATTAAAGACACAGATCCAACAAAAAAAAAAAAAAAAAAAAAAAAAAAGAAAGCGGAAGCAAACAGCAGCCTTCTGCCAATAAGTGCATTTCATAAGGTCAAGGCTGAGGAGCCATGCAAGCCGGTGCTGTGCACAGATTGGATTTTCTTTGCTCGTGCTCAGATCAGCGCTCATCAGCATCACTCACGGGCTCTGTGACGTTGCCTGGGTGTCCTCTGTGGTGCACAGACCCCAACGGGTCTAACCTCTGTGCACCTGGAGCATCACAAAAGGTAGGGCCGACCCAACAAACGGGAAAGGTAACATTTGGCCTCCCAAGTTGTAGTGCACATCCAGTCACATGTGCGAATACAGAAGGTCCCTGTTGCTTGATGTTTCCATACAATGTAGTTTGTGGCATCCTCTGTTAATAATCTGGATAACCAGTTCCACTTGGATGAAATGCTTCTAGAGGACCCAAGCTTAGGCCACCGGGATGTTTATTAGGATGCCAGGGGAAGACCTGAACCAGAACAGCAAAACTGAGAAAACCTACTGAAAAATCTAGTGTGTAACATTGTACTAACACCAGGACGTCACAATACTGAGCTGCATGTCTGTTCCAGGTGAATGAACTCAAAACCAGACCCAAACCCTAACCAAAGGACTGCGAATGGGCACTTTCAAAGTCCAGCCCAAAGGTTAACCCAAGGCCATCAAGGTAATTCTGAAGCAAGCTTTACCTTCCTGGGCATGGACTGTCCATTTTTTTGACATTGTGGCATCCAGCATGCAATGTCTTGGTCTGAACTGGGAGTCTGAAACATGGCATGTTGGCTTTTACTCGGTGCTCAGCACCAGACTGCATGGGGCAAGTGGGAAAATGTCCCACTGTGATGCCTTGCCTTTGTGAAAGCTGCTGGCACACACACAAGGTGCAGTGGATTTCATGGAATGATTTGTTTAAACAAGAATTTCTCTGGCATAAACTCAACCAGTCTTGCTCCTAACCCTTACTTCTTCAGAGCCAGCACAGCTTTGGTCTGTTTCATACCCCCATTTATAACATCTAAGTACTGGTTGATATTCATAACCCTTAATAACCTTAAAATTTCCAGCATTGGAGACTCCTTACTACTAGTTTTAAAGCATTAAGAAACCAAATCACCTTGCTATTTATGGCTTGAATGGATTTGTAGAGTTAGAAATTATGCTTAACCTCTTCTTTTCTGACCTTCTTTGCTTATATTTTCAATTTAGGAGGAAACTTTGGATAGGAGTTATTTCTATTTTGATGAGAAAAATGCACAGTGCAGATGTGCTTATGGAAGAGAGATCAAAGCAGCCACAGGTAGCAGACATACATAACTGAGTAAAAATTCTTTTTACATTTCATTTGGAAAGTAGCACATAGGTTGAAAAAAACCCCTAAAGCACGATACTTAGTTCTGTCTTCTGGAGAAAACCTATGCAAGCAAACAGGCATTTAGGTCAAAGGCTTTGTGACTCATTTCATATCTTTCTGATGAAAATAAACAAAATATTTCAGTTCAGCAGGAATTTTTAAGCTTAGTATTTTTAAACAAAAAACAAGCAAGTAATGGATTCAGGTTTCTCAGCTAAAAGTCACTGATATTTTCAAAGCTACATGTGCAGTTTAGTCAATTTTGGTAGGATTCATTGTACTCAACCTTAGATGACAGCATGGGAAGCTCTACATCTGGCTGAGCAATCTCAGTTCCCCTTAGAGGCAATGAATAAAAAGAGGTACTTTAGGAAGTGAGTTATGCAACGTGAGAGAGAAGTCTGCTTTATGAAGAGACAAATTAGTGTCTCAGAATGCCTACTTATAACCTCTAACCTCTGTGGACTAAACAGGGATCTCTTCACCTAGCTGCAGCACGGGTATCTTTGTTGACACCTGCCTTGTATCACATGAAGCTTGTCTCTGTTTTGCACTATTGTTAAACTAAATTGCCCAAAGTTCCCAGATTTAGGCACTCAAACTCAGATTTTTTTCTGTGCAAGTATTATTGCCTCATACTGCATATAATCTGAGTTGCTGTAATTTTTAAAGTTGCTATAATTTTCCATTTGGATAGTGATACAAATCTTACATTGTGTAGTGATTCATTTCCTAGACATTTTTTTCATCCTCCTCTATAATATAACTGATTTCTTGGGGTATTATTATCATTATTATCAGATATGGAATTCAAACATTTTAGTCTGTAGCTAGGCTTTTAATTTACTTAAATATGGAGCAAATACTCCTACAGCTGAGGATAAGATGGAACTTTTTTTACTTCAATGAGAAAACAACTGTTTTCTCTTCTACCAAAAACTGAAGAGGCGAATATCATGTATTTGCTAACCTCTGCAGTGTATTGTCTTTAACTGAGAGGGGGAAATACTTCTGTTAATTTAAATCACTTTATGAAATTAAATCTTGTCAGTGTATAGGTATAGATCTTAAGGTTAGTTTCCAGGTAACAATCCTTTTAAAAAATTGTTAAATGAAGGCAGAGAGATGACACTCAACTGTCAAAATTCAGTTTCTTAGTTTCTTAAATTCATATTTAAGCACTCACAAGACAATATTAAAAACTGTGGTTTGTTAAATGCTCACCCCTGAAAAAAAGAACCCAAAACATTAGTATTTCAAATGCCAGTAAATTCAGTTGAAACCTAACTTCTGATAATCACTTTCAAAAATTAGAGTCAAGACTTTGATAACATCAAAAGTAGGAAGTACAGTCCTTTCTACAGAGGATCCAAGGAGATCCAGCTTCAGTGATATAATATTCTATATCTAAAAGTTACTTTGGAATATGTTTTGGATCTTTTAAACTACATTTTTTTCATTCTTCAGAAATTTATACAGATTGTATTGAGAAAAAAATAATTCTATAAGTTCTATTTACAGATAGAGACATTTACAATGTCTTATTAAATTATAAGGTTCCTTAAGTTAATGAACAGATGGTTCTGTCTACTAAAATATATTTTGAGAATGTAATTTGCAGTTCTTTGCTTGTGTCTTATAAGCCTTTATTTCACACTACAATATCATATATTTTAACTTACAAGGCACTGAAAAGAGCTTGCAATGATAAAAAGTGGAGAAAAATCTGAGTTGCCTTAAAACTGTGTTACCAAAAAATTCACCTTGAAATCCATATTTTACACACTGAGCATTCATTGGGTCACTGAAATAAAAACCTTAGGATAAAATAATAAAAAAAAAAAAAAAAAAAGTGGAGGTTAGACAGGCTAAGGAAATAAAGAACGAGAAAAGAAAGAAGAGAAGAAAAAAGAAGGGGTTCTTGGAAGTGGCACCTTATGCACTGGCAGATCCCACTTTACATTTCTCGTCTCTTTGGGATGTTCAGTTCTAGAGAGTCTTCCAAAAGCACATACCTCCCAGTGTCACCAGAGAGTTAGTAAGCAATATATCGACGCCCAAATACGAGATATGTCTCTCTCCCACTGAAACTTACTGCTAATTAAAGGTGATGGAAGATTTATCTGCCTATGTAATAATGCCAATTTTTTTCTACTGCAATCAGGATATGTGCTGAAACCTAATGACTGGAAAGATGCCCATTGACTTTAAAGAGACTTGGAACTGGTCCTGATGTGATAAAGAAAAAGAGCTATTCCTCCTCTTCTTTCCTTCTAAAATAAATTGTGAATGTTATTGCATGGTCCTGCTGGTTGACTGCTATTGTGGTAACAGAAAAACAGATCACAAACAGGCATCCTTATGCCTTGGTGCTTTTAGTGTGTGTATCACACCCCAACCAAATCACACATGGAGCAGTATTCTTGCGCACTTAAAAGATTTAATTATTCCTGTGTCTCTCATGGTTGGCTCACTGCCTTCTTGCATTACTCATCATCAGCATCCTGCTGCATCTCTACCTGGCAGTCCCGCAGTTTGATCTTCTCTTTGCACTGTGCTGCTGAGTTTCTCTGCCAACTTTTTCAGCTGTTCTTTGTCACACTTTCAGACACTGACAGGAACCTCAAACACGGAGCCTCAAACACTGTCAGACCTTCTGCCGCACTTGCTTTGCCGTGCAGGCAGGTGTGATGCTACTGCGGGGTTTCACCCGCTGCTGGTACACCAGCCCTGAGCTGAGGGTGGTCTGGGTGGGGGTGAAGGGGACCTGTGGCAGCCCTCTTTAGCCACATCCCGCTGGCAACATGGCAGAAATAGGCTTTACCGCAGCATGGGTATATGCTGCTGTTTGTAATTTGTCTAAAACAAGTGAGTTCATAGAGGTATAACCGAAAAAGGCTCATGAACCTCTTTTCCATCTCCCTGGTCAGTGCAGGTCACAGACTGGGTTACACGCACACTGCACAGAGTCGAAGGAAAATTTTGTCTGGGTGCTCAAAACATTTTTTATCTCACCCACTCTACAACAACTTGTCCCTGTCCGACGGCAGTGCAGGGGCTGGACAGGCTTCCTGCATTGTGCTCCCAATGTCTCCTGGCTCGGGAAGTGACAACATCTTGAACTAATTTTTTCAAATGAGGGTTGATTTTAAGCAACATATTTTCCAAACTGTTTTTTTATTGTAAGTCTCTTTTTTTTTTATTTTTTTTTATTTTTTTTTAATTCAACCTTTTGGCAGAGGAGAGAGTTCTGTGCAGGACCTTGAATGAGGGACACTTGGGGCAGCCAAAGACATCAGCAACATCTGCCAGCCATCTCTGGAAGGCGGGAGCATCGCGGAGGGCTGGACATAGGCTCCTCCACCGGCAGAGCCCTCAGCCGCAGACAGGGTCAGTAACCACAGCCCAATCTGCTACTCTTTCCACAGCAGACAGTTGTCCTTTTCCACACAGTCAGGTACACTGTTTCTGGGACAAATTTGGGAGTTTTCATCACCGACAGTGAGGGGGTGGGAGAGAAGCTGCATCCAAATAAAGGACCATCACGTGTTGGGCTGGAGTAGAAAGGCCTCCTGCTAGCCAGGCCACGGATGCAGGGAGAGGTTTCCTCTATAGTTTCTTCTGGACGTTAAGGGCCATTTGAAGAGCGGTGAAGTGGGCAGCCAAGGTTTCCTCTGCCCCCCGCTGCCTTCCCACCTTTGTGCAGCCACTCATGGGGCTTCCTTGGCACATCATGAGTCTGCACGACAGGGAAGAGGACTTGGCCAGCCCCTGCTACCTCGGGCTTGTTGGCTCACCTTGCATGGAAAATATACGAAGCGCCAGATATCATCCACTGAGGATGTTTTGCCATCCCCAAGCATTCAAACATTCAGAGAAATTCTCCCACATATAATAAGAGTGGCTTAAACCCCCTAAAATTAAAGTGTGTGATCTTGCCAGCAGATATGCAATTGTTTCTTTGCGACTCATGGTCAGACACTCCTGCATTCCAATGGGTACAAAGTTTCCCAAAGGGGCGCTTGCTTTCCCTAGGCTTGCTTGGTGCAGTGGGGTGGTGAAGATGCTGCAAGACACCCCGTGGTCCCCACCAGTGGGACAAGATGAAGCCCCACACCGTGGGCAAGGCTATCACCCATTGAGGTGCTCAGGAGGGTGAACCCAGATTCTTCGCATAGATTCAAGCTTTTCTCACTTTGTGAAATTTTCCACCTCCTTTGCAGGCAGGCTTCTCCAGCGCTAGGCTGGTTTCCACGAGGCTGGACGGGAATGCTTTGCAGCAGCAGGATGTTTTATTGCTGCCTTTTGTATTCTGACCAGACAGCATTCCTCTGTCCGTGTGCCCAGTGTCGACTGTAGATTTTTCTTTGGTGCATAGAGCGCTTTTATCTTCCTGGAAAGTCAGCTCCAAAGACTATGACTGACAGGTAGCTGATATTTAAGGAAGGAAGAGCTGCCGAGGACCGGTCTCTGTGCAGAGAGGTCTGGATCCTGCCCTGCAGCAGAAGGGCATTTGCCACGTGTCTCCCTCAAGCAACATGAGCAGCTGGGAGTAGGTCCCGACACCCAACCTAACCTCTGTGGGCAAACAAGCAGGCTTCCTGAAGCAAGGAGGAGCTTTTTATCTAGACTTGGTGTTTTACCCAAGGACAAGAAAGCCAGAAGAGGAATTTGCCCAGAAAGCACCTTGGTTAAGGCCAGCTTTCCAGTCCCAGTAAAGTTACAGCCCCTTTTCCACATTAGTCTTGTGTCTCTCCATGCTTTAACCCCTTACATTACGCAAAACTAGGCTGCATCTAGTTTTAGCACCTCCACCTCTCCAGCAGCTAAGATAGAAAATAGTTTTTTGAAACAACATAATTATAGTTTCACTCTGTAAGCTACATATTTTTTATTGTATATGTTGCTTTACACTCACCGACAGTTTTTGTCCAAGTCTGCCCACAAGCATTAGTCTGTAAGGGACTGGGCTTTTTAGGGAGTGGGTAAATTTGGGGGCTGGGGAAGGTTACTGTAAATATTCATGGCATTGCAGTTAAGGTGCTAGGCTTAGGATTCCTACAATAAAATGTTAACTACACTAACAAAACAAAAGACCTCAGAAGGAGCTAGGACTCATGACATTTAGATATTATGCATACAGATCAGATGGTACTATACCAAAATCTTGCTCAGAGTGAGCATGTACACTGGTGACCTCGAAATGATTGCACTCAGCCTTTGGTTTAAGCTTAAGAATGAAGTGAGGAAAAGGAGCCAAATCAGCAGTTTTGCATTAAGAAAGAGGGGAGAGGTCTGTGATGTGGGGCAATTAGCTCAGCACTGGGAGGCAGGGAGGGCTCAGGCTTTGGCTGTGCAAGTGTTTCTAATGAAAGAAGCACGATCAGACAGTGTGTTTCAGTGCTTGGCTAATCGTTTCACAGCAGACTTTCATCAATTATTCAACTATGTCAGAGCATTTATCGCCAAGACTGCCACTGAACTTCATCTAACTCCCCAGAAATCTGTTGGGAAACACTCTCATTGTTACAGGTCAGTACATCATTACTTGGAGCTAGAGCAGACAGAAGCTCAGTTTTAAGCTTGCATTTTTGCCATTATAGGATGCAAATGTCCAGCATTTCAGAACATTATTTCTTTTTTTTTTTTTTTTAATGAAATTCTTGGGACCTGCTAGCCTCTAGCCCTGCAAAAAAACATTTAAAAATGCAATGCATTTTTAAACAGTACAGGGCTGTAGATATTAGTGGACACAGCAGTTTTGGCAGGACACTGTAAATTCTTCACCAAGTTCAGCCCCTGCCACCTAAAGCACACACAACCCTGCTCCATGCAGGTGTAAACGCTGTGTAAATACAGAGGGCTGAACAAGGGGGCGAGGGTTGCAGTGCCTGGGGTATGGATGGGCATGATGTCCCCCAACAGTGACAGACCCCACCTCTGCCTCTCCTCCCCACAACCAGCAGCAGCAGGATGAATAATCTGGCTTCTCCAGAGCTTCTGTCCTGCTTCCCTTTATGCTTTGGGGTTTTACCTGTGCAAAATTGTGTTGTGTTGATGCAAAAAGAAACGAATTGCAAAACTGGCTGATTGCCATGTGATACCAGCACCTATGAGACAAAGGAGCATCAAAAATATCTTTTAGTTTTAGGTAACCTTTTGACTTCAAAACACATTGCAGGTGACTGAATGAGATGTTACTAAGAATCTCATGCTCTATGGAAAGATGTAAGGCTGTATTTTATGCACTTGGAAATATTGAGCTCAAGGCTTAGCAGTGGGATGATGCCAAGCAAAGAACTCAAGCACAGTACACAGACAGCTAGAGCTACCAGTAAGAGAAGCAAAACCCTGGGTGCATCACAGATGTTTCCTGCAGGTATGTTAATCAGGGGGTGAGGGGGTTGCAGGAGCCTTGGGGCCGATCCAAGGAAGGATTTTGCTCTTGCAGAGGATGACCCAATGCCCCTGTAAGATTTGCGGCCTGCAATGGTGGACCGTGCATCCAGTAACAGAGGTGGCTGTCAATGCTTGCCTGCAGATCGTGTGGACTATTTGCCACAGCACTGGCACAGGACATTTAGCACGTGTCACTACTGCGCCTCAGACCCAGCACTCAGAACACTGTATCTGGTCACTGGTTTCCCTTTTCTTTGCGTATCCTGCATGGGAGCAAATGAGGATTAAAAAGACATAAGCACTTACATATTGTTTATCTTCCAAAGTCCAAAGTTAATTCACTGGAAAGATTCCAGTTAGCTTCAACTGGCTTTGGACCAGTCTCTCAAGGAAAAGCTGCAAACTTTGGTTTGCAGTCTACTCTACCATCCACTTGAATTAGTTTGGGAAGCTAACTTGTAATTTAGCACTTAAAACATTTTAACCACTGTTACTGAGGAATTTTAAACCTAAGCAGTATAAAAAGTCATTACTCATGGACTCCTTCATAAAGTCAGGTTCTTAATTTATATTTAAATCATCATTTTACCAAGCATGATCTTCCTTTCTAGGTGAGACTTTTAATTCAGAAAACTGATAATTTACGTTTGTGTACCTAGCAGAGGACTAGCAAGCCTCAAATGATGTTCAGAAAGCCTTATGTTAACATGAGATTTAAAGACTGGTAGTTTTCTTTATATGACAGTTTAGGAAGGGATTTATCCATCTTCTTTTCAGAGTATTTTCAGCTTTAAGAAGTTCACTTGACTTATGAACGACTTGATTTTCTCCTGTCTCACTACAGTTACTTTTTTCTCAGGGAGAAAACATGCAAAGGCAGTAAAGGCAAAGTTACTTTTGGAAAAAGTTTGCAGAGAAAAAATATGGTAGAACATTTTTGAGGATTTTAGAAAATTGTATTCATTTAAACTTATTATAATATCATCATTACAGACACTGTGAATGTTTTCTAACAAGAACTTTCTCTTAAATGAAAATGAAATACCATAAGCAATTGGAAGAGGGGTTAGCTTCAAGAATCTGTATTGCCCAGATCGCAACAGCTTTCAGTTGCTTAGCACTGACTACTGTCAGGCTTGCTGCTGACTTAAGGATTTGAACTAAAACCTTTCAGAATACAACTGATTTCTCATGGCATGTTGCAAAAAGTGCATCTATGAGAGAATTTTACAGAGTATTTTCTATAATTAATTATACAATCTGAGAATCTGAAGAATATTTATATTCTAAACCATTCTTCTGGAGCCATTTCTTTCACTTTATCCCTCTGAAGGGTCGGAGAGTGTTTTGTTCAGTCTTTACATGTCTACCCTACCTGGAGATCATACATGAGAATCATTGACCCATGGGAGAGCTGAGGCTGGAACTGCTCACTGGTGGCCCTCAAGTCCAACCCTGCTCGATGCAGGGCTATCTCCGAAGAGAAGTCAGGTTGCTCAGGATGATGCACAGCTGTGTCTTGAGCTTCTCCAAAGAATGCATCTCCAAGGATGGAGCTTTCCCTCTTCAAGGGCTGCAACACCCCCCCAGTGGAATTTTTCCCCCCTCGTGTCCAACCAGCATTTCCCTTGATGCAAATCTCAGCCTTTAACTCCTGGTCTTTCCCTGGGCACGTTGGAGAACCTGGTTCCATCCACCATCTAGCCAGACCTCGGGGAGTGAAGGGCAGCAGCTATCCTCCCCATTTTGCCTGATCCATGTGCCCAGCAAAGGCATGATACCACCACGTTGGTGGGTCTGTGGTACCAATTTCCCGCACAGGTCGCTCTCCATCTCAGGCTCCCCAAGGACCCCTCTGGTTCTGGTATGTGCCAAAAGCTCCCAGGGCTCAAGATCCTGGGAAACACTTTCCTCTTCCTGACCCCAAGGGTATTTGGGTACCAAAATGTTGGTCTTTGCCACCTTTGCTGTGTAATCTGCAGAGGTTTACAAAACCTGGGCTATCGAATCCTGCACCTCAGTCTCCTTCACTGTTTCCCCTAGGTGTGTGTGAAGACGTAGTAAGAGGAACGGAGGACATAGCAAATTAATTCTAGAAAATCTGAAGGGTTGAAAAATTCTTTTAGATTTTCATCAGTATTTTACAGCATTTGCCATTTTCTCTTTGAAACCAAGCTTTCTAATTTTCAATTAGAAAATTATGAATTAAATTATGGAAATTGAGAAAGCAAGAAATACTGATCTATACTGAAGGGAACTCATATTTTGACACATAAGATAATGAAGAAGCATCTGCAACAGATGAAGTCCCCAGACATGACATGGTAAACCACATATGTAGACAGACTTATTTTGTAAAATGGAGAGTAATTTATGGTCTCCTATTATAGTATTTTTTTTAATAATACTATCCTGGTAACAACTTTGAATAGCACCAGCTACATTTTTAGAAACACTGATAAAAATCCAGGTATTCTGAATTCAAATGACATTTTCAAAATATCACAAAACACAAATGTGGTTATCAGACTTGATCACCTTCAGATCACAGAGGAAAATAACTTCCATTTACTTGACTTGTTTTCACTGCCACTTAGAACAACATCCTCTAAAACTGAAATTTCAACTTGCTGTGGTAAATATTAAAATTTCTTCTTGCTTAGACTGGAGAAAACAATTTACTTCTTTAATGACAATAGCAGTTACAGAAAAAATAATGCTGAGGTTGATACACAGTCGTGAACTGCTTTACTTCTCGTGCCTTTATAGATCTCCCTCAATCAACTGAGAGCATTGTCTAAATCAAAGCTATAAAAGCTGTTATTAGGTTATTATTCAAACCTTCAAAATTGATGGATAATTTAAGGAAAAAAAAATAAAAAAAATAAGAGCACAGTATAAAACCCAGGAGTATAGAGAACAGAGACTTGGAAAAGTCAGGCAAATTTTAGTTTTAAACCTAAGCAGTTTCTCCAAACATAACCTCAGTGGCTGATGTAAATTCACATTCTGAATTCATAACCAATAATTTAATATAGAAGTATTTTGCTCTAGCTGAAGCGGAGTGTTCACCCACCTCTGAACTAAGTAAAGCACCTGAGTATATAATTAGGGAGACCAAGCATTCTCCTCAAATTTATTTTTCACTTCCTCCAACGACCTAAGAATTTTCCAGACACAAATTGCCATACTGTACAATACAAGGAAATAAACTCTAGCCCTAACCTTCCCGGTCAGGGTAGATCAGTCATCCCCAGACAGGCAAGAAACCAAGAGCTACTCATCAGCACCTTAAAGCTCGTGCTTAGGCTTCCTCTGAATCTTTATCCTTGTGTTTAAAATAAATAGTGATATTTTCTAACGAGCACTTAAACCCTCCAGTACAACAGCAGTATTTATGCAGCTTTGTGCTATGGCTGCAGATACTTATTTACAGAGTTGCAATAAAGCTTTTGGATATTTAGCATCCTTTTAGAAGATCTAGGTGGAGGAAGTACATACTGGATGGGAAGAATGATACCGGTCCTTGCAGAAAGTGTCCATCCTGCCAGTACCACCACTGTTTCATTAACACACCATTTTGAAAGAAAAGGGAGGTGCTGAGCAGCCCTGACAATGTGCACTTTCTAATAACCCTGTGACAGATTGCTTTTTTCTCTGCTCTACTGGCCTGTACCCTGGCCACAAAGGGCCAGCAATGACGTGCATACCCTCAGCCCTCTGGAGATGGCTTCAAGGACTGTACCTGTCAACAGAATTAAAAATAGATTTACTGACTGATAAAATACAAGTCCTTTTACTGGCCCACTCTGGAGGGAAAAATAGTTGCAGCTCAGCTGACAGCAAAAGTTAGGTGTAGCTGAATGGCCTTTCTTAAAAATAATTTCTTTCTTCTGCATTAAAAATAGAGAACTTACTGTAGTATTATTGTTGCCCCAGAAGGAACCCTAGACAGATATTAGACTGCATCTGAAGAAATAATTGGATGAGAACTAAAAAAACCTATTATTTACCAAAAGGCCTCCAACCCAAACCACGACAGAGACAAAGCCATTTCACAAGACCAGTCTGGAGGGAAATTCTTGTGCATGACTTAAAAGGCCATTTATTTTTAAAATACAAGACCCTCTAATGGAATAAACATTTCACCTCCAGCTCACATATAGTTTTTGGCATATTAAATTTCTGTCCTCCTTCATGAAGACTTATGACCATTTCTTCAGAGCTATGAGAGAGAAAACCCAGCACAACTGTCCGAGTGGATGGCTAATGATAGGGTATTTTGTTTGTACTAAAAAGACTTTCTTAACAAAATTAAAGAATAAAAACTTCAAATATTGACCTTGCCATCAGCTTCCAAAAGTATTTTTCTTGGCAGAAATATTTTAAAATTCCTTCCAAATAGCCCTTTGATAATATTTTTATTTTATTTTTACATACTCTTTGAAAACAAATCAATTTGTTGAAACTTTTTTTTTCCTGCAAATTTAACAATCATATGAGTTCTTTTGTTGTAACAAAAACAATATTTTAACATGGAGACATCCAAAACTTCCTGCAAATAAATTATCACATAGTGCAAACTTAAACAGTAATTACAGGACTGGCAAAGTTATCTTAAAGGATAAAAGACCTCATCCCAAGGTAATAGCTCAGTGTGTTCCAATGTTTTCCTCTCAAAGCTCTAGAGGAATAGAGAGATGTGTGGCCAGGCTTGAAGAAATCTGAAAATCACAAACAGTGCAGGAACTGTTTTTCTAAATTTGACCTCAGTTTTTCTTGTAAGACCATGCTCTGGTAAAGATATAACCTTTTACAGTTAGAATTCTGGGTGCTTGTAAAGAGAATTTAAGCTGAGAGTGTTACAATTTGTGAGCAGACAAGATGGGAATCATTCCTGTACATATTTTTAAAATAACATTACTTTTGTCATTTAATTTTTTTTTGTTTGTTTTGAGTTGTTGAATGAAAGAGAGCATGACTGTAGGAACCAATGTACTTTTCCCTCATTTTTGATGATGTGATGGAAGGTCAAGGGCAGTATAACCTCAGGCAATATGTGTTCAATGTCAGGCTTTGTGATTTCAAGTTCTGAAGCCAATTAAAAGCAACAAACACAAGTATAAAGCTTTTATGTAAGCATTTCAAAACCATGATTTTTTCCTGCTGAAATTTTTCAAAAAAATAAGTAAACCATTCTAGAAACTTTGTTTTTGTCCAGTCAATAATAAATCAGAGAAACAGCAGCTAAAAAATTAGTGCATAGCCTGAAGTCAGATGCAACAGAATTACTCTGTATCTCCAGGAAATCCAGAAAGCCAAATGCCAGTGGATTTTTTCCCTGTCTCCAAAAGAATACTGTATCATCTATCAGTGAACAGGAATCCAGCTCTGACCATGGCTGTAAACTGCATGGCACAGGAAGAGACAAAGACCAAGATAAATAATCACAACTCCATTAAAGGCTTTATGAACAAAACCCAGTATGACAAAACTCTACTCTGCATTCGACAAATGAGTGTGTTGGTTCCTGGCACATGGGTGGGATGTACCATGGAAAGACGGAGCCATTGGTACCAAGCTGTCACTTGAATCCTGCGCTGCCTTCCACTTTGAGAAAAGCATCAGGTGCAAGTGAAGTTCATGGCAATAAGTCAGCCAGAAGCTAACAGGTGAGAAACAAAACCATTCCTCTACACCAGAAACCTGTGATCACCACCAACAGTGATGACTTTATATGATTGACATGGATGTTAACCAACCCCTTAATCATTGCTTTTCCAGGTGATATTGCTGTGGAGATTGCTTGCTCAGACTGACTGACATGGAAAACTACTCATCACCTTTTGTAAAGTGAAAAATTTAGCAGATAATTTTCCCTCTGAAAAGCTTTGCAGAGTTGTTTAAAAGTCTGCCAAATTCCTCCCAAACACCTTACTCTGTATTCCCAAATCTGGTCTTAGTTTAGGTATCAAATTGTTACAGTCAATACATGCAGAGCAAGCACTACAGACACAGGGATTTATTTGAAAACCTGTTTTCCTTATCTGGACTATCCATTAACACTGTCCAACAGTTCACATTGCAATGAGTACTTTGAAATTAAATCTAGAAGATGTATCCATACTTGCTTTCACATAAAAAATCTGTCTCCTGTTCCAGACCTGTTGCTGACACACAGTGACTATTGGCAAATTGCTGAAAATGATCTTGCTCCCACATTTACTGAATTATTTGTTAATATTGTTTGCTAATGTTTATCTTTTAAGAAGGAGCCCATGTGCTATGTATATAAAATATTTTTGATGGGAGGTGGTGGCTGACACTTAAATCTGGAGACAAATGGCTCTCAGAAATTACTTTGTTTTGCAGAACAGCCAGGAGTACATCCTATTTCAGAATAGAAAGGACTGCTTAGTAAGACGTTCATTAACAACACCACCTCACCCCCTAAAAAACAACCCAACAAACAATTAGGTTTAGGTATCGAACTAAAAGAAATAATGAGAACTAGTTTAAAATATTCTAATTCTGGATAAATGTAGTAAGCACATCAATCAAATGTTCTTCCAAGTATTCCCATCACCATTTGCTCATCACATTTTTTAAAAAAAGGTTCCAGAAGATAGAAGCCTGTTCATTAGCCAAAAATTTAAATGTTGTAACTGTTGTCGAGGGAGTTGTAGGCTGCATCAAGAGAATTGTGGCCAGGAGGTCGAGGGAGGTGATTCTCCCCCTCTACTCCCCTCTCATGAGACCCCACCTGCCGTGCTGCATCCAACTCTGGGGCCCCCAATATAAGAAGGACATTGACCTGCTTGAGCGAGTGCAGAGGAGGCCACAGAGATGATCAGGGGACTGGAGCACCTCTGCTCTGCGGACAGGCTGAGAAAGTTGGGGTTGTTCAGCCTGGAGAAGAGAAGGCTGCAGGGAGACCTTAGAGTGGCCTTCCAGTACCTAAAGGGGGGATACAGGAAAGGTGGGGAGGGATGCTCTATCAGGGCCTGTAGCCACAGGACAAGGGGTAATGGCTTTAAACTGGAAGAGTGGAGATTTAGATTAGATCTAAGGAAGAAATCCTTCCCTGTGCGGGGGGTGAGGCGCTGGCCCAGGGTGCCCAGAGCAGCTGTGGCTGCCCCCTCCCTGGAAGGGTTCAAGGCCAGGTTGGACGGGGCTGGGAGCACCCTGGGCTGGGGGAAGGGGGCCCTGCCCAGGGCAGGGGGGTTGGAACTAGATGATCTTTAAGGTCCCTTCCAACAAAAACCATCCTGTGATTCTGTGAAGTCAAGATGGAAAGCTGGAACAACTCAGGCTGAGCAATCTTGGAACTGAACAAGACAAAGACGTATTGTAAGATGTGAAAAACATGACATCATATATGGAAGAGCTCCCTTATTTTCTACTTTGTCAAATTCCCAAATTACATCATATCTTTTTAGAAGCAGAATTGTTTTCTAAACCTAAGCACAGAGCACATGAAAATTCAAGGACAGTAAGGGATCCACAAACATGACATGCAAATCCTTCCCACGGCTTGGCTGCTGTTTATGACAGCCGTCCTTTTTCAGGCTGTGTTGACCAGTCCAGATGTTCATCTTCAACATCATGTCACAAAGTCCCTATGGGAACATCTGTTATCTTGGCTACAAAGAGATAATAAACAGTATTGAGGTCCTGGACATAAATGGTAAAGTATAGACTATTACAGCTATATTGCAGAGATCATGGGATGTAGTAATAGATCCCTGCTCTTAGTGGAGGCTGGTGGTATTTGATAGTGGGTAGGAAAAACTGACACAGGCAATGCTGGAAGCCAATTTCCAGCCTTGGGTAAAGAACCTACTGTAACAGGCTCAAAACAGGGCAGGCAAAGCCCATCCCAAGGAGCCTCCGCTGAGTCATAGGTGTTAGTGGTGTCAAACTTAACTGGGATCAAGGAACAGTTGCAGACATGCGGTGAATCATTCTTCCAGTTTTATTCTAGTCAAAAACTCCCCACTCCTCCAGCCATATTATTAAAGAATAAAACATTTCGAAAACTGCTTCAAACCAACTTCAAGACAGCAAAATATTTCCTTCCTTTACCCTTCTCTTCCCGGTTACTTAGAGAAACTTGCCTCTTTCTATCATTCTGTCTCATTCTGCCTCTTTCTATTCGTTTCTATCTATTACATGTAAGGACTTAACCTTCAGATATCTATTGAGAAATGTAGCATATTCAAAGCAAGGCATTAAAATCGTTCATCGGAGATATATTTACTTCTTTTGAACAGTCCGTTGGCAACGGTTGGGAGAGGGGGATTATTTTAACTGAAATTGCAAGAAAGGATTTGTTGTCTGATAGTGTTACCGCTATTCAAATAATTAGTAGCAGGCTATCTGCAGATGGTTTTATGTGTTAATACAAGAGGATGTTTTTGTAATTCTTCCATTATCTAGAATGTGGTTGTTTAAAAGTCTAGAGATTTTACCAAAAAAAAATAAGAATTATTTAGGCAACTAATTTCCTGTTGAGCTCAGCATGAAGTTAGGAAACTAACTACAATTTGAGACCTCAGAGAGCTGGCTGGTTCAGGCTCCTCTGGGCTTCCCAAATCTACCATGACAAATTAGGTGAGTGATCTCTGGCTTAGCATCCCGTTTGCTAAAGACAATAATCTTTACAAAGATTTTTTTGCTATTATTTGAAGATTAAAAAAAAAAAAAAAAAGTATGTCTTTCATACATAGAGAGCTCCCCAGAGGAACTGCATCGCAACAAGTTTGAAAAGTTACATGAAATAGCAGTGTGCCAGATGTGCCTGGAAGACTACACATTTCTGATCATCATGTTTCCAGTTTTTGTTGGTCTGACACTGAGAGTAATCACTGTCAAACTTCAAGCAGATGAAATAATTTTCATTATGCCTTGATGTTACGAGAATAAAGTTGACAGCAATTGTCATGTAATACATGAAATGGTCAGCAGCAATGTAAGCCAGGGCAAATGAACAACCAGAATTATTCACATCACACCGTATTTCTGATCACAGAAACCTGTGAAATAAGGTTTCTTTCCATTAGCTGTAAATTCATTAAATTCAGATCTGCCACTATGTTGAACACTGCTTACTGTTTTCACTGTTCTAAAAGGAAGCAGGGGAAAAAGAAGAGATCACCATATTAAGGTCTAGGAGATATAGTGTGTTGTGGAGCTGAAAGACAGACTTGTCAGCTTCACTCTGTTAATCATCAAACAGATGGAAAATTTCAACACTCGAATATAGAAGATGCTGATCATTACAAGAACTGCTATTTAGACAACAAAACCATGTTTGATTTTGCTAGTGCAAGAAGTGACGGAGTTTTTCCATCATCTATGCTCTTCTTTAACTTGAAAATGAAGCACTCCCTCTAAGAGACTTCTGAATTTCTTCCTACACTGGCTTACTAAACATCCAGATGTTACCACCTCAGTGGCTGATATTTGACCTCCTTCTCTTAATGGTTTCCCACTTGATATTTCCCCTGTCTTGTGTACCATCTGGTTGCAATGAAAGCATTCCAGGGGTTTGCACGCCTTCTCAGCCCAGAAATCTTATGTAAAAACCTGCTTATGCAGCTCTATAAATCTATTAGATCATTAGTTTCTTGACCACTTCAGCAATACCTTCCCCTGCAGGATTTTGTCCACTGATTTTGCTGAGACTGGAGCTAGTACCAGGTAGGAAATCTCTTTCATCTGTGTTGTTGCAACCTGACGGGGTATAACGAATGAAGAAGACCCCCAGACAGCATAATTCTGTGATTAACCTCCATACATCCATGTTGCTGTATCTTTGTGCAACTTTTGATGACACTCAGATTGGGTTCTGTCTTTTCAGGACTTTTCAAAGGCTTTATTGAGGTTAAACTTCAGAGCTGCTCCTTTGTAAAACCTTTTCATCCTCAGTAAATTTTTATCCTCAGTGAAACACCTCGCGTATCAAACCACCAAAATAATATAAAAAATTAACAGATATTTGTAGCATCATTTTTTTTAACAAAAAGCTATTAGACATCTTATTCTTCACATCAACTCCCCATAGTTTTTAGACACTGCTTTTTA
The DNA here is from genome assembly GCF_018691265.1 of Tyto alba. NCBI lineage: Eukaryota > Metazoa > Chordata > Aves > Strigiformes > Tytonidae > Tyto > Tyto alba. The sequence goes on from NW_024881322.1 coordinate 10,318,029, forward strand.
ACCCAAGGCATTATCAAAATCTGTTTCACCATTAGCACTGGCACTCTTAAGTGCTTGTGCACATTTGCTTTTTTGAGAGACAGTTTTCACTACATGTCACACATCATTTATCACATAAACATTTATCATATGGCCCAGAAGATGTATTACTGTGGCTTCCCCATGAAAATGTCCCCCTCTCAGTCCTTTCACCATGAGAGAGCCCTGTCTAACAAAGACTTTGGGAACAGCAGCTCTCCACGTCTGAAAGTGGTGCCAGGACCAGCTCTAGCTATGGGTACGTGGATCAGTTGACCACAGGATCCACATGACTGGTTTTGATCCTGCCTTTTTTTGCCCATAACCCCCAGAGAGACACAGCTGTTAAGAGGCCTGAATGGTACCTGAAAGGAGATCAAGCATACTGAACATATCCAATGTGGTGGTAATGCTTGATGACAGCCTCTGGAGTTATCTAAGGATCTGATTTCTGGGTAATTCAGGGCCCTTTTGGTATAGATACCTTATTTTGCATATACTATGAGACATAAACCAACTCACAGTAAACTCTCTTTCTCCTTTTTAATGCTCCTCTCTTTATCATAAGATCAAATGATGCAACCTAAGACATGTGGGATAAATGTTTTCCTGGTTACGTTGCAATGGTGAGAAGAGAGAGGCTAAACCAGACACTAACTCAGAAACTTTTTATTGCCACCATTGAATGGTAAGCATTAAACCTTTGCTTTCTGGCAATTGCTTTCAAGTGGAATCATACAGCCCCATCTCCCCACAGCACAACTGCCCAGCATTTCCAGGCAGGCATGAAAAAGAGCTGTGAAGCTGTAGTTTCTTTGAAGTGGTATGGGTTCATTTCTAAAATAGCTTTGAGCCCTCATCCATATTTCCCAGGGTTGTTTTACCAGGTCAGTGATTTCCAGCTCGCAGGGATGGATGGTACCTCGGCAGGCTATCAAACCCATCTCTGCTGCCCCACAGCTGGGTCAGTTCTATTGCCATCATTCCTGATCAATGTTTAACCAGTCTGCTCCTAGCAGCCCCAAAAACCGATGACCTTACTGCTTCCTCTGATCATTTATCTCATGCTTTGCTTCCCATGCTCCTAGGAGTATCCTAGATGATATTTAGCCCACAGTCATTTGTCTTACTCTATGGGTAACAAAAAAATGATTGTTCGCTTCACTTCTGCGGCAGCCTTTCATGATTTAGAAACCTGTGACGTCCCTGCTTAGCCATCCCTTCTTCAGTAGAAACACAAGTAAATTCAATCTTTCTTCAAAGACTCTTTTCTAGGCTTCTGCTCTATGTCATTGCTCTTTCCTGGACTCTTTCCAAGTAGTTATGTCTTTCTTAATGTGCAGCCCCCCCCATCTAGACACAGAGCTTCAGCTGTGGCTGTGCTGTAACATAATGGTTGGGTTTTTCCATCCATGTGTCTTATAGGTCACCCTCTTGTTTATGCAGCCCAGTTTTTGCTTTTCTTGTAGCTCTATGACTTTGTTGACTCACATTCAGCTTGTAGTCCCTTTCCTACTGACGTGCTGCCTAGCCAGTTGTTACTCCTCAGTGTCTGCAAGCCCTACACTTGTCCCTGTTGAAAAGCAGTTTGTTTCATTTTCTTTCCACAATATATTTCCAATCTGGAAAGATTTCTTTGAGTTCTAACCTTGCACTCCTTCCCAGCTTGGTGTCATTCGCAAATCTAATACAGTATTTTATTCTGTCATCAGGTCACTCATGAAAATGTTGCATAGTGTCAGACTCAGATTAAGCCCCTGCAAGACCCTGCTCACTGCATCCCTCTGACTTTGCAGATGATACGGTTTTCTAGAAGGTTTGCCCCCCCAGATATTAATTTCATTTTGAACACACTTCCCTAGCTTATTTAGGAGTGTTACATGAAACATGGTTAAGATATATGACACCTACTGCTTTTGCTTTGACCACAAAATCTATGACAGAAGGAAATTAAATCAGCTTGACAGACAGCTAAGAGCAGAGAAAGGTAACTAATAACTGTGGTGAACAGTAACCAGTTAAACCTTTTGTATAAGGACTATCTGGACTGGTATTTCGGATTGGAAATAAATTCAATTCCCAGCGGTGTACCTTGACAGTGAGTAGCATATCACTGATTTTTAGCTCAGCAGCAGCAGAAGACCACCCTCAGTGGAAGATCAGCCAGACATAAAGGAGGTTTTGTTGAACAATCACACAGAAGTACAGGGAGGTTATTGCAGCACATCTTAAAGTGGGCCAGGGCTGGTAGCGAGTGCTCTGGAAGTCACATTTTTAGAATTTGTGGATTTTGTACATGTGCATGATCCAAACTGAAATCATTTGATGTGTCTTAGATGTTGGTAGCTGCTGTGACACAAACAGGTCATGAAACCCCAAACCCCAGAATCCAAGACTTGTTTACCCAATCGTAGATAAGGGCAACACATCTGGTTTTGAAAGGTTTTGTTGTTGAGATTTCTTGTGAAAAACAAAGAACCTAGGAACATGACACTTCTCTTCAAACATTTGGTTGTAACTGATGCTTAATTGGGCAAGGAAAATGTTCCCAGGGCTTCATCAACCACAAGTCAAATTAAAAAATAGAGAGGCTGCATTCCTTGTTTTGATGGAGTACTCTGCATTTGGAGCTAAGGGTGTTTCTTCACTCACTCACATTGCAGGCATCCATTATAACACATCTCCAGAATACAGAAAATGAATTCATTTTGCCCTATATGAATAAGCAGCTTTCTTAAACTCACCTTACCTATGGATCAAGGGAATACTAGGATTTCTTGGAGCACCAAGGCCAGGTCCTTTTATTACCACACTTCCCTTTTACAAGCACAGGGTTGCTCCATCTTAAAATAATCATGTTGTTTGACCTCTTGCTGATCCTATGAATAGGGCGTTGCAAGATCTCCCTTCTCTAATAGCTAGACACCTTCTACTTTCCAGCTTTAATTTATTAATGCCTACTTTATACTCCTTCACTGTATTTTATCACAGAGCACTAGCTTAGTTGTGGGGATCCATATTACTTGTGTCTGTCAGTGCATGCCTCTCTTCTGCTTTCACTTTGGCCCTACCAGGAACTGATATTCAGTGAAGGAAAAAAATGGGGAAAGCCACAAGGGTTGTGCTGAGATCTTGCAAGTACTGAACGTAACATTAACTGAGAAATGTCTGAGTCAGTGAAGCAAAGCATTCACCCTAGCACTGATTATCTTTCCCATCAGTGTCAGCCACTTAAGCTCTCTCCCAGAAATTCATCCAGCTTGGTTAAAATTTCTGGGAAAGGAAGGTTTTCTCCGTTGCCTGTCCAAGTCCACAGCTCTAAGAGTGGAAAACATAAGGACAAGTCACTTTTAGCAGATGGGTAATAGAAGTTGTGTTTATGTCTGGCTTTGTGAAATCTTTTCTTCTCCCACACAGGATTCACGTGCTATGCTGCTATCACGACTGTGGTGTGTTAGCACACTCTTATGCTGTTCTCATCTTAAATAGAACTTCTTAGGTCAATAAAGATAATCTGTAGGTCTCCACTAGCCCTCCTCAGGACACCCTTCCCCAGGTCAGTGAACAGTAACAATATGAGATCAAGGGAAGGCATGACCCAAAGGTAGGGGAAGTCTTTCAGTGTTTGTGCTCTAATGCTGCCCAAGCGTTCAGTTGCATGACACTGTCTAGCTGGACTCCTCAGGCCAAACTAACCTGGCAGGGTCACCTGGTGTGGGACCTCAGTGTAGCCTCCTGGGGTGCAGGAGAAAGGTACCCCCAAGGCCATCACCTTGGAGACTTTCAAAGCCCAAATCAACATAGCCTTGTGCAACATGGTCTGAACTCAGCTCTGACCCTTCTTGTCCCAGAGACCTCCTGAGGTCCCTTCCTGCCTGAGGGACTCTGTGAGTCCATGCATACAGAAGACACAGTTGGGCTATCTAATCTGTGATCTGGCTAACGTCCTTCATGCATATAAATTGCCAAGTGTCAACTATTAACAAGCCCTGCAACTGAGAGCTGGAGATGAAGGAAGGAAAATAATCCAACACTGGAAATACAGGAAGCAAGATGAACAGCCATGGTTACTTCAAAGAGGTACCAGGTATTGGAAAATTTAATCATGCTGAAGATTTGTGTGAAGTAAGTTGGCCTCTGCCTTCAGTTGTAGAAAATATGCCTTCAGAGCCTCCCACTGAGATTCTGGCAGGCATCGTTCCTGGACACCATCTATTGGAAAATGATTGATTCCTCTTTGACACAGCATCAGAGCATCTTTGGAATTTAAGTTTCCTTATGTCTGGCAAGCACTTTGAATTATTAAGAAATGGAAACATCAGAATGCAAGTGTTCAGTACTCAATTTTATGACTACATAGCCCAAGTGACAGATCTGTGCAAGATTAGAGACCTGTTAATGCTGGCTATTTTTAAGCCTAGAAAAGCATTTTATTTCCTCACAGTACTATTGTTTTCTGCCAAATTACCCAACAGAATGTTTCTAGATTCCAGGACTCCTCTAAAAAGTTCTTCACACTCATAATATTGCAGGCAGGAAAGTTCAAATATTACTAAATATCACAGAGAAACAAGTGAAACCAGTGCTGCCATTCCCGATCTCACATTCTACATGGTCTGTTCTGAAGCTGATACTTTATTTAACCATTTTGACATGGCAGCATTTCAAATAAATTACTCCAGAATTATTCCTTCATTGTATTCAGACTTGCAATTAGAAAGCTAAGCCTAACAGGGTGCAAAGCTAAGCCTAACAAGGTGCACATATAGTAGTCCTTGCTTAAGCATGCAGCATACTAGTAAAAGACAATGCACATCACTACAACACAGTGCATTTGCAACACTCCCTCAGTTTGTTCCAGAACTCTTAAACTAATGCCTCTTTCAAGCAAAATGGGTGCTCTCATGTTCTGTATTGGTTTCATACAACTCACCTGGGTAAATTCATGAGGCATAAATGTTTAGTGAAGCTAGACTATTTCTCTCAAACAAAATGCAAATAAAAAATAAAAAATATCCAGAAAATGTGTTCCCTTCCAAAATCAGACATAACACCACTGCACATCTTTGCTGTCTCCAGTCAAGACTGCAAACAATAATATTATGGAACTTTTAAGACTCTCACATTCCTGTGAATGCACAAAGATTACATACTCATTTCTGACTGCTGAAAGTTACTTCAACTTGTTGTATAAAGAATATTGAAATATTTGGTTCAAAGTTCTTGTTTGGAGGGAAATGATCTTTATATTTCCATTCTCTCTCAGTCTTCACTTGACAGGTCTTAGTTCCTGTTCTTCCTTTTCCAAATTCCATTTGCATCTCTCCATCTTAATTCAGAAAACTGCTGTTTTCTGCCCAGTTGCTCCAAGTTGTCAGGCTAGAGCATCATGCATCACGCAGGGGATGGGGACTTTCTTTTAAGGAGGATCGGGGAGCAGATGGTTGCAGAGATTGGGGGATATTTTCCATTTGGAGGTATTGGTCAAGGAGACCCAATATTGGCATCCCTTTGCCAGATATCCAGTCTGAGCATGCCTCTCAAAGTACATCAAGACTGTACGTAGGTCAGACTCAGCCTTCACACACCAGTTGCTCTATATCATGTTGGTGGAGAAAGGACTGAGCACAAAACCCAGCATCAGGGTACAAATGGTGTCACTCTAGGTCTTTTGCAAGCCTTGCTGAAGCTCTTTTGAATATTTGACATGGGAAAACTTGAACATCTCCGACAGGTATTGTCCTGTGAAAAGAAATGGTTTTGCTATGGTTTCCTTCACCAGACCTCAGTCCTTAAGCACACTTCACTGTCAGTCTGTTGCAAATTAGGCTTCCTCAACTAATCCTCCACTGAAAACCTGCCAGAAATCTGTTTCCCTATTTTCCTTACTCAGGCCAAACACTATATTGCCCCAATCTTGACTTCCTCGAGTAGGTAACTCCACCAGTCACTGCTGGATTTTACCCCAGGCCATTTCCAGTCTAAGTCCCAAGTCCTCCTCCTGGGCCAGCACTTGGTGACCCTCAAAATGTCTTGTATTCCTGAATTGTTTCCCACAAACCAGATGCTGGCTTCATTGAATGCTGGAGGGCACAGAGCTGTCTCACAGTAAACTTCTGACACCTCAGCCTCACAGGGTCACCACCGCTCCCTACCACAAGAAGATTATGAAGCTACTCAAGCACAGAGGGCAAGAGCTGGAATGATTCATCTCTGACACAGCTGTGTGTTTAGCTCGGTTGACTTATCTGATGTGTACATGCTATGATGGCTGAGCAAACTTCTGGTGTTTATAGCGACATACCTTTCTGGAGCTTTGTTTAAGGCACCTACTGACCTTGGTTGTCTATTCTCTGAGTACACTGGCCAGTCCTGATCAACAGCAAGCCAATGGTGATGAGTTCTTCACCCAATTGTGCTTGCTGTGTGGCCACTGCCATAGCATCCTGTCTTTTCACTACATCTGGGTTCATATTTTAAAAACCCTGCTTTTCATTCTTCAGGCATTAATTACACAATCAAATTAATATCTGGTACCACATGTTTAGCTATAAAAAACATGACTACAGATTTTAGAAATACAGTTGGCGATGGAGTACATTTTCCCACTAGGGAAAATCCCATTAAGGTTTACTTATATACCCAGTGTAACTGCAGAAGCAGAAGTTTTTAGAGACCTTTACTCATAAGGTAGAAAACTCACCCACAACTTGACAGGACATGTAACTCAAGAAGGGAGGTGATAGTGTTGCTGTAGATTTGTTGTTGGCAGCAGGAGAATGAAGAAAAGATTCAGACATAAATAACTTCCAGGCTTCATGTTCTAGCAGAAATATTGCCACTTTTTCAAGTAAAACCAGATTCAACATAAAAATCATACCTTATCACTTATTCAGACAATCTGATTTATAGGGACTGCTGTGCTTGGTACTAGACATTTTGATTGCATCCTTGTACTTCTTCATATGTTGCTAACACTATCTCATTTTGTGGCAATAAAATCTTGGGGTGTAACACTTTTCTTAGGCTTCCCCTCATTTGTTGGGTAAAAGCTGATTATAACTAGTCACTTGAAGTCACATTCTTTATCATGGAGGGCTATTTAATAGAAACGTGTTTAAATAAATTAGCTATTAATTGTGACAGTACAGCATATTACTTTTCCTTTCTATGTATCCACTTATCAGTTAGATGAGAAATACACAAAATAGAAACAGAACTCATACCACTTTGTCATCATTCTTCTTCCTTTAGGTAAAAACTTTCAGGGATAGTACAGTGTCTTGGAAGGACTAAGCGGGTTGATCCTGACTCAGTATGAGATTTTATGTACAGTACTGGTTGCCAGTTAGTATAGATTGCCAGACTGTAACGATTTTATGGAAATCTTATTTTTTCCCACCTCTTCTTCCAAGAAGGTGGAGTACCCTTCTGTACACAGGGAGGATTTCAACCCAGCTGTATTCCCAGTAGCTGGGCCTCACTGTTGTCATGTGTTGCCGAAGAAGAAATGATCAAGTATTTAGTTTGTCTGGGAAGGCAGAGACTATTAAGCACAGGGACTGGAAGACATGGGATGTTTTGGAATTTCTAGAAAAGGACAGTGGTTTGATTTGCATAGTTTTGCTGCTGACTGGTGGCACGAAATTCGGACAGCATCTGTTTTATTGCATCACCATTACTGGACATCACGTGATGTGATAAGACTGACCCACCCTGGAATGACTAATCGAGTGGGATGCTTGAAAAGGTTTCTTTTCTTTTTTACAACCCTCAATTAGAGAAACCACATTTTCCAAGGAAAAAACAGTAACTTTTAAGCGTGTGTGAATGTGTATGTCTGTTGTGCTTTTTGCTTTTAGGTTTTTTGTTTTTAACAAAGAAGGCTCTCCTGCCCACAAAAGAATTTGGTCAGAGAGGCTTTTTGTTTTTAAACCTGTAGTGAATCAACATGAATCATCTAATTTTAACCAGCATCTTTATAGTTTGAAGCAAAAAGTAAGACTTACTCTGTAGGCGAGGCAAAAATGGATTTCCTGGCTCATGCATCTTGTCGCCCCATTTGTTGTGAGATATACAACCACATTACTTTCCCCACTTTCAGCTATGCCTATTGGAATTGCAGCTACACCATTTCCCAAGAATATGCTTGGTGCGTCAGCTAACCTTTAAATATTAAAAATGGAGAGTGGCTTTGCAAGCTTATGCCAAAATGGAAAGGTGTAAGGAAACCGCAGTCTGGAACACGAGAACTTGACGTTCCTTATGCTGAGGCCCCTCTGCATCTTTCAGCACTGAGGCCATGGGTGGCTGCTAGAAATAATATTGTGTTTGTAGCTGTGCACTGCTAGAAAATGGTTTTCAGACCTACCTGTTTATGATAAAGCCCCAAGCAATAAGCAACTCTCTTTTTCTGTTCTCCTGTTGGAACTGGCATGCTTAATCCCTCGGTAAGGGCTAGGTGACATTTTGCCCCTCTATCCCCTTGCAGGATATATGTTCTACTGACCTCGATAGGGCTTAACTATAACATGTAGCAGATTGAGTATGGGACAGCAACCATCCATTTGAGATGTTCACCTGTGATTGGATCTCTTCTGTAGTTTTGTAAGAGTTTTAGAGTAAAAGACACCATGCACTACAGCTGAGTTGGGGGTCATCCATCCCCTGTGTAAATTTATCATGGAGCAGATTGACAAGACATCCTACTAGCCACCACAGTGCAGTAATAACTATCCTTCCAGCCTGGTTTTGTGGGCTAAGTAGAGCCTTTGGTAAAGATGACAAGGTCTTGGTCTGCTGAGTTTGGGGGAGATTACTGTCTACCAGGCAGCCTATGGAAAAATCCCAGTCTTCCACAGAGATTGAGAGGTCAGACATCAGATGTGGCAGGATCCATTGTGTCTGGCTATATCCATAAATAAGTGTTGGGCTTTACAAACCACCTTCATATGTGGAGCATATGGTTGGGTTTTTTTAGTATTATTTTTATTTATTTGCCTTCAACAAGGTTTGAATCTACCCAAAACAGGGGGGTGGGGTAGAGGGGATCCTTCATTTACAATATCTATCCACTATCACTGCAAGAACACAACTCCATAATAGTTATCTGCCTCTCATAGGAGCTTCAAGACTTTTCCTGCATATTTTGGAAAAGAAGGAGGTTTTAGCAGTAGCGTGGCGATGGGGTCTGTGCTAACATCCTGCTCAGTCTTGCTCTGCTTGAACCTTCTGGGATGACCGAACAGGCCATTGGTCTTCTACCTGCACAAATTCATCTACAATTCCTTCTAGTTGTGCTTTTTAGGAAGTGATCTTTCATGTGAAAACAGGAATCTCACAAACAGCTTCAGGGATGAGACATCTTTTCTGTAATTTCCTAAACTGATTCATGCACTCTTTCTTGACACTTGTAGGGTGGAACAACATATTTTCTGCAGACTTCTTATGGTACCCAAGTTACTTTAAAGGAGTATGAAAGACCTCCCCCCCCTCTGAAAACCTCTCCCTCTGTGTACCCCTGGCAGGGAAGACTGCAGGCCGGAGCTGCTGCCATCACCTCTAGAGATGACAAAATACAAGCAAGCTCCTTTAGGCAATTCCTGGATAATAAAAAAAAAAAAAAATGTGAAATGCAAAAGAACAGTTGGGAAAGCACAGCTAGGGCCTCCAGGGTTTATATTCCCGTCAGGTACATGCTCTAAAACAGTGGAGAGGGGTTGTGGTTTGTAGCTTGTAGTCAACTGGTGGATTTGAGCTGCCTTCAGGGCCCCCACAGGCTGTCAAAAGAAAACAAATGGTTGCTGCTGCGGCTGCAGCCCGGGGAATCCCTTGGGCCGCTGGTCACGGTCTTCACGCCCTGAGCTTCAAACTCCCAGTAACAAAACAAAACACTGCGAGGAGCTTCAGTAGGCATCAACTTCCAGCCCAGAGAGCTGAAGGGAGACAAGTCCTATAAAAGCATCCAAATACATTATGGGAAGGATCCCAGCCTGCTGTAAAGGTAACAGTCTGTCCGCAAAAACCACTGGTATTTTAGGGAGTTTTCCTTCTCACTACAACAGCTCCTTTCGGATCCACACAGCCAGGGCTGACAGGGAGCAGAGCAAATGTTGATCACCCTTCACCACCTCTCACTCCAGCTGCACCTTCTTCCCAAGGGGCACCTTTTGAAACAGGGCTCTCATCAAGTTAGGGATTTTAAGAAACCAGTCATAAATATGTCCCAAGCCTTTGCCGATTTATTAAAAAGGACTGACATGTAGGCAAATGGCCAGAGACCACCCCCAAACCAATCTGCAGGCAAAGCCCGGGTTATTTAGCAAAATCTTTACCCTCCCTTCTTCCCTAGAAACGATGATGTAGCTGCAAGTATAGCTGGAATGTTATAAAGAATTCAAGGAGCACTGTGTAACCCCTCTTCTTGCTGCCTAAACCTGCAACATGGTCTGACTTCAGAAACTGTGGAGGATGAGTCAAGGCTTTAGGACAACTCAAAGACCTCTGCCTTGATGGCCTGAGCAGGCAAATTCCTGTTTTGTGGGCTACTTACAGGACATGTGGCTGCTGCCCCTCTGCCTCTGCTCCTGCTGACACCGATGCTTTTCAGGTCTCAGTGGGGCTCACAGGGAGTCTCCAGGGCGAACTTTCAGGGACTATTTGGGCCTTATTAGAAGATCAGACTGCAGTTCCTCATCTCCTCTTGGGGCAGGGAAATATGGATTGCATCTTAGGGGCTGCTCACAAATTTATCAACTACAGCTTTTGGCCGTCCTATTCTTTAGGACATCAAACTAGATTTTAAAAGAAGCTTGAAAAATGACTTCTTTACATTCTTGTAAAAACCTGACACCCGTTTTGAGATAGCGATGGTGTTTTTGTGCTGGCTTTTCAGTTTGTGCTTTACCACAAATTTCCTATGGCTGTAAAGGCAAATACAACCATGTAATTATCATGGTTTTCATCGTTCAGTGGCATTAACTGGCTGGTTACAGTGGCTTTTATACCCCGGTTCCTAGCCACATTCTAACATTCACTCATAAATTTGGTCCCTGAGTCAGATCCATAGTTCATGTCTTATCATGGTAGATTAATGTTTCCTCTAGCTGTTCTGTACTTTTCCAACTCTATGCCTGCTCAGTTACTGTATACATATCCAAAAAAACCTAAAGCAAACCTTAGGAAAAACACAGAAAAAACTCAGCATGGATACTGATGAATGACTGATTTAAAATAAATAAGTGCTTTGATTGAGAATGTTATTAGATGAGCTTTTAAGGTGCTGGATAGAGTACAACAAAATAACCATTTTGCAAGGAAATCACAGGAGGCCAGTGGGACAATTTATTAAGTATCCACATATTCTTAGAAGAAGTGGTCTGGCCCCCTAACCCTGGAGGTGGTAGTGGAGCTCCATAGCTGTCCCTCCTCAGTGGGGACAGATGATGGTGATGGACAATGGGGAAGTCAGAAACTTCCTTGAGCTGTTGGGCATCCATGCACAAATCCGTGCTTTACTACATTCAGAGGAGATAGAGATTGGATTACCTTTTCTATCACTCATTTGATATAATTGCCATTTTCATTTAAGGAACAATAAATTGAGACATTTTTATGGGGATACTTAAGTTTTGATCAAAGGATAAACCCATGGCAAAGAAAATTTTTAAATCGCTCACCAACCCATATGCAAATTAAATACACATAGGAAATAAAATCAGTGGAACATGATTTAAAATGCCCCTTGAAAATACATGGCTAGAGCTCTTTCAGTTGTAAGTGAAAAACATGAAAGGAGTTTGATATCAGAGCAAGCAAACTTCACATGTTTGGACCAGCCATAATAAAAGCCCTGCTGTCTATTAATTCAGAACACGATGGAAGCTTCTAAGCAGCATGAATCATGACACAAAATTTTACCTGCATCAGGCAGAGGTTCTTTTAAGAGCCCCAGATAGTAACAAATCCTTTTCTGCAAGATGAGTTTTACTGTGAGTTGGAGGGGGAAGGAAGGTGCAGCAACAGAAAAGAGAAAGTTGCTCTCAACTTCATAAACAGCTCCTGCTTGGAAACTCTCTAGATTCAGATTGCCACAATATATACAGTCAATACAGCTGAAAGGGGATTTTTTGCAATATATCATTAGCTGTGCTTTTCTTGCAAGAGATACTTTTCTACAGTGCCCTGATACTAAAGACTGTCACACTAGTGAGCTGAGTAACACAACTGGCTCTGCCACACTGCCCGATTTCCTTCCTGAACTGAAATCAGCTCTTTGAACAAGGCAGGAAGCCAGAATTTTACAGACTAAAACAGGAAAGCACTATCTGGCTTGATCAAGAGAAATACAAACCCGTGGCATAACATAAGGGCCTTCATATATTCTGGGATAAGACACATCCTGCCTTATCCTCCAAACTTTGACACAGTACTACAGGATGATTCATACTAACCTGAATAAAAATGCCAGGTAATATATGACTACCAGGTGAGTGATCTTTCCTCTTTCCTCCCCATTCCTGCCTTTCTTCCCTCCCAGGTCCAAGAGGTTAGCTGATTAGGGACCTGTAGCATCAAGCATATCATTTCAACTACTACAAGCTCAAAGATTTACAGTTGGTGGTGTAAGCCAACTACTCTTGTTCAGTTCCTCAGGCTCATTATTTGCAATGAACCATAACTCAGCACCAGGGTCACACAGCTCTTTTGGTCCATAAATTTGCTTAAACTCAGACATTGGAAGCCTTGTCCTCACCTGAATGTCTTTTAAATTATTTTTTTTTAATATGTGAAGGTGCTACCTCTGAGGTCCAGTGTGAGGATTAGTGAAATATTAGTAAAAAACAGAATCACAAAAAGGTATTTCAAGTACCAAAGGCACCTGTGAAAAACCCCTGTTGTTTATAAACTCTGCTTTCTGCCAAAGCATTATACAACACTAGAAAGCTGTACAGTCTAACTTTGACTCAGGTCTGGCAGGTGGAAGAGTTATTAAAAGAAAGGCTGCAGTGCCTGGAGGTTTCGTTTTCTTGTACAAACACAAGGGTACATTGGAGCATGTGGTGTTGATGATACTGTGGGGACAAAGCACAAACTACTTGGGCCATTAAAAACCCACATCCCAGACTATGCCACATGGCAGCACAGAAGAAAAGCCAAGCATTTCTTGCTAACACAAACCAATTAAATTATTTTTAGCTTCTACAAAAACAAAAAACACAGCAAAAAAGCAGCCACACTGGTCACTAAGACAATAAGCATTTCTAAGATTAGTCTCGAAATTCTCTAAATACATGTATCCCCTCCCCCACCTCCCAAAAGGAAAATCATAGTAACCATTAGGGTGTCTGTGTTTATGACTAAAGCCCATAAAACAAAGATTTAGATTCAAGGTTGAAGTTTTTACTTTTCACTCTCTTGTGCAAAAGTAGTAGTTTTGCTCTTCTTTACTTCCAATAAAATGATCTATATAGCCATTTTCTGTGACTGCATATCTATAAGTGTGAGCTAATGGATCCTCTGATTTCCCTGTCCCCATGTGGTTTTCACCAACCACAGTAAATTGAGGTATTAAGTGTTCTACAGTCTTTGCACCTTGTTGTTGGCTTCACAAGAGCAATTCCTGTATCTCAGTTGCCCAAGGTGTGCATTGCTCTCCCTCATCCTCTGCCTTTACCATGAAGTTGTTTTGCCTTTGGACTTTTATTGAAAAATACTATGCAAGAAAATAAGTAGGGAAAAATAAAACTAAGCATATCCTGGATATTCTTTATTTTCTTGGGAAACCAATTAATGTGTGTCTTTGCATGTCTGCATATAGATGCTCATACATACATAAATATGAGTGCACATATTTGTGTGTGTGTTTGCAGATGTGTATCTAAGGGTCCTGTGTATGGACAGCAGGGCCAAAATGTAAGAACAGGAGACTAGAAAAACATTCTTTTATAACCTGAGTATGCTTAAAAGCAGCCCTGAGGTTTTGATGGGGATTGCAAAGCACTGTGCAGGTTCATACAGTGAAAATATCCACCAAAAGTGCCATGATAATACTCAATAAAGAAACATAACCTGTGGAAGACTTTATGGTTGGTTATCATATGAATCCCAGAAACAGCAGAAGAAAAAATAGTGGGACTTCAGATAGCATGTGTCAGTATTCTTTGAAAATTTTCCCTAATAGAGCAAAAGGTGAGATTATTATTTCTCTTAATTAACATACAGTGAAAGGAGCTGTTACTTTTATTACCTGAATTATAGCTTTGTTGTAAATTTTGCAAAAAAAAAATGTGTATGTATATATTCTTAAACTTTTTGCATCTACCACCAGCATATAATTTTCAGAACTGCTGTCTTAAGCAATCACCCTTCGCCTTGCAGAGGTCTGGCTGATGGCCTGGGGAAAGAGCAGCTCCCCTCTGAGAGCCTGGGGTGGCTGGGGGCTGCCTCCATCCGAGCCCTGGCTGGCTCACAGAGGAGCCTGAAGATATCTGATGCAGACAAACTGGTGGGTGGCCCTACAGAGATCTAATTCATGGCCCTTGTTACCATATTTTGCGGAATTTCACTTAAAAATCATGATGTTCCTAAAGGTGGGGAAACTTGGACATTTACTACCCTTCAGGGAAAACCATAGGCAGCTCCACTGTGCACAACATGCCTGGAGTGAATGGCCACCCTCATTAAAGCCTAAAGCCATAGACTAGTAAAACATTGGGCAAAAGGGGTTTTTTAAGAAAGGAAAAGTCTCCTTTTAGGAAAGCCTTCATTTTTTATGTGGCAAGGACTCTGTGTGGATCCTGCATGCCACTGCACCTTCTTTAAAGAAATCAGTTACTGAAATAGGCTGCTACAAGGCCCACCCCAACCAGCATGGCTAGAGGAAACAACTAGAGGAGGGCAGAGCAAGCATGCCGGCTGCAGAGGTGCTCAATGGGCAAAATGGGCATTCATGGTGAAAAGCAGTAGCCAGTGGGGAACCTTGCCATAGAAAAGCTTAGTAGCAGCAGGTCTCTCTGGCCTATGATCACCTTCTTGCCCCATCACAGTACACTAGAGTTAAAAAAAATAATATTTTATAGCTATATGTCCTCCACAACCAGTCTTTACTGGGTGGGATAACAGATAGGGCAGGATGGATCCTGCTGGAGGACAGTCACTGGGTAGGTCAGTTGTCACAAAGAGCTTTATTAGGGAAAAACGCGTGCAGCCAGACATTACTATTGGGCCATTCAGTGATGCTGCTCTGGTGGCTTTGGAAGGGCTTGTGTTTTCCTTCTCATGCTCCTTTCCATGTTTCCTTGTTGCTTGCCATTAACACAGCCCTGCACCACCACGGCGGGGCTAGGCTCAGCAGCCCCTGCTGCTCCAGCTCTATCTTGGCACCGAGAAAAAGAAAGCACTGCCCTCCCTGGTGCCAGCCCCTCCGATTTCCCTCTGCTAGCACAGTAGCACTGCCTGACACAGTCCATCACCTTCAGCAATTTCCATGAAGGCTGGATAAATCTTGCAGGTTCAGCTGATGCATTTCAGCAAGGTGGGGGGGAAATATTTTTTTTTTCTCCATTTTCTGCACTGAGAACTTGATATGGGTTGTCCCTGTGACCATCAGAAAGAAACTCAAGTTAGTGAATCCATGTCCATCCATACATTGTGCTGCTTGGTCTTTTAACTTCTGGTGGTTACTGGCTATGCACCCACCTAAGTTTTCTATTCTTTCTCCTTCTTGGTTGTCAGTTGCTTTCCTTAGCAGTGGTAGTATGCTTCAAATCTGAATCTCATACTTGGCATCCCTGATGCTTTGCAGTGGCAGTACTTATTTTTTCAAATTACAGGGTTTTAGTTATTATAAGAACACTGAATAAAGGCAGTGCCTTCTGGCAGCAAAGAAAACATGGCAAATTCATTGTGTGACATAAACACCGTATATCATGCCACTGATTACAAGACTGACCAAGCAAGTTCTTGAATGTCCTTTTAAAATTCCTTGCTAGCAAAACTGGTTTGTCAGACCATTGGTTTTGAAGTCTCATTTCATGGAATCTGAGCAATCACTTCCTTAGCAAAGGATGGTCAAAGATGGCAAAGCCCAATAGCCAGTCCACTGAACATAACTCACAAAGATACATAATACAGATTTTTTCAAAAACAAGTTAATCATAATTAATCAGTTATTTTAATGTTTTGTTGGTCCTTTTGTTTTGGTTTGGTTTGGTTTGTTTTTTTTTTCAGGATTTTCATTTTAGCTGTGCTTATCTACAAAATTTTACTTCAGTGTATTTCAAGTGTCCCTCCAGTTTATGCCAAAATTTGGTCTAAAATCCTGGCCTGACAATTCATGTTGCTGACTGCAGGGAAAATGGAGCTGCCTATTTTAATTGAAACAAATTATTCTATAGTCTGGGTTAACAATTATTTCTGAAGACCAGCAATTTCACGGGTTTTATCTGCCTTTTGCTTAAAGTTTAATGATGACTCTGCTGTCTGTCTTCCCACCTCATCCTTCAACACCCTGCTCTCCCAGTGAGTCATTTCAGAAAATTCCCCTGTAATTGTCTGCTGTACTGATTTATGTCTAGGGGAGAAGCTGCCTGGGCTACTGCTGGCTATCAAACAAACACAGCACATATTTTAATGGGTCAATTGCACAGGTATCATCTATAATCAGGTTAAAGACCTTTGTTATTTCTGCATTTCCTTATACAAAAATTTCTGTTGTACAAGGTTTAACACAATATTAGAATGATTCTTATTAGTTTTGTAATGTTAAACAGCCCTTTTATATTAATCCCATAATATTGTATTTCATTGCTGGCATATATTTTTGTAGAAAAAAGGTACTAAAAAAATACATTATATGCCATTTAACAAGAAAATGCTACTTAATTCTTAGATCCATTTAATTTTTAAAATTCTATGAAACTAAAAAATATTAATGCATTTTATGCATGAGAATTTTTAATAAGCTAAGGAAAAGCTTATATTGTACACTCTCTTGTATATACAGGCCATACCAACCAAGTGAGTACATAGTCTCCCTTTATGACCAAAAGTCCTCTCAGGAATATTTTTCAACCACAAGTAATATAAAGTTTCAAACCCCACTGTGACCACTGGAAAACAAATACGTTTATTTTATGCCTAATCATGGTAACAAGACCCGGTGCCCACACTGTGACATTTTGTTCTGGTTTCCTCCACAGCAAACGATGGGATAAAGAACAGTTAATCTAGAAAGGGTTAAAGCTTACAAGTGGCTGGTTAGTTAGACTTCATGGAAGTTATAAGCATATAGTCCAGATACATAACCCCAAAACCCTTATTTAAAAACCTAAAGGCAAAAATGTGTTGCTTTCACTGCAACATTTCCCATGTTTATAGTCCCCGACTTTATCACATGTTTACATGAGTTTGTGTATTATATTCTTCTGAATTAAAGGATTTGAAGTTCGTTAGTATATGCCTTAAAAAAAAAAAAAAAAAAAAAAAAGACAAGAAATAGATTTGCATTTAAAATATTTTCATATACAGAACTGATGACATCCTTTTCATCCAGCACAAATCTCAAAAGAGTACCAAGAAGCTTCAGGTGTGACAGTAGTCCTTACCCTATGGGTTTCTTGAGCAAAGAGGAAAACTCAGTTTCCTTGCCCAAACCACGAAGATGTAAGACATTCAAGAGAGCAAACAAATTGTGGAGGCAGCTGACAACTTCAGTGCCCTTAGGCTGGAATGGCATAGAAATTGAGATGGAGACAATTGGCTTAAAAGCTTCATGAGTGAAAGGATTGGACAGAATTTTAAGACAAAAGTAAAACTTCACACCAGAATTCAGCCCTACCTGAGTCCTGCCAACATTTATTTAAGTTTCTGAGGCACAGAAGACCCTGAAAAAACCTGATATGGTTTGAACAACTTCTGTCAAACAGATGGGTGCCAGGAGAACTTCCTAAAGACAACCCTGCTGTCAAAATATTGACAAATCTGAAACAAGGTGTTTCTAAAGGCTAGTCATAAGTGACTGCTAGAAATAAGTAATTCAGATTATTCAGCCCCAGAGATGTAACAAGAAGAATAAGACTTGGAAGGATTGAAGTCCTCAATATTCATTACCAATAGGCACTCTTTGATCCAGTTGCTTATTTTAGGGACAAATGTTCTCAAATTGGACCTAGAGGGTCAAAATAAACCCACTAAGCTTGCAACCAGTCATGGGGTTGCTCCATTCAGTCAGTGGGGATCCTGTGAAATCTGTAATGCAACCTTACATCAGTCAAGGACAACCGATGCTACAGACCTTGGCTGCCAAAATAGAGATGCTGATGTGCTTGGTCTCTTTTTAGGCTCATAACCCGAAAGCTTGCTCTGCCCCCTAATCTTTTCACTGAACGGCAGCAGGAGTTGCCAGGCCTCAGACAGATCTGGAAGATCTCAGGACCTGGGGAGGCACAAAACTGTTCTTGAAATTCTGTCCTCTTTCTGTGTGACTGAAGGGCCTGTCCAGAGATAGAGAGAAAGCCAAGGAGCATAAGTGTCTGTTCCACACAGGGAGTGGTCAGCCCTGGGGTGCCTCAACCATGCTTGTTAACATAAAAACACACCATTCAGTCCAGATTCACTAAACCTCCACCACATTCACTGAGTTGTAGACCTAATTTCCATCTGGAGTTCAATATATCAACCAAAGCTTTGCAAGTGAGAAATAGAAAATAATAGGACAGGTGTCATTTCAGTAAGTGTTATCCTTCAGCACAAATGAACATCGTTTTGTTTTCAGTTAATTAAATGGATCTCTGTAATAGTGTTGATGCTTAAAGAACAGTTGAATTTCCTATGGATAAATAAGAGTAATCACTAAGATAGGTTCAATTTCCCAACGGATTCTATCCAAACTCAAATACAACAAAAGACCCTGCTAAATATATTTGCACAGTGCTCATAAAATAGAAACAAAGCAAGTACTGCATTCAGCGACAACCACTTGGTGTACATCTAATGTGGAATATGTACTGCTCACGGGTTCATGCTTCTTTTGTCTGGTGTGGTTCAGCTATGTGTGTCCGTAGGTTTTCCAGGATGGAAGAAAATCCCACCTTGCTTTTAGAGTGTTTTTGCAATGATAATGTTATTCTTTGGTTCAGGGTCTTATAAGACGTAGTTTTGTGATCATGGAGGTTGTCATAGTGGAAAGCAAGCTGCTACAAGTTTAAACAGTCTAATTGACTTCCCCAAACATCACTTCTTTTTTTCTGCTGGCCATGCCTATTGCCTCACTAGTCATTCTCCATTTACTTCCAGAGTAGGGCACAGCAATGCTGCATGATGCAAGCATCTATAGATTACTGTTGGGTGCTGTTCTGGTCATTTGATTTTGTGTGCATCAAAACTGGTTAGCATTTCTTTTCCTACTAAGCAGACTCACAAATTATATCATACACTATATTTCTTTGTGATCCTCCAGATGTATTTCCCTTCTGAGGCTCAACTGAATAAATCAGCCGGTAAAGTGCTGGCATAGGGGTGGGCCAGGAGGACCTCAGAACTAAGCCTTTTGGTGCAGTGTGAGGGGACAGCAATGTGGGGAACAAAAAGCTCTTTCAAATCATTATCAAAATGAGTTTTGCTGTTGCAATGGGGACTTAGCTACCTCTGCACCCCTCTACCAACTACTAACAACACTTCTGAAAGCCACTACTTGGTGCCCGTCAAACCCTCCATGTGACTGTGCACTACCCACTGTCTACTATCCACTGTCTTCTCAGCCTGTCACTGACCATGCAGACATGGTCACTATCCCATTGCTGCCCAGGACTCCACAACCACTCGGTCACCAGCTCATTCATCTGCAGATCCATGTTCTGTTCTTGACCTCCCACTCATCCAGACTTACACTGTAGCACAACTCCAGTCCAGGCAACAGGCAACATTGAGGACAATCAATATCAGAGCTTTGTGGAGATAAAGGCAGGTTTCCAGCCTTCTTTTCTAGGCATTTCTTTTTCAGCAGTCTCAGTCACATCAATAAACATGTGTTTTGACCCCTTCAGCACCATGTCACTAAATTCTACCAACCACCCTGATGGATGTGCCAGAATGATAAATACAGGTTAGGAAATGCATTCGGAAAATCCACTAGCAAATTCCCAGGCTGGCACAAAAATAAGAAAAGCCTTAGTTTGATTTCAGCAATAAGCAGCTCAAACCAACAGCAATTTATTAACAAGAGTCTGTGCACTTCATTTCTTCAGAGACTGGTAGCAGCAGTCTCTAGTCCTCATCTGTCCCACAGGGCTTCTCTTACAAGTGGATAGAGCAGGTCTGCTTTTCTTCTCAGCCCACACATGAGCAAATAAAGCTCTCCTCTTCATTGCCTACCTTCCACATCTGATATTTATTCACAGTTCAATGAGGTGAAGTGAACTCAGCCGCCCAAGGGCCATTCGTTGGGCCTGGGTGCTCCTCACATGCTCTCTGGGGATGAGATGTCATCCTCAACTCTATGTGATGCTCCACTTAAAGCTGTGATTAACATGAATGGCAAAAGATGATGGCTGCTGGCATTTCTCTGGTAACTAATGCGCTGATAACAGTTTGCTCCTCTGTGCTGATAGTCTAACTACCTGCAGTAGGGTTAAACTTCACTTTCTAATTTTTTTTTTTAGTTTTGCTGTGGGTGCAGAGGCTTGTGTAAGCATAACGTAAATGCAGGTGGAGGCGTATCTGCCCTTTGAACTCCTTGCTTGCACTTCCCAGAAGGTCTGTCTCATTATTTCTGTTCAAGGATACATAAAGTTGGATGCATGCATAGATTTGTATCTGGTGTCTCAAAAGAAAAACAAAAATTGATTGTTCCAACACTATATTTGGAGATGACAGGGGACAAGAAGAAGCTGAGGCTGAGAAACTGAGCCATTGTCACAGAACTGAGCAGTTATACACATCCTACCCATAGCTTGAGTATGTTACTCCTGGGCCTAAGAGCAGGGACCAGGGAATGCAACTTTCTCCTTACTTATACATCCTTGTAAAAGCAAACTATGATAGACTAGAATGTAATCCTTTTTTGAGATCCCTCCAGTTTCTAATTACATTTTATGATTCCTTTGCTTGTAGAAGTCCTCCAGACAGGTGGAACAATATTCATCCTCCATAGACTAAGGAAGATTTCTGTCAGCTTGCCACTCTTACTCTGAAAACTTCTTGAGGGTATCGAGATAGTCTCTTGGCACCACAGCTCTGCAGCAGCTTCATCACTGCATGGGAACATTAAGGTTCTTTAAGACTTTAGGCATACCCAGGAGGAAAAAATCATCTCTCCAGAAGTGCACAAATACCCGTAAAAAAAACCAAAGAGCTACAAGTCCCTCCACTTTGCCTTCTTTTGTGATGGAAACTTAGCAGTAGCTTATGGATAACATACAAACAAGCAAACAAAAACCCCATTTGTCCAGAGTTATCAGCTATCTCTACTTTTGACTCCTTCACCACTCTTTCTCAAGGTTAATTTCCTGCTGTTGAGGCCATAGCACTTTAAAGACTGCATCAATGCTCAGCCTCCTGTACAGTTTTGGTCACTAGGGTTAGCAATGCTTCCAAAATTCAGTGCCTAACATGCGATAGCTGTTTCAGAAAGATGTCTACTGCTTCCCCTCAGAGATGACATCTTTGCTTGCAGCCCAGGTGTGTCTAACTCCTACTGCCTAAACCATGACTTGGAGCCTTGGTCCTCTGGGGATTCCTTTCATCTGCAATTTGAACAACTACATCTCACTTACATATCAGTATTATACATACTTCTATCTTGAAAAGCAGCTGAAGAAAAGATCTGGTGTGCCTGATCTCTCAGATAACCAAGACAGCAAGAGGAAAGCATGAACTTAACTGGTCCACAGCAGAAGGTTTATTGCAGTGAGAGTGTTTTGCATTGTGTCAGCATCTTGGCTAGCTAATAACTAACCTGTAATAACTATCCTGTTCTTACCACAGGATGTGCAGCCTCCTAATGTTTGTGGGATAGATGATCAGGTTTTGCAGGATAGGTATTTCCGTGGACTGGATCCTGTTCTGCTGAAGTATGCCTGTGTGAAGAAAAACTCAGTCTTTTCCCAGGCTTGAGATGTGCATTGAACAGGAAGACAATGTTCACTCTTCTGAGGCTAATGACCAAGTGAATTTTTCTCTCCTCAGACTATTGTTTAGCCAAGACTATTGGTCTGAGTCTTCAGTCACCCTCAGTCCTAGCATTACGTTGGATGTCTCTTTAGGGAAATCAATGTTCATATTACTTTAAACATAGCTTTAGAGTGGAAATGCATATTTCAAATATTATCTATGTATTGTGGTTACGATATATTGTGGATGCATTTCTATAAATGCGCCCTAAAATAACCCAGAGAAAGAACAGATGGAAAAGATTTTTAAAGTCTTCATAACAAATCCCAAGCAATTTCCAGAAACTATGTCAGTTAGCATAACAATAATTGCACCCACAATTCTTCCTTCTCAAAAGATTTGATATTGTATGTATAGGACTTCATAGTCCTGTATTGCATTTCTACAGCTTTTGAAGTCTCATTTAAAGTTTGGAAAGTGAAGCTATTGGAAACTTGGCTATTCCCTTGTGTTTGATGGCCAACTAAAACACTGGATATGTCTTGTCAGATGTAAATGATAGGATAGTATGTTGTGATGTGTATATTTTAGAGACCAAATCCTTGTTTGTAGAGATTTTATGTTGACATGGGAATCATGCGCCACTTCATCAGTAATTTCACTCTCAAACCAGTGTAATTATAATAAAATACAATAGAGTAGAACCAAGCCACAACTGAAACATCAGCTTTCTATCCTGTCCCATCACTTGTGAATGAGATGTGAAAAGTTCAGGCTTACCGTAACTCTGCGCTGGAGCCCAATACACAGCATTTCAATTGGTAAAAACAATATTTTCAAGGCCTTAATGCTTTTTTTTTTTTTTTTATGTTGTAAGCAGAACAGTCTATAAAAATACTGTCATAATTCTACCAACACATAGCTTGTTCAGCTTAGTCTGCTTTGTTAATAGATACTACTAATACATCAACAGAACATATTTTTCTGACTTGGCCATCTCTTTTAAAGCTTCCTGCCCTGATTGTCTTTTTGAATGGTACCTTCCTGATGAAACATGCTTAGCTGAATTCCTCTTTACTAAGGTACCTATTAAACAGAAAAGTTTCTGATACATTTCCATTTATCCATACTATCATTTGTTTTCTCCGCTGATCTGCTGCTCTGTTATCTGTACTTCTGGCAACCTTACCATCCTTAAAGAGTCCCTCAGATGCATTTGTTAACCTTGTGAATTTAGGGTAGAGGAAACAAATTTGCTGTAATGCTCTGATGCTTTCATCCTTCATATCCAAATGATCCTAACAATAATCTCTGGGAGATCTGCATACAGGCCAAAAGTCAGTAGGTCAGTTATGAACTGATTCTGAGGTATTGGCTTAGTATCTTGCTCTTGTAGTAGCAGCACTTCCTAGAGATTCATCTTGTTTTCTGCACTTTGTACCTCACTTGCACTTTCACAGCTACCATGCTCCTCTGCCACGTATGTTGCCACACACCTGACGCAGTCTGATCCCCCTTCAGAAAGCAACAGCATTACCATGTTCGTGCAGAGCGGGCTGTTCCCATTGACTTTCAGAATTAACAAACATAATTCAAAATGCAAGGGAACCGGTTCACACTTTACCACTGGTTCAAGAAAATAAAATGTTTCTCTAATTAGACCTAAATGTATCGTAAATTATGTCTTCAAAAATTGGGAAAGGGAAAGATTTTGATTACATTTACATCTTAGGTCATAGGAACTTTAAGTAAGCTTAATTTGGCCCTGACACATGCCCCCCTTTTAGTGTTTGTTACTGTTTGCTTCATTTGAAGTCTCTTTCTAAAGGCAAACAGTAGCTTTAACCAGAGCAGAACTGCTCCCGCTCCTTGCACCACACTAAAAAAATCTAGGCTTAGATCCCAAAAGCTGAGAGGAAAACAAACCAACCAACCCTATTTCTTCTTCACAGAGGCTCAGGCAGATAATACTTTTAAAACAAACATTTGTCTGAGAAAGACTTTCTCCTTTGGAAGCTGAGATCTTCGCTTTGAAGGCTGCAACATGATCAGGATGTGGCCTGCTGCTTCTGGCTGCAGCCTTGAGCTCTTTGCCACCTTCTGAATGGGAGAACATCTACAGACATTTATGAAAGCGTTTACTGGTAGAGGTGTGTGTACATCTCTGCACCTCTCCATTCACAGATTATTATGTATCCTCACCATAAAAAATCTGTAAGGTATTTAAAGTCGAAGTATCGTTTATTGCAAATAAACTACAGCTGAATGTAACTTCTGCATAAAATGGAATAAAATTTGATCTCTACCTATTACTTATTTACTATTTGTATAGGGACTTGTGGTCTATTAATTTGTCTAACTCCCTTTTTGCATTAATCCCCTTGAACTGCCTTTCTGCCTTCACCTCTCAGTCTCTGTCCCAGAAATACATAAAGTGTGGCCTATTAACTTTGCACTTTTCATACGTAGCCTTGAATATTTTATTGGTACAAGAGTAAATTAATAATATATTTTATTTGGTATAAGAGTAAGTTAATTATTCTGCTTTTCACCTGATGCCTGACTTGCTAAATTGTCATTCCAGGAAGAATCCACCTTTGGGAGTCCCTATTCCAGCCCCCTTGAAATCTAGCTACCACCATTCTCAAACACAGTAACCTCGCACAACAGAGAGGCTTTTAAAACCCGTGTCCCCGAAGAAGGCCCTAGAAGTGTTCCCTGCCAACGCAGTGACTACCAAAACAGAGCTGGAGATGGTTTCCAAAGCTTCCCAAGACCTGAAATGAGCCCGGGACGAATGACCTCCCCCCGCATCCCTTCGCTGGCCAGTGCCCCCGCAGAACCCCGAAGGCTTGGCGGTAACGCGCCGGGTGCCCACCGCGCTCACAGACAGCATCTGCTGCCACGTGCAGCCAGGCACCGGCTTTTGGCAGAGCTGCTGCCCACTGTGGGAGAGGTTTAAAGCTGTCAGCGTTGTTGTGCAGCATCAGGTGCCCACCTGGAGCCGAATCGCCCCCCCCCCCCCCCCCCCCATTCATTGCCTGCGTGTTCCTGTCCCTCCGGGGAAACCACAGAAAGAGAACAAGATGGTATTTCCCAGCAAGGGAGCAATGACGTGGAACTGTGAACACACTGGGGAAATGCAGGATAATCGCAGCACAGCCCTGCTGTAAACAAGAGGAAAGAAGTTGACAGAGCCAGAGGGAAAGGATATTTATTTTCCAGCAGCCCCTGTTCTGGGTGTGATGCACCCACCACATCTCCCCTGGCCTCCTGGGGTGTGGCAAGAGTAACGCTGCCCGGGGCAGGAGGGTTTCCAGAGAAGTTTGATGAGATATTCCTGAACAAAAGAGGCTCCTGCAAATGAAGTCACAACCCTGAAGTAACAATGCCAATCGTTTATAAGGCGCAAGTTCAAAGTCAAAGCCTGCCCCCACAGTGGACACGTTTTGTGGGCTCCATGCCACAAGGTGACAATTCAAGAGTTCATCCTGTGCTGGAACGGGAATTGCCTGTGTTACCTAAATGAACTACCAGCCAAAACATATCTCAAAAATCAAACCCAGCTCCCACGGAGCCGGGGGCAGAGGTTGCAGCCCACTGCTGCCCGCACCGCTCTATGCTCTGTACCTGATGGATGGGACTTCCCACCATAACAAGGGATGGTTTTAGGCTTCCATGTCACACACTGAAAAACATGAACATTTCCTTCCCCATTTTGGCAGTGCAGGGCAGGGGTCAACACAGCCTCGCTCCCTTTGTGAGTAGCTCTACCAAGCACAGAATTTTGCAGCTGAAATAATTAGCTATAACACAAAGTGTCTCAGACTGTCAACACTTTATGTTTCCAGTCTCTTTAAACTCAGAGTAATTTCATTTAGGATTTTTATGCATCAGATTTAAGAATTTTCAGTTAAAAACGCAACCTATTATAAATATTAGCTTACGCTATAGAAAAGTTTCATTTTCTAAAGCTAAAGTTAGATTTTTGAAGCTGATGATTTGGTCACCTCTTCTTTACCTTGTATTCTCTTAGGTATATAATGTCTATATAAATGGTGCTCTCTCACTTGTATTACTAACAACATGTACCAGTGTAAGATTATACAAACTACATCACTATAAAAATCTGTATGATTTTGAAGTTGCAGAACCATTTATTGCAAATAAATTACAGCTGAATGCAGTCTCAGGATAGAAGGGAATAAAATGTGGTCTCTACTCTTACATATTAAGTATCTTTCTCTAATACACTTGTGAAGAAAGATAACACTCTTGATGCCTGCTGAATTAATTTCTTTACCCAAATGAATCTACATGGGTACAAATTATTATGTAATACAATATGTTTCATATCTGCATTTCAGTAACTAATGAATCCTTTAATGTCTGTAATGCACATGAACTTGACCTATCACATCCAGCCATTTTCTGAAAGTCACAGTCCACTATGATACAGATGACGAAAATGACTTTTCTGATTAAAAAGATAGCTGCACAAAACAAAGAGTTTTGTGGAGCATGTTATTTCCTGCAGAGAAGGAAACACTCCTGGGTAAAAACCTGGAAATAATGTTTCCTGGTTTTTTTTAAAGCCTCTACAAGAAGCAGCTCAAATACAGCTGTAGGGGCTCAGACTCTACTTTTTAAACTCCCAGAGATTTCTTTTTCCTTCTCTTTACAGTGCAATGGTTCAGGATTGCTGGACTGAACTCTAAGAACAAGAATAGTGCAGTGTTTTATCTTGGCTGGCAACCGGATGAAGGCTGGTGAGATATTTCAGGCATCCGAAAGCCTTTTGCCAGCGTATGCTCTTCCTACGCATCTTCATCTCCCCTCCAGCATCCAGCTTCTTACATTTTCAGGACCAAATGAATTTCTGACTTTCAGCTTTTCCAGGACATCTTTTGCTTCTCCCAAGTTAGTGTTTCTTGATGTGCTGAGCCACCAGTGACTCTTACGGACCCTTCCACCCGTGGACGAGAGAAATGTCTCTGCACGGGGAGACAGAATGCCTCGGCCGGCTAAGCCCGGCTTTTCGGAGAAGGCGCGGGTGGCCGCGGCCCGTGGGCAGCTGGAACACGGCCCGTGGGGAGCTGGAACACGGCCAGCCCTTCGTGGGCTTCGCTTTCAGGAGCAGAAGGTGCAGCGTGTCGGTTGCCCAGAAGAGGGGGCTGGCTCCCCGCCCCCAAAAAGCGCTTCGGGAGTCGTTCCCGGGGAGAGGCGGGGCGGGGTGCGACCGGGGGGAACCTCGACAGCACACACCCCCCCCAACACCTCACCCCCCCCCCAACACCTCACACCCCCCCCCAACACCTCACACCCCCCCCCCAACACCTCACACACACCCCCCCCCGCCCGGCCGGGCACCCGTCTGAGCTGCGGCCCACGGACACCCTCTCTCAGGCTCCCGCCGCCCCGTCCGTCACCCGGCCTCTGGTCTGCACTCGCCAGAAATCGGCTGATGGCCCCCCGAACCCCCCCCCCCCCAAAAAAAAAAAAAGCAAACAAAAAACCACCACCAAAAAAAAAAACAAAAAAAAAAACAACCAAACAAAAAAAAACTAACAAAAAGCCCCGCAAACAAGCAAAAAACAAACCAAACCAAACAAACCAAAAACAACAAAAAAAATCCCCCCAAAACGACAAAAAACAAAACAAAACAAAAAAACACAAACCCCCCAAAACGACAAAAAGCAAAACAAAACAAAAAAACACAAACCCCCCAAAACCACCACCACCAAAAAACAAAACAACAACAAAAAAAAAAAAACAAGAAACAAAAAAAAAGCCAAACAAACCAACAAAAAAAAAAAAAAAAAAAAGAAAAACACAACAAATCAAGCATCTCCCCTGAGTTTGTTGGTAGGACAATTGTGAAGGACCAGGGTCCCTTGAGCGTGGCTCTGATGTGCTTTAGGCTTGAGCCTAAAGGGGCTTTTCAAGGGGCTTTAATCGGAAGAAGTGGGTGCTGTGCTGGCACAGGTCCTGAGCAGCAGCTTCAAAAAGAGCCTCTCAGGTTCGAGTGACCTGCCTAACTAGACTCAACTGGAAATGGATCCAGTACGTCACATGAGATCCGTGTATATTATTTGAGAAAAATAACCTGAACTGCATGGGAATGTCACAAGAAACTGCAGTTGTGGGGATGGTAACAGAGGTGGGAAGGGGTACATGACATCTTCCAGGTAGGAGTGAGTTAAAAGAACAGAATAGACAAGCTTCATTAAATTTGATTACAGAAAATTAAAAGGTAGATTCTGCTGTTTGTTCTGCTGGTTTTGTGTATATTTTGGGGGGAGGAAGGACTGTAGATATTTTAAAACCTGATACCCACTTATGTGATCATGTGTTAAAGCATAGAGAAAAAAAAAATACAGTACAAGGTTTAGTCATTTTAATTTTTCAGGTTTCCTTGACACTTACATAATTCTACTTGTCTCATTTTTTATTTGCATAATTTAGTACTTTTTCATCCACTTACTCAGAGTTCCCAACAAATGTTGAGTTGAGAAGAGTATTTGTCATTCAGACAGGAACAACGTATTTGACGTTAGCAGTGTTCCTATTAGAATATCCTTAAAGTGAAACAGAGCGGAGGAAGAGGGGGGAGGAAACAAGGGCTAGAGGAACTTACACACGCTACAGCGATTTAAGATGAAAAAAACTGGACAGCAGCTATTTCAGCACTCCTTTCAAATGGTTTTGAATAGCATTTGTCAAAATACCCTTTTAAGGAACTCTTTTGCTGAAGCAATGTGTCAGCATTTTCAAAGTTTTGAGAAGTGACGGTGCTTTAAATATACATTATTTCCTTAGAGGAAATATATTTATGTTCAGAAAATGTTATTGAACATAACCAGGGTCAAAGGACTTTGCACATACGCAAGTTATCTGGGAAAGAAGCTACTCTCTTGTTAGTACCACACTGTTAACCACATAAATCTAAAATCTGAGAGGTATTGACTATCTACTGAGATGATAATAGCCATACTGATAATACTATAACTGTAAATTTGTTTATTGAAGGCTGTGACTGTACTTAAATATGTTGTTCTGCTGTCTCAGGCTTTGCAGAATGAGCATTATAAATACTTCTTGGGTAAAGTCCAGTTTGGTGAAAAACCCTATCTTACTTATAAGGCAGTTTCTGTACAGTAATCTGGAGATATTTCCTCTTTTAGAAGAATAAAATATATCAAAGGATCGCACTTTAAATCTCTGGCCTAGGGTGATGGAGTTTTTGTTTTTCTAATTTTTACTTCTCCTTTTTCACTTAAATATTTTAGTTTCAACAAGTTTGGTCACACGAATGAATGACAAAAATAATGCTTTCCTTTTAAAGCTTCATGAAACTACCAGATGTTTATTTGGTCCTACAAGCATATAAGCATATTTCTAATGTTAACATTACTAGGTATATTTCTATGCATAAGGAATCTTGTTTAGGTGGAAAACATGGACAGTTAAACCCAGAAATACATAAAACCAGATAAAAGAATAAAGCAGACTGAGAGTTTATGCACAAAAACATACCTAAAATTGGGGTAATTATTGACGTATGTAAGGACTGCATATAGAGGTTTATTGGTAAAGATAGCAAGATACTTTTAGGGACAGGTAGAGGGTTCATCATCAGTTTCCAGGGAAAAGAAAAACTCCATTAAATGTTTAAAACTGCTCATTTTTGCTCTGATTAAACTCATAAAGTCTAACTGTGGATGAAAGCACATTTCCTGGGGCAGAGGAACTCTATTCGAAAAAAAGAAAAGGAAAGCACAATCTGAAGAAGACGTATAGAAAAAGAGCATCTATAGATGGAACTCAGAGGAATTGATGAGGGAAAATTGATAGAAAATAATAATGTGCATTAGAAAGATAAAGTAGTAGAAGTGGAAAAGACAAAGAGTTTGCAGAGGGATAGAATATGAGTGTGCATGGCCAAAAAATGAGAAATCGGCTGTGAAATGGCCCGGCAGCATTCTGTGTGCTCAAAACACTTTCCAAAAGTCAACAGAAATTCAAAGAGGGCTTTTATTTAAAACTCAAGTACAAGCATTTCTTTCTTCCTACCAAGTGAATAAGCTCTTATCTTTAAGATAGGACTTGTCTTGCTTTGATGACAGGCTCAGAGAAGAACATTTCTGTCACTGAGCTGACTAGCAATCTGCTGTGGGTTTCAGTGTAATAAAGTTCCCATTAACATCAGAGTGGGATTTTGGTGTTGTTTCTTTTCAAGGGAAGAAGAGGTTCTCTTTAGAGCACAGAGTTATAAAGTTTGATTCATGTGCATGTTAGAAATTTGGGGGCTTTCACATATAAGAAAACAAGTGTAGGTGGGAGCTACATAATTTGACGGCATGCAAAAGGTGCCTGCAAAAGTGGCACGTCAGCCTTTTAATATGATATTGTTATGAAATATGCTGAACAGTCCTGTCAGCTACTGCACTGAATATTAAGCAGCAATTACTGCTTGCACTAATACCATCCTGAAAAAGAGATCTAAAAAAGAATGTGTTTTATTTCAATACCTGAGAAATTGTTGGAGATTTGCTCTCGGTTTCACTTAGTCATTTTCTTGCCACAGGGTGAACTTACAGTTCCTACATTGGGTGGTTCATTCGGTTACATTGAACCACATCATGGAAAAAAGCATTAAAATCAGATTTACCATTGAAGTGTAATAAATAAATTATGTGAGAATCCAAACTCTATACTCACTTCATAATTGTGTAGTCAAGAGATTTTTTTTCTTCTTGCCCTACTGTAGAAATAATCACATCCTACCCATATTATCTATCTGGGAGGCAATCTGATAACCCCCAGTGCAACTTACTTCACTTTTCTTGAAGGAGAGATAGTCATTAAGAGCTCACCAGCTAGAGAAGCAAAGGTGTTAACTCAGCTGACCGGGGATGTCTGTGGTCATGGGTTTGTATCTTGAGGTTTGAGAACCAATCATGCACAGAAATATGAATCTCCCACCACATCCTGAAATGTACTTAAGCAGATCAGTTCCTTTGATTTCAAATGAGATTTGGGGGTGTAATGAATTTGTACATCTTAGTGTCTATCTTTAGACACTATGTTTAACTAAAGGATTATTTGTGTATATTCTGTTGCAGGAACCAAGAAACTCATTTTGGCTGTTTACCACAGCATGAAAGAGGAGGAAAGAAATACTTGACAGTCTTACAGCAGAAAGTGGCTCAACTTACATCCATCTACTTGATGTAATGAGGCATATTTAGAGAGACCTGTTGCAGCCCCTAGACCTCACCTTAGAGCATTAGCTGCTGTGAGAACAGTTAACTGATGTCCCAAAGCCAGCACAGACAGCAAAGAGCAGTGTCCTGACTTAACTGAGACACTCTGCATTTAGACCTGCTAATCGCCCTGGGTGAGGGATCACGCTGAAATGACAACCCATATTTCAGTGTCAGAACAGGCTAGGAAGCTCTATACTGCAACCCATGCCCTGGGAAATCCAAGTGACAAGAAGGTTTCTTGCTCCTTTCCAAACTCCCCTCCACCACTGTTACAGAATGACGAATCCTCTTTCTAAAGAGCAGCATTAGGAAGAGTTCTGGCATATTTGCCTCCATTTGGCATCCCTCTTGTCCTACCCCTGCCACAGCTTAAGGCAGAGGAATCTTTAGAAAGCAATTCACATCCAGTGGCTTTAATTAGATTTTACCTACTATCTGTCAAATAGAGACAGCACTTTTGAATATGGAATTAGGATTCCTTCAGCTCTCAAAGAAGTACCAAACCCTAATGGTCTTTCCCTAGAAACAAAGAATATAAAGCTGAGAATAAGCATATTGAGAACAACACACAAATATTAACCTGTCCTGGTTACTGGCTGCTTATTCTGCCGAATAATCTATTATGGTCACACACTTTTTACAGTGGGAGCAGACCTAAAGGCTGAAAATAGGAACTCATACAGAAGCAGAGGAAAACCATATGAGGAAGGCTTTAGGATATAAATTATGAGTCCTGACCCTGTGTTGCTCTTTCAATTTCTCTTGCTCCAGAAGATTACAGACACTCTTTCCTTAATGCCTTGTAATAGGCACACGTGAACACAGTCCAAGGTAACAATTTACATGGAATGTTGGCCAAGACCTCTGTGCAACCTGCTCCACTTCTTTGGAAGGCGGAGCAGGCACTCCATTGCCTGCACACAGAGCTCAGTTGCTCACATTCAGACTTCAGAACCAGGAGAAAGAGAGACATGCCCCTGCTAATAAAGCACTACTGATGGAACTGCAGAGTCCTTCTTTAAACCATCTGATATTGTCTGTCCTTCCCTATGTTCAGATCCACTGAAGGTTAGGAAAATACCTCTGCACAGATTGGAAAAACTAGCCCATTAGCCCATGATCAGCTCATTTTTCCCAAGTTTGCACTACTAAATGTCCCCTCTTTGGACAGCACTGCAGTCACAAGATTGCTTGGTTAAATTTGTTCATAAGGCCTTTCAAAGCCAGCTTCTATATAATTCAATCTGTCTGGAGTTATCTGAATGGTTACAGAATGTAAACCCATAAACCTCTCAACTTCTTATCCAAAAGCAGAAGTTGGTTATCAGCTCCCCAAATTAAGGTGTCATTTAGCTCACTAAGATGATCTGATATTAAGACATGTAGTAATAATATCTTGTGATACAGAAGAAGATACTTTGTTTCTCAGAATTTCAGTAGGTTTGAAAACATGGCCTTAGCATATTGTGCTAAGCACTTTCATTACCATTTTTAGTAAAGCTTAGTAAAGTCTTCTCAACAAATCTTACTTCAATTTCCTTGAATAATGCAACATATGATGTCTTTGGCTCCTTGTAGTAGGAACTGAAACAGTTCTTCACTCATCAGGATCCCCTCCATGCACCCTGCAGAACAGGAAAAGCAGAACAAGCACTCTTTTTTCCCCAGGGAGATTCTGTAAGGTAGTATTTTGACAAATCTAGCAAAAGAGAGGAGATAGGCCACCTAGAAGGAGGAAGAGACTCAAACATTAATCTGACAGGTCTTCAGATATCAATTTGTTATCTTAAGACAGAGATTTCTCCTCTCTTCTAGATCTGATCCAGGATCTCTTTTCCCCCTCCCTTCCATAGTTGCCTCATGCAACTTAAAGTTGAATACAGAGTCCCTTAAAGTCAACCACCCTTTTCTCTAGCTCTCCACCTCTCTATAGCTTAACCTCTCCCAGTTCTCTCCAGTACTCTAGAAGAGCTGTTAACAGGCCAAGAAGCTTGAGGAGAGAGACAAGTTACACTAGCCGATATGAATAGTTTAAAAAAGATGTTTTTTCTACTGATCTCAGGGCTACTTTACATTACTTTTACATTTTCAGGAATTCAGGTTTGGGTTTTTTTGCTATTCTTCTAATCCTCTATCTAGCATAACTACAAAATAGAAGAGCTGTTCCAGAGCTGCAATCTGGTTCCTTTCTATTTTGTCTTTTCCTTGCAGCCAGATCTCCTTTTTACCACTAACCAGCCAGCTGGCTGGTTCTGTGAACACATATGGCTATCAGGCCTGAGTCTCAGCTGGTTATAACTATCATATTTCTTTATTGGTTTATAACAACTCATTCCACCAGGATGTGCAGGAATATTGAGAGTTCTGCTTTACTTCTGATGTCAATGAATGGTTACACACAGCCTGCACAGGCTTTAGTTAGCTGGAAGCTAGCCTGTATTTATTGACCTTGGCTATATTTTCAAGAAGTAACACTGGGCTTTTTAACAGTTTGATAGCCACTCATGAGGTCTGAATAACAGTGGCTTTTTATGTGTTTTTACAAATTCTATTTCTAATCTGTTCAGCTAAATGTCAACCACACTTTATTTCAAGATACATTTATTTCAATGTGTGTAGTGACAGAGAGCAGATGCTTTTTTTTTTTTTTTTTTTTTTTTGCAATGTGTTAAACAACTTGTATCTCAAAACTATTTGGTGACAGGTAATTCAAATACAGGCTGCCACTGAGATTCAAAAGTCTTTCTCTTTGCATTTTGTATGAAAAGTAACAATAATTCTTAAATGTTGCTGTCTGCTTGAAAACTTGAAGAGATCTTTAGTACAATAACTGAAAAAATCCCAAATAAAGATAATAACAATAAACTAACATGGGTAAAAAGCATTAAAGTGCACAAAGTGATTGTGTGTTTACAGACTTTGATTAAGGAAAAAATGTTTAGCCAAAAAAAAAGATCTTGCAAGATTTTCCTCACAGCTAAAGGAATTCCTCTCCCTTCCCACTGATGAGAGGCAGTAGTGGACAGGGCATTGGGTTGCATGTTCTGGAACAAGGATGAAGCCATTCACCTTGGCTACCACTCACCATGATGTTTTTTGTAATAAACACTTAGGGTACTTGTTTCCAGCCGCGTTCTAACTCCAGGCTGGACACCACCTCTCTGCAGCTGCCATGCGCTGATGTCCCCGAAGCCGCGTGGGGCCTTGCAGAGCCAGGCGGGGTGGGATGGGTGACCGCTGGCTGCACAGTCACAGCCTCTCTTCCCAGACCCCTCCTTCACTCCCTCTTCCTCCGTTGCCCCGCTCCCATGCAACAGCTGTGACAAGTTTTATTTCGCTCTTCTTTTCCCTGTAGAACCCGATGCACGCAGCAGAGCGCTTGGTCTCTGTGCACGTTCTGTTAGATGTGGCACGGATCTAGCCTGTAACCCCGAGCTGCAGACAAGCCTCACAACATATATAAGCATTTGAGAAGCTCTGGGTTTCAGTAAGGACGAAGACCATGCCCCCACCCCCCAAGGAAACGCTCCTTCAGTCACTGGTTGGTTGAGTTTCTGTCGTATTACCGCAACGATGCCGATCACGCTTGCAATTCCTGCTAACCCCTGCAACTGTAAGGGCCGTATGGCAAGCCACGGGTGCTTAAGCAGAATTTAGGCCAACGACAGCTCATCGGTCTCATTACCCCATTCCAATTCGGGGGTGCTCACATTTAAGAAGAGTCCCGTCCCCCCCCCCCCCACCGCGGGGCACACGGCCACGCGTGGGCCACCCGCGCTCTGCCGGGCCTCTGAGCTCCACGCCCTCGTACAACGGCCAGGCCAGGCCGTGGGGCAGCCCGAGCGGGCGGCGCCAGCGCCGTGGAGGTACCGGGACCCCTCCGGAGACACGGCGGGACCCCGCACCCTTAATTAAGATCAAAACCACGCGCGGCCGGGCCACTAAGGGGGCGGGTGGAATAAGCCCCGCCCCCGCGCTCAGGCCACGCCTCCCCGATCAGGCTCCGCCCCCCCTCCGGCGCCGGGCCCCGCCCCGCCAGTCCCCGGGGCCTGCGGCGCTGCCTGCCCGCCGTGCGGCCCCTCTCCCGCGGGCCGGAGCGGCGCGACTGGGGTAAGCGCCGCCGCCGCCTCCCGCCCGGCAGCGGGGAGCGAGGGGAAGGGACGGAGGGGAGGGTTAAAACGCGAGGAAGGGTTAAAACGCGAGGAAGGGTATGCGGAGCGCCTTGGTGGCGGAGGTGGGCGGCCTGGCCGCGCCTCCGGCGAGGAGGCCGCGGCTGAGGGGAGCGGCGCGCGGGCGGGCGGGGGGGGGGTGGGCAGCGCGCGGCGGCCTCGCCATTGTGGCCCTGCCCGCCCTTCCTCCTCCCTCTTCCTCCTCTCCCTCCCTCCCTCCCGCGCTGGTGCCGCCGGTGTCCGCTGTCCTTGCTGGGGAGGGCGGAGAGGGACAAACGACGCTTGGCGGGGGCGGGGAGAGGAGGAGGAGGAGGAAGAAGAAGAAGAAGAAGGAGGTCACGCGCCGGGCGGGTGGCGGGGTGTGTGTGTGTGTGTGTCCCCTCCCCGGGTGCCCGGGGGATGCTGAGCGTTAGAGCTGCGTGTGCTGCCTCGCCCGGCCGGCACCCCGCTTTCTGCCGGCGGGCCTGCAGGCTGGGGGCGGGTTGTGTGCTCTCTCTGAGGTCCTGGTTCGGCAAACACGGCTCACGGAGGTAGCGACCTGGTTGTCCTGCTGGTAGCGGCGTGAGCGAACCAGGGCGTGCGATCCGCTGGTCTCCATCGTGGGGAGGTGTTATGCTGAGGTTTAGTTTTGGCGTCGGGCTAGATAGAGGGAACTTTGGGGAGACGCTGCCCGGTTTCAGCATCCGAGTTAAAAGGGTGTCATTCGTTCTTGAAATGTTAACATTTTGCATCAGGGTTACACTGGCACGTCTGCAGAGAGAAGTGGTTAAACCTACAGCGGTTTGATCTCCACCAGCAGTTAAAGTTACTCATTGATGAAGTGATAACTGTGAGTCAGTTCCCAATTTTGTGGCAGTCAGGTCTAAGTAGATACAGTGATTGACTTTAACATGGAGAATACTCACCATAAATACTAAGCATTAAGAAAGAGGTATTTTGGTTTGGTTTGGTTTTGTTTGTTTGGGTTTTTTTTTAATCATGTTAGTGTGCTTAGAGGTACAAGGCCATCACGGTATTTCTGCACAGTGTTGCCAATACATTTTATTGTGCATGTATGTCATCTTGGCTTTTATAATGTGATGTAGGATTGTGTTGAGCACTAATTGCTTTGAGAGCTGTCATTTTGTTCTGGAAGCCCCAGTGTTTTGGGGGATTGATAGTCAGTCCAACGTTGCGAGAAGGCTTATTTCTATTTATAAGCCAATAGGGTTGTTATTTTTAGTAGATGTTTTTCATCAGTTTTGCAGTTTTAAGAAGGCCATGTGCAGAGTGATTGGGGATTGGGGTTTTTGTTTGTTTGTTGATAGTGTTCAGGGCCAGATACCTTGGGTAAAATGTACCAGCAGTCCTCTTGTTATGACACAGACCCTTAAGTATTTTTCTGTTATTTGTGTGTTAGACTCTTTCAGGATGAATGTTGTTCTTTATAAACTTGGTATGTCAAGGAAGAAATATTTGACCTTTTCAACAGCACTGAAATTTGAGAATTACTAAACTCTTGATTCAGATGGATTAGGCATTCTTTTTGGTGCATTTGGGCTAAAATGTGGTTTTCTTGATATGATACATTCTAATTTTCAAAAATTTTCAAGTATTTAGCCATGAGTTTTTCAAAATGAGTTTAGGACAATTGTTCTAGGCCTTCATTCACACAAAAGTGTTTATTTAGACTACCATTTTAAACTTCGTCAAGCCATCTTAGTTAAACATATTTTAATAACTGTATTTGTTGAAATGTTTTATAGGGCCAAACCTAATTTGTAGGAAGGAGGGTTAATGGATTTCATTCAGTAAATTCAGTCAGCAAGCACAATATTATCTGTGCTTTTGCAGAAGAGACTGGTGATATGGTAATGGTAAATCACACCTGTGACAGCAGAAACTGTGATTTTGCATGGCTAGCCAGCAGCATCCAGCAACTTAGCTGAGTCACTTTAAAGGATTGCAGCTGTGTTGCTTGTTAGTTCTCTAATTTAACTGTATCTGCTAAAAATCTGTTCTTAATTTGAAATCCTTAGTGATTATGTTAAAAGATAGACTTGTATGTTATCTCTCTGCCTTGCTATGTTAAATTCAGCTAGGAGTAAGATTAATGATGAAAGGCTGAAAAAAAAATTTTAAGGATTATGAAAAACCAAACAAATATCTTATGATGACATCATACTTTTCATGTTAAGGTCAACTACTCAGTCATCAGCTGAAGCCCTGAAACACAATCGCTGCAGACATCAGGAGTTAATTTCTATGTAGCACTGACAGAAAGACTAAATTAATTAAGTGGAGGTGTGTTGGAATAAGTATTTTATGCTGAAGGCTCAAATGCAGATTATTGCTAGAATTTACAGCTGCTTGGACTGGGTGTTTATTTTCTTACAATGCCCTTTAAGCTGTATAAGGAGAAAAATGGAGGTAATGTGTAAAACCTGATACTTCCTTTTGTTTTGAATCATCTTTAAGTGCTACAAAATAGGAGTTAAGAGTGAAAAATTTTACAAAAGTTTATCTTGTATTCTAAAATGGGCATTGGTTTCTTAAAATACCATATTTCTTAAGAGCTATGAAGAATTTCCAGGGTTTGAGTTTGCCTGGAGAAAACTTTCACACCATTTTGTTGAATAGCTTTTGAAGGGGTGACAGAATCCTGAGTGTTTCCTACCAACACATAAAATGACTGACATTTTTCAGGAAGAGTCCTGCAATTCCATGCTAGCAAAAGAAAAGCTTTTTGTGCCCAGGCAGTATCTGGCTAGTAGTCCTGGGGCATATGTTTGTTGTTGAATTGGAGAAAACAAAGTATATGAGTATCCTACATAACAAACCAGTATAATGCTTGATGTTCAAGGTAATCGGTGAGATGTTTGATATCTCTAAAGAATTGCATTTAGAGAAACGCTGACATGATAAAATAGATATACTTTTGATACCTAAAAGGTTTGTTCGGGCTACAGTTGTTTTAACTCAAAAACTGATTGGATTATAAGCCCTTCTTCCTTAGTATTTAGTACTTAGTGGAGTAAAATTTGCAGTGAAATCTTGTTTTCTGTGAGTTGATGTTGCGTGACCTACAAGGTCAGCTTCAGAGAGCAGGTAGTAGATGTGGAAAAGAGTTAAGACCAGATTTTGCAGAGGTTTTTTAATTATATTTTCTCTACCTTTTTACCACTTCCCCTTTATGCCCACTTAGCCCTCCCTGCTTTTGCAAGAAATTACTGGCTTTTTTCTTTTTAAATTTTTATTGCATGTAGCTATTTGTGTGCTACTGCCATGTTTATGTATACATAAAACATACAAAAATACTGTATACATATGCTAATATAACTGTAGGAAGTTGTTTGCATCTAACCTTAAATTCCTGATGTAGTTTCAGGTCTTTGGCAAGACTGGTCAAGAATATCTAAACCAAAAAAATAGGTGATGTTTTATTTTTAAGAAAAAAATAACTTGGTATTCATTTATTTGATTCATTACCAAAACTATCAGTCGGAATATATTGGTCTTACATGGGATGATGTGTCATCAATTCTGTGAGATACTTGTTCTTTTTGTGTTGTAAGGATGTAACAATAATAAAATGCACACACTTCAGTTTTGCATTTTGGAGTGGTTAAATATCTTAGGTGCAGCTGAAATCTGAGGCACACCTTCAGAATGGGTTATGGTGCATCCTTTTTGTATGTTTTTAGTATTTTTCTTAAAATAGAATATAGTTGCATATCTAAGATCACATTTGTTATATAAAAGCTGAACACACATTTTGAGTTCTGACAATGTATGCTTTCAAATGTGTCATGAATTCAACATGGAATATATTTTCAAAGTCACTTTAGTTTAACTCTGAAGAACTGTTCTTTCACATGCTGCTTCCCATGTCTGGCTTGAGCATACTCATACAGGCACAAAGTCTTACTTGCTCATTTTAGAAGTAAAAAGCCTGGGAATTGCTGTTAAGAAGGAACCCAGAGGGAAGAGTGGCAATGGAGGTAAAAAGCAATGTCAATACCAAATGTACAAGCTGCTTTCGCTGCCGCTTTCTCAGCTCTTGTAGAACAAGAAGTGAGAGTGGAGTGATTGTGAAAGGACAGCAGTGTTCTGCAGGATGCTGCTCAGTAGCAGGGCTTCTTCAGCTGCCAGGAAAAATCAGTCCAAGGTTGGAGCACTTTGATTTGACTTTCTGAATCTGTGAGTCTCACTCATGGGATGGTGGAAGGTGACGGTACTGTTCCCTCAGATGTCCTGCTGACCCAAAAGACTGACTTACTTTTTTTCTTTCTTCTTTTAGCTTGCAAACTGTGTCCTGCACCTCCTTCCAGCATTCTGAGAAAAATATTGTTCAGTATGAATGTGGCATGTATGCAACTGCCCTGTTACTTTTGTTGAGTTATTAGAGCATAGGAAATTGGGGAAACATCTTTCTCAAGGAAAGTTAATGCAAACTGGTGTTGGTTTGTTTTTTTGTATTTTTGGGGTTTTTTTACAGGTAGAAGTTATCTATTTTTCAAATACAATTCTTAATTCTAAAGTCATACTATTTACTTGTGTAATCATTTTGTAGAAAATAAAACTTAAACCCCATGTGAAAGAAATGATAGGAGTTAGAGAAAAAAAAATAGTAATTTGCTAGCAAAAGCACAAATATTTGTGTTTCCACTCACTTTCTAACCAAGGCAAGTTAATTGCTCTTCTTGCTTTGCTTTTGTCTGACATCTAGCCATCTGCTTGGTGTTGTATCTTTCAAAATCTTGGTGAGAAGTTATTTCAGGGCTCATTGGTATGAAACCAGATGTGTGTTACAAATATAAGAGTAATTTGTATGCCATACAAGCTGTACTCAAGCATATTTTGTGTATTCATCTTGCATGTTGGATGAAAAATGTTCTTTTGGCCTCAGGGATAGGTAAGAGCTGCTACTTCAGGCTCAAGCAGAGCTACTCTAGTTCTGAACACTCAGGTAAAGCCAAACTCTTTGTAAGGAGTTTTCTCCTGTATGCTAAGTCTTGCCCTGCCCCTCTAATGGGAAGTCTTTGTAGTCTTAAATGTATTGCATATTTGTAACTTGTAATTCCTGCTGCGTTGCTTAATTGAAAATTTAGAGTATTGCCAAAAAGTTACACACAGTATCTTGTGCTTATGTTTGGGGAATTTTGCGGGCATGCATCGGTTTGAATTTTTCAGTCTTATTTTGACAAGTCTCTTGTACCTGTTGAATACAACAGTACCTAAGTGCCTTTTTTTTTTTTTTTTTTTCCTTCAGCAAATAACTAGCTAGGGAGTCACTCTAGAGGATAGACTGTAAGATAAGGCGTATCTATAACTGTGTAACTAGATGAATCTATGTTGGAGTAGACATTCTGGAGCCGATTCACCATATCCCACAGACAGAGTAGGAAGATGAGCTTTACTAGTTTGCAGGAATTTTGTGAGAATAAAGCTGAAGATGAGAGGAAGGGAGCCACAGAAGACAAACAGAAGTGTAAAGGAAATACAATCCTGTGAAAGTCAGGAGCAATGAAGGACACACATTTTGGTTGAGGGAAAACTTTCTTTGGACCAAACAGTTACTAAAATTGGTATCTATGGTACTGGGTTTTTATCATTAGGCTTCTTCAGGTGGTCTTTGATACCTTCATGTTGGTTCGTACTAATTAGTCTCACTGTTCAGAGCTCAGGGCCTCTTGGTGCAATGTGCAGTCATGAGTTTAAATTTGTGCCTGCTCCTCAGACACAACCCACTTAATATTGATCTGAAGCAATTGCTTTTAATTCTGTAAATGGTGGTGCTGTGTTTGGGCCTTTTGATGATATAATGTGACTTGAATATTAACTAGAATGTCACGGCAATGAAAATTACATATCTTTCCTATTGTAGTCTCCTTTTCAAATGTTAACTGCTGTTCTTTTAGCTTGATTATTTTGCAGTCCTCTATTATTCAGTAGCTTTTAGTTTTGGATTGGCATGTCCGATACCATGGTGTACTTATTTACATAGTTTAAAAAATTCCTTATTTTAGATCTAGATATCATAAACCCAGAGTATTTTTCTGGACTTTGTGATTTAACTGGAATAAGAACATCTGTAGAGAAAGGATGCAGAGTAGTCTTAAACTTCCCAAATATGCTGTGAAGTAATTAATAGGAAAACAGACAAGTTGGATCCATTTTAACAAGTACAGCATCAAGTATTTTTGCTTCATCTGATTCAAGATTCAGATGTTGTGTGTCTGATCTAATGTGTCAAGGAGTAAGCAGGGCTATAAACTAAATGATGCATCACTCAGGCAACTTCTCATGACTATAAAAGCTACTGTTATTTGTAGAGCAGGTGTCTTCAGGTGGTCCTAGAAACCTCTGAGTATTGTTGGAGATCAGGTATGCCAGTAGGATCTCACAAAGACTCTTAGCTAGTTTTCTGAAACTGAAAGTTCAGGAGAGGCTGAAATTGCCTTAAAATAATTGATAATTGCAGGCTAATTTTTGCTATGTCAAGTTTTTGTTTTATTGTTTTTTTGTGTCTTCCTTTCATGCCTGAATTTTGGCTAACTATTATGTGCAGCTGAGCTTGAATGATAAAGTAGTGACTGATGGAGCCAAGCTCATCTCAGCAGCAGCAGGTAACATTAGAAGGGGCAGTTTGGGAGACTTCGGTTGAACAGTAGGGAAACTCTGTAAGGAGTTAGTGTAGTATTAACACATGTTACGCAGAGGAACTCTTAGAGGTTTTCAAGACTCAGCTGTTGAGAGCCTCAGCAGGTCAAGTCCAGTGCTGGTCCTGCTTTTGAGAGGAGCTTGGACTAGATGACCTCCAAAGGTCCCTTCCAACCAACATTTCTGTGATTCTCTGGCTACACAAATTACCAAGTTTTCATTCTCTCCTTTTTCTCTGACTGTGTGCCTGCTTTGTGTTGGCCAGATTTTATATGAATTTGTCTTTATTCTGCTTATGCTGTTCGTGTCAATGTGCAGGAGGTAGTAGACTGTTGTTGACCAGTCTCTAGACTAAGATTTTGTGGTAGTGAAATTCAAGGGATTTATAATATTGGTTCTTGTTTAGCTAAAACCTAAATTTGCAAAATGGAAGTGCATGTGGAGATATTTCCATTTTCCAAATTCTGTGCTTTCAAGATCAGGCTATAATATCAACTAACTGAATCAACTTTGAAATTAAGTTGGTGTATTTCCCAAAATACATGCTCTGTTTATTTTTTTAATACTTCCTTGTGTTTAGTAAGGAATGCTTGTTTCAAACAGAGCATTATTTCAGACTGAGAAGTATTTTTAAAGGCATTGAAACCTTAAAATGTTCCTGAGGCAAGGATATGTTACAGCTAGAGACAGAATGCGTGCACCTTGGAAAGGATGTAAGCACCCTTCAGGAAAGGGGGCAATGACTATCAGGAGGTCACTAGTAATGCATTCACTACAAGTGGATTTCATGAAAATTAGTTCTTTTGGTTATATATAAACAGAAGAGGGAGAGAGTATGTCAGCAGAATGTTTTGGGTTCATTTATAGTAGAGCATGGTATAAAAAAATGTGCCTAGGTAAGCTATGAAGGCAGTCTCTAGCTTTGGGGAATTTTTTTTTCTTTTTTCCCCCCATAATTTGCAGTTAGCATTACCTCATTTTCGGAGAAGTTGAGTTTATGCTGGGACTGTCAGAAAACACATTGAGAGAATTCTGCTAATACTCCTGCAGGTTAATATATGTTTATACCAGATATTCTCAGTTTATTAGACTTTGTATATGTGCTGTACCAAAGCAATCTTTGCATTAATTGTACATTCTGTCCAGGGTG
This sequence comes from Tyto alba, assembly GCF_018691265.1. Lineage (NCBI taxonomy): Eukaryota > Metazoa > Chordata > Aves > Strigiformes > Tytonidae > Tyto > Tyto alba. The sequence goes on from NW_024881322.1 coordinate 10,361,387, forward strand.
TTGGCTAGAGCATTTTGCGTTTATACTTAAAGATTGAAATTGGAGTTCGTTATGGTGGAGTTTGTTGTGAAAGCAAAAGGGTATGACACTTAGTTTCCAGACCCTGAGGTCTTTCATTACTTCCAGAGGATGTGTTGAGTGAACTTGGTCCAGCATAGTTTACTATGCCAGCTGGGTAAATCCTGGAGTGTCTGTGTGGTGGGTGCTGCCCATGCTGGGTCTGCAGTGGGACACTGCCCAGGGTCGTCCTCGCTTGAAAAGCTGCCAGCTCAGAGCTTGCTAACTTGAAGATCATTTTCCTGTGGGTATTATCTTGCCTGTTATGCTTATACATTGGTATGTTAAAATTATCTGAAATTGTCTTTAGGTTTATCTTAAATATTTGAACATTAGAATTATAATACTAGTTACCTCTCTAGTCTTGTAAGGAATTTTGTTTTTACTATGCTACAAGTGTGTTCCTACAGATGGAACAGGTAGTGTAAACAGTAATGCAAGTCCTTTTACCAGAAAATAACTCATTTGGTAAGAAGTGGGAGAGGTGAAGAACTGGCATGTTTTATTTATCTCTATACGGGGAAACTTTTTTGGCAAGGAAGTGCTTTGGTTTTTGTTATGAATATTACTGCTGTTTCAGTGTCAGCTTTCTCATCAGGAAAGACTGAAAGACTTTAATATGGAAAACCCTGTAGTTTTCACAATGGTTTAGCATCTTGGCCGTGGTATTGGCTGTGTCATCCTATTTTACCCATTGAAAAAAAAAAAGATTCAGATTATTTTTTTAACCTTAACAGAAACATTATTTATGGTGGGAATTCTTGGGCAGTATTTAGTGTTGTCAGAGACATATGTAAAAAGTATTCTAGGTTTTCAATAGGTTTGAACAGCAGTCATGGCACAGTATTATTTTGTTTGCGGTTACTTTCTGCAAATATGTTTTCTTTGATGTTTTAAACTAAAAGTGTTGCTTTTTCCTAAAATTGCCTCCATGCAATGCTTTCACTTTTGATTTTGCTGACCTGTTTCTAGCCCTTTGAATAAGCTTTTTTTTTTTTTTTTTTTTTTAATCACTTGCTATTGATTCTCAGTTAAATTCTGCTCCGTGTTTTTTCCTTGGAAACAAAAAAAGTAACATAAGTTGTGCTGGTGCTCATGTGTGGTACATTAACATAGTAAACAAAGGTAATTTAAACCAAGGACAATACAATAGAAGAATATGGATAGTATAATGATCAAAAAGTAACATTCTGATCCTGCTTCTGTAAAATACATGTAAAACTGACATGTGCAATGGGTGCCATCTGCTTCTGTCAGCATAAGTGAAAATTATAGTGTTAATTGTGAATGTAACATGGAAATCATGGGCTAGCTCTCACTGTGTATTACTAAAGTCTTCATTAGACTTTGAGGGCAGGAAAGGAGTGCAGTATTAACTTTGCTGATGTTAATAAACTACTTCTCACTTAGTATACTAGTTAATACTATTAATAAGAGTAAAATCTTTAGTTCTTTAGGTTAAGTTTTGGAATTTAATTCTCTGTTTGGAAGCCTGAGTTATGGTTGTAACAATTAAGTGATTAGAAAACAAAACAAAACCACCCATATATTTAAAATCAAATAGATGCAAACTTTGCATAAACCCCTTTGTTTATGGCTTTTAATAGATCTGTATAGAAAACTAACTTAGCTAAATATTTTAGTGGTAGGAGTTGAGCGAAAGTGAACTTATGCGCTTATGAAGAAAAAAAGATAAAATCTTGTGAATTAAGGAGTAAGAAGAAAATACATTACAAATATACTATTGTGGATTCTTACTACAGACTTTTAATTTCCCTCTTAAATGTTTTCACATTTCAGTAAGCTTACAGATTCAGTCATTTCACATGCCTAGTGGTTGAAGGCAAGGTGGTGGATGTAGTTTTTCTGAATTTTAGTAAGGCTTTTGATACTGTCCCTCGGCAGCATCCTTCTGGACAAGCTGTCCAACTGTGAGGTGAGCAGGTACACGGTGCGCTGGGTGAAGAACTGCCCGAAGGACAGAGCTCAGAGGGTTGTAGGGAACGGGGCTACGTCTGGCTGGTGGCCTGTCAGCGGTGGTGTTCCTCCGGGCTCAATTGTAGGGCCAGTTCTGTTCAGTGTATTTATCAATGATTTGGCTGCAGGAGTTAAATGCACCGTTAGCGAGTTTGCTGGTGATACTAAACTGGGAGGTGCTGTTGACTCTCTCGAGAGGCCTTTCAGAGGGAGCTGGATAGGTGGGAGAACTGGGCAATCATCAAGGGCATGAAAGTGAATAAGAATAAACGCTGGGCTCTGCACTTGGGACGCAGTAACACCAGACACAAGTATAGCTTGGGAGAGGTGTGGCTGGGGGCAGCCCTGCAGGAAGGGTTCAGGGGGTGCTGGCTGACAGGAGGCTCAGCAGGAGTCAGCAGTGTGTGCCCTGGCAAACCCCATCCTGGGGTGCATCCATCATGGCACGACCAGCCGGGCAGGAGGGGGGATTATCCTGCTGGATTTAGTGCTGGTGTGGCCTCACCTTGAGTACTGTGTGCGGTTCTGGTCTCTGTGACTTAAAGAGGATGTGAAGGTACCAGAGGAGGGCACTAAAGCTGGTGAAGGGGCTGGCAGGCACATCCTCTGAGGAGCGGCGGAGGGCTCGGGGTTTGTCTAGTTTGGAGAGAAGGAGGCTGAGGGGCGACCTCGCTGCTCCCCACAGCTCCCTGAGGAGGGGAGGGGGAGAGGTTGGTGCTGAGCTCTTCTCCCTGGGACCCAGTGCCAGGACACTGGGAACGGCTCAGAGCTGCGTCCATTAGGGGAGCTTTGGCATTGCCATGAGGAAACATTTCTTTACAGAGAGAGTGGCCAGACCCTGGAGCAGACTTCCTGGAAAGAGGGTCGATGCCCCATGTCTGTCAGTGTTTGAGACATTTATTTGGACAATGCCCTTAATATCGTGCTTTAACATTCGGTCAGCCCTGAAGTGGTCAAGCAGTTGGGACTACAGGATGGTTGTAGGTCCCGTTCTGATGGGCGGTTGTATTCTATTCTCCTGCACTCATGATGAGCTGAATAACAATGAGGCTGCTATTTGCCTGCAATGCCAGGAGTTTTTCAGCTCCAAAGCCAGTTTCAAGGACACATAACAGAAGGATACAATTGGAAACAGGATTTTACTTTATTTGTCTGACTCTGTTTCAGAGCCGATGCTCACAAGCATTAACACAATGCACAAGTGTAGCCAGGAGCAGGCTGATGCAATCCTCAGTTTAGTTTGAAAAAACATCACTTGAAGCCTGGCAAAGGGAAGTCAGAGAGCTCCAGAAAGTCGCAAATCCCCTCCGTCCTGTGGAGAGCCGTGTGCTGTTGAGACTGCATGGGGATAGCGGTTCCTGGCTCACTCCCATGTCTCTTGTGACAAGGAGTTAATGGCACGGTTGGTGTCCAGCACGGCTGCCATGAACTCCACCGCTGCAGGCAAGTTTGCCCATAGAGCTTTTCCTTGCAATATCAGGACTTACGGGCTGTGTGTCTTCCTGGTGGATGTCCTTCACCCAGGCGCAGCAAGGAGTGAGCACGTCAGTCTGTAAACTTCATTCCTTCATAGGACGTGCTTTATTTTGGCCACACATCCTTCCTGAAGCCTGCCATATAGAATAACCCAAATAATGGGAGTGCCTGGAGCCGAAAGAAAGGGTGCCAGCTGAACCCAGGCTCCTTCAAATCAGAGGCAGACACTGGGTCAACCCACAGATGAAGCAACAGTCCTGAAACTATGTAACTGACATTGGAAAAACAAAAATTAACATAAAAATATTAACCTTTGCCAGGAGCAGGAAAGCAGATAGCTGAGTGATGCACAAGGAAGGCTCTTTCTAGAACAAACTCTAAAGATTTAAGAAAGTGACTTCCTCTCTTTTTTTGGTAATGAATTTTTTTTCACCTGAATTTGTATTTTGCCATTGTAAAAAAAAAAAAAAAACAAAAAAACAACACCCCCCCAAACGTTCTCACAGCTACTTTATGATTAGATTTCCTCTCTTGTTACTAAATAATTTTCTTTTAGCCTCTGAGAAGAAAGGATTATAACCAATGTCCTGTATCACTTAGGATGCAGAAACTCAACTAATATGGCAGCCTGAATAGAGGCCAAGCGGTCGCTGTTTCCTGAGAAGCAAGCCTGAGGATCAGTACCAAGCACACACAAAAGAAGAGGTGCCACGGTACTTTCCCAGGTGTGACCCGTACGGGTGCCCAGCACACCCTCTGCCTCCCCAGCCCGGCTCCCCCGCTGTGCTGCTTGGCCAGCGATGCGTGAGCAGCGCTCCCGTGCCTGCCCGGCGCTGGGGCTGGGGCAGGGAGAGCTGGAAAGTGGCAGCTCCGGGCGGTGCCGCGAGCCTGGAGCCCTCCCGAGCACGGGCTGCTGTGCCCAGGCCAGAGCCCCCGGGGACATGGAGCCAAGGGAAGAGCAGAGCTCACTGCCGCTGCGAGCTGGCCGTGGGCGAGAGAGCCCGAGAGAGCCCGGGCACGAGTGGGGCCGTGGGGGTGCGAGAGCCGCAGGCGAGAGCCGAGCCGAAAGGGCCCGCGGGAGCCTGACCCGGGGCCGTGCTCAGTGCCACGGAGGACAAGCAGCAACTCCCGGGGCCACCCTGGGGCTCCCCAGGAGTCTAGAAAGCTTCCTCCCCCCTGGATGTGGGGCACGAGGGCCACCTTTGTGGAGCAGGAGCAGCAGGCAGCAACCTAGCCAAAATGGAGCAGAGGAGCCCTGGCAAGTGGTGATGCTCAGTGCTGCAGAGGAAGGCAAAAAACCCCCAGGGATCAGTGCCAATCTGCCTTGGGGGAAAATTCCTTCCTGACCCCAGTGCTGGCGATCGGCTGCTCCCTGAGCATGTGAGCAAGACCTGTCTCCTTGTCCCACAGGCTGGTCACACCTCCCAGGAGATGCCCCAGCCCCGTTCTCCCTCAGCCTGGAGCCTTCTCAGGGGCTTCTGAGAGTGGCCAGATGCCCCTGGCCCGATTGACCCTGGGGGCAAGAATCCTTCCTGCACCTGGCAGGGCACCAGTGGGTGCTCCAAAGCACTGGGACCCCTTGCAACATCTGTACATCCCATTTCTTACAGCTGTTGCCCCTGGCTCTGCAGAGGATGAGGATGGTGAGCTCTGCGGTGCGCCTCCAGAAGGCATTCCCTTGGTCTTGCCACTGCTATCCAGCTGAAAAGACCTGACAGCCTTGGACACATCCAGGAATTGATGGTTCTTCTGATTTCCTGAGGGACTTGTGTCTGTTCCCCAAAGGCTTGAAGCAGGATTTCCGTCCATCAGTTGAGCTTTGAACCTGGCCCTGATAAGAGTTGGCCTTGCAGCAGAGACCCTCCAGCAGCCTCGTCCAGGCTCTGGTTTTTCACCCTCTGTTTCCTCCAAGTAACTCCATTGGCCCCTCAAGGATTTCCTCTGGGATGTCTTTGGGCTGCCCCGGGCCAGCTCTGGCAGGGACACGGGAGGACGCTCCCTTTTCTCCTGCCCTGGGGCATTGTGGCTGCTGCGTTGCCGGGGGTGGCCCTGGGACACGGGGGTGACGGGGCCCCCACGCGCAGCCCCGCCGGCCGCCCCTCTGCCCAGCCCCCTTGGGAGCGAGGCCTTGGGGTGCCGGCCCCGAGGCAGCCCCTGTGCCCAGGAGGCCCCGGGGCCTGTCCCTGCCCTTGGTGGCCATGCTCTGGGCCCAGCTGCGGGGCGTCCCCGACGTGTCCTCTGCCGCTCGGCTCCAAGGACAAACCTCGTGCTGTTGCTGTTCTTTCAGGCCATGGCAGAAGCCAACCCCGCAGCCCAGAGACCGCCCCGTGAGCCGTCCCCTCTCTGCACTGAGCTGACGTCCATGAGGCCCCGCAGCGAGGAGGACCAGGGACACAGACCCTTCTCTGGGTGTATTACGGGGGCTCGTTTCAGCAGCTGCAGCCAGGAGGAAATCCAGAGTGTAACCAGAGCCATAGGCTGGGATGGACGATGCCCACAGACTGCCATGGAAATAGCACAGGCTTTGGAAAATGAGTGGAGGTGAAACGGGTGTGGTGGAAAGGTTGGTCATTGTCAGACCTAGAACATTTGAATGCCCAAAGCACAGCCAGGCAAAAGATGACTTGCTCAAATGGCAAAATTAGCCCACTGCTGCTGTCGTTGTCACATCCCCTTTTCCCACTGAAACCACGCTGAGCAGTTGGCCGTGTTACATGGGACACAGAACACGCTTCAGCCACTGGGTAAAACTTCCACAGCTCCTTTGCGTCTTTCACCTTTCTGAGAGTTATTTCTTTACCTCACTTTGTGGGAGGATGTTTAGATCTTGTATAAAACACTGCCAAATCTCCTCTTCCTTTAGGATTTAGTATTTTGAGGACTGAAAGAGTAAGGGCGGTATTGCTCTTGTCATTTTGTATGTTTGTGCCAGAACTGGTATGTACATTCAGATAAAAAAGGGCATTTATACCATTTATTTGGTTGTGATGACAGAGGTAGAAGAAAAGGTTTTGGTTGCCTCTGCATGAACTTTGCAGAGACACAGAGACTGGGCATGATTTCTTCACTATTCCAAGGGAGATTTGCTCCTACACTGTTGACAGTGAGGTCTCTTCTTGGAAAGAAGTCCCGAACTGTTTCTCGTTCTTTACCACGTTTTTCCTTGCACTTCAGTAGCCCTTTTTCTCCTTTGGCCTTCCTCCTTCATATCTTTCTTGAAAGCGGCGGCAGCCCTCTCACCCTTTATCTTGCTCCTTCCAGTTGTCTTCTTTTTTTGTATGTCCTCCATGCTCCTAATCAACTGCTTAGTCTTTGTCTGCCTTCCTCCCAGATGCAGTTTATCTTTCTTCAACTCAAGTAATGCGAAATGTCCATAGTGGTCCAGGTGGGTGCTCAGCAGCACTCTGCACAGCACCTGGCTTTCCCGTGGAAACACCTTGTCTGACACAGGAGTGCATTTGCATGCACCACATCCATGGCTCATAGGCAAGCTGTGACCTACACCTGACATTGTGTTACCTATTTCTACCCTGCAGTTCTTCACACACAGCTTACGGATGTAGGGAATATCTCTTCTGTCAGAGCTCCAGGTGGTAGGGAGTATGGGGGCCGTAGAACTATACGATGGGATAGAGCTTTTCCTGGTTCGTGGATGCTGTGAAATCCAGAGTAAGATGTGCCCCATGAATGTATCTTTTGGAGAAGTCAGAAAGTCCACATATCTTGAATGATGGTTTTCTGCAATCTAAATTCAGAGGACCTAACTATGAGCCTCACTGTTTCATGCATTTGTTTACAGAAAACCATGAAGGGTGGAGCTTGAGAAATACATTAAAGGGGCTTTCACCCATCAGGATCCTTCTGGAGTCCAGCTCTATGCAGTGACAGCTCGCAGATCCAGCTGTCCACCAGCCGGCTGGGGAACGGACGGGCTGTGTGGGTCAGCTCTGAAGCTGTTGGTGTCAGAAGCTGGTGGTGTCAGTCCAGCCACTTTCAAAATGCACGTCTGCCTCCTAGGGAAGAATAGAACCACAGCTGGCAGTAACTGAGCTTCCATTTTGGAACTTTCATTGGAAAAAGTGCCAAATCAGCCCAGACACTGGAAATGCTACAAGAGATGAAACACTGGTGGGTCAATGTGATGCAGTGAGTGTCACTGCTGTGTGTGGGGATATACTTTACTCTCTGGGAGTGTGAAAGAAAGATTGCTGATGACTTTTAAAATGAATTCTGCAGGCATTTAGTGAAGAGGAAGGTTGTTGCTGGTAATGCAGAGATGGGTAAGGAGGTGGCTGGCCTAATGGCCATCCGACACTCTGTAAGAGTCCCTGCGCACCTGTAAGATGGCTGCCAAGAAGGACTGAAGATTTTGCTTTTTATATATCCCCTGAAACCACCTGAGAATGCTGTTGTGATGAAGTTATTGCTTATATTATTGAGATACAAAGGAATTATGAAAGGAACTATGGAAATCAATCTTCTAGCACACGCTTTGTGAGTAACCAGTTTGCAAAACTGATGCAATGAGTGCCCAAAGCTGCCCGGCTATGTCTCTTCAGTTAGAGTCTCAACATTTTGATGCCAGCTCAGGGTGATGAGGCAGGCCCTCGCGTGTGTCCAAATGTCGATCTAATGGATCAGCAGGCAGAGCAAGGCTAGAGACAATTCCCTTGCCAGGAGTGCCCCCTGTCCAGAGGGCTTTGAGGCAAAAGACAGTCTGTCAGTAGCAAGGATTTCAGACCGTATGGAATTTATAAGCTAAACCCCATGCTCTGAGTTACACCTGAAAACGAAGTGGTAGCCAGTGCATTTTAAGACCACGGTTTCCTCTTTGCAAAGGGCCCCACGAGGCAAATGATTGCTGAACTATAGCACATCCTGAATTAATTAGCTCTAGCTGTACTAATTGCATTCCCATGTAGTGCTGCATCTAGCAGCAATCCAGGCTGGAAGTACCAAATTCCTAGATAATTGCACAGACTGCCACACCAAAAAAAAGAAAAAGAAAAAAAAGTCTTTTAGCCAATGTAGATGGAAATTTTTTTTTTTGGAAGTGCAGGTGCCACTTGGGTCTTTTATTTCTTTAGCAATTTCTTGGCTTTTCTTTTCTTTTTTAAGTATAGCCATTGACAGCCTGATCTGGGGTTTCTGTCTCTCCCCAGATGTTTTCCCTTGAAGGCCTGTTGCACAGCAGGACACTTCTCTGCGAGGGTTTTCAGTACAAAGCAAATGCTGTTTACAGCACTGGAGCGCAGGGCTTCTGCTCACACCCTCGGGTTCAGGTGGCCCAAAGTTCATTGCAGCGCTTGAGACACCTGACCAAACACATGCCACACATGTCTTCCTCCTCGGAAGCCCTTTGACAGCCGTGTTGCAGGCAGCTGCTGTAGAAATAAAGGAGGGAGCTTTAAGGATGTGTTGTGCTTGGCTGCCCTTGCCTGGTGCTTTTGGCTGGCTGGGACACAACTCGCCGTGGAGGCAATATCCAACATTTCCTTCTGCTCTTAAAAAAGATCCTCCAGAGGAGGAGAGTTCGTTAGTGAGCAGCACGTCTGACATCATGCGACCGCTGCTCTAATACAGACAATATTAGCCCCGATCTTTGAAGCGCAGTAGGGCTTCGCTTCCTGTGGCTTAGCTTGCGCCATTGCCCGCTTTGCCAGTCCAGCTCGGGTGGCTGGTGTGATGGGAGAGGCAGGAGGTGCCCAGGAACGTGTCCTGATTTGCTTTGTTCTGGCCTTCTCCCTCTGATTATTTCTCCTAAACTTTCCCATGGGGACCATCTGTCCTTTTCATCCACATCTGTAGGAGTGAGACTGTTGGAACAAATATTCCTAAGGGCAATATCATTCTGGCAGTGTGAGCTAGCACAAGGTGGAAATGAAATGGAAGGGAGTTAGGCACTTTCAATGTCCAAATTCAGCAGCTCACTTCAGAAAACAACTTTTTTCTTCTCCCTTCTTTTTTTCACCTTGCTCTTTCATTACTGTTTCTCTCCCATTTTTACCTATGTGGAACATGAACCTTATAGGTTCCTGAATGGGATTTCCCGTCTAGGATGTCTCAGCTGGCAGGAAATAGGGAAAAATGTCATCTGCTTGGGTAAGCTTTCTCTCATGATAGGAGGGGACACTGCCAGTCGCTTATGGCTTGCTCTGTGTTCAACAAGCACATTTGATTAAAAAAAATCCGAGACAGATACTGTGCTGGCATAAAACATCATCTTTATTTGGAAATTTGCAGAGTATGAAGTGTACATGCAATTAAAGAAACCCCATCCCTTTGACAGGGCAAGGTTTGTTTGAAGAGGGGATATGTTTCACTAGTTCAATTGGTATGGTTGGAAAAAGTATCAAATTTTAGGCAATATCCCCTCTTCAAGCCCACAACAGAACCAACTTTGGAAGCTGGATACCAGTTGTGAGTAGTTATTCAGAGGTTCAGCCCTTCTGATAAGCTGCATTATTTACTGTCAGTGATTTAAGAAATCTTGGGGTGAGATGTTGCTGATGCAGACTCATTAATTTGATGTCCTGAGAAAGTTTACCAGTAAGTCAGAAAATTGATCAACAAATAAAGATACGTTTTATTCTATGGGATGGAGATTCAGCTGGGTAAAAATGGTTTTATAATTAGGAATATAACACTGTCTCTGATCTCCTTTGCTTTTGGCATCTGGTGGCCTGCAGCTACCTAGGTCTAGGATGCATAATAACAACACAAAACTAAACAATACTGCAACATCAGTACCTCTTCCTTCATCTAGGATTTGCCTCCTTTGCTGCAACTGTAAAGCTGTACTGTACAAACTGTAAAACTATAACTGTACAAGTGTGGGTTGTTTTATTTTTTTTTGAGAGTTAGAAACCTGATAAAAGTTCTGTTCAGCTTCAGAGTTTGTCCACCTGCCTAATGGTGTTTATAAATTCTAATTTGTGCGTGATTCAGAGGGAGGGAGAGAGCATGTGTTAGAATTGAGGCTAGTACTTACTGGGAAAAGTCATTGCACAAATCCTGACACCTCTCACTCAGAGTTGGGTAAACAAGAGAGTGAGAATGAGAAGTAATGAAGATGCTCAGTTGTAAATCTGCTTGAAAAGATCCAGAAACAGGAATGAGTGCAGTACAGCAATTTATGCATTTATTTTTGTTCCGGTTAATGATGAAACTGATTATCTTAATCTCATATTCCCACCTAATTTCTCCGATCCTTTGTGCTCTGCTTAACATCTCATTAAAGGAGATTAGGCCCAGCAAAAGGCCTTTCAGCTTTCTTGGTCCTGTGGTTTACAGCTGAGACCTAGAAGATGTGTACCTTGGGTTGGCTTGGCAAAGCCAGAGGCAGGAGCAGGATGGCGGTAGCTTCCTGTGCTTGGTCTTGGCCTTGTGCTTGATTTGGCCCACAGCCACATCCCAGAATGAGATGGTGATTGATACCGGCTTGGTTTGCCTCTAATCGCTTGTTCCCTGCAGGCAGAGACTCAGCTGGCAAGGTAGTTTCTGTCTGGGTGCAGGTCTGTTACTGTTCTCATGGTGTAGCCCAAGGAAAGCAGACTTTGAACTACCTGAAGGTTGTTATGTGTGACTTGACCTAGACATTGGCCATCCCTGGCTGGCCTGCCTCTTCCTCGGCTGTGATGTGTGTGCACTGGCAACTCCCTGCCCCACCTTTCCTTCCCCCCCCCCCCCCACCACCCGCCCCGTGTCCTTGTATCCTGGTGTTTGCCTAACTGTGTTACAGATCCCCTGTCTGCTTTTCCTGTTGTGCTTTGTCTGACTGCATTCTTGCAGACATAAAATTGAAACACTGTTGAAATAGAAGAGTGGGAAAGGTTTATCTTTGTTTTGCGGTTTACTGAAAGACAGCCTCCACAGGAAAAGACAAAGTTTTGTTCTTGAATTTCAAAAAGCTATTCCCCAAGTGTCACAGAAGCTTGTCTGATGTGATTTGTATTGCAGGATGTGTAGCTTAATCTTCTGAGTATTTTGCATAAAATTAAGTTTTCTGTGTGTTTCTTGAAACTTTTGTGACCTTCTTAGTCAATTCCTTCTAGAAGCTGTAATTGGAAAAAAGGTTCTCATGGAGTAGTGTGGTGAATCATACATCAGACTGCTCCACTTTTATAAGAAATTTAACCTGAATTTTTTTTTTTAAAGTATTGTAGTCAGAAGGAGATTTAGGGTAATTGCATTACCTATAACTACTGGGTTGCATACAATTTTTTCAGAAAGACCCTGTCTGGCCATGTAAGTTGTCACAGCAGCTGAATTTATTTATAGAGTAAATAGCAGTATATTTGCTTTATAGAACAATTACTACAGTATCCAGGGTTTTTAATAGAGTTTAATTTTTTAGTTGTGTCAGCTCTGGATGTGCTGGTAGCTAACTGCCATTTTTCAGGAACTGTATGTGGAATTTCCTTCAAGTTGGCTTCCTATTGAGAGCATTTAAATGAGAATTGGAAGCCTTAAAGATGAACAACATCATGCTTTTTATTCATTCCCATTTAATGATGTCAGTCTAACAGGGTGGAGAACGGAACCTTCTAAATCTGGACAGTCATCCCTTATTCCCACTGGTCTAACTGAACATTAATTCTCTTGTCTTACAAATCCTCTGAGAGATGAAGAGAGCCTAGATATACCTTATTTTAGAAACAATTTTTAGAGCCTACTTGCCAAATTCTCTTAGTTGTCAGTTTAGCAAAAAGAGACCTGACATGGTAAGATGAAAATACCTACTGGAATTTTGGTGTTGTGGTGACTAATGTATTTTGGTTTTCTTTGTTTTTTTAGAATTCTTCCTATATGGATCAGCATTCTAGTGATGGTGAAACTGGAAGACTACCACTCTAAGCAAACCCAGGATGAATCGGGTGCCAGGTGATGCAGAAAATGCTCACAGTAGCAGTGTGGAATCCTGTCCTTCCTTGCGGGATGTCCACTCCATCAACCCAGCGCAGCTGATGGCAAGGATTGAGTCATATGAAGGCAGAGAGAAGAAAGGCATATCAGATGTCAGAAGGACTTTCTGTTTGTTTGTTACGTTTGATCTCTTATTCATAACCTTGCTGTGGATAATAGAATTAAATGTGAGTTGTCTTTTCGGTACTCTTAGACTTTATTAATTTATTTATTCAATTCAGGAGTGGTTAATAAGTTTCTGTCTTCTATCCCAAATTATATGCTATTTTTATATATTTAAATTAAAGCAGCTTCTTACTTGCAAGCTTTTGTGAACATAGTATCTACTCAACTACATCTACTTTTAGTCATTAGGATACATGGTTTATTGTCTTCTTACCATTAAATCTTTTGATGTTCCTGTAGTCTATGAACCTTGCTGAAGAAACCATTGGAAATCCAGTGAACTCTTCAGGCAGCAAGTAAACAGAAATGTTACTGTACATCTTTGAATTTGACAGGAAGTGTGAATTTTAATGGGATTCAAGTGTTTGCCTTTTGAGTAACTCAAAGTCAGTGGTATTTCCCTGAGGTGTGAGTCCTTGGAAAGACTCCCAGTGACCAAAACCTTTCTTTTGCTGTATTTTCTTTGAGACAAGCTTAGTATGCTGTACGTTGTGTATGGCAGCATGCATTTAAACAACAGAAACTCCCACAGTTGCACTTTTTAACTCCAACATTTGTAATTTGGAAAACAAGGCAGCTGTCCTGAAATTTCCAGAAAGCAATAGGATAGCTGATTTGTTATTTCATAGGTAACGTCCTAGTTCTTGAGCTGGGTTTTAAGCTACAATCTAAAGTATGCATTTAAGAAAGGACACACAGGAAAAATGGGAGAAATCCCTTTTCTATGCAAGACCATGAGTAAATTTTTTGTCAGCATTCTTTTACAAGATAAATAACATTATTGCTCTGACATTATGAAGTTTCAGGAGCTGACTGTTCAAGTAGTTCATTGGTATAGAGAAAAATACATTTTCCAGTTTAATTTGAGAAAGCAGACTGCTTGGCTGAACGCTGTAGTTTTGGGACTAGATTTCTGTCGTGTCTCTAGGTGGAAAGACTGTTGTATCCGGTACGTAAGGTTAGCTTGTTTCAGAAAGGCAGCATAGTGTTCCGACACATTTCTTTTTTTAGGCCAGTTTCTCAACAGCTTGTTCAACTAAGAGGAGCCGAGTCTGGGTTTGTATCTCTTGTTGAGGATTCAGAGTACAGATTTTTATATTAGTGCTGTCAGAATGTTTAAGACTCTGTAGAAAATGCTACCAACTCATGACATTTCACTTTGAGTGCTGCTGCATTAGGGGACTTCAAGATCCTGGCTATTTTCTTTGTGAGAAGCTTTGTTTTAAGGAGAACATATTATGAACTGGAGTCCTATACTGTCAAATGTCAGCAAGAATGAAAACCGGTTTTTTGTCTTCGAAATTCAAAATAGTCATCATTTGATATCTGGGATCTGACACATGGTTAGGTTTTTCTGATCTGTTTTTTAAATCAAGCTTTGTTCATTGGGAAGTCGAATAGCACTGCGTTAGAACTGCCTGTCACTGATACATAAATAATGGGACTTCAGAATTGTTCCCAGAGTTCCTGTAAGTATTGTTTTCCCTTTGTCACCATTATCAACTGCGCTTAGATGTAATTTATTTTTAAAAACTTCAGAGAGTAGCTCCATGGCAGTTTGAGCAAGCCCTAAACTGAGTCTGTTGTGGTTGTCTGTTCATCCTTATGTTAGCATGGTGCTCATGCAGCCACACAGTGAACTGCTTGGAGGGGCGCCAGGTTGATCCTCCTTATTTATGCTGGAAACGGGTGATCACACCTGATGCATTAGAGCGACCAAGAGGAAGCTATATTTAAAAAGTTATTTGTCAGGTAGCTATAGATGGGAGGGAGAGGAGAAGAAATAGAAATTTGGGGTTGGAGTGAATAGTCTCAGGAAAACACTGTCCAGCAGCATAGCTGGGAGAAGTGTTGAAGTGTTTAGACTGCATTGCTTTGAGATGGTGAGCATATGTTGTTGGTGTGCTTTGGTACCTCTTTTCTTTAAAAGATGGACAGCAGTCAAACTTGTTATTAAAGCCTTCTGTCAGTGGTGTTTTCCAGTGCTTTACATAACTTATTACATGTAGTGCTTAGTTACTGAATTTAATATTAGTAACAGTATGGACACTGAGGTTTTTCACTTGCAACTAAGGTATATATTCTTCCTCACTCTCTGACCTAATACATCCTAAATGATTTTCATACTAACCCAGTTTGAACAAGAGGGTGACACTAGAATCCTTCCACTGGAAAGATACACAGTGGCTAAGGAAGATGTAATTTTGAATCCCCTCAAGTAAATGAAAGAATTAGATGTGGACATTAGTTATTTGTGGGAGAATGATCTAATAGTTGCAGTTTCTGTGTCTTACACAGTGGGTTTTTTTGCTCACCTCTCATAAAACAAATAGTATGTATGCTGTTAAGGAAGATATCTGGAATATGAATTCAGTTACTGTTTTGTTTCCTATTTGCTAACATGTGTCTAACTAGAGCTAGTTTCTGGGTGGCTTTTTGATCAGCTGTTTTGATACTCCTTATGAGACATAAAATGCTCTGTGAATTTGTGTAGCTGACCTTAACATTTAATCATTTCTTCTTCCCACAACAACTTGTTTGCTCTTTATTTTGGGACAGTGTGAAACGTAGCTTGTGTAGGCCAGGTGATAATCCTAAATGTTTTCATGTTCAAAATTGTGTATAATTGTGAAAAACAAATAGGGACAGTGATCTTGAAATTGACATTATTAGCATATATATCCTCTGTACTTAGTTTAATGATCTTTTTATGCATCAGTGGGGAACTATTAATTTCACCCTTTAGATTTGTGTGTATTTTGGCTTCTGTACCTTGTGTTCTAAAGCTCTGTGTGTTGTTTCCTTGTAGGTAAAAGGAGGCATTGAGACTACCCTAGAGAAAGAAGTCCTACAATATGACTACTCTTCTTCATATTTTGATATATTTGTAAGTGTTCTTTTAAAAAAAAAAGGAGAAAGGAAAAGAGGCAAACATACAGTTTTCCCACATTCCTCCTTCCACAGATGTTTTCTAGTTTGAGTCCTGTGAAAAGGCTGATTTTGATAATTTAAACTGGAAGGACTTGTGCCAAGTTTCACCCATCTAGGGGTTTCCCAGTCTCCCTTGGGATCAGGCTCATGGAGCCTGTGGATAGAGATGCTTAGCCACACTTAAATTGCACCTTCTTCTTTGGGGAGGTGTGGAAAAGCAGATGAAAAAAATCTCAGTCAGGAATGTGAGACTGATGTAATATAAAGATAATTCATTAAGAGGACAAGACCAATAGTACTCCAGCTGTAAAATCATTTTGTTTAAACTGACATTTTTGTCCTTCCACAGAAATAAGTCAGTTGCAGTGAGGAGAGACTTGTTCCTGGGTTGGCCTATATAGGTCAGGTTTTTTTCAGATTTCTGTGTTTTAATTCAAACAGATTTTTTTTTAACCTTTTTTTGGTACTAAAAAGAGATAACAAAGTATAATTCTCCTTTGCTAGATATAAGCACCTTAAGGCACATGGGAGGAACTCTACTGCATTAGGAAATTTCTCTGTCTTTCAGTAACACTGTAGCTCTGTAATTGCAATGCATTTTGCACTGCATGGACCAAGTTACTTATCTCAGAATAACAGCCGTTTCTTTATGGTTCCTCTAAAGGGCCCCATGTTTTTGCAGGATCATTAATTCTACTAGATCTTGTTTGCCTGGCAGAGATGAGTTGGTTTTGGTATCAGTCATTATATATTGATGACTATATCCAGAATCTCTCTTTGAAACTGGTGTAAAAACTCATCCTTGCTTTTGCATTGGACCATTTGCTGTGTCAAATGGAGTGAGGTACTAGATACAAAAATTTCATAAGTTAGCAAACTCTGCTACTTCTCCCCTTCTTTCTCATTATTTTGCTGGCAATTTCTCCATGATATGCATAACTGCAGAAAGCAAAAAATGTTGTCTATGAATCTTGATGCTCTGGAAATTTTGTTGCCCTGTAGTTGAACCAAGAGTTAAAAAATATGTAATATTAATATAAAAATATGTAAAATGTAATGCAAAATAATAGACTTTTCCCTGGGAATAGACTAGGTCACTGAATTCTGCAAAATTATTTGTGGGCTTATACAGGTTTTCTTCTGTTTCTACTACACATCACTGAAACATACATGTTTGCCTAAGATTAAATGGGTTCATAATACCTCTGGCTATGTCTGTCCTTGATTTCTCTTCATTTTTAAGCATCTGTTTCATATTTTTTAGATTCTGAACTCATCTTTTAAGGCAAATTGGAGGCAATCTAATATCAAAGAATAAAACGGGGAAATTGAGGGTTAGGGTCCCTGATTCAGAAATCTCATCTGTCTGCTATTGATTTAATTTTCTGGCCTAGAAATACCATAACTTACCTTTCTTTACTGCAAAATATTTGGAATGGCTATTGCAGGCATCTCCATGAAGAATATTTGATTGTTGCAACGTTAATATTTCAATAAATACTAAAAATTTAGTAAGTAGAAAATTGTTTTTAAAAATTCTTCCCACTTTCTGTTTGTATTTGTGAAGTCTTGACAGTTTTTTCTGATATTCTTGCACGGTAGCACACCACTGAGATCAGTGAGATGCTGAAGGTATTTGCTGGATTAACTGCATCTAGATTTAACTGCTTAGATTCCAATCAAGTAAAATGATTGTGAACATACTTTGTGTAGCTTTCTTATGTTTCTAACTTACTTGTGGAATTGCACATGCTTGCATATTTGAGCCTATGTAAGCATGTGAGTGGTGCCTTTGCTTTACAAATGGAAATTATGCTTTTTTTTCTGTTTTGTAAGCACACGTTCAAATTTGTTTCTCAATAACAGTACTTAGACTGTCCTGTTTTAAGTTGTTTGTAAGCAGTTAGTATTTTCAGTGAGATGAGAATCTTGTGGTTCTTCTGTGTTCTGAATTAACCAACAAATATTTTTTTCCTTTCTCTATAGCTACTGGCAGTCTTTCGATTTAAGGTGTTAATACTTGCATATGCATTGTGCAGACTGCGCCATTGGTGGGCAATAGCTGTGAGTAGTAGCCAAGCATAATGGAGTTTTATCTAGAATGGATCAAACAGACAAAATTTTAGATGCCTCTTAACGCTTGTATGTTAAGAATCATCTTGATGCTATATATAAAAATTCGCTGTACAGTAACAGAGTAAAAACTTCTGTTCTGGAAAATTTATGGCCTAAAACCAAGAATTTAATAGCACAGTGGTTGTCATCCTTATTAGATAATGTGTTAATACGAATTAAAGACTTATTTTGAATCCTGTATGGATGGCTAGCCGTAACTGCTTGTTACCTCTGACTTGTTAATTAATGCTTGAAGTATATTTGCATTTGAAATAGTGAACTGTATTCAAAAAGAATTGGCGTTGTTGTACCAGAGAGCCAGCTGTTCATAAACTCCCACATTCTTAGCTTTTTAGTGTTTTAGTTGCCATCCACTGAGCACTAGCACCTGTGTTGCTTCATGCTCCAATACAGAATGTTGAATATGCATCCTTTCTTAGAAAGGAAGTTCTTGAGAGCTGTAGACAATCACAGTGGATTGGAGCAAATATCTTTAATGCAGCTGTACTGTGTGGGTGAGAAAGAATGCGAAACTTGATGATAAATTCATACTTCCACCAGTCAATGCCATAGATTGTAATACAATAGGCGTATTGCTGGCTTAGTGTCTTGTAAATTTTAGGCTTTTTTTCCCCTTACACGGTGGTAGGTGCACATAGAATGTGTTCCTGTGTAACTTTCTTCAAGTGAGTAGCATGCAGTTTGTTTAGTAGTCTGAGATTACATGTCATGATTTTTTTGAAATTGTGTTATTAGCATAGCACAACTCTTGAGAGTGCACACCTCTCAGAATCCCTTACTCTTAGTTGTGTAGCTTTAGCATATTTCTTCCAGTGACATCCTACAATTTGATGCAGTTGTTTGTGAGGTGCTGAGAGTGAACCCATCATGGTAGTAAGCAATTAGATACATAAAGATTCATTGAAGGTTTTACAGAATCCATTAGTCTTTAAATCCTACCCGTGCTTACCAGAAGCTAGTTAGGTTCTGCTATTATTTAAAGAATTGCTGGACCCAAATGCCCTAATAGAGTTAGAAGCCTTGCTTAAGTGAACAGTACTTATCCACTGCTTTTTTTTTTTTTTTTTTCCTCTGATGTTTTATGCAACCTGCTGTTTTTTAAATGTCAGGGAGTACAGGGAGTATCAAGTCTTCAAAGTGATTAATTTTTCACAATTATCAGTACGTGAATTAAAACATGAATTCAGACTTACTCCTGCAAAGATTTTTTGTTATTGGAAAGGGATCTTTTGATTTGGATGGTAGTGAAAAGCATTTGGAGCAATTGCTGTTTGCTTTTTCCCAAATACATAGGATAGATCTTTTTTTTTAAGGGACTTGGTGAATAAAATGCTGCATATTAATTATACAGTAAGATCACAATTTATATAACTCCACTTCTGTGTAGCATCTAAACTGCCTATCTGCTGGGTGGAAAGCAACATTTGGAGATGTCCATATTAAAACTTTAAGGTGGTTATTTTAATAACACTTTAAGTTAATTGTATTGTACTTGTTACATTTCATTAATCTATGATCTTGCTGTTGTTGGTAAATATTTAAAGTTGCAACTGATAAATAATGGCAGAAATGAGAAAGTAAATCCATTTATTAGTCTTAACTCTTCTTACCCTGTCTCTTTCAGTTTACAACAGCAGTGACCAGTGCCTTTTTATTAGCAAAAGTAATTATTTCACAGGTATATATTCTAATCAAATGTTTGTTTTACTTTGTTGTTTTCCTAAAAGCAAGATTCTTCAGGGTAACTTCTGTAATGTTTTGTGGTTTTGTTTCAAGCTGTTCTCACAGGGTGCTTTTGGCTACGTGCTGCCCATCATATCCTTCATACTCGCCTGGATTGAAACTTGGTTCCTGGACTTTAAAGTGTTACCGCAAGAAGCTGAAGAAGAAAACAGTAAGCTTTTGATATTTCCTCTCAGTCGCTGCAGTTGGCAACATTTGATCCCACATTATCTGGCAGAAGAATGCTTCTTGCAGCTTCTCAAAATTTGAAGAGCTGTGGGAAAAATTAAATCATATGGCAGAATTTTTCTGTTTCTGGAAAGGAACATATGCCTTCAAAGAAGTGGGGTTTTAATACAGGGAGGCAAAATTAAAAGCTACAAGTGACAGGTTAGCAATTTATCAGGCACTTAGGAATGTATATTAATTTTGTATGCTTAAGACATGAATATTTAACTGGCTTGGACTTGTAAAATTTTATTTTCTGGGTAATCCATAGAGAAAGCATCTGGTTCCTCTTTTAGGAAGAGTAAACACAGTAACTAACTCAATGTCACTAACTCTTCTTTTGAGGTGGAAAAGGGAAAGCAAAGAAGTATTGTGGAGAGTCTGCTTCATGCACAGACAGAATGAGACCAGAGCAAGTATGAATTCCAGCCTCTTCAAGATAGGGCAGCAGGTTATCTGACACTCGATTTATTCAACTAAATGGAGGAAGCGCATTGATTTAGTTGAAGGAGAGTATTGCTTGGGTGGTGAGGGAAATGAAGCATAGATTGCTGCTACAGGTGTTCTGTTAGTTTCAACAGCAGGAGAGAAATTATACATCAAACCTGTTATTTATGCATCATTACCTGAAATACAGTCTGAAATTCTGTTGGAAGGGCATGTGTACCTGTTAAGTAAAAACTAAAACTACACAGGCATGGATGCCTCTGTTTTTTTAGTGCTCTGAAATGCAGTCTTTGTCCTTTGATCTCCTTGCTCTTCTTTTCCACTACAAGAAAAATTGGTTAAATGAATACACTGGATTTTGCCTAGAGAAAAGGAAGCTTAGGGTAACTGTATTTTTCCTCTTTTGAGAGGGTAAGAAAATACAGCTGCATCACACTTTTGTCTCAATAGGTAAGAAATTTAACCAGTTCAGAGATTTTTTTAAGGTTTTTTTTTTTATACTGGATATTCGTAGACAAATAAAGTACTCGATACAAACACATGTAAATACTTGATCATATTTATAAAATCGAGATGATAATTGCTAAATCCCTGTGGGATTCAATCAAACTTTCTTTTTCTTCATTCCTACTGAGCTTGAAATAGGTGGTATTTGTTTAGAAATATATGCTTTTTAGTTGAAGTCTGCTTATTTCCCAAAAAGATGGGGTTTCACTGGAAAATGCTGATTTTAAGCAATTATGTCAGACAAATGATGGGCACGTTTGGATTGTGTTGTGTGGTGGTACTTACATTGTGCATTATTTGCTCTTAAATCTGAGTCAGATAATAACAACAGATTTTAATAGCTTTTGCTTTCTGGTCAGGTATTTTTCTCTGTCTCCAGTGGGAGTATGAGCTGACTTTTTTCCATCTTTCTGTTTTGCCTTAAAAAATTCCCACAATCAAACAAAATAACCCCACCACAGCAATTTTCTCCCTAATGCAACAGTGCTTATAATTGACAGATGTTTTCTCTGTAACTTTAAAAAGAAAAAAGAAAAGAGAAAAAAAGGGCAAAACTGTCTTTCCACTGAAGATTTACAGCTCTAAAAGTTCCCTTCTGTGAGCAGGATTTAAAACTAAAATCCAGCCAGTGTGTGTCCTCTAGTATCTCGTGACTCATTGTTTAGTATGGAGACTAACCTTCCTCTTTGGACAGAGTGGAAATATAAGTAAAATAGATGTCTCCTTTGGAGACTTTGAATTGGTTAATAAGATAAATTGATATGTAGAAATCGTAGTTTGAGTTGGAAAGAGATTTTTAAATAACTGCTGCATACCTCAGCTCTCCTGATTCAGTAAAACATCAAGGTTGCTTTTTTTTTTTTCCCCCCATAAGTCTTCATGTGGCAGAGAGTAAGGGATGGAGGTTCAATAACCTTATGTTGTCCTAAAATGGTGTATTTGCCCTGTTATTATCAGAAGACCTGTTGATGGCAATAAGGATGAGATAAATTAGATTCTCTCCCAACCCTTTTGGTTTTTATCCTGTATTAAACACACCAGAATAGCCCTATGTCATTTCCAAATAATTTTCCTGATTTTGGATGAAATTGAGCCAAAAGGAGTCGAAGGTTGGAGTCACTAGGTATGTTGTGACAGATAGGTGAAAGCAAGCCATTCATGAGGAGTCTTATAACAGCAAAGTGAGAAAATAATTTATTTGGTTGTGTGTGGCAGCTTTTAAATCAGATCATTTAAAATGTATTTCAGAGTTTTAGTTAGTGAATATTGATGAATTTACGTATGGCACCCTAATCATGCAATTGAATGGAGTAGAAGGAAGGATTCCTTAATTCATGTGTACAATACCTCTGTTTGGCTAGAGTGTGTCTCCTTAACTGCATGAAGTTATATAGAAGACATAAATGTTAAATTAAGAGTTTACTTTTTTTCTGAGACATTTATTTACACAAGTTGTTGGGAATGCTAATATAATACATCAGTCTTTAAGATTCTTCATCAATACTTGATCATTAAGATGCTACGCGATAGCACTGAGGATTTGTTTTTTTGTTTTCTTTTGTTTTTAGGATTTTTGATAGCACAGGATGCTTCTGAACGAGCAGCTCTTCTTCACCCAGGAGTCCTCTCTGATGGGCAGTTCTATTCTCCTCCTGAATCTGTAGCAGGTAGTTATGTTCGCATAGTGAATGATTTTTCATATTGACACTAAACTCCTGCATATTTCACCCCCCTTCAGAGGCTAAGGCAGGGGAAGGGTGAAGGGAAGAAAATATGTTTTCCTTTTTAAGTGAAAGTTGTACTTTAAAATCCTAAAATGAAAGATTCTTTTTTATTCAATAATCCAATGTAGTTACTACCTATGAGATGAGTTGCAGTACACGTAGTTAGTGGGGCTTCTGACATGCCCCAAAGATGTTAAACCCAAGATAAGTCTGAAGGAAAATGGTACCGCAACAAAAGGGGGTGGTTATTGTTTGTTTCTGCTATTGATGATCCTTGCGGCTCCCTTCCAACTTGAGATATTCTGTGATTCTGTGATCTCTTATCCGCTAGCAGTAGTGTTTATGCAGCAATGCACTGTTTAACCCAGCCTAAACTTGGAGCTTTACAGTATATTTTAGGATAGACAGTGAACCTGAAACTGCTCTAAAGCAAACTGAAATGTAAATCAGAGGCTCTTTTCCTTTCTCATGAGAAGAAAAAAAAGCCTTCTCTGTATAAAAAGCTAGCTGTGTGGGTGTGTCAAACTGAGGGCAAGTGTTAATTGCATCCTAACTCTGTATATCATGTGTGTACCTAGATGAGGTATGAGCTGAGTAAGCCAAAAAATAAATGCAAATACTGCAAGATTTAAGAGTATGTTTGCAGGCATTTCAAGGAAACGAGTAATTTCTTTATGGGTTGAGTGGATTGGAGTGATTTGAGGATGCAGTGTGAACCCTCAAATCCTATGTCAGTCTTTTTACCCTAAAATGTAAATCTCTTCTGGTAAGCTGTGCTGTATTATGCAATATATTTAAAATATTAATATCGGTTAATTGTTACAGATACATTTGCCTGTCTTGCATTATAAACATGTTGGTGATATTTTCCAGTTTAATAGCTGTCTCTATGGTTGCTGAGCATCTGGGCATAATGAATGACTTAGAGCTCCATCTAGGGTGGACAAAGCATTAAAATAATGTCAAGCATAACTAATGATTCAAAGTGTAAATGTATTTTAGTTAAAGCTGTGAGTCTATCTTAAGGAATAATAGTTGAAAGTATTATACTGGATTCAGCCTGGGATTTTTTTGGCAATCGAATATACCGTGGGAGAGGAAGTGTAAGTGGAGCTAACACGTTTCCCTCGGCAGCTGGGCTGGGTCAGTGTTGTGGTGGTGACGCAGTGAGCTATCCTGCCTCGGCACGCACGTGGTGACCGCAGCTGTATGACTGTACCATTGCTTGCAGCTTATGGAACGGCTGCTTCTCACCTGGGTTTCAGTAACAGCTCACGTGCTCTCTCGTAGTCTGCCCTAACTGCCAAGTCAATTTGTTTAAGCACCCTCTGTGGGTATGAGAAGCAAAAGAAACTGTCAGATGAATATATTTGAACTCCAGCACATTCACTGGAAGTTACAAAGTATTCTGAAACTGTACAGCAAAAATAGCTCACAATTACAGATATTTTCTTCAAAATTATGCATTTCTTTCAGATAAGACGAACTATGGACTGTTCTGAGAGCAATTTTTGGTCAATTTGCCTTACATATTGATTGGAAAAATATTTAGAGAGAAATATTCCCAATGATATCAGAGGGGAATAAACCCCTCTGCTGACATGGCAACATGACTAAAACCATTGCTGTCAGGACAAGACATTTAAAATAGTCTCTGCTGGAATTTTCAACATGTTTATCTTTTTATGTCTTCCTTGAAGATGCCCATGTCCAGGGCCATACCCTTGCCCATCCACTTCTTTATATGGGGCAACCCTTCATTTTCAACATTAGACCTAGTTGCCAAGTAGTCATTCTGGAGGTAGCAAGTGGAAAATCAGCAGGGAAAGAATAAATTTCTACAGTTTCTGTAAATTTGAGCTTCAAAATGAAAGGCCATATGTGTTATTCCAAGAAAGGAAAGGACTTCACAGTAGTTTGGCCAAAAAAAAAGGCTAACACCTTTGTCTTTAAGTTTTTTACTTCTTTGTGAGAGGGAATGTGGGTCCATAGTTCAGCTTCAAATTGACAGCAAAAGCCCAAGTAAGTCTCCCAGGCATTTTATCACAGACAGTTCTTTACTCGCTTTTTTTTTTTTTTACCCTGTGGGAGTCTCATTTAAATGTCTGGTGAAATGCTTAGGCTGATAATTTCCTCAGTTGTCCCTGAGGAGTGACTGCCACCTCAGGTGTGGGCAGAGACATCTGTGGCTTGGATCAGGAGCTGCGGGTCAGCGCTGCTCACCCTGCTTGCCTGGCACCTTCTTGCTCTTCTGAAATGACCGGGAGCCGCCTTCCTGCAAAGCCGGGGCTCCAGCAGGAGCTGTCTCTGGGCACGTAGCCCTGTGACCAGCTAAGCTTTCTTTTTGGGGCCTTCCAGGGCTTTGTCTCAGAGCGCTGAGAGCAGGCAGGGGAACAGAAGAGGGCAGGGGGAGGCAGAGGGGACCTGCTTCATTTCTGGCTTAAGAGTGAGACAATCTCTTGCCAGAACACGAGATACAGGACTTATTAATTCATAAAGCGGTACTTCTGGCCCCTTTGCAAGTGTCTTCTGAAGCTGTCTTCCAAAGGTTGGGATGTAGCAAGTGGGAAAATCGGCTTGTCAGTGAGCAAACGTGGAGCTGATTGTCCCGAGTGTGCTGTAGGGAAAACTTGAAGCACTTGCTAACTGAATCTGTCGACAGGTTAGGTATTTCAAAAATGATCCCAGTGCTGGGTTTTGGGTTTGCTAACTGTTAGAAAAAAAAACAAAAAAACCTTCAATGTGAAACACCTGAAAAAGTAAGAAATCCAAAATGAAAAGTAAATATTTTCATGGGAAATAGCTGCTTTGAATTGCCTTTTGATAAGCCATTACCAACAGTGGTCCACTTCTTTTTTCTTCTTCTTCTCTCAACTAACCTAATAGCTTGTCTTCCTTTTCAGGATCTGATGAAGACTCTGAAGAAAAACAAGACAGTGAAAAACCAGTTGTATAGCAAATATGGAAAAGCAGGTAAATTCTTTTGCGTAGAACGTGAACATTCCTAAAAATACTTTTTTCTTCCTAGTTCCTTCCCAAATAATTTGAACAGTGGGCTAACTCTTAGGAATTCATCATGTGTGAACCCTGTCTGTCTGTCCTGGCAACCTTCACGCAGGAAAACCTGCCAGGCTCCTGAGAGAGTTGGAGTGCTCTGCTGCTGCGTTCTGGTTAGCCCGGGCCCGGGGGCCTGAGGGTGCCGGGCTGGAGTACGGTGTAAGAGCCTGCAGGCTCGGGGTGGAACACCTCCGGCAGTTATTTGCTGGCTGTCCCAGAAAGGACAGTGGTGGACCAGATGTATGAAAGCTCCAGTTTTTTTGGAAGTGGAGAGGAGAGTTATTTCTTTGGAGATGGCAGTGCAGGAGTGCTAAGAAGAGATTTTCTTTTAGTTTAGGTCTAGGGCAAATATACTCAGCTTGAAGATTGCATGGGCAAAACTACTTCAATATTTCCCCTTCTCAGTCTGTTTAATACTACAAATGGGTGAAATCTGAGCCACTGCGTTTTAAGATTTTTGTAGTATACTTTGGTTAAATATGAAAGGTTATTTTGGAAATTCTTTCATTTACTTTTGGAATTATCTTGCCCCATGCCTTCACTTCACCACACACAGTAAAGCTCAAGCTAGGGGAGGTATTAAATGTTCTTGAGAAGCTGAAGCTTCTAATCTGAAACCTTCTAGTGCTCGTCTGGAAGAGTGGATGCCTTTTTCTTTTCAGCCTCCCTGTTTTCAGTATCTGGCTTCTTAACTCGCATCTTCATTCATGCTGATTTGTGTAATCTGTTACAGAAAGAAAATCTCTGAGGGAAATTGTTGGGGTTTGGAAACTGGCAACAGAGTCTGTGGCTGACTTGCTGGTGGAGCTGCTGACAGGAGAATTTATTCATTAGAAAGCAAAGGGAACGGTTCCCATGTACTGTAATACCTCACAAAGATGTACCTTGTTGACATATGTATATTAGGTTGCCTCCCAGGTGGTATGAAATTATTTGTCCATGATGTATTTTATTATTCAGTGATTCCTGAAGTTGATCTTCTAATGACTAGGTAATTACTGGAAAGTGTTGTCTTGTGTACCTAATCAAGAGACTGATAATATAATGAAGTAAAACTTCTCTATGGTGGAAGTATATTTAATGACTGTTGGGACTCACTAGGTAAAATTATTTTATGTTATTGCAACTTTGTCATTAGTTTTATGTTTACTTTTTTTTAACTCTGTGCATTTTCTTTTTTAATGGATATGTTCACTTTCTAAAATAAAAATGTTAAAACACTGGTAATGCATTATATTCTGTTGCTTTATCCAGTGAAAGTCTGAATATGCCACTCCCTTTATTTCTCGTGGAGTAGAGAGGATTCCACTTTGCATAGACTTTGTGCAAAGTGCCATTGGGCTGCCTGTAGGGATGCGGTGGTGGTGGAACATCATTTCTTTGTGGCATAGATGGTATCAAGAGGATGCAGGGGGCTTTTTACCCACTCCTGTACCGGAGGTGGATGTTCTCCAGGTTCAAGCAAGAAAGTGGAGTAGGTGAGCCTTTGCAAAGACCCCTATTACCCCAGCAGTGAAAGGAAGGTAGTTAACTGTTCGGTTCAGGTGTGTAAGCATACGCATTTTCAGATGCAGATCTTAAGTGTTAACCAATGCTTGGTCAGAAGTTTTAGGTAACATCTAATGCCTACCTGAAAAGGAATGTAAGTGTTGTTGCTTTCCTTATATAGCCATCATTAGCAGCCTGCATGACAAATATTAAGTACCAACATATTCTTCATGTGTTAACTCGTGCATGTGGACCATAGTGCTTTGTTGTAGTTCCCTTGCTGTGGAACAGAAGCATAACAGGTGGAAGACAGCACGGGCTGTGGTCTGTCTCTTCCAATCACAGCAGTGACTGATTTAAGTTTATAGGATTTTTCCACCAAAAGCCAGTCCTCAAAGCGTTAAAACATAGTCTGCCCCTTATACAGTCTCAACAAATCGATAAACTAGCAGCAGGGGCTTGTAAGCCACTGCAGCTGTCAAACTCCCAGCCCTGAACATGTTGAGCACCAGAAATTGCAGATGGATGCTTATGTTCAACACTGTTTAGGGCTGTGTAGATGCAGGATTTCTTTTCTCTTTTCAGCTCTGGGTATGAGACTGCAGGTAGGCTGGGAGATCGTTTATTAGAAGTGGGCTTGAGTCACAAATAGGATCACTTGCTTAATTGTCCTGCTGGACGTGAGGCTTCAACACTAAATAAAGACCATTCTGGGGGGACTACAAGACGAGAGGAAGATGAAAGCGATGCTATTGAAATCTGCAAGAACTACATTGAAGCAGATGGTTTGAGACTACCTTCACAGCCATTCTATTTCACTTTAGTTGCTATCAAGTCTTAACAGGAGAATCATCACTTGTCTCATGGATGGTAGCGAGCACATCTGCTCCTAGTTCACTTCCTCTAAACCACCCTGTTGAAGCTGCAGCCTAGCACCAAGGGCCTCCTTGTGACAATTCAAGCCTGTGATGGGCTCAGGGAAGGTCTAGGTCAAATTAAAGCTCAAGCATTTTTTTCCTGCCGGAGCAAGGCTAATGGCTTCCTCTCACCCTGGAGCTTGAAGTCCAGTTGTCAGCTGCAGCTCTGCTTGGAATTGAATGGTACGTGTGCGTGCTCCTTTGCTGTCTGTCAGGGGATCCCTGCTCCCATTTTCAGACTCCTTGATGAACAAAGGTTCTGAAATACTACAAGACTAGCTCCTGCAGTAACATGATTAAGTGCTTTGCATGCACATTCCCAGTGCATAATAGTAATTCTTAAAGGGAGGTAGGTAAGATGAAAGCTAAAGTTAAAGCACGTTTCAATTAAGTTAAGCTCTATCTCCTTTCCTTAATTTTCTTTAGTTGTATCCAGTCAATATATTGCAGAATAGTGAAGCTCAAAGCATAAGTGAAAATTTTATTTTAGGAACTTCAGGTGGGTTTAGACATAGCTTAATGAGTTCTTTTTATTCTTTGATCAACAGAAGGAAAATTGACCCATTTGCTATCATGTTAGTATGATATTAAATCCCCTCTGTTTTTTCCTCTGTTTTTTTCCTCCATCAAGAGTCCAGCTTTATCTTTTAAGTAAAACAGTGTAGCATGAATGGTTTTTAGATCTGCATCAGTCTGTAGCAACTACTTGCTCAACATCTCTCAAAAACTTTATACAGGTCAGGCAGGTTAGCAAGCTGCAAAATGTTGCCATCTTCTGTGAAGTGTTTAGGAGGTAAAAGATGAGTCCTAAAAGCTTTGTAAAGTACGTGTTCCACAGTCCATTTCCATGTTGTTGAACCAGACTCAGAATCTTCATTCTGAAATACAGAAAAAAAGACAAACTGAAATTCTCTTTTACTAGAGGAGACTACTCCCTAAGAAACTTAAATTATGCAAAACTGTTGATTTTAAAATTCTGCTAGTATTAGAGAAGTTAATTCTATACAGTCAAGTTAATTCTAAGCTCTGGAAACTCATTTGCAGAACGGGCTAGCTTAACTGAATGATTAAGCAGATACTTAGACACAAGCAGACTCTATGTTTAATTTATATCCATCCTTATTCATCTGTAGAAATTTATCATAGCTCAGCAGGTTAAAAAAATACATCCCAAACTCAGAGGCCAAGGACTGTTGTAATATTAAGTACACTGCGATACGCAGAGTTAAAAGGTTCTCTGAATACATGTAATACTGCAGAAGATTTAAGCCACATTCTTTCAGATTCTTGCCACACTGCTACTTGATTCACTTCACTGAAAGAGGTGGGACTAGAAGTCTACAGTTCAAAAAGGTTTCCTCTGTGGTGTGAATTGTTTGTTCATACAACTGGTTACATATTCTTGTACCTGAGAGTTTGTCAGGTTGGCTTCATCTATTATATATTGCTTTCTAATGGAGTAGAACATAGCTAATTCTTTACTTAGGCTTTCAAAACACTCTTTTTCTTCATCCCAGTTTACCTGTTACAAGAAAAAGAAGTCATTTAATCAAATCTGGGTAGCAGTCAGAGACTTGATAGATATTCTTAACATGGAAAAGTCATAATAATGTCTTGGCCATTTTTGTGCTGATAAGGTAAAGGTATAGAACAAAAAAAGAAGGTAGTGATGCAGGCTTTCAAATCAAAACATACGCTCATTCAGTCAGTTATGAATGCAGAGGCAAAGCACAACTCACCAGGAACCATAGCAAAAGCTTCTAGAGGATGTAACACTACATTCAACTGACTGCAGCCTTTTCTTTGCAGCTTCTGATGAATTAAATTCATTCACTTCATTCTTTCCTAAATAGAAATCATTTGTGAATCAATAAAATCATTAAGAGAATATACCTCTGTGGCCAAGCGAAGGACAAACATAGGCAGGCCTTCCAGCGGCGGAACGTAGTTGTCTATCAGAAGTGGTAACCCAATCAGATTTCCTTCCTGCAAGGCAATGCTGCTGCTTCAGTAAAAAAAAAATTTTCTTTCTTGTAAATGCCAGTAGACTGATTATTACCAAACTTAGTGAGCCTTAAGGGTACCTGAAGTTACAAGTTTTTAAAGCCTGGTGCCAGGCAGCCATTGCAGGAAGAGGTCAGTGGTGGTGGTTAGCCTCACAGGGCCTGGATTTAAGCCACTCAGCTTAGGAAGACTCAGCTCAGCCACCTCCTCCTCTTCCCCTCGCCACTGACTACACAGATCCCAGTTCCCAGGAGAATATCCAAGCAAAATGTGTGGGTTATATGAGCCTTGATGAAGCTGTTCAGTTTTGTATAGCATAAGGGATGTGTTAGGCCACACACAAAACCAGACACATTGAGAGCAGTGGTGATGCTGTAGCCCTGCCTGGCTAGAGAGCTGGTGCAGCTGCACCCCTTGTTGGAAAAGAGATCTGCATTCTAGCTATGGATGCAATGACTAAATTATTTTATTTGGTAACTAATGAAATATAAACTTCTTTGTGTAGTGGCCTTTTAAAAGCAGCATTAAGTCCTGAGCATTTTCCATGAAAGGGGTAAGCCACCTAAATCTCACTAGTTCTTGGTAAGCACTGCAAGCAATCTACTGCGATGATCCGTTAACAAAATATAGACTCAGAATCATTTAGGTTGGAAAAGACCTTTGAAGGTCATCAAGTCCAACCGTAAACCTAACGCTGCCAAGCCCACTATTCCTTTGCTGTCAGCAATAATAGCAGCAGTCACCTCATCAATTTCAAGAGAAAAATAATCTTTCAACATTTCAGTCTTCTTTTTCAGAAACTCCACAATGTACTCAGCAAGCCCCTCTTTTGGGCCATCTTCTTCTGTCCAGCCACTTACAGGATCCTCTAAAGCAAGCATTGAAAGTTCATATAAAGGGGCTGGCTCCTAAAAATGGAGAAGGCAAAACTGTTGTTAATGATCAACTCACTCTACTGGAAATCTTTAGCTTCTTCCTTCACATGTATAAGCTAACTGTAGCATATCATTTCTGGCCTGCAGAGCAAACAGTTCTGTTTATCATAACCAGTCGGAAAAGTATTAATTTTTCTGATATAATTCTGTGCAGTCTACAATCCTGCAAGGTGCTGTGATATTTATAGGATAAACACTAGTGGTCAACATTGTATTTCTAATAGGTTGAGTATTCAAATTAATTATTTGTCCCAATGTAGTAAGCAAAACTTGGTGAATATCTAGAAGTGACAATAATAACAAGCAGCCACAAAATTACTAAAGTTTTCTACAGTTAATTCTTACTGTAAAAGAAATGAAACATCGCTCATGTAGTGGACAAAAAAAACCACCTGTAAAACTATGTATTTGTTTGAAAGGACACGCTTATTGTAAATTAATTTTTTCAAATGTTTTTATATGGTATATGATATAAAAATATACACTTACAGACAACCGTAAGACTCCAAAGTTTGCAAAGTCATAAATAAGTATCTGGTAGAAGAGTTCTTGGCTAAATTGAAGTACAAAAATTAGTTATATGGACAGGATCACATATCTGCAAGTTACCATAATTAAGAGGGGGAAGTACAAGTCATCTTAGAAAGAGCAGACATACATAGCCATTCATATCAGCAAAGGTCTTTAACGAAACAGTTTTAGGATTCACACAGGCTACCTAAGATGTTTACAGTTAAATCTGTTTCTTTGTTTCTGACTTCATCAGCCACATTGGTGCTGAAATGTTACATACTCAAGGATGCAGCCACTTTCACTTTAATCCCAGACACCTTGTATTTCAACCTCTTTGCTCCTTTGCTGCACTGCAAGAAATGCACAGGAGCTTGGAAATTCACAGACACATCCTACATATACCTTAAGTATATTCTTTGATTTGTTACAAAATTTATGGAGCTGGCCCTATGTAGGCTGCATATGCAGAAATACAAAGTTTGTGTTAGGATCATGTCCTGCAGCATCTCTTAACCCAACTGGATACAATGTTTTACAAGTCTCTTTTGAAGCCTCTGCTTGCTCATCTTTATCCAGTGTGCTGTAGACCCGTTGCTGCTAGAGCTGATCCCAAAGGGAACACCATGCCTCTCCCTGCCCCCAGCCCCTGAGCACACCACCCAGCAGCTGGCAGTTTCCTTACACTGATTCCCTGCAACTTTTCCCAAGCACGCCAGACTCGTTTCCACTGTTCTGAACCCACTGCTTCATCTTTAGCCTCATGACTTTTGAGATAGACAACAAGAAAATGACCTTCTTCCTGTCATTTCCTTCCTTCTTTTAATTAGCTTGGTAATTGGTACTTATTTCAACTGTCAACAAGTCTAACAGCTTCTTTACCTGAGTTTTGTTGTATTGAGAAGATACAGTTTTGTCTGATACTGGGCCAGAGCCCACTGAGGACTGACACAGCCAACAAATGAGTGATCATGTAGCATCTCCTGAAGATCTGAAACAATTGAGGGGGTGGGGAAGAAACAGGGATATCATTTCATATTTGCAACACTGCCTAATGTATTTAGTTGAATGATTTGTATCTTTTAAGCGTGAAAGTCTCAGATTACTGTTCAGTCACTGCTGCACCCCTGCTGCTTCTTATAGGCCTGTACTACCAATTATCTGTGTTTTAAAATATTAATCATTTGTGTGCATACACATATATATATATTAAAGCAAAAGTGACGATAGTAACATTTAAACTACAAATGCAAATTCTATAAAAAAACAAAACAAACAAGCCAAAACATACACACACACAACTGTGACTTGAATAGCCTTTCAAAATTTGTTTCCAGACACAGATTAGTAAGGGAGCACAAGCATACTTCAAAGAAAACTGCAGATGTAAAACGACTTTGCAACAAAATCTAGTATTGTCAGACAATTCTGAAAGCATGATAGAACAGATCCATAATTTATTTATTTTTCTCTTCCAAAATATGTTTCTGGCCCTCTCAATTATACATGTTAAAAAAAAAAGTCAGATTCCATAATAAAAGTTCATTTTAGGCATTCCACAAAGAACATCACTAGTTGCAGACCCTGGGAGCAGCTCTGTTACAGGAGCTTGGCACTGCAGTCACAGCACTACGCTACCCCGATTGCACTGTTACCTTTTCCAAAGGAATACAATATTGTGAGAAGAGTATTTCTTTCTTGCATTGATCTCTCGTATTTCTTACACACGTGAAAACAAGATACAACCTCAAGCAGCTGCACAAGTTCTACCATGTATTTTGAGACATTTTTGTGGCTCAGGGACAACTCTGATTTCAGTATTTAAACAGTGACAGACAGATATGGAATTACCGGCTCAGAATTACCAGCCTAATGCAAAACTTCTTTTGGAGCACAAGTTAAACGTGAGTATGTGCTTTAGCTTTTCAAGCAGAGATTTGATAGTGTTACTTATGATGCAAGTTAAGGTTTGCAAAATATTTAGAATGCATAAAACGCTTATCAAGTAACAAGGTACACAGAAGTTTTTGAAACAGTCCTCCAGTGTGGCTCAGTATGGCAGCTGCCTGTTCAAAGTTTGCCCATTGACGTTTAACAAACCTTTCTGTTAAAAGCTCACGTGGCAGCACCGTGAACTGACTGGGCCACCTTTTAAATATCTTTTTCCTCGGCAGTTCGAACAATCATACTTAGTTGGTGGAATAACAAACAGTGGTGAGAAGCAATTGCTTACTTGCATGTGCCTGGTTACTGATTTCCTCCTGGAGAGTCAATACACTGGTCAAGTTGATAATTCTTCTTCTCGGGGTGCAGGCAGCAGTCATGTTCTTTCTGGTGTCATCTTTCTCCATTTCTACATCTGTGTCTTCCCGTGGTCTCTTTCTGCAATACCAAAAGAAAAGGAATTACGTTCAGTTCTCCTATCGCTCAAGCAAAACACACCAACAGACAGGACACTCGAATTCACATGCTGTACGTTAACACGGGAAACGCAGCAAGTTTCCCAAAGCTTCACAGAAACACTCTTATTTTACTTCCAAGGCATAACTTGTTAGGAAAAGATAATACATAAGTGAATTTCTGACTCTCATACTAATCACACAAGACATCTGTTGTTTAAGCACCGAGCAAATGGGGCTCTAAAGGAAACGTCAAAAAACATTGATATTTCTAATAATTTTGTTCATAATCGTTTTTCTGTAATACTGGGGGGGGATAAAGGAGGAAACCAGACTCCCTCAGAAGATTTTGGCCCCTCAACAGCTCCTGTAGGAGCTATAAAGAGATTATAGCACTTTCATCTTTACTAGGGTAATGTCCGCAAAATTCAGTGGTGTAGTTTCTATCCCCTCACAAAAGGAAGGACTCCAAAGAGAGACAGACCCGTAGGATCTCCCTAAACTAAAACTGTCATGATTCCTACTGCTTCCCGCCTTTCAGTATGCATGGAGATCCCATTCCAAAATTTATCACAAGTTCTCTAATTTACAGTTCACAGATGAAGCTTAATTTCTCAATAAAATGCCACGGAAAGTTATTCTAGGAAAATTTTCCCTTCTGAAAAACCGGAAACCCAAAATTGATCAGAAAAATCTTCAGTTTGAGGGCCATACCATGAAATAAAATAGGTAGCCTTGTATGACCTCAGGAAAGATGAGACTTACCGAGGAGGCGCTGTCTCAGGAGACAAGTGTCCACTCTCTCTCAGCCCCGCAGGCATCCCCGTGTCCTGCTGAACATCAGCCGTTTCAACCAGATCACTGACATCTTCCATTTCAGCATCCTGGGGGCCAGCTGCACCCCCCAGAGGTCCTGCATTAACCTCTGTTGTCGCTTCCGCGGGGCCTGTACTTAGGGGGTTGTTCACTGGCTGAAGAAAAGCATCCAATTTCTGCTCGCGGGAATCGGTGCGGACCATCTGATGCGCGTAAACTTTATCACTGGTTCCTTTGGTAACTGCGGAAGAGTTTGCTGCTGATTTTGCCACCTCACTGGAAGAACAGTCAGCCCCTGGAAGCAGTGTCTTCGTTCAGATAGAGGGAAGCAAAGAAAAGAGATTCAACAACAAGGAAAAAAAAAAAAAAAAAAAAAACCACAAAACTGATCAGCCACACTTCTCACAGCATCTTACTGCTCAGAGGCAAGTAACTTTCAAATCCCAGAACCACATCATCAGCTGCTTGAACAGGCCACCAGCTTTGCACTTGCTATCCACATAGGGTGAATGTCATCATCTTGGCAGTTAACAAAATAATTAGTTAGCATTCCTTTCTCTCAAAGGGAAAATCTTTCATGTAAAAAAAAAAAAAAAAAAAAATCACAAGGAAATTTGTTTGTTTTTTTATTTTTAAAAGATTATAATTCTTACACTACGCTCTACATAAAAGAGAGATTAGGAAATTATCTTCCTGGTTTTTTTCTGGTTAGATGAAATCCAAAGTGTTGTCAAATATATGAAACAGTTTCCTCAGTCACATGTCTTTCACATAAATCAGAGCAGATTAAAAAACCATATACCACACATGAAGCCGAATATACTTGTAAAATCAAAAAGACTGATCAGATACCTGACAGAAAGGTATTTAAAGTGTTTTCGTACACTCTTTCTCTCTTTCGCCGCATTGTTAATATTGGTGTATTAAAGTAATTTCATCCCTGAAACATCGAGCAGAGATCTCGAGCAACCAGTGTAGCATTGACGACTCTCAATGGCTGCACAGACCAAACTACGGAACACAGTACGAGCATCCACGACCGTTCAAATAGTGCAGAGCTGTGGTCACTTCAAAACACGTTCTTACCTGAGTGAAGTACATCCTGGAAGAATTGGAGCCCAATAACTTGCTCTCTACGTGTTGTTGCACACGCTCTAGAATGCTATCTTCGTGAAGGAAGTGGACCTCATGTTTTGTAGGGTGCACGTTCACATCTACATTCTGGGGAGCTATTTCCAGGCTGAAAAACAGTTTAAAAGAAGTTAACTGACAATTTCCCGTGGATGGCAGAGAGAGCACAAATTGGTTCAGTACAAAATTTGTCAGGCTTGGGGCATTACTCCGTGCAACTCCCAAGTCAAAATGGTCCTGACACCTGCTAAAAGTTGCACTACAGACAGATTTGTTTGGTGTATTAAAAAAATAATTAATCTGAAGAACTCTTCCAAAGTCACCAAAATCAGTTGACGTAGGTAAGCTTAAACCAATCTCCATTTTACTGCTGCAAAAAAACAGATTTTTAGAAACATCTTTTACTTGCAGTGTCTCATGAGTTAATATGAAAGGACTTAAGATGAGATTAGTCACTTGCTACTTCAGAAAATAAGGCCTGTTTTAAGATTTCTCTGAGATGATTTAATTATCTCCTGTCTGGTAATTAATTACCTCAGTGCAACACTTAACACTACTATCAGGAACACAAATGTCCTTCTAAACCTACTCACCCTAGCTATATCCTACAAGATAGTATGAAAAGGCTGCTTCTACCTATTACTTTACCTTAGGTATAGGAAGGGATGCGTGCTTTTTGGCAAATACGCAGCATACACCGTTTCTATGGCTTTCCGCAAAGCAGCTGACTCTACCAATCGATCTGAAACACAGAACACGAGGCTATTTTCAAAGAGCCCCACTGAAATGCACTGCCATGACCAACTACTCCTTCAACATCTTCACACTTCCTATCTTCACAGGCCATCCATTATACCCGTTTTTTCCAAGACCTACTTATTCTTCATATAAAACCAGGGATAGACAGTATCTTAGTACTTTAAATTTACATTTAAATTTAATTTTAAATTAAGTTAAATTTAAAACATCCTAGTATGTTTTATATTTATAAGTAGTACTTTTTCAATAAATACTGAAACAACCTTCATTATTTCATACAGTCAAAGTTTGTTCCACCCCATGCCAATGTCGCTAGAGAATGGAGAGCCCACTCTGTAAATTGGCAATCGACAATCATAACCTTGATACTCCACAAGCTTAAGTTTCCTTAGGCCCAGCCTTAGCTGCTTCCCACTATTTAGCGTGAAAAGCAGGATGCACTCTGCAAGTAGACAAACACCTTAAGATCTGCAATTAACTGTGATACTTATTCTTCAGTGTTTTTAAGAACATTCATACATTTTGTAGTTCTTCAGAAAATTTTGTTCTTCCAAATATTATGTAAGCAACATACAACTGCACAAAATGCTGTTTTGTTTTTTTTTTTTTAAACTTACGGTTTATGAAGAGTAAAAATACACATTTTTTCACAGAGTAGTTTGCATTCGTGATGTAGCCTTTCATTTTAAAGGCCAGATTTGTGTCTTCACAGCCCACTTCTATCAGTTCCCTATTGACAGTTTGACAGAAACACATACAAAAAATTAATTATTCTTCTGTTGATGCAAATTTCAAACAGTACACACAAGTAGCTATATACTGTTCTATATTCTATTTATATCAGTTAATGAAAACATCAGAATTATTTGAGAGTTCAAACACTGCTGAGCCGCAAAAATTATTTAACCTGAACTGCACTGTTGGTTCTTCCTAAGTAAGTATAAAGTAGTAATACTATGTGATTGGAGTCAGTGAAACTATCCACATTATCTTCTTAATACTTTAACATATCACAGTATCCATAATACTAGAATTTTCAATATAAGTTTATAGTATGCATTTCACTGTAAGCCATTGACAGTGGTAGACAAGGACACTTCAAAACTGTCAGCAGCCAGGGAAGAACATTCTTTTTTTTTGAACTACTCTGTCCACTTTTGTCAGTCTAATATTTACTGGTGGGCTGTTCAGAAGTCATGAAAATGTAACAGTTTTTTTCTTGCTCATGCATACAGATCCTAACATTAACAATTTTTGTAATAGTTTTTATAATTTTCATGACTCATTAGTCAAAGAAATCCACTTTGGTAGCTGGTGAGCACAGCTCTCTAGAAAGGCATTATGCCAACTTCTAAAGTTAACACAGAAAAGGCTTATGGGCTACTTATTTCCAATGCAACCTCAATATATATATATATACGGAGTGCCATTTTTATTTGTGTTAATTTTTAAGTCAAAATAACAAGCTAGACTAACCTCCATCTTAAATTGGTTAAAATAAAAGATTCACTTGAAAACATACAATCAAAACATAAGTTGAAATGGACAATTTATTCAGAACTGTAAAAGGAAAAACTGGACTAAAACAGGCATTAGCCATAGACAAGAACAAGCGCATAAGAAAGAAATACAAACAACACTGCAAACCTTATCACTAAACAGCCTCTCCAGCTTGCTGTGTTTCAGAAAGGTGTTTCCATATATTAAAAGTCACATTCCTTACATGTGAAGTGTGACTTTATTAACTGAATCAAATTGACACCAAAGTATCTGTGGGACAAATCCATTCCACAAATCCATTCAATTAATTCTTCACAGCTGAATGTCTTGTAAAGATAGAATTCTTCCTGAAGCAGCAGGTATCTTTTCAAAAGATGATTGGTTTTATTTGTTTGCAATTTTTCTGCCTGGTTTACTCAGCCTCGGCTAATGTAGCTTTTGTCAAAATATTAAACCGCAAGATATCACAAAAACAAATTTGAGGAAACTTCAAAATTTATCAGGTAGCAGACTGTGGTGAGATTTTCATGGCAGAGGAAGAGACTAGGAACTTGTAGAGAACACAGGTACAGCTTGCTCTTTTTAAATGAGCATACAGAAAGCTACAAGCAGATGGTTCCCTTTTAATGCACTAAAGGAACAGCTTTGCAACTTCCCTCTTCCCTCTGAGATACTTAAAAAAAAGTCGCACATTCTGCAAGGGAGTTCTAGTATCACAACACTCCCTCTTCTCTGTAATTCATCTTGAAGGAAGCAGGAAAAGTTAGCACAGCCCACGTTCTTTGAAAGAGAAAGGGGAAGGTTTACTAGAAAACTTCATGTCAAAAGGAAACTTGACATCGACATACCTGCTAACAGCATTTCCAAAGATGGACCTAATGTTGTCCACTGCTGAGGCGTTTGACAAGGTTCTCACATCTGACACGGTATCACCTTGCTAAAGAGAGCAGACACGAGTATCAATCAAGTCACAGTTCTGGCTGAAGTTTTAGAAATACACTAAACTTAACAATAACATTTCTGACACAGAGGCATGGGACAGAATATCATTATAATGTTTTGCACTATTAATTTGTGTTCAGAAAAACAGTAGATGATAAATGGCACAGGAATAAAAGATTTGCTGGATCGCATCAGACCCATTCAGGCTAGTAACTCTGTCTCTGAAAGTGAGGAACATAAGCAGTTTAGTAAATAATTATTAAGAATACCATAGAATTAAGGTACTCTACTCCATTCTCTTTCATAAAGTAATTAGTAACCAGACTCTCAAAAGAATTTGAAACAGCTCATAAAAGCCAAAACAAAACACTGACCACACAGAAAGCTCCAAACTCATGACAATTACATTTGTCTTGTTTACATTTCTTGTTTACTTTTAACTAATGTGTTTTCTATCCAATCTGCATCAATGTACACTTCAACATTTCAGTACAAGGGAAGGCTCTGTACACTGTTCCCATTGCAAAAGGTGCAGTGCAATTTTACTGGCATCTTCAGATACACACACTCCATATATACAGACATATATCTACAGACACACGGTGAAGTT
Source organism: Tyto alba (assembly GCF_018691265.1). NCBI lineage: Eukaryota > Metazoa > Chordata > Aves > Strigiformes > Tytonidae > Tyto > Tyto alba. The sequence goes on from NW_024881322.1 coordinate 10,400,750, forward strand.
AAAGACTTTATTTACATACCTTTTTAACTGAAAAGCTGATGCCTGAGTTGTGGATGGCATACCTGAAAAACAGGCAAACATAAGACTGCAGTACCTGAAAGAAAGTTACTTGCCCTGAATACTGAAAAGCAGCTAGTAACAGGGGCAAAAAATTTCCTGTTACACAGTGATGTGATTTGAGTCAAACTGAGCTTCTGTAGGCTAGAAGTTTTCTATTTACAACTCACCTGTAACCATACGAAATTCAAGGATGAGCTTAGCATCTATCTCAAAAAAAAACCTGATCAACTTCTACAGAGTAGTTGGCTCAGGTTCATTGCATAGGTTTAACTAGAACAGCAGCAAAACCTCCTCAGTATAACAGAATCATATCTCAATTCTAAGGAGAAGGATCTGAAAAACCAGCTGGGTCACCCTTCTAACTTCCCCTACCCAGATGGTTCAGCTGTCTGTGATCCCAGGGCCAAGTTCTGATACACTACAGCTGCATAACCGTGGCTCAGACTTCCAGGGAAGTCGCTAAGCTGTGAGTAAGAACACACAGTAGGTCCTTGCAAGACAAGAAATTTAAAAATGCAGACAGAGGTTAGACTGTTATGACCAGGGCAGTTAGTAACTCAAAAATTCAAGGGGGGAGGGAACAAACAAAAAAAAAAAGTAATATCCTAACAGAAAAAATCCCCAGTAGCTTGTAACTCAGCAAGACTTCAGACCAGCCTGTTCACAGGGCAGCGGGACCTGACCCTTCCCCTCCTGGCTGAAGTCTGCCTGGCCAGCAAAGACTGTAGTAGCTCATTCAGGGAGCAGGCTAACACTCAGCACACCATCTTCCTACTCTTTGCTAGCTTTTGTGTTTACTGAAAGTATAAAGTAGTTATTTTGGTTAAATTGGGCAGCTCCTGCTAGCAAAGCCCCTGCACACAGCAAGAGGCAACAAAGGGACCATCTGGTAGCTAAAGTGATACTTTTTTTTTTTTTTTCCTTTGAGGATATGAAATTGCCATTCAGCTTTTTCATATTCAGCCAAATCTCAATGCCCCTGCACAGTTTTTACTTGGATTCTACTCAGCTCAAGTTTATTGAGAGTTCACTCATTCAAGTCTATCACCATTCCTTTGCTGGAGTTCTTACTAATAATAGTCATGGACCAAATACAGTGTTTCTCCTCTGGCTTTTCTGTATTAAATTGGACTGTTATCTGACACCTTCCACTAACAGATAGTTAAAATAACCCAAAAACAACAACAAAAAAATTATATTACACCAAACACACATACACTAGTCCCTCTGAAAAACCCCACTAATCCCCATGGCAGTATAAAAAACTGGAGCCTCCTATTTCAGTTTACCTGCTAACAACTTCTAGTATTTTTGCATATTCTTCATTTGGATTTTTTAAAGCTTTCCTCCTTGTGTTTACATTGTAAAAGAGATCTTCAACCTACAGAGAAAAAGATCACAATTTAAAATAATTTCTAAAACCTTCTCTTACTATACAACTAACCTAACTCCATCTTCTTAATAGATACTACAAAGTTTTCTGAGAATAGTTTATGAAGATCAACATTCAATTTATTCATTACCTGCTTAGACTCACCTAACAAAATACAACTCCAGAGAAATGTATGTTTTCAGGTATTTTGGTACATCAATACTTTTACCAATAGTAACAATAACTCTACAGCTCACTGTTCAGTGAAAATTATATGCCTTCCACTGCAGATGACAATGGATTCCCTGTTTACACTGTGTTTTAATGAAACACAAATGAATGTTCAAACAGTTGCTGCAAATCAAGGCTGTTAATGTCACTAAAAAGAGCTGCTTAAACTGTCCATTAACACACACCTGCAGGCACCTAGGGCAGGGATCCGCTTTCCACCCTATGCTGTGCACAGCATGCACACTCCTTCCCATTCTGAGCTCCTTAATCTTCATAATCCTAATCCCAACCCACCCCACATGCAAACTGCGGTACAGTATATGAAAAATACAACTGAAAAGCAAACAGTTTCCCATGCCAGCCTTCATCTTCCCACTCTGGCTCATGCAATGTAGACCACTCCGCCATACGCTGAGCTACTTGTAGCCCTAACTGTCCATTGAGGCTTTCAGCAGTCCAGAAGGATTATGAAATATTTCTGATAGTAAATGACTATCCTATCAGAAGGAAGAGGGGGAAAAAAAAAAAAAAAAAGAGGAAAAAAAAAAAGAGAGAGAAGAGGATGATGATCTTCTGAAATTTACCTTGCTGTCTTCGGTGAAAACAAAAATCCCAACAAAACCACACACCACCATTTGGAAAATATCCTACAAGGTGATATTGTCGCGTACCTTACAATGTAACACATACTGGTAAGAGGTGCAAGCATAATGACCAGAGAAAGGAAAAGGGACGAGAGAGAACAGGCACAAAAACCTACTGTGATTTGAGTTCCTTGGTTTCCAGCACAGGGTTTTGGAGGGGCTTTAATTTTTCCATCACTGTAAGTAGCTCTAGGCAGAAAATAAATTGTCAGACATCTAGATTTACAGGGGGGCAGACGCGGACAGATGACAAAAGGGAGGAGACAAAAGAAATCCCATCATTGTCACGCTCCTCCCAGCAAAGAACTTGGGACACTGACAATTGGCTGCAAACCCAGCTTTCTGCTAGATAAAAGCTGTCCTCATAGGCCTTAGGACCCAGATGGGCAGTGGGAATAACAGCAGAGAAAAAGAGGCAAGTAGCAGGATATGTGTTCTGAAATTGTGTTACTGAGACCTTTCCTGTAAAGGCAGGATTATTGTATTTTATATTTCTTTAATAACTACACCTGGACTCCTAATAATGCTTACACCAGACTTTACACTTCAGCTATACTAATAAGAAATTATTGATTTTATATGTAAGATCTGTTTCCTTTTTGACTGTACCAGGATTTTAAGCGTAAGATATTTCTGACCCACATACGTCTTTCGCTAGTTACACAGAAGCATAATTTCAAAGGGCATACTTTTTTTTGCCCTCTCACATACCCTACATACTTAATGCAGGAAAGATTATAGTCACACAACCTTTTGAAAAGCTAAGATGCAAAGCATCTCATTTTCCATCCCCCCCCTCCTTCTTTTTAAGTAGTTGAAAAACTAATGGATAGGCTTGCTTATATTCAGAGTAAGTTTTCAGAATAATATTCAAATCTGTTCTGGATAGGATTAGGCACCATACAAAAGCAAACTAAGCTGTAAATTCCTGTGCTCACAGACTTATGAAATTTGCAAGACATGCTGGCTGTGTATGTACATCATTTTATCCTGAAATAGAGAAAAAAAGTTTACCCTACATTGGCTGCTGAGGTAGAATTGCCTTTAAGATTTCCCACACCTCCCTAACTTTTGAAATACATCATTTAGCTAAAGCTTACCTTTACAGTCTGTAATAAAAAAAATCACTCAATGTTTTCTGAATCTTTTTTGTAACTACCCTAGAAACACTGAATTCCTTACCCCACCCTCCTCCTTAATAAAAGCACTGAAAAGATAGTTAAATATATCTGTTCATTATTGCAAGCAGCAGAAGTCACCTGGATAATAGGTAGCATACCTGTATGCACACTTTGCATCAGCTGTTTTAGTTGTTACCGTAACGTGGGCAACATGACTGATGCTAGCCAGTGCCTAGAAAAAGAATAAAGCATCTTTGTAAACCTCCCTCTGGGGACCCCGGAGGAGTGTTCACACTTTAAGCAGCACGACTAGGTTTTGATATACCACTTGCAAATAATTAATAAAGACCCTTACAAGAAAACTGCAGGTCAGTAAAGCTTTAACAAATTTTAGTACCTCTAACACTGACTTTTATCCAGGACCTTCTTTTGGCTTTCCTAACATTTTGTTATCTCTGACAAAGCAAGCAGCTAACCACGTAACATAACGTGGCAAATTTCTTTTAGTTATTACAGTTGTGCCCTTTTTCTTTCATGTTGATGAAAAACAGCTGGAAAGCTTTGGCCATTACTTTCTCATCCCTGCCCAAGTTGTTCTCCTGACCGTAGGCAGGATTACAAAGCTAGGTTACAATGGTTTTCCTGGAAAACTCGATGGACATGTCTACATGGCCTGCTGAGACCAGCCTCGGGAGCAGACTCCACTGGCTGTGGAGCTGATTATGTTAAAAGCGTGAGGAGAGGACTCGGGCAGTCTGCTCTCTGGAGCACACAACACTGTGTGTCTGAGCAGCACACTTCTGTATCTTGATGTCTGTCAGGAGGGGAAAGCAGAACTCAGCCTGGACTGTTCTTTCAGATGAGTTTAGATAGAGCCTATAAGAATATGGAGAACTAGAATATCTGAGGGGTCAGAGATGCTAACTTTGACTAACAGCAAAAGCAAAGGAAGACAAATGTATGTTTCAAACATTTAGTTTTAAGTATTGCATTTAGACAAATGTCTGACATCAAGGATTTCCCATCAACTCAAATCTTGCACTGTCTTTCATCTATAGGTTCCTGAAGCAGCATTTGAGAAAACAGGCCTTGTTTTACTTTAAAAAAAAAAAAAAAAAAAAAAAAAATCTTACTCCAGAAAGCAAAAAGAATATATACCTCTCCCTAGGCATCCATCTAATCTTGACAGACATAGAAATGTATTTTGAACTATATTCACATGACAGACTCTCTCAGAAGCTTCTGTAAAGAGTATTGGAAATAAGAGAGTATGTAAACCTCACTACAAGAGGATAACAACAAACACTTAACAGTTTCCAAATCTTGATGAAGATCTTACCTCACCCCTAAAACCATATGTAGAAATACTAGCCAAATCTTCAAATTTTTGCAGTTTACTCGTAGTAAATCTCTCACATACAATGTCCAGATCTTCTTTCTATGTGAAAGGGACAAGTAACAAGTCACTTTCTAATTCCAACTTTTTCAGGTTCAGAAACATTTATAAATTTAAATAGGTTTTTAAAGGTAGTATTAAACATCAGCATACAGCTGTCAGCTTTGTTTACTCACTCTGATACCACAGCCATTATCTTGGACCTGGATGAGCTTCAGACCACCTTCTTTAACTACTACCTGGACACTTGTAGCTTTAGCATCCAAACTGCAGAAACCAAGAAAGCATTCTATAGAACAGCAATTCTACAGAATAAAGGACTACACGATTTGGATCTAAAATTTAATTTTTCATCATGCAAATAACTTGTTTCTATTTTACTTGTCACTCGTATTGGAATTCATTCTGTTTCAAGTAAATCTTTGCTGTCTCCTTCCTTTTTCTTCTAACTACAGTGATGTATAATTCTCCGTCACCACCCACAATAACTGTGAAGCACTTTCAGGAAGTTAAAAATTAAGAAGGTGCCCAGTCCAACACGCAGACCTTCTCTCCCCATCACCAAAAACTGCTGCAGACTCCGCTGCTTGCTTGCTGATACAGCTCACTACACTTACTGGTGAGAAGACAGCAATTTTAACCCCAGACGGGCTTTACCTTCAAGTTAAATAACCAAATTATTAACCTGACGCCGAGAATGATTCAGAAGCTTAAGCACACAGCAACACCACAAACCCAAAAGCGACTCTAGACAAGTCTTTTTGAACGGAGCTGTCCCCCCGCGCATTCGCTACGACCCCCCCACCTATTCTCTCTCCTCAGCACCCCAATTTCTAGGTGCCCCTCCAGACGCCCCCAGACCCCGCGTTACCAGTTTTCTATCATCTCCTTGATGGCGTTCGCCGGCCTCTGGATGACCTCGCCGGCCGCGATGCGGTTCACCACGGCTTCATCCAGCCGCCGGATCACGCCGGCCATCGAGGGGGGGAGAGGGCGGCTGCCTAAACACGGGTCCGTGGGGGGAACAGCCACCCTCAGGGCTGAGGGGAGAGAAAAGGCCCCACTCCCGCCAAACCGCCGCTTACCCGCCCCCTCTCCCGCCTCCAGCAGGCGGCCCTCCGATTGGGCAGCACGAGTGCCCATCACACGGCCCCCTTCCTTTTCCCCCTCACCCCCCAAACACTAAGCAAGGGCGGGGGGAGCGGAAGGCGCCGGCAGGGCGGGGCCATTGCGGCGATTGGCTGAGCGGCGCGGGGGCGGGGCGGGCGCCACCTGGCGGCAGGCGGCGACCCAGCGCCGGGCCGCCCCGTCATGGCGGTGGTTCCGTGATGGCGGCGGCGCCTCGGCGGGGCCGGGCTGCCCGCCAGAGCCTTCGGGGCATGGGCAGCGCCCAAGGCGGGCGGGAGGCCTCTCCCGGGGGTCGCGGCAGGCGGAGGGACCCCCGCCCCCCACACGCAAACGACGCCTGCTGGTCCCTGCACCGATCCTGCCGGGGGGATGGGGGGGGTGCCCGCCGCGGAGCCGCTCTCCTCAGAAAGACGGTAGAAATGATGGAGGTTTTGTTTTGTTTTGTTTTGTTTTGTTTTGTTTTGTTTTGTTTTGTTTTGTTTTGTTTTGTTTTGTTTTGTTTTGTTGTGTTTTGTTTTGTTTTTTCACGCAAGAAAATCCTACGGTAGCTCGAATACTGAAATGAGGTGGCCCTTTGTCGGCGCGGCGCACTGGAAGCCCGTTTGGTGCCGCACAACTCGAGGTTCCGAGCATCAAAAGGGGCGTAAGATCATCAGCACTGCTGTTGTTACCGGAGAGCGGTAATTAATTTACTCTGCAAGACTCAATTTTGGAGTTTTAGAAAGCGGGCATTCTTTATTACAGTGCCGGCCACGCAGGGGATAGCTCCTCCTGGTGTGTGTGTGTGAAAACAAAATCAACAAACATTTGTAACTCCTTAATCATACACATTCAATGCATTTTTATCATAACTTTTCCAGGAACTCATTAGCATATGTTAATGTCTCCGGTGCATGTCTGTTGGAGTCTTCAGGTGGTTGCCGGGATTCTTTAGATGAAGGCTCGTAGTCTTCTTCACTGTGACCGCCAGTTGACCGTTACTTCTGCGCAAACTCAGCCCTGGGGTCATGTATATCTTGTCCTTGGAGGCCAACCTGGTCTGCTTTAGTTGCTAATTTGCAGCTTCCTTATCTTTATGTTTCTTTGCAGCTGCTACTACGAGGCCAAACCATCTCGATTATTTATGAGCTCCTTATCCTACAGTTATTCTAACTGTTCCTCAAAAGATTAGTATTTGTTCTGCAGCACAATGGTTAGCTGGTCAAAACAGCTTAAACTCATTTTAATAATTCTATTCCACAAATACCTATTTTCTAATAATCTTAGTACACAGATATCACTGTCTCTTTCTTTAGAGTAACAGACCAGCGTCTCTTGGTGCAAAACAGCTCTTTCCCTAAGCACAGTAAGCAGCGCTTCCCTCAGGCAAGCTGCAAATGGAGCCTTGGAGAAGCAAAAGCTTCTCCAGGAGGGCAGCATTGCTGCAGTGCCTTGCCAGGGTGGGTAGCTGGCACGTTGCTGTGTAAAACACCACAGTCTATTCATGTCATTCACAAGTTGCTTGTAGCTGCAATGCCAAGAAATGGACATCAAACCAGTTGAAGATGCTCTACAGTTTGCATGTGTTAATGTAATGTAATGTAACAACTTCTCATCCTCTTCATAAACATCTGTCTTCATTTTTGGGGATCACACATTAACTGCAAAATGTTGACAGCAATCAATAAAGCAGTTTTCACTTTGCAGGAAGAAGAAAAAAAAAAAAAAAAACAAACCACAACATCCTGAGAAGTATGCCTTCACAGGTGTCACTTTAAACCATGGCCATGTCCTGGCCAAGAGCATGAAGAAGGTACAGGGCCTGCAAAGAATGTGTAAAGCTGTCCTGGTATCAGCTGGGATAAAGTTAATTCTTAGTAGCGAGAGTAGTGCTGTGTTTTGGATTTGGTACGGGATTTAGAATGAGAAGAATACTGATAACACACTGATGTTTCCAGTTGTTGCTGAGAGATCAAGGATTTTTCAACTCCCCATGTCCTGCCCGTGCGTAGGTATGCAAGAAGCTGGGAGGGAGCACGGCTGGAGCACCGGACCCAAACTGGCCAATGGAATATTCCATATCATATCGGGTCATGCCCAGTGTATAGAGGAGGGTCAGCTGGCGAGCGGGGACTCTCACTTCCAGGATTGAGGTTTTGGGATCTTGGTTTCACTGGGATCGCTGGCTGGGAACAGGGTGGCCATCGGTTGGTGGGTGGTGAGCAATCGCATTGTTCATTACCCATTTGTATATTATTATTTGTATATTATTATTATGAGTCTTCTTACCTTTACCCCTGCGATTCTCTCCCCCTTCCCTCGAGTGAGGGGGGTGAGCGAGTGGCTGCATCATGTTTGGCTGCCAGCTGGGTTTAAACCACAACAGTCCTTTTTGGCATCCAGCATAGGGCTCGAACGGTTGAGATAATGACAGATCATATTACAACGAGTTTGTTATAAGCATTCATCACATTGGTTCAATAGTTGCTGGTCATAATGTCGGTTTATTGGCTCTGGCCCTTATTCTTAGAGATGTGTTATGTATCACCTCACTTGCCGTATATAGTGATATATACCTGTGGGAGGTGGATTAAGATTTTTTGTTTTGCTGTACTATGTAACGCTGATTTATGGCAGGATAAAGTTATTGGTCCTGCAACTAGTCTGGTATCTGTACTCAGCATGGTCGTCACCTCTGCACTTCAGGGGCCATCTAGCGGAAAGGGTTAACAATTACACCCTTTACCATTCCTCCTTCAGGCTACTTAAAATTGCATTTTGAGTATTTCGAAAATTTTTAATACACTTGGCATGTTGACGCTAACATGGACGTCTTATTGCTGGGAGCCAGCGTGTGGTTCAGGTTTTGTTCCGGAGATCTACTCCAAGGTTGGAGAGTTATGAGTAGCAGGGGGTGGGGGATAGCATGGGCAAGTAGCTCCAATACTTTGGGCACCTCCAATACTTTGGAACTTCACCCCTGAACAAGTGCAGAATCCTGAAAAACTAGTAAAATATTTGGAAAAAAGTACGCTGTCACCCTGGCAGTTCCAGAGAGATGCAAATCACTGCAGCGTGCTGGGGCCTGGCCCACGCCTGCCGAGCCCTGCTCAGCACTGTTCAGTACCCCCCAGGGGAAGAGAAAGTGTCTGGATCTGACAAAAAAATGGTAGGCACGCAGCTGAACCAGAGAACCAACCCACACCAGTGTCAGTCATCCCCCGTATGGAAGAAGAAATGGACACGAAAGTCATCACATTTAGAAAGAGATGAAGATGCTCCTGCTAAGGAGGAAGAGGAGGAGGGAGGAGAAGATGAGGCAGTAACCGCCTCCACCCGATCTCTATCCCTGAGCAAACTGAGGGTAGGTAATACAGAAAGATTTCAGCCATCATCAAGGCAAGCACCTTGTCGCCTGGCCGCTCAGATGCTGGGTTAACGCGGCCAGGAGCTTGGATTTAGAGGGTAAAGACGCCAGGCAGCTGGGGTGCCCTGCTAGGGAAGGGGACGTTGATAAAGCGATTGGAAAAGGGGTGCATGAAGCAAAAGCATGTTTTGTGAGTGCTAAGGATTAAGCGTGTGAAACATGGATTAGCAGTTCTTCGCTGTAAGGTGATTTGCCTCACGAGGGCATTTTTGTCCTCAGCACTGCCCGGGATGGTTGCTATAAAGTGTCACCCTAATTCCTGCCCATGTGGACTGCAGTGTCCCCAGGCATGGAAGATCTCCACAAAAGCCACTTTTGAGGCTCACTTCAGGTTCCCCACTTGCTGTCCTTGGCAAAACTAGGTGGGTGAAGGCCAACAGTCCTGCCCTGCCACCTCCCTGGCTTCCTGAACCTTCTGGCTGCAGCGACCACCACCTGGGCCAGGGTGCACTTTTGCTTTGACTCGCAGGAAAAAGGTTCGGGACCTTGGTACGAGCCAACCCCCCCCCCCCCAGTCAGCCGGAGCGGGGCAGGTGGCAAAGGGTTAACAGGCACAAAGAGGGGAGCCCTGAGCTTCGGGGGCAAATTAATCTGGCTGGGCTCCAGGATCTGAACCTAAGGGAGGGATTTGGTTTCGGTGGCCCCACAAGCCTTCCAACGGGACTGGGGAAGCAGGAGGCATCTGCTGGCTGTCGGCACGCCGTCTGGGACCGAACACATTTACTCAAACTCTTCCTTGTCCGTGTCGTTGCTGCTGACATCCATTTGCACTCTCAGTATCTGCCCTAGACCAGCCAGGAGGAAAAGTTTCCACCTTTTATTATTTATACCCGTGTTACACTTTGTGTCATACAGATGCAGTTTGTTTTTACTGGATGTTGCTTGCATGAAGCTTTAAAATCCTGTGCGGCCTGTGCCAAACTCCCAGTTTCCATGTTGAAGTTGATATGAATAAGTCTATTTCTCTGTTTGGCTGCAAGTAGCCGTCAAAAGACTTTTTCATATCTGCATCACAACTGCTCCAACTGGAGGTCAGCCCTGACTGTTCATACCCTACAAGCTTTGCTTCCAACGTTGGAGTGTAAACTGTGGTTTTGTGTGACAATACACTGAAGAGGGGAAATATTAGTAACAACTTATTTGCTACAAATAATTCACCAGAGAAGCCTGGTAGAGACAGGTGTGTCATAGCAAAATACTTTTTTGATTTTTAGTTGTTTGTTGGTTTGGGGTTTTTTTTAACTAAGAAGATAAATAATGTATGCATTTGTTTTTATTAAAGCAAATCAAAAACAAAATAACTAGATTTAATTTTGAATCATTTAGGAAGATATAACCAGTATATTTTGATGCCAGGGCTCAGAAGTGGTGTCAGGGCAACGGAAGTGGTGAAGAAGGAATGAAAAAAGCCTGTTGGAATCTTAATGCTTTTAAAGATACCAAAGAGGAAAGCTGATATATTTAGCAGTCAATGCTAAGAAATTTCAGAAGGCAAGAATTAGTTTCTTAGAAACACACGAAAATGAAACAGCCCCACAGTCACTAGAGAAATGTAGTGATTTTTTCCCTTGGAAGCATAGAGGACCATTTAATCTAAAATAAAAAAATAATGCAGTGGAAAAACTGCAGTCATACCAAAATCTTTCTCACTGCTGAGAAGAGGTGGCCCAAATGCCAGTAAACAATACGGATTTTGAATTCTTTGATTTTTATTATAAAATCTATTTTGTTTTGTTTTGTTTTGTTTTTTTTTTTTTAAATCTGAAGATCTGTTGGTTTGGGTCTGATGATCTTAATCTACCATATTGTACACAATCTTCAAGTCTTACACGCTCATTATCTGCAGCATGCACTTACTATTCCAACTCAAATATATTAAGAAGCCCAGAAAACAGTTTTTAAACTTATTTGTAATTTGTTAGTGCCCTATTCAAAGTCAACATTGCTTTACTTGGCTTGAGCAATTAAAGGAGAGTATTAAAAAACAGTAAATAAGGTTTAAGAAAGAATTGGAGCATGGAATTGTAGCACAGGGGAAACTAATTAAACATGGTTGGCACAAGACTGCACCCTGTAACATGAGGCAAGGCTACAAAAAGGCCGAGACCTGCTGCACTGGAGAAAGGACTGAAGAGTGAGGAAATCACTTTAAAAGGTTAAAATTCTTAGGGTTTTAGACTGCTGCTCAAGCAGAATAGAAGGTTAAAAGATTAGGATTGCTTGAGCAAAAAAAGCCTGATTACTTCTTTTTGTTTTTAAAGAGAAGCAAGTTGAGCAGCATTCCAGTAACAATATTTTTCCTTCAGTAGTACTTTTATAAAATTCCCTGTCAGAAACAGCTTTTTTTATAGGTGATATTCCAGTCTCTGGAAATGCCTTTCATTTGACCTTAAATAATTTTCCTTGATGTGCATGTTAATGGGAAGTGGTTATCTTTCACCCTTCGTTGGGTTTTTACTGCCAAATAGCAGCAAAATTTATGATAATTTCTTAAAACTGTCTCCAGTTGGCTAGAAAGAGATAACAGAAAGAATGCAAACCAAGTAACCTTGATTCACAGACCTCTGCTTCTTTTCAGCTTGTCTTGACAAGCACCCAGATTGTCCAGGCAGTTCTTTTTAACCCCTAACATTGCTGAATACAGACTCACTCACCTTGCAGTGGATTTCAGGCAGCTTTAGGATGCAGCATAAATTATTAACACAAAATTTGTGCTACAGTGGTTGCCTGCATATCAATAGCAGAAGCAGTAACACTGTTGGTACTGATATATTACTAAACCTATTTACAGAGAAGGAGCTGCTCCAAGTTGATGCAGCACCTACCTGAAAAAAACCAAACCAAACCAAACCAACCAACCAAACAAAAAAACCACAAAAGCCCCATTCCAAGACAGAAAAAAGCATCAGACTCATGTTCCAGTGAAATCAACTTATCCCATATAAAATTCAAGTCAGTTACTGTTGCTCACCTGACACAGGATCACTTCTTAAGCTGCAGTAACTGTTCTGAGTCAGTATCTCATGGTCCAGGGCCAGATGAAAATGTGCTGCTACAAGTAGAGCTGCTCAAGACCACATGTCACATGCCTTTATACATAGCCTCAGGCATTTACATATTGCAAGAGGAGTTTTTGCTAGAAAATATTGCCCTGATTAAGATTTTTTTCACCCTAGTTTACAGTGCATTGTTATGAGTATTCAAGGAAAGCAGGTTCTGGAAGCTCATGGTGAGAAAATAAGTCTGAAGTCCGTACGCTGTGTGTTTATATCCCCTCATCATACCCTGTGTGTGCAGTCCTGTCAGGTAAGGAATTATTATTAAGTCCACTTTATATGACCCTGGAGCACCCAGATGAGCAGGATGATTTGTGCAAGACCCTGTAGGACATGCCTGATAGAATATGGAATCAAAGTTCATTCTTTTTGTCACTATGTTAACCATAATACCGCTTATCTACTGAGAATATAGGCATTTATTTATATGGACCTTAAAACATCCATGGTTGCATCCCCTAGGAAAAAAGCATTTGCTGTACAAGCTGAAGACTTGTTACACTCCAAGTCTTACAGGTAAAATGGGACACACCTTATATGTGGAGTTAAGCGCTTATTGTTAGTCTAGTTTGACAGTCTAAGCAATATCCCACAAAGCATTACTGTTAGCCCAGCTGCAATACTACTGCCATTTGTAGTCCAGTTTAATACAGGGAAGTCTCACTAGTACAGTCAAAATAGTTACACGGAAAAATATTCCTAGTTCCTACCCTTTTTCTCTGGTGTCCTGCTCCCTCCCCCAGTGTCCTGCAGGCAGCGAGGGGGTCGCCGGCAGACCAGCCTCCCAGGTTCTGCCTTGGGAGGAGGGTGATGCTGGGGTGGGGGCCCTTTCCTCCTTGGTTTTGGGGACCGCCTGCTTTTATTCTTACATAGTCTCTTAGTGGAATCTGTGTATCTGAACTTGCTCTTCATTGGTTCTCGGTTGTTTAGTTGTCTGTTCTTTTTTTTTTTTACATCTGAACTGGTTTAACAAAATTATCCTCCTGTAAGGACCACTGTGGTTTGTGTTCATAGCCTGGGACCTTTGGTACCATCCCGTTTCTGATTCTCATAGCCCACATTTTGTTCTAGGATAACAGATAATGCAGCCAACAAAAAATAGCTACACATTGTTACAATAGACTAAAGCTAACCTAACCCCATCCTCTCCACCAGATGATTGCTATTACCACTAAAATAAGGCAAAATCAGTTTAGACCAACATAATCCAGACAAACACTGAGACCCTGTCCCGACAAGCGAGTGCAAATCCTTCAGCCTTTCACTTGTAATGGCAAAAATAGTATTTACTTGGCTGCAAACTAAGTCCTGATTCTTAGGGAGGGCACTGCTGTAGGCAAGGCATTCTGTAATTGTCCTTTGCAAACATACCAGAACATTACTTGTTATCTCTTCTTTTCATCTGACATTAAAAAGTGTCACAAGCAGAACGCTTATGTAAATTAATCACACGTTGGTACGGAGGCAGCATTTTGCATGTTCCTAAAATGATATAAAGATGGAATTTATGAGACCAAATTTATGCTAACATTTTTTTTTTTTCCCATTACAGTAACTGCATCGTTCCACAGTGTTTAGATTTTTCCAAGCTGCTGTTCACAATGATGCTCGTTTTTCTGATATTTTGCTTTTCTTTTTCTTTGAAACAAAAAATCTTCTGAGCCAGTCAGGAAGTATGAAACAGAAGCCCTAGTTTTTTCCTTAATTTTTGTAACTTATTTTCTGTGTGACTGTGTATTCTGCAGAATATAAAACTTATCTCTATGAAACATTTTGTGAGCTCTGGATGGTAACTTAAGCATGACGGTGTAATACTACTGCGTAACATTGTATATAATCTGTCACTGTTTATTTCCATCTGGGATTTAGTATATTCTGAAAGATCAGCTCTTTTGGCATAGTCTCAAAGGAAGTTTAAGATGAACTTTATAATACTATATGAGCTATATAGAATTATTATATATTAATGAAAATATATTGAAAAATAAACATATTCTAAATTATATACAGGTGTTCGCATCTTGAGATACAAGAAATAATTTTTTTTACAGTGAGAACAATCAGTCACTGGAAAAATGCCCCCAAGGGTGTGGTAGAGCCCCCATTGCTGGAGGTTTCCAGGATGCGACTGAACAGGGTGCTAGGTAATCTCATCTGGGCTCCCTTCCCACAGAAGTTTGGACCCCGTGATCTTTGGAAGCCCCTTCCAACCTGGGCTCTTCTATGGTTCTGTGATTATTGTGTGATTGGATTGCAGGCAAAAAAAAATTTTTTTTAACATTTTCTTTGGCAGTAAATACTGGGGGTGTTTTAACCTAATTTTTATTGTGATTACTAGAGAATCAAAAAATCCCATTTTGATTTTTCTCTCTAACTTAAATACATTACAAGAATGGACAAGAAACATATGCTGAAGTTTCAATACTTTAGCCTTTCCTTTAGCAGATGAACTAGCTCTGGAGGGACATCTGAGTCTTGGGCCAAGAGCTCTCTAATGACCTCTACATTTCTGAACTTTCTAAGGTAAAATAAATTAAAAAAAAAAACCAAACAAACAAACAAAAAAAAAAAAAAAAAAAAAAAAAAACAAACCAAAAAAAGAAACCAAAATGCTTAATTTCCAGAAAAAAAAAGTGCAACAGGGGATAAACTACACTCTCTCCAGTCAGTGACCTGCATGCTCTAAAATTTAGAAGTCACATTTTAGTAAGTACATAACTATTCAGTTACTGTGCAGGGTCTGGGAAATTTTTACCACCATTGTTCTCTGGGTATTTAGATTCTCTTCGACGGACATCAAGAGTAAGGAACACGCCATGGACTTTAGTCGGCTGAGAGCACATGCAGCGTTTTGGATGCACTGAGCCTTGCACCACTGCGGCGACGATACTGTCATCAGTAATTGAATAAAAATGACTTGGGATTTGCATGTGGTTTACCCTCTTACTGTGCTGTAACTGGGAGCGGGGAAGAGAGGAAGGAAGGGGAACTCGTAAGGGATAAAAAGAGGCTTTTATGTTAGCGGAGGGCAAATGGGCTGCTGAAGCTGTGCTGTTTTCACTTTGGAGTTTCACTTCTGCAGAGAGACCTTGCTGCCAACAACAAAGAAGTCTAAAGCAAATAGCTACATGCCCAATCAGAGGGAGACCCCGTGCTGCAATACGTGGCTGGTGTTCAGAGGAGCCACGTCACCAGAAGAGCTCAGTGACTCGCAGAATTGCATAAAACTTGCCTCATAAAACTTCTGGGACTTTTAGATAATATTATCTGCAGCATGTAATTCAGAAACTGTTGCCTGCTTGTGCTATAATTAAATAGGTTTTTAAGCCTGTGAGAGTCAAAAGTGCTGTGGGAAGATTGCTGAGACATTTGTAACTAGTACTCAGACATTAAATTAAAGAGATCCCCGCCAGTTTTGAAGGTAATCAGAGTATATCACAGCTATATTGTCTCCCTCTAGTAGTATGACAGTAAACGTATAAACAAGATGTGCCTTTTTGCAGGATAAGGAATGGAATGGAATGGACAGGACACAAAAGCAACCTGTTTATCACTGCTTCCTTTTTTAACTTAACGTAGCAGACATTTAGTGGAGGGGATGTTTGTGAGTGAGAGGGTTGGGTATAGTGCTTGGTAAGGAGTAAGTGATTCAGGAAGTGAAATCCTGCCAGAACCAGGCAAAGGTCTAGATACAGACTGAAAAAGCAGTCCTGCAGCTGGAGGAAATGTCCTGCACAGACAGAACGGACATGGGTGCAGTGGCTGGATGCTCAGTTTTGTACAGGAGTGGCCATGCCAGCCACGCTGTACCCCTGGGATGGAGGGGATCACCTGCTCAGTTGGAAGGTCCTGGAGGATGGGTAGCAGAAGGTGTCCTGTTTAAAAGTCACTGTCATGAGCTGGTTTTGAGAAGCTGAATCACATAAGGGGAGAAGAGGAATTTGGAAAAGCTGTTTGCTCCTCTGCACCCATGATGGTGGTCCCCACTGTTGGCAGTAAAAACAAATAACTTCCTCTCAAAACTTGGCATGGACTCGTTACAAAAACAGACACAGAAAATCCTGCCAATCTCTTCTGGGATGTAGCTAACAGTGTGCTGGTGCTGAGACCTGGATGGGAACGTATCTGAGTTAGTTGTCCTGGTTAGCCTGCACAGATTCTTGACTGCTTTCCTGATGCGCAAACATCTCCTGGACTTTGGGCACCTCTTCCTAGGAGTATTGCTCTTCCTCTCTGCCACCAAGCCTGTCATCTCTGTTTCTCATGAAGTGATGCTCAATGCCACTCTCTCTTGCTAAAATCCCATCCAGTCCTTGGTGTTGTAGCTGGATGTGTTCTTTGCTGATTAAAGCTTCACCTTCATGCTCCACTGCTACTGATATTTTCACTATTGGCTTCACACAATCTTAGTTATCTCAGGGGCTTTGGCATTCCCGTATCACACCATCCGTAAGTGGATGCACCTCATTAAGACATACTGGTATGGAAGCACAGAGACATGGATCTGAAGTTATTGGCCCAAAATTACCTGAACCAGAACTGGGGCAAATGTATGGTTTTACTTCAAAATGAAAGAGTACAAAAGTATGTATCTTTGTTTTATTTTTATTATTATGGGTTTCTCCCATGATGACTCCCCTCTGACGACAGACCCCGTGTTTTTGTTTGTTATGTTGCTGCCAGCTGTTGGTTGCCCTTTCTCCAGATTCCTTCAGGCACTGCTGCTGGGGAGATGCCCCAGTCCCAGCCCGTACCAGTGAGCCCGAGGGAGTGCCTTTCCCAAAATCTCCACCATCTTCCCCGTTCTCCACCCTACTCTCTTTCCACTCTTCCTTGCTCAGCTATTTTACCTCCAAAACAAATAGGTTGAGATAGCAGGTGCAGAAGGAGCAGGTCTCTTTACCCTGGTCACACCTATTGCTCTCCCTACCCGTTCTTCACTCGCTTAGCTCAGTTTCTGCCTCTTGTAAGACTATTTGAACTGCTCTCACAGGAGAGTACATAAGCAGTCCTGAACTGGCTGCCTTATTGCAAATTGTTTAGCAGCCATTAAAGGAGACAGTAAAGGAAGGTAACTATTTGTGCAGTATTAAATGAGTCCTGTGCTTCTGCAGCTTCAGTGCTGCTATCAAACGCTGGGTTAAAGTCTAGGTAAGAGAGACGTCCCTAGAGCAGTCCTTCCATGCACAACAGGCCTTGTGGTGTAAAAGATTATACTGCTTTCCTAACAAGATATGCAGTGCTTGCTTTCAGAGGACTCCAGTCCCAGCTCAGGACATACTGTGCCACAATTGTTTTAAGTGTATAGAGAATAACACTGGAAAAATGGCTGTGGACTGTGCTGGCAGCAAACACAGGAGGAACAAAACCCCTTGTTTTGCAAAGAGCACCAATAATTGTGTGTGGATCACCGACAACAACTTGTACAATGATACAGACCTCTCCTTGGAATGCTGTCAAGTGCCTTTATTCAGAGTCAGATGGTTTACAAGTATACTAGCCTATATGATGCTGACACAGGCAAGGTTAAGTAGTCAGGCTTTAAGAAAAAGGAGTAACAGGAAAGGATAACAGGCAAGATACATTAGACAGGAGAGATGTGAAGGGATTTTTCAGCATTAGGGCAACTAGATGCTAAATAATAAAATAGGCAGGTATTTGCCATTAGTTGTGTTGCATTATCCTTTACTGATTATGTGCTTAAGATTCCACTAAATATGCTTTTAAAGCTATTACTCTGAAGTAGCTGATTGCTCTGGGACAAGTTTCTTGATCTCAGAAATAAACTAGGGTAACCAGAAGTTCATCAGCAGTACTACTATGTCAGTTGGGAGATAGGCTTTTAAAGTCAAGGAAGCATCCTGAAATAGTCACCCTGATAGAAGCTGTAGCTTGGATACCTCCACGAAACCACACCTACACCACAAACTTTTGCCCTCATAGCCGTAATAGCTGGAGACATCATTTATAGCCACTGTATTTTTGCTGACTAACTCTATTGTGTGGGGCAGTTATACCAGGAAAACCATGTTTTTCCAAGTAGGGTGTCAGGCAGCAGCACAGGCCAGCTACTCCCCAAGGGATGGGGAGATGTGGTGATCCCCAGGGGACTGGCCAGGCAGAGGCTTCCCCCAACCAGGGTCCATCCCACTGTCCCCAGTTAGGGAGCGGGGCAGCTCCCTGGGGGTGGGGATGGGCTGAGGCCAGTCTGGGATGTCAGCCTGCAGGTGGGTGTCAGGGTCAGGCTTGCCCAGGGGAACCAGGGCCAGAGCCAGCCCCGTGACTGCCGGGCCCATGGGCTGAGGGGTGACCCAGGTGAGGTTAGTCAGGGCTCTTAAGGCTGATCATTGTCCCCAGGGCCCTGACGTATGGTATAGTTTGCATAGATCCTTGCGGGAGGGAGAACAGTGTCCGTTTCCCTGTTCAGGTTGTGTCGGTGTCGGGAGCGTGTCAGCCCTACACATAGATGCAACGCCTTCAGCGGGGAGCTGAGTCTGCATCCCACCAGGTGCAGGTCTGCGGAAAGATCCAGGAATTTTCTGTACTCTCGGGAGCCAGGAGATGCTGGATGCTCAGGAAAGCAAGAGCTGTTGGTGGAGTAGCTCCCACAAGCTCAGCACAGCCGAGGGCTTGCGACAGGCACTGCAACTCTTTCCTGGATGTGTTCCGAAGGGTGCCCTTCCCCTCAAAGTGAGGTTTTCCCAGCACTGAAAAAGGAGCAGAGCTAGAAAGCAGGATTCTTAGCATCAGCCTTGTGCCAAGGCCCATCCCTTCTGCGCAATGGATGCACCTCCATCATGAGGGCTGCTGCACGGGTTGGTGTGTGGAGTGACAAAGAAGTGGAGGGATCTGTTACTCACTCTCCCATCCAAAAGAAATGTTTTCCCTTAGAAATGTACCAATGCCCCTACAGTTGCAACAGAAGAGGTGTAGAAGTAAGGGCTTTACGCATCCTTTTGTGCTGCCGTGCTGGATTTCTGAGCACCTTCTCCCAGTGCTCCTTCTTCTGTGCAGAAGGGTCCCGTATCAGCCAGTACAGCTACCCGCTTCCTTGCCCGAGTGCCAGCGCTCGCAGACGTGCAGTACTGCCTCCCCAAGCCAGCCCACCCTTTTCAGTTTCTGTTCCTTCTCCACTCGCTCAGATTCAGGAAGTGCAATAATCTGCAGACTCAGTAACCCACTGGCGACAGGGCTGCGTGGCAGGGAGGCAGCTTCTGGAAGTTTTTCGCTCTGCAGGAGAGGGAAACGCCCCACGGCACACCAGCAAAAGGCTTGGAAGCTGCCAGGTTTCATTTCCACAGCTGAGTTTGGAAAGAAAAGTTTCATTTTCTGTCTCATGACTGGTTTGACAAACACACCCATGACTTGCAAACAGATGTAGCAAAGACTGTATGTTGTGCCAGTGTTTAGGTCAGAGTCCCTTCCAAGCCAAAAAGCAGTGTTTTCCACTTTCTGCACCAGAATTGAGGTGGGTTGGTCCTTGGTTCCTCTGCACTGAAGTGAAACATGCCAAAATAACAATAATAGAGAGTTCAGAGGTTACACAAAATACCAGATACATTAGATACTCTTAACATTTATTTTCGGTTTATTTCACACAAGCATTTTGCCTCAATAAGAACTGCAAAATCCCACCCATGAAGTTTGATTTCTTTAAGTTACTTAGCAAACAAGATTACACTGGTGAGCATGCAGTTTTCCCACCTTGTATCAATGCAGCTCCAAAACAACAGTTTTGACTTTTTTTTTTTTTCATTTTGTTTGTTTGTTTGTTTGTTTGTTTGTTTTTTAAGTGGCTTTGCACCATTATTTTGATGCACTCCACTTCGAGCAAAGTGATAAACATACCCATGGTAAGGGTATCATTACTTTGTTTCTCCAGTCCCTAAATGGGTAGCAAGATAATTTATGTGAAAACTCAGCACAGAAGATAGATGATTAGCAGAAATTCATTTTTATATGAGAATGTAGTGGTTGACCTTGGCTGGATGCCAGGTGCCCACCAAGCTGCTCTATCACTCCCCTCCTCAGCAGGACAGGGAGGGGAGAAAATAAGATGGGAAAAAACCCTTGTGGGTCAAAGTAAAGGCAGTTTAAGAAAGCAAAAGCAAAGGCTGCATGCAGAAGTAAAGGAAAATAAAAGATTTATTCTCTACTTCCCATCAGCAGGTGATGTCCAGCCACTTCCTGGGAAGCAGGGCTTCAGTATGTGTAGCAGTTTCTCTGGAAGACAAACATGGTAATAGTGAATGCCCCCCGTCACACACACACCCACACACACACACCCACACACACACGCACACACCCACACACACACCCACCCACCCTTCTCTTGGCATTTATTGCTGATCAGATGCCACACGATGTGGAATATCCCTTCAGCCAGTTTGGGTCAGCTGTCCTGGCCGTGTCCCCCTCCCAAGATCCTGCCCACCCCCAGGGTGCTGGGGAGGGGGGATGTTGAGGAGACAGCCTTGGTGCTGGGGAGCGGGGCTCAGCAGCAGCCAGCACACCGGGGTGCTGCCAGCGCCTGTCGAGCTACCGATACGAAGCGCAGCCCACGTGCCTGGGGCTCCCTTCCCCTCCGACCAGGGCAGGAGAGGACCGATTTCTCGGGGTGCCCCTGGCAGCCAAGGCGCTGGCCCGTAAGGATGAGGAGGTACAGAGATTTTCTTCAGTGTTTTGAAGCCAAGACGACACTCTCTTCACAGTTGGTATATCCATATCCAGGCAATATGTCATGGCCAAGCCGTCAGAATATGACGCTGGGGCACTTTGAGTTGCCTTCCTCCACATGGCCCCTGCGCACAGGATATCCCCTGGATCTCTGGAGACCTCATCATAGTCTAGATCACTGTAGATGACTTCCAGCACCGCTGATTCTCTCAGGTACTGGACGCCTTCATCTGCACTAGTCCACTTTCCTGGGGAGTTCACCAGATCTTCCTTGAATGGTTATCTTTCCCTCACACTTGTGAGGACCTGTCTCCAGAGACTGCAAATTGCTGCCTCTTTTCCAATTCCTCTCTCAATTCCCTGGTTTCAAGCAAGGTATCCCAGCTGTTGGGCTTCCTTACCTTCCAGCTGCTGTTGGCGTGCCTATCCCGGCATCAGAGCAGCCAGGCAGCAATCGAAGATCTGATGAGGTCAGGTACCGGGTAGTTTCCCCTTCCTGACTGAATTCTCTCACTTCTTCCTCCAATTTCTTTATCGGAGGACCGGCTTCTTGATCAAACCTTTCTTCTTCTTCCTCCTCCCATACTAATCGATGATAGGGACCTGTTGTTTTCATTGTCCACAGTTTCTTTTTCACTCCTGGGGCCATTATTGTAGTTGCTGTTGTTTGGGTCCCTGCCTCAACCACAGTCCTCTGAGATTACTGAACCCTGGCTCAATAGGCACAGGCCAGGCCCCAGTAGCGTGCGGGAAGCTGCTGGGTTTCACTGGGGTAGGCAAGGCACCCTTGTACCAGTTGGCACATCAGTTTGCCAGGGTTGCTTGCCTGTTCGGGTGTAAAGTCTCAGGTTATGGGATTTAAAGTCCAGGTTAGGGTGATAACCATTCTAAGAGCCTGCCCAAATCCTTCCTGACACCCTGCCACCCAGGGACCGGCTGCCTCAGGGCACATTTCAGTATCGCCTCACCCCAAAGCTGTCTTCTCTTACACCAGGACGACACCAGATTCCACAAACCCCGTAATACGCTAACAGTGTTAATTAGTAATATTCAACAGCTCATGTAAGGGTGAACAAGGGCCTCGGGAGCCTGTGTAATGAAACCATCCACACCAATCCCGAGATGTATTCCCTCATCCTCCCCACAAGACAGCTCCCCAGCACAGCAAGGCCATCAGTGCCGGGCCAAAGCACAGAGCAATTGCTTGCACTGACGTGTTCAGCAAATTAAAGAGATAAGTGGTGCAGACAACGAACCCCGTGACCCGCACAGGAGCTCCCCGCTAGAGCTGTAGCCAGGAGCTTGCCACTATATACTATAGCTATAGCACACTAACGCAAACCTGCCGTTGCCTTGTGCCCCACGTTGGGCACCAAAAAGGACTGCGGTGGGTTGACCTTGGCTGGATCCAAGGTGCCACCAAGCTGCTCTATTGCTCTCTCCTCAGCAGGATTGGGAAGGGGTATTGGGGGGGGGAAGAAAATAAGAAGGACCTTGGGCCAAGATACAGGCAGTTTAAGTACACAAAAGCAAAGGCTGCGTGCAGAAGCAAAGGAAAACAAAAGATTTATTCTCTATTCAGGCGATGTCCAGCCACTTCTTGGGAAGCAGGGCTTCAGTACGCGTAGGGGTTGCTCTGGAAGATAAATGTCATAATAACAAATCCCCCCCCCCCCCCCCCCCCCCCCCCCCGCCTCCTCCTTTCTCTTGGCTTTTATTGCTGAGCAGACATCACACGGTATGGAATATCCCTTCGGCCAGTTTGGGTCAGCTGTCCTGGCCATGTCCCCTCCCTAGAATCTTGCCCACCCCCAGGGTGCTGGAGAGGGGGAAATGTTGAGGAGACAGCCTTGGTGCTGGGGAGCGGGTCTCCGCGCCGCTGCGCTACCAACCCCACAGAAACCAGGGTGCTGGGGGGAAGATTAACCCCTCTCAGCCAGGGCCAGCACCCGGAAAGACGCGCGGATGGCAACACTCGACGGCAGAGAAGAACCCGGTGAGAAGTGCGAGCTGTCGAGCTGTGATACGAAATGCTGAACTCTAAAATGGAAAAGTGAGCTCTTGAGCCGTCTCTTAGCGAAGCGTTAATCTTTGGCTGACTGATCCGCTTTTCCCAGTGCGAAAGGACAGTGGGCAACGAGGAACTGGGAAACAACTAGGGGTGCCTTAAACCGCGGAAGAGCCAAGCAGGGGGGGCTCCCTCTGAGCGGGGGGGGGGGGTCACCCTGAGAGGATCTCAGGTGACGGTGACCTCAGGGCGAAGGGGTGGCTGAGGCGGGAGGGACGCCCGATTTCCCACGTCGGCTGATGGTGCCGCTATGTCATTGACCAAAAAAAAAAAAAAAAAAAAAAAAAAAAAAAAATTAGAAAATAGCATTGACGCTCCTGCTGCGGTGGGGGACACGAAGGCATCTTGCCGGTACCCGGGGGGCGGGGCAAACCCCGGGAGGGGCGGGGCAACCCCTGCAGGGGGCGGGGCAACCCCTGCAGGGGGCGGGGCGGTCTCCGTTTCGATTCCCCGCAGGCACCCCCCACTCCTGCGGTGACGCTCGCGGCGATGGGCGGGGCGGTGGGCGGGGCCGGGGTGCCCGTGTTTAGGGGCGGCGGCCGGCGCGCGTTTTGGGGTGTCTCTGCGTGCGGCCGTGGCGGGCAGGTAGGTGCGTGCACGTAGCGGCCATAACCACCCCCCCCCATACCCCCCCGCTACGATTCGTGCGTGGGGGTGCGCGGGGGCATCAGCCGCCCTCCGCCGGGCGGGGCGAACACCCCCGTGCTCCGCTCCACGCGGGATTTGGGAGCGGGGCGGGGGGGGGGGGGCGTCTGATGGAGCCGCGGCGGAGGGACACCCCGACTGCTCGGCCACGGCTCGGGGTGGACGCGCCGTGCTCCGTGACCCACGCGGCTCCGTGTGCCCCGCCGTGGGAGCCGTTGTGTCGTGTGTGTGTGTGTGTGTCTGGCTTCCCACCCACCTTGGCCTCCCGTGGGCTGGAGCGGGAGGGGGGTCGCGCTGCCCTGGGAAGGGGCGCGGGGTGGCTGTGCTGCGTGGGGAGCCCGCCGCGGGAGTGCGTGGGGTGGTGGAAGGAGGGAAAGGGGGGAGTGCATTCCCGGCTCCTGCCAGGCGTCTGGGGGTGCGAGTCGGCGTTGCGCGGGGGAGCTGGGGGGGGGGGGGGGGGGGGGGGGCTCGGCGTGGCGTGGCGTGTCCGGGCTTGGGGAGAAGAAGGAGAACTGTGGCCCAACCCGGCGCTGAGCCTTGTCTTCGGTGGTTTTTGGACCCTCTCCCTGAAAAGCAAAACTCGTGTACGAGGTCGTGGAGTGGTCACTCCACGAAGCAGGCTTTTTCAGTTGGAGAGGAGTTCGGGCGCAGTGTGAGCTTCGGGAGGAGGAAAGCGAACAGATCCCTCGTCAGTCTTCGTGGCTTTTGCCCAGTTTACAGAAAATGAGCTCCAGGTCGGTAGCGTAGGTTTGCTGCAAATGAGAAGAAGCTTTGCTTTCCCGTGAAAACATGCAAGACAGAATGTTTGCTAAGTGTTTTTACGAACATGCGATTGAAATTGTTAAGCATTGGCTGTGAACTGCACAATCTTGAAAACCTTGCTGTTAGAGGAATCTCGTTTTGTTTTGTTGTCTGTTTTGCTTTTTGTGGGGTTTGTTTTGTTTTTCATTCCGGATGTAATACCATGTTGAGCTAATCTATACAAAGGAAATACTGAGGCTGTTTGTTGCCATTGCTTTCTTACCCGGTCAGCTCTGTTTGATGACAGGAATGAGCAAACAACTTTCAGCAGTGTAAACACCTCCCCCTTGGGCTGTTAGGTCTTGTACGGCTGGGCTAGACCCGGGATTGCAAGATTGTTGCTGTTTCAGAGGGTAGGAAGCAGGGTTAACTTTTTCTACTGTTTTGTGAGGTTTTGGAGATTTTTTTTTTTGGTCTGTAAAACAGTAATGATGCTGTGTAGATAGAATGCTGAAGATGTTTTTGCATCAGTGTTTATGTATGTGTAATGGGAAATGCAAATCCTTTCTTAGTTTGCTGGAAATCATATGTATGTATACAGAGTTTTGCTTGAAAATACAACTCCGCAATTTGCCTGAACCGTATGTTCTCTTAGCTATAATTTGTTACTGGTAGGTTACAAAGAGGGGAGAATCGTTTCAAACTGAAAGGAAAAAACCCCTGTTTTGTTTCACTTAGCAAAACAGGATGTGCTGGGGAGCAAGGGCAGACTGTCACCGGTGCAAGCTGTGAAGCAGCAGTCTTCAGCAAAAGCTAGTCCACATGTGCTTGGTGTAAGTTCAGCTTGCGAGGAAAGGAGGAAGGGTGTTCTGAGATGCCACCTCAAAACCTTTGTCGCCAAATCACTCAGCACTGCGTTGAGGTCTCGCCTATAAAGTGAGAGAGCTGTGATTTTTATTTTTGTCTTTCGGTAGTGTTATTTTTCTAGGAGACTTTCTAAGATGGGGTACGATTTCAATGACGTGATGTCTTGGTTTCGGCTGGGATAGGGTTAATTTTCTTCCTAGTAGCTGGTATCTG
Source organism: Tyto alba (assembly GCF_018691265.1). Lineage (NCBI taxonomy): Eukaryota > Metazoa > Chordata > Aves > Strigiformes > Tytonidae > Tyto > Tyto alba. Next base: position 10,426,374 of record NW_024881322.1, read on the forward strand.
CTGTGTTTTGGATTTCAGATGAGAATAATGTTGATAACACAGTGATGTTTAAGTTGTTGCTAAGCAGTGTTTACACTAAGTCAAGGGCTTTTGAGCTCCTCACCCCACCAGCGAGGGAGCTGGAGGGGCACAAGAAACTGGGATGGGACACAGCCGGGACAGCCGACCCCAGCTGCCCAAAGGGATATTCCATACCATATGGCATCATGCTCAGTATGTAAAGTAGGGGGAAAACTGGCAGGGGGCTGCTGCTTGAGCGCTCGGGCATCAGTGGGTGGGTGGAGAGCAAGCGGCTGTGTGGTGTTAGCTGCCTGCTGGGTTAAACCACAGCACGTGAAGACACCTCGTGGGCAGGCTCAGGACATGCCAAGCGGTCTGTAGGAGACAGTCTGTCAGGTTTCTGTTTGCCCTGTTCATGGATGTAAAGCTCTGGTGTCGCAGGGAATGCTGGCAGTATAAAGCCGGTACAGAGCTGCTCTGGTGGGGGGTGTGTGTACCCATCTCGTTTCGTGGAAAGTGTTATCTTGTTCTTGGTGACGTGCTTTTGGTTTCCATTTACTTCCTGGAGTAATAGCTTTCCTGAGTACAAGTCAAACACAAATCCCTACTGTAGAGGATTTATTTGTAAAGTATTAGTAGCATCCTTGTCCTGAGGTTTGGCCTGGATTACTGCGAGTCAGCAGGGCTGGCCCTGTCCTTCTGGCTGGGTTTGGGTCCTGTTTCTGTGGCCTGGGTTGCTGGTGATGCATCTGAAGAGGAACTGAGCTGCTAAGCGGTGTCAACTATGTGAATTTGGTGTGTGGCCAGCTAGAGATGTCAGGCGGATAGGCTTAGTTGTTAGTAATAATTGCTTTATAACAGTTTGCATAAATCGAAACCAACATACAGTGGTAATCTGGAGAAGGAGGACCTTGGGAGGTCGTTCAGACCAGCCCTGCCCAGACCAGAGTCCTAGGGTAGAGCTTGAGTTTTCTTGTGTTTGTTTGTATTCCACTTGTTCCACTCGTTTTACCCAGACCTTACATACACCTCTTCCTTATCTGATTTGTACATAACATTTGAGATAGTAACAGGCCATTGAGACATCTGTGCTAATCGTATCCTGGGGTTCATTTGCTAAATGTTGATAAGGGTGTTTGTCTTGTGTCAGACAACGTCTGTGCCCTACAATCATCAGTTTGATGACAGAGCACGTTTCCAGGGGAAAGCTTGGTACAAAATGAGGAGCAGCCTGGGATGTTCTGTCTTGATCAGTGCACCAGCAGCCATTTGATTGGTATCTCTTGAAAGCACAGCCAGAACCGAAAAGTCTCACAGCTGGCTTTCAAAATAGGGACGTAGCGCTTGCACGCTCTACCCAGTGCAGGCACGAATCCCATCTCAAGAGTGAGACGTGCTTTGCGCTGGCCGGGAGCACTGATTCAGCGTGGTACTGCACTGGTGGAGCTACGAAAAGGTAGGCTGAGTTCCCCTAGTCCTAGTTCTGGCCAAACACTCAGGTGGGAAGGGTATCTGGAGAAGTGTTTAGGGTTATTTGTTTCCAGTTACAGAGATTGTGTTCAGGTCTCCAGTTCAGACTGAAAAAAAACTAATAAGGTTTTCTCTTTATTCATTTAACCTAGGAGATTGTTTTCTTTGTCCTTTTAGAGGTAAACACAGCTACAGAGATGCATGCTGTCTTCACCTCTGGAGTACTGTGATGCACAGGACACTGGCCAGCTGTAGGCCCCAGAAGCAATAAAGAAACTTCATTTGGTCCAATTTGTGCTAAGTTCAGGGCAACGTATACTATTAAGAAGCTACCACTATGCTGCTCTGCTTGCCCTAATCTGTTTGAAATTTGCTCTAGAATCTCATTCTTCATTTTCAAAGTGGCAGGAACAAAGGGTCTTTTGGCACTTCCAAGCCCTAGTACGGATCTGGCAAGGTGCCTTGTTACAGGAATGTTTCTTTTTGTTTCACAGGGTAGAATGAGAGCCTATCTAATGATAGGCTGTCCCTGTCTAGCTGAATCTATCCCTAGATAGGGGTGTCTAATGAGAAGCTATTTACATGATAGGCTTTTCATTTGAGTTGACCAGCTTTTCCAAGATGAGCTGACATATTTCGCAAGGGCTGAACACATTCTTTGTGAGATATTGGCTGAACATTCAATTAAAATGTTCAGATAATCAGAAATACCACTACAACTTTCTCCAGCCCAAACAGATCCATGAGCATGGCCGTGTCTAAATCTCAAGTTTTTTCTCATCTTCTGCATGAGATTTCCTAAGGTGTCTACTTATGACCTGGTCAGTTATAATCTGTTCATCGTGACTGCAGAATCTGCATTTTTGTCTCTGCTGTTTCTCTAAGTCCTCCTCCAAAAGTACAGGTGATTTCAAGATTGTTTTTTTGTTTTCAAGCATCTCAGCATTTAATGGAAAAACAAGGCTTCTAAAGAAGTACATTTTTTTTTCTACTTTTCACTGTCAGGGTAATGCTTATAGGCATTCAGAGAAGGTTGTGTTTTGTAAATATGTCTTTGGTAGCTGCTGTTGTCAGGAAAGCAAATCAAACTGGCTAGCAGGCGAACCATTGCCTCTTCATGTTGTGGCCTGCTAGAGCCTTCTCATCTTAGATCTTTCCTCCCTTTCCTTGGTGTCCTGGTTTTGGCTGGGGCAGAGTTAATTTTCTTCCTAGTACCTGGTACAGTGCCATAGTTTGGATTTAGTGTGAGAATAACATTGATAACACACTGATGTTTCAGTTGTTGCTAAGTAGTGCTTACCCTAAATGAAGGATTTTTCAGTTCCCCGTGCTCTGCCAGCAAAGCAGGTGCACGAGGAGCTGGGAGGGAGCATGGCCAGGAGAGCTGACCCAAACTAGCCGAAGGGATATTCCATACCATAGGGTGTCATGCCCAGTATATAAACTGGGGGAGTTGGCTGGGAGGGACGGATCGCTGCTGGGGTGTCGGTCAGCAGGTGGTGAGCAATTGCATTGTGCATCACTGGTCTTTTCTTGGGTTTTATTTCTGTCTCTTTTTGTTATATTCCTTTTCATTACAGTTACAATTATTCTTATTTATTATTACTGTTATTATGATATTCTATCTTAGTTATTAAACTGTTCTTACCTCAATCCATGAGTTTTATTTTTTTTCAATTCTCCTCCCCATCCCACTGGGACGGGGGGAGGCGTGAGCGAGCGGCTGCGTGGGGCTTGGTTGTTGTCTGGGGTTAAACCCTGACACTTGGGCCTGCCCTGACATTCACATACATCTATACCAGGACATACTGAAGGTGTCATTCTAAGGACTTATATGCAGCGTCCTTTTGCTGGGTGACTGCAGGACTGCCTCGATGGATGGTGCCAGTGGTGGGCACGTGGCTGGACGGGTCCCTCTGATGTAGCAGGTTGGGGTGTCATGACAGTTCCTTCTTGGTGGCATCATGCTCTCAGAGGCAGCGTGTGTTTGTTGGGCAAGAGCTAATGAGAGCCTGGAGGATTTCTGATGAGAAGACATGAATTATTCAAATGCTGGTGAAATGTATTTAGTTGTCAGCCACAGTGTAGACGCATTGTTGGGCTTTTTCTCTCCCTACCTGTTGCCAGTTGGTAATGTCTACCTGTTAGATTAAGGGAGAAGAAGGAAAGATTATTTATTCCTCTGCTTAATAGGAATGAGGAATGTGCAGTGTTTAGAAGTCAGATTTCCTCTAAATAGTAATATGCTTATTTTTCACCACTATTTTAATTCCAATGCGGAGCTCCCCAGATTGCTATAGTTCATTTGTTGCTTGCATTATAGAAAGCTGCTGTGCCTCAGGAATAAAAACATTCTTCTACCACTGAATAATGCCATAGGGATGGAACTTCAAAGCTTAACTTTCAATATCAACAGTAATTAAAAGCATGGCTGTGTAGCCCTCCCACTCTTTCTCTGTAAATTGGCAGTGTCACACAGTTTCTCTTTTAAAAACATGCAAACCAGTTGCAGGCAGAACAAACCAGCTGCTGGGGTTCACTTTCAGATTTGTACAGTTTTTAGTATTGCCAACTTCAGATGCTCAAAAAGCACAAGTTGGCCTCTTGAGACTGATAGCTGGCATAAGGAACACAATGTTTTTCAAGAATAACAAATGGTTTTTCTGGGCAGTCTCTGTGTTTTCAAGCATATCTGCTGAAGCAGGAGGAGTCAAAACTTAGCCTTGTAAGCCCCCAAAAATGCCCTGCTCTGAGAACAGTCCGACTGAAGTAGTTCAGTGGGACATCAAGTCTCACAATAACAAGAGTTGGCAACATGTGAAGTAAATGGGAATTTTGCCCACTGGCAGCAGTAGGGTTTGGAGCCAGTTGCTTCTGACTTAACTGTATAATCTTTTGTTTTAATTCTTTGAGTGGAAATTAATATGCTTCATTTTGCTCTCACAGTCATGCTGGTGGCCTCAGGAGTCATAAAAAAAAAAGTGAATAGAGTAGACCATCTTGTCTGTTTTTTTTGTTTATTTGTTTGTGTTCTTTGAAGTACAAGGTCTCAATGCCCTAGGAAGGGTCTCCCAGACCTTAAGGTGTCCCCACTCATTTATGTGTTTCATGGACTCCATAGCTTAGGAGAAATCCTCACTTTAAGAGAAGACCTGTCTTACTTTACTGTGTTTGGCTGGGATGGAGTTCGTTTTCTTCATGGTAGCTCGTGTTGTGCTGTGTTTTAAATCTGTGACCAGAACAATGCTGGTAACACACTTTTTCAGCTGTTGAAGAGCCGTGTTTGCCCAGCATTCTGTCCTTCCCTGTTTCTCACTCTGACCCCACAGTGAGTAGATGGGGGTGTGCAAGAGGTTGGGAGGGGACACAACCGGGCAGATGACCCGAACTGACCAAAGGGATGGTCCATGCTATTAACGTCATGCTCAGCAATAGAAAGGGAGAGGAGGAGGCTTGGGGAGATTAGCTATCCCTAGCTCAGGAACTGTCTGGACATGGGTCTATGCGTGGGAGGTGATGAAGGATTGTCTTTGTAGCCCTTGCTTTGTTTTCTTTCTCCTTCTGCTTCTCTTTCGCTTATTAAGCAATTTTTATCTTGACCCTCAAGTTGTCTTGCTTTTACTCTTCCTTTCCTCTTTCTGCATCCCACTGGGGGTGAGGGGGAAGTGAGCTGCCCACCTGGGTTAACCCACAGCACTCACCACAACAAAAATCTTTAGTTATATTCAGATGCAGTTGTGACCTTTACCTGTGCCAGTTAAGCCAGAGTAATAGACAACATTTTTGTTTAATGCTCACCATGCTCAGTAGACTTTATATAATAGTTCTGCAGTTAGTTCACTGGGTTTGAGTTAAAATTGTTTATGCTTCAAGAAGATGTTAGGCAATAGCAAGACATGCTGTGCTAGTCAGCACAGTGATTCTTTTGGATCATTAACTTAGCTGTCAGATTTGCATGCTTGTGTATCTCTTGTGTCTGCAAACTTGGGTGTAGTTGCTAAAGCCTGCAGCGGACATCCTGATTGTTTGAATGATCTACTGTTTGGAGTTTTGGCTGGGAAACTCCAGTGCTGGAAGAGGATGGGAATTTGTGTTCTGCTGGAAATCCGGCTGCCTAGAGCTGGGAGGGGGATGCTGCCTCCTGATGTGAAACAGGCAGCTCAGTTCTAAAACTTCTCAGCACAGTGCATGTTTGAAAGTCCTTTTAAAATGTATGTTGCAATTGGGGGTCTTTTGCTGTATTGTGGGAAAAATAATCCTTGTAAATGTCTTTCATTTGTAATTCTACTTTAAGTAGATTCCAAGGAAGAGTAAGGTAAATATAATCCTGGGTAAAAAATCCACCCTAAATAGAAGCAGAACCTTAAAAAAAAAAAAGCTTGAAATTTGACTATGATTTAGAAACCCACAGGTTCATGTGTATTCTTACATGAAGAAGCTCCTTTGTTGTTGAGCTATTTTGGTATTATTCTTGGTGAAAATAGTTTATCTAACCTTCTGATGTTAAAGAGTTGAAAGATGAAAGAATTGACAAAAATAAGACGTAGAATACTCATTTAGCACTTGCTTTTTATTCTTTGCACTGTTGCTCTATATTTTTCCTTTTCTTTACCTTGGTAGTGCTCACACCATGTCGTGTAAAAAAAAAAAAAAAAAAAAAGTGCCACTTACGCTATGAGTACACTTGATTTGCTGTTTGGATAAGTAGTATTTTTAAAATATACTGTATGCATATTGCTCAATGAAGTGACGGTTTAATTTGCCTAGGATAAATGTTATAATTACTCCTTTAATGTGAGTGATCATCATACCTCCCTCATGTAGATGAGACCTATTTTTCTTCAGTTTAGTTCATAGCTGGGAGTTTATCCTTCCCTGGAATTAGGGAGGTGATGTTTGGATTGCAGACATCACCATAGAGTGTTTATTTGTTTAATTAAATAAGACATAACATCTGACAAGTCTGTTTCCAGTCAGCCTGAAGCAGCCTGGATCTGAGCTTTCTAGTTGCACCTGGTTCTGCTGATTCTCAATGTTTCAGGTTCATCACAAGGAGTCCTCTAGAGAAAATAGGTCAGTAGTGTTTTTTGGTTTGTCTGTAGGTTCATATACTTAAAAATACCTATTTGCTCATTGGGAAGCGATCTCACAGATTGCGTGTCCTGGTTTCAGCTGGGATAGCTGGTATCTGCTGTGTTTTGGATTTCAGATGAGAATAATGTTGCTAACACAGTGATGTTTAAGTTGTTGCTAAGCAGTGTTTACACTAAGTCAAGGGCTTTTGAGCTCCTCACCCCACCCCACGAGCGAGGGGGCTGGAGGGGCACAAGAAGCTGGGACAGGGCAAGGACAACTGACCCCAGCTGCCCAAAGGGATATTCCATACCGTGTGGCATCATGCTCAGTATGTGACGTCGGGGAAAGCTGGGGGGGGCTGCTGCTCGGGGACTGGCTGGGCATTGGTGAGCAGGTGGTGAGCAATTGTGTTGTGCATCACTTGTTTTGCATGTTTTAATTATACTAATATTTTTATTTTATTTTCATTTTCTCTCCTATTAAACTGTCTATATCTCAACCTGTGAATCTTACTTTTTTTTCCAATTCTCTTCCCTTATCCCGCCAGGGGCAGGGGGAGTGAGCGAAGGGCTATGTGGTGTTTAGCTGCCTGCTGGGTTAGACCATAACATTATATTAGCGCGTTGTAGAGTTACAGGTTGTTACTGATTTTGTTCCAGGCCTGCTAATACCTGGATATTAAGTAAATCTGTGCATTCCTTTTTAGTCAATTAATCTCATAGTACTAAGATTTGTGAGGTTCATACAGGTTTTTGCAGATGTCCTGGGTTTGGCTGGGATAAATTTAGTTCTTGCAAGAAGCCAGGAGGCGACACAGCCAGGATAGCTGGACCATACTAGCCAAGGGGCTATTTGATACTATATGACTACTATATGATGTTATGCTCAGTATATAAACTGGGAGAGGGGAGAAGGGATCGTGGCTCGGGAACGGGCTGGGCATTTGAGTTCCAGGTGGTGAGCAACTGCACTGTGCATCACTTGCTTCCTATATTATTTTATTATTAGTAGTAGTATTTATTCTCTCTGTGTTGTCCAGTTAAACTGTCCTCGTCCAATCCATGAGTTTTTTACCTTTTTCTTCTGATTCTATCTCCCATCCCACCAGGGTGGGAAGGAGTGAGTGAGTGGCCACATGGTGCTTAGTTGCCAGCTGGGCCTAAACCACAACAGTGGGTTTTTGCAGATAATGGAAATGGCTTTTAATCATAAAATCTGTCTGTGAAGAATGATTCCACGTGTCCTGGGTTTGAGTGAGTGGTGGGGTTTTTGGTGGCAGGGGAGGGGGCTATAGGGGCAGCCCCTTGTGAGAAGCTTCTTGAAGCTCCCCCAGCTCCAAGTCAGCTCCACCTCTGCACCAAAACTGAGCCAATCGGCTGCGCCTCTGCGATAACGTATTTAAGAAGGGACGTGGTGACGGGCAGTGGGACTTGTGAGGAGGAGTTGCTGCAGCTGCGTGAACACCAAGGTCAGTGGGGGAACGGAGGAAGAAAGGAGGAGGGAGGTGTGCCGGAGCAGAGACCCCCCTGTATCCTGTGGGGAGACGGCAGGGCGGCCCCCCCTGCCACCCATGAAGATCTGCGGTGGAGCAGACACTGATTTACGGCCTGTGTTTTTTGCCTGGGTGATCAAGGTGCTGTGCCCAAAGAAGGACAGGGTCTTCTGGGAAAAGGCAGCCCCGCTGTTGTAGTCCAGTGCTGGGAGGATTGCAGCATGCGGGGGAGTCCCATGTCAGAGCAGCTCGGGAAGGGCTGCAGCCGTGGGAGGGACTCCGGTTGAAGAAAGTTGGTGCCCCACACCGGAGCAGTGTGGGGAATGCTGCGGCCCATGGGAGGGACTCACGTCAGAGAAAGTTTGTGGAGGACTGTCTCCTGTGAGAGGGGGACCATGCTGGAGCAGGGGGAACAAGTTCCATAAGCTCCCCCCACTGAAGATGGAAGAAGTGGCAGCGCTGACTGCACCCCCCATTCCCTGCCCCTGCGCCACTGGGGGAGGAGGTAGAGATATCGGGAGCAGAGCTGAGCCCGGGAAGAAGGGAGAGGTGGGGGGAAGGTGTTCTCAAGATGTGGCAATGCCTGTCACTGTCCTACTCTGTTAAGTGTTATTGTTAGTGTCTGTAATAAATGTATGTTCTTTTTTTCTTCCCCTAACAAGTCTGCCTTTTGCCCTTGACCATAATGGGTGATTTTCCCCTCCCGGTCCTATCTCAAATCCCAAGCCTGGCTCATTTGTCCCTTCTCATCGCTGGGAGAGAAGGGATGTATTGAGTGGCTGCATGGTGCTCAGTTGCGCTCTGAGCTCAAACCACGACACCATGCAAGGCTTTAGCATTGTTTTTTTCTCTTGTCTGTGACTTTGTTCTGTTTCTCAACATACATGTTTTTCTTTCTGTCTGTTCCCTTTATCTAGCTACCTGACCATGTGATTAGTTTTATGTAGTGAACCTGAATTTACAATTGTAATGATGAAATATTTTTTTCAGTCAGTTGCAGTTGATGCCTGTTTCAACCTTCTGTTTTCTTCAGAACCTGATTCAAGGTCCTCATGCACTATTAATATACTTATGTTACAGTATTTTCATGGAGTAATCAAGTTTCAACGCAGTTTTGTATACATTGAGTTATTGAATGTATACCCAGAGAGGCTGGACAAGAAAGTCAGAAAGATAAATAAAAAGCAAGTAAGTCAGTTTTGTGTTTAATTAATTGAGATGTATAGCTTCGTGTATTTCTTAAGCATATGAACTGTGTATGTTCTCTTGGATATTTCCTCCTGCATTTAATGTTTGTGTACACATTTAAGTAATTTGGAATCTTAATTTTAAAAATACAGTCTAAGACTCGAGGAGAAGAACTGGAAAAAAATGCATACCAGTGGTAGATCTGGTAGCTGAGGTTGATTTAAAAATTGAATGGGAAGTTGAGACATCAACAGTAAAGATGAGGTTATCACCTGAGTTATATTTTACTATTCCAACTGCAGCAAACAAAAAAAGAGTTGCTCTTTCGTCCTCTTTTTCAAATAGGCAAAAACTAAGATGAAAATTTTGGTGAATTTTAGGGAAATAAGTGTTTCCTAATTCAATGCTTCTGTTTGATTATTATTTTTTTTTATTTTAAATTAGGATGGATGCCATGGAATATGCACAGGTTATGAGACAAGAAGGGAACCAGGATTTTAAAAATGGGAATTACTCCTTGGCCATTAGAAAGTACGATCAAGCTCTACATATGCTCAGTTGTTTAATGCAGTGGGTCCCGTAAGTATTCTTGAATTACAAGATGTAAACCATAAGACAATTCTGAAATTTTTACAGTACTACAGCTAACTCAGAACTGTATTTCTTGCCCTGATGCCTGATGTTCTTGTATCTTTTGTCACACTCTTTAGTGTATCAGTTTCCTAATTAAAGAGGAATTGCTGTTCCTGACATATACGTGGGAGATTAGTTACTGTATTCTGAATATTTTTATATAAACATCAATTATAAATTAATGTAATTAAAGCTCAAATTAATTTTCTATAATCTATGTTGGTTTCTGTTAAATTACTTCTGTTTCTTAGCTGACATGCTGTAGGATTAATCTTGATGTGATTCTACCATGTACTGGTCATACATGTGGCCTGTCATTAAATGAGTCGTTGGATTATCTTTAAAATGATTCAGGCAAGTTATTTCGTCTTTCTTGGCATTCTCAGATTTGTTAAAAAATAATTTTTCAGCAGAAGAGTTCTTTGGGTATTTCTTTCCAAGTGTTAGGTCCTTGTTTTTATTAGTTAACATCAGTTGCTAATGATTAAATAGTTGAGTGGGGCTTCTTCATACCTCAGGGATCTGCTCCTGAGCGTCTCCTTTCCCCTTGCCAGAGGTGGCCTTGTCAGGATATGCCTGCATGCCAGTGTGTGCTCTGTACACGTTCAGTGTAGTTGAAGTAACCTTCTTGAGTGTAAATTAGTAGATAGTAATAAGGTGAAGGATGCAGCAATGTGGTTTTCCAGGCTCCCCAGTACCCTGTGTCCTGTCATTTGTGTGCAGCTCTTTCCAGAAACTCTCTTGGATCCAGCAGATGCTTTATATACTTTAATATATATCTGTTCTCCAAAAGAAATTTCTTTATTTCTTAGCTGGTGTAAATGTGAATAATACTGTTGACTTCATCAACTGGTGATACAGTAAAATGAGTTTAGGTTGTTTTTTTGGTGACCAAAATGCTTTTAGTGTTCTTTCCATCTAGCCGCTTCCACCTGTGTGTCTGTTTTCCTCCACTCTTGGCCACTGGCTTTCACTGAGCCATATCTAGGTGTGTTGAGATGGTCTAAACTCTTTCTAAATCCTCATACTGCGTTATTCCAGTGGGTTGGTTTTCTGCTGCAGAAGAGACTGGGGTACCACTAAGAGATCCTTTAGAATGTCACTTAGATTTTTGTAGCTGATGTTCAAATGATCTTTATTTTCTACAACCCCATTTTTACCTCTAATTTTGTTAGGTGGATGACACGTAGACTTCTTTTCTCGTTGCTAACTATAAAGTGCGATGCATCCTTTTTCAAGCAAATAAACAGTTATGCTAAAAAAATTTTCAGGTGTTCCAAGGACATAGCTGTGTTACACTGCAACAAATCAACTGCCTTGTACAGTCTTGGTAAATGGAGAGAAGCAGTGGTTTCAGCCTGCCAGAGCTTACACTGGGATCCGGAGTATGTTAAGGTATTCAGATGTTAAAGCTGGCAGTTTTTGCATGTCTTACATTTTAAAACAGGTGTCGATATCTGCCTTTTCTTGTGTTTTGGTTTTGAGGTGTGATAAACAAATAGCATAAAATTCCAAAATCAATGTCTGGCTCTGTACACGAGCATTGGAATTACTACTGTAATAGTACTTTTAATAAAATGAAGCAGCTCACTTTTGCACCAGGAGGTGCTGGTTCTTTCTGGGTCCCAACAAGAGGCACCAGTCCTTTCAAGAAAGATAACTATTTTATTAATATCACCGATGGGGTGATAGCAAGCAATAAAATCTTATGTGCCCTTGTAATGCTGGAGACCCTGGGATGGCGCAGCACCAGCCAGGTCTCTGCTCAGGCCACGGCACGCTGTGCAGATCCTGCCTGTGGTGTAGCTCACCAGCTCTGTGTTCACTTGCGGTCTTACAGAGCCTGGCTCACAGTACAGATCCATCAGTCACTGGCAGCAGTCGGGTCTGGGATGGGGACTTAGCTTTGAAGGCTCTCTTGGGTAGTGTGCCCTAATATTCTTTACAGGTTCATAAGAACAGTACGTGGTGACCAAGGTCATGTTGTATTTTCAGTGGACAGAACAATACAGTCTACATATGCTTGTGATTGCATTGCAATGAGCAAAAAATAAGCATTGACTTAAATACTCATGTTAGGAATAAGTAGCGGTTGTACAGTATTTATCATAGAGGCATATGCTTGGATTGGCTTTTATGTACAATAGTCATCTGGACTAACCACTACAGACTCCCAGAGACTGTAGCAGAAGGTACTTGATTTATATATGGTCAAATTGCATGCAAATACCAATTTAATTTGTGCTATATTGCAGCATGCCAGATAGCTGGTTTGAACAAACTGACACCACTGTGACACTGAACCAGTACAATCTAGTTCAGTGGTGAATATAAACATGTTCAGCTGCCATTGGCTGAAGATTATTATATGCATTGTGGTAAATACTGCAAAATGCAGTGACATGGGGACATAAACAGATATTCTGGACCTTGTGATAATGACAAAAAAATTCCTGTCCAGAGGATGTTAAAATACAGTTGCTAACAGTATGTTCTTCATCCTGTAGTTATTTTCCAGGTTTTATATTCCAGGATTTATCACTCTTAATATCTGGGTTGATATCAGTAGCTTACTGTGAATTTCAAGGGTTGTTTATTGCATTTTTTTTATCTGTATATAAGAAGCTGTAAAAATAGTACTGCATGTCATTTTTGTAGCATAATTAGAGAATTTAGGAAAAAATTATAACATTTTCTAGTAAAGATCTCTGAATATTTTTCCAGCAATGGTCTCTCTTGTTCTTTTTTTCTCAGGCTTACTATAGAGCTGGCCACTCATTGATCATGTTATCAGACTCTTATGAGGCGATTTCTATGTTTCATAAAGGTTTGATTCTCCTGAGTGCTTCTGCAGATCGAACTCAGGTTGCTGATTTTGTAGCTGGAATCTTCATAAGTATCAACGGTAAACTCAAATGAAGACCTTAATTTTTCTAAGAACCTTTCAGTAGTGAGGACAACACAAGTCCTTGGTAGGGCATCCTTCATGAGATTGTTCATTTGGTCTTTAGTGCCTCAGAAGTATTTGAGGGTTATGAATATGTTGAGTGGCCTAATCAAAAGGATGTGGTGAACTTGGTCCAGTTTGTAAACAGCAGATGCCAGCAATCCGAAATCACTGTGCAGGGGAGTGTGCTATCTCACAACAACATGTCAATTGTGGAATAGTTAGAAAAAGTAAAAATTTTGTCAGGGAGGCAAGGTTGGACACTTGGAGCTCCAGACCCCTAAGGCTTTAGTGGCTTTTGTCCAACCCACTCAGCTTTTCTTTTAGCTGGGTAGATTTGAAAATGATTAGAAGATACTCAGCTTAAACTTGAGTTTACAGTGCAGTGTATTTCAGTGGAGGAGGGACTTTCCCTCAGCTAGTAATTGGCAGCAGTGAAGAGGGGGAATTTGGCCTTTCTGTGGCACTGTGTAGGTTGCTTGGAGCAATGTCCACCCAGTGTCTCCCTCCCCTCTCCTCAGTCTCTCCTCCTCTACTTGCTTTTTATTTTTTTTGTCTGGTTCGCAGGCTTTGACTGATGGGGCCTGCAGGCATGCCAGGAGATTTCGGGTTGTGCACCTGCTGCATTTACTTGAAATTGTAGCTCCATGTTAAGGACTTTGATTACCTTTAGCAGTGTCTGTATCTGAGCGCACCCACAAATGGAAGAGCCACCGTGAGGTTTCCAATGTCTTGGGGTTTAGAAGTGTTTCTTGAGGGCAGGGATTATTTTTGTTTTTAACTTGTTTAATGAAGACTGACTGCTGATAATGAGGTGCCACATCAGTTGGGTGGTCAGGGACACTTAAGACCCCATTTGGCATTCTCCTGGGTTTTAACAGGCGTTAAAATTGTCACTGTGCAATTAAGTAATTTCCTTGGACAACCCAACTTTAAAAGTGCTGTGTATACTAAAGAGTTTTCTTAATTCTTGCAGATGAACGAGTCTTTCCACCAACTTTTCCCCCTGCATATGATTATATTTTCAGCGCCAGGTTTGATGCGCTGATTTGGCAAGCGGTGATAGAAAGGTTGGCCCAGAAAGGGAAGTGGCGGGTAAGTCTGTCACTGCGTTACCTGCTGCTGCTCACGTCTTACCTTTTTGTGTTACCTTTAGAATATTAAACAGTGAATACTTATTCTCTCTGGTTCAAATGTCTTGATTTTTTTTTTAAGACTTGAAAAATACTTTCAGTGATAAATTATTTCTGAAATTAATTTCTTAAAGGAATACAAAGAACTTGAAACACCACATGACTCTTGCTGTTGTCTCTGTTACAATTATGGTGCCATCTACAGTCATAATTTTTGAAAGAAAGCAGAGGAGGGAAGAGTGTTTATTTGGGGTCCTTTATACTTTTCCTTCTGTATGGCAGGCTGGATTTTCAAAGCTGTCTGTGAAAGACCCACAAATAAAGGACTATCTCAGTGGAAGTATGTGGTTGTTAAAAAAAAAAAAAAATAAACAGATCATTTAGAAAGATCACCTGAAATTACTTTAAGCCTCTTTTTTCTGTAGTGACTGTGTAAAAAAAAAAAAAAAAAAAAAACCAAAACCAAAAAAACCCACACACAAACAACACCGCCACCAAAAAATAATAATTGTTCATTGTCACAATTATACCTGTAGTGGATGTTGTTGGTGGGGCGCCGGCAGCGGGGGCCGCTGTGGGGAGAGGCCGGGCCGCCCTGTGCTGGTTCCAGCCGGCTCCAACACCACACAGCTCGGTGCCATTGGCAAACTTGCCAAGTGATTGAGTGCACCACGCCATCCCACTGTGTCACTGATGAAGATATTATATGGTATGGGACTCAACATGGACACTGTTCATTACTGGTTTCCACTTGGACTCTGAGCACTGACTATGGATGGAGCCAGCCATTTAGCCAATTTCTTATCTGTCCATCTATCAAACTCATATCTATCCAATTTAGAGGTAAGAATGTTACGGAGAGACTGTATCAAAGGCCCGACAGAAGTCTGGATAGATGACATCTGTAGTTCTTCCCTTGTACTCTGGTGAAGCTAGGTGGGTTTTCAAGGAGCAAGTTGAAGTTTTTAGGGAAAATGAGAAAACGGGAAAAGATGCAGCATGTGTTTCTTGCTTTCTGCTCAGGATGTTGGTGTAGCTGGGGAGCCTCATCCCCGTGAACGTAAAGGTCCATTCCTAAAGCGAAAGGCCAACATTAATTCAGTTGGAAAATGGAAAGGGAGATTCAGTAATCTGTTACAATCTTAAAAAAAGATCTGAAATGTTGTTAGCCCCTGCTTGCTTTCCTACAAGATCTGATGAGGAAAAACAAAGTTTCCAAGTGTGCTTATAAGATCTCTAATGTTTCTTTGTTTGTTTGTTTACCAGTCTTGTCTGTTATTGTTGTCTGAGAAGAAAGAGTTGCCCACCAATCTCAGGGTCACCCAGTTATCACTGAAGAATCTCTTTGAGGTAAAGTAACATCCTTTTTTTTTTTCTTATGTCTATTTCTTCTTCCTGTTTGCTTTAGTGAGAGATTTTTCCATATTGTGTGCAGGGCTAAAACAGATCAAAGAAAATAAAATGGAAAATAATATGTGGACTTTGTATGATTATGTTAAATCATCTATTTTGTGCCTTTTCATTTGAAAATTTAAAAATCCTTAATTTGCATAATTTCTGTATGTAATCTAATTTTTCTTCTAATTCGATCAAAAGTCACGCTTCTAACCTGACAATTTAATGCTGAAAAATGTCTGATATCAGTTAAGTTGGATATATTTTTCAACCAGGAGAATTTATGATCTACACAGGATAGGGTATTTTTATACTGCTAGCCTGTTTCTGGACTGCATCATGGTGCGGAGTATGATTACAGGGAGTTGAGCTGGGTGCAGTGTTGGAATTTTCCCTTCCCTCAATGCACCAAGTTTTTGGTAGATTGCTTTATACCTAGGCAGCAACTGCTAAACTTTCTCCCTAAAGCCTTTGACGCTTTCCAAATGACTTGGAGAATTTTGGCAAGATGGAAACACGTAGTCACAGACCAAGGAGCCACAATTCCTAGTGCCTTTCACCGAGATGATGGCATCTACAGACAGCAGATCTTTATGTTGCTCTTCTGAAACTCACTCTTTTCCTTATCTTGCGATTCCTCATATTGTGCATCGTTTGGGAACCTCCAAAGCTTTCTATGCTGGCAGGATAAAATAAAATCTTCCAGCTGTCAGAAACTGCCACGCTCACGCGTGCTTTGCTGCTGGTTGGCCGTGCCTGCCTGGTGCATGTTCTGGGCCCTGCACGCTGGTACTGGTGCGAGCCAGGTGGCCTTGTAGGGCTCTCTGCTGCTTGCCCCTGCCTTTGTGCATGTGTGTCCCACCAAAACACTCTGAATGTATGAAGGGGCGTGCAGCCTTTGCTTCTGGCCCCCGGGGAACCAGGGTGTAGCTGGAGGCCAACTGCGAGCCAGGAGCTGCTGGGAGTTCACCATCTCTGTAGCTTGGGAACAGCTGGTGCCTGTAGCAGTAACACACCAACTTTCTAAAGGCATTTCAAAGTGTATGTGCCTGAGACCGCACAGTGGGTGCCCAGCCTGTTTCATATTGCACTTAAGTAAAGCATTTCTTACAGACCATTAAAAAAATTCTTCTCTGTATTATTTTTTTTTTGTTCTATTCTCCCATTTCTTTGTGTGTCTAAGTTAATTAACTATAGTTCTGCTGTATGTAACCTTTTTAAAAGATATGGTTACACATTCATTGAGAAATTCCATTAGGCTTTATGGTGAAGTATACTAGATTTTTTACAGTGCTGTGGTTTTCCTGGTGGAAGCTTTAGCAGATGTTAACTGTAGGCTACACAGTACATCTGCTTGGTATTTACTGGCTGGCAAATAAACAGTTTAGGGCATATTGATGGAATATCCCAGAGTTTGCCATTTGGCAGCTACAGTGCTTGTGATACTTTTGTCACAATGATTTCAGGTTGAGGCTTTTTCTATAAATATGTTTCAGTCAGGTGCCTGACAGAGTGAGCGGGAGTGATTCTGGAAAAGAAGGGTAATGCAAAGGAAAGAAATCAACATCAGTTCTTAAGCTTGTTTATAGTGATAGCAGAAGGATTAGTGGATGAATATATGCAAGCGTGCCTTCATTAGCTATCGTTAGGCTGTGTTGGTGCCTGCAGAGTAGCCCATATGGGACTTTAACCACCCGCTGTCATCCCTTGTGTGTTTTGCTCAGTTTTTTGCAGGAAGGGAGGGTGGGCCAGGATTTGGTCCTGGATCAGCCATGCCTGTGTCCAGGCAGCAGCATGGCTGTGGTGGGGACAGAGGCATGAGAGCTTCAGCTTAAAGCAGCTCCCAAGCGAAGCTGCCCACTGCTGCTGCTGTGGTTTGAAGCTCTTAGCAGCACCCTGGCCTGGGGCACAGCAGCAAAGCAGTCCTGCAAGGGGTGAATGTGCTCCTCACACTGACTGTAAAGCATGGCAGCACAGTAGAGGACACAGGTAGGCTGTCTTAGCAAAAAATCTTCCTTCCTAGGCAGGCAAATCAAAATGCCTCATTGAGAGAGGAGGATAAAAGTGGGATGCATTTGCAAAATAGAATGTCCTTCGTTGTTGAGTTGGCCCCACTAGTCTTAGCTATTCTAGTGGGTTTGTTGTGCATGCGGAAAACTGAAGAATCAAGACGAAAGATCCCTAAGCACTGCTTCTTTTCAGCAAAAATTAGAAAATGTGGCTTTCTGACAACTTAAACTTCCCCTGCTGCCACTACATTCTCCCTGTAATTTGTTGTATTTTAATTTTGTAACTGTGCGCAAACAGTAATTCTTGCCAGTCAAAATTTGTCATGAGGTGTTAGAAAAAAAGATTTATTTGTGGATGTTGGAAGCATGTGTGAAGACTGCTATTTAAAAAGATGACTGGCACAAACGGAGAAATTATGTCTGAACACTGTTTCCGACCACCTCCTCATGTCCTGATCCTTCTGGCATATTGTCTCAATTTCCATCTGAGCTTCCTCTGCCCACCTCCAGAGTTCCTCATATTACTTGTACCCCTTGTAGACTGTGCTTCATGTTCATTAAGTCTTTGCTAGAACATCCCTTTTTCAGTTCAGCTGCCTTCTGCTCAGGCTGTGTGCTTTCAGTCTTGGTCTGTAAGCTTCCCTGTAAATTCCATACTTTTATCAGATCACCTTCTAGGAATTTATCTGGCCAAAATTCTGTCTCCTAAGGCTTAACACCTTCTCTTTGTGCGAGCAGTCATATTATCATTGTTGTCTTAATAGCACTGGCCAGGTTATTCCTGAGCTGGATGAGAGCAGGGCTTTGTCTTGCTCTATATCCATTGGGTTCCTGAGCTGTAAAAGGACTGGTTACCTGAGTTCCCTAAACCTCCTGCCAGTCTCCTTTTTCCCAGTTTCAAGTATTTCTCCAGTCTTTTCTTGCTTTGGGGTAATTGCTTGCATAAGCTGCCTCATCCAAGCTTAGCAGGCACAATATCCAGTTACAGCCATATATGCACAGTATAGATACAGTAACATTTAACAGACAAGTGTAAGGCTGAAAGTTGCAGTCAATTACAGAGAAGAAATGTAGAGAGACTTTAGGTTCAGTGCTGTTCAGACCAGGACAAGATTCTATTTAGGATTCATTAACATCTCATAGGAGAAGAGTTTTCGTTTTGAGCTTCTACTGGAATTGTTGCATATATAATAAATGTTTCATTTTACGGCAGATATGACTTGATTGTTATAATTCCACTGAGTCTTGCCATAAAAAACATGGAAATAGGATTTAAAAATAAATGTAAAAATAACATGTTGTAATTGTTCTCTTTGTTACCAGACTTCGGAGTTGTATGGTCATGGTGAGAAGATGCAAGAAGTAGCAGAGTTAGCCAAGTGGCTAATTTCCATTGGGGCGAAAGTTGAAACCATTGGAGTGTATCTGCTTCATGCCGTTATCAGACTGTGTATCAAAGCAAGTGAGTGACATCTGCAGCTAAAATAAAACAATGGTGGCCTTCATCAGAGAACTGACAGCTAGAGCTTTTTAATTTTTTTTTTTTAATAAATTAATGGGATCGGATCATCTAGGTACAACATTTTTAAAATAGTGTCTTATTGGCACATGCAAGGTTATAAACACTCTCTTTGATTATCTGTGCCTGATAGTGGTGCAAACCTGATATGTTTGTTCTCTTCTGTGGTTTGAAGTAAAAGGTGTGATTGGCGTGGGTCTTTCATGACCTGAATATATCAGCTTTGGTGAAAATACACTGTTTCTTCCTGCCACCTCAGTGTGGAGCAACAATTTCTATAGGTGCTAAAGAGTCATGAGTCAACCTCAGATTTGCACTTTCTGCAAGTCAGCGAGAACACGGCATCATGTCTCCCACAATGCAGCTGGCTTTTTACCATGATTTCTTTCACATATTTCTTCCCTCTCCTACTCCCCATCTTCGAGAAAAGGTTTTGTACAGATAAATCTTGCCCCACTCCATAGGGAACAAAAATCAGGATCTCTTTCTGCTGTATCTCTGTTTACCATTTATAACAAGTGGGGTCTTTTTATCATTCTAGGAAAGAACCATCTCTTCAGGTGGTTATTGACTCAGAGGCCAGACTTGAAGGATAGGATCAACCAGCAAGACAGAGATGGATGCACTCTTCTGCATATTGTGGCATCTTCCAGTGAATATTCCCAGAAACGCAGTAAATACAATTATTTTTTCTATGCGTGTGGTGTTTTATTTTAACATGGAAAAATGAATAATGGAAGAAAATATCAGACCCTAGTGTTCACTATTTCATGCTAAGGAAGAAAATGAGAAAGTCTTTTGATCTGAATGTAGACTTTGTAATGGTATATAATATTTAAACATTTAAACAATTCCCTTTTAAAATTGGATACCAGATTTGTGACCATTTTCTTTGCTATTTGGTTTGGCTGGTTATGGTTTTCCCACAAGTATGCTGCAGTTTTTAGAGCCATAGAAGTTACCTTTTAAAGTTTGATGTGCCCTTAAAATCATGTTAGACCACCTGGAGAACTATCCTGTTCTTTTAAATAGGTGAAGATTTAAAACCTAAGTAGCAGTGTACCTTGTCAGAAGACGAAAATTAAATGCTTTCCTTCACGTTTTCTGTAGGACTTGTTTTATCTTGGCCTGGCTTTTTTTTTTTCTTGTGTTTCTTACTCTGCCCACTAGATGGCAAAAGGAAATAAGCATTAATGCCAAGGTAACACCAGACTTCTAGGTCATTAAATGAGATGACTTTCTGGTGGTTTTCTTTAGTAGTATGAATGACATGTGCACAACCTATATCTAAAGAATTTTATTTTCTGGAAAGATGTAAGACCTCTTCTGCAGCAGTTCTGTCTGTTGCTAAATGCTTCCTGCATTTCTAGAACAGACTGTTCATTTATTAAAATTTATTAATAATTATACAGTATATATATTATATAGATAGTATATAATTGAATATTAATTTATTTATTGAAGTTTATTTATTTATATTTATAATAATATATTATCTATAGATTATAGAGATATTTATTTATTAAAGTTTATGTCTTTATATAGTGTGTTCATATAAAAATATATAGTATATGTTCACTGGCCCAGGGTGCCCAGAGCAGCTGTGGCTGCCCCCTCCCTGGAAGGGTTCAAGGCCAGGTTGGACGGGGCTGGGAGCCCCCTGGGCTGGGGGAAGGGGGCCCTGCCCGGGGCAGGAGGGGTGGGATTGGATGATCTTTAAGGTCCCTTCTAACCCAAACCATTCTGTGATTCTATATATTATATGTAGAGTATACTTATAAATATATATAAATGTACATATAAAAAGAAGCCCTTGCACCCATCTGTTAACAAAAAATAATCCCTAAAGCAGCTAGAATGGTAAGGCTTAGACAAAGCAAGCCAGACATTTGCGTTAGCCTGCATCATTTTTTCCTCATCTGGGTTTTGCCGTCGGCCCGTGCGGTGGCGCGCCGGGGGGACGTGTGGTGGTCCAGCACTTCCCCGCTCGCCGCCGCTCCGTCTTCTCCCCCGTGACGTGGTGGCTCGGTGCTCCCGCGCTCTCCCCGCTGTCCTGAGGGCACGGCTTGTAGGGAACGTGCCTCTTCCAGGCAAGAGGAGGACAGGCAGCTGCGCCCAGGGCTGCAGATCCCCCTGGCAGCCCAGTGAGACCTACTACGGAGCGAGCATGTTGTCTTCCAGAGTATTAGACACCGTGTCAAGGCTTTAAATCACTACTGTATTTCTTGTGTTTACGTGCAATTTGTAATGCTTGCTGTGAAATGCTATAGAGGATAGTAGTTTCTGTTGAAAGCAACGGTACCTATCGTTAGTCAAGCTAGACATCTTTGTTATAAGGCTCATTACCAAGAAAATCATGTATTTTATGTTGCATGGGAAAGAAACTCAGTGCCTAGCTGTGTATATTCACGCCTGAATATGTGAAATATTCTGGTTTATTGAGTCACCTTCCAAGCAATAGCAAAATCCCTTCCTTTTTTTTTTTTTTTTTTTTTTTTTTTTTTCTTTATGTACAGAGCAGTTTGCCTAGTGCCTGGAGAACAGGGTTGGGGCATAAGGGAGGAGGTGAATTCCACATACTGCCTCTGGCCAGTGAGATGCTCATGAGGCACCCAGTCACTTTGTTTCTGTTCTCCCATTTTCCAATTAATAATAATGAAGATAGAGTTCTATATTTTTTAAGGTTTTTTTTGGGGGGAAAAATACCTAACAGTACCTCATTCTTATGACATCAGAAAAATTCAAGTGTGTTTTTTTTTTTTTTTTTAATTATGCTAGAAATCGTACCAGGAAATTAAAAATCCAAAGGAAAATAGAACAAAACCCCTGAACAATGAGAGTTTTTCTTCCTCTAATGTTTATTCATGTAATACCTTAGGCCAAACAGAAGATGTGATCATGCTCCTGAATTTTGGGGTCGATCCCACTGTTCCAGATGCACGGTCAAGATATGTCATAGATATCTTGAAAAAGAACAAAAACTTCGATGCTGTAAAAGCAGTCAGCAATCACATTGAGAAACACACTTCCTCTGAGAAACGGACAGGTACTACACAGACTGTGTGCTTTTCCTGCTTTAAAATTATAACCTTTGGATACAGAATTTATTTGTGATTGGTAATAATAGGTGGGTTTTATGTAACTTTTCCTGTGAGTTGTCACCCTGATCTGTCAGTCAGTGATGAACATTTTGTCCATGCCTGGAGGTGTCTGCTCTATAACTGATGTTCTTAGTATATCATGCAATAAGTAACTACAAGTTGTTCTACATTACTATAAGCCACTATTTTTTTTCCTCACCTTTAACATGAGGTTCCCCTGGCCATAAAAACTGCTTCTTTTTGATGCTTTTTCAGTTTTAACCTTTTACCTTCACTTTATTTTTTGGAAAATAAAATGTTTTGTTAAAATATTGGTGGCATATTTAAAATGTTTTTAATAACAAAGAATATTGACAAAAAAAGAGAAGCTCTGAAATGAGGAAAATGTGAGTGAAAAGTTGTTGGCTTTTTTAAAAACAAAATAACATTTTAGTAAGAGCTCTTTGTTCACACAGTTTTAGTCATCTTTGATTTATGTCACTGATAGGCAGCTAAAACTCCGGTATTACTTGGAAAGTTTTAACTTCTGCACGTGTTAAGGGAAAAGAGAAGCAGAGCGGATTACCAGACTAAAATTACAAGAACCTCTCATAACCAAAACAGGGGAGCTGAAATTTAGTTACACTCTTAAGTATGGGGAAACTTCAAAGTACATTTTAAAAATTATTAGTGATATTTCTAGGCAGTTTGCAAAGGACCTTTTGTCATATAGAAAAGCACAAATATTAATTGTACCAGTGCTAATACGAGATTTCATGAACTGGGGTGATAAACTGGTTTCCAGTTTGCTTTTGTATAGTAGCCTGTCAGTTCTGAAAAAGATTCTGACTTGTCTGGATTCTCCATAATTTTCCATTCTGGAAACTAATGTATCAAGTGTGATTGCCCAAATAATGGGAATTTCCTCTTTCATGCCAATACATGAGAATGAGAAAACATAAAAATTGTACAATACCACCTCGGCGTGACAGCATCAAGACTGGCTAACCCTTAATATAGTTTCTTTTCTGCCTTAAAAAAATGGAGCAAGCCTGAGCAGCCTGTGCTGCGGTGTGGTTGGAGAGATGATAGCTGGGGCAGGAGGTGGGGAGCTGGCTCCCCTCGGGGTCCCTGCGGGAGGCACCTTCTCGGCAGCATGGGGCTACAGCTTGGATGCTGCTTACCTCCCAGGTAACCTCTGAAAGAGGTGGTAGTGGGCCACAGAGATTTCCAGCAGAGGACCCAGTCCTAGGAGGAGGCCCCTTGGAGTTCTTGTGAGGATCCACATGGGAACTGACAACCAGCTGGTTGATGAGGCAAGATGTTCCTGCAGGACTTTGAGGTTCAGAAACGGAGGAGAAGATCCTGCAGCTGATCTTTTCAAGCCATGGTTTAGACTGCTGTTTAAAAATAACTCCCAAGCATGGACACTGTTCATCTTGAAAGCATTTATTCAGTACAGTCTTTCTCAAATGGCTTGGTGCCTGATCTGCTTGTTTTCCCTGTCACTAACCAACTGGAACTTTAAGTTAACACCTGTATTAGAAATATTACTGTATTATCCCAAGGCATAACCTTTTCAAACCAGGACTTGCTCATGTTGTGCAAATCTCAAAGCACAGGTAGAGCAAAAGACTGCGCAGGCAGATCAGACTGGCAAAAATTGAAGTTTTTAGGCTACATCTCTGTTTTCATATGTGTATTGCATGTGAGTTTACTAGAAAGCACTGAGTTTCATTGCACTTCCATCTTATGGCTCCTGGCATAAGCAGATTCCCAAGTTTCTCTTTCTTTACTGTAGAGATCTCTGCTCTGCAGGAGGTCTCAGCCCAGTGGTTTTCAGTTAGGATGTTAACACCAATACCCCTTTTGGTGGCAATCACTTTTGTTGGCGTTCCAGGTAGCAAAGCCTGTCTTTTTTGTGTTGAATTTCTTTTTTTTTTCTTTTTTTTTTTTTTTTTTTTTGGCAATGCACAGCCCACAAGAGTTTTCTAGGCTTAGTGCAAAATGAAAGGCTGGAGAACAAACCACTGCTTAACAGGTAACAATCTGAGGTTAGTCCTCATTGCTAAAAAGATGACCAGCCTTGTTTGTCTCTTTGTCCTAAAGGTTAAAGCTACTGTTTTGTTTAGTCTTTGATGTACTTGAATTCCTCAAGTCTTTTCAGCAAGACAGGCCAAGTCATTTGGGTTTCATTTAAAGGCGTTTATTGGGACATAATTTAAGATCTGCTGTTGCATTACCTAAGTATCTCTTAAACTTGTAGGTGTTACTTTTGATGTGATGACGTTTTTTTGGCTTTGTGTTTTTCTTTTAAGAGGACAAACTAATTTTATGGCTGTGTTTCTTAGATGACACTGAGGAATCAGACAAGCTCAGGACATCTGATTAAAACTGTATGCTGAAAACATCATTGGTTTTAGTCATCTACTCTAAAAATTCTGAACAATGCTATCGCTGCGAAGCAGCAGTGTTCTGCCTGCATGCAGATCAACTTGTGAACTGTACAATTTTCAAGCTAGTGTATTATGCCAGAGAGTGTATTTGATGAGTATATCAAATATAAAATTCATCACAGTACTGTCTTTGGCAATAAGAATTTCAGCCATCTCATTTTAACCTGCCACTACATGTTTCTTAGAGCCCTGAAATGTCATGTATTGCAGTTCTGCCCTGAACACATGCCAGCAGGGAACTGGATTTTCAATTTCCGTAATATTTTGCAGGGGGGAGTGAAAGCAGAGCCATAGCAGATACAGATTCTTTCCTGGATGTTCTTGAACAGTTTGTCCAGTTCTACAGGTTTGAAACCGGAGCACATAATAAAAATGTATTGAAGGAAGATGCAGTTAAGCGATTTCTGAAACTGCTGTCTTCGATGCATGGTACAGTGAGTTCTCCTTTTTCCCTTCACAAAACTTAATTGTTGTGAAAAATGTGTTTGATGCTAACATACAGTGTTTGCTCTTTTACCCTTTCTTCTCTTCCCCTTTTCTGCAATTGACATTAGTGGAACAAGATACTTTTACTGTTGTGTTTTGCCCTTAGAACCACTGGAATATGCACAAAAATTTAGTGTGGTTGAATCAAAATGTTCAAACTTGTTTGGCTGTCAGCATAAGGATGGAAAGATGCAAGTGTTGCATTTTGTTGTTCTATACTTTGAATTTAACGAGTTCATTATTCTGAAATTAGTTTACAGTGAGATGGATTTTATTATGTGGCTTTGAGTGAGTTATGTTGTCTTGACTGTCTTGCAGAAATCCCTGAAGGGGTGGTTTGCAACATCTCCCATGCCTGTGCTAGCAGCTTCATAAAACAGTTGCTGGAGAAGCAAATGTGGCATAAAGTTTTGCTGCTGCTCACAGGGAAAGCCAGTGGGGAAGAGCCATCAAGTGGAGGACTCTTCAAAAACTGCAGTCTTTCAGATGTTGACATTGGCAACGTTATCCAACGGTGTGACAGATCAGATAAGCAAGTGAACCTCATAAAATGCTTGCTTGAACGAGGAGGTGAGAAACTGTGCACTATTAATTTATTATAAAAGATCTGGTATTTTATCTGGCATATTTGGAGCAACAGTTTCAGAAATACCAGTGCATGTTTTTTTGTGGCTCTGTATAAGTGCAGCAGCTTGTTGGAGTGCAGTCCATTGGCCGCATCTGCCGTGTGCGACCATGGGAAAACTAGTAAGTAAGGCTACATGGAATGGAAGATGTTGTTCAGATGAAATTTGACTGTCAGGGTTGGTAAAAGGTAAAAAAAAAAAAACAAAAAAACGCCAAAGATTATTGTTGCTCCTTTGCTTGTAGTTGCTTTAGTTTTTAATCTCTCTTGTCTTCAGCCACAGTATTATCCTGATACAAACTGTAAGCTACAATCTTTGGGTTCAGTCTGTTGTTATTTTACAAGTAATTGACTACTTCAGTGATTTCAAAGGCATGACCAGATGTCTGTCTTTTTTTAGCTAGTGTAGACATCATATTTTTTCTTGTTTTGCATGGGGTTTATTGCTAGGATTATTCTGGCATTTTTCATTTCATCTTATAACTTAGCTATAAATTATGGACACACAGTCCTGCTGCAGCCTTGTGAGTGCCGGAGGTGCAAGGAGGCTTCTTGTTTCCGTCAGTGATTGACTTGAAGAAGATATGTTCTGGCCTTTCTGTCTTCCTATCATAACAGGAGGACTGGTTGCTCAGCTTAATGGGAGATGAGGAGATTCTGAAGATTTTCCTAGTCAAAAACTCTTTCACAGATACATGGAAAAATCTGACAAAA
This sequence comes from Tyto alba, assembly GCF_018691265.1. NCBI lineage: Eukaryota > Metazoa > Chordata > Aves > Strigiformes > Tytonidae > Tyto > Tyto alba. The sequence continues at coordinate 10,452,597 of NW_024881322.1, forward strand.
AACCCCATCACCTGCTCAGCAGTCAGCATGTACCTTCATCTGTTTGGTTTGCAGATCTGGCGTATCAGATTTAACCCTTGCTATTTTCATGTCCTTCACAACAGCTCTGCCAGATGGGGTTGGAACCAGCTCTGAAATACCACTGCAAATATGCCTCAGAAAGAATTATTTTGAACTGGTATATTTGCTGCTGACCAAAGGTGCAGATCCTCAAAATGTCTCTATTGCACAAGGAGATACTCCTTTGCATGCTGCAGTTTCCATCTGTTTAAATAACAGAGGTAAGACTTTTGTGTGCCCGGGCCTGGGGACACAAAGAGCTCTCGCAGATGTGCGCAGTTTGTTTTCACAGCAGCTGTTGAAAACATCCCCATTTCTTACCTGTCCAGCCCACCGCCCCTTCTGCTGCTGTTTACTGATGTGACATCAGATCAGGATGTCCGAATGTGTTTCAGCCCCCAAAGTTTCCAGGCCAGAGGATTCACACCATCTTAGTTAAGCTGACGTGTTCTGCTTTCTGGTTGCAGTGGCTGGGACTGTGAAGAGAGTTAATGGCAGCTGAGGTGACCAGGGGGAATCAAGCAGCTGTAATGCCTCTGTCAGTTACTGTTTTGTGAATATATTCTTGTTTAATCAAGCTGATTTAGAAAGGAAGGCTCCTGTCTGAAACCCTGTAAAATGTGTACTAGCTGGGAATGAAGTTAATGGGAAGGATCTAGGAAGAAACCAAAGGTAAAGGCAGAGCAATAGCAGCAGACTTTGAAGGAAATCCTACAATGACATCTGAAATCTGTTTCCTAGTTTTTGTTTGGTTGTAAATCAAGCATTTTTGTTCAGAGGAGTAGCGGTGAGAAGACTGTAGGGCTTACATGAAAATGTAAGAAATAAACTATGAAATCAAGCCCCAAAGTCAGGTTTGATTTTAAATTGAGAAAAAATGCATTTTTGAGTTCAGGTTTAAACTAATTTAAAACACAGAATTTATTCATTTTTAAAGCACAGACATTTAATTTAATAGCTTTAAAGAGATCAAAAGCATAGTTACTGCCAGTTGTAAATTTTAAATCAAAAGATTAAGAAGTCCAATGGCAATACCTTCTCAAGTGTTTTTCACTGTGTGAAGTTTTTGAGGTAGAATTTCTTTACAATGATTTTGGTGTGACTATTTTACAGTCAGGAAAGAAATGTTTCACATAAATGTCATTTAAACCAGATAATAGATTGTCTGGATTAAATCCAGAAATTTGTAGAGTATCTTTCTTTTTTTCTCCCCAGGGAGGTATTGGATTAATTTATTTTGTAGGAAGTTTCTCTAGGGACCTCAGTTACCAGGAAATAATTGGGATTTGCCACAGGCTGTTTTAGTAAAGTTGTCTGCCACAGATAACTTTTGAGTGGCGTATTAAAGTGAACCAAACGACTCCAGAACAGTACCTAGAGCTGCTGCTTGTCCAGATGACCAGTCACCAGCCTACTCTGGGTAGCAGTCAGGGCTGATATTGGGAAACCAACGAATCTGTCCACATCCAGAGGTTAAAAAGGAATGAAATCAACTGATGCTACAATTGGAGCACTAGGGACTTCTAAAGCTTTGCTGCCATCGTATTGTTTTCCCTATTAGGAAAGCTCAGTTTTAAGCCATTTCAAATAAGCATGTTTTACAAACATGAAATGTAGGTTTTATTTTTTATTCTTTTGAAGACAAATTGGTTTTCATTTAATAGCTGCAGAAAAAAGGTATTAAAAATTGTTGGCCTACAAAGCAGACTTGTAAAGTAAGTGGGGTTTTTTGTTTGGTTGGTTGGTTGGTTGGTTGTTTTGGTTTTTTTTTTTTTTTTTTTTTTAAATTTGTTCTTTTGCTTTCAGATAGCACTGGCCTAAACATCCTGAACTATCTACTTGATCTCTTTGCTTCAAGACCTTCTGACTTTCCGTGTCTTAATCCAAACGTACAAGATGAGAATGGAAATACAGTGATGCATGTTGTTTTTCAGAGAGGATTTTCAAAGCAGGCTAAGAGAATAATGGAGTCATTGGCAAAATTCGATGTTAACTTTAATATAAAAAACAAATTAGGAAGAGATGTGAGGCATAGAATTAAAAAAAATGACCCACTGCTACTTGCCTGGAATAATGCTGCACTGGAGAAAAAGAAGTACCGGCATGATATAGCAGGGCAGTCAGTTAAAACATCTAAGCCTGTTCCAGCCTCTGAAATTTCACAGCCAAAGAGCACAGGGCGTTCTTCATCTGGGTCCTCATTAAAGGCACCATCTGGCAATGCAGCGCATAATGATTTAAAAACCCTGTGTTCTGTAAAGACAAAAAAAGATCAGTTGGCAAAGCAGGAAACAGAAAGAATAAATAGCCCCTTAACACTGCAGGAAAGTCTAGTGCAGGCAATCACAGCTTTAATTCATCAATTGAAGTTGGGTGACCCTCTGAGAAAAGATCATTCTCTGGTACAGAAGTCATCTTCAGCCCAGACTAATTTGGAAGAGGGAAGAAGTGAGTCCTCGCAACCTTCTGGAAGCATAGTTTATCCTGCAGGAAAAGGAGATGATTGGGACAAAAAGAAGGGAGCAGGGGAATTTAGTATGGCCCTGCCCAGTGAAGAGAAGGAAGAACCAGAAGAAGAGAAGGGGAAGATTCTGGATATTGAGGCATATGTACAGGAGTTTGATAACATGACCTGGGAAATAGAGTGCACTCCTGAAATGCTGAAGACGTTGGGCAGCAAAGCTGTCCCTCATTATCTGAAAACTAAAACTATAATGACAATTAAACAGCTTGGCAATGGGGAATGGACTAAGGGCCTTCAGAAGCCACTGAAACACTTGAAAACTAATATTCAGCTGTATGAAGCCAAGTTGGGCAAAGGTGCAAGGATGCTATGGGAACTTGCAATTGACTTTTCTCCTCGTTGCAGCGAGAGTGCAGAGAAGATCATGGAGACAGAACAGACAAACAGTCTTCCAGAAAAATCAGGTAGAGTTTACACAGAAATAATCAGAATTTGGGCCATTGTTCTCGACCACTGCAAGCTGAACCGTGTCTTAGATAATATATGTATTTCCTACAATCGTGGTTTATCCTGCATCTTGAGGAAAAAGCTCAAGGGTATAAACGAAGGACATCAGAACCACAATGTGACAACACAGAAGCGTGTTCCACGTTGTTATGTTGAAGACCCAGAGGCAGAAAAATCAAAAGAACGTACCATACCCGAGTATTTCCCTCCAGCCAGTGCAGCAGAATTGGAATACAATATAATGAAATTTCACAGCTTCAGCACTAACATGGCGCTTAACATTATAAACGATGTACATTCTTCTGTTGAATACCCTTTCCGAGTTGGGGAGTTGGAGTATGCAGTAATTGATCTCAATCCAAAGCCCATGGAACCAATCATTTTGATTGGACGAAGTGGGACAGGGAAGACGACTTGCTGCTTGTATAGGCTTTGGAAGAAATTCTATTCATATTGGGAAAAATCCGCCTTGGCAAATGGTCCTCTGCTGGAGAGGCAAACATGGCAGCAAAGACCATGCAGTGAGGTTGAAAAAGCTAGGTTAGCAAATGAAGAGAATGAACTAAAACAGGACAGTGATGATTCGAGTGAGGAGCAGGTGAGCGATGGGCCAGACCAGGACAGTGAGGATGAAAATGTTCCTGCGGGTGCAGCTGGTGCAGAAATGAATTCATGTGATGACCATGAAGGACACCAAATGTGTGACGCAGAAGCAGACAGGCTGGAGCACCTGCATCAGATCTTTGTGACAAAAAATCCTGTCTTGTGCCAAGAAGTTCAGAAGAATTTCATTGAACTTAGCAAGTCTTCCAAGGTAACCAGTCACTTCAAGCCTCTGGAGCCAAATGTTCACAAGATACAAGACATTAAAGATGAAAATTTTCCGCTGTTTGTCACCTCCAAGCAGTTGTTGCTGTTATTGGATGCATCCATGCCCAACCCATTTTTTCCAAGAAATGAGGATGGAAGCCTTAAAAGAACCATTGTTGGTTGGACTCCTCAGGAGGACTTGGTTATACCAAATTGGCAGGATGAGGATGAAGAAGGTGATGTTGAAGCAGAACATGGTGATGATGAAGGAGCTGCAGATGCGTACTCTAGGGAAAGTGATCCTCGGACTTTTGTGACTTATGATGTATTTGCAAATGAAATGTGGCCAAAAATGATAAAAGGTAAAAGCTTGTACAATCCAGCACTGGTTTGGAAAGAAATAAAATCATTTCTGAAAGGCTCTTTTGAGGCACTGAGTTGCTTTGGGGGTAAACTTACTGAGGAGCAGTACAAAAAGCTAGGCCGAAAGAGATCACCGAACTTCACAGAAGACAGGAGTGAAATCTATCACCTCTTTTGTCTTTATCAGCAGATACGATCACAAAGAGGTTACTTTGATGAAGAAGATCTGCTGTATAATTTATCTCAAAGACTTTCAAAGCTCAGGGAGCTGCCGTGGTCCATCCATGAGTTTTATGGTGATGAGATACAGGATTTCACCCAAGCTGAGTTAGCACTGTTAATGAAATGCATCAATGATCCTAATGCCATGTTTCTAACTGGTGACACTGCCCAAAGCATAATGAAAGGAGTTGCTTTTCGTTTTAGTGATCTGAAATCACTGTTTCACTATGCAAGCAAGAACTCTGTGAACAAAAAGCAGCGTGTTAGAAAACCAAAAAGGATCTATCAGTTGTACCAGAACTACAGGTCCCATTCAGGTACAGTAACAAATTTATCTATGATCTGAGCCTGTGCTCTTCAAGTGTCACTAATGATTGAAGTTTTCTACTAGCTAATTCAAAGCATCTTTAAGTGGCCTGTTTTTTTAAGCAATCAAATGGTCAGGTTTTTCTGACATGCAAATTCTGTGTTTTGACATCTCAACCAGAAAACCAAGAATGAACATTTTTTAAATTGTTGGGTTTTGAATGCTCATGCTTAGTGCATGTCTTGACTGTATTTGTTTGAAGGAAAACTTAACAAATAATCATACCATTTCTGTTGTCATGTCCCCAAATCGCTAGACTTTGCAGCATTGGTGTGCTACTTTTCTTACTTGTTTCTCATTTATGACCTTTATTTGGTGAGGATGCTGCTAAGTTTTTGTAGCATGCTTTCTGATTTTTACAGGCCCAAGAATGAGGTCCACTCAAAATGACGAAAACATAAAGCGGACCTTACAGCTTCTCTGTTCTCTGACTTGAGTTTTTGTCATCACATTTATTGATTTCAAAATTCTAAAAAATCTTTTACAAGTGTGTTTGTGAGAGAGTATGAGACAGTCAGATTGAAGTTTAAAATCTCTGTTCTGCTTATTGCAGGTATTCTCCATTTAGCATCTGGAGTGGTTGATTTGCTTCAGCATTACTTCCCAGAATCTTTTGATCGGCTTCCTAAGGACTGTGGTCTCTTTGATGGACCAAAACCTACAGTCTTGGAGTCCTGCAGTGTTAGTGATCTAGCAATTCTGCTGAGGGGCAACAAAAGGAAAACACAACCCATTGAATTTGGAGCACATCAGGTTGGTTTTTCTTAGGTATATGGCTTTTTGCAGAGTCTTCCAGCACTGTTGCTGCATTGCCATTTTATATGGGCTTCCCACAACTTTTATTTTTTAAGCCCTTGTGTCTCACTGATAAATTATGCTTTTCAAACTTAGAAACCCTTATTGTGTTGGTTTCTGTTTCTTAATACGTGTCTGGGTCTTTCTGTTCTTTTTTACATCAGGTGTTGCCTGTCCCATGTCTTTCAAACTCCAAATTTTCTTTTATCAGATCTACGACTATTTGCACATACCATGCATTTGTCAGTCTTGTAGTGTCAGCTTTGTGACCTTTTTTGCAGAGTGTGCAGGAACGTCTGTGTTAAATGTCATCTGATTCTGAGAAGGCTCTTGTATTATCATGACATGTTTGTATGCTTTCTCTATGCAGCTGTTACCTTTTTTCTGTTTTTTTGGTTTCTAATATGTTCCCTTTTATTAATGTATCTTATGACAGGTGGTATTAGTGGCAAATGAAACTGCAAAGGAGAAGATACCCGAGGAACTTAGTTTAGCACTTGTACTGACAATTTATGAAGCAAAGGGCTTGGAATTTGATGATGTACTCCTTTACAACTTTTTCACAGACTCAGAGGTATTTAATTCTTATCTATTTTCTGTAGTTTTTCCCTAAGTCTTGCTTTTACATGTTACTAATTGGCTTTCCAGCTGGGGAAGGATTCCCTGTTTCCTCTGAAGATGAGTGGTTTCATCACAGTAGAAAACAGGGCTCATAGGTTTATGAATTGAGACCATCTGCCTTTAGTGCTCCTTCAGACTGGCTATTGCAATTTAAGGGAGAGCCTTGGGGTTCACACAACAGTGCACACATGCACACACTTCTGCTGCATACCAAGACTACTCTGCTAACTTACAGCGTGTCCCTCCTGGCTGCTCCCTGTTCAGGTCAGAGCAGTTGGTGGAGGGACACGCCATCACCCTCTCATAGTTTTTAACATACTGGAGTTCTGGGTCCCAGAAAACCACCTTAGACCCCCTGCTTTGCATCACCACAAAATTGTAAAACAATTATGATTAGAATCAAATAGTGTGTGTATGTGTTTGGGGTGAGGGGAAGGAGCATGATCTGTACCCATCCACAGCTTATCTCTGGAAAACTTATTCTGGTCTAGCTCAGGAGTTGTCAGGAAGCTTGGGAAGACATCACAGTCTATAGCGGAGAACACTGCCTGTAGAATGGCCTCGGGTAAAGATGACTTTCTTTCTTGGAGGTGTTGAATTTTGTATTTCTTAGGTACTCCCTTTTCCCCATTTGTGGTTCTCCAGGGAGCTCAGACCCTGTCTCTCCAGGGTTTCTTCTAACTCCAGACCTGGCACGGGTGCGGTCCTTGAGGCTCCTTGTAAAGAGCTATCAACCACAGCAGCATTGCTGTTCTTGCTGGAGCATTACTGAGCCCCCACCACCACCCCCAGCAAGGCAGTAGGCAGCATCCTTACTGAACATGCCTGCAGAGACTTGGGAATGCCCACGACTGAGTTGCTCTGCAATTAAACATTCAGTGTGAACATCTCTGTTGCAAATGTCCTCTGCCTCTAGCCCTCAAAAAAGTGTCTCCGATGTGGTTTTCAGTAGATGAAAACCACTGAAAAACTGAAGGCAACCTATTGGTGGCTCTTTGTAGAGGTTAGCAGACATTATGTGGTGAGAGCAACAGGAAGGAGCTTGAGGTAAACAGCCTTGTGTCTGGCTTACTGACATTTGGGGACGGTACAATACTGGCTGTCATTTTAGATTTCTCAAAGTTGATTTGTTCTTGGTGATGCAGATTGTACTCAGAAAAACAACAAACCATTTACCAGAATTTAGCAGAATCAGTTTAATGGAACTGAGTTGTGTAGAGTATTTTGACTTAGACTAACATATGCTAGGCCTGGAGAACTGTTTTCATACAATTGTTCCATTTTCCTGAGTCGTGAGTAATTGAGTTGATTTAAGCAGTTAAACAAGCAGGTGAGAAAGCACCTCACCCTGAGGTTTTCTAGTTTTGAAAAGCTGAATACATGAACTGTTGTAAACACTGTAAATGTGGCTGTATGCTTTGTAATGTGTTGGGTTTTCTTTTTATTGGGCTTGAAAATAAGATTTGAAATCAGTCTTGTTTCAAGAAGCAGATTTGAATGAAGAATCAAAAAGGGAAAAAAAACCTCAAATCCCCAAAACCCTGCAAGCTGTTGAGCAAACTGATACCATTAGCTGGCTGTCATTTGTAATCTGTGACAGGTTTAGGAATGTTTTGATTGATGATATCTTGCAATCTCAACTTCAAAATACATTTTGCAAGAAGAGTTTTGCATTTTTGTCCCCCAAAGGAAGACAGTTAACTTGTATTACATGGCTTAAATCTCTGAACTATATAATTTTTTAAAAAGCTGTTTCAGCATTATTTTGTGTCAGAAACTTCGTACTACGTAATCAGCTTTCCATTAAATACCAAAAAGGGGAAAAAATGAACATAACTTCAAATATACTTATGATTCTCTAAGTTGCTAGTTTTGTGGGGGTTCAGGAACCTGCAGAACAGTGTGATCAGGAGCTGGCATTTGTTACATGGCATGAGAATGCACATGACCAATCTGCTGCCACACTTAACGTGTGCACAGACATGCTTAAATGTATTTCTCACATGTCCCTATGTCAGAGTCCAACATTCTCTGACCAGACTTTTTTAGATACTTCCCATGAGTGTTAATTTGCTCATCTCTGAGCCTTCTTCCAAGGGGGTGTGTTGGCAGATGCCATTCCAGTCCTTGGCTTACACTAGCACTGGCAATTACTGGTGTTTGTGCAGTGAACTGAACACATTCCTCACATGAATGACCAGCCTTCTTGCCTGGGCACCATGAGGAGGAGAATACATGCCTGTATGGGATACTGGTGGGTCCACTTCCATGGCTTTGACCCCTTTGTTTTGTCCATGGGCTCCACTACATCATGGTTTACACAAGCACTGGTGATACTTGCCAAAGATGATGTCCCAAATTTCCCTCTTGTTAATCCACTGCTTTTCCCTGACAAGGTGTAGGATCTGGTCCCTGTTCAGAGAACTGCCTTGTTGGTACACCAGCCAAAGGACAGCAACTACTTGCCTCTGTTTGTCTGGATCCTCCTTGCTCTCAGTCTCCTTGGTGCTACAGTGACAAGGAGTCTGGTGAGTTGTGGGCCAGCTGGCCTGCAACTCACTGAGCTTGTCAGTCTTGTAGTGTCAAGGAGACTTGGTGGCTGCCTGTCCTGACTTACAAGCTAAGATCTATCCAGCATGTCTTAGCAGATTTTAGCATGACAGACTGCAACTTGTGTTTTCCCACCGCAATTTACCTTTCACCCTGCCCCAAGCTGGCAGGGAGCTGCCTGGCCCAGCGGTCAGCACACCCCCACAGTGACTCTGCCTGTTGTGGTATTGGGGTTTGTAGGAGAATCCCCAGCCCTAGGACTAAACCTTGAGCCTTGTCCATGGTGAGGGTAACCTGACTTCTTCCTTTTCCCCATAGATGGGCCATCTGTTGTAGGGGTGTATCTTCAAGTTCAGCTGAAAATTTGTAGTCCCACCCAAGAAGGTTTTCGTGTTTAGCATCAAATTTACTTATTTGATCTAGTAGGCGTTGCGTTTGATTTGGATTGTGAAGAGTGATACAGCAGTATCATGAAATCACAAGACAAGCAAATAAAACAGTAGAAATACACTGTGGAATTGCAATACAAATGTGATTCCCATTAGCAGTCCCCATATGCTCCACCATCATGATGCTGGGCATCCCCCGTCCCCGGGAAGTAATAGGTAGCTTGAAGCCAGTTGCAGTTTTCCAGATTTGTTTTGTTTGTTGTTCAGTTTTTACACACTGTTGGGCTAAGCCACATATTTACTTTCCCCCATGTTGGTCTAGGCAGCTCAGGAGGACATTCCCTAAAATAGCTAGTAGAGAGTGAAGTTGTTTATTTAGCTTGATGACCGCCCGGTACAGACATGCATCTCAAAGGTTACCCTCCAATCCCACTTGAGTTGCGAAGAAGTTCAGCTTTCTTGATGAAAATTGGTGGTTATTCTTTACATTCTTCCCTGAGATAATTTTTTTTTTTTCCCCACTCATCTTCTCTGAGCATTTTTCAGTTGGGGGGGTGCATTGGTCAATCACAACATATGACCTTATCTTTTGCATGTGTGGGTAGTAGTGATTGCTGCATGCAAGTAAACCTCATTCTTTTGACATTTTAGGCTAGCAAGGAATGGAAGATAATTTCTTCTTATACTCCTGATTCAGCTGTGCAAGTAGGAAGCAAATTGCTAATCGAAATGCCTTTAGAGGATGCTACTGGTATGCCGAAAAGAACTCCTTTTAATGTAGAAATGTACAAGGTGAGTTTTTTGTAATATTGGCAATAGGAAGGATAAACTAAATTCTTAAATCTTAGAAGTAGGGAAATTTCTTCGAGAAATCCTTTCACCCTGTAGTTCCATGTCTATTGAGGATGCTTTATCTTTTTGGTAGTTGTTCACATTTGTATAATATAATCTTGATTTTGAAAGATAGGTTTTTTGCGAGTGTAATTTGATAAGAACAAAAACTACGTGTTACAGACTTTTAGGTATATTTACAGAACAGCTGTGGTTAAAGCAAATGGCAAATCAGCTTGTTGATATTTGTTATTACTTTAGTCTGGTTTCAGATCAGTGTTACTACCTTAAAATTAAGAAAACTTCTTAGAATCTAGTGAGTCAGATATTTTTGGATTGTATGCTAAAAAATGAATAATTATATGTGCAAGCGATTAGAAGGAAAATGGACTGTCACACCTGCAGCTGCTAGATTTGCTGTAGTGGTGGTTGCACACAAATTAGCCAAACAATGGCTTATGTAATTGAAAAAAATCACATACTTAATATTTAGACTTGCTTACTTAAGGATACTTTCTTATTTGTTATTCATTCTATATATATTTGCTGTTTTCTTCTAACTGCAAAGTAATATTTCTTTCTACAATCTAGCTCATCTGGCATTTAATTTATTTTGGTGTGTTGCTTTTTTTTTTTTTTTTTCTTTCTCCTGGTTCTGCTTCAGATGCTGAATGGAGAACTAAAGCAATTGTACACTGCTGTTACAAGAGCCAGAGTCAATCTTTGGATCTTCGATGAAGACAGTGATAAACGGGCTCCGGCTTTTAAGTATTTCATCAAAAGAGAATTTGTTCAGATTGTCAAAGCAGATGAAAAGAAAGGTAAAGTTATCCTAAAACTTTCTTAAAGACTGTCAAACAGGACAGCCTACTCATGTTTTCTTGCTTTTAGACTGTATAATAGAGAAGGTTAAATTCCTTGGTCTCTCTAACAGTATGCATTGATAACTACCCTTGCAAATTTCCACTGATTTCAGTGGGTCTTCTTTTGGCTCTAAAGATCAGTTGTATATGTCAATACATAACTTCATTGCTAATTCATTAGTATAAGTTTTCCTCCTGTTGCAGGAGAACAGTCAGAGATCGCTCAGAAAGAACTGATCTAGTAGTTAGTTTATTGAGTTCTAACCAATAAATTTAGTTATTTAATATTTATTTAATAAGTAGAGGCGGATTAGTGGTCAATACTCTACTATTCACTACAGTTAAATTTAGTATGGGATACAAAGATTATTGCCTAAGCTTACTATATGTATCTTAAATGTTAGATGCATGCAAAAATGTCACATACCAACCCATGGACGTCTGGTGTCAGGTAAGGGATCTCCCAGCCGTGGTTGGTTTGTAGTCACATTTTCTGCTGTGTTCACATAGTTTCAGCCTCTTATCAACCCAGTCTTCAGTCAGTCCATTTTTTTGGTTTTGGTGCTGTGTTTTCACTGATAGCCTCACGCAATAGGATTAACTTTGGTTAGGCTTACTTGCTGCTTGCTGAGCATCTGCCTGGACCAAAGCTCAGTTAGTGCAAACAAGAGTGCAGCAGTCACACCTGCATGGTGATGAAGACTGCTCATGGGTAAACCATCCCAGCTGAAAGATTTATCAAATGAAGGAATTTGGTTTCTGTAAAGACAGTGGATTTACTCAAAGTTTTGTCCAAAAAAAAAGCATGATTTTTAAAGAGCTTTCAAAACAAAACCCAACTTGTTGATTTTCAGTGCTGATTGTGAGGGATAAAATGTATTTAACTCATAGTTACCATTACTGTTGTATCAAATCATAAAGAGTTTGGAACATTATGAGATGTTAACGCTTCATTTTGGTATGTGATAAGTGATTTCTGTGCTTTCTCCATTCTAACATGAAATGATTACCTCTGACTTCCTAGACTTAGATGACAGCATGTTTGCCAAAACTTCAACTCCAGAAGAATGGATTGCACAGGGAGACTACTATGCTAAACATCAGTTCTGGGAGGTGGGAGCATATGTTTATCTGAAATAAGGATTCTTATCTATCCCGAAACTTTTTTTTTCCCTTGCATCTATAAAATTATCTTTAAACCTTCAGTTGCTCTGTAGCAGTCTGTCTTTATTTGTGGTTTGTAGTTGTGTAGGTGTCTATAGACTACTTGTAAACAACTTGTAAGAAGCAGGAAGGGAGAGCAAGCCTATTGTCTATAATCCTAAATTCACTACTCAGAAATTTGCAGTCCAATGAGGGAAAAGCATTTTAATATGCACAAGTGAAAGATGGTTGGAAAAAACAATTATTAGCAACAACTGCAATTGACTGGAATTTGTGAATCTAAACCATGTGTTTGACAACATCATTACACATTACTATAGGAAAATTAAAATATTTCTTGGAAGTATCTTGATTTGGGTGATGATCTCAGAGCCTTTTTATAGCTTTTTGGACAGTAATTAGGGATGGATACAAAACACACATTAAAGAACAGTGTGTACAGACCAAGGGAGCATTAAGAAAACTGCAGGAAGAGTAGCAAAATGATGGTTTAATTCCTTTCCTATTGAAAGAACATGGAGATTTTGGAGTCTTATTTCCTAAATGGATAGCAAATACAATTAGGTATGAGATGACAGTTAATGGAATAGAAGCAAAACCCAGCCAGCACGACAGCATCGATGGATTGTTCTACAAGGAATTAAGGGATATCTCTAGATCAACTGCCCTTGTTCTTATGGGTGATTTTAACTTCCCAGACATCGACTGGGAATATCATACAGTGGACACAAACAGGTCCAGGAAATTTCTGGAGCACACTGCAGATACCTTCTTGGTGCAGGTACAGAGGGAGCTGACTAGGAAAGGTGGCCTCCTAGATTTGTTGTTTGTAAACAGAGAGGGACTCATGGGAAGAGTGGTGATTGGTGGCTGTCTTGGTTACAGTGACCACGAAGTATTTGAATTTCAAATTGTTGGCAATAGGAGAATAACTGCCAGCAAAACTTTGACCCTGGATATGGGGAGAGCAGACTTTGGGCTGCTGAAGGAGCTAGTTAGTCCCCTGGGAATCTGCTTTTGAAGATCTTGGGGTCCATGAATGCTGGTCACTCTCTAAGACCCTCTTAATCTCTTAAGAGCACAGAAGCAGGCAATTCCAGAGCGTCAGAAGTCAAGCAAGTGGGGCAGAAGGTCGGCTTGGCTGAGCAGGGATCTTCTAGAACATAGGCAGAAACGGAGAGTGTATGGATGTTGGAAGCAAGGACAGGTGACACAGGAGGACTACAGAGATTGTGTTTGCCACTGTAGTGTGAAAATCCATGCTGCCAAAGCTTGATTCGAGTTCAAGCTGGCCAGCACTGTGAAGGACAACAAAAAGGGCTTCTTTATAATACATTAACAGCGAAAGGAGGATCAGAAACATTGGTCCACTACTTGATGACGTCAGTCACATCACAAATAGGGAGGTAGACAAAGCAGAGACATTTAATGCCTTCTTTGCCTCTGTCTTCAACACTGATGATGGACCTGGAACCTTGTGTTGGGAGACTGTGACTGGAGGGATGATAAACATACAGTTGACTCAACATTTTTGAGACTTGCTGCTCCACTTGGATGGACATAGGTCTGTGAGGCTCGATGGGATTCATTCCAGGGTACTGAAAGAGCTGGCTGATTTTATTGCGGGACCTCTCTCCATTATTTTTCAACGGTCTTGGGAGTCTGCAGAGGTCCCAGTCAACTGGAAGCTGGTGAATATTATCCCAGTTTTCAAGAAGGTTAAGAAGGAAGACCCTAGTAATTACATGCCTGTCAGTCTCATTTCAGTGCCTGCTAAAATTACAGAGAAGGTTATTCTGGGAGTTATTGAAAGACACTTGAGATGATTCAGTCATTAGGCATAGCCAGCACAGGTTCATGAGGGGAAAGTCCTGCTTAACCAACTTAATTTGCTTTTATGACAAGGTCACCCATCTAGTTGACCAAGGGAAGCCAGTAAATGTGGTTTTGGATTTTAGCAAAGCATTTGATACTGTCTCTCACAGTATTCTTCTTAATAAAATGTCCACTACACAGCTAGACGAGTCCATGATACGTTGGGTGAGCAATTGGCTGACAGGTCAGGCTCAGAGAGTACTCAAAGACTAAATGGGGTTATATCAGGCTGGCTGACAGTCACCTGTGGGGTTTCCCAGGGCTCAATTTCAGGGCCAGTGCTCGTTAATGTTTTTATAAATGATCTGGATGCGGGAATTGAATGTACATTAAGTAAGTTTGCCAACAATTCTAAACTAGGAGGATCTGTGGACTCCCTCGAGGGTAGAGAGGCCTTACAGAGAGATATGGATAGACCAGAGAGCTGGGCTATCACCAGCTGTATGAAATATAACAAGAGCAAGTGCTGGATTCTGCACCTGGAGTGGGGTAATCCTGGTTGTACGTAAAAATTAGGGGACGAGAGGCTGGAGAGCAGCCCTGTGGAAAGAGATCTGGGTGCTTGGGTTGATGGCAAATTGAATGTGGGTCAACAGTGTGCTTTGGCAGGAAAAAGGGCCAACCATGTCAGGGGGTGCATCAAGCACAGCACAACTAGCCGGGCAAGGGAGGTGACTGTCCCACTCTACACTGCACTGGGGCAGCCCAACCACAAATACTGTGTGCAGTTTTGGGTGCCTCAATATAAGAAGGACATCAGATTATTAGAGTGCGTCCAAAGGAGTATGATCAAGATGGTGAAAGGCCTTGAGGGCAAGACTTATGAAGAGCAGCTGAGGTCACTTGGCTTGTTCAGCTTGGAGAAGAGAAGGCAGAGGGATCACCGCATCACAGTCTACAGCTTGCTCAAGGGGGGCAGCAGAAGGGGAGGTGCTGATCTCCTCTCTGGTGACCAGCGATGGGACACAAGGAAATGGAATGAAGCTGCATTAGGGGAAGTTCAGTTGGGACATTAGGAAAAGGTTCTTCACTAAAAGGGGTGTCAGTCACTGGAATCGGCTCTCCAAGGAAGTCTTCATGACACCAAGCCTCTCACAAGGAGCATCTGGACAATGATCTTGGTCATTTGGTTTAGTTTTAGGTAGTCCTGTGAGGAGCAGGGAATTGGACTCGATGATCCTTATGAGCCCCTTCCAACTTGAGATACTCTGTTATTCTAGGAAATAAAATTTTTTTGCCGATAGCAACATATAATTTTGTGTATGGAAAACAGATATTTATAACAAGACCAAAATCAAAATAATCAGCTGCCACTATGCAGACAGTATCTCCCCTTGGAAAAAAAAAAAAAGGCAATTTCCTAAATAGACAGAAAATTGTTTAGATAAAAACCACACAGCTGAAAAAAAAAAAATCTTGACATCTGTAATGTACTAGCTATATTATCTGCTATTCTGTTTTCTTTACAACCCTGATCTTTGCTTATCTTTGCTACATTAAGAAGAAATTATCTGGTGAATTTGGCAGTTCTAAGAGTGGTTTGCAATGTGCAATTTCCAAGCAGAAGTAAATACTAAATCAATGGATAGAATAAAGAAATAATGGTGTCGCAGAATAAGTGAGGAGATAATGAAGCAAACCTTGCTAGGAATATGGTAACTCCTGCTGTTTCTCTTTAGCTTATCACAGAAAGGACCTGGTATGGTAAAAGTATAAATAAATGTTCCATGCGTTTCATTTTAACTTTGCACATATTGGCTTTCCTAACTTTTATTAATAGAATTGATGTGGTAGACGCCTGATGACTTACCAATTAGTGGTTTAGGACATCACTCAAATTGCATGTGCTGTTTGTTCTATCAGCCTACTAGGAATTTTGCTTTCACTACTTCCACGTAAAACACTGTAATTAAAATTCTGATAGTCACATGTGGACTGACTTTAAAGCTTTTCTTTTCGTCCTAAAAATATACTGCAATGTTTTACCTTTTCCTCCTTCCAGGCACCCTGCCAGCCTTTCTGTTTTCCATTACAGCGACTGTAAAATTAAGTATTGCTTTTATGTGATAAGCCGCAGGCTGGACGCACATGTGTAACTGCTGTGTATGATTTCACCCCAGGTGGCAGCCAAATGCTACCAAAAGGGAGGAGCAGCTGAGAAGTCAAAACTGGCCCTGGCACATGATGCTGTTCTCAAAGTGCACTCAAAGAAAAGCAGCCCCAGGTATGTGTAAACGCAGATGAGCAAGTGGCAGTCTGTGGTGCCAGACCTCATTAGTGTGTGCAGGGGGAGATTCCCACCACAGCTATGGGACCAGACTGGTGATGCAAGCAAGGTGTCTTCACATCTTTGTCTGTGGGTGGCAAAAGAGATTTAAGAAATTGGAAAGTCTAGCACAGCTCCCTTTGGGGAGTAGCGAAAGCAGTTGTACGCTGTGGGCTGTCCAAACCAAATGTGGCCCTTCAAAGGGCTTACTGGCTACATGAGAGAAAAGTAACAAGATTTGTATTACTGCAAGAGGCTTTCCATTCTTAGATACGATAGAAGAGCATATGCCATCAGTGGTGCTCAACTCCAGTTAATCCCACTGCATATTCACTTAACAAAGAAGAAGGAATGGTGCTGTACATTGGGGAAGAAAAGCTGCTAACAGAAAGTGAGCTTTGAGATAAAATTAGTGTTAGAGTCAATCTAAACTAGGCAAGCAGAGCTAGGTCTGAACCAAAGGGCAGTTTTAAAGGGACAGATTTTGAGATGAATCATTTAGTTCATGCTGTCAGCTGGGCAAAATAGCTCAATGGTTTGTCAGGGGAGAAAGTTTGCAGTTTGCTGAAGAGGCTGAAAAACTGTTTGGGACTTGTCTCAAATAAGACAAGAAAAAACTTCATGGGGAAGACTCTAGACCTAAGTGAATTAATTCCTGTTCATGCTGGGGAGGACAAAGACTAGCAGTGCTAGCAGAGTGGGTGAGAAATCACTAGAGCAGAGGAAGTTAGCACTGAAGGGAAAAGGGGAAGGTCTGGAGAAATGTTATTACTGGAATTAATAAAAGTTTTACCTTTTTTAATTTACCTGTTTTGTCTTAGTGGCCCTGCCTAGAAGTATAAGGATACTCATAAATTTTCGTGATCATAGAGAATTTGTTAATGGGACTGAAAAAAATGTTTTTTCAGTTGGCTATAAGCTGGGGTGCTTGTCAGCTGGATAAAATTTGAGAAGATATTGGATATATTAGGCTATGTTAAGTTGATAGAACATATGTAATAATGAAGCTGTGAAAGTGGCTTTTTTTTTTTTTTTTTTTGAGTAGAGGTATTGCAAAGGTGTACAAAGCATAAGTAAGATTCCTGTGTGCTCTATAATATGAAATGCTCTGTACGACTCTGATCCTCCGGGCTTAAGAATGATGAATTCAGACTAGGTCTGGGAAGAAATTAGACACGATGCAATGATACCAGAAAGGCTGGGCATGTTTAGTTATACAGAACAAAGGCTGAAACCAAATTTGATCGTTGTCTATAATGGCATTGGAGCTAAACAGGAGAAAGGAAGAAGGAGCAAGTTAAGCTAGAAAAGAGAAGCAGCACAAAACCACACTAGTATACTTTAGTTTGAGAATCAAAAAAAACCCCAAAAAACAACAAAAAACAAAGCTTTTTACTGCTGGAGCAGTGAGATTCTGGAACAGACTTCTGGACAAAACAGTGTCAGCCCAAAAATATAACTAATTGTAAAACAGTACCTCATCAGGTTATGTATGAAGAAGAACACATGATGTCAGTGTTGGTTGGAGTCAGTGACAGGTCATGTGATCCTAAACTTAATTTGGTTGTAAGCAGTAATTTTCTCTTACTTTTTACAGGGAAAAACAGATGGAATATATGACATTGGCTAAAACTTACTTGGAATGTGGAGAACCAAAACTATCACTAAAATGTCTGTTTCAATCAAAGGAGTTCCGGCTTTGTGCAGAACTGTGTAAAAAGTTAGGAAAGGTATTAAACCCTCTAAACTACCCTCCCCTTATCACTTCCTTTTTCCTACAGCTTTTTTTTTCCCCCTATTGCCCATAAAGTAATAGTATTTTTTTGACGTGGCAATAGATGAACTAAAACAGCTCTTTAAGCTGGGCTGTTTGGGAGGAAGCACTTGTCACAGAATAGCCAGAAGAGAAATGAAGAGGACAGTGATGCAATTACACAGTCTAGGTTTGTTTATTTGGCTTTCCTCAGATTTCACCATCAGTCATTTCTGCTTTGCAGTCAAAAGTTAATTAATGACTGATTTAATGAAAATTAGGCTGTTTCTTCATTCAGTACTGTGATGATACTGAAGCTTCACCAATTACAGCCATCCAAATGGAAACTTAAAACTTGCAAGGGTTCATTAATGTACTAACAATAATTTTCTAAGTATATGAAGATATTTAACGGTTTTTATTTGCAGTGCATTTCCACTAAAAGAATGTAAAGTAATTGTTCCCAAATATTTAAAGTTTAAGATACAAGGTTAGGGTTCCCATTATGCATCCATAACTGTTCTCATTTAATCCCATTGATTCTGAAAAATTTTCAAGTCAACAGAAGCGTGCATGGTGTTTTTTAATAGCAAGCAGATCTGGGTAAGTAAAAAGTACTTAGAAATCCTGTATAATACCTTTAGTTTTACATTCTAGTTTTTTGGACACAAATATTTTGAAGGTTTTTTTAAAAATCTGTTCAGTTTTCATGATGGTTACTTTAATATGTGTTTGATTACATTCAGATACTTTAATTACATTTTATTAAAGTGTGTTTCTCTAGGAGACACCTACGTGATGGAATTACTAAATTTATTCTATTCCTGTAGTTTTGACTGTTTAGAGCACTTCAGTTTCATTACTGACTTCTGCATTGCAGATCAAAGATGCTGCAGTTTACTATCAGAAAAGCCAGTGCTACAAAGAAGCATCTGAATGTTATGAACAAATTGAGGAGTTTGATCTAGCAATTAAAATGTATTGTCAGGAAGAACTCTATGAAGAAGCAGCAAAGGCAGTTGAAAGGTACGTATTCCAAGATGGTATTGGAATATAATTCTCTTCTCCTTTTCCAAATTCAACATAATACAGCTGTCTCACCATAAAATTTTCACAAGAGTTTCAGCTGGTCACTTTGTGTTCTACAAAGTTAAATTAACTTTGTCTGAATTCTCACACGGGTAATACTAACATGATGAAGACATTCTGCTGCATTCACAACTAGAACAGTGACTAGCTTCATTTTCCTGGGAATTTTTTTTGCAGTCCATATTACTAGTCATGCAAGTTCTCCTTCAGCCACTCCTCTGAATTAGGTTCTTATGGTAAATAAACAAAAACGTTTAATAGAAGTATTAAATACTTCTCTTTTAAGAGTGAAGTAGTAACGGAATTAGCCATTTAGTTACTGACTTCTGTAGGAGTATAACCATTAGATATATGGTATATAATGCAGCAGTTGTTGTGGCAAATGAACTATTTATCTCTCAAAATCTCTAACTTACGAGCAAAGAGTAGGAATTTAAATGAGCAACTTGCACTGCTTCTCTGACAGATTCTTGGTCCCATTTATGAGATGAACTTTGCCATACCATCTCTCCTGTGCTGGCTCAGGGCAGCTAAGAACTGCCTTGCACTGTGCTTGATAAACTGATTTTATTAGTATATTTTTGACAGAACTTTACATCTAGCACCATCCCTGTGACCTCATCAGCACGTTCTTGTGTAAACAGTTCATTTATTGGCCACACCTTTCACCTAAACTGATTGATGACTTTCAAAGAATATATACACCAATTAGAATCCTAGCAAGGTCTACAGTTACACACCTTCACTGAAATCCTTTGTGATATATCTAATAATGGCAGCTGTTTTTTTGAAGGATTAAAGCTTGTTTAGTATGTAGAGATAGTTTGATCAAAAAGTTCAAGCATTAAAGTCACCTCATCAGCTAACAATTTTTTAAATCAACCTCCCCAAATCATTCATGCAAATTCATCAGCATAGGTACAAAAATCTGTACTCCCACATTTATCATGAAAAAGGTGATAATGAAAGGCTAATGATAATTTACTCACCCATCAGGAAAAAATTACTCATTCTCGGCATGCAGGAGAGAATACTTTTGCAAGACTGGTTTAGGGAATATTTTAGTAATTTCACATCAGCCAATAATAATTAATAGCCGAGTGTTTTAAAGTGCATGGTTTGAAAGATGCAACCAGATACTTTGCTGAGGCACCCAATAAGCAGCAAAGTATGTGTAGATACATAGAACAGAATTGAAAGAGTTCTCTGAACTGACTGGTTTATGTAAATTTTACAGAATATTATCTATATTGACCTGTGGAGAATTCACTGAAATTCACTTTTATTATATTATGGCTTCTGTTCATGTAAACAACCATTCCATATTGAGGCTTACTTTAATAAACAAAATATTATCACTGTCAAAATGGGAGTAAAGTAATTTGTACAGTGATTTGACAGCATGGAGAAAGATTAATGCTGTAAACCTTGCGATCTTGTTTGCACCAGGTTTTAACGATCTTGCTTCAGACAGTCTTATGTTGCAGCTAAAAACTTTCTGTAGATCTTTTTTGTGGTTTAACCCCAGGTAGCAACTAAGCACCATGCAGCTGCTCACTCGCTCTTCCCCTTCTCACTGGGATGGGGAGGAGAATTTAAAAAAAAAAAAAAGTAAAACTTGAGGGTTGAGATTAGAACAGTTTAATAAGTAAGCTAAAATATAATAATAACAATAATAGTAATAAGATATAATAATAATTGTAACAAAAAGAAATATAACAAAAAGAGAGACAAATAAAACCCAGGAAAAGACCAGTGATGCACAGCACAGTTGCTCACCACTTGCTGACCGATGCCCGAGCAGTGATCTGCCCCTCCCAGCAAACTCCCTCCAGATTATATACTGAGGATGACGTTCTGTAGTATGGAATATTTCATTGACCAGTTTGAGTCCACTGCCCTGGCCCTGCTCCCTCCCAGCTTCCGCTAGCACGCAGGTGCACAGGGACATGGGAAGTTGAAAAGTCCGTGGTTTCTTAGCAACAACTAAACCCATTAGTGTATTATCAACATTCTTCTCATACCAAATGCCACACTGAATTCAAAACACAGCACTATTCTAGCTATGAAGAAGAAAAATTAGCTCTATCTCAGCCGAAACCAGGACAATCTTTTAAGATTATTTTTTGTCTAGGTTTGTCATCTCTGGTAGTAAATTGATGTATCTATTATTTCAGATATGAACAGATGTTAAATACAAAAGGACAAATGGTTTCCAAACTGTCATGTACAGCAAATCAGTTGTATTTGGAAGCAGCCGCGAAGTACCTGAGTATGAACAGAACTGAGGAAATGATGCAAGTCCTCTCAAAACTTGATATAGAAGATCAGCTTGAGTTTCTGAAGTCTCGTGGATGCTTACACCAAGCAGCAGACTTATTGAAAAGGGAAGGTCGAGAGGAAGAAGCTGCAAAGTTAATGAAACAACATGGGTTTGCTCTGGAGGCAGCCAACCTCACAGCTACAGAAGAGTTTCGTGCATCATGTCTGCTTGCTGCAGCACGTGCTAGTGTGACTCACGCTTCAGAATCTGACCTGGTGGACGTGGAGGTCATCCTAGAAGAAGCCCTCGAACTTTGTGAACAAACTGAGCAGAAGTCTGGCATTGCTGAGGCTGTGTTTTTGCAGGGAGCTCTGAAGGGAGACTTCACAAAGCTGAGCAGTGCATACAGTCAGTTCCTATCTCTGAATCATTCAGCTGGTGCAGCTGAAGCTCTCTTTGCATTATCTCGCTGCAGCGCTCCTAGCCAGAACATCCTCTTTATGGCAACGCGCGGCTTAATGGCTCTTCTGAGTCTGGTTAGGGGTTTGAAGAAAGCAGCCACCAATGCAGAGAAAGATATGGTGAAGTCGTGCTTTGCCTATTTTGGGATTGTACCAACAGGTGACACTTGCCAGGTGTCTCAAAATGAAGCTGAACCTATTCTCAAGTTTTTGTCAGACAAGCCAAGTCTAAAAGAGAGGAAAACAAAAGGTGATTTCTCAGTAAGCACAGAGGAGGTGAAATCAGCTTTAAAGCAGCACTTGTTAAGCAGGTTGTGTTCTATCACCCGTGAGTTACTAAACAAGCATTACCCTGATATTTGTATGAAGTTCATTGCTGGCTTGAACTGTGAAGACAAAACCTGTAAGGGTTACCATAAGCCCTTGTTGCGCCATGAAGCAAAGACAATATTTCAATGTAAAATGCATCTGGTGGCCATAAATGGACTGCTGTTGGAAGCCACACGCACTTTCCCTAAAGAGCTACTGAGTCAGTGCAAAACCTTTGATGATGTTTTGACTGCTGACAAATACGCATCGTGTAAAGCCCTCCTAGGAATATTTTTTCCTAATCATTTTCATTTGAGAATACTGTCTGAGAACCCAAAGGCATGCAAAGAAATACTGGAATTCAGTAATATTATTTCCAAACCCTGTAGAGCGATGTTGAAGGAGTACATCGCATTTAAGTTTAAAAATGAAGACACTGCAGCCAGAAGAGAATCAACTGACTTGTGGCTAAGTGCCATGCAAGTTTTCATCTTATCTTCGGGATATCCTGAAGAATTTGAGAAACTTCTTTCCAAGGAAGAGGATGATTATAACAAAGAACTAAACTTTGCTTTGTTAGAGGCAAAAAGCTCTCCAAAGACCAAAGGCCAAGGAGGAAAGGCCAAAGGAATAGAGGGCAGACATGGTATGTTGCTACCTGACAAAAATGCCGAAAATGCAGGAAGAACACATTTGTGCTTCATTCGACTTCTTGAAAATTCACTTGAGCAATTCTATGTTCATAAGAACCCAGAAAACTGTAAAAGGTTTTTTTTCCGTTTTATGAATGTCCTGGTCAAGAAATGCACAAGATACCTGATTCCAAGCATAGGAAATACTGTGATGTTGTTGGAATTCCAGTATATTCTCTGTTGTGCTGTCCTGATGCGTCTCTCCAAGAACATTACTCTCTGCTTTCCAAAGAGCTACATTGCTCTCATTCATTACTGGGAGTTTTTGTTCAGAAGCAAGGACCATAACAAAGAAGTTAGAGACACATTTTCTATTATACAGGAGTACAGACCAAAGGATGCATATGTAGCTGTGCAGAATTTCACATTTCATCTCTGTTACCTAGCAGAAGTTTTGTGTGGAGTTCATGGAAAGTTCAATGTCCTTCTAGATGCTTTCGAGGATCCCGATTGCATAACTTCAGGGGAGGCTGAGCGGACTGTAGTGCTGTGCTTAGTGATGCTACTGAATGCTGACCAGGTGCAGAGTTCTAAACATAGAGCCCTCTTATGCCACCACTTTCCTGAAATCAAGGTGATGCTGAAATCAATGAGAAAAGACTCTCCCTCTAAAGTGCCTGAAAGATTGCTGAGGGTTGTGGAACAAGTGAGTGATGCTACACACACGAGAGAAATCGTTGCAGGCCTTCAGGAGCTGCTGACAGAACGAGATGCAGAGTACTTGGTTGACTGCCGATGGAAGTGGGACTCTGTGTACACTCAGGGGCATTCACCCATAAGGGGCATCCTGTATGAAACCATAAACCTTGACAGGTTTATCACCTCTTTGGATAAGACAGAATACACTGACGAGCTAGAAAAGGAACTTGAAAGCGTTCATTGCTTAGAGGACCAGAAGGATCCCCTGGAAGTCATTGCGCTCAGCAAGCAACAGAAACAAGAGCAGAAAGCATCTGCTCGACGCCAGCTGCGTCGTGTCTTCCATTTTGTTTCTCTGTGCATGAAGTGGAAAAGGAAGGCCTGCTCCAAAGCTGACCATGTTGCAATGGAAGGAGAGGAATTTTTATCACAGATCTTCAAAAAAGCAGATATTGACCAAACCCAGTGTGACCTCTGTGGAGTCAGATTTATCCAAAGCTCTGAGAACTATTTCAGCCGTTCAGAAAGCGTGGAGGCAGACACTTCTGAAACTGTGACACCAACAGAGAACAGTGGTGAAGAAAAGTTGCATGCAGAACAAAATGCAGCTTCTGTGGCCAGTGAGGCTTACACAGAGCACAGAAACACAGATGACCACAGAAATAATAATGCTGCCTACAGATACTACGCTGACTTTTTCAGAAGAAAGATAGATCCAGTAATACATGATGGACTGGAAGTAGTGGAGGCCATTACAGAAAAGACCTACACCCAAGACCATTTAGCATATAAAGAAGGTTCCAACTTACGCCAGAGAAAAATCAAAGAAAATATTAAGAAGATTTCAGATGCAGTAGAGGAAATCTATGAGAAAAAAGACTGGGCTAAAGGTAGGAGCTTTCCAGTTTTCTTTTAAACAATTTAATATGTCATTTGTGGCCAAACTTCTAGACCTGACAAAGCTCCATTTGAAAATCTAAATGTGGTCAAGAGAAAGGTATTTCCAGGTATGTCATGCAGCTGAGGAAAAGACGAACTGAGACAGTTAAAATATTGTAAAATATCTTCTCACCTCTTCTAAACACAAAGTAATACATCAGATGGTACAGGTAAAGTGAATAGTGGTGAATTTGAGTAAATAGTAAAGTGAATGGCGGGAGTCTTTATCAGGGAGTGTAATGATAGGATAATGGTTTTAAACTGAAAGAGGGTAGACTTAAGTTAGATATTAGGGAGAAATTCTTCCCTGTGCAGGCGGTGAGGCGCTGGCCCAGGGTGCCCAGAGCAGCTGTGGCTGCCCCCTCCCTGGAAGGGTTCAAGGCCAGGTTGGACGGGGCTGGGAGCCCCCTGGGCTGGGGGAAGGGGGCCCTGCCCAGGGCAGGGGGGTTGGAACTAGATGATCTTTAAGGTCCCTTCCAACCCAAACATTCTATGATTGTATGAATTTTAACTACATGATTGGATATGCTGTGTTCTCTGAATTTATACAGTCTTACAGCAGCCTGTTGCATTTGACCAGGTGATCTTCACTGATTTTTCTACTGTTTCCTAGTTATTTAGTTCTGCCAGCCATAGTAGTTTGGATGTGCAGGGTAGAGTGTTCGGAGTACTTGGAGCCTTTGGTTAAGGATATCTCTGACTAGTCTGCCCTTGAATTTGTAACTCTGCTAGGGCTTAGCAAAAGTGGATACCTAACTACAAATCTGTGGGGTGTCAGGCAGTTAAAAGCAACCCTGGTATTATAAAGTCCAGTAAATTATGGTACTTGAGATATTTTGATATTTGAATCCCCCCCACCCCATATGCTTAAAGCACTATTCTGCTCTGATTTTTGCAAGCAAAAATGAATCACCAAATGAGTAGCCTAGGAGCAAAATTGTTTGGGGTACTTGCTGTGGGAAAGTGACATCTTAAATCAAAACATTGTTACTGGCTTTAGTTGTAGAAATCCACCAGCCCTGTCAAGCTGTCACTTTGCCTGTGATGTCTGACAGTAATGAAAAACTGTAATATTTGATATGTTCATCAGCTCTGATCAGTGAAATATGTTAAATTTCTAACAAAATGTTAGGTGGTGGCCTTCATGTGTAAGCTTTCTCTTTACTTCTAGTGGAAAGCTTTTATAGATGGATGAAGTCCATAAAGTTTTGCTGCTCATTTAGTTGGCTTTATGTTCAATGAACCATGATAGTGATGAATATGATAGATGTAGTAGGATTAATTAGGTAATAGTTGATTTTGTTATGACAATTGCTTGATGAATGTTAACTTGTTCTTCCATTCAGTGAAAATATATTTACAAGAATTATTTGCCTTAGAGATTACTTTTCCCTCACTTTATAACAAGCATTTTTCAAGTCCTTGATGGTGCAGTTAAGCAAGGGCTGCAACATCTCAGGGTCCGTGTTTTACTTTGACTTGTATAATTTCAGAGGGATAATGAAAGCCAGGAACTTTAATAATAAAAAAAAATAGATAAACCAGAATATTTTCAGGAGTTTCAGGTATCCCTAAAGGGGACAGCACAAGGATGGAGTGCTTCTCCTCTGATAATTCTAGTAATGTTGATAGGAATGGGGACTGATACATACAGCATCTTCATCCCTAGTAGTGAATTTGCCTGCATGTGAGATCACTGGTAACTGAGGCTTCTTGCTTTGCAGCCTCATCATACAACAGAGCTGTGTAACTTTGTTGTGTTCTTGGCTTTTAGCTGATGTCCATCTCTCACTAGTGTTCTTGCAGAATGTTAATTGTGTTCTATTTCAGCCGAAGAAATAATAACCAAACATGCCAACAAACTGGTTGTCACCATTGATGAGGCTCATAAGTGGCTGAAGAAAATGGACTCTCACAGGATAAAAGAAGGTATGTTTTCAAGTTACACAGGTTTCCGTGCCCCCTAGAGAACACTGTTCGGTAATAGTCTCTTAGCATTACTTTAGTCTCCAAGGCAGCAGTGTGGTGGGTATTCACTTACCCTCTAGGCAGCAAGAAATGGGCACCTCCATAGGGGCACTCTGGAAAACATGAATTAGCCAGTCTTTCCTCAGTGGCTCTTTCAAACAGAGCATGAGCCTTGCAGCTGGTTAGAGGGTGGCCAGACTGGAGCAGGCCTCCTCCCGCGGCCCTCGGTGGGTCCCAGCCCACACAAAGTCTGTGTGTGTTTGTGCACACAGTTCGTGCACGTGTAACTGTGGTTCAAGTGCAGTCTTCAGGATGGGGGGAACAGGAGAGAAGCTATCTTCATCTTCACCAGTAAGATAGTGCTGTTTCTTAACTCTGCTGCAGCAGTGCATTTATGGGCAGTGTGGATCAAAGTTCTTGGAAGCCAGCATCCTAACACAGCTAATCCTTAGCTTGCTTTTCAGCCTTCCGTGAAAAAATATGATATGCAGTTGTTTTTCTTTTGTTTTCACTTCCATTTCACTTGGTTTCACGCCAGAAGTAACACACATTGATGCAGTCTATTGCATCACAGACCTCTGAGGACAAGCTTAAGACTTCATTGTGCCCTACACGTTTGTTTAGGTTTAAGCACGTATTTAGGTGGTGGGGTTGCAACAATTGCATAAAAAGGCAGCAATCAAGTGATCAGGCTTACAAATTCCACTATATATAATGCTTTAAAGTAGCTCTATTTTAGAAAATTTGATTACGATAAAGCATTGTGTTACACCTTCCTGTTCCAAGAAAGATATAGTTAATAAGACTACATGGGAGTGCTCTCATAGTCTTACAAGCAACATTACAGTCTGTCTTTGAAGTCAGTAAGCAAATGTATTATCTGCTGAAGCTGAGCCTTGAGAGAGTAGAGACACACTCCTTAAAAAAGTCAAAAGCAGTAACAATAGAAACAGATTTTCAATGTAAAAATTAATTACTAGTGCAGCAAGTGGCTTAGCAGCTTCTCTTTCCTAGCAGAGTTCTTAAGCATATTGTCATATTAAGTTCAATACTTCTTAAACATGATTATAGACATTGCTGTATATATGTATTGCTGACATACAAAATACCAGTGACATAGCTTGTCATACTATTAGGAGGAAAAGGTGTTGGGGTTTTCCATTCTACATTAATTTCTTGTTTTTAATGTAGGCTTCGTGCATGATAGAGACTTGGAAAATGAGGTGGAAGATGAAAGCATGGCTTTTGAAGAACTTGTCTATAAAAAACCCTCAAGAAAAAAAGGAAGATGTGGGAAATGGTAATTGGAAAAAATATACAGGTGGCTATTCTATCCTCTTAACAATCTAATTTTAGAATAAAAAAAAATGTTAAAAATGAAAAAAAAGAGGGAGATGGGGTCAGAAATTAGAAGAGTCTGAAGAAAAAGAGCAACCCTAGGTTATTGGGTTTTTTATCATCTGTATTGTGTCGGAATAATGCGGTGATTGTGTAGTTATTAAAACCTATGACATGACAAATTTCCTTTCAGACCTATGTAGTAGCTTGAAAGTAACAAAAAGCCAAAGGAGAAAAAAAAAAACAAAAAAAAAAAAAAAAACAAAAAAACAATAATGTTTCTGCCTTACCTCAGGGGTATTTTTCCACTCGGTCTTCTTTTATTCTTCCCTGTTAATCTACATCATCATTCTTCTGAGCTGGAATACTCAGAAAAATAGGAGGATAGTTTCTCTGATTTTAAGAGGTTTTAATCAGTGCTTTTAGGTTACCATTGTAAACCTACTGTGTTTTGAGTCTTGTTCAGTTTGGAAATTTTTGAGTCTTCAGATGAGATATTTACAATATCTTTTCTATTTTTATAAACAAGAACAGTAATTTCTAAACACGTATTTTTGACAGTGTACATACTTATAATTAAATAGGTAAGAAAGTTATGGATTGTCTTCTATGTGATCAAGTTTTGATATAAACCTTTACCTGTACATATTTGTTGTGAAATATAGATAATCTTTCTTTAAAAGACCATTACACATTTTAAGTGTTTTGTAAGTTTTAATTCATAAAGGGCTTTTTGTAATGTATAATAATGTTTTTATAAAACCTGTAAGATTTTTAAAATCACTTGATATTGTCTTATTTTTTTGAATGCTTTCTGAAAGCCGTATGTGACTGACTGCATGTGTGAGATTTACAAGTTGGGTCCAGAGTATCAGTTCATATTGACGCTGGTTTACTTTTGTGATTTCAGTGTCTCCAACATCCTGCAGTCTCCTATAACAACATGTTAAATTAATGCATTTGCATGTTAAACATAATTAGTTAGAGTATTAATTAGTTGTTGAAATATTTTGCCTTGAAAAGGGAGCCACTTTGTATACATAACAAATTGTTTCAATAATCAACCTTTTGCCAAAAACTTGATAACTTGTTATTATGCTCAATGCCGTGGAAGTGGGACATTTTACATGGGTAAAAATGAAATGCTACTGTAGAATGGAGCAACGTGGGCAGCAGTAATAGTTATCTATTGCACTGTAATTGCTGTTGTCTACCAGAAGACTTAGTAATAAGTTCTTCCTCTTAAAGAAGCCTTATTGCTTAAACAAGCATCTAGAAGATAGTTTAAAACCATACATTGATGAAATGTAATGCTAATCACTTGCACTGTATAGAAATCAAGAATTAAGAAAGTTGGATCATTAATGTAACTTCTTTGGATTTGTTTTCTATAATGATTTGTGGTTTGTATTTGAGATTACTCCAAGAAACATTCCTGATATAGTTTCTCGGCTTGAGTATTTACATTTGCAGCAGTAAATGCTACCTAAACTTTTTAAGGACAATTACAGTTTAAAAATCCTTGCTGACCACAGTTTAAAGATCTAGTGATCATACATTTTCTTTCTTTTTATGGGAAAAATGAAGCTTTAAAAACATCATTGCAATACACCAAGCAAAGAAAAAACAAAGAAGGAAAGGGGAGAAGTTATATTGCATCAAGAACTTCATCTCGGGTACATTTCCTTGGTGCAGGGACCTGTGATCCTTGGTATGGTTCCGTAAAAACCACTGGTCATTCTCTGACTTTGAATCAGCACTCCCAGATGGCAGTTACTTCCATAGCATGTGAAGTGCTGAATGGCAAATAAATTTTAGGGCTTGTGGTTTCAGAGCTATATTAGGCCAAGATTTCAGTAACATTCAAGCAGAGATGGGAAATCTACTTACACCTCTAGTCCAACATCAGTGCTTAAAGGGTTCTTTCCCCTATGATGGTGTGCATAAATAAACATAAACCTTTCTTTTCCATGTGAGTCTCTTCAGATAATAATGATCTGTGTGCATTAATCCTATTTGAGTGGTTAATTAGCAAAAAGGGCTTGTCCAGATACACCCTTGTGGTTTGTTGTTTTGGGGTTTTATTTAAAAATCTTTCTCACCCCTGATGGAGGCTCCAGTGTTCTGGCACCAGCTAATGCCTTTGACTCAAAGGGCTTAAGAGCCATGACAGTTGCCTTGGTATGTGTGAGATGCATATTGCACCGAAACCTTGGAACTGAGTAGTGGATGCAGGCTGTCAAGCTAATCCACCCACTTCTGCCTGTCTAAGCCATGTTGAGTTGAAAAGAATTTAGAAAAGGCTTCAAAAGCACAGGAACTGGTGACTTAAAAAATCTCTCTCCCTGGTGATACAAAAATGACACCTAAATGAAAAAGAAGAACAAACTATTTACTGTAGTTGGAAGACATGGCTGTGGTCTCAAAGATGACAATTATCCAAATTCCAGCATCCTAAAGAAAAAAATCTCTTGCTTGCTTGAACCTCTTATTAATACAGATGACTGTAAGTGATGGGTACTTTCCACCTTTTTCCTTTATTCCTCTGAAAAACATTGTTTCATAATATTGCCCACAATTTTATTCCAAAACATTTCCTAATGATTAGCTGTTACAAACTTTGACTTGGCAAAACATTTAAACACTTGCTGGTTTTTAAGTATTTGCTTTCATTCCTAAAGGGAAGCCTTTTGCCTTTATGCTCACTGAGAATGTAGGAGGGAAGAAATTGTCTTATCTTAGTGTAAATAAAAGGTTTTCCTGCCAGCAATCCCCATGACATTATTTGCTGAATACCGATTATGAAACACCCTTCCTTATATGAAAGGGGACGACAGCCATTGCTGCTGGCCTTCTACCTTTGTTGTTGGAGCATTCAGTTTTCATAAAAACCTTCACACCTGCACTTACTAAAGCATCTCTGGGTCTTGCCGTGTATTAAACGCATGGTACATATATTGTTCAGGCTTTCAGTTAGCATGTAACTCAGAAATGTATTAGCAAAGTACCAGACAACACCTGTACTCTTTACTTGTTTAACTTGGTGTAGCAGGTGTCAGAAATTTTGAATGTCTTCACTAGTGCCCATTTATAAGAGCTGGTGTGGTGGGGAATGGAACAGTTTACATACTTTATTTTGTAGTTTTCATGACTCCATTTGTATGCCAAGATTTCTGACTGTACACATACTCAAATAAAGTCAGTGTGAAACACTTAGGGTTAGATACTTAATACACCAAAGCAGTTGAATTTTCAGATTAATAGCCATTACAAACAAATACTCTGTGAGAATTAAAGCATTTATTTCAGTTTTCTGATGTGGACTTCTGATGCCTGTGATCTGAGCATGATACGGGTATGTGCATAGGTGATATGTATGCATACTCTCATCTCTGCTGTGTTGAGCCTGCCTTGTTGCAGGAGGATGGGCTGCAGTATCTTTGAAGTCTGTTACGATTGCTCTTTGCTGCTTGGTCTGTGGAAATGGTGTTTGGAAAGAAATTGGTAGAAGTCTCTTACCTACCCATCTTCCTTTTAGTCTGCATCCAAAGTTTCATGGCTTAAAGATGCGCTTGCTAATGATTTAAATAATACTCCAGACATTTATAAGTCACTTTCATTAGGCTTCTGATGAACTGGCTTCTAAATTGTCCTGAGTAAACCAGTGCTGAAATTTTAGCAAACAGTTGACAGAATTAAGTTACCTCTAAGACATTCTGCAGGCCAATAAATAACAGTGATGCCAGAAAATGGTTTTCATTAAACCTTGTAGAAGTAAATCCTTGTAATTCCCTTTTGTAAAGGGGTGAGTAGGTCTTTACTGAAGCTGTTACACCAGTTCACTGCTATATGCCTCTTTGCAAACTATTTATTGTAACATTTGCTTGTCTTGTGCTAGACGTGATGTATGAAATCATGGGATGAGGTTTTTACCTTCAAACAATCAGGGATAGAACATTTGAGCCGTTTAAAGGTTGGCTGCTTCCCTAGAAATAGGCAGGTTAGAACAAAACACTGCAAGGAGATCTGCTGCTGACTTGCCTTGTTGGCTGAGATATGCTGAGCTTTGAGTTACTCCAGTATTGGCAATGTCTCAGTCAAAGGCAGTATATATGTAGGTTGGAGTAATCTACATTCATTATACAGCCTTTTTCTCAGGAAGTTTACATTTTTAGTAGTTTTGGGCATGGTCCCCAAAAGTAGAAGAGCCCTTGAATGTGGAATTGCTTAAAAGGACTCTGAAGCAGAAGTAGATGAGGTGCCTATTTCCTATGGATACAGCTGGGTATCTCAGTATGGGGTATGGAGCAAAAGAGCACTGAGCTGAGAGGTACTGGTGATCTGAAATGGTGTTTCAGATGTCAAAAGACATGCAGAAAGGAAAACACTGAACACGGGTGAGTTTCGGACCCTTTCTATCATTGGAGCTTTGACTGTGGAGTCTGGGAACAGGAGAGTGTCTGAAGTATGCATCATGGAAACCTTCAGTAGTCTGTCTGCCAAAAGAACAGATCGGAATTCTTTATTTTCTCCAGGAGACAGAAAAAAGTTTACATGGAGGAAGATGTGATGATGAGTACCTATGTACCAGCAGAGTAGCTGGAGTACTTCTCTGGGCTGTTGGGACAGCAGGGTTTCAAACTCGGCCCTCCCAGGAGGATGCTCTGAGCCATGTGCTGGTGTGCCTGAAGGAGCATTCACTGTGCAGCTGCTGCTGAAGGTGGCCCAATTTGGGACTTTTGGGGGCTGGAGAGAGGGTGGAAGAGGGACCCATTCAGGAAGGAAAGATGTGGACTGCAGTTGCAGGTGTCAACACGAGTAGTCCTACATGTGAAAAAACAACCAGCCCTTGGAAGAGGACCCTGTACCTCCAGTGTTAGTGGTGGTTGGTTGCTAGAGCAGGGTTGAGCCTGAATTCATTGTGCAGTGAAACAGCTTCAGCAGGAGGGGTGGAAATGCCAGCAGCCTGGTAGCCAGGCTCGTGCTCCACTAAGCTATTGGAGATGTGGAGTTAAACCTGGATCTCTTGTTCCCTGGGAGAATGCTCTGCTTCAGAGGCTAGTCAGTAGTGACCTATTGTGGTTTGAGCCTGGTCTACAGCTAAACACCACACAGCTGCTCACTCCTCCATTCTCTTCCAGCAATGAGAAGGGACAAATGAGCCAGGCTTGGGATTTGAGATAGGACCGGGAGGGGAAAATCACCCATTATGGTCATGGGCAAAAGGCAGACTTGTTAGGAAAAGAAAAAAAGAACGTACATTTATTACAGACACTAACAACAACACTTAACAGAGTCGGATGGTGAGAAGCATTACCACATCTTGAGAACACCTTCCCCCCCACCCCTCCCTTCTTCCCGGGCTCAGCTCTGCTCCCAATATCTCTACCTCCTCCCCCCAGGGGCACAGGGGCAGGGAATGGGGGGGTACAGTCAGTGCTGCGGTTTCTTCCATCTTCAGTGGGGGGAGCTTCTGGAACTTGTTCCCCCTGCTCCATCGTGGTCCCCCTCTCACAGGAGACAGTCCTCCACAGGTTTTCTCCAACATGAGTCCCTCCCATGGGCCGCAGCGTTTCCTTACACTGCTCCAGCGTGAGTCACCAACTTTCTCCAAATGGAGTCCCTCCCACGGGCTGTAGCCCTTCCCGAGCTGCTCCGGCGTGGGACTCCCCCACATGCTGCAATCCTCCCAGTGCTGAATTAAAGCAGCGGGGCTGCCTTTTCCCACAAGACCCCGGCCTTCTTCGGGTACAGTCACCTTGGTCATCCAGGCAAAACCCCTCACAGGCCATAAATCAATGTCTGATCCACCGTAGATCTTCATGGGTGGCGGGGGGGGCCGCCCTGCCGTCTCCCCACAGGATACAGGGAGGTCTCTGCTCCGGCACACCTCCCCCCTCCTTTCTTCCTCCGTTCCTCCACTGACCTTGGTGTCCACACAGCTGCTGCAACTCCTCCCCACAAGTCCCACTGCTCGTTACCACGTCCCTTCTTAAATACATTATCGCAGAGGTGCAGCTGATTGGCTCAGTTTTGGTGCAGAGGTGGAGCTGACTTGGAGCTGGGGGAGCTTCAAAAGCTTCTTGCAGGGAGCCGCCCCCATAGCCCCCTCCCCTGCTACCAAAAACCCCACCACTCACTCAAATACAGGACATGACCATTCTGTGGTTTATGGGGATGCCCACAGTGTGCAAGAACCTTTGGAAGTACTGTACTGTGCTAAGTTAGAAAATGAGAAAGAACTGCCTGTTTTCTGGATCCTGGTTGGATTTGCAGGTAGGTAACATGCTCAGCTGCTCAACCTTGTCAAAATGCGGGGTGTATGTTGGAGGTACTGGTTCAGACCAAGGGTGGTGCAGACTGATATCTTGGTTTTGGCGTTGGCCAATTGCTAATCCCACCCGTTTTCTTCTGAAGCCCTTTCCCTTCCTCCAGTCAATCTGCTTCTTTACAGGGCCAAGTTCAAAGTGACATTACCTTCAAGGCAAAGAATGCTGTTTTACAGGCCATCCCCATACTGATGAGGCTACTCTTGCCCTTGTGTCCATTAAGTGCAGATATTAATATCGCTTACATAACTCCACTAATATTTAGAGTTGGGCGATTTTAGGACAGCTGATGCTTTCCAATCTTATATGATAATATTTTACTGAAAAGTGCTAGAGTAAGTTAGCAGTGCTGTTGTATTTATTTGAACCATGATAATCGGGCAGATATAAAGCATTTACGTACTTCGTTTTAACAAATCATGCAGAACAGTGTTTGCCACAGTTCCTAGATAAAACATGGTCAAGTTTCCTTAAAGATTCACTTTGAGCAGTAAACAAGGAACTCTTGGCTGGAGACCTGCATAAAGAACAGAGGGATCAAGCTGAAGTGAATAAGTAATGAAAAAATAGTCTGCCTCCAAGTCACTTTGCTTGTCTCTGTAAATAACATGCCTGTGCAACTCTCATTTCTTCTTGACCCTGTCACTTTGAATGTGTTTGTTGTTCAATCCAATGCTGTTCAGACAAGATTAAACACCAGCTAATAGGAAGGAATTTCCCAATGTCACATTCACAGTTTCTCACCACTCTTTACTTTGGCTGGAGAAGTCTGATGTTTAAAAAACGATCAACTTGTAGTACAATGAACTGCAGCCGTGAGCTGAAGTATTTATAGCTCTTTGCTCTGCAGCAGTCTTGTAGGGGGAAAGAAAAGACTTCAGTTGTTGTGTGGAATATTTTTTGTGTTAGGAAGTAAAATTAGATCTCTGTTTGTTACTGAACTGTGAATATGAGTGTGGAGAGGAGAATTTTGCCTATTTCCACCACTAGCTCTAAGGACATAAGTCCTCCTTCATCCCTTCACTTTGTCCATTTTGTTTTGACTAGTTCAGAAATCACTATCTCCAGTTATTTTTGCTGGAGGATCTTTTTGAAGCTCTTGTGGCTTGTGAGTCATCAAGATAAAGATGCCAAATCTTCAATAAGTAGTGTTTTGGGGACCTAGGTTAGATAAACCCCTTTGGCCAGAAGGAGCTATAACGCTCTTGAGCAGCTTGAAGCTTGACCAAGGTTGGAGTCACCACTTGGGACTCGTCACCATTCCCCAACCAGAAAACATTTTCTTCTAGGTATAATGAAATTTTAATATGAACTGTGATCATCTGGTAATATATCCTAGGGCTTTAATTGGCATCAGTGATGCATCTGCTTTTCTGGTTGAAGCCATTTGATAGGAATTGCTAGAGCACGGTCTGAAGAAGTTGCGTTCTTACAGAAGAAAGGACAGTCTTTCGCGGTTCAAAGCTGTAGTGTGGACCTCCATATTCCTGCTAACTAAAATTGGGGTGAGAGAAGAGAAAATGCCACTTGTCTGGCGCTTCTCTGCCAGCCGTCCCCATCTTGTACTTAGTCTGTAAAGATTACTAAAAAATTTGCTGAAAATGTGGAATAAAATTACCTACCTAGTTCAATTGATAGACCATCATACATACTTGGGAAAGATACTTCCTTTGACCATTCAAACTCAGAGCTAAGTCCCAAACTGTACAAACATTTATCTTTATGAAAACTGCAATATTCAGAATAAGAATGAAGTTGGGAGGTTTTGCCTCAATGATAAATGAGGCAACGTCTCCCTTTTTCATCTAATTACTCTTGTGTTTTCTCTTTAAAAAGTATCTCAAGCCCAGACCTTGAGATCTGGACTAGAATGCTGCCTGAACACAGGTTTTTATATTCCCTTTAATTATATGTGGTGGACAATCTTGTATCATGACCACGAGCTTTCCCCATTTCCTCATAGGTCCAGTTCCACAG
Source organism: Tyto alba (assembly GCF_018691265.1). Classification (NCBI taxonomy): domain Eukaryota; kingdom Metazoa; phylum Chordata; class Aves; order Strigiformes; family Tytonidae; genus Tyto; species Tyto alba. The sequence continues at coordinate 10,488,501 of NW_024881322.1, forward strand.
ATTTAGAAGTGTTGCATACTGGCTTAAAACCAAAGGATTGTGTTGCGTGTTTAATTAATTTTGATGCTTTCTATATACCTTTATTTCCTGAATTTTTTAGAGTGTCTTCAGTCAAACCTTATTTTCCTCTTCAGCCAGGGGTGCTTGACTTACTGCATTCTTTCAAAGAGACAGAAAATCTGAAGTGAGCACTTCCTTCCAGGAGCCAGGTATTGAAGAGAAATACCAATTGGTCATGAGACTCTGGATTAAACCTCAAAATCTGGAAATAGTGAGGCATATGACTGAATTGGACTTTTTGTGACAGTGAAGAGAAAGAAAAATAGTCTTTATTGTTGGTTATCCTCTGTTCTTTTCTGTTCCCAAGAGGTTGGGTGGAGATGATCAGCAGTGAACACCATGTGGGATTTTACAGCAACTTTTTAGTCAGCAGCTAATAAAATGGGCTGTAGAAGCCTCTTCTTACACAGGGTGTTAGCTAAGAAGAGATGTCATATTTCAAAATGAAGCACTTGGGCAGTGGGTGTGTGTGGAGGAGAGAGTGGGATCATGCTGTAAAAAGTGCTCACATTTTTAGCCAGACAGCACTTCTGCAGCAAATAAAATCTCTCTCTCCGACAGATGGAGGAGAGGTGAGTGGGAGGGAAGTTTGGAAGCGCACTTTGTCATTTCTTTTCGCTCACTGCTTTGGCTGCAAGGGAGGGTGCATGAAATACCAGTCGACAAAAGAGTGGATTAAAAAGTACAGCAGCATCAGGGAGGTAGAGGCGACTCTCCATGGAGCAGCTTCCATCGGAGACTGTCAAAATGCTTTACAAACATAAGGCAGCTAGGCTTTATGATATCCTAGTGGACTCCATCGTTCCATCGGTTAGAGATGAAGAAATTCAGGAATAGAGAGTATATGACAAGCTTTAGGTGCACAGGAATATTGATTTGTAAGGCTGGACCTCATGCTCCTATCGTGTTCTGCTCCCAGTACAGGACCTCATTCCCTGTGTATGTTGTTCAGACTTAAGGTTGGCTGCCTGGCATCAACATGGACAAATCTGTACATGCCTGACCCAGCCTTCCCTTTGGAGTACACTGTCTTTTATTTTCCTTTATCAGGCTTAATTTACCCATCACTTTCACCGGAACTGATGACTTTAAAGCTCTCCCAGAAAACAAAATTTCTCATCTGAGAATGGCAGGGAGAGAATCACTAAGTGAGAGTCTCTCTACTGTTTCCACCTGCAAAATCTTACTTATTCTTCCTCAACATCTGTTTTAAATGGGAAAAAAGCATCTCTGATAATTTGTTGCAATGTAAATTAATTAGCTTTCCACATTTCCTCAAAAAAGGGCTGCTGTTTTAAAACAAGGTCAAAATGATGGTTATGTGAAGTTATATATTTGGGTGAAGTGTTTAAACATGAGCTCAGAGAGATCTGCAAGTTCTCCTGTCCATGCACTGGAAGTAACTATGTGAGAGTATTTGCACCCAGCATAAATGCTTCCAGACGCATTTTAATCATATTTATACTTACAGGAAAGTGGAGTATATCTGGTAAAAATCAGATTAATTTCATTGGTATAAAAGAAAAACAAGCAAAACCAGAGTCAGATTCTTCAAGTCTTACCGCAGAGCAGTCAGGTCTCAACGTACAAGCTGAGGTGGACCTTCTGAACTACTCGGACCTGTTCCTCCAGTCAGAAAACAAAAAAAGGATGTTCTCTTGGCAGTTCCACTGGACGTCGATAGCATTGAACTGCTGGTGAAGGCCACAGGGCAATGAGCCTCTTGCTTTCTTTCGCAGGCTCGAGAAAGTGTTTATTTCAGTGGCTAGGAGAGGATGAGGATTTCTCAGGCTAATCTTCTGAAATGTTAGACTTCTAGGCTGTTTTTCTTTGTGAGGTGAATCTGCCTGCGTCGCACAAGGTCCTGATGTTCTGGCTGCTTGATTAAGTATCCAAAACATAGATTCATCCCCTGGGATTATGCTTTTGAACTGTGGTATCTCAGACCAGCCAGTCATGTTTGTTACTGCCTTGCTAAACTGGAGTAGCGAAATACATTCTGCAAATGTCTGGCGTTCATCATCTTACTATTTTTATAATTGCAAACTATTTGTGTCTTCAGTGCTGACTCATAAAGCAAGGTATTTCACTGAAGCTGAAAGGGAAATGACCCCGCATCTTTTCCACCTTATTTGTCATTTCATTTTTTTGTCCCTCGTTGGGGATCTCTGTCCTACTTTGTCACACGTATTAGTCTTGGCTGATTGATATGAAGAGATAAAGAGCCTTGAGCAAAACCAGCTTTATAAACAAAGGCAGAGGATTCTTTTGCTTCATTTATTAGAAAAATATCTTAAGCAGAATAAAAGAGCATTAACTGACCCATTTCCAGACTAATTAAGGAGTAGATTAACAAAGAAACTAAAACGTAAGTTTGATGGTTTGCTTTTCTGCCTTGGTGTGAAAAGACGGAATAAAACAATGGTGGCTTCAAAAAGGTCTGGGCCCACTGTCATGAATATTTCTACTAAAATGTTTTTACAGCTTATGACCTGAATATTGCTATGAAAATGCATATTGCAAATTAGATTTATTTATTAAATCCTTATAAATTACACCTAGGAAAAAGTCTGTATTTGTTGTCAGTCAAAAAAGTCCAGTCAGTGAAACAGGTGAAATCACCTCTAGTGATTTTGTGTGTAGGATTTGATGAAGTAATAAATTAAATGTGGATACGTGAAAAGCTAAATCCAATACAAGGACCATTAGAACTTAAGGAGCTGATTGGGAGTTGAAACTGGGGTGAAGAAAATTTACAACCTAATGACAAAACCTTGAAGAGGAGGAGCTAACCTCCTCTGCTTCTAGATATCTTGAAGGGCAGATGGCCACAAAGAATTCCTTATTCAAATAACTTCAAAATATATTTCAATAGATGTTTTGTCATTATTCATAGTATCCCATGTAATTATATTTAATTGATTAAAGCATATCAAGTTTTTGGCTTTTAGATGTAATTTAAATTTCCATGCAAATTAGCTTAACTCTAATCATGAATAAGAAGGAATCCCGTTAGAAATTAGAAGCATTATCTGCCTTTTTCTCATATAATATAATCTAAAAATTAAGTTACCTAATTATACATTCTTCTAGCTACCCTAGAAAAAGTACCAGATTTAGTAAAAACACATCACTTACTTGCAAAACAGCATGTCTTAATAATTGCTAAAAGTGAGAATCAATCTTCAGAAAAATAACTAAGTATAACAAATGTGAGATAAGAATAAAGCCACATTTTGAATCAGGATGTGTTCTTTGCTGAACTAAACCATGTTAAAATTAGCTTTTACAGCCTTACCCATATGTTACCTTTCTCTTTGAGCTCTTGTAGGCTTTGTATGCATTTGATGATAGCTGTGTTTCTGAATTTAATTTTTTAGGTTTTCTTTCTGGTGTCAGTTGAGTAACGAACAATTAACAGATGACCTCAAATGATGTGGTGACCTCAAATGTACATTTTTTTCTCTCTTGTCTATTTTGTGAAAGCACATTAATGCCAATGTGTCCAGTGGATGTGTTAGACACTCAAATACTAGGTGCTTGGCTCCACAATGAAATAAAAAAATCTTCTGTTCAGAAATATGTGCAGTTCATGTAGAGAACAAAACTCTTTAAGATGCGATCTAGTGCAGCCATTACATTGATTTATTAGATCAGCTAAAATGTACAGCTGCCTCAATCTAGGCCTGTGGAAATAATGGAGGGAAGGATGAACGTCGCTCTGAGGTGCCCTGGTATCTACATGGGATCCATCACTAAGGCATCTCCTGAAGCTCCATCCCGAGAACAACCCTGAAATGGTGGGAGCATTTGGACACAAAATGGGAGCGCAGTCACCCTCTTCCTCACCCAGAATATTCAGAACCAACATCTCCCATCTGGAGACCATGACACAAAGCCAAGCTGGAGGCAAGGTTCCCTCTTGGACCTCTCCCTTTCCTGCAAACAGGAACAAAGAGAATTACTGGTGAAAAAGGGAGGGCGTAGAGCGACCAAGACCTTGCAGCCAGCCGCTGGGGTCCCTTGGTGACGAAGCCTGCTCACCTCTCAATGGTTATGCATTTCACACTAAAGAGCTTCTGGGTAAAATGAAGGCGCTGAGAGCATTTAGAAGTGGCCAAGGAGAAGGGGAGATGCTCAAGAATATGATTTTGGTTTGGTGAACTTAAGCCTCACTTCTGTGACTCAGCTCTTTCTTAAATCTAGCTCTTGGTTACTCCTCTGAGAGTTTAGGAGTGAAAGAGCCAGCACTGCTTTGTTTCTCAGCACATGGATACTAATTGTTTCCCTTTGGATTTATGCCATGTCATTAAAGAAAAAAATGCAGTGAATAAACAAAGCTGTAAGTCATGTGCAATCATCCTCATCCTACTGGAGTTATTAACAGCACCCACTCATTGACTTTATAAGAGATCTAGCTTTCCTTTAAATTATCACCTGCCAAAGTGGCCATAAAAAAACCCAGGCTCAGACAGAATCTATTCTCAAAGAAGTCTTATTGAAAACTTTCAGTATTTCCCACAGCAGGAATCTCTCTAAATTGTCTTCCTTTGGAGCACTCACTGAACGTTCAAAACTGACAAGCTGGTAATCTTGCCTCCAGATATTTTCTATGTTCTTGCAATATAAGTGTATGTATTACTGTGATACAGAAATTTGAAACATTTATTTTTTTTTAATGTCTAAATAAAATAATTCCCATTCCTGCCTAGAAAAAAAAGAAAATGTTTAAAACATAAACTAAGAATTTGTTCACATGTTGCTGCTCTTTCCCTTATCAACTTGCTGGAGAGGTAGTTTTTTATTGCAGTCTTGATTTTCAAGTGAAGTTCACACTCATCACAGGGCATGAAGCACTGTGTAAAGTGAAATAGTGGTATTCAGATTCCCTAAATCTTCCAGTGGAAAGGGCAGGGGAACAGCCAGCCTGCACTCTTTTCATGTTAAGAATGATTCTGCACAGACTGAATTAATTTCCTCAGCTATGATTCTTGGTAATCTGTCACACACTGGACAGTATTGATGTATGACCAGTGCGTGCATTGGCATATGTATGACCTATGTATGTAATACATTCAGTATTTTAAGATAACTGAAACTTCAGCTAGCCTAAATCAATTACTTGACATAAGTAAAATTTATACAGGGGATGTCTGTTTTCTCCTTAAAGAGTAGAGTCTCTACTTTTGTCCTTAAAATGAGCAAAGCTATCCATAAAAGCATCTCATCTGCTTGGTTTTAGCAAATGAACCAGGAGTTTTTACATCTTCAGTTAAGGCTGACTCGCTCTTCTATTCATCTTTGATGGCAAAACTCAACAGATAATTCTAATGACGCCAATACAAAGATGGTGTTTTGAATCACACCTTCAGTTTTACACAAAGGTCTAAGGTGTGCCACATTTTGGCACCAGCTTCACATAAGGCAAATGCATCCTTGGAGGGTGTTTGACAGTCTTACGGTGATCTCCAGCACAGGCACAGGAGAGTAAATCACTGGCTAACAACTCCAATCAAGTTTTTGTTGTAAACTTTACAAAAACCATCAGACAGATGTATCTTGTCAAGAAAATAAAAGGCATAGCTGGTGAGATGCAGGATTTTTTATTCAGATGAGTTTGCAGATACTATCCACAGGGCTTTACTGATGATGTGAATAAGTTGCCTGGGTAGCAAACTATGGTCCCCAGGCTGTGAGCAGCTCTTCCACTGCAGGCCCGTTCCTAACAAGTACAGAGGGATTAGAAACCATTTGCTTACATTGAACTGTTTCTCTCCTGCTTCTTTACTTGAGAGAGATTTATGGATCATTTAAGGGAGGGAAAAGTGGTGTTTGCAGGGGGCATTTCTGAAGTGAACATAAATTTTTGGGTGACTTCGCATGTTTTCTAGGCAAACTACTGCTTGACTAGATGAAGTGAGGGAGGCAGCTGGATTGCCTTGTGGTGCCTTTGTGTGAAGTGAGGTGCCACATGGGGTTTTGTGAAGGGATCTGCAATGGATTTAAGATGGCTTTGAGGAGACTGTCTGAATTTTCTCGGAAGGAAGGAAATTGCCACCTGTTTTTTCTTTTCTCACCTTTTCACCATTGAAATGTCAAGTCTAGTTTTCCTTGGTTTAGACAGAGACTACAAGGAACACTGACAAATGAGAAAAGTATAAATAAAAGGTTGTAGCCGTCTGTAGCTGTAACAATAAATAGCATTGCCTGTAAAGTTAATACTTTATCCATGTCTTCTGCCCGAGGAGACTGAAAAAGCATTTGCGTCAATGCACTATTCCTCATTATTCAGCATGTACAGAAAGATTTCATCCCTTTCAGCAGAAGGAAAATTGGTCTAGTCTTAGGTCTCTTAGTTCAAAGCAGTTTAAAAGCTTAGTATAGCTGTTTCAGGATGAAATTTGAGTGGAAGTGTGGTAGAAAGGCGCTCTTCATCTGTTGCAGAACAGCTAGTTTAACCCTGTAACATCATCTCAGCAACGGTGCACCTACATTAGCTGTTTCAGTTTGAGCCTCCTGTGAAAACAAGACCTTACAAATAGCATTGGATAGAGCTCTGGAGAGTAAGTTGGGACCACAGATCTGTGCCAGGGAAGGAGGGACAGAAAACTTCTTAACCAGAGTATCTTATGCCAAGTTCTGTTCCAACAAGATGTCTCTGAGATAGGGGCAGCTGTGATCTGCCTGAGCTGGGAGCGGGGACGAGGGATTGTGCCCGTACCATTTGATGTGTAATGTATATGTGTAGAAGCAGGGAAAGGAGGTTGTTTCCTTCTCCCTCTAAAGGAGCTTATTACCGTGTCTGAAGGACACGTGAGAGGAGAGGCAATACTAGGCACAGTCCTCTTGGCTGGTTTCAGAAGCCCCTCAACTTTTTCTCCACTTTCTTTCACTTCACCACTAGAAGGGCAAAACCAGAAAAAAAATGGCTTGCTGCCATGTGAGTGTGTGCTAAAACACCATCTCCATCAAAATCTCAATGAAGCACTTAACTGCCTGCTCTTGCCTTTTACATCTTTCTCCTTTACTTGAGTACAGGTAGATTGGCAGCTATATAGAAGCACTTTCAGTACTTCAGCTTCCCCTGTGTTCTCTGGGGTTGAGCAAAGTTCATTAGGGCCAGTGGAAAACAACACACTTTCTCGTGGTTTTTCACTTTGTCCAGTTATGTGCATCTCTTGCACTCTCATTCTGCAAGACTAAGGAAAAGAATGAAATTAATGCACAAAGAGCTCAAAAGCTTGTAAATAATGTAATATTGCATATTGGCACAGGAAGCAAAGGAAAGTGCTATCAAAAAAAGGTGGGAAGACTTTTAAAGTGCTTCTCCAAGGGGTCAAAATTAATACCATATGCTCATTTTACTGTGTTGTTCTAAAACTGACAGAGTATCTGTGCTGTGGCCCCTATCTTAAAATCTGTGAGATTTAAACAAGTTGTTCTGTGAGCAGTGGGACTAAGCAATCCTGGTTTCCTACGAATTGTCCTTTGCCTCCAGTCTTTTATCTCCCCCCTTACGCTTTCCTCCCATTTGAATAATGTCAGCTCTCCGTTTGCTGTTGATGGAGCAGCTGTCGATGCCAGCCCTGAAAAACAGGGCCAGGGCTAATGTGAAGCTACCCATGGATGTTTACTTAGAGTTGACTGCCAGTTGGTTGTCAGCAGTTGCTTGTGTGAAGAGCAGCTACATCCTAGTTGCTCTGCCCTCATGAGGGAAAATAATTTGGCTTGTTGTGTGCTAGCCGGCTTTAAGTTTCCACAAAGTGTGTACAAGACAGTTATATTTCAAATGTCTACTCTCTTGTCAGGTTTGGCAGAAGTTAGCCAGTGGTTTCAAAAGTATTGGGTGAGGAGAGGGAAGATAACAAATGAGAAATTGGAGAGAAAATCACAGCCTCGAAAGTGTTTCTTCCTCGGCAATTCAAGCTTGAAACAGTTAATGCCAGTATTTCATGTTTGTCTGCTCCTGCTTCAACCTGCAAAGTTGGTATTTTCACGAAACTCTCAATCAGGAGGGCTGAGCATTTTTTTTTATGGTGATACAAATTGTTGTATAACTGTAGCTGAGGCTTCAAACAATCGTTGTTCTATTGTGAGATTAATTTGAAAAAAAGAAGAAAAAAGTTGCCAGAACATGTTCTCCTGTTTTGGTTCTCTTGCTGATTTGGTGTCTTGTCCATCAAAGTGCAGTATAAATAGCTAGTTCTAACCAGGGGTCCCAAAAGTTATGGAGTGGCACCAGCCATCCCAAGCATGTGGAAAAGGAGCAGCTGCTGACTGTTTTTACACACCATTTTCCTCTAAATGTTAGAGGTGCTTTGCAATGTGTTATTATTTATATGTCAGTAATACCAAAAAGGTCCTAGCTGAAAGTGGAGCCTGAAGGTACTATTTTTTGTATCTACATTCTGTAGGAGATAATCCTGTCCCCAGTTCCCCTCTATCCCTTCCCACCAAAATACCATAGCTAATTAGGCAAAGAGTGGAAGAGGAATGACGGGCGCCACGAAACGAGGTGATTTGCTCCTGGCTCCAGAGCAGATCGGTGTTGTCTGTGCTGAGAATAGAGCTCAGTCTCCTGCCTCCACATCGGAATCTCTTCCTTGGACTCCCCTACTGCATCGCAAGGTCCCAAATAAAATGTTGCATTTTTAACAGGGTGTTACAAAACTCAGAGTTTTAAGGAAACATTATAAATACTTAATAAATATAGAAAACTATGTAAAACACTTGAAATACACTGCGTCTTGGGATATGGCTGAGCAGTATTCATTCACTTTTATGCAAGGTTGTTAAAACATTTATTGAGACTGGGGAAAAAAAGGGGGAAAAACAAGTAATTTGATTTCAAGGATTCTGCTTCATTGCATGCCTTTCAGACATTCATGAAGTGTCACGCTGCTGTGACCTCTCAAGGAAATTATATTCCTATTAAATGTATTTGTGTTTACTTTATCTTTAATGTAAATGCGTGAACACTCTGTGCATTTACCATGCACAGGCTTGTCTTGTCTCTTGGCCTTGTCAAAGTGATACAATGTTTTTCCTCACCACATTCTTTTCTTTAATATACTTTTCTCTCTTGCAGGACTTTTCTTTTTTTCTTACTGCCTTGGATCATAAGTGGTCTTTATTACCCTATTCTTCTGAACTAAATAGCTAAACGCAGGTTCCTGTGGATATGAAAGGGTTTAGGAGTCATACAAACAAAAATATGTTAACTTCTCCTTGCGTGGGTTGTAATCTATTAGAAACATTCTTATTCCATATGGTTTAACCTTGTCATTTTTTCCTATTGTAACTGACAAACCACAATTAATTAAAGCGCAGTTTTGAACCCAGTTCATCAGGCTGCTACACCTGTGTGTTGCAATGCATTTATATAATTCCAGGTGCCACTTTACACCATCGCCTCTCAGTATTACTGCACTGTGACGGTAACGGATTGAGTAACGGGGATCGCAAGGCAGACTTTTGGGGGTCAGGGTAGTACAAGTGAAAGTAAGTTACGTGCTCGGAATCCTCCTCCTTGCTGGGCACAAAGCAAAAGATGACCTCTTGTTGCAGGGGCTCTGTATTTCTGCACAGAGGTCTGGCTCCTTTCGGCTCTCATGAGGATACGTGAGGGCAGGCTGGTCCCACCTTCCCAGGTGGTCTGACCTGCCTGACGTGACTGCCGAGGGGTCCCACTGGGGTCTGTGTCCAGGGGACCGCCGCCTGTGTGGCCTTACCCCGTGAAGTCTCCTTGGGGAGAGCTGGTGAAATGCTGAATCCCTGCGTGCCTGAGCTCTCTCCACGTCCTGCATGCTTCTTATGGAGAGACTGGGAAGGGCACCGGGAACTCTGCCATGGTCGGCACTGGAAAAGCGTGGGGGAGCAACGAGTTCTGTCCTGGGGAAGAAAGGGAAAAGTGATATTGCAAGCAAACAGAAAGCAACAGCAATAGTGCCCTGTTTGCTGTCTGAATTTTAACTGCAGTGGAATGTATTCAAGAGTGAGGAGGAAAATACGGATCATGGACCTTGTGCAAAAGACAGTTTTCATGTGTCCTTAATGAAGGCACAGAAGTTGGGATGTTTCTTATGATGATGCTAAAGCCCACTTTTTGTATAATTTGTGAGGTTTCTCAGATCAGATCTTCAGTTTTCAAATTCTTGTTTTTCCCACCAACCATAGGCCAGGGCACTGTTTGTGTGACAAGTCCTTATTTCAAAAGATAAACTTTAAATGAGAATTAATTTAAGAAAGATCTACAGCTCTATTACACAGAGGACTTACTGCGCTAACTCAGCGAGTCCCTCCCTTTTGCATGTATGAACACAGCAGGCTGTGGCTGCATTTCCCAAAGATGCAGCAGAGGTTGGGCAATTTGAGTCCTGCTCACTCACTCCTAGAAACAGAAACACATTCTGTGTTCCAGCCTTTTCAGTTAATGCAGAAGTAAGGAATTGCATCTACTTGTCAAGCCCAGCTGCTGAACGTGGGAAGAGAAATGTATATTGCCCATTAAGTTACCTGAAGACGTGCCTCTCTTGCCTTGTCAGGAGCAGCTGCCTTGCTCAGACATGTTCATCACTACTGACCTCTGATAGATTAAGTGACCTTGAGGGAAAGACAGTGTCAGACTGGCACCATTATTTCTGGTTTACTGATCTGTTTTTCCCATCCATCTCTATTTTTCTGGTAGTAGTCCATTTCTACAGTAAGAATACAGGCATGATTAGTACGTATAAACTGTCTGCTTCCAAACACTATGAGTTGTGTAATTTAAAAATGTATCTGTATAAACACTGTCTCACACTGTTTGCAGCTAAATTCTCTGTTGCCTGAACCATTAGTGGCAATGAAAATCAGTGTCTCTCATAAGCCAAGGTTCCTCTTCACTTTACATGAGGCACGAAATAAGCTGATATGCAGCAAATAGAGGTATTCACAGCAGGGAGAATGTTCAAAACTTCTAAGCAAGGAAGGGAGCATATATGTAAAGCTATCCCATCAACCAGGGAATCTGGCTTCTTACAAATCCACAGGGAGCTTATGTGTGTATGTAGGTGTCTAAATACCTAGGGTACTTTCAAGAAACACATCCAGCATTAAATATTGTAATAATAATGGTAAATATTGAGGCACATGAAGTCAAGCAGTTTGGGTTTTGCTTCTATTTCTGTCACTTGCTGTGTGCCCTCACTGAGTCTATTTGTCCCTCAATCATATTCATTTAAGATGATAAAATAAAGTTTATGTACCTTAACTGTTTCTCTCCAACTCTAGGTTTTGATCAGGTCACCTACTAATGAAGTTCCTACGTGCCTTACATCACTGTGTGAGGTTTTGCTGAATGTTGATGAGCTTTGAGATACTTGAATGAAAGGCTTTATTAGGTATATAAAATGTCTCCTTTGAGAACTGTCTTAATGATGAACACGGCATTCCATGAGTCTTCCTAGAAGGTAAGAGTCATGATCCTGTACGTATTAGATTAGCACAGGTAAGGCACGAATCTGGAGTGTCTGGGGATGTCAGGCGGTCACAATTTCTACTCATTTGATACCAATGAGTCTCTCTTAAAAGAATACATTAACAGTTTCTAAAACCAGTCATTGAGAATTATCCCACATCATCAAAATGTTGCCATTTATAATACACCTATTATCAATGCCCTTTTCCATTGCAGCTTCTAATTATCTGAATTTGACACTGATTAAGTATATTCATGACTTAGAAACTGAAATAAAGCAGTATGCTAGAGGAAGATAACACAAATTACTTTGGTAAAACTGAGGTGCTTTTTTTTTTTTTTTTTTTCTAAATGTGCCCTTTAAACAAAAAGTTAATTCTGGAAAGAAGTACAGGATTATGTTCACTATCATTATTCTTGGTTAGGTAATAAGTTGCCAAAGTCTGGTTTTTGCTTTGAGTATCTGTTGGTCTGTTGACTGAGGCTGAGGATGTTTTGGATCCTGATCTTTTTTTTCTTGATCTTGTGAATTTGTTCAGTGCTGCTGTTGTGTAAATGACTGTAATATCACTGTTCTGGCAAAGTGATACATTGTCTTGGTTCCACTAAGGTATTAGGACTTGATTCTATTGGGAGCTATTTTCTTTGTCACTTTTAGCATACATCTAAGGAGTAGCATGGATATAAATTCTTTGATTTTTATTTTTTTTAATCTGTTTCTGAGGGTGGCGGGTAAAACCTGTATTATTCACATACAGTTTGGCATTTGTTTTTTGTGGTTTGAATAATGCCTGTCATTTTTGTTATTTTACTGACGGCTTTTGATTTCTTATTGAGGATGTCTGAAAAATTTGCTCCTGCAGTTCTAACATCAGCTTTATTCAAATTAATTCCTTCATCTTTTGCCTCTTGTATTTCATATACTCAAGTCATAGAACATGAGATGAAGACATGGTTTGAAGAGAACTCAGTCTTATTTTTAGTCCTCTGTAAAGGTCAGATTTTTGTCTTTATTTTTATATTAAATGTATTGGCCTTCTTTTTTTAAAGGGAGCCATATTAACTGCTGTCTTATTTACAATATAGATATTTTTGCAAATATGAAATCATCCCTGTTAGTTCTGCCAGCAGCATCAGTGTCACACATGTCTGTACTTCAAGTTCTGTGTCAGTGAGAGCTATTCTATGCCACAAAGTTTAATGTGCCCAAAGCAACCATCGGCCCCTGGGTGTTTGGAATATACCCAGCACCATGGGGTATTCAGATTCATCTGAAAAGGATACACACACTATTTTTATAGACTAAGGACAGATTATGTTACAGTGCTGGACTTCAAGACTTCAAGCCTAATTTGCCTCCTCGAGGGCTATTAGCAAGCTGGAAAACCGCTGTGTATGAATGACTTCCACATACAAATGCCAAGCTAACATTTTTATTATTGAAACCACATTATGAAACTGCTACTTTTATCCTGATTTCTTCAATATTCTAGGTTAGATTTCTGGACGCTAGGAAGACAGGTCTCATCAGACTTTGTGAATAAACTGATTAAGTTTAAAGTAGCTGTCTTTTTTCTTGTCAATGGGTATTAAGTTACGTAAACCAGAGGCAAATAAACATAGTTCAGTTGTTCCTCTGATCCTGCTACTTCTTCCTCACTTGATAAGGTGTGTACAGGTGGTTTATCATTTTCCAAACAATGTGTTGTGATACCAGAAGGGATGATTGTGTTTGGGGTACAACTTAATAGATTCACCATAAAAAAATGTGGATTTTATTTTAATGATAATTTCTTGAGAACATGGTGAGAAACACAAAAAATGCTATCTCTGAGCATGATCATCTAGAAAGAGTAATTCCTCAAGAGGATCAGTAGGATCTTTTGTTTTACAGATCTGTTATTTAAGTATAGCCCTTGAAACAGAACAGGTGCCAGCAGAATCCTGGGTCTCAAGGGAGGGGAAAATGGAGAGAAAGACCAGGTGATTTCTAAGACAGAAGGAAATACTTGAGTTTAGGACAAGGTCAAAAAAAAAAAGCAGGATTTATGTCTAAAAGAGACTGAACGTCCGTTTCCAAGGGTTTACCAACATGCCTGTTGTCAGTCACAGGCATATGGAGATACTGCGTATGACCTGGGTGTGCAACACATGGAGATGTGTATTTGACAACTTTCTGCTAATTAGTCATTAGCCTGCAATTTCAGTTGGTGAAATTACGCATTCTTACAGGGTAAAAGACTTTTATTGGAAAGCAAATCTTGTGGTTCTTGTTTGCGTTTATTAAGAAATAGTAAGGAAGTCGCAAATGGTTTAGTAGAGGAACAGGGAGGTTGAGATCACCAACTGGTTAAAAAGTGGATTGAAGGGAAATCAGCTTCACTGTCTGTTGAAGAGAGAGGTGACAAATTTCCAGAGGCAAGTAGGAAAGAGGTGTCTTCAAGAAGTCTGTATTCACTCTTCATCTGTTTTTTTTTTCATTCTGCTATAAGAGATATGAGTACTACCAATTTAGTGATGACTTTTGAGTCATGTTACGTTCTTATTTCAGAAACCAACTGCAGAGAGTAAAACCAGATAATTAGGACTGATACTTAGCTCTTCTAAGGATTTTACATCTAGAGACAGCAAATCCCTTTAACTGGTGTCATGAAGCGCATTTTACAGGTGGAAAAGGTCACACACAGAAATGTGGAATAACCTGACAGAGGAGTCCCAGAGCCAGGAACTGAACACAGTCCCTGAATTCTTAAGAGAGTGTTAAGTCATTGAGATGCCAAGAACTGCAGAAATGAGTTGTAGCATTGTTTAAAGACCCACGTGAAAGATGGCAAACAGGAAAAGCCTGCTCCCATTGACTTTAGTGAAGTCAAGATTTCACATAGGCATTGAGTGTGATAGGAGAGGTAGCCTGTAACTTAACAAGTAAAAAATGACTTAAAAGCCACACTTTAGTTACGTTCCTCCAGGAACTAATCCTGAAGACCTATTATTTGAAAATAACTTCAGTGCAAATGGGCAAACAGATAATGATGACTCTAAGATTAAGAAGCTCTAGACAGTGGCATAAGGGAAAAAAATAAGAAAATAAATTTGGAATTAGAGAGTTTTTGATATTTTAAACAACTTGGAAGATTCAAACAAAAGTGAAATTATGCTAGATTTTTAGATAGCGACTTGACAACTCGGTATTATAATGTGTTGCAGGTTTTGACAAGCTGGGGTTTGACCAGTTTACATGATGGTTTTTGTCTACACTTTTATTTTACATGGTTTCATTCACCAGATAAGTCTATCAAAATATAAACGCTCGGTGTCAAAGAGCCAGAAAACGTACTTGAGCTTTATGTCCATGTCTTTGCACTCAATGCTTTAAGAGCAGAGTGAAATACGTTTCAGGATAAATATTGATCAAGATCTACATTTACAAAGGTATTTGTGTCAGATTGTGTTGTCTCAAAAATGACTAAGTATTCCTGAAGTAAAATCATAGAAGACAAATTAGTTAAATGGGGCAGCTGGACAAAACTTTCAGCAAATGACAGAAATGAGAGTATAAGGGTTACGTTTAATATGTTTGCTTTGTCCTGTTCATACAGGGTGAAGCCAGAATGATGAAACACTAAGTCTTTTAGCCTGACCTACTAGCTATCCCTGGCCCCACTACATTTTATCCAATTATACCTGTGGTAAGTCCAGCTACTTCTATTGAGATAGAATATATTTTCCACAGAGACATCTTGCTTTGTTTGGAGATTTCCAGAGAAGAAAACACAGCTTCCCTCCGTAATTTGTGCCAACGATTACTCATTCCCATCGATAACAATTCTAATTTGAATTTGCCCAATTTCAGCTTCCAGATGTTGGTTGTCTATTACTCTTTTCCTCTACAAGATTAAAGGGCCTTTTGATTCCTGGTATTTTCCCCGATGAAGGTATGTACGTGCTGTTATCCAATTGCATCTCCTTCTTAGCATGGTAAGTGGTCCGACTTCTTTTTATACAATCTTTTAACCAGCTTTGTGGCTCGCCACCTCACTCTCACGTATTTTCCGAACATGCCTGTACGACTGCGAGTGCCAGGCGTGGAGCCACCATCCCATGGGCAGCCTTGGGTGCTGCAAGCACGGGGAGATGAAATTAACTCCTTGCTCCTCCTCACCTTCTCACACTTCACAAAGACGTTGGGCAGTCAGCTGTTCGTGCGGCCAACATGCGTTATATTTACCACTTGCCTTTTTTTAATCCGAGACAAACGGAATGATTTACCAAGTCCAGTTGGCGTGTAAGGGGCTACGACGGCGGTGTCGGCACCCGGGAGCGGGCTGGCTGCCGCGGAAGGGCCGCGCGAAGCCCCCACGGCACCTCAAATCGGGCGGGTGGGCTGGGGCAGGGCAGGGCACGGCGACTTCTCGGCGCCGGGGCCCGAGCACGGCGCTGACAGGAAGGGGAGCGGCGGGAAAAGGCGGGAAGCGGCGGCGGGGGCGAGCGGGCGGGCGCCTGAGGAGATGGCGGCGGGGCGGCGCCCGTCCCGCCGGGCTGCCCCGGGAGGGCGGGCGGGCAGCGCCGGGGCGGGGTGTGCACGTTGGTGTGAGCGTTGCGCGGCACCGCCTCCCTCCCTTCCCTCCCTCCTTCCCTCCTTCCCTCAGGCTGCCCTGGCAGCTGGCGCGGAGGTACCGCGGTTGCGGTGGGGAAAAGCCGCGGAACCGAGCCGAACCGAGCCCCCCCCCCCCCCGCCGCGCCATGCCGGCCGCCGCGCCGCCCCCGCTCCACCCCGCGGCGGGCTCCTGCTGCCCCTACGGCCACTGCGCGGGTGAGTGTCCCCGTCCCGCCGCCGCCTTCCCGCGTCACCCGCCCTGCCCGAGGAGGGGGTCGTCTGGGGAGGAGGAGGAGGAGGAGGAGGAGAGGGGGGGAAGCTCCAGCTCCGTGGGGCGTGAGGTGGAGCCAGTGGCGAAACTTCCTTCGCGTGTCCGTGGGGTTGCGGTTTCAGCGCTCGGTGGCGTTTGGGCTTGAAACGTGGGGAGGTTTGGAGAGGGACGGGGGAAGGAGCCGTTCCCGCTTGGGCGGTGGGGTTGAGGCGAGGGCTTTGGGAGGGAAGGAAGGCTTTTTAAAAAAGGGGTGGGGGGTGGGGGGAGTGCGTTTCCCCCGAAGGTGCGAAGATGAGGTGGTTATTCCACCGTGCACCTTCAATAACTTGTATTTTTGATGGAAAGGGGGAAGCCCCCTCCTCACCCGCGCTTTGTATCGGGGGGGGGGGGGGGCTGTGGTCCTCATCCCCGGCTGAGAGAGCACTGCAGCGGCCGTGCCGGGTCCGAGAGCCGGTCCCCGGGTCCCCGGCGTGGGGTCGGCCGTTCCGAAAAGCACGGCAGGGTGTTACCGGTACTGCGATTATAAACCGAAGATGGGGAAGTCACTCGCGAAGTCACTGCGAGCACAGTTCGCTCGGAGCGGGTGCCCGGGGGCTGCTGCGAGAGCACCGGTGCCCGGCAAAAAAAAAAAAAAAAAAGTAAATATCAGCGATGTAAAGGTTTAAAGCTGTTGCACAACCGTGTGTTAAAACACGAGGGTGGTGAATTTTCCCTCAGGGGGGAAATTGCTGCAGCTGGCGGGTCAAAGCAGGGGGGCTGCTGTGTCAGATGGGGATGCTGTGACATGTGGTAGCCAAACCTCCCTGGGGAAGAATGCCGGTCGTGCCCTCGCATCCCCTGACTTCTGTGGTTAATATCGGTTGTGTTCACTCCTATTTAATAATGGAACCGATATTTGTAGGAAAACTATTCCATAACTTTTCACTGCTCAGCGTTATTTTCTGACTTCCTCAGGGGACATTCAGTATATGATGTCAGCAGGGCTGGATGAGCCACTGGTTTGAGCTGATGGAACAGGTTTGAGGTTGTGAGACTCTGTGTTTGGAAACAACCCCATAAACTGAAACTTTTGCTACACTGTATACTGAAAAGTTTCCTTTTTTTTTTTTTTTTTAAAAAAAAAACAAACTAAAACCCACAAACAAACAAACAAAATCCTTGCAACAGTATAACAAAACTATGGCTTCTTCCTCTGAGCATTTAGATTGCAAACTGTCTTGTGCCAGGGGATACCCTAAGAGTTTATCACCAAACCTCGTAGTTCACCATGCATGCTTTTGCTACTAGCTTTATATAGAAATGAAAATGTACACATGCATGTTTGCATGCAAGTTTGTCTTCCCACCTCTTTGTCTCCTTTTTCTTTATCCCTCCCTCCCCTTCCATTCCCACCCCCACCCCCCCCCCCCGGCTTTTATTCTTGATGCTTCTTGTGTTTTTAATATGGTCTAAATCCAGTCTTGACTCTTTGAAGTGTTGAGAACCAGCAGAGTCCCAAAACAGTCAGCAAATGAAACCAAGCTTGCAAAACATGTTACAGCTACTTTATGTAGTGGAAGTGAAGTTATTATAGCAGCTCTGTCATGCTTTTCTCAAAAGTTTCGTGTATCCTGCAGCTCTCTGGATAAAACTGATCCTGCAGAGTTAGAGTCTCTTTCTTGTGTAACGGGTGTGGATCTCCTGAAATGGCATGACTCCATGAAAATTTTTCTAGTATGTTGGGACACATCCGCTGAGAACTAGCTTCTGGTAAATCTCCATCTGTGGTTCATTAACCTGAATTGTTTAATTTGACTTAAACTGTCAACAAAGATAAGATAACTTGTTTTTAATTCAAGATATTGGCAGCTGTTCAAGCTTCTGAATTTCAGCTGTGCTAGTTACCTTGTCTTTATTGGCTTTTTTTTTTATACTTAAGTTAATTGCCTTGGGCACGCTAACCTGAGTTTTGAATATATCTTTACCTTGTAGCATGACTATATGCTTTGTATCTGTCTGCACTGCTGCTTTTTCTAGCCGTGTTCTGCAGAGCTTCACAATTTTGGCATCTGCGGGACTTCAGCATGTGGTGACGAAGGGAAGTTGTGTGGGATTCATTTCCCCATTTCTAAGATTACTTAGCTACATTTGTTTTCTGCAGAAAGATCTATAGTTTTGTAGAAATCAGGAAACCTGGTGGTCCTTCCTTTTTTCCAACAGCTCTAGGGCAAGTTGAGTTGGTTTCTGTCACTGCTTTTCCTCTTTTCATTTGACTTGATTCTTAAACATTTAACAACATTTGAAATCAGCATTAGATATATTTTCTTGTAAATATAATTAGCATCAGAACATTGTGGTGACTTTATCAGCTTCAGTTAGGTCTGATCCAGATGTCAGTCAAGGCAATGTGTATCTTTTAATTAGCTTCAGTGAAACTTGGATCAGAGCTAAAAATGTAGTAGTTGAGAGAGGTGAATGTGACACTTATGTTCTTAACAGTATAATATTTTCCTGGTTTTTCTTATTTTCAGACTACTGGGTCTGTCCTTTTGGAGTGTTCACCAGATACTGGGAAGAATGAAAAAAAGAGGGGGAGCTACTGTCTCGATTGGTTCTAATGTAAATTTGGAGTTTTGGTAATGCTTGCAAATTGTTCATCTTACCTAGCAGTAGTTCGCCTTCACTCCAAATGAAAGTTGGCCATGTTGACCATCTTCCCTTTATTGCTCGTATAGTTTACTCTGTCTAATTATTTTAAGAATGCAAAATAATTATTTGTGTCATATATTCTTAGAAGAAGCTCTCTGTGATCATTCTGAAAACACCATCTCCCACTCAATCAGTATTGCTAGCCTGCATATATACTCCAATTTTGTAGTTTTCTTGTCACCCCAAATAATGTAGTTAATGAAAATGCTGGGAAACGTCTGGTGGTGTGAAAATCCTGATCTTTCTGCTTGTGATCATGTAATCAAGTCTAGCTAGCTCTGGCTTGGAGTTTTCCTTAAGAAACCTATTTTCTTTTGTAATTTCTTCAAAACATTTTATCTTGCAGTATTGGCTTTTAATATACGAGTCTCTTCTGAAAAAGTGGTTCTGTAATAATGGGGTTGGGAATTCTACATTTATATGCGAGTTAACTGCTCTTAAACGTGCTAAATTTCCAAAGAAAACTTTTGGGTAATTGCCCCCTTTGCAAACCAGATGGAGAATCAGACTCTGGCTGGGTCTTTGCTTTAGTTATGAAACAAGGTTATTGGTAATAAAAGATCTGGAAGACTAATTAAACCCTCAGTGACACCTCTGCAAGTTCTCTTATTTTCACTGGGTTTGCTCAGTTGCAACTGATTAGTCATCAAGTTGAGATTTAGGAAGCAATGCAAATAAAGTCTCCCACAAGAAGAAACAGAATCCTGCTCCTTTGACTGAGGCAACGCTGGCTAACAGGATTAAAAAGCATTGAAAGCTTACTTTGTGGTGAAACATGAATAATTAATTTGAAATATATGGTAGTTCAAGAGTCAAGAGCATCAGTGTGAAAGTGAAACTCCCTGTACACTGAGCATTGAGAAACACATGGAGGGCTTTGCCAGATGGATCCTGGCAAATATCACAGTTGTGTAAGATGTTTTTGTTTCTGTCAGTTTTGTTCCTCTCCTGAAAGATTCTTGATGGAAGGTCCTGGACTGCAGAACTCAATTCCTTGGTTACTGGGGCAGACCCTGAAGCTGTCAAACTGCATAAAGCAGCCATGGCTGTTCCCAATAAAATACACAGCCTGTCATCTTTGAAAGAAATTAAATAAATGAGCAGTTTCATAATATTCTTTTTTTGGTTTTATGCAGGGTAACAACTTAAACTGAGCCTCACACCTCCAAAGGCACTGATTCATTTCACGTGCAGTCTTACATTTCACTTAGTCTTTACAGATTATGCATTTGTATACTTCTTTAAAGAGCTTTCTTTATGCTCGCTTTTTAATTTGCTACCCTTAAAATGTCAGAAAGAAGATAATGAAAGGGGGGTTCTTTTTAAAAAATAAAAAAAAAAAAAAAAAAAAAAAAAATTTATGGCACTTGTGACTCATTACCAGACTACATGAAGTCTTTACCTTCATCTGCTGCTCTGGGGGTGATTCAGCTCAGTTTAACACTAACACATGGCAATAGCCATCTGTGTTTGCTGTAAATATTTTATTTTTTAATTGCAAATGGCTTGATTTAGAAAATCCTAAACTGTACAGTGGGGTAGCTGTGGGCCTGCAGGGGAAGGAGGTGAGTGCCTGGGAAGGCAATTTTTGCCCAACCACTGTTGCCAGGTTGAAAAAGGGAGCACAACACCTGGAGAGCAAACCAGGCTGCCCTGCAGCAGTCGGGACCCTGCTGCTCCTTCCTGGGGGGAGCTGGATGGGAAAGGGCCAGGGCAGGCTGCAGAGGGGCTCTGAACATTTAGCAAAGGAGAGGGGGCGTGGGAAGAAGCAAGGAAAACCCTGAGTTTATCTTTGAGAAGAAAGAGGGAAAGGTGGCTGCTAAATGTTATTTATCCCTCGTGGTTCTCATACAGTGAATACAGTCACATGTTGCTGCATGCTGAGCCTCCTACATGCGTTTTGCTGTGGGATGGCACCCACAGTGGGGCTGGGGGTGACACAGAGGCACCATCCATCCTCAGGACGGAAAAATCCAGAGCTCATCTAAGCCATAGCAAGGGAACCCACGTGGACATCCCTCAGGCTTCCTCCTTGTGCTGAAGTCCAGCCAGCTGTAAGGTTTTCTACCTAGTCCCTCCAGATAGTCCTTCCTGTCTTGGCAACTCCTTTGCTATAACATCTGCCTGCTTTTTAGCTGCTCTGGTACCCTTTGCCTTAGGTTACCACTAGGATCTCCCATAAACTCAGAGGTCTCTGTCCCAAAACTGGCAGTGAAAAGGGAGTGAGAGAAATGAGCAGGGAGAAAGGAGTGGAGTTGCTTCTTTCTTTATGGAGTGAAAGACCCGGGAAGGATGAGAATGGACATTTGTGGGGCTGAAAGGTCTGGAGATCTCGTTTCCAATCTGCATGCGATAACGGCTGTTTATTATATATGCTTTTTATTTTAATAATTCCTCAAAGATACGGTTTATGATGCAAATTTTTGAAGTCTTCTTGCCTGCCTTTATGAGGGCAGGGTACAAAAGTAAGCGTCTCATGTACTCTTGTACTCTCAGAGTAGCCACTAAGGACGTTTTCTTTCCTCACAGCTGACACTTTGGCACTCACTTAATGAGACCAGACATATCTGGCTGGGAGAAACTAGTTCTGTTGGTGACATATGAGACAGAAGGAACCCAACTTGACACACAGCTGAGTTTGCAGGGCTGACAGTTAAAAGAAAAGTAATATTGCATGTGAATTTAAGGATGCTTAATGTGAAATTGTGAAAGATAATGAACTTGGCATCCTGTCATAGTAATTTTATAGGATCTTTTAGAGCTAAAACTGTATATTTATGAGATAGAGATATTATTGTGTTTTTTTTCCTTTTTGTAGATGAACCCAAATTATATTTTCTTTGGTGAACTTAGAATACTGCCTGAGCTGCTGTGTGACTTTAGTTTTCTACAAATTGTGTTTGACTGGGTCAGCAATTGATCTCCATTACAGTAGTGCAAATTGGACACGGATGTGCTGACATAAGTATAAGTGGAGATGCCCAGTAGGGTAACAGAAATGATGTTATAGAAATTAAACTATTTCCTTTTTTTTTTTTTTTTTTGTTATTGAGACAGTATTAAAACTGTTCTTGAAAGATTCCAGCTGACAAATGGTATTTGTAATAATATTGAACATGATTTTGTTTCCCTTCTGCACCAGTAGCTAATGCAGATAAGAATTTGTGTAAATTTTAAATGTAATTGGATAAAATATACTCTGGTCTTCTAAAAAATATCTAGATTGTGCTTGTTTTATTTTATTTAGTAAATCGTGTTTATAATATCATATACTGCCTTACAATCAAATATATTCTAAACACTTATGATTTGCTCAATGTATTAAAAAAATGTATTTGTACGAGGCCGGGTGCTGATAATCTAACATTATTCTGGTTACAAAGTCAAGCCTTTCTGACTATTGATTAGCAATGCTGTCCCCCCAACCTGTGTTTCTATGCAGTAAGAGATAAACATTAATTACACTATCAGATGCTGCTTTTTTTCCCCCCAGGGTCTCTGGCTTCATCGGTGCATATGATGGACAAAGCTTACCTAATGAGCATCTACTTACTGTTTACCCTGGCTGTTTGTGCCTTTCACTGCATGCTTTTTGAACCCTGCTGCTAATGCAGGCTTATTAACTTGTGGACTTTTCTGTCACGGTTATTGCTGCAGCAGCAAACATGGATTAGCATCTCTGATACCTGTAAAGGGAAGGCATGAACTGCATTCAGTGGGAGTCAAGGTGGAAAAAATAAAGTCAAAAGTACTTTAATTTGGGGAAGAATGCAACTTGAGATGCCCAGGTCTTGAATTTTGGGATGGCCTAGCATTACCTATGTATTGTGTTATATTACCTTGTGTCTGAAATACCTCTTCCAGTGTATTCTTCTGCATCTGTGAGCACTGAGCAGGTTTCCAGATCAGATCTCAGGATATTATTTTGGCCACCAGAATGTAATCCCATCTGAGAAATCTAGATTAAGTAGAATGCTTTGAAATTGAATGGAATTGGTTGAGAGGAAATCCAGTTCTTCAGGGCTGCACTGCCTTTGTGCAGAGAAACTATTGTTCTTCCTGTATTCTTTCACTGCACACTTTTCAGCTCTTCTAATTACAGATTATTTTACAGCACAGTCCTGATTCCAGTTTATCTGTAAAAGAGGATCTACTGTACCCTGGAGTAGACATGCTTTAGAAGTGCATACAGCTTTTCCTGTCTTGTATGCAAGGAGGAAGTGAATTCAAGTCATGCTGATAACTTGAATTTTGTCTTGTCTTATTGATGTCCTTGGTAATGTTCTCTTAATGTACTCACCTCTTTGTGTGCATGTAGTTTTTCCTATACTTTAAAAAAGAAACATTAAGGTGAACTAATACGGTAAGTGACAAAAAAGCAGGTAGATGTCCTTATGAACAACTGCAAAGGAGCAGACCATGTGAGGACAGTTCTGTTGCTCTCTCTCAATCCTGTCCCTGTGCCTAAGTTCAGCATCCGACCTGACTTCCCAACCCGCTCTTATTCTCACCCTCATGTTTTACTGCTACGCTATTACAGTCTCCACCAGCTTCTACTGTGACAGAAAAATTCATAGAAATTGCTATTAGCCAGTATCAAAGTTTGTAGGAATTGCTGTCAGACTGTGTTTAACTATGGGCCTCTTTGCTCCATTCCCTGCAGTCTATCCCAGTCCCTCTTATAACGTATTTTCTCTTATCCTCCCAGTCCAATTCTTCACTAGGTTTCCTTTCTCAGTTTCGATGTCTGGCCCTGCTACATGCTGCCTGGTTTCTGGATAGTGGTACCAGAAGAGCAATACTCCTTCCAATCCCCTCTCCTATTCCCAGCCCTCCTCTCCCTGCAAGTTCCAGCTCCCTCTCCAAGCTTATACGGAATTGTGTCTCACTTTGGCATTTCCCTAATCAACTTCCATTATATCCTTTGTCATGTCCTGTTTTATAAGAAATTTCTAATCCTGTCTCTTTGCTGGGCCAATTTATCTTCCATAACACATGGGAGGACAGTGACCTCCTTCTCCCTAGGCCCGTTTGTTTGTCTCCATACATGTTTGTCTGTAGTCTTACTTTCCTTTGGTAGCAAAATCCCTGTGCTCCATGTTTTCTTCCCATGCCCCTTCTGACAAGCCATTTCCAGTCTCCTTGGTTTCCATTATTGACTCTCAGTTGCTGTGTGAGAAGCCCAGCCACCTTTACTCAATCCCACACTTTCGATTCAACTGCTCACCTTCCACTTTTTCTTATTAACTTTACTGTCTCGGCATGACAGCTTGGTGAGGTTCTTGAAAGCAGCCAGACACTGACCTCCCACTGAAATGGCTTGCATAATATCTCCAAATGCCCCATTTTCAGATATGCCCTTCCTTTACGATCTGGTCTCTCTGCTTTTGTCTGAATTAAGTAGCTTCTATACAGAGGAGAGCAAGCTGGGATTGCCAAGAGGACAGAAAGACAAACTGCCTTCTCAGTTCTGGTGCCTGATCCTCCTCTAGCAGTTTCTAAAGTAGCTCTTACAGCAGAAGTGACATTTTGAAGCTTGGCTTGAAGCATGCTGTGGTCCTCAAGGACCAGCATACCTCTTGAGCTGTGTGAGCCTTTGGAGGTTGCTCAGGCTGGAACTAGTAGGGACTGTCCTGCTTCATTTGATAATGTCTCGATCCAGTCCTTGTGAAATTTTACCTTTTTTTTTCTACTCAGGATTTTATTTGGTAGCATGACTGCCTTTCATTGTTGCTGGAATAACCACCAGTCCCATCTCAAACAAAATCTCTGCATGGCAGTGAGGGAGGAAAAGAGAGGGTGCTACAACTATGGCTCTTTAGAGAAAAATTCACTAGTAGTATTTCCAACAGTAGGGATGTAAATAATGCCCATGTAAAATTTACTTGCTGTAAAAGGAAGCCTGTGATCATGTTTTGTTTCCATGTAACTAATTTAGTACATTGAGACTTGTCATACTACTGCTTCAGTCTTGGGCACTAAATGTGTGCACTAGCTCTGAAAGTTGCAACATTTAATAATTTACAGCAAGAAGAGGAGAGCAAGATGGCATCGTCTTAGAGGACTCAGATTGCATCCTGGAGCTGGCAGGTGATGCACACTGGTTACATACTTGGCTGCTCGGAGTTAAAGGCTGGAGACATTCATCACCGTCAAGTATTTTAAGATGCTTGTTGATACTTGGACATGAATTAAATGTTTTAGGTTCCAATTAAGATTATTTTTTTTCCCTATGGTGTTTGTTTTGCATGCCCTCAGCAGGAAATGCTGGGGCTTAAGGAAGAAACAGACATTTTTAGTGCTGTTCTTTCCCGTCCCATCTGAAAAACAGAATTTTGTTTATGCTGTATTGGGACCAATATATCAGAATGACTCCCAGATACACAATTTCTGTCATGTGCAACTTAACTCGCCAAAACATTAGCAACATTCTTCATGCAGGTATTCACGGTTGCTTTTGTAAGTGGAGGAATTCATATTGATCCAAGGACCTCTAAAGAAATTCAGGGCTTAAATAACACCATCTTATTCACAGAAAGCAATGCCATAACTAGATCGTATTTTAGTGTTAGCTTCTGTTTTAAATTGTGTTGTAATATTCTATGTAAAAATTTAATTTCACTGCAACCTGTGACTTGATAGCAGAATTGGTTGCTGGGTAAATGGTTCAGTTAATTACTGAAACTGTGATCTCAAGCAGGAGAGCCAAGAAGGAATGCAAGATGAGTGGTAATATTTTAAATAATGAACAAAAACTTATAGACTGGTCAAGGGAAGGGATAAGTTTTGAAGAATAAATGGCAGCAATACATTTCTAATTGCAAGAACTGGTGACCTCAGTCAAACCCTGTTACTCTGCTGTTGTAGGGGATGTAGCCAGGCAATTCCTTAAGATATAGATTGGTTGAAGCTCTGTGTATACACCCTATTCAGAACTTAAGTCTTCTGAATTTACTTTATTTTACTCCAGGTCCGGAGTATGAGCCAAAACCTTTCAAGGAAAGGTCTTCTAGAGGAATTTTTGCCATTTCCCCGCTATGCCTTCCCTGCCCTCAGTGGGATTGACTGTGACTCTCACAGATGATTTGTGAATTGGCTTTTAAAAATGAACCACAGAAGCTGTGCTTCCTGCAGCAACCATCTTCTCTCGCGGGAGCACTTGTGTTCTGGTCAGTAAATGCTAAACTTCTTGTTCCTGCTACCTGTTCAAGTGCCCAAATCCCTGTTTGTCCCATCCTCCCTGCCCCTCTAGGGACTTGATGTGATTGTTTACCCTACAAGGCCATCGTGTCTTCATCGTCTGGAGCTCTGTAACGCTCTGCAAGTCCCAGTTTTCTTTTTTTCTGTGCCCCCATGTGCATCTCAGGTGGCACACGTGGTGCCCCCCGCCAGCCGTGCCGCCTTACCCCTGCCCTTCCACAGCAACATTCCTCAGCAGCCTCCTTGGCCATGCTGCTTCCCTACAGTTCTCTGCTGTCTTAATCATTTTCATCATCCTATATATTGATAGTTGGTGATACACAAGCATAGATAGATAGATGTGCATATGGATAGAAACTGACAGGTGCGTGTATGCATCCATCCATATTAACATTTATAAGAAGTATTTATATTTGATAACCATTAGCTTTCAGTAAGACAGCAAAAGAAAAAACACATTTTATTCTCTGATGTATAATTTGCCAGTACTCAGACTCATTGAAGTGTGTTTCTGATCCCACCTCCCTCTTCCTCCCTCTCCCACTTGTATATAAATATGGAAACAAGATTTTGAAGCAATATAAACTGTAGCTATAGGATTTGTGTATGTGTGTGACCTTTGAAGGCTTTATAGAAATGTTGCTTTAAGTGTGTGCACTTTTCTGACAGATTGAGGCTTGCTTCATGTGTATCAGTTAAAATAAAAACAGCATAACTGGAAAATAACAAATTATGACTGAAATAGTTGTAACAGGCAATTGACGTTCATATTTTATTTTATGTAATATATAGTCATTCTGACCACTACTTTGACAAAATTTGACACTTCCCTTTTTCTCATGAAACATTAGGAGATTTCTTCATACATTGTTTTAAGCATTCATGTAACTTTTTTATTTTAGAAAAATAGCAATATTATTCTTATCCCCCAAATTATTATATCTTAACTTCTGGTTTGTGCCAAACTCTTTTTGGCTCGGTTTTATGCCAGTTTAAAAAGCACAAAACCACATTCCTGGATTGTTCCTAATAATTACATAAAACTGCTCTTATTCCATTAGTTTTAAAATGAAGAAAGAAACTTCGTTTCTGTTTCAAGCTTAGCTGATTTAGTGAAGAAAGGAAACATAATTGATGTTTGGGTAATTGAAACAATCAACAGTGCAGCCAGGCACTTATAATGAATGGTTTGTAGAAAGGTGTGATAATAGCAGCATAGCTGGGAGAAACACAATCTGTGGGAAAAGTCATTATTAGTGCAGCATTGTTTTTTATGTTGTACCAAGATTATAAGCAGCAAAAATGTCATTCACTGTTCCCATAAGCAAGATAATGCTTTGATGACAGTGGGTGCTCAAGAATCTGGAAATGTTGATTAAATTCAGAGCCTCAGCAGTTCCTGGTAACCAACGTGTTCTGGAGTTAATTTAGATTTCAGAGAACTATTATTAAATCTGAAATTTTTTATTTTGTTTTGTTTTTTTTTTTCCCATTCACAGTAGCCTTTATTCTGTGTAGAATGTAAATATCTGATTGCTGAAAAATCACTAGCACATATGTAGTCATCTCTTGATAACAAGAGATCATCCTTAAAAAGCAGAATGAAGACAGAAATAACTTGTACAACCACCAAGCATTAGTCACACGTAGCTCTTATATAATGCTTACGTCTTCAACCAGCGTGCTGGCAGCTGGGCTTCTTTGTAATATTTATTTGGAGAAGAAATATCTGCCTCATTTGGCAGAGGAAGAACATAAAGCCAAGAGCTAAGGGGCATGCTGGGGGCCACACAGCGCTGAGCTGGTGAGAGCATTACAACGAAGAAGTGTCCATCATGGTACATAGAGCAAAGCCAAGAGCAGAGTGGAGGTCTGTAGAAGTGCCGCCTCGTGTGTTTTCCCCCCCAACCCCTGGCTTTCTGGGTATGTTATTTTTGAGGCAGAGCGAGTGACTGCTGCAGCAGCAGTTGTAGTTCCCTTTTTGTTGTTCGAGGTGAGGAGGCGTATTTCCTCTTCCCTCTATTATGCCTTGATGAAAAGGACAAAAAAAAATACATAGCTTGAAACACTGAAAATGGCTTTTCAGCAGTTGAAAACCAACATGTAGTAGGCTTAAGCGTGCCAGAGCTCTTGAACACGTCTGTGCTAACCCTAGCACCAAGAGGAACGTTCATATGCACAGATTTTCCTTTGTGGATTTGCCCACTGCACTGTGACTCCGTAGTCATAGCAAGGTATGAAAATGGGTGGGATTCTCTGAGAGATAAGATGTTTGTGTATGGGAATTTCCTTGTAATGGTTCGGTAATCATTATGGCTGCTTTCTTTTGGTTGGTCTCGTTATTTCAAACATATTGAATGTTTGTTCCCAGTTGAAGACTATTAAGGACTATTAAATGGAGTTGGAAGCACTTGGTGATCTCATTCTGAAAGTTTATTTCTTGAGGCTGAAAAGAATTGCATTGCAATCAAGTTTTAATAAGTACAAGAAATCAGAGTACTTTAAGGGGATGCTTGAATTCTTAGCTTATTGTTGTGTTTATAGACAGTGAATTATGTTATAGCTTGGTTTGTCTATAACCATGTGTTATGTTTTCAGTTCTTCCTTTTCAGAACTACACGTAACAAATGGTGTTGTTTTCTTTGGTTGGTGTTCTAAGATGAGCTATCACAGGAAAAATTGTTGATTTCCCTAGAGATTATTCATGACTTTATGATTTTTACATAATTTTTGGAATAGAAAAGTCAAACCAAAGTATTGGAAAACCAGGACTTCAATTATCAAACAAAACAAAGGTGGCTTTTCTTTAAGGGAAAAATCTAAATTACATTGCTATTAAATGTACTATAAAATTGCTGTAAAATTGTAACAAAAGTAGTGCTTTTAAAAAAGAATTTCATTTACTTAATTTGTTATAGAAGTCTAGAAGCTAAATGAATGGTTCAGGGAAAGTGAAGAGGAGGTAATTATAAGAATATAAAGTTGTACACACATAGCCATCTGGTAGCAATTTTAAAACAGAAGTAATTGGTTTCTTTTACTTCATACAGTGTAATTGTGGAACTTGTTGCCACAGGGTTTACAGAGGCCAAAATTGTAATTGGGTTCAGAAAGGAATCGAGTGAGTTCATGGTGGATACGTAAGAGAATGTTAAACAATCTGGATGCAGTCCTGGCAAAAGTAATCCTATTTTTTTGAGAATTTCTGGAAGGTGGAAGGATTTAGGAGCAGGATCTATTTGTTTCCTTTATTATTATTTTTTTAAATGACATTTCTCTGTCACAAAGTGCATTTGCATTTTCTTGCAAACTTGAAAATGTTTGCAGATGCATGTATGCGGAGTTACTTCCTAGGGGCAGTTAAAGTTCTTCATAAGCTTTGAATGCACCTACCCTTATTCTCCGAGGTCATATACACTGACACGTAGAAAACTATTACTCAGAAAGATCTGATGATGCGAAATAAATAATATGCCTGCTCTTTGTTTGCTTTAGGACACCGAGACTTGTTTGACCATTCGTCACACAATGCAAGCTCAAAAGTAAAAGAGAGGAAACTACAAGGGACTTGTCCTCCTGTTGGTCGTGGAAACTATGGAAAACCATGTTTAAGTGAAAGCAGTCATAGGTCCCCGTTTTTTAATCCCCGTAATGGTTTTCACACGATACATTCAGAGCACAGTCCTGTGAAACCAAGGATTATTACAGTGGTGAAACCCGGTGGACGCACACTCAGAAGGATAACCTTGCTTCTCAACAGGAGATCGGTCCAGACCTTTGAACAGCTGATGGCTGACATTTCAGAAGCTCTGGGATTTCCACGCTGGAAGAATGACCGTGTGAGAAAGCTTTACAATCTGAGAGGCAGAGAAATATGTAGTGTCTCTGACTTCTTCAGGGAAGGTGATGCATTCATAGCTATGGGGAGGGAGCCCCTCACTTTGAAGAACCTAGAAGTGGTATTACAAGAACTTTATCCTGAAAATCCATATGCTGCCAGTGCTGCCATTCAGCAGAATGAGGAGCAATCCCAAAAACTGAAGAGCAGGCTGTATGACAAGGCTTCCAAAGTAGACAGTGGCTTTGATGAGACAGAAATTACCAAGAGCTGCAGTGGTAGCATGTCTCCCAAACTGGTAGCTGGACATGAAGGAAAAAGTCAAGTCAAGACAAAGCAAGAGGAAAAAATGAGAACCAAAAAAAAGTGGAGTAGAGAGAGCTGGGGTGGTGAGCAAGGAGTGAAGTCTTCTAGAAAAACCCGAGAAAGCGAGAGGTACCTTAACCGTGAGAGGAGTCCTGAGGATGGATTAGAAGAGAGTTCAGAGGAGGTGCTGAGGTGTGAGAAGTGTGAACAGGAAAGGCAGGCCAGACAGAAGTTACAAAGGGAAAGGCAGGCTGAGGCCTCATTTGAGAACAGAGACCTGAACACAGGCGCATGTCAGAGGTACAATGTAGAAAGAAATGCAAAAGTCAGGAATTGCCGAAAATCTTCAGAAACTTGTCTGGAAGGTGAGGAAGTTGTTTGGAAGGATAATGGCTGTAGGAGAACATGGAAGCCCCTACATAGGAATGTTAATGAAGGGCTGGAGAAGCAAAAAAGGAGCATTGAGAAGGAAAGGGATGTGGAGAAACATGAAAACCATGGGAAGGAGGTAGTAAAAATCAAGAAGAATGCTGCAGAAGGGCTGCAGCTAACTCATGAAGTGAAGGAAGAGAATGGAAGTAGTTGTGTAATGAACCAAAGTGGTTGGCTAAAGAAAGACATTCCGAGGGATGCTGAGAAACCATCTAAAACACATAGGGAGGGCAGAGAGGGTCAAAGGGCTAAAGAAGAGGGTGCCAGGAGAGAGGGGAATATTGCACATAGAGAGTGTGACATGACGCGACGAGAAAAAACGGGAGAGCGCAGAGTGAATAAAGAAGAAAACAAGGCTCAGGGATTGGAAAACACAAGTCGGAGGCATGCCATTAAAGCCAGAACTGATGTGGAAAAACACTATGAGATTGGCAGAACTATTGGGGATGGGAACTTTGCAGTGGTGAAGGAATGTCGCCACTGTGACTCCAATCAGATCTATGCCATGAAAATTGTTGATAAATCCAAGCTGAAGGGGAAAGAGGACATGATGGAAAGTGAAATTCTGATCATTAGGAGTCTCTCTCATCCCAATATAGTAAGCTTAATTGAAGTGTATGAGACAGAAGCTGAGATTTACCTAATCTTAGAGTATGTTCCAGGAGGGGACTTATTTGATGCAATCATAGAAAGTGTGAAGTTCACAGAGCATGATGCTGCTGTCATGATCACCGACCTGTGTGAAGCACTGGTTTATATTCACAGCAAGAACATTGTCCACAGGGACCTCAAACCAGAGAATCTTTTGGTAAGTATTGGCAAACACATTGCATATGTACAGGAGTTGAATTTATTTTCCTTTTAGTTATGGATCTTTGAATATTTGAAGAGATAATGCGCTGTGGGTGGCAGGAATGTTTGGAAAAACGGGTACAATTTTGAAGTGAAATTACTGTTACAGTTTACTTCACGTATATCTGCTGTTCACTGAAGATAGCAGTGCTTGCAGATAGAAATTCAAATAAAAGTGACCTGGCTTTCAGGGGTAGTGAGCATTTGTTTTTTTCTGGAAATTGGGTATCTTACTTAGCATCTGACTTTTAGGTATACAAGGATGAATTTTTTTGCATGAAGTGTGCACGGGATCATAAGGCATCTCTCCTGCAGACCAAAATTTATTAAAATTACTAATTTAGCTGATTTGTTTAGTGGACTTTTTGTCCACTGCAGTCACACATCCTACAGACTGCTGTGCTGGTCTTCTACTGTAGTGATTTCTATCTTGTGACAATTTTTTTTCTTAGAAGCAGAAGTATGATGCAGTTGATTGAAATATCTGACAGTAAAATGTGAGTTTTTTGGTGAAATACAGCTCTGAAGTCGGCTCAAATACTAACTTCATGCCAAAGAGAAAAGTTTTTTCCATCATATTTCTGAGGCTACATTCATTGCATCCAGCACTGAAGTCAATAGAGTTGCTCACATGTGTGAATATGCATAGAAATGTTTGCAGTATTAACACTTGACAAGACACCCATTGTAGAACAGTGACAGTAAACAACTCGCCCTTGCTAATTAGCTGTTACACTCTTGTACTAGGATTCCAAATTTCCTGAGATACTAAATATTTGCCAGTCTCTAACAAATCGGATTTGATCTGCTGGTGGAAGATTATAGTTAGCCAGAAAAAAAGGTAATAGATGATTTAGTCCTATGTGCCATTCAGTTATTTAAGGGAATTAATTCTGGGAAGATATCAGTGTGAGTTTCTGGAGAGAAGCAGTAGTGTATCCTGTGGGACATGCAGAGGTTGTACAAGGCTGGGCCTGAACTGTTTGCTCCCAAACTTTTTGACTAACCAGTAGCATCTATACTAGGTCTTGCTATGCATTCTGCTTAGTCTGATTAAAATCCTTGGTATGTAGTCCATGTGTAAATAAAAGATGGTGTGTGCAAGTGGCTGGTTTGCAGGAAGAAGGAGGCTTGTAGGCCCTGCCTTCATGCCTTGTTTTGCTGTTAGAACAAAACTTCTCTTAGAATTTCAGAGCTTTATCCAGAAGCTTATTTTCCATTATGAACCAAGCTCTGCTCCTTCCTATTTGCTGAAAATAAGCTAGTGCGTGTGAAACACCTGAGACCAGATGCTTCATTTCCCTCTCTAATATGTGGTCATTGCAATGATGCAGGCAAGCAAAGAGAGGCAAGATACAGGTCCGTTCTGGTTGTTTTCACATTTTGTTCACAGCACTGCAAAACAGAGAGTGCTGGTCAGTGGCAAAGATGTGTAGCACTGAAATAATCATGTTGCCCATTCTGGCAGTCAGAAAATATTTTCCAAATACAGACTGGCCTCTAGCCTGTAGGTATTTTATCATATGAGAACAATGTTACCCAAATACTATGGGAAAGAAAATTGTACCTGTTCCAGTTTCACCTTGCTGCTAATTGGCTGTGAACACCTGTATTAGTTATCATTTACATAAAGCATCCTTTTGAAAAGTTAGCCTGTTCAACAAGCTAAATGAGTTTATAAGCTCTTGATAGTGTTGGATAGCTTGTGCTATCTAATAAGCATCCCTATAAATACAGGCCAGTTGAGCAAGATTCTGGCTTTTCTGACTTTTTAATGTGCTGCCTCTGACTCCTTAGGCTGACTGGAGCAGTAGCAGCAGAGTAGGAAGGAGAGCTGCCCCTAAACATCAGCCAGTGCTGAACCATAACAAACAATACTGAAGCAAATTCAGTGGGTTCATCTGCTGTTGGTGAGTCAGGGGCAGCCTCTGGAGAGAGGAAGCACAGTGCTGGAAGTGCTGTTGTCCTGCAGGGATGTCCTGGGTTGTGGGATACCTCTTGCTTCACTTCAGATTCCTGCACTGCGGGTGTTTAAGTCTGAATTGGTCTCCCTAGACTTTGTACACAGAAGACAGAAACAGGTATGTACTTTTAGGCTGTTGACTTGTTTGTCCTACTTCGGGGTCTTCTTTTAGTCAGGTGAATCTTGTCCTTTCTTTTTTTTGTCAACAGGTTTTTTCCCTAACCCTTTCCAGCAAATGGGAAATTGAAGAGAAAAGATCCTTGGTCTGTTTTATAAAGGAACTGTGTTTGTCTACTATAAACCTACTTTGCGTGAGAATCCAACCCTGTTCCTAATGACTTTTTTTGGCTAATTTCCATCAGAGTTGACAGAGAAGCAGCAAACTGGGAAAAAAATATTTTCATACTTTTCACAAAAATAAGCAGCTGAGTAAAGAAGGAAAACTGTTTATCTCCCTGCAAAGGTGGAAATACACTTTGACGTCTAGTGAATTGTAAAATTATTGACACAGGAGAGAGTTGGAAACCTAGTTTAATTATTAGTTCAATGCACAACTGTTCCTCTTACAGAACTGTCCTCTAGTTTCAAGCTTCTGTAACAGTCCACCATCATTCTTTTCGGTTTTCCCTCTCCCTCTTTCACTACTGTGTCTGCCCACAATGATCAGACTCCTTGCAGCATAGCTGTGAGGCAGAAGGGTGGTGACTTGCGCTACAAAAACAAAATCTGTTTGACAGCTGGTGTGAAGACAGATGCTCTGACTCCCTCCCATCTGCTAACAGAATCACCTCATTTAGGACTAGGTGTTCAGCAAGAAAACCTTTCCTACCAAGGATGAGCAATGCGGTGTGTTTGGTCCCACAAAAGAAGCCAGTCACTTCTTTAATGCTACCACCAGAATTTGGTGGCAAGGTTTTTAGCTGAGGGACTGTTGAATTCTACAGGTGTTGGCATTTCTTGACTTGTGAGAAATTAATTTCAAAGTGTAGTGGTGTTTTTCCATATTATAGCTGTAAAAGATACAGTCACTTCCTCGCACCCTTTTAGGGGTAAAGGGGAGGGTTGCGTCTGTGATTGTATACTCATCTCCATGTACACTTCCCAGACATACTAATGTGGTAATTGTTTAACACTCAGCTTCATAAGTAGTATGTTATAGCTTTTTATATGTTTGAGCTTTTTCCTTTTTTTCTGCCCTCTTTCTCTCAAGTTTTCGTATATATATGAGAATGTCAAGTGTAGCCTTTTTGTCCTTTAACTTCGCTTTTGTGACACTACATATACACAAAGCACTGTCAGAGGTTTCAGGGTGCATTTGAGTTAAAATTCTGTTTAACCAGTTGCTTATTGAGAGTTTTCAGTATGATAAACTTTCATAGAGAGTTTTCTGTAAGATTTTTCAGAGATTCTTCTAGCTTGCAGCAAGGGATGTCTGAAACTCAAACGTGTAAGCAGTACTTGTTCTTTAGCCCTATTTCTAACATACAGAATGGACTAGCTTGCTTTCATGATGTGTAGAAGAAGAACCTCTGCTACCATATATAGGTGCATACAGAGAAATATTAATGCTATTATCATCATTTATCTTAAACACCCTGATGCATTTCACAGGGTAGATATGGAAACAAACAAGAACATGAACTACTGGGAGTCATCAACAGACAGGAGAAAAGGAAAAGATCAATTTATCCCTTCTCTGGAGATGAATTTGGCTTTGTATTAGTGTATTATAATCTTCTGGGTGTATGGCTGGGATATCTAGAAATCCTCAGACAATATTCTAATGTCCTGCTATGGCATCTGTATTTGAGTAGTGAGCAATTCTGAGAGCCTTTAGTTCAAGACTACCAGATACTGGCTTTCCTTGCAGTTGAAGGACATAAGTAGTTGTATGGCCCAAATTGTCTGTCTATAGAAAGTGTACTGAATACTGGTCTTCCTTATCTCAACTCTATAGGCAGGTAAGACAAGGCAACAATTTTAAATGGACTTCTGGAACTATTCTTTGTAGTCTTGAATGCAGAAACAGCAATAGCTGTCTTGTAGGTGTCACAGTAAGGCTAGTATGTTCGTTTAATGTTACCATTTTTGCTTTGTTCTCAACATTTCACAGAGCACATACTTTAGATGTCAGAGGCTAGATTTCTCTTGTACAGGTTATCACATTTCTGTGATACTGCTATGAATAAATAATCTGGCCTTAGGAAGGAATAAAAGCAGCCTGAGAAGCTTTTGTTTCTACAGTGAAGCATATTTTCATTGCTCGAGGTGATACCAGGTGACGGAAAGGTAGATGGGAGAGTACGAAGTTGGGAATGAAGGGAACACTTTGCCCGAGCTGACTTTGAGTTGTTCTGAGCATAGTATTAGTGAAGATGCTGAGGAGTTCTGGGCTGAGGTTTTCAGGCGTGCTGACAGGCTACATGCTGTCTTTGAAATGATTGTCACAAAGCTGTCAAAATATACCCACGGTGCATGCTGTTCCTACCTGTTCGGTTGTTAAATAAAATGAAAGCCCGGTGTTTTTTTCTGAAAGAACAGATGGTGCAGTGTTGCCACCTTGTGCTGTGATGAGAGATTAAGAGTCTGGTGTCCTGATAAAAGAAAACATACAACAGTGGTGTATTTTACAAAGCAAGACTTTTCCTGCTGATTTGGGGACTGGGATTAATACCAGTGTGTTCTCCCCACCCCCCTGCTGGTTTCTAAGAATTTATATAAACCTTTCAGTATTACTTGTCTTAATGCAGTAGCATGCAGGATCTTAGTTGAAATTCCATGTGACACTATTTTCTTACATGATTTTAGAAGCTTTATTTATACAATTGGAAAATATATTGATGCTCATATTTTCATAGTATATATAAAATTGAGCATTTCAATTGTGAGTTTCTGTAGCATTCTACCACTATTACCCCTATTGTTAGAATATAAATCCCGTGAATAGATGCTGCTATAGAATGTAACTGTTACCTTTGTAATTTATTTTACCTTTTTGTCAGCTATTGTGTCCACAACGCATCATAGCTGAGTAATGTAATGGCTATGGCATTTTAGTTTTCTCCTGCAGAAATTTTGACTGCATGGTTGTAATAAGCCTTATTTTCAGTTTCATACTGAAAAACACTTTTTCTTAGAAAAACAGAAAAAAACCCAAAATGTATTGCCTAATCAAAACTAGAAGAGTGCTTATTTTCTATAAAGAAGTTAAAAAAGGATTAGTGGGCTATAATGTATTTTTGTAATGTAATTTTTTTCTAAAAAAAAAAAAAAAGAAAATAACCAAAACCTTTTTGCTTAATCAAAATTGGGCGAGTGCTTACAGTTGCTATAAAGATGATAAACGGGCATTAGTCAGCTGTAATGTAGGAGAGCAAATTTTGTCCTCTCTGTGCCATTAGTTGTCTTGTAATGGAGACCATTTTGAGTTTTTGGCTTTCTCAAGCACTGTCTGATGGCAAAGTATGAGGTGTTAAAGCATGAAGCATACCTGTTGCATCATACTCCAGTTTGTCCATTCAAAACTGGAGTGCAGATTTCCTTGGCAATCTTGTAGACATTTTAGCTGCTGCTGTGTGACCCATAGTTCCAGAGCAGAGCATTTTTCATTTAAAGCAAAGTCATGACATTTCTGAACCTCTTAAAGAATATTTGAATATCAGTCGCCAGTATTAAGAATACTACATTCTTCATGACTTGGCCTTTGAATATAGAATTATACACTAGTTTGGATTGGAAGGGGCCTTTAAGCATCATCTAGTCCAACTGCCCTGCAATAAGCAGGGACATCTTCCATGAGATCAGGTTGTTCAGAGCCCTGTCCAATCTGGCCTTGAATGTTTCCAGGGATGGGGCATCTACCACCTCTCTGGGCAACCTGCTCCAGTGTTTCACCACTCGCATGGTAAAAAATTTCTTCCTTGTATCTAGTTGAATCTATCCTCCTTCAGTTTAAAACCACAGACCCTACTAAAAAGCCTGTCCCCATCTTTATTATAAACTCCCTTTAAGCCCTGGGAGGCTGCTCGAAGGTCTCCCCGGATCCTTCTCTTCTCCAGGCTGAACCCCCCCAACTCTCTCAGCCCGGCCCCCCAGGGGAGCTGCTCCAGCCCTCTGATTTTCATGGCCTTCCTCTAGACTGGCTCAAGCAGGTCCATGTCCTGATGTTGGGGGGCCCCAGAGCTGGCCCCAGCACTGCAGAGGGGGGTCTCAGTGGAGTAGAGGGGGTGAATCCCCTCCCTTGACCTGCTGGCCATGCTGCTTTTGATGCAGCCCAGGACACCGTTGGCTTTCTGGGCTGTAAGCTCACACTGCTGGCTCATGTCCAGTTTTTCATTCACCAGTACCTCACGTCCTCCTGCACAGGGCTGCTCTCAATCCCTTCATTCACCAGCCTGTGTTGATATCAGGCGTTGCCCCAACCCAGGTGCAGGACCTTGCACTTGGCTTTGCTGAACTTCATGAGGTTTCCACAGGCCCGCTTCTCAAGCCTGTCCGGTCCCTCGGGATGACATCCCTTCCCTCCACCGTGTCAGCTTGGTGTTGTCTGCAAACTCACTGGGGGTGCAGTCGATTTCACTATGTCATTGACATATTCTGTTTCTTAAAATAATGTTTCATTAACTGCGTTACAAATTAATGCTGAAGATACATGCATACAAAATTAGAATGGGAAGAAGTGTTTTGATTACTTTTCAGGGGGATGTAGATGGGAATTGCTGAAAAGACCCATTTAGGAGGACATTCTGTGTGGATCCATTTCTCCAGCTCTTTCTGTGTGATGACTGTGACTCATTTATTTTCAGGGCAGCAGGTAGAGTAGCAGAGTAATTTGCAAAGGAAGTAAAGCTTTTGGCTGTTTGTTTGGTTTTCTTTTTACTAGACTGGTATGAAGTAGATGTGGTTTTCAGGTAACACTGTCAAGTCAGTAGCTTACCTGGGAATATTGCATTTAATCATAAAGGTGCCCACAACAGTCTTTGCTTTCCCAGGGGAAGAGTTTACTTTCTCAAGAGGAAATAATAATATTTAATTGATTCTTGTTTATTTTTTTCTTCCTCCTTTTAATTTCTTGGAAATTACAGTGTGCCAGAGTTTGTACAATGAAGTGTTCTTTTTTCTGTTATTGAGTGTCCTCTTAAATATATGCACTTTCTTAGTATAGGAGGAGAAAAAGACACTTTCTGAAGACTGTTTATCAAAATACTGTTTCCATTTGATGTTGCTTTACTTGAGGGCACTATTATTAGAACTTCTTCATGTTTATTATTAACTGCTTCCTTTATCTTTTGCTGCCTTAAAATGCATCTGGACTAAGTATGTGTATTTTTCATTGTGTATAGGTTCAGCATAATGCAGATAAATCTACTACACTGAAACTAGCAGATTTTGGCCTTGCAAAGCAGGTTACGAAACCCATATTTACCGTTTGTGGAACACCCACATACGTTGCCCCTGAAATACTTGCTGAGAAGGGTGAGTGTATATATTTATAATTTGTCATAAATCATACAATTACCCTGAAGTTTCTAATCATGGAAATATTCCAGAATGTTTCAACTTACTGATATGTCTTTATGGGGTAGGAGGTTGGCTAGTGGTGTAATCTGTGAAAGGAAAGGAAACCTTTAAGCTTTTAACAAACACAAGCATGACATTAGTCATGTTTGCATTATTAATGTCTATGGTAATAGAACACTGATTTCCAAGCAGACAATCCATAAAATATCATAAATGCTAATTGCTGAAGTGGGGAAATGAGCAAAAGTTCATGTTGCAACCTGAGGGTATTCAGCCCCATTTCACGACTGTAGCCCAAACAACTTTCCAAGTCCCCTAATGATGCAAAAACATTGTGAACATGTATGTTAAACTTATATAGCAAGCCAAAACATGTTTTGCATCTGAAGAAATTTTAGAGATTTCATATCCAAAAAGATTCAGATCTGGAAAGGAGTCAGTTCTGTTGATGACTCAAGCGAAGCTATTTCTGATTTTTGTTCTGTGAAGCTGGGTTGCACATCTCTGGTTATATCAAGTTTCAATGGAAACTTGGCACACTCTTAGTGCTTTTTTGAGGGGAATCTGAGGAGGACCATTTTAGAAATATATACTGTGTTTTCTCAATTAGTCTCCAATTGACACTGGCCTTGTGAGACAGTGTTTGTGAAACATGTTGAAGAGAGGCACTTTGTGAGAGCTGTAGTTAATAACAGGCAGAGCAGCTCAGCTTGTAAGCATGGTGTACCAGCCACTTATTCTTCTGCTGACCTTATTTTTTTGAGAAACTGAGCAGAGCTTCTGTTTTTCTTGGAAAATAGAATGAAAAAGAAACAGTTCCCTACCAGTTGTGAGTTTCCTTTCTAAAACAGGACTTTTGTTTTTTCTTTTCTTCCTTAGGCTATGGGCTCGAAGTAGATATGTGGGCAGCTGGTGTGATCCTTTACATTCTGCTCTGTGGTTTTCCCCCTTTTCGCAGTCAGGAACGTGATCAAGAAGAGCTGTTTCAGATCATACAACTGGGTCACTATGAGTTCCTTTCCCCATACTGGGACAATATTTCTGCAGGTAAGATTCAGTATTTAGAGCAGATCTGAGAAGTAACCGACCTGTTCCCTGGAGTGGGAGGAACTCCCTTTTATTCAGGACAGTGAGCTCAATGAACTTGGGGTGTCTTACAGGTCTCTTTTGTGTGATTCTGTATTTGCTTTAAATGTAAATTTAGTCCTCTGGTAGTATTGATGGCTGTGAATCTGCATATTAGGTCTGGCTTATTTAATTGATTGCTCCCTTTCTGAGACAAGAGCAAGGTTTTCCTCACCTTGCTTATACGAATTGTCTCTGTAGAAAAAGGTACCAAATTAATCTCCAGGGTTATGTTAGATTATAAAAATGTATCTAAAAATCTCCAAAACTGAGAATTAAATCCTTGGTCTGCAGAACGCAGTGTGGATTTTCTACTGAGATCAATGGGGTCTGCATTGAGTAGTTTTTTCCTTCTTGGACTCGTACAGTGTCTTTTATACACTCTTCAAAATCAGAAATCCTAAAACATCTCTCTCCTTATACAGTATTTTAAAGAACATGCTCAACAGCATTCTACGACTTTTATGCTTCTTGAGGGATGAGATACCCAATACTAATTCCTGTGAACCTGAACCCCAAACCTGATGCCTTCAGCATGCTTTTAAGATAAAATTCCCTTCACTTTCTCCTCTCTTTCTGAAGGGGAAAATAGTATCAGTAAAAGATATGCTGGAGATTTAACATCTTCTGTCACTAGTTCTAAATTCAGTTGTTAGAATATCTCCTGGGGATAGTCACAAAAGTCATTATGGTAAAACTAATAAAAAATAAGAAGGATATTCTGTGTTGGTATAACTGTCAGCAGCATCGTGTCACTGTTCTTTTCCCCTTTCTCCTTTTCTTTCTTTCATAATAGCAGCAAAAGACCTCATAACCAGGCTGTTGATAGTGGATCCCCAGAAGCGCTACACAGCACGACAAGTACTTCAGCACCCTTGGATCAGAACAGCTGGAAAAACTAACAGCAGAAATTTGCAGAGGGAAGTGACAATAAATATTGAACGCCATTTCCGGGCCCAGCGCCGAAAGGAAGTTGCTGATGAGGGCACGTGAAGTCTCTTCAAGCTCATTTAGTCGTCCTTTTGTTGAATAACAAATTATTTGTGTTTTCTTTTCCAAATGAATTGGGCCTTTAGTGTATAGCTGTTGCTGGCTATCGCCATGCCTGTTTTTTTTTTTTTTTTTTTTTTGTGGTTCTGAGATTCTGAAGGACAGAGATTCACATCCACTTCCCCAGATGGTACTTAAGAGTCTCTCTGTTGACAGCAGTGGGGACTGGATATTTCCTGGAGAGTATCTATTATTTTTCTTTAATTACTGATTTGGGCTTTTACATTACAAAATGTATATCTGTTTTAGATAACAGATGTATGCTTTTGTGGCTGACACTAGTGATGACTCTTCTCTTGTCTTATTTGTATGATATCTTCCAGGAGTTTTGTGTTTATAATGTTTTCAAAATAGCAGTCTGCATACACATCCTGCACTAATTCTCTAAACTGTCTTTTCACCAATTCCTGCTAGTAATGGAGAAGGTGAAGGAGTTAAAAAAAAAGTAAATATATTCTTTAGCTGTAGCATATGTTAAATAAGCAGCAAGATACTATTTATTAAGTTGTGAAGGAAGAAAAATCCTTATAGACTAAATCAGATGTTTTATGATATCTCCCTTGGCAACATCTTTCATTGGATGTTCTCAGGGACAGGGTAGTAGATGGTACAGTGTTTCTGTTAAATTATGGTGGTGCTGTGTAGTATGGTAGTTTCATTTGTTTATGAGAAGTGGGAAGGTATTGTGTCTGATACCTTTTCAAGACTATAATAATAACTTTCAAGGAGCTTTTCTTCCTACTCTGGGAAGTATAAGTTAAGCAATTCTAAGAGAACTTTGGTTCTTTTCCCAAAGGTGTATTTATGGAATGATAACTCAAGCTTTTTCTCATACTGATTTTTTTTCTTAGGAGCCATCCACATGCATCTGTGACTCTTCCATGCTGATGGAAAATACAAAGCTGTGAAGCTGCTTTTGTGATTTCAGTTAATCCTTATCTTCACGGTTCCCCTTTAATCAACACACTTCACAGCTTAATTGACTGTATACACTTTTTCAGTGTAGTTTAGCAATTGTTTAGTTTTTCTCCCCTGTTGTCTTCCCTGGGGACTCTTTCCCCTTGCTTTCATGAGAATGGACAATGAGATGAAATTCCGTTAAAATTCAACTTGGGGAAAAACAACAACTTGTTGGATACAGAAAAGTCTCCCAGGGGAAGTGTCAGATGCTTCATTGCATGTTTTTCTTATAATTTGATTGGATGCGATTTTAAAGAAATCCTGCAGGGAAAAAAATACAGTCCTGAGAAGGGACATGACCTAGAACAGCTTTTGAATCTCAGAATTTTTAGTTAACTAATCAAATCCAAAAAGCACTTGAGTTGTCCATTTTATAATGCTTTGTCCATGAGTTCCATGTTCTAGCAAATAATATTGATGTTAAAATATCAGTGGTATTAGCATTGAATTCATAGCTTGTAGAAATGAATGAGGATATTTTACAATTTCAGAGCTGATGCTCTGACTATGTATTTCACAATCAGAAATGTCAGAAGCATTTCAGAATTAGTAGAACATTTTAATAACTATATGAACCAGAATATTATTTTGGGTGAGTGCTAGTATTTTGTGTGAACTTTCTGAATTACCAAAAAGTGTGGGGTACAGTCATATTTCTGTTTCAATTTGTGACTGTTCTGCTGCAAGAATGATGTATGAAAGTAGAGACAACTTGGCTCTTAAAGGAGAATTGCACTTTCAATTTAACTTATTTTTAATATATATTGGAATAAGACTTGCTGTGGAGTTCAAGAATTTGTGAAACAAACCAGTCAAATCTTTACTGTATGCCCAAGTAGTATCTATATGATATGTCTTACCTCTGCTTTAGAGGCCCTGAGTCAGGAAGACTTTCCCTTTTCCCTTTTTAAGTGCTTTCCTGAGTTAAGGCTATGTGTAACCTAATAGTCTAAAAACATTATGTAGTCTTTGAGTATTAGTAATAACTTCTCCTCTGTTAATTTAAGTCTATTTTGGATAGGAAACTGTGGAAAAATAGCTTCTGACTTGCAATATTATATTTTGTAATTATCTTATTTTTAATATAGTCATTTAGGAATAAAGTTTGAAGTGACAAAAATAATATTTTATTGGCAATGAATCTGACAGTTTGGAGGTTGTGTTACGAGTTGCCTTTTTCACCTTCAAGAACCTGTCTACAGCCTTATTCATAGTGCAGAAGATAGAGCGTTTGCTTGTAATTAATATAAAAGTAATTATTTTTTCAAAGATTTTGGTTTTCTATCAAGTTCTCTGCGTCCCAGACAGACTAAACATGGACTGTGCTGCGAACTGTCACCGCATTGCATCTGTAAGTACAGACACTGCTGTGGCAGCGCTGAGGGACTGGCTTGTTGGTGTTGCTAATAGACATGTGGCGTTAGGCCCTCCTTCAGGTTGGGGGCTGAAAAAGCTTCCAGGTGCTTCTCAGGGTTTTTGCCTCTTTCTTCCTCTCTCCTACTTAGATATTCCTCCTTTTCTCCTGTTGCTTCCAGTGTTCTTGCTCTGCCTCCATGCTACTCTAAGGGGTCCGGGTCCCCAGTCCTTATGGAGTAAGTTGCTTGAAGCAATGAGAACACATATGATTTTGGAAAGCTCAGCCTCAAGCATTGCTTGCTGATGTTGAAAGTTAATAAGATTAGAGAGGTCTCACACAGGAAAACAGTGAAAAGCCCTTATTGGTCTCAAAGATGTCCCCTCACTACTGACTTTTCTCAATCTTTTCCCACTGCATGACATTCAGACTCAGACCTGATCTTTATGCTCTGTAAGACAGTTTCTAACACCTCAACCAAATTCAAACTCTAGAGTTGAGGAGTTTTGCTGTTCTGACTTCCTTTCCTGAGATTTTTCAAATGATTATTGGCTCCTTGGGTGCCGGAGTCATCTTCCCCTTATGCTTGCATTTCTTGGTTGGTTCCTTTGTCTACAGGAGGTCTGAGGAGGCTCAAAGCTGGGGAAGATTAAAGTCTCACAGAGAGCAAGTTCTTGCTTATTTGTTAGGGAGAAGAAATATCCCTCCTTGTCCTTCATTTAATCTGTGTGATTTAGACTTTCATACAGCCTTATATTCCACCGAAAGTAAAACAAGCTGTAGTGTTTCTAACTCTTTAGATACTAACAATGAAGAAAGTCAAAATATACCAGCAAGAAAAACAAACCAAAAACCCCAAAAAGTTAAGTGCGGAAAGTGAATTTGTACTGCAGACCTCAATAGAAAATATCCACTTACAGGAGATTTGCTAGGTCTCGGGCAACAGAAAGGAAGAAC
This sequence comes from Tyto alba, assembly GCF_018691265.1. NCBI lineage: Eukaryota > Metazoa > Chordata > Aves > Strigiformes > Tytonidae > Tyto > Tyto alba. The sequence goes on from NW_024881322.1 coordinate 10,533,132, forward strand.
CTGTTTTTCCTGCAACCTTTTGCAAATCAGCTGAGTAGGAATCCTTTCATGTTTCTTACAGCTGTTGGTTGCCAGAGATCCTGACCAGGTTCTAGTTATTCCAGGGTTATTTCATTACTCTCTGGTATTGACTATTCCAAAATTTTTAGAAACCAGAGACCCTGACTCTCTGTTATCTTAAATCATAAACATAGTTGGTTGCAGTTTTTACACACTCTCGTATTTTCATGCCCTAACTGTAAGACTTCTCAGACTTTTGAGGCACCAAGATCCAACCATATAGACTTACGTCATCAATGTGTGTCACTAGGAAATTTAATTGCTGGGTCTGCACTTAAAATCACAGTCAAGGCTTTCAACTACAGTAGTGACAAAAGTGGTCACTGCAGTATAGCTGGGGTCTATGTGAGGATGTGCCTCTCCCAGAGATCAGCTGAAGAGTCCAATTAAGCATTTTGAGCATCCTTGAAAGCCAGTGTTACTAGTTTTGTGAATGTTAGGAGTTTCTGAACGTTAAGTCCAGGCTTTTAGTGACTGCCTGTGACTGACAAACTTAGTAGTAACTCTCTCCAGTGGTAAACTTTCCATTGTTTAAAGGTAGAGTGGTCCTTGCATGTCCCCTTACCATTTGTCCACCAAGGTCAACCTCTTCACTTTCAGGTATGTATTATGTTTCATTGATCCTAGACCTCATCTCCCTATTTTCTATCGCCTATTATCTGCCTACTGTCATCTACCTCTCTTCTCCCCTTGGATGACTCTCATTACTGAAAAATGGTGAAATCTTCACATATGAATATGTTTTTCTTCAGGAAACTCTGGCCTTAGAAATGGGACATAGGGATGGGAACAGCACAGGTAAATGAGCAAAATATTTTGAAAGTGTTCAGGCATCTGTAAGTGTACAAAAGATACTAGTGTTTCACATTGCATAGTGCATATCTACCTTAAAATGAACAATGGGAATTTGGTCCTTGCTTGTATCTTTAGCAACCTAATATTTAAAAATGTGTGTCCAAGAGACTTGTGATTGAAACTTGGCAGTACAGCAAGGACTCTGTTTCCTCTGAGACACAGACACTTTGGTTTCTTTTATTCAGGGTCCCTTCTTCTTCACTGAATATTGTTCAGCCATTCTGTGGGATAGCTGAACTGAGAACCCATTAAATCTGCCATCTGCGTTCTGACTGGCATTAGAGGTGGATTTCCCATATCTGTTACTGCAATTTTTGGCTGTGGGGTGAAAGAGGGTTAGTGGGATATTACCCTCTGAGCTGGGGCCTTTTGGGTTATGGTCCTACAGTGAAAGTGAAATTTCTGAGTTGGCTGCTTGCTTTTCTGCAGGTATCCGGATTTGGGGCAGTATTCAGTCTGCTTGAGAATATAGTAGATTTGCTGTGCTTATAAACTGATCTTCCCAAACACAAGTATCAGCCTGAAATCTTTCTCCTACCATTTCTTCTGTTGCCTAGATTTCTCTTAATTTAAGCAACGTATGGAAAATGTTTTTTAAGTTGCTGGGCATGCATTTTTCTGTCCTCTCTGAGTCCACTTGTACAATTCTTTACTGTTGATGTTCTTGTCCTGAAAGGAATATGGGCACTTTAACTGGGCTGACAGTGTATATTGGCACTGTTCGTTCTACAATGTGGTTTATTTGCAACTAGGCTGAAGGTGTAATTTTCTAAATTAAAATACATTATAGACTTCAGCAGAAAAGAGGTTGTTCCTTCGCTCCTGCCTCCCCCCCCCACACCCCGCCCTAAATAAAGGCAAACTATATATTGGATGTTATATTTCAATATTCTTTCCAATAAATTGGGAAACAATTGTGTGGCTGAGTATTTTGAGATTTTTTTTTTTTTCTTCTGACAATTTAACTATCTGGGAAATGCTCATTTTAAAAGGTTTTCAATTTTATTAAGTATTGTATGTACTTTCATTTACACTTAGAGGAGCCATTCTGATGCTGCAGTCCTTTGAATGCTTACAGATATGTTTTTCTTTGCTACTATATGTAATCCCCTTAAAACCAACACAATTATTTGCAAAACTGGAGCTAAGATTTAAACACCTTTTTTGTCCCTGTACTGCATTAATCATGTCTGCTACTATGTTAGAGCAATCATGACAAGCGGAGCTAGCTTCATGGAAGCTTAATGCACACAGAAGTGAATTCTCCCATCATTAATTCTTATTGTGTAAAATTTAAATTTGTTCAGAAAAAGATCTGCTTTGTGGAAACGAGCATTCTGTTTGAAACTGAGTGGGTTGCAAAAAGTGGCTTTTTCAAGGGACACTGTTTCTTAGTAGCTTGTGCATTTTTGAGTTGTGTTATTAAAAATGGTATTTTCCTGCACGCTTGGGGTATCAGCTGAAGCAACGTAAATAAAAATGCATCTGATATCCTGATGGTGTTTTCGAAGAAGCTACCTTCTCTGGGTGTGAGCATGCGTGATAAAGTGGCTGCCAGTGAGAATCAGTACAGGCTCTCATTTATTACATATTGAGACCACAAACGCCTCACTGCTCTTGGAATAACTGTAGACTCTTAGAAATTAATGGCTTTTATGATAATCACACAAAATTATTGCACTGCATTTTAACGGTATGTATAGGCAGCTATTTAAATCTGATCTAATGCTTTGCTGTTAGGAGTGGGGTTCAGCTGTGTTTCCCATGACACTAGCAGTTGAAGTCAGAGTCTAGCGATATTTTTTTTAAAAATGGGCCATTAAAGTTGTCACTGCTACATGCTATTTCTTTGGAAAAGAAAAGATGACCCCTTGTATCATCCAATTTGCCGATTCATTCTGTGCCTTGAGTTATAAACAGATGTTGCATTCATGCAGAATTTGATCTTTTGAAATTAGAGCTGTTTTGATAATTGTAGCAAATGGCAAAACAGAACAAGTAAAGCTAATAACCGTAAACTGTCACTGGAAATGTATTTTTTTTTCTTAATTCAGAAACTGAAACAGAGAGCTGGAACCATGTAAAAATTCAGAGAAATTCAGGATTATTCGTGTAGTAAGTGTTTCAGCAATCCAAGCAGTGACAATACTTGATCTAGTGAGAACACCAAGCCATGCAGCACATTGCTGGGGATAAGCAGGTGCTGCAACAGTCAGCTTCCAAAAGTGTTTGAGATTTGCTGTGTTGGGTAAGGGCTGCAGGACTGAATAAGGGACGCTCTTTCTGATCACTGGAAAAATGTGATGCATCATAAAGAAAAGATTATTCCTGCACTGTCATTGCTCTATTGTTAAAGCTTTCTAGATTTCAGTGACAACCGCTATATTGTAAGAAGGCATTTCTCGTGAAGAATTTCAGTGTAAAACATTTTAGATAGTGTTTAATGTCAAGGATTTCAGCAATGAAGACAATTTTTCTAGAAAATTAAAGTAAATGGATGTTAACTGTCATGGTAAGTTGTCAAGAAAAACCTTATTGGTGGATTTTCAAAAAGAGTGCAATTTTGTGATCCTAAGCATTTGCAACTACCCAGCTTGCAATGTTGACAGTTTTAATGACTTTGTAATGCTTCAGCCTATGAACTTTTTTAACAGGCTCAGAAGAAACCCGTGTGCCTAGTGTAAGGATGGAACTAAATGGGTCAAAAAAATTTTATTCATTTCAGCGTGGCTGGAAGCATACTGGCCAAAATAATGTTCATGGAGTGACTGATGGATGAAAGATATATTATTGACCAGTATTTCAAATGGAAGTGTAATGATGTGTCTTTAAAAATATGAACATGTTGGCTGTTTGGCTAAAGGCCAGCATGTGTTGGGGTAGGGTATTATTTCTATGTACTTTAAATAAAAAAAGAGGGAGAGACACAATGTAAAGTAGCCCCTCACCATTTGAAAGAATAAAAATAATGAAAGAAAAATGTGGAAGAAAAAAAAAAAACAAACCACAAAACACCCAAGAAGAGAAAACGCTGAAGAAAATTGTAACTTTTTCCAAAATGTTTTATTCTCTTAAGTAAATCAATGCTGTGGACAAGTCTAACAGCGCTTTGAGTGAAATAAAAACCATCTTCCCTTCCTGGTGTGTAACATTCCCATGATGGTTCACCAGTTATTTCTGTGTCTGGGAATAACTAATTCCAGACAGATGCTATAGGAACCACTGTCTTTATCCCACCTGGATCGTAATTACCTAACAGGACAGGAAGAGATTCCCTTAAAAGAAATGTAAATAACTCTGAACAAATATTTAGCCACACAAGATTTTTGTGGAAGTTTATTTTTAAATGTTTTCATAACTCAAGCAGTTAATGTTCAAGGGACAAATAGTCAGAGCTGGATGTTAGAATGTGACAGTAATAAACCCCTCCTGACAGATGAAGCCTCACATAAATTAATGGCAAATGACTGGTAAGGTTGCAAAATTAGAATATTCTAAAACCTGTGTTTAGATACACATTTCACCTGGGGAAAGGTTGCAGGAAATAAGAGGAAAACTTGAACAAAGATATGCAGATAAGACCCTTAATGACCAGGAAAATGAATTGGTTGTCTAATTGCCAGAATGAACATCTGAATGTGATGGTCACTGAAAATGATCCTATGTTTCTATTACGATTAAATATTTCTTCTATTTATTTTAAGATCTGATGGTGGGATCTTAAAATCCACCAATAATGGGTTTAGATTATCTCTTTCTGTGAAATATTTGTATGATTTATGTTTGTGCAGTAATTAGCTTTGAAAATTCCACCCTCCATTTAAAATATTTTCTGCTGGTTGTTAATCCAGTTTTTAAGGAAAACAGAAACAGATTTCTGTGACATTAAACTTGGCTCCTATGCACTTGCCATCAGCAGAAATTCCTTCATGAACATCTTCCAAAATGTATATTTTGAAATTAAAAGATCTACTGATGTTTCTGAGGACATTCCTGTGTGTTTCAATGGATCTGAGCTGGTGTATGCCGATGGAGACTTTTGCCCCTTAGTTACATGTAACTATTGCTCAGGGCTTTTCATGTTAGCAGCTTCTGTGGGGAGTGCACGTGTGTTTTAATTATATAAATGCTGTATTCTGTGCTGGCTCTTGTGTAACATTAGTTCTTGGGGCTATCTGCCGGCATTAGTACTTTTCCATGTAGCAGTAAAAAGAATACATTATTCAAAATGTGCTATCAAAAATACTGTAATCAGATCGTTGTTTTAATGAATTGGTGATGGGACTGCTGTGAATTATACCAACAACTAAACAGCCTTTACCAGGAGGATACTTTGGACGAACTCTTGGACAGAGCCTGTATGAGGGGTTCTGGGAAGAAAACAGACAAAGACTTCAGCAGCTTCATTCTAGCAAGGTAAATCACCAGGAACCTGGATTTGCTGTCATTCGATTTGTTTTCAATGCCAAATGGACTGATAGAGGAAGGGTGAGGGTGGGACAGCTTTGGTTTTTAAGTGGAAGCCTCCTTATTAGCAGGCTACAATGGTTTGGATTCTGGGGAAATTTTTTTTCTGCCAGTCCAAACTGCACTTTGTGAGTCTCGAACTAGAAGCTTTTTGGTTCATGTAAGCATACATATTTGCTATTTGGAATAGGACAGTTCTGCAGGGGCTGAAAAAATCGTTAGTGATTTTCATTGGTATATTAGCTATCATACTTCGTTATTTAACTGGTTTTCAGCTGTGGTCTTCTTTGATGAAAAATACCACTTGCAGAACAGGATCTATATTTAAGCCCATATAACCATACATATCTAGATTTTCAAGGTGGCACTTACTTCAGATATGCTTCTTTGGAAAGAGATCCTTTGCATTGCTGAGGTGTGTGGAAATTTTTTGTTAAAATGAAGCTTTTCTACATCCGTGTTAGCTAGTAATAATAACAGGGATGCTTCTGGGGGTCCTCAGAGGCCTTAATGCACTTTAGCTCTTGTATATTTATTAGGCATTAGTGCCTTGATGCCTCAGGCTTTGCAACAGGCCTTCTATAAAAGCACAGCAAGCTGGATTCTGGGGGAGGGATGGTGGAGCAGGGGGGTGCAGGAGAGGTGGGATTCAGCCTGCCCTGCCAGCTGAGCTGATGCTGGGCTGGCTCTGCTGCGGGGAAGAGGGCTGGTGCAGGAGTGCGGAGGTCAGGGGCTGCTGCCGTCCTGCTGAGGAGCAAGAGAGGCTTCACGAGCGCGGAGCAGCAGCGACGTTTGGTTATAGCGAAGCCCTGCCTGACGTCCGTCTGTCCTCCCACTCCTGCAGCCGTGGTCCCCAGCGGCCTTGGGTCAGGGTCCTTCCACCTTGCCTTTGCCACGTCCAACTTTGAAGCCTCCGCTACTAGGAAAGGTGAAAACAGCACTTAGTGCTTGTACGGCGCTTCATGTGTTCAAAGCTCTTCGCAAACATTAGCTAATTAAGCCTCAGCAAGTCCTTATGAGGCAGGTATTTATTCCAGCTGAGTGTTTGCATTCACAATTAAGAATATGCTAGACATAATCCTGCTGTCAATCAGCCTAATTGACTTAAATATCTAATTGGGTAGATTCCCCCAAGCAATTTCACTTTAAAAAAGGTTAGCCCGGGGAGGGGAATGATGCAGTGGAGAAAAACAGTAGAGGAAATTCTCTGTCAGGGAAAGGCAAGGGCAGCTGTCGGTGGTGGTTTTAAAAGCAGCCGGGGAGACAGGAGCTGTTTTATCATTGCTGCAAAGTATCTTCAAAGAGGTTTGAATTAACCTGGTGTTAAAAAGTCAGTCTTTGTGACTGGGTTTGTTTCAACAGGAAAAATGTGAAGATAAAATCCCTAGTAGTAGCAAGGAGTTGCAGTAACAGCAAAGAGAGCAGCAAGGGACTGAGGGATGCTGCTCTGTGCATAAGCACGAGTTCAGACTCCCTCATCTGGACTTTTGTTTTGCTAGAGAATGATGGCTTCCCCTCACATCTTGCAGGAGGTTAGCATGGAACCTGCTTGCTGATGACACCAACATAAGCATTTCTTACTGTGGTGATGAATGGTAGTTAGTATCTAAAGTGTCAGTAGATGGTACTCAAAAGATGAAATATCTTCTGTCTGGGACACATGAGTGTAAGGGCAGCTGGAGATTGGATGATAAGCAGCAATTTTTAGTTATAACCACATATAGTAATGCATATTAAAAGCATTATGTGTACGATAGATACAGCGAACAGATATGATTATTACTCAGTTTTCTTAGCCAGTCAGGTCCGGGGGTGAGCTCAGACTTCACTGAACAGATCCACCAGACTTGGTGCAGTGAGTGGGGGCCTCGTGTGCTCAGGTCCCTCCCTTGCGCTTGCCGCAGCGTGGGCCGTACACGGCACGCTCGCGCCATGAGCTGAGGGCCCATGTGCCGCAGGTCCGGGCTGTCTGCCGTGGCGGGCTGGAGAAGGGGAAGAAGGTCACACATGGGAGGTCTGAGCTGGCAAGTGTGGCCACGGGAAAACCCCAGGCTCAAAGGGGTAGCTAAGAGCTTGCTTGTCTGCTGTGGTCTCCCCTAGACAATTTCCGTGACTCTCCAGGGGACGAGAAGGCATTTCACGAGGCCACCGCTCCATCTACTTCCAAGGTAAGATGCCTGTGGCATTCCTGATGGCCTGTTCTTTAAAAGCTTGAAGAAAAAGATCCTGAGCTCGAAGAAGATGATCTCATATGATTTTCAAGCAATCTGTAATAGTATTTTACTCTTCTTACTGTCAGAAAGTCTTTCCTAACTTCTCTTTTTCCAAGAGAGTTTCTCTTGCCAAAACCTTAGCTCATCGCTTCTGCTCATGGCCAGAATGGGCTTCAAGAACAGGCTATTCCCATTCTCCTTTTGCACCTGAAGATTGTTCCCTCCACAGTCAGTTCTCTAGAGATGAGATGGGGCTGGCTCATGCCTTCAGCTAGAAAATACTTGGGAGATGGGTAAAATTTCTGACATCCTCAGGCCTGTTTTCCAGTAGGCTTAATGTCATTTTCTCAGTTATTATCAATGGCTTGAGCTGATCAGGCCTACAGTGGGATCAATATCTATGCTTAGGTGCATGTTTCATCTTTCTTCACTGTCTACACCTCATTTCAGTGCTACGTGTAAGCCACAAGCACTTTCCAGGTTGGGTGTTGCACCTCCCCCTTTGCACCAGTCTCATTCCTTTATGTGTGGCTGCAGCACATACAAACCTTTATAGATTGGGACATTGCTGCTGGAGAAATACTTTTGAGAACTGAGATTTCGTGGCATTGTATATGAAGATATTAAGTACTTAGATCAGTACTATAAGCTTTAAGAAAAAGAAGGTCTACAAAGACTGTTTAAAATACCTTCTGTAGGGCAGCATCCAGAGACCCTCCAGGGTGGACTCTTGTTGTGCTAGGGGAGCTATAAGCACGGTGTAAGCAGCACCTTTCAATCAAAAAAAAAAAAAAAAAAATCCAATGCCTTGCTTCAAAATTTCTCTACTGAAATCAATCCTTGTGGAAATTCACAGTGAAAGTGAGCAGCAACTAAAATTTTTGCAATTGCTGCAGAGAAACCATGTTCTTGCCTGCATCCTTTGTGAGACTCTGCAAACTTGGCCTTGAAAAATAGATGTGTCTGTAGATTGAAGATGACAAGTGTTACAGTATGAAATGAAAAATGATACAGCTTAACCTGTTGAAAATGTTGCTTTACATATTGTGACACCAAGAAGGTTTATGTCAAAGTAAAATCCAATAATGTTACTGTGTTTTAAAAGCAAATTCTGCTTTTGTGATCACCCATTTCTTATGAATGGTGGTAGGAATGATGGTTTGAAACAAAAACATCTGAATAAATTTGCAAAGAGCTTTAAGCATGAGACAGATACTTGGGGGTTCTTCCTCATTTTTCTTGTATTCTGATGAAATTTCTTTGATGAAGTTCATCAAAAGGCTGCTAACACCTGGAAAAATCATGTACTCAGATAATATTACTCTAAGTTTCAAATTAGCGTGGGCTTACCCTTTCAGGGTCTCCCTATAAAATTGGGCCCTTGCAATTTTAGGAAACTAAAGCTTGACACTACATTTTGTTACGTAACACGTGTGTGCATGTCTGTGTTGACTCTGATGATTCTATGTGTTTGTACTTATCTAATTTTTTCCAGTGATGCTGACTTGTCCCAGAAGCGATACTGCTCAGAGTACAAAACACTTGAGAGGATTTTTCTATTAACTAAAATGATAGAGGTTCACAGCGCTGCAGTGTCTTGAAGTGTCTCTTGAAGTGAAGAGCCTTTTAGGTAATTCTATCTTTCCTACAGCACTTTTGATATTTTAGCAAAAAAACTCACCTCTCATGATGTGTCTGTATTTAGGCAAAGTGACATCCAGAAGATAAACAGGAGAAGTACTTGCTGAATATATTTATCACACATTTGTAGTATTTGTCACGGCTGGGGCTGCATGACCTGCCAGCTGGTCTGTTTATGGACGACAGAAACCTTTATTTCTAAACTCATAAGAAAAATGGAAGTGGAGAGGACAGGAAAGGAAAGATAAATGAGAGGAGAAAGAGAGAGGTGAAGGACAGCATCTGGCTGAACGCTTCTGCCACGGTTGCCGTGACCTTGTGCGGGAACGGAGCTGCGGGTGACCCACGGTGCCACGCTGCCAGGCTGAGCTCACGGGTGTTTGGTGCAGGCTGCTCGCTCCCAAATTAGACCTGCCCGACACTTTCCTCCTTCGTGCTCATACTGCTGTGAGGTCTTTCTGTTTATTAGTATTCCAGGTAACTGGTGAGTTCACTTGCCTGCTTGGTAAGGTCTCCTGTGCCAGGCAGAGCATGGCTTTCTTGCACCCATTTCAATTTTCCATCAGAGCCATTCAGCTCTTATAAAAACCTCTTCAGAGCAGTATACTAAAAGCACTGGAGCTTTCTTATCCCTTGCACGTGGCATAGCTACTGGGAAATATTTGTTAGATGGACGCACTTCTTTCTCATCTTAATAGATGTGTGCATTTTCTTTTTCTTCCCGACAATTTCCATTAATGGACAATAACACTTGTATAAACTATTTCCCACAGGGCTCTCTTCCTTGCCAGGAGTGAATTATTTAATGTATTCCTGCTTCAGGCAGCTGGGGTATACACGGAGAAACTCTACCATGCTCAAGAAGATCTTCTCTGGCCAATGTGCCCCAGGGTACCCTGTGAGTGCACAACTCCAGCCAAAGCCTGGGAGCCATATGCGAAAAACTACTGGTGAGCATGTCTTAAATGCTCTGTTTCTGGCCCCAAGATCTTCAAAGCTTCGGAGTCATGCAGTAAGCCTGCGAAACACCCAGTGTAGCAGTGAACTGATAGTGAAGGGAGGGTAGAAAGGGGGAGGTGGGTGCCCACTGCTGCCCAGGCCAGCGGTACCAGATCTGCCTCAGCTTGCTGATGGCCCCGGGAGCTGCGTGTGGAGCCAGGGGCACGCTGCTGTGTGATGCAGCACCTTCAGGGGGGTGGTACTTGTCCCCCGCAAGCAGCAGGGCTGCTCTCCTGGGAGGTGAGGTGCCAGAGGAGGAGGAGGAGGCAAGTGCTGGCCATGAGTGGGACCACAGTTTGCTCTCTCAGACCCTCTGGCAGCCCTGCCCATTCAGCTGGTCCCAGAAAAACCCACCCTGTGACTTTTCCCTCTTCTATAAGACATCTGTAATAGAGGACTTTATTCATTGCTCATTCACTGGCTGGGTTTCATACTATAAACACACAGGGGTTTTGCCCGACTTATCCCTACAGTGCTTTGCACAACCATAGGCTTCTGATTTTTCCTTCCCCTTCAAATATTTTAGTTTTATTACGGTTTGCGAGGCCGGGGAGGCCACCGGGTGGTGCTCTTGGCACAGAAATGGGGGGACTCGGGCACTGCGGGGTGCTCCTTTCTGCCCGGGAACTGGCTCCACATAAAGGTTTTGGTTTGGCTGCAGCACTAATTTGCAAATGAACTTTGACACAAACAGCTGTTTCTCTCCAGGATGCACAAAAGTCCCCTGACTTTGAAATGAGTCCAGAAAAAGCATTTTTAAAATAGATGGCTTCTCACAATATCTCCAGAGGGAAACAAAAAGACCAGTTTTGGAACAGGAATATTCTCGATAACCCCTCAGCAGGGACTGTGGTCCAGAGGATGACTCTGATGACATCCTACTTCTGCACCAAAGAGGGCTGGGGACTGGGTGCAGTGGTGTAGCTTTTGGGACACATACCACAGCTGCCGTGGGCAGCAGGTGTGGAAATTTGGTATTCTTGTTCTGAATCTCCCCAGGGAAAAATGTTGAGGAGGCTCCTTCCCTTTGCCTCCTTCCCTGGGAAGCTTCTCTAGCATTGCTGGCTCCGGGGGGCTGCCCCGGGGGGAGCCCATCCCGGTGGGGAGGTTCCAACAGGGATCTCTCAGCCATCCCCGTAGTGCATGCCAGTGCCCAGTCAGACACCTCAGCTGCCTCTGCGGGAACAGGGCTGACACCCTGAATGTGGTTGCAAAGTCGGTCTTCTCTCCTTCTCCCACCGCCATCCCTCGAGCTTTCCCCCTTGGGAAAACCTACACCCTGTTTTTTTCCTGGCATTGTTTGACAGGTGCAAACCGTGCCTGTAGCAAACACCCTTCAGCAGCAAAAGACAGCTTGTGTTTTTTACAATTTGATGGCTTGGCCGTTTTGGCCGCTGTTTTGACCTCACGTTGCGTTCAGCTTGTCTGCTTTGGAGATAAACACCAAGATTTGTGCCGGTTGCAGAGATGAGCGGAACAGTTGTTAGCGACATGTCATCTGACACCATCAGATACCAAGGAGGATCCAGATCGAGGTGAACAGGGAACAGTCTTGTAAGTCGTGTCCCTGAGTGATAAATAGTTTGAGGGTGGATGAAGATGCTGGAGATAAAACGTGTTATTTTGTTCCGTATCTTACTAAGCTCTGTGGGCTGTTTTCTTTCCTCTGAGTCAGAGCTGAGGAGCTTTGTCACTCTGCTGTGCTAAGGCTGACCTGTGCTGCTGAAGCTTAGACACCGTGGTCATGGACCAGCCATTTCTAAGCAGCTGAAACTGCTGGGGTAGACAGGAGGCAGCTGAAACACGGGGCGGGTGTTTATCTCCAGGCAGGGTCTCAGAGGAGAACTTGGGATCTCAGCAACATCCCTTTCCCCAGCTTTTTTCCCCGTCTTTTTTTCTGCTATGAGCAAATACTCAAAATTTTTTGCTCTCTGCTTCAAGTTCCTGCGCTCATTTTCCCCACACCGGCCTCCAGCATCCTCATGAGAAGATGAGGCACCTGGCAGAGAAAAGGCCTTTGAGATGCTGGTGAGTGCTTCTGTCCCCACCGCAGGAGATGGTGGCCAGTTTGTAGTCACCAGCTTTCATTTCGGGCACAGTGCAGGTGCTGTAATGGCGCTGGCCTTTCCAAATTACAGCCTGGAACCGGCTGCCCCGATACACAAAACATTGACCACTGGTGCTGCTGTTGTAGCGGGTTATGTTAAAAATGAACAGACACCAGAACGAAACACTGGCGTGTCTGTGTGCAGTCAGCCTTTAATGGCTCATCACTGCTCTTAACCACCGCACAGCCAGTGTCCGACAGCAGATTTATTTCTTCCTTTATTTTCAGGCTGTACTCAGGGAGCCTCAGATATTTATATTTCCCTTGCAATGGCCAGTAAAACAGTTGCAACCACCTCTGGTTCCTGATTCTTCAGGCCATGACAGGTATTCTGCTGTTTGTGTTTGTTTTGTTTTTTTTCCCCAAGTTTTGAGACTTGATCTCTCAAGCTGTGGATTTCAGCCATCGCTCAGCTGCGGCAAGGTAGCCCTGACACACTGACTGCAGGTCCCTGTCCTGCACTGACTGCAAGGAGTACACCCTTGAACCCGGGGTTTGAGCCTGTGGAAGAAAGGCCACCACCGAGCCTGGTGAAGTGCATTAGTTTTGCAAGTCTGGCTGAATTAGCCTTATACTGTATAAAAAGCTTTCTGATGAGGAAGGCTGTGATGACAGCAAAGCTGTTCTTGGAGTTGAGTTAGGCTACACGAGCTCTTTGAGCACTGATACGCAGATAACTCACCTGATGCCATCATGACATCCTATTTACTAAGGGTGTGTAGAGATACCTCATGGAAGACAGATTTACAGATATACTTGCACTCTGTGTCAACCGCTTTTACTTTTACTGTGTAAAACACCCAGCTCTACAACCAACCAAATGGAGCCAAAGCTCCGTGAGATGAAGCAAGGCTTCTCATTTTAGAGAAAATAAGTTTCTCTGCATCGGCTTTGGCTTTTTTTTTTGTGCTGTGATTTGCTTATATTCTTACATTCTTCCTTCTTTAAGAGACAAAAATAGAAAAGATAAACTTTCAGATGCTTGTAAAGCACTTTGAAAATGTATATAGATCTGATTTAAAATCTGTTGAAAGAAATGGAAATTTTTATGATGGATGAAAATTCATTCTCCTTCTTGGGTTAGGCTGACCCTCCTCTAAGGCTGTCCTATCAAATGGGCAGGATGGGGAGAAGCAGATTCTCTGAGGGTGTTTCCCTCTATTATTTGATCACAAAACAATGGCTAGGGTCCAAACAATTCTGGGTTTCCCAAAAATGCAGAGGGCCTGTGCATCCTGCTGTTCATGGGACCTGAGCACGTTCGTCCCACCAGGATGCCAGTGGCTGAGGTGAAATCGATGGGGAAGAAGAAATGGGTATGTTCACTAAAGAGCCCATTAGTATGGAAAGAGGGAAAAGACGAAGGAAGGTACCAAGAAAGTGATGTGGTATGTGTGCTTGCAGTATGTCCTTCTTTCACAAGAGGTCTCTCTGTTGTCTTGCAAAGCTTGGGCGAGCTGAATTTGCTAATAAAAAGTCCAGCTATGAGGGAGCTCCTCCTCAGACACTTTTTTAAAAAATATTTTTGATAATTAAAATGGTACCAAAATGAGATGGAATACGTTTTGTATACCCATCATATATATATATATATATATTTATAAACAATTCCTTTTAGCAACATATATCATTAGAGTTTTTAGATTTTAAAATCAAATGAAATTAAAGTGATCATTCTTGGAAAGGAAATAGGTTATGGGGTCCAGTAGGTATAGTAGGCCCTCTCCTTCTTCTCATAGATCAAGACTTTCCTGTTCTTGAGATAGAATGTACTGTTCAGTTGAAACTAAAAGACTTGATTTTAAACATTTTTCTTATTCCCAGAAACTTGAACTACCAAAATGACAGTGCTGCTGGCTCAATGGCAGCTGAGACTAGATTGGGTTGTAAACAGTTCTGCATATACTGCTGGCTCTCTCCATGCGTCTCTGCCTTGTGCTTTCCTACTAGTTGTAGCATGTGCCCAAAAGCAGGACCCAAGACCTTGAACCATCAGCATGTCTGGTAGAGACCCTGCACAGGGCTGTTGCAGGAGTAATGAAGTCAGAGGCAGAGATTTGTGACCTGAGGTGGACCATGAGCCATAAGGCTTGATTAATTCATCACAGGTAGCCCTTGTTCTTGTGAAAATGCTCATCAGAAAAGTAAGCTGTAGGCAAGGGGAGACAAAATTCTATGAATGTAACAAGTAGAATGGAAAATAATTTTCTTTAAAATTTCTCTTCTCAGCTGTAGGTGGAAGTTAGAGCCCTTCTTGTGCTGGCAGTGACTGAAGGACCGAGCCCTGTGGACATCTGGCTGTGGGGAGAGCTCATGCCCCAGGACCTTGGGGTGACCCTGCTTCCCCCAGCAGAGGTGGGCACTGACATGACTGGGGGGTTTGCTCTGGGCTACCACTGCTTTCTCTTCCCTGGTGTGAGTCCTACAGCATCTTGTCTGTCTCCTTGACACTGCTGGCTGGTGTTTAGTAAAAGGCACAAGATATAGGTCTTGGAGTTTCTAAACAGGCTGAGAAATCCTTTGAGGGGCATTGAAATTTGCCTCTGGAGAAGGGAGCCTACGTGTGCACAGGTGAGGGATGCATCAGTGTAGTACTGGATTAAGTAAGAGGACACACAAGTACTGAAAAAATCATAATTACACTGATTTGATGGCCTGGAAACTAAATGGGATGATTAGCATGCTTGGGAAATAGTTTGCTTTAAAAGAAATTTCCTGTCTAGAACGTACTTTCAACAAGAAATTATATTCTGCTGATGCTCTTGAAAGAGTTATGGGAGCTGTTTACATGCACAGTTTAAGGAAAAAAAGCTACATTTGAAATGTAATTTGCTTAGCACATCTTGAGGTGAAAGTGGCCAGAACTCTATGAAACCATGATGAAAATATCTGTGTGTGTGCTGCGGGCGGTTACTACCTGGTCTGAATGTTCAGGCCAAAAGAATGATGAGGGTGAATTTCCTAGACCTCCTGTACAGATTTTATTTAAAAGTAGGTCACTGCAGCACCTGAAAGTTCATGAGTAGCTGCCAGGTGTCAGGCATGTCCCTGTGACAGGGCTGAAGTTGAAGGGACAAGGTGCAGGGTTTTGATTTTTGTATAAAAAATGGGAATTTGTTGAGCAACTGTGTGCATACATCATCTGTGAGCAGTAGGTGGTGTGCTCTTTTTGATGACCACTGAAATGTGGATTTGATATCCTGCTTTATAGACCACATGCAGCACTGAGTTGCTTACAAGGAACGTGTTTTGGAAGTAAGCCTTTTGGAGAGACACTTTTTTAAAGCAGGTGCCTCCAAGACTGAGGAGCTTTGGAGGTTATACAGTTTTCCTTAGCCTAATAAAGAATCTTGGGAATAAACAAATTTTCTTGCAGTCCATCACCTGGAGCCTGGTTACATCCTTGGAGAACACAGAGAAGCTTCAGAAGACAAACCAGGGACTCCTCTGCTTCCTCAACCTCTCTCCCTGTCTCTGTGCTACAGGCACTGCTTTGAGCTAGGTTTCTCTACATAGAAAAACCCCACCAAACCTTACTGATTCCCATCATATTTCAAATCTTGTTTGATAATCAGCTGATACACCGGCCTATGTATACAAATTTCTCTCTCCCTGGGCTTTTTTTTTTTTTTTAATGTTACCTTTATAAATCCCCTGGAAGAAAACCAGTGGGTGTAAGAAACTTTTTGAAGGAAAAAATTCTCAAGACATGATTATGAGGGTTGAGATCAATCATACTCACAAGTTCACAAGAATAAAAACTTCAGGATTGGGTCCTTTAATCTGTATACATAAAAATGCTGAGGGGGGCGTGGGGGGGTGGGAGAGGGGCGAAGGCTGCCAAGTAGTTTCTGTTAGAGAATCAGCTGATTGCACAAGTTCAGAAAATGCGTGGCTTATAACAGTCTTTATTATCCAGGCACATTTGGGTTAGAGACTGCATCTGTCTTGCCTTGAATGGAGCATAAATGGCAATATGGTTCTGCTTGATGCTGCAGAAACCCCTAAGGTTTATGTAGGCTTTAAATGTTGAGCTCTGAGTTTATCTGTTCCCATTTGAAAAGGCACCTGAGTTTAAATATCTAATCTGACTTCTTTCAGCTCTTAAAATAATAAAATAAAATGGGTTTGAAAGGGAATCAAATATAACATTTAAAAAAATAATCCTTTTGGTGGTTTCTGGTTTTGCTCTGTCTGATTTGCTGGATAAGCACTTAAGCTCTGCTGGGGTTGATTCATAAGATAAAGTTGTAATGTGTTATCCCATATATATCTCTGATTATCTTTTATGAGATGGAATGTCACACCTGCCAAAGTGTTAAACATAAAATATCTTTATAAGGCATCTTTTATCTCAAAGAGCTCCATGCAGCACCGAAATGGTGCTCCAACCTTCCAGATGGTGGGGACCATTACTGCTGGGTGAGTCATGTTTTCAGAGATGAGTGAAGGATTTGGGATTTGGACCCATAAGCCTGATCTCATCTTATGCTCTTCCCTGCAGTCAGAAAAATTTCTGTTGTGTTGCAGGGAACAACTGCTTGACTTGCATGGTTTAAATCAAATCAGGATCAAAGCACTTCATTGATTCATTATGGGCATCTAATAAACTGGCAAGCAGTGAACTCTACCAGATTTAACAGTATTAACAATCCAACAGATAAACCATGGGACTAGATACTTACAAGGGTTTGCCTGCTGCTGTTACCACTTTTCTCCCCACTGCTGCAAATTTTCATGCATCTTCCACACTTGTTTCTAAGCTGATGCCTTTTCTCAAGTCTCTTGGGAATTCCCCACCCGTTTCTGTTTAATCCATCTAATTGCTGTCTTAGGGAAACTCTGTAATTGTTAATTTCCTTTGGGCAAGGTGAATTTTGGGACAGGCACCTTCTCAGAACAGATGTCTCAGGTCTTTATTTGCAAGCACTGTTGGCCCCTGCATCCCTCTCACACCATCCCTTTGTTATTCAGGTGCAGGTATCCCTATGTTGCTGTAAGTTGTGCTTCTTTGTAGAATTTGAAGTAAAAAAAAATTAATCTGTTGATGGAGTATTTTAAAAAACCCAAGTGGCTTAGACACACCAAATTGTGTCACTTTGTGAAACTGGGACTCAAGTTCCCAGGGTGCTATTGAAAAATCTGTGCATGGTGATTTTTCTAAGGACCCTCGCAGCAAAGAGCGCCTTGAGTGAAAATCCCTGTGAGCTCTTCAGTGTACGTGCAGAGTGTGCAGCTTCAGGTTTTACAGTCTCATCTGGAAGACCATCTGTCTGTACTGTGCATGGGATCCGAGAGCATCCAACAGCAGGCTGTAAAGAGGTATGTTCCCCTCAGAAGACAAACATCTCAGCCTGGGCAGCTCACCAGCCCCGCGGCTGCTGCTTTGGGGTTAGCAGAGCGACGTCGTGTCCGTGCGCGTTGTCCTGTGGCTGGAGCTGGGGAAGGACTTGCCTCGTGGTGAGCAACGGCTCGTGGAAACTGCTCGCCTTTTGGGTGGCAGAATGGCCACGCGTGGTCGCAGGGAGCCTTGGCCCACGTCCCAGCAGGGATGGATTCCTCCTGCTGGTGCCCAGTTAGTGGGCTCACTGTCCTTGCACTGACGCCGGTGCAGCAAGAACCTGTGGATTAGATGGATTCCTTAAAAAAAAACATGGGCTCAGGCACGCAGGTGTTCCTGAACCCCAAGAAACAATCGGGTCCCCAGGCAGCAATGCTGTTCTCCTTACAATTTCTCTCTCCTGATGTATTTTTGAGAGAGAAGTTAGTGTTTACAGACTGCCTGTGCAGGTGTGCTTTTGTTTGCATTTTCATTCTTAAACAGAGCGCAGGAGGCTCTTGTTGCTCTGGGGTGAGGAAGCCCTGCCAGAAAAAGCACCGAACTTTTCAACTTTCTTGGGAATATGGAAACGAAAAAAATGAGGAACATAAAAACTGAATTTCCTTTCAAATTCAAATAGCTGGGAATGAATACATCTGATGTGTGTCAGCTTGCCAGACAGAACTGTTCTCTCAGAGTCTCCATGGGTCCTTGCATGGAAGTCTAATGTTTCTGCTCTAGAGAAATCATAAAAGACACCCATTAAATAGACCCAGTATTGATAAAGATATTTAGACACCAGTTCAATAAACATCAGGCTGTTCTTAAGGGAGTATATATTCCATGAATAAATGTGCCTCGAACTCTTTAATTCCTGTGGTACAGGTCAGACCTTCTAAGTTATCTATTTTCCTTGGAGCTGCTTAGATTTTTGTGTATGCTTGAGTGAATCTTTCATTGAATTCAGTGCCTGAGATGATGATAAGCTTGCTTAATGTCTTTACAAAGAAACCTAACTAAAATCATCCAGCTACTGTGGTCCTGAGAGCTGTACACCAAGGCTATATTTATCCTGCAATGAACTGTTCTCGCACTATACAGGGGTTACGTAGGTGTGATAAGGCCCTTCTTAACGATGGTTTCTCATAATGTCTGTTCAGAGCTCGGAGAGAAGCTGCAGGGGATGAGAAGCCTCCCTGGTCTCAATGTTTCATTGTCCTGCCTTGGACTCGTGGCCTCTCCTGCAACACGAGCTCCTTGTGCTTTGTCTTCTTTGTCCTTTTTTTCCATTGCAGAGAGAAGTGCGCAGCTCTACTTTAGTCTTAGGTAAAATAACAGCTGAGATCCTGGTGACTGGCAAGGGCCTGTTTCCCTCTGCCCCTAGCACCCCAGCAGTCCAGAGTCCTTCTCCATCCTCTTCCCCCTGTGTCTTGTTCTCCTTCCACTGTGGGGTTTGTGTTGCACAAGCTGCTTCCACAGCTTTCTGGGGTGCACTTTAATCACACCCCTGCAGGCAGGGTTGTCACATACTGTTAACAATGCTTCCTGGGAAATACATGTAAGTTGCTGGCTGTCTTTTTCTAGCAAAAGCCCGTGAAAAGTGTACATGGATATGCAGAAGGAATACTGATATGTATGAGACACAGAATAAAGACAAAAAGCAGGCAGTCTGTTTTCTCTAGATTAAGTAGGTGAGAAATTGTATGTCCACCACAAACTGGAACTGAGCCTAAATGTGGTACTTGGCAGAGTGACTGAGCAGTTCAGGTATTTGCCAGCCTTTTTGCTGCTAAGCTGCTTTGCAACCCCCAGCCTAAGTTAATAGTAATTAAGAGCCTAATCTAAAAGCTGATGAACATTTTCTGTGGCTAACAGAAAGGTCCTTCCAGAAGATCGTATCTACTTTTTCACTTGTCAGTAGCCCAGATGAAATAGGGTATGCGCTTGCATAGGCTGCTGCAGGACGGAGACCTTATCTCCGGGGTGCTTGGTATCTTCCCTGACCACAAGAAGCACCATCTCTACCCATCTTTCTGCTTTCAGGACATAAACAAACATGTCTTCTGACTTTGTCCCTTTAATACAGGCTGGGGCATTTTGCAGAGCAGTGATAAAGCTCTTTCCCTGCAGCTGAAGTCAGGATGTGCTGTCAGCCCTGACTTGATATATCCTTCTGGGGCTCTTAGAGGATTTTAAGCTGACCTGCCTAGAAAGAAAAAATTCTCGTTGTATCTGTGCTGTAAGGTGAATAGTGGGTCTGAGAGCAGGCGAGAGTAGATTATTTGCTGGCTGTAGTTCCTATTCAAAGCATGCACTCCATAAGTAGCAGGAGTCAGAAAAGGGCTTAGGCTACTCCTGTATCCAGTGAGGTTTAGTCACTTTTTTGACCAATTTCTCCCCTCATCAGGACTGTTTTGCAGGTGGGTGAAAGCAGCATGATCCCCTTTTCTCACCAGGACAGAGGTGAGCAGAGCCCAAAGTTCTCAGTAAAGGAAGTGGCAGAGCCAGAGATAAAGCCCAGGGGTCAGACCTGCAGGGCCAGATGAGCATCCCTGCCGTGGGAGGCTCCCGTAAATCTGCCCCACCTCTGTCCCTTGAGAAGTTCAGCCACCACTAACACATCCTGAGTGCTTCTGTCTGCAGAGAGGTCAGTGTGCTGCCCACTGACAGAGCAATTTAACTACTAGGGAGATCTGTGTTTGGTGGGTAGCCTATTTGATCTGTTAAAATGGGTGCTTGCAGCACATACAGTAGCTTGAATTTTGACCTTGCTATAAATTACAATTTATTATAATGTCTGTTGTGCTTGA
The DNA here is from genome assembly GCF_018691265.1 of Tyto alba. Taxonomy (NCBI): domain Eukaryota; kingdom Metazoa; phylum Chordata; class Aves; order Strigiformes; family Tytonidae; genus Tyto; species Tyto alba. The sequence continues at coordinate 10,553,604 of NW_024881322.1, forward strand.
GAGTATATCTGAACTGGGAATGCTCCTTCACAGTCACTTCTCTTGGGATACAGATATTTTCAACGTATTCTTTTCATGGCAGTCGATACCCTATTAAGGTGATGACAAATCTTAGTGACTGTAATTTAGCACTGAGACTAAAGTGAGGTAACCAATTTGCTTACCTAATGATATAATCGATAGGCACAGAAATGGTGCAAGGGCAAGTCTGTGTTTTTCTGCTTGCTGCTGGCAAGTAAAACAGCAGTGTAGCTTAATGAATTACGTGAACTGCCTGTTGCATGACTTGAGAGTCATTAAAGATTACAAAAAATAAATCACATCTCTTTTGGGAAAGTTGCCAAAGTTTTGGAGGACAGAGCAATGATTCTAATCAATTGTCATTGACAAAATACCATGTTGCATTTCTTAAGATATTTTTGCAAGACATATATATATATTTTTTTTTTTTTCCTAATAGTTTTGTTGTCAGTGAGAGACATGCAGGAAACTCTTACCTGGGTTTCTCAGTGTTGAGAATCTTCCCTGCAGTGGCTAAGCCAACAGTCAGGACTTGTATTGCGTTTCAAGTGTGTTCCTGTCCATTTGAAAGCATTAGCAACATTGTCCAAAAGGAACTACAGGAAAGATATAAAAAGCCCTTTAATCCCTTTTTCTACTAAATTGACAGGAGCAAATGATGTTTCCTCCCTGTCCAATACCCGTCATGATTTGGGAGGACCTTGCTCACCTCAGCTGCAAGTGTTAGTACTGCTAGTGATGTTCTTTAGTCCCATCGTTTTATCACCCATTTTATCAAAGCGGTCTTGCCAATTAATTAGTGCCTCCGCTCTCCCCCGATGCCACGTCTATGCCCAGGGAAGCAGGTAAGTTCGGGGTAACTACACTTCCTGCAAAAGGAGTAAAAGCCAGACTTCTGCATTTGTCTTTGTATAAATAGAGTCAATGCAGAGGCAGATGAGCCTTGGAGGATGCCAGAAAAAGCCCAGGCCTTTGACATTGATTTCCCCTGTCCTCCCATAAACAACAGCGGTGCTTGGGAGCACAAGGCACCAGTAGCACTTTCTCCTTAATTTCTTTATAACGTGCCTGGGGGGGGGAGGTCAGGTGCGAGCACCTTGCATGGAGGAGCTGGTTAATGGGCACGTATCAAAGGCAGCTCTCAACTTTCCTCGTCACACGCCGCTGCCGTTTCCAGCCCCTTCGACCGGCGGAGAGCATCCGCGCACCGTCCTGGTTCACCGCGACGCTGTTCGGCCTGCCCTGCTCTCTCCTGGTGTCACGGCTCTCCAAGCCGGGCTCGCTCAGCCGCCCGTGGTTTCGCTCCTGGTGGGGAATGCCTACTTGGGCAGACGGGGCTGGACCCACCTCTGCAGTGCCCCGAGAGCGCGCAGGGGGGCTGAGCGAGAAAGCAGCCTTTTTGCAGGTGTCCTGCAAAACTTACGGTGTATTTGGGCGTCCGTTCGGAAGAGCCCCCAAATTTATTCTGAAACCTCAGAAGCAGAGCCTAACTTTAACGGCGTGTTTATGGCACTTTGTGTAACAAGCGTGCATTCCCCAATGGTGCTGCTTTCTGCTTTTGTATTAATAGCCTATGATAATTTCAGGGGTATGGAGTAGCAAAAAGAAAGCATTTTCCATCTGAAGAATTCTTGCTGTCAGCAAAGGGAATGACTACTGTAGTTTTTCACTTCTTTGGGCAGATTCTTCACCATCCAACACAGGCGGCTTACAGCAATTATATTGCTTTGCATCGCTATTCATCCAATTAGATGTGGATTGTTAAAACTTGAGACAGTTATCTGCAGATTCATCAGATCAAGTTCTAAAAAATTAAACTCTCCTGGGGCAGCAAAAAAAAAAAGAAAGAAAAAAATGAGTACATGTGAAAAAAAAAAAAAAGTGAGTCTACTGGGCTTTAACCCTGCAGTTGCCTCACTTCAGATTTAGGATAAATTAGGCTATGAAATATTGTGTGTTATCACATAACTATATTCCAAAGAGCCTATATTTTCATTCACAGTCTTTTGTAGTAAAGGTGATATCACTGAAGATTACAACATTAATGTTGCAAGGCAGGAGGGTCTCATACCTTGTGAGGTTTGGATGAGGGATGCAACCTCTATCTATTTGGAAATTACACTGTACCCCATTCAAGCATGGGTTGAACTTTCACTTCTTGCTCTGAAATACCATTGTTTTTTTTTTGTATTCAGTACTGATTTCTCTTTATTGATCTCATCTGAAATGAGTTTAGAGGTTTTTCATTAAGCATGGCTGTCTCTCACTTTTTTTCTTAAACTGAATTTTGTGAAACTGCATACATTTTTTTTTTTTTATTTTTTTTTTCTTAATAAGTCAGTCTCTAGATTCTGTGGTAGGTCCTCCACATTGCACAGGGATGAAAAACTACACAAAATGTGAGTAGATCCAGGTATGGGTCTCCACTGAAACAGGTGATCTACGTTTTTAAGAATGTGGTGGTACAAACTGAAGATCGCTACATCTCAAGACCATTTAAGACAAAAGATAGCTCCATCCCGTAAGTGCAGAGAGGTGACAGATGCTGAATCGAGTTTCCCTGTCCCTGTGGCTGCAGGGAGGTGAAGGCACCTCGGCTGCCCGGTGTGGCTGTGCACGGGAGGTGGTTGCTGTCTGGTTTTTGAGCACCTGGCGGTGGTTCCCGAAGCAGCAGGGATAAGGCTGGCAGGTCGTACTGCCCGACGTACCCAATCCACCCTCTCTGTGCCAGAACGGTTCTGATGCGCTGGTGCAAAGCCAGGCTGTGCTGCGAGGGCCTACACTGAGTGCTTGTGCTGTTTTCAAACACCTGCTGAGCAAACTTAAATTTAACCAGCTTAAATAGGGGTAGTTGCTTACCCAAGAAGTTACAACAGGGAAATTAGCCTGATCTGAACCAGATTTGGGCACACTGATGCGGGCTGCATGTGGCAGGTTGTGCCTAAGTTTCTCTGCCTGTTGTCTCAGTACAAAGCAGAAACATGCTGGTGAAACACTGCTCTTGTCTATCTTCTCCAGGGTGGTCACAAGACTTCAGTTAACTTTTTGGAAACATCGGTTACGACTGCCTTCATCCGATAAGAGTGGAAGGTTGGCTGTAGCAATGACCATGCTGACATTCCTGTCTTCCTAAAGCCAAGAGGTACCTGACCAGTCAGTCTTCCTGAGATAATGACTACTGAGTTAGACTCTGTCTGGCTGAAAACTAACAGCAGGGAAGGAATAATGTCAAAAACATGTATTAGCCAGAAGAAGCAGTACTGTTTTATTATGAGATCTTCATAAAAGATGTGGTGAAAATACTTGGAAAGGTTGCCTGGTTTGTCCCTTCCAGACTAACCTGGGGGGATTCGCAATGAATGGAGCAAAATAATTGTTGGGGGGGGACAAGCAGTCACCTGCAGTCTCCTTTGTGTCTCTTTCTAATCTCCTTTGTGGTTCCCTGTTAGCTGTTGTGCTAGTCTTCACTCCCATCTGGCTAAACTTGGTTGAGCCTGCAGCTATTTTTATAACACTCCCTTGAGGTGCCCAGTTGGAAGCTGACTGTTTGCCTCATGTTAATGGAAGTCAGGCCCAATAATATGCATGTGGGGGATAAGTTGTTTCCTCTTACTCATAATGAATCCTGACCTTTCCCAGGATCTGGCTTGTCTGTTTATTCAATAACACGCTACCCATCACACTAAGGAGGGAAATGGAAATATCCCCAAACCTGCCCAATGGCAGCCATCTGTCTACTGTTTAAGCAGCTAAGGATGATAAAGCACATGTATTAAGCAAGCAGATATGACCGCCCAAGTGGGCAGGTTTGACCCTTTGGCAGAAGGAGCATTTCAGCTGCAGTATTTGACTGGAGAGTGCAAAAGAGAGCTCCCACCCTCAGCCTGGAGAAGCAGCAGTGGGCATGGGGTGTACAGTGCTTTTATTCTGGTCACACTGGTTTACCTCTCTAGGGACCAGTCTCTGAGAAGAGCCCAGCCTTCTGGGGAGCACAGCTAGGTGCCAGGATAGTATGGTTGTGGGTGGGGATGTGCATCTGCCTTTGTGCCTTGGGGCTGTGGTGCCAGCAGGGAAACTGGATTTCTACATAATGGTTATGCAAGAGGAGACGTGTCATGGAAATTTACAACTTGTGCTCTCCGGTAGGATGTGAGTGCATAAGTCACACTGTGTCTTTTGAAAATTTTACCCTCTAGCCTTTGGCCATGGTAGTTTTAAGCCAAATTTTTCTCTTGTTGTTTTAATCCCCGTGTGTGTTCGTGAAGATGAGGCAGCTGCCAGCTGCTAAATTACTGGAACAAAAGCAAGTTTTCTAAAGCATTTTATATAACACTTGTTCCCTTTCATTTGATGAATGATTCATTAATGCCTCTGTTTGAGGTAATTATTATGAAGGCTATAACCTTTTTCATTATTTGAACGAACACAAAACATTACAAAGGAAAACTCTGGAAGGACTGAATTCACACCCAGCAAAAGAGGTGCTGTTCTCAGCAAGTTGTCTACACATCAGTTAAACAGCAAAATTGTACTTACTTCACAGGTTGCAGAGCAACAAAATCTCCCTAAATATTTGTTTAAGAAGCTGAAGCATTTCTGTTGATGTTTAGGAAAAGTCTCCAGTCAGCTTCCTTGCTGTTTGTCCAGCCCTGGGTTTTCCTTGGCTGCTCCTGGCTCTGTTGGGCACGTCTGAATAGACCAACACTGTCAAACCACCAAGCAGGTCTGAGGGCTGGTCCAATGCTTGGCCATCAGAATATATGTTTAGTTTCTGTAGTTTCTCCCTACCTTGTTCTCCAGCCCTGAGAGGAAAGGTTTGCTCTGCAGAAGGCAGTGATGGTGTATTATCCCAAAACCTGTAAGTGGGAAGGGGATGGCACAGCCCTGCGGTCTGGGTGGAAGGGAGGAGTGAAAAGGGACTGGCCACACATAAAAGAGCAGAGAAGGGGGAAAAAGTGTGTCGAGCTAGAAGAGTAAAGTAGCTCTTATGACCAAGTGTGCTGTGGTCCTCTTTCACCACCCTTGGTGCAGCATGGTGCATCCATAAGTTCTTGAGGTGCAGGATCAGTCTGGTGATGTTATCCATGGCCCAAAAGCAGTGTGACCCTTTAAAAGAGGATGGTTCACTCTGCTGGTAATATCTGAGTTCAGCAAAAAATAATCCCTGCTCTGTTAAATCTGAGCTGGGCTTCTTTATTTTTAGTCTTTGTTTTCTTTGGTGGCTTCTGTGCCTTCACAGGAATTACAAGGGGAGCACAGCCACTTGCTTGAAACACAATCCAGTCTCCTGGTTATTTTCTGACAGTTCAGTTTTAATTTTACTGTGTGCATTAATGTTTTGAAACATTAGTGTTCTAGCCAGCTGGAAAAATGTGAGATGACGGCCTCACTGTTCAAAACCTTAATTGAGAATAGTACTTTCTAACCTGCTGCACAATTTCATTAATTTGAAATTTTTCCTCTTGTTTTCCAATGAGTTTCTTAGTTAGTATCAGTTCTGATTCACAGATTAGAAGGCCAGAAGCGCCATTAGATCATCTAAAATAAGACCAGTTTCAATGAGGTATTCCTTGAAAATATTATTTTTGAGTACTGAAGCCTGAGGATGGCGACGTCTTTTTCCCAAAACCAGACTTTTTCTATCAATATTTCTAAACTTTTGTTGTTCATCTTGTGCAAAGGAATTTTCCAGAATTTTCCCAGAATTTTTATGACTTCATAGGAAGCCCTGTTGCTAAAGTGTCAGTAAGTGATAATTTCATAGCAGGTTGTCAGCTGGCATGAAAATTAGTGACTCTATGGGTTGTTTGTAAGTTTGCCTTATAATTGTGCAATAACAACAGAAAGATATGTTACCGATGCAACATCTCTTTAGATCTGTAGGTGATTTTAACAATTTATGAATGGAAATTTGGTGTTAAATGTAATCTTACTGCATTCTGTGCCATGAAAACTATGAGGAATAAATAGTATTGTCTCATTTTAATGGGTGTGCTCTGCCCTAGGAATGAGCAACATTACTGCAAGTGACTGCGAGCCAGGTATCAAGACACTGATCTGTCATGTAAACACCGAACAAAGTAATTGCACTCAGGTATCAGCAACGATTAAGGTTCACAGCGTGTGGCTCTTTCTTCAGTCGTGGTGAGGGGTACTCCTGAAACACACCTGGTGGTCCCGGTGGGTGGGGGCAGTGGGCTTGTGTGGAAGGCAGAGTGGGATGGCACTGCCTCTCCGGCTGCCGTGGAAGGGCACCGTCACCCACCGACAAGTTCCCAGGGGTAAAACTTCACAGGCAGGATTAGCGTTCCCAGGGATTAGCCGTGGGAGCACCGGCTGTTTGCTCAGGCACGACGGCAGCTCTGAAGGGATCAGGCTCAGGAAAATATCTTCCTCTTTTGCCTTCTTAAGCATGATAGCTGTGCTGCTCTAACTCCGACAGCAGTTGCAGTTTTCTGATGCAATGGGATTCAGTGGGGAGGAGGAAGGTAACGATCCACTTCGTGAAAGGGTTTCTGCAAGGCAGCCCTGTCCTGCTATATCTTTCTTTTTGACTGAGCCGCAGTTGTTGAAAGTACTTTATTAAAAAATAATGATTTGTTGCACATATTTCTCTCTGCTGGACTGAAATGTTCCATGTATGCCATTCAGTACCTTTTATTTAGTCAGAAAACGGAGCAACTGGAAGTTGGAAACCATGCGTGTGCACTTTTTGCTTCCAAACTGAAATGCTTCAGCCTAAACACGAAGCATTTCTGGAATGCCACTCTTCCGCTACTTTGGAGCCGTCATCATTCCAAACTCCTCTCTAGCACCACAGTTGTTCTCTGTCTCCCAAAGCTGCTGAGCAATTGCCATGACCTCAAGTCCCTCTTGACCAGCAAGAGATATGGTACTGAACCATGACAGCTGTAGCTTGATCCAGATGGCAGAAGCTCTTGGAGAAATTAGGGATCCAAAGCACAGCTTCTCCTAGGCATCATGTGACATTTCAGTTGGTGGTTCCCCACCCCAACCTTTTACATTAATACTTTTTAAACATTTTATTTATAGTGGAAGCTTGCCCCTCCCACACAACCCAACACTTTCCAAATCTCTGCTCTGGGATTCCCTGTGTGAGAATTAGGTCACAGTCATCTTGATAAGCAAGGATGCTTCACTGACAGATGTGAGGATCTCAGCTTGCAACTGGTGATGTGAAGGGTTAAATCCCAGCCTCCCCTGTGCCTGGCAGGAGTGCCTAATGAATACAAGAGCGAACTCTCCAGAGCAGTGAGGATTGCTGCAGAGGTGCTGCAGTTACCGCTGGTGCAAGTGAAGGTTTCAGAAAATTGAGGCTCCACCAGCAACAGCCAGACGTGATGGTTGATCACCTCTGGCATTTCACTCAGCGCTGGCTTAGGGATTGACACACGTATGGGTTACATACGCACCCTGATTGCAGTCAAGCCTTCTTGGGACTGTGAGGCTACAGGAGGTTGTTGCACGTTGGGCTTTTTATTTCCCAGGAGCAGGTGCAAACCTTGGAGCTGTGGCGTTCGCTTGGGCTTCCCAAAGGGCTGTCCCAGGTAGCCGCTGCCCTGCGGTTCCCCATGCTAGCAGCCTGCCCTCACAGGGGTTATTTATCTTCCAGCTGTGTTTTTGTCAGCATGTGTGCATCACCAATCAGAACAATATGTCTTGAGGGTTTAGCTTGTCTGCTCACTTTACCTTCTTTCCTTTTTGTGGATTTGCCGATGGAGGGTGCCAAAGGGAGAGAGCAAGCTCTGAGGTGAGGTGGGGTGAGATGGATTCAATTAGGAGAACATTTAAAGAATTTGTCTTGGAGGATAATTCATCCATAGTTTATCTATAAAAACAACTCTCAAGGTCCTTACTGACGTGAGGTCTTTTGAAGGGTATGTATCCTTTGAGCATTTGTGCTACTTAATTCAGCAAAGTCATACTGTTGTCTATTAAGTTCAACAATAGACAGAGACAATTAGTGACTGGTCCCAGCAGGTTGGGAAGTGAAATTACATGTAAAAGCATAAAGGCATTTGGTGGTAAGTGGGGTAACCAAGTCTCTGATAGAAATGATTTTTTCCTTAGTATTTTGCATTAATGACAGAATTGTGTGAGCTTTGAGATGGACAAAGTATCATTTCTTAGAGCTGTCCACAAAGCGATGCAGATAAAAAAGGCTTTATGTTTACATTTTGGGGAGCTTTTTTTGGCTTGTTTTTTTGGTTTGTTTTGTTTTGTCTGTTCTGGTTTTATTTCTTTTGTGTGTAGTTAGTGGGTTTATTATTTTACCCCAGCACTATGACTGGGGTTTTATATGGAGGTACTAGTGGAGAACTACCCTGATTGAGTCATAAATATATACATCTAGAACATGCCAAAGGATGACAAAGATATCAGGGAAGAATGGGCTATGAGTATCTTCCACCCTGATTCAATATAATTTTCCTCTGGCAAAGGCTCCAGAAACCTCTATAGAAGGAAGAGGGTCCCCATCTACTTGCCAAAAGGGGAGATTTAGAGGCATCTTAGTGTTTTTGCAGACTGTACTTTTTTCTATCTGACAGAACTGGAATTTTAATTGGAAAACTAATTATCCAATTACTTTGGGAGGAGTTAAACAAAGAAGTAAATGGGTTTTATCTGATGAACTGTGCATAAAAGTGATATCTTTACTGTTGTTCAAGTGTAAAATGGAAGGAGAGCACATATAAGATATAAACTGCCAGCTGTTATTTTGATTCTTGCTTTCCACTGATGGGAAGCTAGCAAGTTCTGCCACTGCTAGTCCGCAAGGCAGGATTAGAAATGGATGAACCACAATGTCTATACTGACAGCTGGTGTAAATTGAGAATTATGAATTGAATTCTAAAGCTTTCAGTTCTTTGTGTTATAAAAAAGAGAGTTTTTTGGTGTGTTTTTTTTTTTTCTTTCTGTTTGTTTTGGTTTGGTTTTTAAAATTTTAATAGTTTTATTCCTTTTTTTTTTTTTTTTTTTTTTGTTTCCCCTTTTTGCTTGTATATGCAGCATGCATGGATAGGAACAAAATTAGGGAAATAGAGCAAATATCTTGGACCTAGAGAGTTTCTTGTCTCCATTGTTGTCAAAGTGGGGTTGAACCTGAGGAACTGGAACTATTTTCTTGCGGCTAGACAAAGCAATTTCCATCCTTTATCCTTTCATGTGAGATAGACAGGAAGGAACAAAGGAATCTTCCAACCTACTCCTGACATGCAGGGAAGGATTTATTTTAATCTGGTGTAATATAGGGTGGTTAATGTTATATTGTGCTCTGGTTCAGAAATATTTCCATGTGGCCCAAGGATGGGATTGAGAACTGGAATAGTCCAAGTTTGTTCTTAGCTCCTTCAGAAGTGGAAATAAGGCAAGCTCATTTGATGTTTTTATGTCTCTGCAAAATGGGGAAAGATACATTATTTAGGATGAATAAAGATAATTTATTAACATCTGAAAAGCAGTTTGAATTCTCTAGACACAAAGTATTGTAGGAAATGTAAGAAATGTAGAAAAGAGACACTATTATACATCAGACAAATCTTTCTTTTCCCCCATCAATCAACTTAATTTGCTGTGAAATGCCAATGAAATGTATAGTCCTGTAATAGGTTTAAGCATGACTCGAATTTTTAACTGGGCTAAGTCATCCTTGCGGCTGGCCTGTGTTCTTTGGAATAGTGGCCAGTGTGAGACAGTGATGCATGCTATGGACTAATGTGTGGTTGGTGGCCCTGGGGAAAAAAAAAGGTTTTTAGAATATTGTAAAAGTTTTCTGGCTCATTATTTCTTAGCTGGAAAAAATGGAAGTGACACATTAGTGACAGGACTAATACAGAGCATCCCTGCACACTGTCAACCGAAAGCACTTCTGCTTCCTTGCATTAGTCCTGGTCAGTTTTCATAGACTTTGCTAAATACTGGAAGTTCCTGAAGAAGAGAGGGAAAGGAATAAAAACCTCACTCCTCTCGCCTGCTCTCCGCAAACGCTGAACGCGGCCCTGTGCCTGGCAGAAGGATGACAGATATGGCTCTCGGCAATGGCTCTGTTGGTCCTGCACTGACAAGTGTAATGTGTGCACGTTGATGCTCTCTGCCAACAGCTCGGTAAATCACCCGTGGAAGCATCGTCAGGGGGTCTGTGAACTGGGTCGCTGCTCCTGGAGGAACCAAGCTGAAACAGCACGCAGACAGTGCCCTGATTTACAAATGTTTCCTCCGTCTAGGCCAAGGACACCTCTACTTCTACAAGGAGCTGGTTTCTCTTCTGTCCACTGTCTCTTGCCTGTAAAAATACCAGTCCTTATTAGCTCTCGTTGTTCAGCTCCTCATATTTGTTGCTGTCCTCACGGTGCAGCAAACCCTGTGCCCTTTTTCTACATATTCATGTCCTGAACAAAGACCAGATGCGCTGTCACCTTCAGTTCAAGCTAGGTCTACATCTGCATGTGCTCACCATATTTTCTGTGACTCCTCAGGCAGACCTGTCCCAAAGCTAACAGGAGTCAATGTGAAGTTTTCCTTTGATGAAGGGAAACATTGTCTCGGTTTTCTCAGTCTTGTCTTACATAGAAATGTATGAAATAGACGCCCAAACCTGCAAAGTTATGGTTTTAAAGGTATACCCCTAGTAGGAGTGGCAGGTCCAATGAAGGCACAAGGTTTACAAAAAAGGGCCTTTCTGGATGGCAAAAACCTACCTCTCTCCTGTTACTTATGGCTTATGTGATATGCTATTGTTTTCCCAATTGGAAGCTGAGATTCACTTTGAATTATTATTTTTTTTTTCATTCCCTCTCATAGGTGAGCCCATCTGAGACACTGACACACAGTGAACATCATCACCTTTGAGTCCATATTTGCTCCAAACCAAGGGCCACTGCCAGATAGTTGCATTATTGAATGTTTTTCATCAGGACTGATTTCCTATTTACATATTGTTGATTATGCTGAATGTATGGAGAACATGATACTGCCCTGTAGTCTGGAATATTAGGCAGCCTTTTTAACCTCTGCTTTGTGTCAGGAGATGGAGATGAATAAAATCTTCATCTGTAAGAAAGGACCTTTAGAAACACCTACACACCATTTAATCCTACCTGAATGTGTAACTGCTCTGAGGGCCTGGTGCAGGCTGCCTGTGTAGACAAGAAATTATACTACTGTTGAATTAGCTATACAGAAAATCTGCACATGCTTTGGTTAAAACTTCACTGGTTTAATTCTGGTGACACAAAGGATGTCTGGAGAGGTAAGATTGTACTGAGAATAAAATGATGCTAGATGCTGGCTAGATAAATCAGGGAAATATCAGACTATGTCCTGGTTTTTTATATGTTTCCCTGACCATCTCCTGTGGGCACTGTTAGCTTCAGGATGTTAAGTTAGCTAGAGTTTTCATCTGACCCAGTATCTTTGTTGTTTTGCTTTTAATAGCTTCAGCATAGTTGTTTGCACTTCTGGTTTGAAGACTTGTAGACTGTGAGCAGTCTCAGGCAAACGTGTCTGTTGCTGAGGTGCAGTTACACAGTTATGTTAAATGACCTCAAACACCATGGGTGAATTTTCTTCCTCCTTAAAGGTAAAAGGGAGGCACTTTTAAAGAACACTCTGGGATAAATATCTAAAACAGGTGACATGAATTACTCTATGGAGACAACTCTGTCAGCTAAGGAGAGTAACCAGACAACTGCCTTAACATACATGCCTAAATTTTGGATCATAAAAGTTAGGAGAGATGATATCTTTTTGTAGTGTCATTTATCAGCTGCGCTCTTAATGGCAGGGTAAGATCTAGCACTGGTCCAAGATCTAGGCTGTATTAAAGCTATAGCTTACAATAAGTAAAGAGTATGCCACTCGAATTATGGTTGTCCTGGGTATGCCACTCGAATTATGGTATCTGGGAAGGTTTTTTGGTCAGTTCTTGCATCATGTCAAGTATTGCTCTTTCCTCAAGGCTGAAATTTGCTGAACCAAAATGATATGCCCTTGGGTACACATCGTCTTAAAGCCATTCAGCAAACGTCAGTGAGAGGTCGATGCTTATTTATTACACTTTGGGAAATTGCTTGGGCTAATTTATGTGGGGAGCTTTCCTAGATAGGTAAGCATGGCAATCCCAGCGGTCTCAGTCTGGAGGGGGAGGATTAACAGACAGCTTCATCTGCTATGAAAAAAACTTCTCTCTGACATCTGGGCCATTAAAGTAAATGACAGGTTTTACTGCAGTGTCCATCTCTTGGAGGGACATTGACAATTTTCTGCTTAAAACCCAAGTCACAGCAGAGCACTTATCTGGAAACTGGGACCTTGGTATCAGCAGCCAATATTGATAATATACAGCAGAAACACCACACGAAGGGTAGAAAACATCATTCAGACATGCCTTGTTGGGGTAGATCAACAAATAATGCTGCCTTCTCTGTTATACTCCATGAAGAGAACCTTTTTGCTCAGTGTGTGGTAAAGACAGAAGGTACCAACTTTGATTCTGTTTTTATTTATTCCTGACAAACATGATTTATGAATTAGAACACTTGTTTCACTACTGAAAGGATCTATCTGCTCAATATCCTGACACAATGATTTCCTTCTAAGATTTTCTGCCCGTGCCTTTCTTAGCCCCATTTGTACACTGCCTTGTCAGTTCCATAAATCATTACAGATAAGTAAATCCTTCTTTTAACCTTTTGGGATGATAGCATTGCTAATATTTTCTGAACATATTACTCTCAGCATTTCTAGAAGAGAAGACACATTGCTTTGTTGTGCAGCACAATAAATACAAAAGCATTCTTGTTCCCCTTTTTGGTCAAATTGGTAGAGTTTTTAACCCTTCTCTTTGCTTGCACACAATGTCTTTTTAGTGAAAAGTGTTCCATCAAAGCTTTGAAACTATTTTATAAGTTCATGTGTGCATCATCATATTTGACTATTTTATCACTGAACACAGATATTGAACATTGCACAAAGCTTCTTAGTAATTTTGTGAATTGTAGAAAAAAAAAAAAAGAGTAGCCTGTATTTGTACAGCCTTTGAACTCCTCGCTCTGCTAGCAAAGTAATTTGGTATACAGTAGCATGGGATTCAAATTGCCTTAGCTTTATCATAGTTCTTTTGCCATGTTGAAGAATAGCTACAGTGATTCAATTAATGTTTGACTTAGAATAAGAAAGTAAAGCCTGGAGCTCAATGAAGATTCTTATGGAAAAAAAAATGGAGGCCAAAATAGACTGTAGAAAATTTGCAGCATAGATGAAAAATTTCTATATAGAAAAAAAATCAAGAAAAAAAGTCACATTGCCTAAATAACCTTTTTAATATTCTTTCAAGAAAAAAATATTTTCGGGGCTTTAAAATATTTTTTTTTTTTTTTTATGAAATGTTTGAATGCACAGAGAGCATTGTAATAGAAGGGTTCTGTTTCCTTAACTCACTGAAAGGTAGGAACAACTTTTGTCCTCTGTCCAGAAAAGAGATAGCTTGATTTCATTTTATTCTATGACCATTTAACAAAGATGCAAGAGAAATGTCTGTCGCCCACCTGTCATAGTGATGTCTCACCCCCCCAACTCCTTCAAAGTTTCATGTCTCCTTTGATGTCTGTGAGTAGCCAGCTAACCAAGCCGTCTGTGACATGAATTTATTCATGGAGATGAAAACAAGTCAGGAATACAGACCTTCCTTTAAGCATCAGCGCATTAGCAGAAAACCAACCACTAGTGTATCCCTGACAGTAACGTGAAGTAAGACCATAGGTATTTTGATTATCTCTTCCCTTTTGTTAAGTGGTTTTTTGTAGCTTTCTAGGCTCTGATAGGTCACGTATAGCCCACACAGAGATGTACTGCTGCAGTGTTTTCCATTACAGCAGTAACTCCTTTCTAGTAGAAATCCGGAGGGGCAGGATGGCTGCATAGCTAACTAGGGGCCAGATTCTGCTATGCTTTGTAGGGGTGAGGACTTTCACTGAGTGATTTAATTAATTTCCCCGGCTTGCTCCAGTAACAAGGTACCGCTCATTGTGAGCAGAGGTCACCCATAACGAGAGCAGTTGCTATAATTAGCTGTCATCATTCTGAAATGGCAAGTACTAAAAAAAGCTCCCCAGGTTGGGTTTTTGTTTTTTTTTTTTTTTTTTTTTTTTTCCTTTCTTTTTCGGCCTCACCCTTTCAGAATGAATAGGTCTTGCCTGTAATCTGTCAAAAGACTGTCAAGTTATGTTTCACAAGGTAATGCAGCAGGTCTCTGATTGTACTGGACTACACCCTCTTTTGTAGCAGTGAATCTTTCAACCCAATGCATTTCGTAAGACTGTGACACAGCATCTTGTCTCTTCTCTTTCAAGGTACCCTATCCATATTTAACGTTCCCTGGAGTTTTATCTGTATCCAATTTCCTCTGCATGTCTTGGTCTAAATATTTGCCATGTAGCTGCCATTCACAGGAATTTTATTCTGTTTCCTGTTTTTTCGTGTTGGGTGTGGTAATTCTTACATCCAGGAGCAAAACTTACCTAGCAGTCTCCAGAGAGGTTACAGGAATGATATTTGGTATACCCTTGGTCTATTAATCTAATCGGCTAGTGATGAGTCATGAAAGTAAAATATACAATATTCATATTTTAGAAATAATTTGAAATGGAAGATGAATCCACTTAAAAAAAAAAAAAAAAAGTGGATGTCTGATGCCTCATTTCATAGGTATCAGCCTGTTCCAGAGCTCAGTGAACCCTGGGACATGGAGACTGGTAACACGTGAAAGCTGCAAAGGCTGCGATGTTGCTGTTGCCTTGTGGTCTGTCTACAGGGAGCAAATAAGCATTGGGTGTTCCAGGTGTCTGAAAAGTGATAGCTTCAAATTTGGTGCTATGGCTCCTGATTGTCAGGCGATGACTAGCTAGAGCAAAAGAGATGTTTGACTCTATGGCCTGTACCTCTGAGCAGTAAGTATGCATTTAATTTTCTGGTGGCTAATCAGATGAACCTCCATTGAAAACACAGGTATTTGCTAATCTTAATAAAATCGCAGCAGACAGAAGTCTGAATGCAGTGTAAAAAGTTCTCTTTGCAAGGAATAGCAATCCATTCTACCCTTAACCATACAAGTTGTTGCTTGTGTTTTTCCCTTCAAAAAGGAAATATAAAATGAGTGACAACAGGATCTGATTTTGTAAGCTTTAATGCATGAAGATGTCTGTGTTGAAGTCCTTGTGCTGCATTTAACTGAAAAAAACACCAAAACATGATAAGGCAGAAGTTAATCTGGAGAAACATTAAATCAATACCATCCTTTAAAGGTTATACCCCACTACCATCATTGCTCAAGGACAAATAAGAAATAGAGATCTGTTTTTCTGCACTACCTAGGAAAGTCAAAGATGTACAAGTTCACAGTTTTGCCGGTCGCAGTCCTGGAGATCACTTACCAGTGACACAGCAGAGGCGTCTGGCAGATGCCAGCAGAGCTAAAGAAGGATTAAAGCTGCCCTGTGGAGGTAGGTACCGGGAGGTTAGGCAGTGAGACATGGATTCCACTCCACAGTTGAAAAGAAAGAGGATGAAAGGACAAGCTGGCAAAGCAGACTTCTCTGGTGTAGAGCATGCGTGGTTGGCACCTGCGTGTCTGGGAATGTGGGCTATTTAACTAGCTACTAGCCCCTGTCCACTTCCCTCCTCTGGATGCAAGGAGGTTAAGGTCTGGTTCACACTGTCAAAAACTAGAGAGAATTAGCCTGACTGGAGAACCTGATGCTGGTACCAAGAAAAAGAAAGTTAAAAATAACCACCATATAACTTCCAGTGGTGTTTTTAGCTGGCATGTTGTTTTGATGGTAGACATCTATCAAAAAGTAGAATAAATTGCTCTCTAGAAGTACAAAACTCCAAACTATCACATTATCTGAATTGCATCACTAGTAGCACTTTGGTTAATTACTAACATTATAATACCTGTCATATAGCAGCTCATACGTGTTGTGTAATAACTATTACAATGTCTGCCACTGCAACTCTAGGTATACTATGCTTGTATCAGAGCTTATTAATAAAGTTAAAGAACATTAAAGTCATTCAGAGCAGACATTTTGTACTAGCTGCAGAGGAATTTCTAATGAACTGTTTCCTGATGAGACTTGAAGGTTTCTAACAAACAGAACATGATATTCACAGTCTCTGACATAATTTTAGAACTCTCTCCTTACTAGGTATCTCTTTTCTGTCATCTAGGCAATGGAGAACACTGCTGTGGTCATGTCTGTATTCTTTACTCCTCTCCCAAGAGAATCTTCCAGTGCTCATCTTATTGCAGCTCTTCACTTTTTTTGATATGTGAATGGAGCGGTCCAGGAAAGCCCCGGACATGGATCTTCAGTCAAGCACATGCTCTGACAATTTTAGCACCGTCAGAAGTAATGTGACCTGTCTATGCTTTCCCACCAATCCATCCTAATTCTGTGCTTGGCTGACTTGAATTCCTACTCTTTGCCCTCTGTTGAGGTTGTCGGTAGGACTCTTCTTTAACACTGGTCAATTTTATTCTTACTCTCTGGCAAAGTCTGAAGTTTTACAAAATTCTCTTTTGTTTTGTAATGATAGCAAAAACTGCTTGGATGACTGGACTGTAGAACCAGAAGAGTATGTGACAATGTGCAACGATGCAGACAAGATATTGCTTGTTGCTCTAACAACGTCTGAGCCTCTGTTTCACCCTTCCAGCCTGTTGGCATGGTCTTACATAACATTTCTGTTTCACTTATTCCTACCAGAGACTCAAAGTCAGACGCATTTCTTTCTTGCAAAACATCTGAAACCATTGGTGGAACCAACTTGGCAGACTAATTTGGACACTGAACAAGGAACTTCCTAGAGCCCTTCAGAGGAACCATTAGGCCAACATGTCCACAGCAATCCATGGAACCCAGAGACCAGCAAAGATGGTGGAGAAGGAATGGTGTCAATTTTTCTTTTACTGAACCTAACTCAATGTCTTTCTACTTTCTGCTACCAAATTCTGGGTTAAGACAAAAGAAGAAACAGTAATGTGGGTGCAGAGAAAACTCAAATTTCTGCCTGTTGCAATGATTGAGTACTCAAGTCTGTTTAAGATGAAGTTGTTTCTACATAGCACTTACTATATGTTCCAATAATGGATCAGCTATAGCTGCATTAGTGTGGTTCCTTGTCTGGGTGAAATAGTCCTGTCAAGGTTATCTCAAGATCATATAATTTTAATTTAGAGTACAGATTTACTGAACCTGCAGTGAAGCTCCACACTGTTTCATTGCATTGTAAGGCCATTGTGTTGGGCTCTGGCTTCAAGATGTAGCACCTTCAGGCTCTCATCTCTCTTCCTGTCCCTGCTTGACTAAAGTTTGGCCCTGATTTAAGCAAGGCAAGCCACTGCCATTAATGCAGTTGCCTATTAATCCTGATGACATGAGTAGTTTATTCAATAGATGGTATTCAGAGCAGCACTGAGGTTTGGTCTGCTTTCAGCATCCCATCCATCAGCTGAACAGTGCATAAGCAATGCTCTGACACTTTCTAAATTTAGAGTTGTTGGGATTTTTTTAGACAACTTCAGTTGATTTGGTGGCTCACAGAAAACTTGTACTTTCTCTCCTGCCAAGAAAACAACCACTCTGTTTTTGTTTACTTGCACCTCTTTGGGAGGGGGAAAGGGCAGGACAGGACTGCATTCTTAGGCAGAAATACACAGTCAGCGTGAGAAAGATAGAAACCTGTTTAGCAGACTCTAAGTCCATAGAGTTATGGGGTAACACTTTTAGAAGGTCTGCCTTTGCTGATTTGACTTCAAGATGATGGAGAAGTTCCTAAAAACTGCAAAATGAAAATACTTGGAACCAGGCTGTAGAGCTGTATCTTGCTAAACAAAGGAGAAGGGGATGGGAGCATGAGAGCCTTTCCTGTGACTGGGGAGAGAGTTGAACTGTGTCCTCTGCCTTAGGATGAGAACACCCAAGTTAGTGACTGCTTTGCACTAAGAATGTTCTAGGTAGCCTCGGTCACACTCTCACCACCAGCCTCCCACCAGGTGTTCCCCTTCCACTGTCATGGCAAAGCGGGGACAGAGGGAAGTTCTGTCATCTCTGACCGATCTCCACTGCCCTTTTTCTGCGTAGGGTCTAGCCACTCAGGACAACAGGGAGAGCTGCATGTATGGAATCTGGCAGTGAACCTATCTGTCCTTTTCCTG
This sequence comes from Tyto alba, assembly GCF_018691265.1. Taxonomy (NCBI): domain Eukaryota; kingdom Metazoa; phylum Chordata; class Aves; order Strigiformes; family Tytonidae; genus Tyto; species Tyto alba. Next base: position 10,571,864 of record NW_024881322.1, read on the forward strand.
CCTTGAGATGAGCGTTGGTTAGCTAAGGTCTAGGATGCAAATTGCTGTTGCTGCAGACACTGGAAGAGCTGTGTGCAAGGAGGGTGTCCTGGGTTGAGTGAGTGGTGGAGTTTTTTGGTGGCAGGGGAGGGGGCTATCGGGGTGGCCCCCTGTGAGAAGCTTCTTGAAGCTCCCCCAGCTCCAAGTCAGCTCCACCTCTGTTTGGGAAATTGAGCCAATCGGCTGCGCCTCTGCGATAATGTATTTAAGAAGGGACGTGGTGATGGGCAGTCGGACTTGTGAGGAGGAGTTGCAGCAGCTGCATGAACACCAAGGTCAGTGGAGGAACGGAGGAAGAAAGGAGGGGGGAGGTGTGCCGGAGCAGAGACCCCCCTGTATCCTGTGGTGAGATGGCAGGGCGGCCCCCCCCTGCCACCCATGAAGATCTACGGTGGAGCAGACATTGATTTGTGGCCTGTGGCTTCTGCTCGAATGATCAAGGTTCTGTGCCCGAAGAAGGCCGGGGTCTCATGGGAAAAGGCAGCCCCACTGCTGTAATTCAGCGCTGGGAGGATTGCAGCATGCGGGGGAGTCCCACGCCGGAGCAGCTCGGGAAGGGCTGCAGCCGTGGGAGAGAATCCAGTCGGAGGAAGTTAGTGACCCATGATGGAGCAGTGTGGGGAACGCTGCGGCCCGTGGGAGGAATTCATGTCGGAGAAAGTTTGTGGAAGACTGTCTCCTGTGAGAGGGGGACCACGATGGAGCAGGAGGAACAAGTTCCAGACACTCCCCTCACCGAAGATAAGGGAAGTGGCAGCACTGACCGCACCCCCCCCATTCCCTGCCCCTGCGCCACTGGTGGGAGGAGGTAGATATATCGGGAGCAGAGCTGAGCCCGGGAAGAAGGGAGGGGTGGGGGGAAGGTGTTCTCAAGATGTGGCAATGCTTCTCACCATCTGACTCTGTTAAGTAGTGTTGTCAGTGTCTGTAATAAATGTATGTTCTTTTTTTCTTCCCCTAATGAGTCTGCCTCTTGCTCGTGATCATAAAGGGGGATTTTTTCCCCATCCCAGTCCTATCTCAAACCCCAAGCCTGGCTCTCTGTCCCTTCTCATTGCCGGAGGGGAAGGGAGAGAGACCTTCTGCATTGTGGTTGGCTGCCAACCAGGCCTAAACCACGACAGAGGGTTTGTGGCTTTCCTTGCATATGCCAAAGCGAACATTGCTCATCCTGCCTCCTCAGCATTTTTCTGCCCCTTTATTACATATTTTGTAGGTTCCTCAAGTAGCTCACCTTCTCCAGGTATGTAGCCTGATGGGGTGGCATCACTATCTGGTTGGAAGTGCCTCTCCCATCTTGAGGGTTTGCTCTCTTCAGTTTGATTCCCTATGGAAATGAGGGCGTGTGATCACACACTCAGAGTACACATCCCCCTACCTACAAGCTCTTTGCCAATATCAGTCATATCTGACATAGGTGTATCTGGCTCAAAGATCAAAATTTCCTACAAGATTTAGGAAAGTGAGTGTCTGGGTGCAGGAGAGAGATGCATCCACAGAGAAGAGTCAGTCAGCGTGTGCTACACAGGCATCAGAGAGTCACTAAGGGAAAGAGACACTGGAAACCCTGTTCATGGGAAGTAGTTTTAGAGAGGAATCATTCTCATTTATTCAAGAGAGGGCTTGTCCTAATGACATGCGTATTTTCTTCTGCATTTATTTATAATATTGATTATAGCAGTCATTTTTGTTTTGGTGTTGCACAGTGGCAAAGATGAAAGCACACACTGCCAGTGCTGCTCAAAACCAAGAACTAAAAACAAAGCAAGCATGGGCTAAGGTAACACAGCCCTTGCACAGCTCCCTGCAAAGGCGATTTTAGTTTAATGGAGCATTCAGGTTGTGTTTGGTGTCTCTTATCTAAACACATGAATGCTCTCCAAGGGAGTCCACAAACAAAGATGTGTGTATCACTGGGATCAGCTTGAATTCAAAATCTTGTTGATAGCACTGTCTTGACTCTGTTATCTGTCCATTCACCAACCAGCTAATTTTACTTTTTCTGTAAAATATAAGGTGATTTACTACATTGTAGATTAGTATCTCTGACCTTTCAGGTCATTGAAGACCACTACCAGCATTTTAGGATTATATAGATGAACCAGAGAGTATACGAGGTTCCCAATAGATGGTACTGCAGAGCAGTCATGCATTAAATAAGAGATTAATGTGGGTTCCCATAATCTGGATCAACACATAAGAATGTAAAGCGGCTTTCTCTCTGAGTGCTTTGCACATTATGAGCTGTCATTAGTTTCTCCATCTGCCTGAACTACCCTCATGGGACCTGCAGCTCCCCAGCTCTCCTCCCTGCCGGTCCCCTGCTCTCTGGCCCAGCGCTGGTTCTCAGGCTGTGCCACGCAGGGTCATGTCTACCAAGTATTACAAGCGCTCAGGCCCTGCACCAGTGTATGGAGGTGGGGACAGAGGAGGAGGAGCGGGGCGGGAGGGTGTGTTTCACCCCTAGCACCGGTGGCAGATGTGCTGTGCCCCCGATGACACGTTTTGCCTTGCTGGGGAGAAGTGATGCAGCGGGTGCTCCATCAGCGGCATCTCTGGGAAGGCCGACGTGGCCCCAGGGGTGTCTGGTCCAGCTGGGGCCCCAGACCCACAGGGAGCGTGAGGGCAATGGGGAAATGAACTGCCACTCCAGCAGTGCTCTGCAGCAGCTCAAAAGCAGCAGATTTTCCTTTTCACATAGCTACAGACGCAGTGTGTGCCTTTCCTTTTGCTAATAGTAAAACAAGCAGAGAAACAAACAAACATTGGAGATTTTACTGTTTCCCAGTTCAACAAAATCCTATTTTCCAATTGGAGACTATGTAATTCCTAGAATTTTCATCCAGCTGTGTTGCTGCCTGTTATTTCCAATTTCCTTCCTATGATGTGGTATGCACCAGTGAAGATGTGCTTTCATCAGCTCCTTAATGTAGGTGAGTATATCTCGCTGTAAATTACCCAGGATTTTTCCAATTTGTCTTTTGAAAATGATCTGTAGTCTTTTTACATGTGATCCTCAGCTGTAAAACCCTCTTAAATCTTTGTCAAATAGGTAATAATGAAGAGAATACATTTCTATGCAGCGTGGACCTTCTGACTGCAGCACACAGTAATCTCTTACCCTCTGATGTTCATGCGGTACATTGAGCTGTCAATCATCAAATGACCTGAAGAGAAAAGAGGAGACAAAGAAGCTGAAGAAAATTCTGGTACTTGAGTGAAAATAGCTACATTTAGCCAACAGAAGTCTACTAATATTTCATATCCTAATAAAGATTACTACAAAGTGTGCTTAATGGCAACCTAAATTAGCAGTATATGCTTAATTTGGATCTGGTAAAACTGATATTTATACAGAAGATATAACCCTGGATTGCAAAAATTCACATGCAACAGAAACTCCCTTTCAAGCTGCCTATACAGGTGCACCCATACACCTATATCCTTAGCCATCATACATCCTCAGTGTCCCCTTAGCCGTAATGGCTGCTGCGGTACTGCTGGGGTAACGGCCAGTGCACGTGTGCCGTGTACCTCTGCGCAAGGGTCTGGGCACCAAACCCATGCATCAGCATTGCCTCTACCCAGAGATGTTACAGGTGGAAGAGGCACCAAAGAGGGTGGGCAGAAGGGTAAAAAGCAATTACAATATTCACTGGTGTTGACGAGCTGGTGGCTAGTGAGGACTGCAGATGCCAAAATCAGCTGAGGGCTGCTACGTGTTGGTGGATAATGGGGCTTTGGCAAAAAACACAAAGCAGCCAGGAACTTGCAATGAAATGATGAGAGTTGGCACGGATGTGCCTCTTTCTCTCAGAGGGCAGATTTTTAGAGGTACTCTAACTGGACTACCTTTCCAAATACCAACCTAAAGGCAGACTTCATCTCCAAGCTGCCCAAGAAAGGGTTCTGCAGCACTGATTTTGACCTGTGAGTGAGGCAAGTGTGGGGTGTTGAAACATCACTGAATAAATTGTTTGCCTTGGCTCAAGTAGCAGTCAAGGTGTCCTACTGCTAGTATTAAGGGTCATCCCACATCTCTCACGTCCTAGTGGGAACTTCATTGATGCAGCCATGTTTCTGTGAAGATGAGCTAATCACAGAGCACTCCAGACCCAGGCCTGTGGTGAACACAGCATTTCCTGAGCATCCGCAGGAACCAAAGGACATCTATGTCCCCCACACAAGTCCCGTGTTGAAAGAAATTACCCTCTGTCATCTAAATCAGCCTGATGCCCTCTTGGCAGGCACTAGAAACAACTTTCAAGTCAAATTGAAGATCCGGTCAGTAAAAAGGAAGATTGGTAGCTTCAGTCTTCAGGTCTGTCAGTAACGTACACCAGTGAGACTTCATTTTTCTCTTCTCAAAGTGACATATAAAATGTTTCTCGCTTGCATGTAATATTTAATATGTAACTCACTGTACATATTTCAGTAACCCTTTTGATTCCCAAAGCTGAAATACATTTTGTTTTTTTCTGAAAATGTGTGCTGTTGTCAGTGCCATATTTTTGTATTGCAACATGCCTCTGAAGGCTTAAGGCTGTGGAAAATCTGATTTTTATGTTAAAATAAGAAATCACTGAAGCAAGTGAAGTGAAAGTGCGCATGTTATTACATGGGTATGGAAACAGGGAAGGAAAACATTAGCTCATATTTTGAATCTTGTAGAGCAGTCTGCTGGTGGTTTCCTTCTCTTTTCTCATGTACCTGACTCATCCGTAAGTACAAAGTTAATTACTGTCTTTATATGGACAAGCCTGAGATCAATCTCTCTGTTCCAGACCCATCTGCTTGTGTCCAAATGAAATCTCAGCCTGTCTGTCTGGCATTTCCTCTTGATGTGTCATCTACAGCTCCAGTTCAAGAAAGCTAAAACTCAGCTGTTCATCCTTCATCACAACTCTTAGCTGTTAATCAACAATCTCTCCCTCTTTTGGGTCAGCTCTGCTGTTCAGTGGGCTGCCCAATTCTTATATTTTTCCAAATGCTCTAGGGTTTCTGCTTGTCATTTGGTTCTTCACATTTGGGAGATACTCTTGAAGCATCCAGAAGAGTGATCTCTCATCTTTTGTTGAATCCCCTGATAAAACCATCTTCTACTGGGAGGCCAAAAATTTTCTCCTAAAAAAAAAATAGCAAGCACCTCATGTATACCTAAAATATCAAGACTTTTTTACTTGTGCTTGCTTTCCTAATATGAGGCTTAGATTATTCAGATGTTTTCTGAAGTTTGGTTGTATTGTTATTTGAGCAAGAAGCTGGCACTTATAAAAGCAGTGTGATTTGGAATGGAGAACAGTCTCATGATTTTCACTATAAATTCACCTACTGCTGGAATAACAACAGATTTAATTCTTCCCTCAGAGGACTCCCATGACAAGAGTCTAACGACAACAAAACCAAAATTAGAGTGGACAAAGCACCAGTGCCCCATCTGAAATCAGTCCTTCAGGTCCCTGCATATGTCAGTGGTTTGGCACCCTTCTCTGACTGGTCAAGGGACCTGTGCAGTTGTATTAGATCTGTGTTGCATGCCTCTGAATTTATATGTTTTTTCCCTTGTATGGGGATTTGTGGCTACAGCTACAATTTGCAAAGATCAGTGTTTTCTAATTCATTAATTTGCTTGTTGCTGTTGCCATGGTGCTTTTATTTGGTAGGCAGGGAGCACTCTTAGCAAGTGCACTGAAGTCAAGCTGGAATTAATTTCTGTTTTCTCTCTGTTTCTTTTCCTTGCCCCTCCAGTGGGGAGGTGTGGAAGGAGCCAGCCAGGAGTATTTCCTCCAGTGTGATGGGAAGTTGCTGAAGCTGGAAAAGGGTCACATGCCTGTACGCCTGCTCTCATCAAGACATCCTGTCCCCCATCCCAAGTCAGCATCTCCTGGGGCAAGGAGGAGGATGAACCTTCCTGCACTGACCCATTCCTGATGACCTGTGGTGATGGAGAGGGAAGGCACAGCAGACGTGTCAAGAAACAGGTCCGTGAGGCATGGCAGAAAGGTGTGAGGCTGACCTGGAAAGCAGAGAGGTGCCCCAGCGAGTGCCAACCCGGGACGGGAGGTAGGAACAAGCCCTTGACACCAGCATGTGTCCATGTGCTTTTCAGGGCTGGTGTGGTTCCCTGTGAGTCTGTGGAAAGACAATTAGACAACCTGGCTAAGAAACCTGTTTTCTTGCCGCTCCTGACATCAGAGCATTTACCCTTTCCAAAGGTTATTTTACTAAAGTGTATACTAAAATACTTTATTGCACATGAATCCTGATTTTTCCAATTACGGCACTAAATAAGATGTAATGCCGAGCTAAAATACCCACTGGCAAGCATACTGCACTGGGCCTAAATCCTCACCAGATGTTTGTGAATGGTGTATGCCGTGCCCAGGAGCTGTGACTTTCAGGAGAGACAGCTGGTATTGTTTCTTGGCTTTCAGCCTAATTGGAGCTACCGCCGAGCAAATGTGGGTGGATCGGGTCTCCAGAGCTTCTACGTGTACGAGCTGTACGTGTGGTTTCAATGCCTGGTCACAGTGGGCCTGTGGTTGCTCTGCCTCCCACCAGCAGACAGGAATTTGAGTTGATTTCAACAGGGCCACGCCAGATTCAAACTGTGCTGTGAACACTGGGGCTTGGGTCTCCAGAAGCACAACAGCAACTGGGAGGGCAAACTCCACACCCTCTCCAAAGACCTGAATCAGGCAATGGAAAAAATTCAGAAGGATCAGAGAAACCTTCTTCCTGGCAGAGTCACTGTTGTAGGGGGTAGCTCTGCTTGTGGAGGAGGGCAGGAGGTACCAGAGATGTTTGTCCTGGAAAATGGTACCCAACCTCTTCTCTGCAGCCCAGGGTGGAGGTACACTCACTGTAAAACCTCTCCTCCCTGGGAATATGTAAGAAGTGGGACCGCTCTGCCCAGGGGTGTGACTCAGAGGTTTGTTTCGGTGGGGCTGAAGTCAGGGCAAGGACCACTCTTTGCATGCCTTGAGCTTTCTGCTTTCCTCAAGCACCGGCTGCTGACTGCTGCTCTCACCCATGCTGGAAACGAGTCGTTGGGCTCACTGGATTGTCAGGTCCCAAAATGGCCATTCCCACCTTGTGCCTGCTAGAATCCTGTGCAGCGAAGGATTTCCGTGCTTTGTTCCTGACCAGTGTGTATTGTTCCCATTAAGTAATATTTGCTTTGTTTCCTCATGGACTTTTTGCCCTTTCTCTCAAATCAGCAACAGCCATTCAGTTTTTTCAATCTGTCTTCTAAATTCACTTCTGTGGTACCTTGCCACAGTATCCAAACGCCCAAAACCTCAGATCTGTGCAGAATTTGGCCATACACTTCATCTCTTGGCTTCATGTTGTTGCTTGCTGTCATCACCCTGAATTCATGGCTGGTTGATCAAGTTCCTGTTCAGGTGACAGTGTTCACATCCAAAGCAATTTGAACTAACTTTGACAGTAAGATTTTTTGACATGGCATTAGATGCTTTGCAAAATCATTGTATATCATAGTTACTCTCTTGCCATCATTCATACTATTTTTTTATATTCCCTTATAACTGCTCTCCTCAGTGTCTCATTTGCCAGGTTTATTCCTTCCTTTCCTTCCTTCCTTCCTTCCATTTTTCAGACACCTGCCTTGTGGTTGTTGTAAGTGTGGGACTCTCTTCCCCTCCCTTCTGCCTCCCTTGTTTGTTGTAAGACAGTGAAATAATAGTGATTATGATATGCCTCAACATATTGACCTGGTTAATAAATATGTTAATAGAAATTATTAAGTACATAGAACACGTTGCTAAGTCAGCTCCACATCTTGTAGCACAACGATTAATTATGTAAATAATCACCCCATAAATAGTCCCATTGGGTTCAACAGTGGTACATGGGCAAGGGAGGATTTCTTATTAAGCATTCAAAATTGGGCCCAGTGCACAACGTAATGAGCCTATATTATGGTAATGATGCTTACCAAGATAAAAATAGGAGAGGAAGATGGTAGAGGAAAGAAAAATGCTGAATATTTATCCCATTAACAGTTTGAACCAGTTTGAGTCTTAAAATGAGGGCAGGGAGAGACAGCATTGTACATCCTTTTCCTTAGGGGTTCAGCTTCAGGTTTTCTTGGTCATTAATTCAAATAGCAGCAGTATCTCTTCTTCTATTATGGATAATGCCACATGAATACTTACTGTGCAGGCTCCTATTTCCAGTTTTGTTCCTATGATCAGATCTCTATTCCAATTCCTTATGTTTATTGCAATTGAAATAAACAAATGAACAGTGTAGGTAACTGAAGCCTCCCATTAAGAAGCTAGCAGCATAGCCCTTTCTCTTGCAAATTTGATTTTATTGACAGCAGTCTCCATTCTGCAGTCCCCTTCTTGGGCAAAATTCTTTTGGGAGGTGGCAATGAACCAGAGAATGACAACTCGGAAAAGAGTTTTCACTTTAACATCTCATTGAAATGGGGACTGTGAAGTTATGTGATCCTCAGTTAATTCACTGGGTTTGCCAGTGTCACTCTGTGAGTAATGTGGTTTGTCATCTAGCCAAGGTAATTAGCTCTATGTGCAGGGAACGAATATGAAACTTTGAAATCCAAGCTCTAAGCAGAGTGCAGGATCAGTGTGAAAAGGAGCACTGGGGATATATTATTTCACTGGACTGTATTACTTCAAACAGCATTGAATAGATTGACTGATGGTAGAAATACAAAGCTTAAAATGGGGCAGCCTCATGGTAACCAGAGCTCAGATGGGGCAGAGACAGTGTCTTGACTTGTTCTCTTTCACACCTTCATGACCACTCAAATTCTTGGTTCTTCTTTCAGATGTAATTCTGGTATCCCTTTTAAAATGAGTCTTCTCCGACCCTGTGATTATTAAAGGACTGCATTGCCTTCTGCTGCAAAACTGGGAAGGTCTTCTCTCTTCTGGTTTCAGCCCACCATTCCTGAAGGTCAGTTCTTCCCTTCCAGCAAACCAAGTGACTGCACTGTGGCAGAAGATAACTCACAGCCCCGGGCAGAGCCAGTTTCCTTTTCTCATTGGACTTGCTCGGCTTCCTCTACAGAGTTTGCTTGAGGTTCAGCAGGTGCAAGACTTGTTAAACTGAGGATGTACAACACAGTGCAGTGGTTTAAATCCAACAGGCAGGATGCTTGCAAAGAATCCATGTGAAAGCTTTACTACGATTTTATCTGAGCTGAAAAATGTGAAATTGAAAGGGAGGACAGTTGATAGAATTAATATTACATAGTATTATTATTAATATTGTAATAATATTACAATAATAATTAGAAATACTAGAAGCCCCAGCCAAAAGAAATGAATTCACAGTATACCAAGGATTGCTTTTTAATCAAACTGGTTTTGAATAACAATGATCAAAAACGTATCATAAAGCAAAAGGTGTGACTCTAATCATCGCATAAGTACCATAAATAACTTTCAGTTATTGGAAGCTGACAATTTTCCTTAAAATTCAAGTATTCACAGCTTATTTCAGTGAAACAAGGGTTTCTTGGTTTTTTAGCCCTTGCTCTGTAAGCCAGCTTTTCTTCTCATTTGTGAAGGTGCAGGCCAACTTCAATCAGAAAGATTGTGTTTCATTCAGAAGTATGTAATAAAATAGTTGTATTGAATACCCTTGATATTAGATGAAAGCTTCTGCCACGCCCAGTCTGTTTGCATCACCTTACACTCTCTTCTCTATGGTAAAATCATTTATTGACCACACATAGATAGATTGTAAATATCTAATCTATTCTGCACTAATTTATATTTTCAGTGATCTCATTTGTTTCCAAAAGCACTTTAGGGAAAACAAGGAATGCAATCTGACCTACAGTTTGATTGTAACTTAAAGTGATCAAATTTTAAATTACCAAATGTTTGTGCAAGGGAGGCAGCCAGTTAGCCTTAAGTTGGTCCTTCCCTGAGATCTTGCATGTCAAGATTAATCTTAGAGCAAATATTTATTTGTCCCTCATAACTGTAAACCACATGTGCTTTCTTTAAAGGAGAAGAGGCCAGTGATGTTGTGCTCCAGAGCAAGGTATGAACTTTAACCGTCTGGAAGGGTCCAGGAAACTGGAGACTTGGAAACTTCAAAGTGAGTTGCTGGTTTTGAATTTTTTCAATGTCTTGGTCATTTGAGACATCACTTTATCTCCCTTGCTCTTTTAATTTCCTCTGGTCTCCCTCTTTTTCTCTTACATGAAAGCAAAGGAAAAGGGTCACAAAGGGCCACAGCTCAGGTTTTCCGTGAGTCGGGTTGGATTAACAGGAGAAATGAAACAGCTCTGTGCTTTGTTCATCCTCTTAGTAAACAGCTGAAAATTAAATGACACATATTCTTGGTTTTCAATAGCCAAACCTGAAATGCTAGATTCCCATCATACCTAGTTTGCTTACCAGTGCACAAGCCACAATGTGTGGAGGTCATGTTGCAAACAGACTTTTCCTTGAAACAGACGCATATCACACACTCACTACTTCTTTACAGTGGAGAGATGGAAAATCAGCATTTGAATTGAAGAAAGTCTTGTATTTCACGTAACCCTACTCCACAGAGAAATTTTTCTCTGTATTTAAACAGGCTGCAGGTCTGATTATTATTACTGGAGGATGCCAAGTCAGTTAAATGTTCATGAATGTACCCATGCTTGTCAGAATGAAAGAGGACTGTGCTCAGCTTCCATTTTTTTTTAGCGCTGTGATATTGCTCACAGTGACAGGGATGTCACTGCGATATTTGGAAGAATAAAGTCAGAGGTTGTTAGCAACAGGTCATTGGGGATGGGAGACCATGCTGCTGAGAGGTCTTATGAACAAATTCAAGAATATGTTAAGATTTGAGGAGAGATACGAATATTTAATAACAATCTATGTATGACCAGCAGCATGAAATGAGCACATAAAAAAAAATACATATTATGGTTAAGATCTTAAATTCAGCATTTACCTATTACATGCCAGCATGGAAAATGTTTATTTGTCATTTGTGTGCAAACACATGATGGGACACACTAGTGAAAAGACACTGGTCATGGTGCAATTATTGTTAGTCCAGGGTCCCTAAGTCCTATAAATAAAACAGGCTAAGTATAATTTCTGCTTAAGTTTTTTTGTTGTTGCCCCATGAAATAGCCTCTAATAGCCAGTGGGTTAATTTGTGCTATCTCCTACAATGGACAGCAAAGTGTATTTATGGGTAGAAAAGCAATCATAATCTGACTTCCTTTCCTTGGGATCAGCATGGCTTCATGATCTGCAACATTCATTCTTCCTTTCTTGCAGGAGTGAAGAACAAAGTGCTGTACAGTGGCTCCTTGCTGCTCATGTTATACTTTACAACACATGTCTGCAGAGCAGAGAGGTAATGCTTTTGCCCCGTTTGCACAAATGAAGATAAATCCCACTACTAAGGAAAGACAAGTTAATTCTGTAGGTTTTTTTATATTTAGAAACATCTCCGTGAATGCAGACACCAGCGAAGGTCTTGCAAACTGGGTTAAGGTGATAAGGGCGATACAAGATATGATAAGCATGGTAACTCACCATCATCTTTTTTTCAGTCGTGTTTCAAAGATTTCTGTCACTGTCAACCTGAAAGGAAACATCTATCATTTCAAAGGCTTTGGATAAAGGTCTGGTCATGATGTCAGCAATATGTGGGTGTTTCAGGGAACCAACACAATTCAAAGGACAGACATTAAAACACGTTTTTAACTATGTGGGACCTGCTTCCCCACTCCCATATGTTTAGTAGATCAATATTAGCTCCTCTACAGTCAATAGAGCTCACTGATGTAAAACTGCTGTGTGCATGTTCTTAATGATTCATAGTTTTGAAGCCCGGCCAGTTCTATAATTCAACCCTCGCAAAGGCAAACAACCTCCTGCCAATCTGCCCTTTCTTCTCTCATCCTGTTATTTGTCAGGCGTCTGTAGCCCATTACAGGCTTACTATGGTATTAATATGTGGCATAATTATTCATAGCCAGAACTGCTGATAAGAAACCGAATGCACTGGTAAACAACTGACTGCTTTTTTTCCATGACATCAACAACAAAGTCAAATGGGGTACTGGAAAAAGGATAATTCCCAGGATCATGTTAAAAGATTGCATGGTTGTGTAGAGGAGGGGAAAAGCTGCTTTCAAAGCACTGATCAGGCAGGTTCTGTGTCATTTCCAGCAGACACACACCAGCATGTCTTCTGCACGGACCAGGGACATATAGACTCATATGTCTAAGAGAGTGGGTTTTGGGGCAGCTCTTTGCATATTACAGGGCTGGCTGAGCAGGCGACTATCTGCACACAGGGCTGCTGCTCGGTGCTGTTTGCTCATGCGCCAGTCACACTGGCATGGGTGCAAACCCCAGAGTCAGAATATATGGGTTTTACATTATATGTGTGTTTTACGTTGTTGTGATTCCTCTGGCTTCACTAGGGTTGTTTGCATCGGCACCTGTGTGACACCAAAACTTTCTCCTCCTCCCCTCCCCTTCCTAGTGGCTGGCTGACTAATAACTGGTTTTGAGGTTGAGATTAACTGTGATTAGACAATTGAAAACTCTGAATAATGCTGAAAACACTTGGGCAACACCTCCTGAAAAAGTAAGTGCCATTTTTAAGGTTTAAAATCATTTCCACTCCTTGTTCCTGGATAACACAATTGCTCCTTTTTGTTTCTTTGAAGTACACTCAGTAACTTAGTGCAAGGATATTATAATGAAAGGCCTCTCAAAGACCTTCAGTGATTCATTCCCATTTTATGTTTCAGGTTAATAACAATGATTTTCAACAGTGGTTCAGGGAGATTAAGTTCAGACGTGACCCTTATACCATTTCCCACATTTCCTGAGTTATTCCCAGTCTTGCAGGTTTACTACTGTCCTGAGGCTAGTAGCTTCAGTGCAGGATGAAGGTTGTTTTCTACCATTCTGGTGTCTTGTCCAACTGGTCAGTTACCCTTGCTCCTCAAAACATGGACTTTATTGCTGGTCTGAATTTATCTCATTCATCTTTGAGTCCTTGTTGCTTTTTATGTCTTTCCTGGATGAAAGAACTTTTCACTGGCCTTGGCCTTGTTCTCTGAAAGTAATAACACCAGGTGAACAAATTACTCAGAAGCCATCCTCTTCATGAATTTCTGAATAACTACCTATCTGGAAGTAATTTTGGACGTGTCTGGCATAGTTTTTGATGCTTTTTCCAGCACCAGTTTTTTCGGCACTTAAATTGCAATTAGTTCTGTAGATGGTGTTCATCTTACCTGTGTTGCCTGCACAGGTAACACAATCTCTCTTACTGTAGGACACATATTTCTTTTTTTAGTCTATTCTAGGGTCTTTTTTTTTAAATCCCTACAGTATCCTGCTGAAGCTTCTTTTGTGCTGGGTGGGAAACCTGTAGAATTTATATCCTTTTCAGTGAGTTTCAAGATGTGACTATCCTGATCTGAAGGTCTGTGATTTCTCTGTATTAGAAAAAAAGTGTCTCTGATCATCCATCTAGGAGAGATCTCGTGTCTGCGGGTGCTAGAACACAGCGTGTTTGAGTGGGTCAGGTTAAAAACGGCTCATCTCCTTATGAGTTCTTTTTGCCATGACTTTCCAAAAAGATTTGAGCTGTATTTGTTTAGTGCTGAACTGGAACTTCAGCATCAACATTGGCAGTTCCTTATCCAACTTCTGTTATACTGAGCATACTCTGACAAGTCCTCTTTCCTGGTCCTGGCAATCCTAGATCTTTCCCTGATATCTTCAGCATAAACTCCAAGTTTTAATGTGTAGAACATAAAAAAGAAAATTAAAGACACTAAAGAAAAATCTAGAATAAATTTTTATGCATTGTAATTTGTTCCATATCAATTTCTATTGGTTTCTACTTTTCTCTCTTGTTTTTAATATCAGCAATTACATTCTTTGTCAGAGAACCTGGGAGAGTGTTTAACACTAGAGTTCCTCCATAGTCAGAGACAGGGATTTGATGGTGTCTTTGGGCTAGCATCTTTTTGTCCAGGATGTATCGTCTCACACAGAAGTGACTTGGAAATTCAGTCTCCTTTACTAACAGTCTGTACAGCATCACCCTCAACCTGGCCGTAGCATCTCCTTACGTGGGCATATATGACCTTCACTGGATCCAGTATGTTTTTCTTTAAGGAATACGTGTGTAGGCATTCAACTTAAAACTTCTATTATTAATGATTACGTTTCATTCATGTATCTCTTGTTGTCTTTAAATTTTAGTTTCTCTCCCAGATGCAGCAATCTCTGTCCCTTCCTTCTCTCCTCCTTCCATTGCATTTTTCTGGAAAAAAATTATTCTTAACCCGTCTTGTTTAATTTGCTCCTTAACTCTTTTCAACAATAAAGCACAGGCAGTGAGAGGTCGGATCATGTTCTCCAGGGGAGTCTTTCAGCTAACTTCAATGGAAGCAGGATTAGGACCTGTTTAGTCTGACCTCCATCCCACTGTGAGCACTTGGCAGTTAAACCTTTTTGCCCACACAAACCCCCTCTGGCACCGCTGGGGCTCTACTCACTGGGGACGAAGGCCATCATTTAAAAACAAAGATGGAGCATAGATATTTCATTTGCTCCTCTGGGATTCTGCTGTTTTCTTCAGGAAAATAGAGGCCATTTCTGGTATTATTTTGCTCCCAGTTGTTTCAAGGGTGATCAACGCTGAAGTGCTACATGCACTTGTACAAAGACAGACATGATCTTTTCTGTTGGCTTTTCTGTGATATTGATTTAACAAAAGATGTCTGTCAAGTGGGAGGGTGTGTGGGTAGGCCAACACATTCCTGGGCATGTATTTCTGAGCAGTGTTTCAGCAGCTCGCCTCTGACTGTGGAAAGCAAGGCAGAACAAAAGGACAGGTGATATGACCAGTGCAAAGCTAGCAAGGCCAAGAATAGCAAACAATACATGAGTTGCATGGATTTAACTTGCAATGTTGTGGCTATTTGGGTGTGAAAGCTTATCAGCTCTTATGAAAACATCAGATTTGTTTTTTTGCTGGAAGGAAGCTTGTGATCTGGAAAAGCCATTATGAAGTTATTGTCTTCTTTTGAATTAATTTAAAACCATCTACTCTTTTATAACATCAGTCTTTGCATCTGAGTACTGAGAGACAGTCATTTTAGGGAAACAAAAAAAGGCCCAATAATTAACTTATGTACATCTGTTTATCTACAGAGCCAGAACAGCAGCAAGAGATTTTAGAGGACTGTTCCTTTTCTTTCCTCTCTGGTATCTCTCTGCCCTCTCTTTGTTTTCCTTCCAGTTGTCAAACGTGCCATCTCTTCTGTTCCCAAAAGGAAGCAGCAGAAGTGGTAAAGCATGCTCTGCTCAGATCATGCACTATGCTCTACACATGCATTTGTAGGTATGGAGGAGTATGAACTACTGTAAGGAACACGCAGTCTTTTCCTTAAACCAACGCAAAGTTTGCAAAGAGATTTCTTAGTTTTAAGCAGCGCTTGAAATCCTGTAGCACCATAAGAGACACCACCTGACAAATATGAAATTCTTAGGAAGAACAGCAAAACAAATTTTCAAGTCAGACTCTTAAGTAAAAAAAAAAAAAAAAAAAAAAATTGTTAGTAGTGCAGTATTTACACTTGTACCACAAATGTCTCTACTGAGGGAGGCAAAGCCAGACTGCAGCTTTCCTCCTGAGGGAAGGTATGTGGCTGTGCTTGGACCCAGGGCAGAGCTGCAGAAACCAAGTGGGAGGTTTCAGGTGGGAAGAGGTGCCTGAGCATCTCAGGGGAGCTGCTGCAGGTGTCAGCCCTTGCAGGCTGCGGGTGGGCAGAGCTGGCTGGTGGCCTGGGGCTGTTTATCAGAGGACAGAAAACAAGCTAATGTTGGAAAATACACAGGTCTCTGAGCCTCAAGTGCCAGCATACCTGGACTTGGTAGCAGAAGGACTCATGCTTCAATTCTTTTAATTATCTCACACTTCCCTTAGGATTCTAGGAAGACAGAGCATGTCCACAGCCCACTACTAGGGGCTAGATGACAGGCTAAAACTTATTCTGAGACATTTCATTTGTATGCTCCAGCCTTATCTGTCTATTGCATTATTTATTCCTGTGGCTTTTCCCCTTTAATCTCAGTTTTCAGAAGCTCAATTTTCTCTAGCTATCACTTTGTGTTGTGATGTATCATGAGTCATGCCCCATATACTGAGTTGTAATAGTGCATGCAAAGAGAATTGTACCAGCCAGCATATCTGAAAAAAACATCATTTTTAGAAAGTTGAACTGCCCTGTTGCAGCAGAGCTAGTTTCAAGTTCCCAATCTTAATGAAGTTGCTACCTGAACATTTATTTTTTTGAGATTTATTTTGCATACATGTGATTACAACAGCCTTGATATCTTAAAAGATGACAGAACAATTCTCTGAAGCCAGCAGGACTGTAATTAGTGTAATGTCCACTAAATGACAGCCCATTTTGTGAACTTTAATCACAGCTGCTCTGGGTGTTATTGGTCTTTGAGGACTTAGCCTGAGCCAAGTCAAGCAGAAATGGTGTTAATCTTGCATTGCAAATATGACAGAGATCTTATTATGAACTTCTCCAATTTCCTCAAGATTGATGATTTAGATCAACCTGGCTCTGCATGCTCCAGCTAGGATCTGAACAGGACATTTATGCAAAAAAAGCTATTACACCCAATACTGAACTTTGATTAGAAGGCATCAGAGATTTATTAAAACTGGCCTTTTATTCATCAGGAATGAAAACATCATAACTGGATGCTTCACACATGTCACAGGGATCAGTTGTCAGCTCCAGGAGGTGAATGCTTTTTTAATTTGCTAGCTACCACAATGCGAAGGGTACCCTTTCAAAACTTTTTTTTTTTTTTTTTTTTTTAAATTAAGGTGAAAGAAAGAGTGATGACTGAAAGGCTGCTGATTTATCTGGAAGACACCACTCCAGGACAAAAGCCTTCTCCAAGGGGTAACTTCCAAGAGGCCTTGGCCTTTGGCAGTTGGATGCCAGGATTCACTAGGAAATGGGCATTCTGGGCACAGGAAAGCTGAAAACTTAGTCCTGCATGCCTCTGTCTCCATTTAAAGACTGTGAGTTGTTCAGTAACAGTTAGGAGAGAAATTTTGGCTTCCGAACATGTGACTGTCCCTGAAATGCAGTTTCAGTCCTGTTTTCTCCTTTCTTCTACAGAGTAACAATTTGAACCAGCTGATAATATCAGTGGATTTAATTAATTTTTCCTCCTATTATTCTTTCCCTTCCCCAAGTTTCCTCTGAGATCAAAGCTTTTTTTGACAGATGCTCTGGTGGCAAACTGGGATTCTTCCTACTCTCTGGTGTGATTTCACCACATCACACCAGATCTCTGCTGAAAATCCAAATAGGCTCAACAGGGAAGCACAGCAGACCCTGCCAATGGACACCACAACACCCCGTAGCCCTGCTGCATCTCTACAGCATCCCGGTATATAGGAAGCTGCACTCATTGTCATGTCTGTTTAGCGAGTTAACATTTTTCTTATAGAAATTGCATTTTGTAGAAACTGAGGCATTTGATTTGAGATTTTACTTACCTTGATTAAATTCAAACTCTGAATATGCTACTGGGAAATTTTTTTCATGCATATGGGACAACAAATTTCTTTAGTAGAGAATGTATTGGGCTTAAAAAAGACGTAGAAGTAACCCATGTGGAAACTGATTGTCGTTAAAAGAGTGCATGTTGGTCACATCATATCTCCCAGAGACTTTTATGAATGCAGGCTTTTTACTGCTGAACATGGTAAAAAGCGTTTCATCCCCAGTTGTTCTGACTGTAAGACTTTTCAAAGGAAAAGCCTCATGAATCTTTCCAATATTTTTCGGTTGTGGGCAGGTTTTATTGTGCTGTGTGGGGTCTTCAAAGCATGCTATTCCACTGGCTTTTGGTACCTCCTTCAGAAAGGAGACAAAATCAGGAGGTGTTTTCGTGATATTGTCTGCCCCTGTAAAACAACTCTGCAGCAAATTTGGGAGAGGTGAGTGGTCAGCAGGAGCTTCGCGGGGAGTCCTTCACACAGAGGAAACCTTATGTGAGGAGGAGGATGGTGGAATTGGTGGCAGTTGTGCCAGAGCACAGCATGCATAAATCCTGCAAAAGATAGTGAGAGCTCATGCAATGCAGTGGTTGCAGCATTGCAGGATATATATCTGCAGTGTCCCCGGAGTCTAACTGGGAGAGAAAACTGTCACAGGGATGTGTAATGCAATCACTGTCTGAAGCATTCTTCTTCTGGAGCCTCAGAGGTGACTGATGTTTGGCTCCCACTGCTTTGTCTGTGTAGCACTGACATGACTAACATAATTAGGAGGAAAGGCAGAGTTAGAGATTTCCAGCTGAATAATTTAAAACAATAAATAAACTGGGATTTTCACTGTAAATCCTTTTTTCCCATTCATTTACTGCCTTTTTTTTTTTTTTACCTTATAACTAATTTTCTACTTTTCATCTTTGTCAGCTAAGATTCCTCACTCAATTTTTCTTAATACCAGTCCAAATCTGTTGCCCATCACCTGCTACTTACTTTTGAATAAAGAGTCTGTGCCCATTTTACTCATTTCAATTAACTGCCATGCTTAAATGATCTTTTCCAATCCTCGCTAACCCCAAGGCAGCTCTTATCTGCCATCTTGATAGGTGATTAATGACTTTCCATTCCTGGAACCAATGTGAAAGACAAAAAAGAAATAAGACAACCCAGAAAAGACTCTCTTTCTAACCTTCTTTCACCTCAGTCATTTCAGGAAAGAAGATGAGAAGGGTAATAAATGTTTCACTCTTCTTCATGGAACATCGGCTCTATTAGTGCCCAATGTTAATTACCTGAAAAATATTTAAATGAGTGAGCACAACTTGAAAATAAAAAGTTCTTTTCTCTTGTAAAGTTGGGCTGGTGGCAAAAATAGATTTCTTCTGTGCTTCATGACACCATTAACACCCTCTCCCTTTGAGTACATTTTTATGCTGCTCCCTGCAATCCAGCCAAGCCTAAGAGCAAGAGCAACACATTTAGTGGGTGTGATTTTAGACCTATCACCGTGTGCCCTTGGAGTTAATCTAATTCAGTCTACAGTGATTTATGGAGCACCAGTTGCTGCCAGATATCCGTGTTGTGGTAACACTTTGGGTTCTGGTGGTACAAGATTCTCAAAGTGCTTTACAGTCTTAACTCACTTACCTTGTCCCATGTTTCATGGATTTTTTTATCACCCTTGCCCACTTGTTCTCAGCCCTCAGTAGCATGGGTGAACATGAATCCAAGCATCACATAGCATACAATTCTTATTATGCCATTGCACTTGGGTCTCAGGGGTTTAAACTGATCCACAAGGTCTTCCTGCTTCCCTTCATCTTCCCCAGGGCAAAACCAAATTCCCAAACATATCCTGCCTATTTGAGTGCTGATCTGTCATGTCAGGCCTTACTGCAAGTGCTTGACTGAGATTTGACATGCAACTGTTGTTTTTACATACCCCAGGTCTCCCTGTGTCATTCCCACCATGGTGGGAGCTGCCTCCATTCCTCAGCACCACTTGAATCTGATCTGGTGAAGCGGGGTGCTCCTTCCCACCGTAACCTCAAACCCATGGCTAACTAGCTTATTTCTCATCCTGTAGATGAGCAGAGTCACCACGCCTCCACAGCTCTGTGCAAACCTGATGATCCTGTTTTGGGACGAAGGGACTTGTGGTGATGTACAAGCTTGGAGATAGATTCTCAGGAAGCTGGAATGGCATATTTACTTTATTTAAGAGTAATTTATGGTCCTGTTCTCAGTTCCTGCTAGGACTCTCAGTGTTTAAGGGCAGCCTTGAGTATGGCTTTGAGATCACCTAGAGAGTGTTTTGGTTTTACTCAAAACAGTTCATTTTATATTAGATTGTATCTGGTATGGCTAGGGTGGTATCATATAAGCTGGTTAGCAAGTATCTCTAACGAAGCAATGAACCCTGAAAGAAACATCTGTCTCATCCTATTCAGGCTCTCCGATGATAATTACATCACCTGCTCGATATCTCATTAGCGCTGACAGCTCTTCCTTCCCTTGATCCCAAGACAGCGGGGGGAAGGCATTTACCCCATCTGTGTTTGGATTTCCACTAAGCAGGAGCTGAATCTTCATCTTTTGTGGAGAGATTCAGAGGCTACAACATTACATTACATGTTGCTCTATCTACTTGTCAGGTCTTTCCTTGACGGATCTGAGACCAAAGCCACAGTCTTTGATTAAAAAAGGGTGAAATCTTACTTACAGGAGGGTAATATCTTTGAAAGCTGGCTATGAAAGTGCTATTACTCTGAAGGGCCAGGGGTATTACCTCAGTTTTTAAGTTAAAAAATGCAAAGACCACTATCTGGCAATGCCTGTCTGCAAAAATTACTCTTTGGGGCTGAGGATGACCTGGCTTAGTCTAGAGGTGGAACCACCTTACAGGAATGAGAGCAAAAGTGGCCATTCTTATTGCCTCCACCACCCAGGGCTGCACTGATGTGGCAGGTAGAGTTCACTCACAGAATTGGCATTGCAGGCAAGAGGTTTCTTTGATGCCTCTGGCCTGCTGCAGATTGTTTCATTAATTGTGAGCTTTAAATGTGACTAGTGTGCTAAATCTATGAGGGGGTTAATTGGGGCACCAAAGCAGGAAGACTTCTTAAAGAGCTCTTAAAACTCAAGAAATTACGGAGCTTCCTTCTCAATTAGCAATTTTTGTGCAACTGAAGTCTAAGGGGTGAGTACAGTGCTGTCAGGTGAAGAACTATGTGTCTGCTCCACCATCTGATCTCTCAGCTGACACAGTGTTAATTGGGCTTGTGTGTTGCGGGTGTAGGGGGGAAGGCATTATGCAGAATAGCCGACTGTATTTTTACAATCCTTACCAATGCCACACAAGCCAACATAAGAGCCACTTGGATTTTGGAGAAACCAAGCTAGAGCATCGTCACCTGTGAAAACAATACAGTCAACAGTGGGCAGACACTGACTGAACACAGACTGGGAAGTGGTGCTTTCTGCACCGCCAGCACTCACCCTGTACACCAGCAGTGTGGCAGAGCAGCCAAGACCTAGCCTACAACCAAGGCTTCATTATGTCTGTGTGAAGCACGTTGTAGATGCAGATATGCCCAGTGTGCCACCTTTTTTTGGCACAAAATGCATATAAGTGCCCAGGATACAAAGACTGTCCTGGTTAACATTGTGTGCAGGCTGGCATGTCCCACTGTACTCCCAGTATTCTGATGGAAGGCCAGCACGGGTTCTTTGTGGTGTCTCTGAGGTCTTTAAAGAGCAGAGCCTTGCAAGCAATGGTCTTGGTGCTGCAGTCTTCAAGAAGAAATCTGTCTCTTCTACAGTCTGGCCATGTGGGACCTTTTGCCCTTCTAAGGAAGACTGTAGGAAATATCTTCCTGTCCAATGAAGATTTATGTGCAGGAATTAAACTGATTTTTCTGTTCCTTCCATAAAGCACCTGTGAGTTAGTTTCAGGATGTCAGTAAATCAGATTTGCCTGACATTTGTTCTAATAATTCGTATTACAGTAGTCTTTGGAGACCACAGGACTGTACACATATCTGCAGAATAACTACAGCAGATGGTGTAAAAGCTGCATGTATAAGATGATGGGTAAGAGTAAGCTAATAACTTTGTTTTGGGCTGTTTTTGTGTATTTACCATTTTATTTACATGATAAAATGCTGCAAACTGTATAAATACAGAAAAAACCTATCTGTCCCAGTGTACTTTTCTATACTGTCCCACCACAGTATTAACTTTAATTTTAGGTCCAGTACCACTAGATGAATTGCTTTGCCCATACTTAAGCAAGAAACAGAACACATAGCAACTAGATACTATTTTTTTATGGAGTAATCTTCTCTTTACACTGTAATAGCCTGGACTTTTCCCTGTGCAGCTGATACCTCATTCCTGGCAGGACTGGGCTTCAAATGGCTTAGTCAATTCAACCGATACTTAGTAAAGTGGACAGCTGTGCTTAGGTAATACATACCACATGTACTGTCAGCTTCGTCTCCCCCATGCCTGCTAATGTAGGATGATGTACTTTAGGCCTGCCAGCAAGCACGAAAGAGTAGCAAGCAAGTCTGCTGTGGGCGATTAGGGGCCTGATCACACTCAATCCCACTAATCAAATAATTCACCTTCTCAGTACCCATATGGGGGTTTAGCGACTTCTGGTTAAGTGGTCTACTATGGTCTGAAAAAAAAACAAACATGACCCTATACTTCCTTCCAGCAGGAACGAATTGCAAATTAGACTGCTGTGCTGTCTTCAGACCTGACTGTGGTACAGGTACATCAATGGGGCTGGATGCTGCCCAGCTGGAGATCAGGCAAGTCCCTCCAGGCCCTGCCCAAAACACAAAACCACTAATGAATATCATTACCCTCCCTCCCTTCCTTCTGCTTGGGTGTTGGTGTCCATGCCATGAACAAGAGGGTCTTCAGGGAACTGCTATTTACCAGGGGTCACTATCAACACAGGAAAGCCTGGCCCCACCATCCTGCAGAGGGGAATTTCTCACTGTACCTGGCATAATATCCACAGGAAGCATGGCAAGAGGAGAAAAGCCAGGGAGGAGAGAATTTTGCAAGACCAAACACAAAGACACAACTCAGCAGCTGATTAGGATGTGGTGTGAAAGAGGGAGCAGGAGAGATTTGCATTCACTTGGCATTTCTTGAGCCCAAATGTGGTAAATAATGGGAATGGGCTGAAATCAGAAGTTCTCCCCTGTTTAGTATGACTCACCTAATACTTGGGCTTTAGAGACACAGACTTCTTCCAAAGGGTCAAAATAAGGTAGCATCTGTTTTTTCACTTCCATCCTTGATCACATGGGAGTGGACCCTCTCCATCCCCAGGGCTGGTGGGCACGTGGCTCACATCAGCCCCATATCCCTTTGAATGAGGATTTCCAACCAGTTTGTAGAAGATGCCCACGTGGGAAGGCTGCTGAGCCAGGACCAACACCAGCCTTGCCTTTTTTTTTGGGGGGGGGCAACTTGCTTGACAGCAAGCATTTGACAGAGCGGATGCACTGGATGGGCCTGAAAGGCTTTTCCTGGCAGGACAGCGAGTGACACTCAGTGGGTGCAAAACGAGGATGGCTGGTGTGCTGGGGAGGAAGCTGCTGCAGCCCGCCCAGCCAGAGAAGGACCACGAGCGGTGATGGGGAGTGACACCTTGCTGGGAGGCACAAAGAACAACCATTTTCTTGCAGCGCGGTTTGCCACACCGCAGGGGCGTGCAGGAAGGCCAGACTCCAAGGTTTTGGGGACTGCTGCCACGCCGGCTGCTTTGTTTGGCTTTTGTCGGCTTGGTGATAATTTTGGTTATTTTCTCCTGCCAGGCACAAGGGCAAGCAGCAGCCAGCCAGCAACAAGCCTGGCATGATCCCTGGAAGGAAGAGCAGCTGGAAAGAGGCTTTGCTGGCGTGGGCTGGGCACGCCGGGAGCAGCCCAGGGGTCTGTGCCCACACACCTGCGTGGGGTGGGAGCCCACGCCAGGGAGAGGGGGCTGCATGGGACACACCAAGGGGTTTGCTTCAGTACCATTGCTGCACAGTTTCTTTAAAAACTTGGATTTTACCCACAGCTACCTCTCATTATTTTTTTTTTTTTTTTTCCTGCTTGTGATGCAAAGCTGAAACAGCTCTCAGAGTCTTTCAGTTTTGTGTTGTCAGCCTCTGACCCTATCAGCTGGCAAACCGCTGGTAGCATAGTAATTACTCAGATGGTGATTCACTTCATTCTAATTAAGGTAAATTTATGTGCCCTTCTCATGGGGCATATGAGGGACTGACTAGCACTTTTATTAAAATTTGATTTTAAGCCCATAGGAATCCCTCCTGGCTACCTCTCCTTCAGGCCTCTACAGAGAAGTTATTTTTTATTTTCAATATCTCATTATTGTGAGGCAGCCAGGTCAAAGAGGTATGATTTACATGTTGTTCTGACAATGTTTTCAGGCTGCCAATTTGTATGCAGCATGCAGTCATAACTTTACCTGATGAATGACATGCATTTCAGAGCAGCAAGTTTCTTGACGGTGCTCAGCATATTGTGTACTTGCAGTTCAACCGCCTGTAACTCTGGGTTTATACCTTATATGCTTTGTCTAACACAGATAACGCTTGTCAAGGCTAGACTCCTCTGTCCCTATAGCCATCTGTCTCAGTACTTATCAGGCACCAATTACCATTCTAACTAGGTGCTGAGCACAATAAGATAAGGAAAAAATCAGTCAGGGCATATTTTTAAAGGCATGTGCTCTTGCCATTGGGTTGATATTAATGAATATAAGATATATATATATATACACATGTTTATGTGTTTCCTGTATGTACATAAATAAAATATGAAATTAATTTAAGCTTATTTGATTGAACACATGACATTAATTTAGGTAGGTTTTGTACAGAGTTCCTTGAGCAACTGAGGAGATGGACATTCATGCTGACCTGAAGCAGTCCTGCTACAGTTTTTCTGGGCCTCTTTTCTGGAGACCCTGCCAAGTGTTCATTCCCCAGGCACATAATTTTCTATATAAAGAATGGTTTTAAAAATAATTCTCATGCACCTCTTAGATTCAGATGTTCTTTTTAGCCATGGAAAACTCAACATCGTGATGACATATATTCCCACTGGGGAAAATATTTATTCTCCTTGCTTTGCAAAATGTAGTGCACACAATCTGATGATAATTTGGGACTACATTTTTTATGAAATGCCTCAAACATTAAATTAAACACTTGTGTTGGTCTGACCCTATTTGTAGTAGAGCAAAATACAGAAGGAGTATGCATGGGAGTATCATTCACACTCCTCCCTCCTTATTTTTTAAACAGAACCCAACATACTTAGTACTTGTTCACTTTCTTTTGTGCTTATTTTCATTGTTGTATGAGCTATTTGGTAAGTGTATCACTAGAGCATAGAAAACAGATATCTGCATTTTGCTTTTTATTATGTACGAATGAGCACACCAACACTCACCCTGGTCTGATTGACCAGGCTGATGCTACTCACTGTGGCGGTTCGTAGAATCTCAGAATGTTGTCCAGCAGAAACACTGTGAAATGTTAGTAGAAAATGAACCACACACAAGTCTACATCCCTAGGCATACGGAAATGCTGCTACTGTTGCTCTCAGAACTTATGGACCGTCAGTATTTTTGCAGGCAGCGGTAGGACCATGCCAATATTCTTCCTGTTCAGTATTTTAAATTATAATGTCCTTGATAGGGTCAGTTCTATATGATATTAAAGCTATGTTTGCATTTAAATTCAAAATGTTCTATTTAGGAAGCCACCATTACCCACCAGCCAGTGAAGGAAATCCTATAGAAAGAAAAAGGGGAAAAAATGAACTTCTCTTCTAATTTCTGATAATAATCATCACCAGTAACTTCAGAGGCAATGTAAAAAGACACATGGTAGTCAGGTGTATCTGTTACAGAGATATATGTTACACCTGCACATCCAGAAATTAGGGCTAGGAACTCTGCTGCCCTGATGCAGACATTACACCTGTGGAGGTCTACACCTGACCCAGCTAACCAATGCTCCCTTGGTTGCTGATGGGTAGAAACTGTGAGGCACAATCTAGCTCATGCAAAAGCAGACATCTTCAGTCAGTCAGATGAACCATAGTACTGAAGTGGATGTTACTCTCTTTTCTGGGGAAAGACGAAAGCTTAGTTGTAGACATTTACAGTAAGATCAGACAAATTACATCATAGATTTAGGGGAGAATGGTAACATTGACCAGCTTTTTCCAGGATAACAGATGAACTCCAGTCTCTATGTCATTCAATTCTTTTTACCATAGATTTAAATTGGACAAGACTGATACAGCTTGTTGCATTTATTCAGTGTCATTTAGGGAAAGAAAGATGTCATTTGGGTGCTCAGTAAATCAAACTGTCTGCACATATTTAAAATAAATGAGTTGGGTTCATTTTCCAAAGACATCTGTCTAGTGCCATTTTAGACAACTTACATGGTCTCTGGTGGCTTTTTTAGAAGGTCACAGCTCTTCCAAATCTCCAGTGTCACTGCCTGCTGGCCCTGTGCAGGTTTCTCTGATGGCACTGGGTGTTATATTTAGTCAACTGAATTTCAACAATTAATTCCAAAAAAAAAAAAAAAAAAAAAAAAAAAAAGTGGCCTGAAAGCAATGCGAAAGATGCACAATGTTTGTAGGAATGTCTCAGGTTCTCCTCGGGCAATGAGACCACCCCTGACTGTGTACTGCAGTATCTGTCTCTGAAGGAAGTCACTGAGTCAAAATGGCCAAGTGTAGAAAAAGATGATAATAAAAAGATACTGTGTTATTTACGGACAGGAGGAGATCATGATTCAGGCAGCTCATCCTCAACTCACGTTGATCAACCGTTCCTAGTACTTATGAGAATATTCTGTAGCCAGTTTTATGCCTTGATGAGATGTTGAATGGCTTAAAATACATCCTGATCTGCCAGAAACAAACGTTCAGGATGGCCCCACCACAATACTTCAACTCTACACATGCTACATACATTGCAGAAGAACTACTTTAGAAATGGTTTGCTAAACGTGGCAAATATCAGTGCTGTAGATTTTAAATGGAAATGCTCAGTAACATCTTCTGCTGATGGGATTAGTGAATGTTCTTGAAGGTGGATAACTGAAAATGATACCGACTGATGCAAAGAAGCCAAGACACATACACTTCTATTCTCCTTCCAACCATCGCATAGTCTTTATTAAGCAGAATATTAAATTAATTCTGAACAGCATTTATCTCCTAAAATTCAATTTTTCTGAGTATATGCCAGATAAGGTCCATTCCATCTTCTGTCTGACTTTTAACTGCTTGCTAATGCAGTATCTATTGCAAACTGCATAGGGTAGGAAAAAAAAAGATGGGATACTCGTCTGGATTCAGAGTAAGGCATCCAAAATAAATCTGAGGAAAATGACCTTAATTCAGCAAAGTGCTTCAGCTTTAAGCATGCAAATAGCCAATGAATCACATGCTTAAAGACTCGTGCCTTGCTAAATTAGTCATAAATTCCGTCTACATATCAAACGGCAGCAAAAGCCCAGTAAAAAGACAAAACAAAACAAAAAAAAAAACACAAAGAAAAGATAACCATGAAAGCTTTGGTTCAGAAGCCATGTTTTCTCAGATGTAATACAGTCCACATAAGGTCTGTTTTGTTTTTACTCAGTCACTTTATTATTTATTGCTCAGTATCAAAAGGAATCAAACTGACATTGATTAAAGGCCATTGTGAGTTGAAGGTAATACTCATATAATTCTTTGAATAGTATGATGCACATTGTAGGGATAAATTGAAATCATAGAAGATTGAAATAGGAGGGAATCACAGTATGATGCAATCATGTAAACAATAGCATATATGTATAGATTAATACAGATTTCCTTTGTCCACTTGACAGCCCTGATCAAAAGTAGCAAATATTTTAATTCTGACAAACACTTAAATTTTTCCTTTGAAGGGGTGAATATATATAAAAAAAAATCTTATAAAGCAGAGTGGATTAATATGTCTCTATTTTTTTTCGTCTTGATCTTTAAGGCTTATCAGAATCCTCCGTCCTCTCACTGAATTTACTGGTTACTTAGGAAAATAAGCTGAGCAAATATTCATTGTTTGAACTGAAAAAAAAAATCTATAAATTGCTGATATTCCCACAGAAGATATGAAATCAGATACGTGTGATCAGCCAGGAGGACAATAATTGGTATAGACCACTTATGTTACGGAGGACCACGTTTCAGCAGTTGACACCCCTGAAACTACCTTCTCTGCAATTAAGTGATACACAAGAGCTGGAAAATGTGTCTCTGAGAGGCTGAAGGCTGATCTGCTCTGTGAACTTCTGGTCAAGGTAGAGTTGCACTGGATTTCATAAGGCTTTCAGTAAGACCGCTATTCAAATAGGGCACCCCAACTATTGAGACCTGGGCTGTGCAATACAGATTCAAACAGCCTCAGTATACGGAGCTTGCTTTTAGAAATAGCATCAACTTTGCAAAGGCCTATACTAGCCTGGCAGCACGTGAATTTCTTCTTACAGTATCAGCATTTAGGACATCAGTTTGAGGTTAATCTCAGTAAAGACTGGCATTCAGTCTCAAGCTGGTCAAATAAGGCATGAATTCAGCAGGGGGCTCTGGGATAAGACTTAATCTCTACATCATAGTACACACTAAGCTGTTTAAGTGTATTTGGTGCAATTACATCCAATTAAATGCTTGGAAATTAGATTCCCTGTCTTTAAACATCATAAAGCCCCTGCTCTACAACAGGATTGGCACTGTCTGACTTGTATAATTTGATCAAGATCTGCAAGTCCCACATACTGCTCTCCAGGTACCAAAAGGTTCATATGCCCAAAGCATGGCTGAAGATGGAGGCTTATATGATCAAAACAGAGCTGCCTGCACAGTCTCACCAGGACGGAGAAGATTTACGTGGTGCTCATGGTGGTTTATGCCAAGGAGGAATTAATGTCAGTGTATTTACTGCTGAATCTGCAAAACTTCTATTTAGCAAAGAAGACACCTTTGGTGTGTGAACACAATGCTAAGACACTCAGTGCCTTTCTGTCACGAGTTCTGGACATTGATAATTACAGACTTCACTTCAATGTGTAGCCTGTCCTTTCCTAGAATTTTCAGTCTTCTGGGGGTTAGTTAACTGTTTTATTTTTTATAAATAGGATCAATATATAAAATCTTCTAAGTGCAATAAACACAGAAAAATATAAAACGTTTCAAGCCTGTGGCTCTCTCCCAGCATTTCACCAATTTTCTGTATCACCAGGTAAAGGTGCAGGAAACACAGAAGGACGCTTCCAAGCAGGCTTGTGAATCAGAGGACCGGCTATTTTTGTGAGCTGTGAGAGCAGCCATCACACCCATCATCCGCTGAGAGCTTTTGTTCATATACAGAGAAAACAAAGGACACACAGGTTCGCTACTCTTTCATATGGGAAGATTGCACAGAAAGAGAAAGCTGCCGACTTCTGGGGCACAGTGCATTTCTCTGATGTTCACATGGTGTCTCCAAATTGCTTTGTTATGAGACTAAACACCAGGATTAGCTTGAACTGATCGGTTGATACCAGGGACAAAACTGTAGAACCACAGCCACACTTTACTACAAGCATTGAGCTGTAGTACAAGGACAGTTTGAATGGTGTTTTCCCCCCTCCCCCCTAAATACACACTTCAAAGGAGAAAGCAGTCCAACAGTTTTCTAAGACACAGGAACAGGACATGAGTGTAGTCCTTCAGAACAAGCTGTCTGTCTCCATCAGGGTTGTAACAACCATCTTGCACCCGATATCAGCCCAGACTTTTTTTTTTTTTTTTCCTTACCTTATTCCTGTTAGTGTTCAAGGACCTCTCATTTCCCTAGAGGTTTCTGACTATATTTGCTTTCAAACATTCCACTTCTCTTTTTTCTTAGTGTTGCTGTGGCAGTCTAAATGTCTTTTTCTTCTTGTAGTTGCAGTTTTCTCACTATTTCCCTGAACATCTGCAAGACAGCCCATCTGGGTTGACACAGTGTGAGATGAGGCAGACAGGCATTGCCAACAAAGGGCTCCTACTGCAGCAAGTGGGCTGTTGAAATCAGATGTTTTCTAAGACGTCTATGGGGACAAAGCCTTTCTTCTTCCCGCTGTATACTTTGATAAAGCCATCATGTTCCTTTTCAGAAGTCACGCAAATCTGAATACAAAGAAGGTACGACAATAATAAACTCTTTGCCATGATCAAAGTGACAAATGATTCCAGGCTATTTATCAGGTAGCTTAGACATCCTGCTAGTTACTTCTATAAGTAGAACAGCCCCTTTTAGACTCACACTTACTTTGATAAGAAAGTCAGACCCATATATTTAGAGAGTTACCTTTCCCCTGACTCCCTGAAGAGACACATATACATGAGAGACATTAAAATCATTAAGAACTTTGTGGTGGATCAAAGATTTTGAAACTTGAATTATGACTTCAGCCTACTGTAATGAGTGTGATTTAGTTGTCTATGTATGAGAGGCATGGGTATTTCAGATCATGAGCTAGCTGGCTCCCTCAACTGCTAGTGGTGAAAAGTAGACACGATGCCAAGGTGGGTCACTTGTAGCAGCTGACCTGAATGCAAGCATATTCTCTTTTGTATGCTTAAGGAGCCCAAGTACTTCTCAGATGAGAAGTAGGTTATGTCATTTACTCAACCCTTGTACCTACAGGTGCCTGTTTTGGATACCGAAGTATGTGATCTAAATCCAGCTCTGCAAGAGTGTTTCCATAACACCTACTCCAAATGAAGCCAGTTGTGGTGAAACCATATGTTCTTTAAGATAGCACAAGTACTACATCGTGGTAGAGGTTTCAATCTCCTGAAGACCTTAGTGATCTCAGGTATTTCTACTTCAGGGCCCTTCCTGAGACACTTCCGGTAATAGCCAAGCCATTTGAAAGCCTACTGGCACAGATGCATTTGACTGCGCACTTGAGCACAGAGTCACACAAAATAAAGTATTATTTTCAAACATCTGTGCCAAAGAGCTATTTATTTCCTACTGCTGAAACCAGGTTAAAAAATAGCCAGAAAACCGATGGTCCTATTGAGAC
This sequence comes from Tyto alba, assembly GCF_018691265.1. Lineage (NCBI taxonomy): Eukaryota > Metazoa > Chordata > Aves > Strigiformes > Tytonidae > Tyto > Tyto alba. The sequence continues at coordinate 10,602,629 of NW_024881322.1, forward strand.
CAACTCACTGACTTCTCATGATGTCAGTGCCAGGTCTTTAATGCCCTCTGTCTGGACTAACACTCACAAAGGCTCTGTCTGATAGGTATTTACAGTGTTTAATTGCAATAATTCAGAGGGTATGAAATGAACAAAAATGGCTCTAAAGCATTCCTGGCTAAATCCATTTCAGCATGAATGTCATGGATTGTATGGTGACACCTAAATACCACATCTGAATTCTGGTCCTGCTTGTCCTCTTGTTGTTACATACATAAAATTTACAAGCAAACACTGGTGCTGCCAGAGGGAAATGAAAGGTCTTAAGATGGTGGTGCAGCTGTTTCATATTTGCCACCTCCAGTATTTGGAAATGGTCAGGTGCATCTCTGTACCTGCAAACTAAAGTTTGGAAATCAAACGGACTCATTAATTTTCTTAAGTTATCTACTTAATTCTAACTGAATTGGATCCCTGCGGCAGAATGACTGAGTACACCAACAGATATGAAATGCAGTAACAAAAAAAAAAATGTATTGTTGTTTGGGCTAAATTACATGGAAAGCATGGGAGAGGTATGGAATTCATGCTATTTAGTTTAGGTTCTGTTGCAAAACAGCCAAGCTCATTTGTGTCATGAATCCCTAGCACAGCAGCTGCTCCCTCTGCAGTCTCACATCACCATTCAAATCAGAGAGGTGTAAAGCACATATATACAGAAAGGTGTTTCTGCCTACTGCTAGATGTTGGTGTCTCTGAGAAAGACTATGAAAACTTATGTGATGAGAGAAAAAGACTGCAAAGCAGCACAAGACTAAGGATGGCTGAGCATGGCAGAGTATCCAAGAGTGGGAAAGAGCATCTTGGTCAAAAGATGCCCCTTCTCAGCTAATCCCTGCTGCTGTGTGGGAAAATGAGCCTTTGCTGCTTCTCCATAACTAGACCTGACTGGTTAAAAGGAATGTCTGACTCCATCACTCTGCTTTCCTCTTACATAAAGGCATCTGCAAGACCTCTAGCTCTTTGCATGGGACAAAGAATCCCCCAAATAGTCAGATCTCCAGAAGGTACCTCCAACAGGTCACTAACCACACTGCATTTCTTGCTTAACCTCTGGTGCTGTGCAGAACATATTGCGAGAACAGAGTGCTTTTCCCTGGTGTCTTGTACTGTCAACAGAAAGATTTGTTGACAAAAGAAAAATAGTGAGCTTTCTGAACACAGGTTTTCATTATCTTTGGAGTGAAAAGGGATGACAGATTTCGTATTTTTTTAGAGTTTTTTTTTGGTTCTGCTGCTGTTTTGAATGTTGCTTGATATCAGTGGGAGTGCTCTGCTACAGCAATAACTTTAGTACTTCACTGGAGCACAAGTTCTGTAAGAACTTCTCTCACTCTACATACTGATACACTGGTTTGAATTCTCCAAAATTCCAGCTGAAATCCTCTCACAGTAATACCCTAAGCCTTGCATGTGCCAGCCTCCAGATGGCAGAGAAAAAAAAATCTCTCCTTCCCAAGGAAAGGGATGCGTTAGGGTCAGAGTGAGCTTCACCACAGCACGCCGCACTTTCCTAAGCCTGTGTGACTCAGGAGGTCTCCTGAGGCTGTGGCAGCTGCTGGAGCTTTGCAAAGCCCTGGAGCTGCTCCAGACTCTACAGTTTATGAAAAGAGGGAACACGACACCATCTTTGGCCACTTTTGTCCTCATCCCCTTTTGTGAGTGCTGCCAAGGATTTAATCCACAAGTTGTAGCCTTGGGATTTGGCTCTTGACTGTCTTAGGTGGATGTAAATCAGGAGTAACCCAGAGAAGTGCATGGTAGTATCCAGAGTTTTGGACTCCATCTGATGAATCAGCTGTTGCTGAAGACTAGCCCTGGTGACAGATGGCAAGCATGACGGCTGTGAAGGCACGAGGTACCATCACCATCAGATGATCACAATTTTCTGTATCAAATTGGAAACTACTTAAAACGGCAGCTACTCAGGCTGTCATGTTTTGGGGGGAAGGCTGCTGGTCCAACAAGGTAAGTGAGCCACTGAGCAGCCACTCTCCAGTGATTTCGGTAGTAACACAAATGGAGACAAACACTTGTGGTTTTTCTCCTGCACCCTGGCTCAAGAGTTAGTAGACTGGAGTAAGCCACAGGGTAAGAAACCATCAGGCTATTTCTCAGTCACCAAGTGATCTTCAGAACTATCTGGAAGTGGGATGTAATATTATAAAGTCACTTCCCCATTCTTTCATTTCATTTTGTTTAAAAAAAAAAACAAACAAACAAACACTTAAAACAAAACAAACAACTGTATGGATCGAGTTGTCTGAACTTGTCAATATCTGCCCTGAGGATTTTTTATTTGTCAGTCTGCCCCAAGCAGATGGTGGAGATGAGCAATTAGGAAATTAGACTTTAAGCTGCACAGTCATTAATACTCTCCTGTTCTTTTAAGTCTTGTGCTTTGAATCTGGGCTCAAGTGGCAAATTCTCCTTGTCTAGGAGTAACTTTGAACTTGCCCTAATTTTCTATAGCTGTCTTCTGCTTATCTTCTCTCTCCCATATATTTAACCCATCTGTCTGTCACAGGCTGGTTCTGATGAAGTAGGAACTTGGTTATGAAGACACTACAGTTTCAAGAGCTGTCCTGGAGCCTGCAGACAGTGCCAGGTCAAGAAGTCTGAAAGCTCAAGTCTTCTGTCTGTCTGTAAGAATCACAACACAGGGACACTGTGAGTTTCTACATCTGCTGCTGCCCATGCACTGAAGTTCTTGCCCATGCGAGCTTTGTGGGTGGAAATGAGAAGTTGTTCAGTTTTCATAGCCATTCAGCCATAGTGCAAATGAGGATGACAGTCTTTCTATCAGCTGTTACATTAGCTTTTGGACACAGAACACCAGTTTGTTTTACCTATAAAACTCATTTAGGGTTTTAAAGATGACCTGGACTATACTGGATGCATAATGGGCTGTGCCCATAGTTTGGACTCTTGCAAAACTTATGTGCCACCCAGTATCTCTGATTGAATGGGGACACCCATCTCTGTTAAACAAAACTGATGTTAATGAAAATCAGAAATAAATGGAAAACCGTCTTTTCCCCTTACGCCTAGCTGTGAAGTGCAGCAGTTACAGCCAGGGAGCACATGAAGAACTGCAACATCACCTTCTGTGCTGGGTTTGTGTTTTAAATTATTAGGTCCAAACGTGTATGTCATCATGATGCAACTGATTTTCAAATGCAGCTGAGTCATGCCCTTAGAATTTCATCCCACGATGAAAAATGTGGGGATGTAAAGTAATTCCTAGGCAGTGAGATGAAAACCCAGGTAGTAACAAAGCATCCGGACTAATCCCCCCAGGCTGGAGACCTGGGCTGCAATCCTGCCTTGTTGAGTCTAGCCTCGTGGATACGTTCAAGCCTGTTCCCGGGCTCTCCTGGAGCGGCTGGGTCATATCTGCACGTATTTGCTAATGTACACGTGCCTAAATGTCACTCTCTGAAATTCGTGTGACTGGGTGTTGGGGTAGGAGGGAAGCTTGTCCCCTGAGCTGTGGTGCCAAGGGGACAGCAAGGCTGACAGTTCTGGTTGGGAGGTTGTGGCCATTGTAACAGTGGCGGCCTGTCTGCAGTCACTGCAGAAGCTGGCTGGGAGATGCTTTTGGTAGCAGAGCTAGTTTACATCAATGACATTTATAAAACACATACATCACAAAATAGATCTGTTGCAATGACCTTATTTAAACTCACAGTCCAGATCTGGATGAGGCAGAGTTTTCTGATTGACAGTCTTGTTATAAATGTCATGGTTTGGGGTAATTTCTATTGCACAAGATCGCTTACACAATTTAAAATCAATTGTGTTATTTAATCACAAAAAGCCCAGCTCTAAAATGGTTTGTGTGACTGTAGACATCAGAGGGGCAGCCAGTGAAGGGTGTGAGTAGGTTTTTTTTAAAGAGGTTATTTTCTTTATTTAAATAGGATGATACAAGAGGAGTAAAACCAGACATTGAAACAATAGATTATTACTACTTCTTTAAAAATAAGGATGACCAAAAATGTTAAAGGCATTTTAAAGGATGCTTTTCCAAACACTGATGATATAATAGATATGACGACTTTTCTTTTATGAGTAGAGGTCAAATCAGAGCCTTTAGTCATGAAGAGAAGCATTTGTATAATGTGTGCTAATGAATTTGGGTAAGCTAGAGCAGAACTTACAGGCTGGAGAAAATTTTATATATTCAAGTGATGGTACAATGAATAAGAGTTAGAAATTATGCAGCCAGTATTGTGTGTGAGACAGCTTAAGAGAGTGGAAAGCCACTGAAATTAGTGGGTTTTGGTTTCCCTGTTAATAATCTTGCTTTACTGATGTAAGGGGCTATGTCTACCTCCTTCCCACAGATTCCTGATTGATCCCTGTGGTGCCCAGTCATCTTCTGAAATGGTTTCAGGACCCAAAAATCCGTCAGTGAACCCTAAATTCCAAGATGTTCATGATTCAGAAGCAGTTCACTCTTCTTTCCCCAGGCTGGGTTTCGTATTTCATAATGAAATTTTCAACAGATCCTTTGTGAAGATTAACTCATGCATATTGCTCAAGATGGGTAAGCAAATTGTGTTGTTTTTCCCTCAGTCCTCTCCTTGCATATTGGCTTTGCCAGAAAGGTTTGCATGAAGCTCAAGATCAAAATATTATTCCCAGGACATGAAACTGCTAAACAATTCCAGACAAAGCCTCACCCACTGTGCTTCAAACTTTGAAAATGTCTCTGCTTGCCTGAAATGGCTTTTCTTAAGGTAGTCATGTGGCTTTGTTGATGTGAATATATTGCTTTTTGCCTTACAAGATTAGACTCTCTACCTGGGAACATTCATATAAGGCACAAAGGGCATAGAGACCTGCAGTATAAACCATGAATGGTATAGAGCAATATAATGAAAATTCATATTACTGTCACTGGATAAGTTTTTCTATTGGTATATCATCCCTGCCTTTGTTGTCTGAATGGATCTGGACTCTTGTTAGACCCTGCAGAGTTTGACCCAGTGAATTAACAGTATAAAATTGAGACAATTTGCCATACTATCGTCACAAGAATTTATTAGACCAGTTAATGAGTTTTTCTAGCTAAGTGAGACTTGACAGGAATTGGTAGCAATGAATAATCTCCCCTTCTTGCTAATTTGGAACAAGCCAGTGCTTTGCACACAGTACATATATTGCACTCACAGCACTCTGGACAATGTGCCCAGAGACAGCTAAAATGGTTGGTTACATCCCACAGAAATCCCCAAATAGAACAACAACAACAACAAAAATTCTGCCAAAATTTACCCAGAAGTCCCATTCAGATGACTGTTTTTCTTTTTATGCCTTCCCCACTGCACTCCTCTCTGCTTCACATGGAAGAAAACAGGGAAATAAAGGACAAAAAATAGAGGAATGGCTGAAGAAAGGAGAAAGGAAATTTGACTTTGGAAATATGAAATAAATTTTTAAACTAAAAAATTCCCAAGAACAATTAAAATGTTTTTTACAATGAGAGTTTTTCCACAGTGAGGGCAAAGTTGTTCTGTTAAAAAAAAAGACAAAAGATTGTGCCATTCAGGCAGTGATCTCCATGGCAGGCACATGTCCCACGGGCCAGGTTCAGGAGACCTTGTGCTCCTGTCCCCATGGTGTTGCTAGACGTTGGCCCAGTGCACGGTGCCATCTCTCACTGGGGGCTGTTATGGGGGGCTCAAGCCCTGTATGGAGGGACAGAGGGAAGAAAATGAGTGTCCATAGCCTCACCGTGATTTCTCACTTAGAAATTACTCAAAATGGCCTTGAAGCTCCTTGAATGTCCCTTTTTTGCATAATTTGTATGAGGGTGGAGTGGAATCTGTTCGCTCCAGTCTTTTCCTCTTGTGTCTCTGCATTCATGTGTTTGTTCAGTGTGACCTCTGCCCCCCTGTTTTACACCAAGCATTTCTTTCTTCCTCCCAAGTCTCTCCCATGTGGAGTGAGGACCTAACAGCACTCACATTCAACCTCAGCATTTGTGTGGATTTGAGATACAGCTGAATAAGTTTGCTAAAAAAGAGAAAGTAGTAGACAGACAGGACGGATTCATCCCTTTGTTTACCTCCTGCCCTACCAGAGGCGACGACGCGCGCCTGACTGTGAGCTCCCACTGTACGTGGTGAACTTTAGCTCACAGCAGCACTTCTTGTTTAGAATAAATTACAGCCTGTGAAGAGGGTGTGGAAGTGGTGACACAAGCAATTAATGATTGAAGATACTTTGCAGCTGGTGAACAAGAGTTAAATTTGAGATTTACAGGTTGGTTCGGTGCTGTCTTAACTCTGTTCCTGCTGAAGCCAAAACAATGAACTGTGTTTAGGTCTTTAGGTAAGTTAAGGTCTGGGGAGGGAGACACTGTCTTTTATTAGATTAGCTCTAATAGTGAGGAGAAAAAGATCATTTTTCAGGCACAAAATATCTACCTCTAAGACTGTGCGTTCTTCAAGCTGGCCCTCTGACGTCAGTGGGAGAGTACATAATATGTAAAGTATCTTTATGAATGTCTGTGAGACTGAAAATTTAGGCTATGTTGGGCAGGGAGTATGCATTTGCACAAGGCCAACACTGCTCTCAACTGGCTACTAAACACTATTACTGTACAAATAATAAATCTTGTAGTAAAACTGCAGTGAACAGCATCTGCCTGTGCTCATCTTGCAGAACTTTCCCTCCAGTCATTGGTCAGACTGCTGGATGCTCAACTCTGGTGGGGATCCGGCACAGGGGAACTTACCTGGTTCTCTTTCAGAGTTATCTGTCCCTGTTCCTTGCAGCCAATGAATGTCCGGATACACCTGTAAATCTTCTCATCGTGTTGCACTCTTTGAACAAAGTTAGCAGGAAAAAATCCAGTTCTGTCATCAATTTTCCCCTGTGGAGAAAACATATTGATAGAAGAAGACTGTTAACACTAGTAGCTGTAATACAAGTTCAGTATTGAAAATAACGTATTTTTTCCCTTTGGAAAGAAAACAGACATAAAATAATTAGCACATACCTTCCACCAGTCTTCATTGGAGTCTTCCAGGAGAGTGATCATATCCCCTGGCCTGTAATTAGAAGAGGAACAGTAGTTAAGATGACTTTTAATTGTTATGCTGCAACAGCTTCCACAATTACTTTCTAATAGGAAGGTGGTCCTTTCTTGATCATTTAATCTGAGCATTCGCTGTGGGCAGACTCAATGAGGCAGCAAGGTTTTCTTCAATCACACATACTAATGTAGAAAGAGTCTCTGTATATTGGGGCTAGATCTTTATTTTGAAATAACATCTGTGAACTGGAATTTCTGTTTCCTGTTTAAGAAGAAACTGTTTAAAATACAGTCCCTAGTTGTTACAGACATTATCTTGTTACTTCAAGACATTTCACATTGTTGGGACACACCACTTTATCATCTGTGTTTTCAAGCTGTGATTGCAGAAGGAAGGCAGCAGGAAAATAGTTCTATTTAACTGACAAAGGCAATTAGTCAGCAGGGATATAATTCTGCCCAAGAATGTCTTTTTGATTTGAATGGGACATATTTACCTTTATAATGTGTGGTGCAGGTTTGTAATTGCTAAGTATCAGCATCCAGCTGACTAGTTCCAAAGCAGAGCTAGGAGAATAATTTGGCTGGAAATGCTAATAGCAAAATGTGCTGAGCTGATTTTGTGCAGGTAGTTGAACAGTTATTTGATCTCTTTCCCCCCACTGGAGGCACTTCATCAATGTTATTATGTAATTATAACAATGCTGCGTTGTAGAAAGTAAGTGGCAGCCCATTTCCAAATGGATTAACCTCAGAAAGCTCTGTCTGCTTGATAACAGGCATTTCTTTAATCTTAATAAAATTAATGGTCGACCCCTAATTATTCAGCTTTTCTTGCATTCCCTGTTAGGCTCACTGTTTTGTTGAGGTATCAGCAGAAGAGCTTGCAAACCCATCTGGAGCACATGATGGATAATGGGTCCAATTTAATGGGCTCTTTCAGAGCACGCATAGAAGATGTGGACCTGTCCAGGATGCAACTGGAGGTGGGAGTGGTGGGGGGGCCTCTTTGGTCCACTTTCCAAGTAGTTGTCATTGCTGCTGACAACTGGAGAAATAGGCATTTAGTCTTCTAACATTGCGTAGTCTGAACCAGAGTTTTTCAGCTTTCACAGAAACTCTATCAGTAGCAACAGGGTAGGATTTTCCTCAAGCTCTCCTCACAAAGTCGTTCCAATGTGTTTGGAATAATTAAATGTTGCTGAGGTGAAAAAATAAGCTAGAGGCAAAAGGACAACTTGGTATCCCAGTGGTAAAAGTTTTTTTTCCACGAGAAAGGACATCTGATTCCAGTTAATATTTAAAATAAAACACCTAATGAGGTTTTGAGAGAGCCCATCTTGCCACTTCAAAGTGAATAGACTGTAACACCACTGGAACCCTTACACTGCAAAGAAGAACACTTTAAACAAGAAATGTTTAGAGAGCCTCACCCTTCAGCTTGGTTGTTAGAAAAATAACTTAGAAAATATAAATTTATTTGGCTGTCAGAGAAAGATGGCAACTGAATCTAACGTCTGTCTATGTCAGTGGTCTGAGCGCAGAGATTTTTAGATGCAAGACCTGTAGATTTTGCTGCCTGACATTTTTTAGCACAGGGCTAGCACAGATGTCTCTAATCTCCCAAAATTATTCAAAATACAAGTCCCAGTTGGACCTATGTTACTCTTGCTGCCTAGATTTAGGCCCCTAATCCCTGAAAGGTGGCAGCCTGCTTGGTGTTTACTACTGGTTGAAATCACTCTCAGGTCTCATCTTTTTCTTCTGTAAATCATTAGCCTGGTGAAGTTGTCGGCTTTACATCAGTGCTCTAGACTTCAGTAGGTGACAAAACAGGCACTAATCAGCCCTAAAGCAGTCATGCAACCACTGATGATCATTGTAGGTCCCTTCCAATTATTCTATTCTATTCTATTCTATTCTATTCTATTCTATTCTATTCTATTCTATTCTATTCTATTCTATTCTATTCTATTCTATTCTATTCTATTCTATTCTATTCTATTCATTGCAGTGTCTGAAACCTGGGGCTGCTTGTCTCCAGGATTCTCTACTTACTGTAATATAAGGCCACCTCTTAGAATAAGCATATTACCACAATGTCCCACTTACACCAGAGCTTTGGAAAATCTGACTGGCTGCTCCTGCTGTTGAGGAAGAAATCAAGGGTGTGGCAAGTACTAATTGCTGCTGAAATCAGGGCTGGCACTTCTCCACCACAGTAATCTGCCACACATTGCATCCCCTCAAAGGTGAGCTGAGATCTCCAGGAATCTTCCCTAACTCTTCTCTCCAGCTCAGGTCCTTCTCCTGTTACTTGCCTTCATTATGTTAGGGTTGATCGGTGTCTGGCTGGTCCCTGACTTGGATTCCCAGGACAGTGCTTAGCAGTCTTGACAACGCTGTTATGCTGAACCCATCTCCAGCAACTTAACTATGTTAAATGGAAGTTCATGCAAGTGAGCTGAATCCTGCTTGGCTCTGCAGTGACCAAACAACATTACTAGCTATTTGGCATGCCTTATGAAACAGTGTTAACCCGTGTATCACTGAAGTTCTGTCCATGGGACAAGCAATGCTGCTTTACCTGAGTAACACTAGTCTAAAACCTGGCTGGTGTCTCTGGAAAAAGCCTGTTAGTCATGACAGGTCTAGGCTGCAGATCACAGGTGCCTTTTACCCCTAATATGAGGGACAGCTGGGAAGAGGAAAAAGGCTTTTTATGAAAGAGATGCTGACAAGAGGGGCATTTCTCTAGCAATTCCCTAAATTCTGTGGCATGTGCATGATTACTTTGATATAGGGGATGCCTTGAAGAGAGCTGACACATTTCATGGCAAGAGCTCTGGTAAGATGATGCAAAATGTGAATACTACAAGTCAAACTAATTGTACTAAAAGAAAAACGTCATTTCGCTTCAGCGTGCTTGGATTAGACCTTGCACAACTGCTGCAGAACTGTAGAAGAAAGCGTTAAAAATTATAAATAACAAGGTTATTTTGCAAAGCTCAGAATGCATCTTTCTCATGTGAAAACACTGCCATCCGGTAGCTGGACATCATTCTCTTTTCTCAGACATAACCTGAATGTGAGGGAAAATCAAACAGGACTGGCAAAATGTTCAGCATTAGCATGATTGCTGCTGAGGAATTCCTAGCTGAAAACTTCTGGTTGAAAAAACAAAGCAACTGAAAACTGAGTATTTTTTAGTTGAAAGCCATCTTGTTCCTAAAGTGACATAAGTGTTTTTGAAACTTTTTATCTATTGTGTCCTTGACAAAAAAGTTGGTCACCAGATTTTTATCTATGAGAATATCTTTGTATCTACAAGAGGCTACTTCTACAAAAAATATTACAAATATTACAAATACAAATGTCAGAATGAACCCACCCTCCCCTGAAGTCATATACAGCTATATGACCCTCAGTTTGCATGGGTCAAATCAACTAACAAATATTTTGGGTCTTTACCTCATCTCCAAGTCTTCATTTTCTTGTGGTACAAATTTGTACAAGGCAACATAGGTGTTCATTTGTAACGTGCTTTTATAAAATGGTCCCTTTAAGAAAAAAGAGAAAGAGGAAATTTAAATATCTGTCCTGTACAGGAATTTAGTTCACTGTTAGAGACTGAGGAACCAGGGCCCTGATCTTCCAAGAAATGAGCTGGAATCATCTCACTGCTTTCACACCTTGGAGGACTATGGCCCAGATATATTGCGAGCCATTAAGGCAGTAACTATCTTCATTTAGAACTATGATTCTTTGAAGCCCAAAATCAAATTCCAGGATTCCAAAGAACACAAGCAAAAATCTGCACAAGTTGGTCTTTTGGGTGAGATCTAAACATGAGCCTGCCTTTTGTTCTCTGTTAATGTATGACTCTTACAAACCCAGTAGTGTATTACTGGCATTATATAAGGTGTCTATAATACAGTCCTCATTATGGATGGAACTAGAATTGTTCAGTGCACAGGTCAAAAAAACAGGGTGGGAAAATCACTTTCTTAAACAGAAAGCTGCTTGCACTGGGCTTCCCACAAAGAAGACTGGCTACTCTCTCCTCACTTTCTCCACTGGTAATCTGGAGAAAAAATAGCACATAAAACAAACCCCAAATAATTTTCCAAATCAGATCTGTGATTTTTATGTTCCTGCAGTTCTACTTTAATGACATGGCCTCCATATGGGATTTTTTGTGTTCACAATATCAATATGTAATAAACATAAGAAAATAAAAGGGACCATAACAGGTAAACAAAAGAGCCATCCAGTCCTGTATATTGCTTCCAGCTGTGGCCAGTGGCCCCGAAATAGTATAAGAACATGACACATTCAGATATCAATGCTTTTCCAGAATAATGCCCCAGCAGACTTACTCAAGATCCTCACCTATCTGTAAAAACAAGACTTTTATATGACTTCCCATTCCCATTGCATTATCATAAAATTTATGCCCATACCGAGGAATGTATACTTTTTGGTTCTTCTCCAAAGTGTTCTGTGCCATTTTCGGAGTATGTAAACACTGAAATAAATCAAACACATGGCATTTTAGGAGTAGTTTAAGACTCTTCACCTCAATAGGATCACCTTTATTTTTTTAATCTCTTCCCTTTCCCCCTTACTTCCTTTGATCCCTTGTGTTCTCTGAACCCCGCTGTACCCCCAACAAAACCATGTACACCACTGGCACGTGGCACAAAACAATCTCTGCCCTGAAGAATTTACAATCATAACCAATAAACCATTTTGATCAGATGAATATACACAAGTAGAGCAATGGAAATAAAACCTAGGTCCCCTAACTGCATTACTATTTAAAGTCCAGCAGCCTTTTTCTTACACTAAGTGCGGTATTTTCATCTTTAGGATGAGCAGTATTTCCATCTAAAAGCACCTGCAAAACCTGATGACCATACATGAGCAATTCTGTGGGAAATTTGTATACAAAATCCCTTATTTCCCCTCTTCAACCCTCTATCTCTAAATGTTTCATAGCTTTCTTGGAACTCTTTCCAGTAGTCCCTGCCTGGGGCGGGGGGGCACTGGATATGCTGCCTCTCTGATTTTATAGGAGGTACCCAAATTGCTTTCAGACCAGGATGGGTTATTTGGGACATCTTCTTGCGTGTGTGAAGATTTGCTTCTAAGTTACTAAATGAGAAACTCGCAGACTAAGCCAATGGAAACAGCACCTAACATACCAGGTATCTAATCAGTTACCTTTTATTGCAATTTCTCCATGAACTGACTGACCACAGTGGCTTTTATACATTGACTGAATTCTCCCTTCACACTTTAAGAATTGCCTGATGTTTATGGCTTCTGGATAAAGTCTGAATATGATTTTAACAGCTGGAGTCTTTGAGTAGCTAGAACCATCAGCATCTTCTCGCACCATTGACCTCTGCAGGTGTTTTGAGCAGAAACTAGATTTTTGTAGTCTCTATCAATTTGGAAATCTCCAAGACGGTAATAAGTAGCAGCCTGATTGAGTGCATTTTCTTTTTGTTTCTCTGTGATACAGCTGCATGTGTTCAGGGGAAAGAAGATGCCAGGCAACACCAAACTGCTGAATTTCTTTACCCCTCTGCTCTTTCACTTGCTCACTCTTTCTTACATTAACACATATTTCTGTGACTATTCTACACTGTAAATGACAACTAAACAAGGAGTCTTTGAAGAAGGTTTATGAGTGAAATAGTAAGGTTCCTTGATAGTAGAGTTGTACTTAGACAATGAAAAACTGTTGTGTTCTTCTAAGAGAGGAAAGATATATAAAAGGGCAGACACGGCATGCATGAGACAGATTTTGTACAAAGTGATGTGCATTCACAAGCACATGTCCTCTTATAAACTGTAAGAAAATACCGTAGCTATAAAGTCCAACGTGTGAATGTGAAGACAGCATGTGAGCTGATACCTGCAGAATTTAACCTGAAAATGTCCCAGGTTCTGTCCAGGTGGTCTGACTGTACCTTACCCGGGGGCCTCATTGTGCTCCTCACCAAGTCCTGTTGTAGCAGGACTCTGGCGCTGCAAACTGTCACGAGTACCTTAAAAATAAATCTAATTTCCTGTATCTTCTAGTATAGGGATATATGTATATCTGACATCTGTATAAAGGGGTGTAAATCTTTGCCGTTAGAATCCAGCAGTCCTTAAGTCGGTTTGTTTTTCGTATCCAGAGGAAAGGAAGTTAGGGAGGCAAATAGAAAAAGTTCTGGTGAATAATCTGTTGGGTAACCAGAAGTATTTTGGACTTGCAGAAAATCATTCACCAGATGAAGTGGAAGTATTTCCGCATCTTGTTTGGAGTAATTTCTGCTCAGTGACAGAAAATAAATCCGAGTTACTAATGTACAGCCTCGCGTGCTGCGGAGCTGAGCCGGCAGGCGGGGAGGGAGCTGGACTGTATCCTGCCCTTGGCTGAGGAGTGCTCACTGAACCTGGCTTTGCAGGGAGGACAGCCCGTGTTTGAGTTGAGGGGAAAGTGCTCAAATCCCTCTTGATAACAGGCTCCTACACATCACTTCAAGTACATTTTGGCTTGTGGGACTTCTGTTACAGATGGCAATTCACAGCAGTGAAGGAATGTAACTGGCTTCTAGGAGGCTGAAGGGCTGGAAATTAGGTATGCCACTTTACAGTTGCAAACTGGGAAGCTTTGTTTCATAGTATGTATGCCAGGGACTGAATGAAAGAATATTCCCTTGAAGTTGTTGTCACGGGAGTCTATAGGGGCGATTACATGGCCACACGTGGGCTGGGTCCTTTCACCCTTCTGCAAGCTGTGTCTTTTTCACCGTTTCTCTTTAAGCAAAGAGTCTCAAACGTACATTTTCCTAAAATATTATTTACAAAAGACAGTTTTTTTAATGGGAAAGAAAAAAAAAAGAAAGAACCGGAATGCACCTGATTCATCAAGGCATTAATGTGGAACTGGCTGCTCAAGAGGCAGTGGACAAGTGAGGAAGAAGAAGTGGTGAATCACACTGCAACATCATTTTGAATTTACTTTGTTAAATTTTTAATCTGTTTAGCTCATTGTCTCTGGATACTACTAGGAGGCACATGAATCTGAAAGCTATACAGGTACGTAGTTCATGTCTCTGTACAACAGAAATCCATCTTTTTCCATATTTGTTTGCCCTAGCAGCAGCAGACAAAAAAAAAAAAAAAAAAAAAACAACCCACCCACAACCACAGAGCAGGGACTTTTACAGTTGGAAAGGATTTTATCATTTCCATAGCTTGTGCAAACAGTGCGGGCAGTTTATTAAAAATCTACCAAGGGGAAATTTTTGGAGTGACTGATGCATAATTTATACCCTGAACCTCTGAAGGATGGATTGTAAAAAAGTCAGTGCTGATCAAAGGAATTGTTAATGTGCCGCGGAAGTTATTTGGAGGTTTGACACATGCTGAGTTTTTAAACTAATCTCTTTGAGTAAGTTCCTTGAATGCCTCTCAGTGCATTCAGTGAATACAAATCTCAGAGAAAAAAGTTTTTTTGGGTTTCAAAAATGAAACTACTGATTGACAATGAAATAAAAAGTTATTTGAAAACTCAAACAGGGCCAAATTAATCTCAGGTGGGCATGATTAAACAATGTGAAGCAGACTGAATTCTTTAACCAGGTCAGGTCAGCTTGCACTTCAAGACAGAAAACCTAAATAAATTGTCAGGAGAAAGCAGATAACACAGATGGGATGTTCATGAAATGAAAGGGAGGAAATGACTGAAGACAGTGAGAAGTGATAGGACCAAGAAGGAAGGAAAGGAATAAGGAGGTAGCATGAAATGGGAATGGACAGCTGAAGCTGGCGTTTCACCTACATGAATTGCTAGCAGCATGTAAGGAGCACTGCGGGTGCTATGAAGAAGAAAGCTATGCTCGTTGTGATTTATTTTTGCTTTTGCAGTGTACTTCTCGTCAGGTTCAGCAAATCAGCCTTCAGGTGCTGCTAGAGAAGTTGTTCTGATGGTTTGGGCCTGAAGTTTTGCTTAGTGCTCCAAACCCCTTTATACTTATTGCTTCCCTCACCATGACTGTATTCAAGAACAGGGTCACGAACATCATCCCTCAGTGGCTGAGATTTTATTACTAAGCTCTCGATTGGTATGATGGTCTTGAAATCCCATTATACCACTGCTGTCAAAACATTGCTCTTGTACTGCAAAGCAGAGAAAGGAATTGGGCTACTGATATTACTGGGCACATAATGTAGTTGTACTGAGAAGCTGTAATTATAATCAGGATTCATTGTGTTGGGTATTTTACAGACACATGGATATTATAGGATTCATTTCCTGTCCCAAAGAGGTTATGGTATATAGAGACATGTAGACAAGTCAAACATATGGAAAAGAAAGGTGTTTTTTTATTCCACTTTGTCGATGTGGAACTGAAGCATATTAAGTGTTTAGACGACAGTAATGTTCATGAAGTGTAGGAGATAAGGAATGGACCTGAACCTTGTTCAGTGTCAAGTCTGGACACAACAAATTAAGAAAACTGCTGGCTTGGATTTCATCTGAATGGCAATAAGCATTCCCCAAATTCTTGCACCAACTACGCGCCTCACTCACCTCCCGCCTTGAAAAGCAGAATGCTGCTAGAACAGGGACATGCTATAAGAAACCCATCTGAAATAGGTTGTACACAGGCCTACACATCTGAAGATGTTACCCCGGCCTGGCAGCACTCACCGCTGTTGCTGCGTTTCCTGCTTATGTCAAGGGTGCCTGCAGAGCTATCGCCTTCCTCAGGAACTTCTGCTAGGTCAGCTGTCTGCAGGGAGAGAAAGAGCAAATGAGATGGGATAAGCCAGGAAAAGCGAGCGATGAGTTGAAATAAGACCACACAAAAGCCTTTGGGGAATGCAGGATTTGGGTGCTGTCAGAGCAGAGCCAGGCAGCCTAATAGAATGGCAGCAAACATTGCACCTGCTGATGCACGAGGAATACCTACTGCAGTGAAAACCCACAACGACTCCAGACCAAGTTTACAGTCTGGAGTACAAAAAATTTCAACAGTAAAAGTGAAGTGAAGGTTAAGGAACAAAGGATTATGTTAAACAATGTGGTTCTCTGTATAAAATAGAAGGGGTTTGGAGGAATTTGTAGATCCTGCAGTTATACTGAATAGCTGTCTACCAAGGAGACTGGACATTAATTGAAACTATTAATTTATTAACCCTGAATACATTATTCAGTAAAATAACTGTAACATAAGAGTGATTTTAATTCTGTTAATGTTCTGTGAAAGAAGGAGCTGGAGTTGGTGAAGTCAGTCTTTAAATATTTGCCCTTACTTTCTTTTTGAACAGTCATCTGGCTGGTATGCTTAGGGAAAAATGAAATGCAAATGTTATTGTTAAAATTACTATGATTTCTTATTTGTGCCATATTAATGTCCATTATGATTAGAGACCCATTGTTCTAGGGTGTAGGAAAATGTGGGATGACATAATCTCAAGCCTCAGAAGTGTAGTCTGCATAAGGCACCAGATTCCTTGGTTGGGTAGTCAGCTTCTCCATGTATAGCCCGACGGGAGCCAGGAGCTGCTCCAAACAACTCTGTCCGAATCTGACCTTATGGAACTTCAGTTTCTGAACTCTCCACATGTGGCTTCTTTTGGTTAAAACTTCTTTGCTAACCATAAAAACCCAAACACAGAACTCAAGTCAGGTGTTCTCTCTAATCTGAAAAACTGTAAATCCTTATATGCTCCTAAGATTTATTTATTCATTGTTAACAGGATTTTAAGACACATGGAAGGATTTAACTTCATTATTCCATGACACTTTACAATTCTATTGTACAGATAGCTCTGTCCATTGCTTTGCAGACCTTTGCCTGTTTTACAGGAAGAAAAACCAAATGAGAAACATTCACTGCTTTTGTTCAAGGAGCACAAACTCTGAATTGCTTTATAGATTTTTATATGTTTTTTTCCCTTTACTAGTGTTGACAACAAAGCTTTTTTTTTTTTTTTAGAAAGTACTTTGACAATTTTATTTCCCATGTCTAGTACTTTCCTAGCTACTTCTCCATCCAAGAATACTAATGAAAAAACAGGTTAAAAGTAGATTTGTGCCACAGGTATATTGTGGTTATCTTATTTCCCTTGCTATTTTAAGAGTCTTCCACTTTGCTGCCTTGGTTTTAGACTCAGCCTTTTGCAGCAGGTCACGCTTGTCTTGCATCTTGCACAAATGGGTCACCCCTGGATAAGAAGGCACTGCAATATCAGTGCTAACATGGAGTCAGTACAGAGCATATCTAGGGATTTCTAGTTGCTGGGTGGAGAAGGGAAAGACTGGCCTTGTTGAAATAGTAAATCCCAGCTATTTTTCAGCTCATTGCTATGAGATGTTCCTCAGTCTTCATAGACTGCTTCATAATTGCTGATTAGCTTCATATTTTGTTGGGTACTACAGCATATGGGATGTGCAGTGACTGTCTCTTCAGTACATACCTCATCCAAAACCTCCTGAAATAACCTCCGTTACCTTTAATGATTTTTCAGTCAAGAGCTATATGACAAATGGTCTAATAGAAATGATAGAGGTACAAAGCTGCTTTTGAGAAGAGCTGATCCATGGAAAACTAACAAGAACTGAAGTCACATTTGTGTCACCTCGAGTGACTTTCTTTATAAATGTGGGCTGCAGAAGCACATTTTTGAAGGAAGCAGTAGGTAGTAAATCTGGAGCATATGGCCACTTTCTTTTATGGGAAATGCAGGATCTGGACTGAAAAATCACAGTGGGTGTGTCCACACTGCTCAGGCGTTAAAAATACCTTGGCTAGTTCAGAGCAAGACGGTTACCTCTACTCTGTGCAGAGACATGAGCTGCAGTCCTGGAAGCTTCGTGGCTGTAGAGGCAAGGAATGGCTCCTAGGCTAGTCACCTTTGCTTTTAACTACTTTCAGCAGGTAGTTAAAGGCAAAGTTATCTGCCTTCTGACCCAGAGCTAGCCCTTTGACAGCTTGGACACCACCTACAAGGTGAAGTAGGATCCCAGGTGTCACCACATCCATGGTGTCCCTGGTTTGGTGGCATGGCAGAACCTTGAAACACTCCTCAGCTCCCCGGGTGGGGGCACAGCCCAGCCACAAAGCCCCCGTGCTGATGTGGGCCTCACAGCTGCATTCCTGCTTCTGCTTCGAGAGGAACAGAGCAGCGCATAAGTGGGGACCACTAGGGAAAGATTTTATATGCATTATTAACTGCTCACACACGTGCTCTGGTGCATTTTTACCTGGACACTAAGGGCTCTGTGTCACGTCCCTGCTCTGGTCACTGCTCAGTGCCTGCTGCCCAGTCACACATCACTGCTGTAAAGCTGCATGGCTCCATCATTTGGATCAGGGTTGTGTCTGCCCCTGGTTTTCATCCTTGTCTCAATCCACAGGCTTGCACTGATAGAAGTTATGGTTTCACATGTCTGTTTATTCAGTTCTCCAATGTTTTCTATTTTCTGTATGCTGACACATGTTATATTCTCTTCAGCCTCAATACCCTGGAGAAATTCCCATAATGAACTTACATTCCTCATTCTACACCCACACCCCCCCAGTTATGATCAGCTCCCTAGGGCAAGTTGACACAGCATTCGTGATTTCTACGCTTGAGTTGTCATTCATAATTCAACAGAATGCTTTATTGATTTAGAAAGCAATAATTACATTTGTAGAACTTCTGTTTCGAAGCAAATTAAATAACTGAAAGAAAGAACTGTATTCACAATGTGACAGGTGGTAGAGTCACTTTGGGTTTTAAAAAAGAATGGAAATCACCAATTTCCTTTTAAGGCACAAACAAGGGTGGATAGAGGACGTGTCCTTTAATAACTCCTCTGCAGATTTCACTTAGTTCTTGTTTAAATTTATCTGTCTTCTTTCCCATCTGACACAAATGGACTTGTTTAGAGGCCGCCTATACTACCTGAGGTTACAGTTCAGCCACATGAGTGACAATACATTTAAGTGCCAGGGAAATGTTGTACCAAACATAAACAGATATTAGCACAACTTTAAATTAAACACGTAAGTATCTGCTCTGAGGTCTGGAGCCTCATTATGCCTGTGTGACTGATGATTTTTATTCTGAGGTGAGGGCAGGAGAGATTGTCAGATAATGTGAGTCTGATTTTTAGACACAATCAGCTTTAGCCTCCAGTGTATTCAGGTGTGATTTTTTTTTTTTTAGCCCCCAGGGCAGTGGGGGGATGAGGAGTTGGGAGGATCTCTCGAAAAAAAAAAAAAAAGAGAGCCTCAAGCATAGGCTTAATTGCCTGTTAGAGAGGTGAGGGGGTATGAAACATTCTTTCAACACCACAGATGAGCTCCTGATCTCGTGTCTCCCAACGCTGTTGAAATAACTGTTTCTGTAAGGAAGAAGCTGTTGAACTGGATATGGATTTAGCAAAGGCAGGGCTGAGGGAACTATCACTTCCCTTGTCATCCTTATCCATCTCTTCTGCCATAGTCCTGAAAAAAGTGACTTCTATGACAGGAGAGAGTGAATGACAAAGATTGAGATGAAGGTGAAAATCTCCCTGCCTGGATACAACAAGCTGAGCACAACTGTCTGTATTTTGGTTTTGGAGAAAGGAGCCCAAAGCTGTGATGCCTCTCTCCTGAGTCTAGACTTGGCAGGGGTGGAGGTGCCAGTCCATTATCTTGCTGTGGTAGCAGTGGTTTAATTTTAGCTGGGCTTGTACTGTGGAGCCTGTACTTTTAAATCTAGGCTCTGAGGACTCCGATCCATCACTATCACTTCTATAAAGGGTAAGTGCTCACCATCAACAAGAGGCAGTATGCATCTACTCCAGCGTGACAGTTAAATGTCTCTGTTCCACTTTTACAGATATGCAAAATCAAAGGAACATAAGAAGATTATTCATTTAGTTCATATTTTTCTGTTTTTCTCAAGAGTCATCTAAAAGATACTTAAACCCCAAGTTTGTAAAAATAACATGCTTTCTGGTCTCATTTTTGGAAGCTGAGAGTATTTTTTTTTTTTAACAGTTTGAAATACAAATTTTGTGAACTCGGAGACAAGATCCTGTGAATGAATATCTGTTGCTCCTCCAGAAAGAAAATGGAAGAAAGATGTGGGATACTTACAGAGTTTCTGTTAGGAGAGTCAGATCCACTTCCAGAACTGCCTTTTTTGGTTTTCTGGGCTAAGGAAGTCCCAAAGCGGAGAGTTTCATACACAGGGTCAACCTTATTTCCACAGGCTGCAAGAGAAGGAGCAAAACATGCATCAGTCCCTTGAAGATATTTCTGGTCATGTTCCTGCTCCACTTGGAGAAACACCTGCCTCTACCAACATACTGGGGTGTATACTTAGGCACAAGCTGAGTCGTTATCCTGATAAAAAGTGTTTGATGAACTTAGTGGAATTGGTTTTTGCTAGTGATTTACTGTTGCCTCTCTGGTCCCATAAAGATCATTCTCCCCTCATACAGGCTCTTCAGGTCCCGGCCATTGCCTTGTCTCTCTTCACCTGCCATCCTCCTTTTCTAATCACCACTGATGCTGCCTACACTGAGGTAAGGAAGACAAAGTACCAGGAGGCTTTAATCCATGTTTGCTGCCTGTTCCTACCACTGGCCTCTTGGATTGCTCTCAACAGTAGATGCTTGAAGGGAAAGAACCCTGCACTGTGCCTGAGCATCCTTGTGGTATGGGTAGACCATCGCTTTTATCCACCTACCCTCACACAGTGCTCCTACTTGGCTAATCTGGGTAAACAGGATGTCCTGGAGTTGCCTTGAAAGGTACTGACATCCCCACTGTGGGGCCACGTGAGGTCTAGAGGGAGACGTGAGTAGGTACCTGCTGTTCGGAATGCGCTCCAGGTTGCTCAGCTCACTCTAGGGGTAGCCAGAAAGGCCACCACCCCCACTTGTGTATGTCCATTCAATTCTCACTCCCACTCTCCCTCATAGCTGGCCCCCAAAGTCATCTCCCATGGCAGAGAAATAGATGTCTTCAACTGGCATGAGCAAATCCAGTTCAAATTCTCCAAACTGCATTATTAGACCTCAGCCTGCCTTGCAGCAGTAGATGGGTAGAATACAGTACATTTGTAGCACTGTGTAGGAGGAGGGAAATTTTGGCCAAAGTACTGAGAAAATACATAGGATTTTGAATTTTGATGAGAGCAAAGCACACCTCATTTTTTAGCCAGTTTGTTCAAAATGTTTCCATTACTTCTGACAGAAATGATGGATTTTTTTTTTTAGAAAGAGAAACTTAGATGAAATCCATGTAATTAACTTTTTTTTTTTTTTTTTTTTTTTTAAATGCTGAAAATAACAAAGTAAATGTCCTGAGACAAGTAATTTAAAAATGTCTGCCTAGTTTTGGCTTTAATTTTTCATACTGCCAGGCTTGCCTGGTCATAGTACTGGTGGGGAGAAATATTTTCCAGAACCAACTAAACTTCTCCATTTCAAAATATTTCTTTTCAGGAATTTGGTATTACAGTGAGCAAAATCTGGTCTTTTAAGTACTTGGACAATGTGAAGACATGGTCAGTAAGGAAAAATATGAGGTAAGTAAGAAGTGTGGATGAAAAAGAGCAGGAACCTAACAGTGTCACTCAAAAGCCAGACCAATGGTTTGAGCACCTCCTGATCTTTTGATCTCTCTGTCTTTTATTTGGTTCCTTCCAGTTCAGACCTTCAATATTCCAGCGATTCTTCCCTTTTAAGTTCCTACTTTGATCTCAGGTAGTTATTATGATAAACAGGGTAATTTCTAAGAGACTATATGTACAGGGGGTTGAGTGAAACGCACAATAAACACACCCTCTCCTCTTCCAGCTTTGTATCTTTGAAGTGGTCCTTTCCTGAGATGGCAGAAGGACATCCAGTCACTGAAAGGAGCTGGAAGGCTGCTGAGGGTAAATACCACGGCTGGAAGTCTGCCGCTGCTGTTGCAGAGCACTGCCAAAGGGAGACTGAACAGAAAAGCAATCAAAACCTACCAATAGGCATCACTTCTTTGATGCAGCCAAACTGTTCATGAATGAGTAGTGGTGAGCTGTAGTACCGTCGAAATCCCTTCGGCTGGAGGGAGAGAAAGCAAAAACAAGTGAAGTGCATTACTGCCACATAGTAGAAATAACCTCAGCTCTTCGGCTAATGGCCCAACAGTGTGGTGAGGCTGGAAATATGCCTCCTGTTGATGAGTCACAGCAGAGTTTAGACATCAGGGATTTACTTGATTTTTCTCCTGGAAAAAAACCAATTTCCTGTATTTATGTGGAAGGAGGGGCTAATTTTCAGTTCCCCTTTTTCTTTTGTCTTACACAAAAGCACCACTAATTAATTGCAGCAAAAGTGCTGAATCACTAGAGGTTCTGGGAAGTTTCCCTCTCCCTTTCTTCTTCTGTAATGTGAATTTGCATTGCTTTACATTTGCTAAATATGTGACTGTCCTTCCCCACCCTACCTCCAAATCCTCACATTCCCATGTACACACTTGTGAAATCCAAGGAAATTATAGCCTTTCTATAAGCTTTTCTAAGGTTTGTTGCTGACTGACTGCAGCTTCCATTGCTTTTTTTGTCTTGTAAGTTCAAAAACTCACCAAGTTGTCACCAGATAACCCCTCAACGCCCAACTGTAGAGAAATGCACTATAACAACTCAAGCTATACCATTAAAGAGTACCACAATATGGCCAATAACAGTGCCCTATACCACTCCAAAACCTATTCTTAGAAGGTTAAACATTTCCTGTCACCTCTCTATTTACTATCTCAGCTAGCAAATATTTCAGGCAAAGGTTGAGTATCCAAAATTAAGGGGTTTGGATATGACCTACAAAGTATTAGAGATTCACAAATGGTCTCTCAGTTTTCTAATCTTTGCAGATTGTGAGAACTTTCAGTCACAGTGAGAAGTGGAAAAGCCTCGTGGAGATGTGCATATTTTCTATATCCTATGCTCAGTATACATCAAAAAATGAGAGAAAACTAGTTCTTTTGCTAATGAGCTGCAGCATAGACTGAGAAGGAATGAGGGGACTGATAAATTTGGTTTCATTGAGAAATAAATTCCAGATTCTCCAGCCTTGGTTTGCCCCCAAACTAGATTCAGACACAACATGAGCTCATAAAACTCCTGTGACTTTGCTGGACGACTTCCTGCTGTAAATTTGGCCTCTACTTTTGTGCTTTTGTAAACTAGTGACCACAGGAGCTGAGGCTGGAATCAAAAAATGTGTGAAACAATTCAAGTGATTTAATATTTGGCTTGTCCAGGGCTTGCAATGAGGTCATTCAGCTCTTCACATACCAACTTCCTATACCAAAATGCCTCACCTAAGGTTAGGATTAAGATTTAAATGCATAAAGATTTGTCCCAGTTATATAAATAACAATAGCTTTCACCAAATACTCTTGGAAAGACAAGATCTTTTCAGTGAAAGGTTGGTTTTCTAGCCCTTTTGAAGTCAATGCTTGCATTTTTTCATCCTTTAATAGAATGAAACTGTTTGGTTTTAGCTCATATTTGTCTCAGGTGCCTTCAGTTTGCAACAAATCTGAGAACATTTGAAACATGAATATATGTATTCAGTTTTCATATTCCAAATGGTCATTTCTCCAAGTTCTTTTTCCAAAAGTAACCATAGGAACCATATTCCCATAAAAATCATTAAGCTGTGTTCAGATCGTCTCAAACACAGTGTCCTGCCTTTGTCAGTTACGAGAATTTGCTGCTCAGAAGGTGACCCAGGCACTAGGGTGTTGTGTCTATACAGGGGCAGGTCTCCTCCCAGTCTCTCCTACTGAGAGATTGCTTCACACTCTGTAGTGTCTCAATGTGAAATATCCTTTGGTTTTCTTTTAAGGATGAATTATGGTTTTTCTTCAAGCCCTAACAGTGGAAAAAACAATAAAACCTAATTTGAAGGATTTTTCATTTATTCAACTCCACTGAAATATTTTGACTAATGTATAGCATTCCTTGAGAGACTTAACACTACAGTAAGCACAGTTTAAAACAAGGGAATCAATTCTGTTATTTAGCTAGATTTGGATTCTGTAACTGTATTTTCACATCCACAAAGCAGACCAGATTTGTGCTTCATTTTTTGCTCAAGTTTTTGGGTAGTAGCAATCGTCCAAATTGATAACAGGGCACCACCTGGCTTTACTTTTCCTGCCTCAGTAAAGTGACCTGGTGCCAGCTCTGTTGATGCACCAACTAGATGCCAGCCAGGGGGTCAGGCACACAGAATAAGCGGTTCCAGCACAAGCTGGTGCCTCCTGCTGCACTTGCTGCCCTGAGCTGCTCACTTACCAGCTTGCCCATGCAACGCTGCTGTCCAATACTGTCTGCACACTTGTGGTGGATGCTCATCTTACAAGCCTTACAGCGCAGTCCGTGCTTAGCGTTTGTCCCTGTGAAATGCACGGAAATTATTTAATTAGACAAAATCAATATTTTCCATGCGTTTAATGAATGACCTGAAAGAACTGATGGTGAGGTCAGTTGCAGTAGAGTAAATATTGACAGCGTTCTTCACCTTGCCTACTTTTTCTAATATACATTTATACATGCATTTTGTTTACAGTCTCTCTGGTTTAGGCATTTCTCCCCCAGGCTCTTTCCTAGGATACTGCTGCCTTTAGATATATATTGGATTATGCTCTGCTGTATGATAGTCTTATCAGGGATGTCTGTCTCATAAACATCAAGCAAAATCCCTTTTCTACTTTGAAAGGGCTTGGCATGAGAGCCGTGCATATCTGAGGGAGCCACTGAAGGAGTCCCCAGGCTCTGGAGCTGCCCTGGGGAGCCAGGCCATCAGTGGAAGGCCAGTTTTTGTGGATAAGAGGTAGCTCCAGGTATGTGTGAGAGGGCTAAGCCAGCTCCCTTACAATTTCCCACCCATTTGCCCAGGGACTGCTGCTCTCACCACCCCGGACCAGTGCTCAGAGGGTGCAGGAATTGCTCCTTGCACATCCCTGAGCAGGACAGGGAGGATGCCATGAGTCTGACCTCACTCCTTTGCTGGCATTGGAAAAGTTCAGTGCTGCAGGTAGAGGAGCTCTAGGAGAAATTTAGCCTTACAGAAACAGACTTCTCCCACTTGGACAACAGTAGTTCTGCATTATCTTCAATGTGGACCTACTCTTAAATGACAGAGCCAAGTCCGTTTGCTTCCAGGCAGGAACAGTCATTCTTACTCATCAGACTTCCTAAACTATGCAGAAGCAGTTAAGCAGTTAAGCTGCAGCAACTCTTTTATCCCCACAGGACTATATAAATGGAATGAGTAAACACGTCAGTTCATTATCATCTACTGCAAGGGTGAGTAAGAGACAAGGTAGTAAAAAAAAAAAACCCAAAACTCTTGACATTTTAACTGGCCCTCATTAGTCGGACATGATAGGAATATTAGTCAGAAGGATCCTGCATCTGAAAGTACTCCTGTAGCTCTTGGTTATTTGAGTAGTCAACACCATATACATGCTGCTGAATTCATTCAGTGAAATAGTACATCTGAAAGAAGCACTTCAGGGAAGGGTTCATCAACTCTGACAAAACCCAAGCTGTGACAGCACCACTTTCAGGGGAAGAGGCCCCTGAAGTGGCCACTTTTGAGCCAAACAGAGGCAGGCTGGAGGAACTGGGGATGGTTGCAGGGAGGCAGGCTCAGACGTTTCACTTGTGCGCTTCTTGTAGGACAGGGAACCGACACCCTCCCCCACCTTCCTACTGAGACTGCTGGAGAGATGAGGAGTGAATGGGGTTGAGTGTGGGGTGCACCCCAGGGACTCCCATGGAGTGGGGTCAGTGCTTGTTCCCTGCTTGTTGCCTGCCTGGCTCCTCGCAGCTGAGCCAGTGCTTGGGTATGTGCAGACATCTAGCCTCATTCCCGGGATCTTTTTTCCTAGTAAACATAAGATTTACTAGGACATATCCCTGTTTTGTTTTGTTTTTTTTTTTTCCTGCGTGGTTGCACTCAGATTACCGTGCTGTGAAAATTCTTCCAGTTATGGTTTCTTTTCAATAACACATGCTTAAACCAATATTGATTTCTACGGCTTTGTGTTTTTATCACTGATGATGAAATGCTGAATCACCCTTCCCGATGGTCAACAACTGACACAGTAAGAAAACAGGACTTACTCCACATTTTAGAATTATATTTATAGGGTAGAATGAAAAAAAAGGAAAATTACATCATATTCCGCCTATACAACACGTACTTAGCATCACTGGGTCTAATGTTTCTCTCATGCCGGTCTCTACTGGCATAACTGTTACCCGCTTTACCAAGTTACTCCTGAGATTCAGCTGAAAAGGCTCACAGTCCTTTCTGTTGGCTGTATTACACTCTTCCAGCCATTTTAGTGTTAATATTACAAGGTGGATATTGGCACTTCATATGTTATAAGCATGTGATCACAGAAGATATACATCTGTCAATATAACTGTGCATCCAATTGACGTGCAAAATGAATGCAAAGTATCTGTGCTACATGCAAAAATTAAAACACAGCTTCTTCAGAACTGTGGTCATGTGAAAATGAGTAAGACAGTAAGTTACAAAAGAGCAACACTTGTTTCTATTGACGAATGCCATTTGTTATCCATGGTTATGTAAATAATGGCTTCAAAGAGAGGAAAAGTATTTCAGTCACACACTCAGTCTACAAGAAGTCTTTGCAAATTAAAGTAAAATTCCTTGTAACTACCAAAAGCTTCAATCTTTAATTCATTGTCATTTCTAACTACTTGGTTTACTGTGGGACTAGGCAGCTTGGAAATAATTTGCATGTATCTCCCTGCCTCCCAACGAGGAATAACAAAAGGGCTTAAAGAAGCATTTATCCTGTATTTACACTTAACTACCATATCTCAAGCTCTGAAAGTGACATTTCTACAAGACACATTTTTCTTTTTTCCCCAGTATAATTCTTTCTTCTTCAGTTTCTGATCCCTATCACACTAAATCAAGCCTCCTCAGAGAATTATGGCTAAGCTATTTCAAATTTTTTTGCCATAGATTAGACAACTACATATCAGCAATGTATCTGACCCAAAAGTTCCTGAGATTCAGAACTGATGCACAGCCACAGCTCACATTATGGAGAACAGATCCACATCAGTGTAGGTGCAAATGAGACCAGGGTTTGACTCACTGCATCAGTTTTTGGCCTCCCATGTAAGCACGCTTGTTGACTTTGCAGTTGCCTGAATGGCACTGGTTTTAGAAGGCATCCTGGTAGTTTGAAATGGGGAAAAACCAGGCAGAATATTGAACTTGCAAACAGGGTCTGTAAAGCTGAGTGAGAATGATGAGAGTCCTACAGTCATGCCAGTGTAAGAGATATTTCACTATGCCTAAAGTAGTAACACAGGATATAGCAACATGTTGAAAGATTATTTGTCAATAAATTCCCCCAGAGAGCATGAGAAAGCTAGTAATTTGGTCTGAACATACATTAAATAGTAGAAAATAAGTGGTATTAATGTTTAAAAGTAAAAAATTATGACAATAATAATAATAATTATAGTAATAACAAAACCACCACAATGGGGCAGATTATTTGAGTGCAATTTGTATCATTTCACTTATCTGCCATAAGATATCAGGTCTTGTTTGAAGTTAAAAGCCTCTCTGTGGTGTGCTTAATCCCACTGGGTTAATCTTTCCATAGATTGAAACATGGGGAAGGGGAAGAGTAAGGAGAGAGTTCACATTTGAGATGGCCACAGCAATGTCTGGAAGGGGCAGTAGTCCTGAAGAAGTAAGTAGTGAAGTTTGGGATAGTAAAACACTGTCCCAAGGACTTCTGCTGAATATACTCTGATGACCTGCAAGCCTGACCATCACTCTTGTTTGCTTCCTGCCCTGCTAAATAGCTGACAGCCCAATTGCAGCTTACCATTTGTTCCCATTAGCAGATATTCCCCTATGCCAACCTTAAAGCACAGCTGGAAGCTGCCGATAAAAAGTACTTCCTGAAATGTCTTGGCCCACCTGGAATCATTTCAATTTGTGGTGGATCAGAAATAGAAGAGCTAAAGGCTTAGCCATTAAGCTACACCTGGAGTACCCTATCTTTTTCTCTGTCTTTCATTCAAAGGGGGAATAGACTAACAGCTTTGATAGACTCTTTGTTGTTACCTTCAAAAAGTAATCAGCCCTCCCACCTTCTTCTCCAAAGACCCTTACTAAGGTTACTTAAGCAAATTGTTAGATGTTGAGCATGCCAGAATAAAGGTTCTGCTCAGTCACTTTTGGATTGCAATCTAGGCATGTGATTGTCATTAGTTTTATTACAGACACGCTACTTCATTCACTGAACAGGGTGGACAGCGTCCAATGCATCGGCACCTCTGTTCAATACTTCTTTTTTATTTTAATTGGTCAGTTTATGTCCATAAGCATCACCTCTTGGGTGCCATATTAGCCTAATTCCAAATACAAGGTGATTAATTACCTCACGGGCTCTCCTATGGGCTCACTGTCTTTGCCTCTTTATGCCTTACAATAAGAGCAAGTTTGCCAAAACTTGGATGGGATGGTTTCCATTTGAGGAATTAATGGGTAAAACTGTCAGAGGTGTCACTGATACAGTACTATTTGGCCCAGATGCTGACATTTAAGTTGTAAAAAATGCAAGCTGCTAAAATGGGGGGTTTAGAACAGAAAGTATTTGCATGTTTAGCTGACTTGTAGTGCCCATAGACATAACTGTTAATGTAGTCATGAAACTCATATTAAGAAAAACCACTTACACTTACATTTGCACATATCTTCCCTGTGTCCTATGCATTAATGTATCTATTAATTATCTCACAGTCTGTAAAGGCTGGTATTCCTTTTGTAAATGAAAATGACAACACTGACAAAATAAACAATGTTTCACTGGAAGCAAATGAGGAAATTTCATGTCAATATACCTGAATAGTTCTTAAATAAACTTACAGATGAGGTTCTGCCAGAGTCATTTTCTTCAGATACCAGCTAATGCATCCAGACACCCCGAACTGGAAGGACACGTGCTTTTGAGAAGCAGGTCATGTTTAATAATACCTTGCTAGAAATACTCTATGACTGGGTCATCTCCCATCTGAGTATCTAAACCAGTGGCTAGGTTTTTCAGAACAGCCATGGAAAACTGAATCTTAAACTCTTCTGATAATCTGACCTTAAATACTAGCAAAAGCACACACTGTATCACTTTTGTAAATCTAAGCCTTTTTTGAAGGAAGACTAAATGTAAACAGAACACCTCAATATAGGTGAAAGGAAAGATTTGAAGGCAGAGAGACAGAGGAGATAGGGCAGAATTTGATTCCAAGTCTTTATGTTTGTCTCTCCTATAAAAGTAATTTAGTAACTACTCTGCATTTGAAGAAAGTGACATTTGTCCTAAGGAATGCAAGTGAGAATTATGTTTGTCACACACACGCGAAGGAAACCTTTATCATCCTCTCATCTTGGCCAGCACAGCTATGGCTGCAGCGCTGTTGGCTGATGCTTTTTGCCTGTTGTTTCAAAACTCAACATTAAGATTAATAGCTAGAGAGGGAGAATGAGCCCTACAGCCTAGACAAATCTGAAAGAAAACTGCAAATGTTGGTAACAACATGACATTATGCTGACAGTATAAAGATAACCATAATAGGCACTTATGCTAAAGTGAAAAACAACCAAAAAAAAAAAAAAAAAGATAAAAAAATTCAGGTCTATAAAAGAGAGGAAAAAAAAAAGGGAAAGAGACACAGAGAGACTGTCACCTCCATCTAATCCAGATATGACCCAACCACTATTTTTTATCGTTCCAGCTGAGAGGAACATGCCAGTCAGAAATTGTTTTGATTTAAAACTTTCATAAATAAATACATTTAAAATTACATATTTTCCATAGAGCTTCAACTTCTGCTGTGGGAGGCTGATAAAAATAATGAGTGCCTTGCCCCTTTCTCCCCGAGTACATTTGCAATTGTCACCAGAAAGCTGTCTCCATGCCAGAATTTATGGGAAATGGAGAATTTTAAGCAAGCCAGGCCAGTATTGTAGCAGTGGAGGGTTTAGGATGTCACCTTAGAAGGAGAAAGAAAAGTCCCTGAAATGGCACTGGTGCCCCTGCAGTCATTTCTAAGCCTTTGCGCAACCTTGTCTCCCAACCTTTTCTTCATTTTTAATTAATTGGTTTTGCGTAAAAGCTCTGATGCTGAAATGGAGACTATTTTTAAGAATTCCTCTATGGCTACTTCCTGCCCCCACAGCTGGCTGCTGCTGGACAAGCACTTGTCCTCCTCCTTTCCCTGCTGTCTCAATCAAGAGCCGTGGATAGATTAGAGAATGGCATTTTCTATACAGGACATTCACACCTTTAAAGGTAAAAATCTTGATCTTGATTCCCCCAAATCATTAGGTTTGAAAGGATGAGCTAGGCATCCCCCTCCTTGACCTTCAGCCTCTTTGGGTGCCTCCTGGCACCTTGGGAATTACCCCTTTCCCCTACCCTAATCCCTGCCACCCTCCTGCTTCTTTTTAACTGATTCTGGGACCCCATCGCCTGTCCCACTGACATTTTGGAGAGGCCAGAGGCACACATCCTCAGCTGGTCATCAGATGATCTTTAGATCAAAGTCTGATGACTAGATTTCCCCATCCACCCTAGATGGCTGACAGCTGGAAGTCATTGCTGTCTGATGCCTGGCTGATAATTCAAGCTGATGGACTCACAGTTGCCAGGTGTGTTGACTGATACACAAATATTCACCTCACATAAAATTACCACTACTGTTAGCAATCCTCTCATTACGCTTTCCACTGTTAAACACAGGACTGAAGGGATTGTTCAAAAAAGAGGACATAATTTTGTGGTCTGCTGTATATTGTTCCTAACTGGCCCACAGATAAATGTATTATGGCAGCTCTTGGCATTGTCATTTCGATGATTCAAAAGGATCAATTTTCTTTTTTTTAAGGAGATGAAATTGCCTTTACGGATACCCTTCTTTTTTTGACCTGACTAGATAGTCTACAATCATTTGAACACTACGTCAAAAGCACTCTATGCATGAATAACAGACATATAGGATGAAGAAATTCAAAACATACAGAGAAAACTAGTCAAGAATCTTATTTAGGCGTTTTTTAAGGAATAATGGCAGCATGGGATTGACTTCAAAGGTTTTACTCTTCAGTAAGGGGTTTGTGTGTGTGTGTGTGTGTGTTTTTTGTCTCTGTTTTTATTTATTTATTTATTTATTTTTCCAGTTAAATCTGCCAGTTCAAAATGTGCAGAGTTGTGGGTAGGTTAAATTAGTAGCTACTTGGGATGGGGATATACTGTACAGGGACATCCCACAACATGCAGGAGCTAGAGGAGGAACCCCTCCATTTGGGACCAAGCTGCCAGGTCTGGACCTGACACCCTGACTGGTTGGAGTGTCCCGTTTCCCTGAATCCACCTTGTGTCAGTTCAGACCAAATGGGGTGTGTGGAGAAGCTGGGACTTGTGTATTTACGTTCTGTAGAATAAGATTTAATATTCAATCATGGTACGGGTCCTGACAGATTAATAAATTTTAGATTATATGTCACTGAGAAGTGTGGACCTGTTTGAGTGCCTACCCCACCCAATTTCCCCATAACAATATCCAATGTTTAAATAGCAAGAAAAGTTGCCTTGCATGTAGGCAGGCTACAAAACAGTGCATAAAATTAGAACAGACTTCCTAGTGACATAGTTTGCTTTAGAAATAACATGCTGAGAAAAAACTGAGGCAGTAATAGGCAGGTTTTTCTTCAAGGCTGTTACAAAGAAAAACATCCCTACTAAAATAAAGTCCTTTCTAACTTCATGGTTTTAAATCATACATATCATCAAGAAGAAATGCCTTTATTCCTCTTGCCAATCAACTCTGTAACTCCTTGACAAATAACTTCAAGTGCTGCCAGACCTTTTAATCTGTGGTTCAGGACCAATGAGACTTACTTAAAATGCAAATAGGCCTTTCCTCTCTTTTGGTGCAAAGGTGATTCTCATTCTTGATGTCTGGTAATCAGAAGGGGATGGAACTCACTGCCCTGTGCTGAAAAATTTGACCACAAGAGGTTTTTTTGCTATGCACTTTTCACATATTCAGCAGCTTTGCTATAAATGTCTGTCCCTGAAAGGAAATATCCACCTCCATACTTCTTAAAATATCATCTCATGGGTTTGATCATCTAAATGTTAATTAAGATGCTGGAATGCCATGATAAATAAACTAACAGCTAACAATTAATGAAAGAAAAAGTCCCAGTCCTCTAAAAACCAAACATGATAAATCATATTTAAGGTTCTTTGCTCTAAACAAACTAACACTGATATCTCAATACCTAATTTTCTAGACAATTTTCTAGACAATGTTCTAGACTGCTGAGTCTGTGCTTGTAGATCTCTGCTCTGGGTTGCTTTGCTGAGAAGGAAAATACCTCAAAGAAGATAGGCATAGAGTTGCCTATGGGAGGTGATGCTGAGCTGCTCCAGAGATGATGATGGTACCAGAGCTGAACTGGACAAAGGAACATGGAGAAATTAAACCTGGTGTGGTGTCCCAAAGGAAGACAAGCAGACATCAATGGCTGAATAATATTAATCAACATGGTGTGTTCAGTAACTCTTCTTGATATGAAGATGATGAAAGCCAGATTTCAAACAAGATCTCCATGTTGGCAAGCTCACATTATTTGTACCTGTGTTCTTACATGTGTTAAAATGAAAAGCCATCCAGTTACAACCTTTTCTGTGTGTTTTGAGACACTTTGAAAAAGCAGTTGAATTTTGTAAGGCCACTTATATGTGCCAAAACATTGATCTTTCAAGGGCCTTGTACCATTATAGAGGAGTTGGAAAACAGAAAAACAATATCTGAACAAAAACTATGCTGCAAAATAAAGAACAGGGCTCTAGGCTTGCTGAAAATGTGGGGAAAAATGTTACAGAAAAGAGCCATCTGCCCTCAGCAAAGGGACTTAATATCCTCTCCGGTCTGCTAATGGATTTTTAACATTGCCTGTTGCTTACAGAGCTATGTGTCAGAAGATTAGGACAATCAATTAGGACTATAAAAGGTTTAGTTAAAAAAACCCCTGGTATGTAAATAGCCAGTTGCTCTCTGGCCTTCTGCTGTTTCAAACTTACAGAGGTTTTTGGCTCTTTCCTCCTGTAGCAAAAATGCTCCCTCATCAGCACAACCTCTTGTTCCTGGTCTTTGTTAGCACAGGCTGACTGGCAGCGCCCGCAGCGATGGGCCTCGCACACGAAATGCTGACGTGTGACTTACCACGGCCACGATTCCTCTCCCTCCTTCCTTCGCCCATTTCACAGGAGCTAGCAACAGAGCCGGGAAGTGGAGCAGCAGAATATAATTACACGTGTCTCCACCTAAAATCTAGTGCACGGTCAGGATCTGGCCACACGCAGGCTTCTGCTCCAAAGCCACTTCTTCCCCCGGATCACACGTCACGAAGGAGGACTTCATCACAAGCCACAGGTTTAAGTGATGGCATGATTTGCTCAGACTGGAGATGATTCAGGGCACCACCGTAAGTAACTGGGCAGTTATACCAGTTTGGTGGGATCGGTTTTCAGGGAAGTTATTTTTATAGTTAGTCACAATGTGTTGCTTCTTTACAGAATTTTATAGTCACATTTTATAATAAAGTGTTTCAGTTTCTTTCCCACAGCAGTTTTGAAAACTACAAATGAAATGGTAAATGTGGAAAAACATTCAAATTAAACCTTTCAACCCAAGTGCAAGGTTTTTTTAATTTCTTTTTTTCAGAAATAGTTACTGATTTCAGTGAAATCATTAAAGTGTTTTTCTGCCCAACTTGTATTTCCTACTGTGATTTGCTCAAAGAGGCAATCTCAGCCTTCACTGTTACAGTCCAAGAGAATTTGTTACTTGACATGTAGCAGTGCTGGCCTAAAGCACGCCTTCAAGTACACTTCTTTGTAGCATCAATTATTGTTTAAGTTAGTAAGAAAAACTTCTGTCAAATGATTGCACAGAAGTTTCTGCAGTTCAGCAATGCAAAGAGTATTACCTACCTGGGGGTCAATCTGGATAGCAAAAAATATGGACACTAAGCTGAAATGTTATTTTATTTCTAAATATTTAAATCATTAAATCAGAAATACAAAAAATCTGCTTTCTAAGATTTTGCCTATCAACAGGAATAATTCAAAGCATCACTCATAAACTGTCCATGTTTAGAATATTTGTATTATCTGAATTGACACTGGACTCAAGTAGGAACAAACCAAGTCAACTCAAGCCATAGCTTTTCTCACCCACACATGTGGTTTGCACCTGCAAGACTATGTGGTTTCATGTCCAGAAGCTTTAATTAGCACTGACTATAACTGTGTTATCACTGTTAGAGATAAGGAAACCCATAGGGTTATCAATAGGTTTGGTAGCTACAGCTGTCTGGCCGGTACAATTATATAACCTATAAAAAAAGTGGAGCAAAATCCATCAGATAACCTTGATTTTGGCAAAATGATTTCCAGTGCAATGGTGGGAAGTCACTGAAGGCATGATTTGGAGGGGGGGAAAAAAAAGCAGATCAGTGTGTTAGAAGGCACTGGCATCTTGCTAACAGAGAGTTCGGTCGATGCACATATTCAGATTTAGGAGCTGTCATAGGCAAAAAATAGCTGAAATTGTGAACATGAACAGGCAGCAGATAACTGTGTATGTGCATGGGTGAATGTCTGAAAATGAACTCCTGAACTGTCAGAGAGGAACGTGCTAATTGCAAGCTGCAACCAGTATGGGCTGCTTAGATAATTTTATAACACTTTGACTAAACAAAAGTGATGCATCCCAAATCTTCCAGTTAATAAAGAGAGAGGAGACTGATCCACCAGTTAAGAGGCCGATTGTGTGCTGTTCTTATGCTCATACACTATTTAAACTGGAGGAACTGGGAGCTTGGAAAGAAGAGCTGGCACCAAGAGATGGGTTCCTGAAAGGAAGAAGTGGTCTCAAAACGAAGAAAGGAACCCAGATCTGGCCTGGAGAGAATTCCGAGAAAATGGGGGAAGATCCTGGAGATGAGGAAGCCATGGACACCAATTCCAGGGGATGCCCAGGGACCTTGGTCAGTGGCACCTGAGATGGGAAACTGCAAGCAGCATCACAGCAGGAACCGATACAACTTTCTGCCCAGCCTTCCCAGGTCAGCAGTGACATCCCTGAGGGAAAGGGAGACCTAGGGAATGACATGCTGGTGGGGAGGGAGGGAGAGAGGGAGACAGTGTGAGAAAGAGTAAGTAGGGTAAAAGCTGTAATGTTACTGAACCTTCAATAAAACCTGGTATCCAGGTCCTCTCCACACTGACATTTATGCTGTCTTATCCTTGACAAGACCTCAACATAATTTTTGATTCTCTGGTTAAGAAACAGCTTAAAATTCCAGATGGGGCATTTTGAAGGAGCACCTATGAGATATGCACCCAAACCCCATCGACATCTGAAGTGTGAATTTTCTGTTGCTCTTCAGAAACTTGTTTCAGCTAACAAAGAGTTTGCCGCCCTTGGAGAACACCACTAAGCAGTTCAGGCTGCCAGAGCATGTCATCAGCTTGCTATGGAAAACAACTGCTCAAAGGCAATTGCTCATCTGATGCTCTCCAAGAGAAACCATCCCATGTTCTCCCTTCTGGTGACACTTGAGACACGTCATACTCAGTGGATGTTTATCCCATTGTGCTGGTTCTGGCTGGGATAGAGTTAATCTTCTTCATAGTAGCTGGTATGGGGCTGTGTTTTGGATTTGTGCTAAAAACAGGTTTTATAATTCAGGGATATTTCAGTTATTGCTGAGCAGTGCTTACACAGTGCTTGCAAGACCTTTTCTGCTCCTCACCCCACCCTACCAGCGAGGGGGTTGGAGGGGACACAAGAAATTAAGAAGGGACACGGCCGGGACTGCTGACCCCCACTGACCAAAGGGATATTTCATACCATATGGCGTCATGCTAAGCAATAAAACTAGAGGGGAGGTTGGCGGTGGGGCTGCTGCTCGGGGGCTGGCTGGGCATCAATCAGTTGGTGGTGAGCAACTGTTTTCATTTGTATCACTTGTCTTTCTTGGGTTTCATTTCTCTCTGTTATTTCACTACAATTTATCTTTTTTTTTTTTTTTTTCCAATTATTAAACTTGTTTTCTCTCAACCCATCAGTTTTCTCACTTTTACCCTTTCGATTCTCTCCCCCATCCTGCTGCAAAGGAGTGAGTGAGCAGCTGGGTGGTGCTTAGTTGCCAGCTGGGGTTAAACTATGATACCCAGGTTATTAATGGAAAATGAACTTCCATGCTCAGCTGTGTCAAGGGACTAGATCTAGCAAAACAGATCAAGGATCTTGCTGTAACTTCTCGGTATTTGCTAGCTGTAACAAACACTGCAAGACAGACAACATCTCACCTTGCAGCTGTAAGCAGATGTGCAGATGAACCCCTGACGATGACAATATGCTGTGTCTGGGCTTACAGAGGAAGGCAAAGTGGTGGAACAAAATGAGGCTGCACATAACAGCCTCTTATTTCAAGCCCATTGATGATAGAGCTCTGTAAGCAACCAGCAATGTTAAAAATTCATCCCCATGCTTCAGAAAAAAAGACCTGGGACGGCACAAACTGTGTCTGGAGAGTTTCATGTGCCACATATCCTGGGAGACGAAAGACTGCTACACTTCTGAAAGGTGAAATTAGGAAAACAGGCAATATTGGCACTGCAAATACAAGTTCCCTCATCAATACACCCAGTCCTCATTTGGAGGGATCTTCCTGTGCATCAAACCTATAGCCTTTCTTTTGTGATTGCTGAGGAAGGCAATCAGGAACATACTATGACATTGTAGTTCACACTGGATTATACCAGCAGTATGCCATTTCCTCTCTTGGCTGGGAACGTGAAATTGTTGTTGGGAGTGGGGGAAAGACATAGCCATCCTTTTTTTTTTTTTTTTTTTTTTTTTTTAATCTTCCTTGCTTGCTTGCTTCCAAGCCTTCTATTAAGCAGGAAATAATCTAGTGGTCAAAACAAAGTATTTCAAGATTTTCAAGTTCATTGCCTGCATGTTATAAAGGAAAGTACAATGCATTCACAATTTTCAACTGCAGTGTGTCTTCAGAATTAAAGTCAGGGAGGGGATCCATGTGTGTGCAGCATCCTTCAGCATGTAAGACAAACTTATGTCAAAGAGGAAAAAAGTTATAGATTGTGTATACCTGGAAAACTAAAATTTAAGCAGAGAAGATATTTGCTGAAGTTTCACTTACTTGCATTCATATTACCAAAGCAGAAAGAGCATGCAATGAATGCTCCACGTGAGCCACAAGGATCATTGCTCTCCAAGACATCCTTCTATATTAAGGACAGCAACAAGCAACTGTGAGTAGGCATTCTACTCTACATGATGGGAAAGCTCTATTTCTTGCAAAAACATTTCTGCTAATTGTCTCATTTTATGGCTGCTGCAACTCATAGTAAGGTGAAGCTCCTAATAATTTTCCTTCTAGATGACACTTTTGTCAGCTATGTGGCAATGTAATTATCCACGTAACAGTGATACTCTGGTAGACAAAGACTCTAAGTAGAAAAATAATGTTTTTACTAGAAGGTCAGTTTCAGAGAAGATGCATTTAATTTGCTTATCTGAAAACACTCAATGTCTCATATGAGCCCAGGAAAAGCACATAGCAGGACATAAAAAAAGAAACCTTGTATTTTACTTCACCCCTAGGTCTTTAACAAACACTAAGCTTATCATTACGGTCTTCACTAGGGCTGACCTCAGGAGCAATGGCCACTACCAAGTAGGGTGTTTGGTGTTTTCTAATGTAGTTTTTGGTCAAAAGTCATATTGGCTAACATTACATTAAAATACTGATTGTAGATTTGCTGGAAATTTTTATTGTTTTCCATCTAATTAGATAGCAAATGTTGGTCAACATCTTTAAAATCTCTTTTCACTGAGTATTAACTGCAGTTTCATATTAATACCAATTTCCCCCAAATTACAGTGAGCTTGAAAATTAGCTAGTAACAAATGCGAAACATGCTTGATGCTGTTCAAGGACAAATTAGAATTTGAAATATATTTCAACCCTCTTTTCTCAGCTAAGCAGCTCCTGATTATCCAATTTACTGATAACATTCTTGCCTCATCTAAGAGGAGGAAGCCCTCCCAGAGGATAAACAGACTAAATATTTGCTTTTCAACATTTGCTTTAAAGTATGCTTAACTCTTTATTACCAAGCAAAAATATTAATTTATTCCAGGGATAATATATGGCCCTCTGTAGCTACTATACACACATGGGGCTGTATGAATTGGATGTTTTTTGTCATGTTTATTAAAAATAGGAGATGTACTGATATAGCACACCTATATTGTATATGCCATATGTGTTTCTAGCTCTTTCCACCTGTTCATTCCCACTTTATTATTCTAATAGACAAACTATCCATTTTCTGGAAATTTTGCAGAGTCCAGATGACATTATCTATACCTGACTAGTCTTTAAATGTTGACTGCACGCTGTACAGTTTGATTAATGTAGTATTTAACTTCCTATCTCCAGAAGGCTTTTGTTTAGCTATTTTTACAGGGCTTCTCTCAAAAGTGAGAAGTACACTTGGGGAGAGTTATTAACTCAAGAAAGAAATCACAGGAGAAGCCAGGTTCAATTTCAGGCTAACAGATATGGTAAAATTACTATTTTGTATCATTTTTTTTCAGATGTGTGTTAAAAAATACAAAGCTTTTGTTTGCTCTAAACCCTAACACAGCAGGTCAGAGAGGACTGAAGAAATTCTCACTCACACAGATTCTCAAAAGTGTTAGAAGATTTAGGTGCCCAGAGCCTTTCAGCTTCAATTGGAGTGAGAACCTCTCCTAAATCCAGGAGTGGATTTACTGGAGGGAAGAAGGGGGGAGAGACAGGGACTTTAGTCCATTTAAATAACATATGGGATGGTACCTGGGACCACACACTGACAAGGTTATGCAACTGCCTCTTTTCCTCACAATCAAAATCAAAGGAGTCTGGATTCCGCTGCTTCTGAAAACCACTTTCCTTAGGGAAATTCTTTGCCTTCTTGCATTAATAATAAACAACATTCACACACACAGAGTGACACACACACACACACTTTTTATACTGTAACAGTCTGTCATCTGGAAAATAGATCTGGGAAGGCTCAGCTGTGTCTGCACAAGCCCATTGGAGAGGAGGACATGAAGCCACCTCCACAAGCTGCTCCAGGGGCATCTCCTCCTCACTGGCAGCTCTTTGCCCTTCTCTACAAGGGACAACTCCCATGCTGATGGAGTGGAAACACAAATCTCTTCCCCCAGTGTCATCTGGGCTAGGAGAGGCTAGAGAGACTGGGAAGAGTGGAGGGCAGGGTGAACACTGAATTAATAACATTATCTTTTCTTTTATCCTCCAAGAAAAGCCTCAGTAAATAAAACGACTTTTTATTTTTAATTTTTTTTTAAGAGCTCTGGAGGAGTCCTCCAATCCACCATAGCCTTGGAAACACACCTTCAGTTACAGTCATGCTTCCCAGGAGTACTTCTACTTTGTTTAGCTTCCAAGCAGTAGTGATCAACATGTGACTGTTCATAGCATCCTTGTCCACCTGGATAATGCTGAATAAAGGCAGGCTTGGATCAAACCAGAATGCCTACTTAATGGACAGAGGCAGCAAGCTTAAAAAAAGTCAAGAATATTATTGAGGGAGCTGATCAGACCGGAGGCAGAAAGCACTATGTCACAGTTCCTGTGAAATTTTGCTATATTTAATAAACATCCATATAAATTACAGTTATATAAACGCTTCCTCA
Source organism: Tyto alba (assembly GCF_018691265.1). NCBI lineage: Eukaryota > Metazoa > Chordata > Aves > Strigiformes > Tytonidae > Tyto > Tyto alba. Next base: position 10,642,647 of record NW_024881322.1, read on the forward strand.
AACTGTGGAGCTTTTCCATTACTTATTAATTACAGAGAAGAGGTTCAGATGTAGTGACTAACAAAAATGGGGTACCACAGCTCCAATCCAGATCTCTTTCTTTCCTTCATTCCTGCATTTGAAAAGCGGGGCCAGTTCATCAACTTTGAGCCTAGCTTTCTGGAGGATGTCGCATTACAGCCTTGGGAATGAAAGTGGTTGAAAGTTCTAGTAGTCACAGCAGCACAATGAAATAAAGAAATACAGGCTGCTTGTAAAAGATGTAGCCAGAACGAGTTATTCATGGCTCTTTGTTGGTTGCTGGAAACTCCAGAATGACTGGCTAAAACAGGACAGACCGTGGTAGGAGTGAGCCAATACTGAAGAGATAGCACGATTTCACTGCTCAAGCACTGTTGTTTAGTAGACTGGAAGTAAACTGTGCTAGGGATTTTTTACTGGTTCTATCTTTTTTTACTTTTTTGTTTGTTTTCTACAGGTTTCTCTGACTGAAACCTAGTTAGTTCCCCAAGAAGGCAGGTACCAAGTTATTTACCTCCAGAGCTGCAAAAGTCTGGAGAATCTGCATCCAAACCAGAAACAAGATTGCCTTGAGACCAACTATAAATGTATATATCTCAGGTGCCTAAGCCAGCAACGGCATGATCCAGAAGTACCTGGTTTTGACTATTATTGGACATTGCAGACCACATTTTTGTTTAGTCTTTCAGAAAGTTTTGGCCCTTTAGCATGTCCTTCCAAGCAAAGATACCTCAGCAAGTATGTCAATAAAACAGGTGGTTGGTCAAAGTTCTGAGTCAGAGTTAAGGTTAAGCATGGAATTAAATTGCTAAGTACACTTTTGAAACACAAAGAAACACACAACGATGTTGTTATAAATGAGCAGCTATTTCTTTAAAACACAGCTTTAAAGGATTCACTTTAAAGTCATCTATTTTTAAAAGCAAAGTGGCTTACTTTTTTGCTACACTACTTATATTTGACTTAGATGGAAATACATTAATTGCATGTAATATGCTTGGAATGTGTGGAAAATAACATTTTTTCCATGTGAGTCAGCACAGGAAATGAACTGCAAATGAGTAAAATGTTGAGAAGTCTACAGATGGAGGTTTTTTTTTTTTTTTTAAAAATACACAATGTTTTTCAGGAGTAGAGTACTGACATCATGTTTTCTTCAAGAGTAAAGTATCACAGAGATGACTGATGACACACCAGAGACTGAAGAAGAGCTAGAAGTTGCTTCTGATCAACATAGTTTAAGACTCTAATCTGATGCAACATTAATTTAATAGTTCCTATCATTGCTGTTACCAGGCAGTTTTGCCTCCCCTTATTGAATACTGCCAAAGGTTACCACATTCTTACTAAATGCAGAAAATGGCAGATAACATGAAGCAAACTCAGAGGTGTTCTGACTTGATCTTCTTTTCACACTGATGTAAAATAAACAAATCACTGTCTTCTAAATAATCTAATGACACATTCCACAAGATACTTTCATTTTTAAAATTTTCCCTTGATGGGGTTAGACATTAAAATAGTAATATTCTACTAGTAAGAACAGCAAATTAACAGGTTTTTAAGAGTCATACTGTGAGATGATGTTCATGGGTGTATATATTTAGGAAAATATGTAACCCACCACGGAATTGAAGCCTCAGTCCTAAACTAACCAACACATGGAGCTCACAGTGGCAGAACAGTGAGCAGCAGAGAGGATTACAGAGTCTGCTCCAACATACTATTTATTTGCTCTTAAATTATGTAATTACTGCTGTTGACCAGTATTAGAACCGATAACTGTATTGGAGTATTTGATGCTGCAAGAAGGCTCCATTAACATAAACTGGATCTCCATGTGCTCCTCAGAGCTCCCTTGAATCTGAAATTTTCTCCCTTATTTTATTTGGCACAAAACTACTGTTTCTATAACAAATTTTTCTTCTGTTTACTGAGGTAGGACTTTAGCCCCAGTCTAGTATAGTTAGTAGGGACACTTGACTCCTGTCTTTAATGTGAGGTATGAAGCACACTATTGATACTGGTTTTTCTTTTTTGAAATCAAACCAATAAAGAGAGTTTCTTTTGAATATGTTGCATTGCACTCTGAGATTCATGAAAAGCATTTGAATGAGTGAGTTTGCATTACGCTGATACTAGTAAACATCCTCCTCTAAATGCTGAAACCAATTACATGTATTTGGCCTTTATCTTATGACTGTACTTCTGTCAAATGAACAAACAGGCACACGTGCTTCATCCCAAAGGCAACATTTGGCTCATAGTGCCTAACAATCAAGGAGAGATGATGCACATATTCTTTGTAGGAAGACAATATTTCACATTCTTTCGCTTTAAATTTGCTGTGAAAAGAGCAGCACAGGGAGCCTGCTGCCTCTGCTCCGAGTGTCCTGTTTACCCTGAAGCTACAGATAGGTTAATTATTGAATGGTTTTGGTTGGAAGGGACCTTAAAGACCAGCTAGTCCCAACTCCCCTGCCACAGGCACAGACACCTTCCACTAGACCAGGCTTCTCAAAGCCTCGTCCAACCTGGCCTTGAACCCTTCCAGGGAGGGGGCAGCCACAGCTGCTCTGGGCACCCTGGGCCAGCACCTCACCGCCCTCATAGAGAGGAATTTCTTCCTTACGTCTAATCTAAATCTACCCTCTTGCAGTTTAAAACCATTACCCCTTGTCCTGTTACTACATCCCCCCAATAGAGTCCCTCCCCATCCTTCCTGTAGTCCCCTTTAAGCACTAGAAGGCCACTATAAGATCTCCCTGGAGCCTTCTATTCTCCAGGCTGAACACCCCCAACTCTCTCAGCCTGGCCTCACAGGGGTGCTTCTGATGTTGGGGGCCCCAGAGCTGGACACAACACTGCAGGAGGATCTCACAAGAGTGGAGCAGAAGGAAAGAATCCCCTCCCTCAACCTGCTGGTCACACTTCTCTTGATACAGCCCAGGATATGGTTGGCTTTCTGGGGTGCAAGTGCACATTGCTGACTCAGATTCTGCCACACTAGTGAAGCGTGCACTGCATGTTCATGCTATTCACAGTTCATCATGCTGCCTTGTACCAAACAGAGCTGCTGAGTTCATAGATCAGAGAGCCATTTAAGGTGAACCTGGAATCATTCTTGGTGGCAAAACTGAATCCATCTAAAGTCAAGCCAGGATTTTCCTGGACTCTGTCTCCAGTGTTCAAAACATGCATCTGTCTTTGCCTTTATTCTCATCAATAAGGAATTTAAAGCCATAGACTCATTACTCTCAAATGTCACTAGCCGTGTAAAATGCAAATAGAGAGAACAAATAGGCTCCATGTTGCAAGTGTAGCTTCAGAGTCCCTGCACAGAAGTGAACTTTTTTCAGTCTGCCTTTGGGAGCAGGCTTGACACGATTTCCTGAAAAGTTGCCTGCTTTGATTTACCATCCCCATAAGCAACAGTTGCACAACATATATGGATTAATTGAGCTGCAAAGATTAACATCCACATCTCCCATGCTGCTTAAACTACAATACAGTGAAACCAGGCGTCACTGCAGTAAGGATCAAAGAGAGAGGATTACAGGAGTAGAGATGTCTGTCTATGAGAATCAGAGCATCTAGACTCTAAGGCATTATAAGGTAAAACTCTTAACATCTTTCCTGCCACACCTCCAAGCAAAGATGAGCTGGAGGAGGTCAGAGCAATTCACCTGAATCAGCCTGCCACCAGACAAAATAGGTCACATTAATTTCTTCAGCAATTATGAAAAGCTTCTTTCTCTAATGAAGTGGCCAAGATACAGAACAGAAAAGGGAGGCCCCCAGAGGACAGAAAAGAACAGCAAAAGTTCAGAAGGCAGGTGGTGTTAAAACTGATGTTTTGAAGCCTATAGCTATGCTTCAGAACTTTCCCATCACAGGCGGGACACATTGCCCAGCAAAGGACAAGGGCACAGGTGTTTATGAACTGGGTTTACTCTCTGCAAAGTTTGCTGCCAGTAATAATCCATCTAGAGCAGCAGTGTTTTGAAACAGAATTGCTGAGTTGTGCAGATTTGTCATGATACTAATCTCCATACAACTTCATGAGAAGCTGCCAGAAATGCGAAGAACTTATATTTGCAGTATATATTTGTGAAACTAAGCTTTGCTAGACCGTCCATCCACATTACAGAAGGAGACAAGTTCTGGGCCTGCTTCCATACATGAAGTTATTTCAACTAACTGCCTGTCTTCCAGACTGTGTTTAAATCTCTGGACTAAGAACTTCCCTGATAGTGATGCTCTATTCCTTCTCCCTTTGACTTGTTCTACCACTTATAGTAGGAAAAAAAAACCTTAAAGACTGTAAATAATACCAAAAATCTGGGATTAAAACTCCTCTGTCTCCCTGGATTCTGTAGAGCTCTGTCACAAAGAAGATGAAATCAGGCTTCATGTGTTTAAGTCTTTACTTTATGGAAGCAGGATTGTCTTGCATCAGATTTAATGTTCTGCAGACAGCTGTCTTTTCCAAAGGACATCAGTTCCCTACACAAGTGGGGGACACCGAGCAACCTCATGTGGAAAGGAAGGTATCATTCCCTGAAAAAGGTCGAGCAATACTATCAGCATCTTTTGAGAATTTACCATACTGTTATCTGAAAGACAGTGACTTCATTGCCAACAGACATGGCTTTCTTACAGTAAGCTAGACAAATTACAGACAACAGTTTGTACTCAAAGACCTGCACTACTTCTACATGAAGCTAAACCAGTGTTTTACTCCTTGTCCTGCCTACAAACCTGGAAATTGTGTCACTCACTTTCACGCTGGTATACTGCCACTAAATTTATTCCTGATCTACTGTGTTGGGGCAACTAGAAGGTAAGTAGCAAGAAGACCAAATCACATACATAGCAAGCTAGACACAGCTGTGTGAGCTTCTAGGACCAGACTTCTGCATCACAACCCCTGCAGCTTCCCACAGCAGTGACCATGCATGTTCTACAGCTCCAGCCACCCGTCACCACTTCTTTCCTGACCGCTCCTTGCACAGCCTTGTAGATAATCTGCAGCATGAAGGCTGGCTTTTTAGGGATCAGTATGGAGTTGTTCTCTGCACGGTGAAGAGAATAATAAATGATTAGCTCTGTACTCTATGTCTGTCTGTCAGTCAGATCCCAGAAGTAACTTACATACCCACGGACAGATTCAGAGAGAAGACAGGGTGATCTTTCAAAAGTATAAAGTTTGTGTGAGGTTTTGTGAGTAGCAGGGATCAGGTACCAGAATCTCAAGAAAGTCTGCAGTGTGAATTCAGCTATTATTTGTTCCGTTGACCTTGTCTCCCAAAATGTGTGTCCTAGACAGCCAACATGCACACACAAGCAGCTCAGAGCCCACCACCCAGCAGATGCTACGTCTTGCCCAGTTGTCCCTTAGGAGAGATGTGAGGCAGCTGGAGGAGGTAGGCACTATGGCCCCAGCGAATGGGAACTGGGGGCACTGCAACACGTGGCGGTTGTGACACAGGGAGCAAGACAGAATTACTGCTGTGGAAAAGAGTAAGGATAGCAAACAAATATACAAGATGGGTTTCTGCTGTTTCTAGTGTAACATACAACAGAGTTTGTGTTTGGTGCTCAGTATAACCTGAACAAGAGAGAAAACTGACTCTAGTTGAAACCCTCACCTGTAATTTATGATAACGGTATGTGTCTACAAGGCGAGAGATCTGTCAACAAATATAGAACTTGTATTAGCCTGTGGCGTATGTGACGTAAGTCCAGATCCTTTTTGCATGAATATTCTCAGGTAGACATCTGGGCTCACATAAGTTATGGAAAGGTCATCCTGCAAGTTCTAGCACATACACTCACAGGGATTTAAAAAATCTTTTCTTACCAACAATCATGTGGTTGCAGACATCACAGAAGGTGGGTTTTTTGAAGATGTGCTCCTGGAAGATGTGAGCCTTGTTGTTTTCTGGCAGCTGTTGGGCTCTGGTGGGGGAGGACGCCTGGCTCTCTGAGCTGGGGAGCTGCCCAGTGCTTGTGCTCACCTCGGGCATCAAGTCTACTTGCAGTTTCACATCGCTGTTAGTCCTCTGGAAGAAATTGTCTGCACTTTTACTCCGCAAGCTTTTAGTCTTGAAGGAGAGCGATCGTTTCAGTTTCTGCAGCTGCAACAAATAAGCCAGTTACAATTACTGTCTTTTCCTCTTCAACAGCAAGGCAAGGCTGCTGATTTGGGGGTGTGCTGTTGACAAGTGAACCTGGGAGCCACTGGCAGACATCGAACCACCAGAACAAAAAAACTGACTTCCAGAATTTAACCAGCAATTTCAGAGTAAAGAAAACAGATCCCAGTCAGAAAATAAACTACCCTACATATACTCTCTGATAGACAATAAACCTGATAGCCCTATTGAATGCTTCTGTTGGTCATTTCTTTCAGGTATTATAGCAAAGAGGTACTGCTGAGAGTTGTACCCATTGAAGAATATATCCTTTGCATTCAAGCATGAGACAACTTAGAGTATTATTTATCCTCTCATGGTCCTTAGGCAGCCTGTAAAGCCTTTTCAGGAACAGCTGTTAACCGGCACTACGAGAGGAGTGAGTTCAGTAAATATATTTGATATACTTAAATTTCTTGAATTTGGCAGAAACAGAGAATATATGCAGGTTTGACTGAGAAGTTCTTGTTTTATTTTTTAAAGGAAAGAAGGCTAAGAAGCAGTAACAGTATAATTAACTAGCCAATTGATAGTTAATTCATTAATTAATACTAATTAACACACATTCACATATATACTTCTGTATTATATTATGTATTGATTGTCAAACTATTATGCACCACACTAAGGCATTATTAACTTAAATTTGTTAACTCAGACTCTTTACCTGTACACTGTTTTGTACCTTATCAGAGCTCCTCTCATCTTCCCTCCCCCAATTTTATGTAAGGCTGAGGAGGGTGTTAGGTGAGGTACAGAAGCTATGAGGATATGAGCTACACAAATTTGTTGGTTTGTCAACAGCAAGGGCCCACAAGTGGAGCCCAGGTAAAAGGGAAGCCAGCTGTGCATCCACTTCATGTTTGCTATCTCTGAAGTGTAATCCTTCCGTATCACCTTTCACTCAGCATTATTCCAACCACTGCAAAATCATTTCAGTCCCTGCTGCAATTCTCTAAACAAATGTGATGTAACAACTGAAATTTTCCATGCCGCTCAGGCTGTCTGCGGTAACCAGCAGGAATGGTTTATATTAGAAACTGTTTATGTTAGAAGCAATGATGATTGGTAATCATAATTCACACTAATATGAAGGGAAGGAGTTCACATACTTTCCCAAAAAAGCATGGCATTGGTCTGTCACAGTGACTTAGCAGTCTCGGAGCATTCGCTCTCCCTAGATTCTACTCCTGATCCATCCATTTTTTCATGATGGAGCTGGAAGCACAGTGTCAGAGAGGAGCCTTAAACCACCCTGGGGCAAAGCCTCTCTTCTACCTTCTCACAAGCAGCTTGTGCTTGAAGAAGGGAGACACTCCAGCTCTCTTCCCCACATTCCACAATAAGCTTCCCGAGTCCAATAAACAGGCAAAAAGCTGCCACTGCCTCCGGTGAATAGCGTTTGGGTTTGCTAGGTGGAAGCAAACTGCATTCTGCTCCCTGAGCTGTTTCTCCACAGTGACTTTGGGAGCCAGGGGCCCATCCCATATGCACTACTCTCAGCCACAACTCTCTCCAGGTTCACAGGAGGAGCCCTGGATCCAAATGAAGGAAATACTCCCAGGTTTGCAAGAAATTCTTAGTCTCTACGGGAATGAGTAACTAACAGCATTTAAGTCATTAAATGCCAACTACAAGGTAAGTGTGGATTCTGGTTTCTGAAGCTCTTTCACCAGAAAACTAAGTTGAGCCCAAAATTCACTGTACAACTACACCAACAAAATATGAGATCTTCCCTCTTCTGCTTGGATGTTAAGTCTCTGGCTCCTGAAATCACTGAGGTTACCCAGTACTGAGATTACTTCATCTCCCCAGTGACAGCCAGGAACTCAGCAATAATTCACCCCCTTGCTCCTGAAATGCTTCTCACTGAAGTCAGACCTAATTAGTGTAGGAAAACACAGAGAATTACAACACCACAAGGTGACTGAAATGGCATTCATTATTGATTTGCTATCCGTTTCTACAGTGCCACATGAAGTGAATTAAATTTCAAAATGCTGCTTCTGCCACAGAAAGAAGACTAAACTGTGTAATACATTATTTATTTTATCACAGAACAACTGACCTGCTAGTTTGGAAATTGCATGCAGTATCATTTAAGAAGCTCTGTGTTTACTATCCTTAACCCATTCTCCTGTGCACAGTCATTTGCCAGTCACGGGATGTACCAACAGTTTTCCAAAGAAGGGTAGTCCAGCATTCAGGCTATGCATGCCCAAATATATGCATACACACTAAGGTGAGCATGCAACTGTACATACTCCGTGCTTCTTCAACTGCAATGTTCACAGCAGGACACCTATTCAAGAACAAGTTGTCTGAGTTATGTTCACAGATCCTGCAGGCCTCTTTGCACAAGCTAATAGTCCTCTTTGAGATCCCCTGATCACTGTCCTGTGTTAATGTGGTTAAATAATTTCCAGACAAGGTGGGCATCCTTGTTGTTACCCAAATGCAGATTTCATACTCATTTGTAGTCAGGCTGGAAGACACCTACATGTTTGGCTTGCATTGCAGAGCTAAAACACCAGTGAAAGTCTGCAGCTATTATATCCCAAATAGGTCATATGTGTACAGAAGTGACTATGCAAAAATGCAGAACATAAGAAATGTTTAGCATTTTGCACAGCTAATTGTACACTTTGTTGTAAGAAGTACTTCTCAAATCAGAGTGTTTTACACCCATCTGGCATAAGTGAGAACATACAGGGCAAGAGAAGATTGGCATCAGATTTTAAAATTTGATCCAACTTTCCTTTCTTATACTAGGCCCACAAGAGAATTTGAAAAAGGGTACTGGTATGTGATTGTTTACTCAGGGAAAGGTGGCCCAAGCAAGGGCAAGGGCAGTTGTTGTACAGATAGTATAAACTGTAAAACCATAAAAGCTTAAGTGATTATTATGCTGCAGTCAAGTGAGCATCACTTCCCTTACTTAAATATCACAGTCTCCTCATTTTGAAGTTTGCTATTGCCTAGCTCTGTTCTTTTATTGGAAGACTTCGAATGTAATTAAATCCAGGCATGTAATATATGACTGATTTCAATCAGCCCTAAACGGATTTAATGCACTTGTGATGCCACCGGGTCCTAACAGAGATGCTATAGCATTCACCTGAGGCAGGAATCAGGTCTTTCAATAGAGAGGAAAGCATGCAAATTTAACTATTTATCATTTTTTGTTTTTCTGCAGAGTGAATGAATCTGAAGTTAAATCTTAGGAAGAAACACCACCAAACGTTGGAAAAACCTGAGACTAGGGTTGTTCTGCACTCAATATTTACTTCAAAACTTCAGTGAAAATCATGTATTAGGACTGAGGAAAAAAAAAAAAAAAAAAAAACAACCCTAAGCCAAGCACAAAAAGGCTTTAAGAAACATGTTTGAGATAAATCTCTGAAGCTTTTCACATGTTCCTCTCTGCAAGGAAGGCTACAAATTAGCTTTAATTTAAATGAAAGGAAAATAAAAATCCTACAACCACAAGAGTTTTTCTAGACTCATGATAGCATCACAAGACTTCACAACACTGACACTTCAGAAACACGAACCCTTGATATCAAATCCAGGATGTTCCTGTGGTTTGAAATTAGTCCAGGGGAAAAAAAGTTTGTCTCTAGTTAAAAGCATTTTATCAGTCACACAGACTCTCAGTAACTGCACATACTAACCCTGCAGGCAAGGTAGAGATAAGTGCAATAGCTCAACCTCAGAGCTTAATTAACCTTTTTTTCCAATATCTTCCAGCACAATCTCCATCTTCCAGTTACTGAATGTTCAGACTTCAAGGCATCAGGAAGGTCTGATGAACCACAGCTTATCAGCACCTCCTCTGTTCCTAATTCCCCATACTACAACTCTTTAGCTGCTAAAACAGAAGGCAGCAAAAGGACTGCTATTGAAATTCACTCTTAGTGTTAACTAGGTGTCACTGCTTTTGAGGTGAATGGGAATTGCACTTGCCATCACTAAGACTTTATTTGACTTAAGCATTGGAAGCACACAACTCTTTTCTACAGTTTTGGTTTAGGAACTTCCCATGAATGTTGGGGAGATAGCAGTGATTTGAGCCGTTTTATAATCCCTAGCTTTACAATTACGAAAGATAATAATCCATGCTGCCCTGAGTAATTGCTCCCTGACACCTAGAAACTTTTTTTTCTCTTGGCTCTCCAGCTTGTCTATATTAGCAGTCAGCATGGCTCAGCCTGAACGGATCTGGAAAGTGAGAGGGGCTGCTGAGGCCCCAGCGTACACACCGTATGCATTTCAGGGCACAGAGCTCTGAACCAGACCAGCCTGTTACTCCTGGCGTGCATGAGGTGCCCACCTGGAGCAGAAGCAAGCCCACAGCCTGTGCTCTATGCACCACAAGGACCAAAGTGAGGTATGCAGCAACTACGTGGAGATTTGCTTTGAAACCACACTCCTAAATCAAACTACAGTGCTAAGATAGGTGTCCCCTATGCTGTCACCATCTCTCTAGAGCTTCTTCATCACACCTTCTCAGCACTGAAAGCTCAGGGAAAGCCTCACTCCCTCCACATCCTACACACAAATGTTTCATTCCCCTTGCTGAAGCTCCCTCCTTAGTCATCTCAGAGTGAGTGGTGGTTACTAGGAGGGCAAACTTTACGGTAGTTATGGTATGACATGTTATGGCCATCAGCTTTGGCATTCAGAGCAACCCTCAGGCAGTCTGCCCACAACAGCTTATTTCCCAAGACGCTTGGTCTTGTTCCCTTCTCAGCCACTGCTAGCCACCCTTCCCAGCAGCAGAGGCTCCTGTGCAGCGTGGGGCCAGCTGGGAGATTATTTTTATATAGTTCCAGAAATGAACAAATGAATCAGGCTTATCAACTGTACTTTACTGACAGACCATATAACCAAGCCCTCATTTTCAGACATCACCTGTCTGATGCATTGCTAATTGTGCTAGTAATAAAAGTAAAAATAAATAAATAAAAAATATTGCTTACTCTTCTCTATTCCTTTCTTTACACCAGTGTTAACAATATCATTAAATGGATTACAAGTAATACAAGGTATTAACAGAGTTGGAATGAGCCACCAAGCCAGTTTAATTCCTGTAATTCTTATAAACTACAGCTATTTTGTTTAGATATGCAGACCAAAAGTTCTCTGTCAGCAGATTTCACTCTGCTGTGAGATAAACATCCACCTTCTTCTTAGAGCAAGTTTCCAAATTATTTGACTCCCACATTCTTATAAAAGGAGGAGTTAAACACATAGGGCTCAGATGATGTTGTGTGGATTCACCAGAGAGCGTGTCAGGTACATGGGATATTACCAAAAGGGATTCAGACCAAAAGTCTTTCAAATAAGGGAAAGAACAAAAGTCTGGATGAATGGCGTCTATTCTACCGAGTACTGACCATTTTCTGGGTCATGGAGCATTCAATTTGTACTAGCAACCCTCAGAACATACTTCAGATGTTAACTAGATTTGCTGAAGGACTGGATGTTACCAGGGTGTAAGCTAGCCTGGCGGCATTGCTGGGCTTCAGCTAGCTATGCTGATTAAGAGCAAACAACGAAACAGTTCTATCAAATAGAAGTGCTTACTTTTTGTGAGCATGAAGGCTAATGATTTTCTTCTTAAAATTGAGGGATGTAAAAATAAGTGATTTTTAAGCACAGACAAGTGTGGGTTTTCTTCTGGATTTGATTTGAAAATACACTGCCTTAACATTTTAATGAGCAAAAATAAGATTATGACATGCCCAAAGCCAGTATGCAATTTCATAAATAATATCTATTCTTGCTTGCTGATGAGAAAGTACCATGTCTCATAGCATTAACAAGATAAAAGGATATTTCAAACACTTAAGGGGTTGGTATTGTTTATTGGCAAAGCATCCCTGATAAAATTTGTGAGCGAAGCTGATGCCTTTTCTACCTTATAAATAATAAATAGTACAAATACGCTACTAGTACAAACTGAATTAGCTAAACTGACTTCAACTGTAGCTGATTTATACAGTTTGAGATTCTGGCCCTATGATGTATTTGTGTCTGCCCTAGCCAGCTTTCTTGGAAGCTGAATCCTTTTAATCCACTATAGACAAAGAGGGAGTGTTGATTATTGCAGAATCTGCTATGTATTATATTTGTGTATTTTCCCAAACAGATTGCATAGCTAGCATTAGAACAAATATGTTTGTTATTGTTGTAAAAAATAAATAAATAAAACTGTCTGCTTGAATACTCTGTTGGACTAGTCAAAGGGGAGGCATTTTCCATAATGCCTAACAATAACATTACTAGTGTTTTATTGGGTACCTCCAACTACTTTGGTTGGCTCTTGCTGCTCTGACTGTCCTCAGATTCTCCTCCCTGCACTATACTGGTTTTGAAACGCATTCAGTGATCCTCAAACCTATTTAGGATATAAACCTTTAGAGGCAGGGCTCTTTCTGTGGTTTTGTTTCACACGTAGAGTCCTAACTACAAGGAAATGCTCTGATTAGCATGCCAGAGCGTAACAGCAAAAATCCCTTAAAGAGCCTCAGGGTTCGACAGCATGAAATCTGAAGGGATGCTCAGTTGTCACTGCTCCCATAAATGTCACGGTGTATCACATGTTCTCAGCCCTCTCCTGATGTACTACATCCTTGGCAGCTGTACGTTTGCATCTCTAATTGGCAGTCCTCTAAATTATCAAGAAGTACAGTCTGCACGTGTATTCAAACAGTGTGTTTGCTTAGCAGACCTGTTCATTCTGCACGAGACTCTGGTTTGGTTTAAACCAAGCTGAAAAATTCATTTAGTTCTAAATCATTGCTCCTGCAGTTGGTTTGAAATTATCTTACGGTTTTCGGTAGGTCTTCTAATATTGTGAGGAACCAGGATTCGCAAATATGAGAGACAAACGTGAAATAAAGTGCTGAAAGTCTTAAGGCTTGAAAATATGAAAAAGTCTCCCTTCTGTTCCAAATGCCTTTATATATCTTCAAAATTCAGTATAAGATGTAACAGAACAAAGTAATGCAGTCCAGGGAGTGACAGATTTGAAGAAACAGAAATGATTTAGTAACTATAACAACTGCAGTCAAATCTCTGGGAAATCCTTTTTGTCTCCATTATGCTCAGAACTGTCTACTTAGTCTTAAGGCCTAAAAAGAGTAAACTCTGTGTTAGATATTCTGCAATTGTGACTTCCCTGAGCTCATATTACCTTCCCTGCTAAATACATTTTCATATTAACTTCAAAAGACTCAGTCATTTAAACAGTTCAAAACAGCTTGTAAAAAAGCATGAAGCACATACAAAATAAATATAATGATACCTGTAAACATGTCAAATCTAGAAAATGTTAAGGCTTTTTTTAATCAAAAATTAAGTAAAATTCCTCCTGACACATTTAATACATTTATTCATTTAGTCAGAACTCTCAAATTTTATATCTAACAGCATTTTTGCTGTTGTGTTTTTGAACAGGAGTGTACTGTTTTCTTTTAATCAAGCTATATTAGAAAGAGTAATCTAGAAAGAGTGCATATTATATTTCTCCTCCTGAGAGATATAGTCTCTATTCATATTTCTTCTAACTTTGTAACAGGCTTGATTCAAGTTTAGTTTGGGGAAAATTATTGCAATATCACTCAACCATCGTTTGTGTTCAGCCTGCTGCCAGCAGAGAGGAAAAACAGTGAATCTTTCTCAAAATTACAGCATTTCAAGCTAACAACTCACAAGAGCTTTCAAAGAAACTTTACTGTAGCTCTCTGAGGTTTATCATCTGATTCATGAAAATCAGATTAAAGTCCCAAAGTAAAGACCTGCTCGGTTCACTGTGCTTAACGATCGTCAATTCTTCCTCCATTGAGAACATGTGCATAAACTAAAATGCATTAAAAATCAAACTAAGCAACACTTCAGCCATGACCAAAGCCAGTTGCTTGTTTTCTATCAGGGTTGGAAAATGTGTTGTCCCTTTGATCTCCTCCCCTGCCTCACCTAGCAAAAGAAGATCTGCTCCTCTCAGGAGCAGAGGGAAAGACTACAAATCCTGTATTTATATTCAGTATTCAAGATTATATTCTCCCTGTTGCTAAACAGCTGTTCCAACATAGGTGGCACCAGCTGTGGGAGATCTTTTATAATTCACGTTATGAAAGGTGGCTGGTGGAATAACCAGCTGCAAACCTCTGTGTTACTCCTGTCACTCCTTCATGGTCTGGCAACTGAATTGTCCCCAGTCTTTCTTCCTGAAACCAACAGGAAAGCTAATCAAGAAAGCAAGGATGGTTAAGAATAGTCTTTCAATTTTTCTAAAATCCCTCTGTACTTTCAGTTTCAGGGCAGATACTATAACATCTTGTTTTGTACTTTGGGTTTCACCTCAGGCATCTGGTTGCTAAGCAGCTGGTCATCTCCATACTTTGTCCCCATTAGGATGAGGCACACGTGTGATTATCTCTTGCCTCTTGACATAGACGGAATTTGGACTGTTATCTCTGAGATCCCTTTAGGGAATCCTGCATTTTACTGCCCTGTTTGGATCTGTCTTTTCCATTTCAGCTTCTAAATGGAACAATGATTTCCCTTTGGTAACTCCCGATTTAGTCATTTACTAAACTTTGCTGTGGTGGAAGTAGCACAATGAAATTTGAAGATTAAAAGGCTGGATTTCAGAGTAATGTAAATCCAGGCAGCCCTGCTGAGGTGAAGGAAGCTACATTTATACTCAGCTACCTGCTGAGAGTCTTCAAGAACAGTAATAACAATAGGGCCTGAGTTTTGCTCCTTTTCTTTCTTAGGAATAATCTGCAGGGGATGTGATTGTGAATGTAAGATTAATCGCTGATGGTATCTCATGACTGTCCATCTATGAAGTGTGCATCACTATTTTCCACTATTGATCTTAGGAGAAATTAAAGCTCAATACAACCCCCTTGAACTTTTTAAAAACTATAATAATGGTCTGCTAAAAAGTGCTGGTTTGCCTATAGCAATAGTTTCCACTAAGTTATTTTATCCATATGGGGTTTTTTTGTTTTGTTTTGTTTTGTTTTGTTTTTAAACAGAACTGTTTTAGAATACTCTAAATGGTAGTATGTCTCCTGAAGTAAATATGGAAATATATCTGGCAGGGAGGTTGATACTAACCGAGGGCAAATTAACATCAGCACCAGATCCCACATACTGTATAATCACATTTGTACCATCGTAAAACAAAAAGGAATACTGAGATCTACTGGGAGTTGTTATAGTTAATATTCTGTCAGTGTTTCCACTCCTACTTCTGGGGTTCCAAACGTACACTGTTAAAATTGCTTCACAATGAAAACACGTAAGTGCTCAGTTCTACAAGAAAGTTATTGTCACTGGGCCAAATCCTAAGGTCTTTGCTTACTGCTAACTCCCGCTGACTTCAGTGAGCATGTTTCCTGAATAAAGCCTTGGAGTTTGGCTGAGTGTTTGATTTTTTTGTTTTGAAATGAAACTTTTTTTACTGTTTTATACTGTGCATTAAAAACAAAGGGTTTCTGCATGCAGCATGAAAAAACACCTGGCCACATTTGGCATCCTGACATCTGGCTGACTTTATTCAACTCTTCTCAATTCCCTCCTTTTTTTTTTTTTTTTAAACCATCTCTGTCAATCTCTCCTCCTCCGCAGCCAAATATAGATAGATTTAGGGGGACACCTATGCTTCTTGCTTCTTCCGTCTTTCCTAGACGCTTGTTTCAAATTCATATTTTGTGTGAATTAATTCTGCCCAAACTTCTTGCTTATATACTGTGTTTTAACTCTGAAGTGATGTTATCTCATTTTCTGATCAAAGAAAGACCCAGAAACACAATGCCAGGATTTGCGTGCTATATAGCCTACTGGCTTAAAAAACATCCCCATAGATATTTGAGCTTATTTGATCACGTAGGTTTCTATACTTCCTTCTTTGCTGCCTGTTCACAAACAGATTCAGATCCAAATTTTACGTGTTTCCATCTTTCCATTGCGAATTCTTCTCAGTGGGAGATGTGGTAGGAACTTATGCCTTACAGAATATTAGCAGTGTTTGTTGGTTCACTTCCAGTTTTTCTTTTTCACAGTTCCCTTCCCCTTCTTGTGCATATTTTTGCAATCTGGTAGCAAATTCACTGCCTTCCACCTTCTTTTTACCCCTCCTGAAGAGTGACGCTGTCCCACCCTGTGAGCGCCGCTCCTTGCCAGCCCCTCCAGGGGCCGGGGCGTGCGGCCACCCTGGCACAGCCCGTTTGGACACCACAAGTCCAGCAGGACCCGTATGGTCCCGGTGCGGAGCCGCGTCACTGCCCTCAGCCCCTCTAGTTTGAAGCCCTGGATCTAGGAGAAGAGTTGGCAGCACAGGTCGAGCAAAGCTAGTTAATTCCTCTGGGCTTCTCCATGCTTCATCTGGGTACCCACCAAATTTCCTTCATCTCGTATTTCTAGTTCTGATCCAGTCCACTAGTATTTCTAGTTCACATCCAGTCCAGATCTGGCACATTTTTTGTTAAAGCTCTTCTCAAAGTTCAACACATCCACTCTAGTAGTCTTCTATTTTTCAGAAAGTACTTCCAAATCATTTTGGGGAAAATTCCATCTGTAATACCAGTTTCCAAGGAACCTGTTACTAGTACAGAAAGTTCCCATCTCGGCCTGCTTTTTGTCTTCTTGTTATTACATGTTAGTCATGTCCAGAAAAAAACTGCATTCAGTGTCCTACATAAAGAATAGGCCAACTCTCCACATGAAGAATCTGTTTAACCTGATGATGATATTGTCATATATATGACATACAGTTACTTGGCACTTTATGGAGATGTTTGAAGGCCTAAACACTGCTTCAAAAGTTGACAATGTAAACACATATATTTGGAGACATTAATTGCCAAGAATTGTTATGCATGAGATTTATCATGCATCTTTGACTCCTTTTGCCTCAGGCTAATCTATTTCTTTTATATATTTTCACAAACCTCCAAGCTGCTAAACATCTTTAGCCAGCTATTGTTTCAAGATCAACTCTGCAAAACAAAAACATTTTATTTTTGTCCTCACCAGCTGCACAACTTCCTTCCTCAAATTACCTCTATCAAAGTTTCAAGATTAAAATGACTATCTCAACTGCAAAAATGTGGTTTTATGCTGAGATAGCTAGCTTCACATAAAAAGATAGTTACATACGGAATACCACAAACAGAAAGGTAGAGAATTTGATTATAACTCTTTCTGAAGAACTAAATTATTTTTTCTGAGTGTTAAAAGAGATTTTTTTATAGTCCCTTGGAATCCTCTAAACTGTTGCTAATAAAAGCCTGCACACAAATAGTTAATAATAAAATAAATTAAAAAAAAAAAGGGGGGGGGGCAAAAAGCTTGTAATATTGTCATAAGATTGTGATCACCTAATAAATGATGCATATCCAAACTTCATGGTTTTGGTGTTAAGAGAGGAAAGAGCTGTTGGTATTAACATAAGATACCAAGACATTTAATAGCATTTACTTATTTGATATGAAATTGAGGGATCTTGAAGCGGTAAAACTGAAGCCTTGTCTGACGAAGTTACTATCAGTGACTTCAACAGGAACTCCATGTTGTATGGGGCTGCATGAGGGGTTCAGGCAGGCAGGAGAGCAGGGGAACAAAATTACGAAGAAGAAAGGAAAGTCAAGTTAGGACAGAGAGAGTTTTAAAGAATATGATATGAATCCTGTGTAAGAGGGGGAATTTCCATGAAGTGCCGCCCTTTGTCTGGTCTATTCTACTGCCAGGGCAGGAACAATTCTTGGTATCAAAAGCATAGCAGTGACTTACAAGGAGTGTGACATATTACAGCAGAAATCAGAGCTACTGGCCACTGTTGAACTGAAGACCAAGTGCAGCTCTAACTTCTGAGATTTATATCCAATTTCTCCTGTCAGGTTTGCTGTGGTTTTGTTCGTGGTTTTTTTTGTTTGTTTGTTTGTTTGTGTTTTTTTATATGAAGTAGTGGCTACAAGTATGACTGTATTGGAGGGATGATAACTCACAGAAAGGAGATTTTTTTTTTTCTGGAACTCAGCAGCTGGTAGTAAAGACCAAATGATGTTACCTCTATTGCTACATCAGAAATATTTTATTTATTGCGGTGTGCTCCCTACAGTGCCAGACAAAATAGGTTAGCTTTCTCATCTTGTTTTAAAAAGTTCTGACTTTTTTTGACCAGACTGAGTATCTATTTCTTATGGCTAACATGTAGTCACAGCTGAGTTCTCCTCAGAGGCAAATCACATTGTTAAGAATTTTGTTTTAAGGCTTGGCTGTCATTTTTTGAACCTCTGTGAAATGCTTTTAATTTATCTACATTCTAGCAGAATTCAGGTAGGTCTACTACAGCTGTTGGCATTCACTTTAGCTTTGATAATCTCTACTGAATCATTTGTCCAGAGCATTTTTCTTGGATACCAGGCAGGAACTGCTAAAAAAGCCAATGCTGTCGAAGTGCAGAATTGCAGCCCAGGGAAGTCTGTGGGAGCCTAAGCTGCTGGGGAGGCAGGAGCTCAAAAGGCTTCCACTGGCAGGGCAGCTGAAAGGGGATCTCCTGAGTTGCACTGGTCTTCAACTAGCTACCCAGAAATGAGGAGACTAAAAAGACAGGGGAGACTATGAAGAGGGCTTAATTTCTTCTGCATAATGAGGGTTTTCTATTACCTCACTGCCTAGGTTTTAGATTTATGGATAGTTTCCTGCATATGCATACAAATAAAACATGAAGTTACATCAAGAGATAAAGAGGCATCCACACACAAGGAACAGACCACATAATACCAGACAATGAAAGGAAACTAAATTGCAACTTAAGGCATTTTTCTGCTAGTAAAGTAAGCACAGCTTGGGTATAAGTGATAGGGAAAGTGCACACTGTAGGGTTTGCATTTTTTCAAGTGTAGTTATGGCATGAGCACCAGCATCCACAGGGTGTTTGTAAACGGTCCGCCCCCCTAACAGAAGAACCACCATTCATTTCTTAGCAGGAATCTTTAAACATGGCTAAGCTGTAAAGGCAGACCTTGCATTGGCTCATGGTATCAGAGAGCCGGGTTCTGGATTACAGCATTTGAGTGAGAATAAGAACAGAGGGGAATGAAAGAGAGAAACGTTGAAAGGCAGAGAGTGAGTGGGTGAGCTAGCAAAAAAGTTAACTGCTTGCCTGGATCTTTAACAGCCAGGAGGATGAAGTCCATTTGTCATTACAGCTAACTACAGGAGATAGATCTAACTGCTGTGAACACGCCAAAGACTCCTGTGTGCCCATACTTTGTGAAACTGGTACGTGATTCATCTTGTGGCTACAGTTTAATAGCAGCACTTCACATTTTGAAGCCTGGATAGGCTCACATTTTTCTCCCTTTTTGTCATAGGTGCATAACTTTCTGTTATAGGGCTGGCTGGAAAAGAGCAGTTCCACTTAGCAAAAATTTTCAAAGTTTGTATGGTTTTGTTCCACGTTGACATAAAAAAAAACAACGGCAGCCTTTCGAAATGTCTTTGAGAGAGCTGTGGGCAAAAGAGGGGAAAGTCAAACAGACTAACCTGCCAGAGGAACAGACGACTGACCAGTTTTTGTAGGCAAGGTTCAAGACCTCAGTCTGACATATTCACAGTGGCGCTCACCCTACTTGAGTTCAAGCTTTTAACTCAGATGTAGCTGCCTACTATGGTCAATGGAAAAATATTTCCCCTCGGAGAGGCTAATTTAGAGCACATAAGGCAGGCTTTTCCTCTAAATCACCTTTGATAAAACAATTTCAGTCTGCATTCCATTTATTACATAGGGAGACTGAACTACTAACTTA
This sequence comes from Tyto alba, assembly GCF_018691265.1. Classification (NCBI taxonomy): domain Eukaryota; kingdom Metazoa; phylum Chordata; class Aves; order Strigiformes; family Tytonidae; genus Tyto; species Tyto alba. The sequence goes on from NW_024881322.1 coordinate 10,662,697, forward strand.
ACCACTTAATGTTGGTCTCTAATTGCAGGTAAAGCTGTACGATTTAACCTAGGATGCATTTTTCTCCTCTTTTTACTACAAATTTCACCTGCAACTAGGGAAAGCTGACAAAAGTTTACACAATTAAGAAAATGGAACGTTTCCTCAAAACCAGAAATTCTGCCATTTAAAAAAAAAAAGGCAAAAAAAAAAAAAAAAGCACTCAACAAGAACACATTTCACTGGAATGTTCATTACCAGAAACGTCTGGCAAATCTTTACAAGTCACCTTGTGTTTATTTGTAAATAATTTCTTAATTAGATAATTTGAATTAAAAGAGGATGTGTGAACGTAAGTGAGAAATGAGCTACACACACTTAATATAAATAAGCATACCAAGATGTACAGCAAAAATCATATTTGCTGGATCCCTGAGTTGATTGATACTGGTCAATAACTTAACAGTAGGTGTATTTTAGAAACATATTTAGACCTGAACATCCTAACAACTGGATCCTTAATTTAACTGCACAAGTTAGTGGCACTCTGCCAAGTTTACCGTGTTGCATTTTGCCTAGTATATTTTGTTTACTTGTGAGGATAGTGATGCCCAGTCCAAGGCCATTTCTCATGGTGCATATGAAGAAAGGTAAGTGAGGCTGGGTCAAGGTTTTCAGCCTCTCAGTTCAATCCTAATACATTCTGGTTTTGTGAATCACTACCACAGCGTTTAAACTGGCAGGGAAAATGCTGGCAAATCAATAATGAATTGTACACCTATGTATGTGATGTTTGCGGAGGTGACTTGTATGCATCACGCCATAAATCTGACTCTTGGCCAGCAAAATCTGATGCCTCACTTCACTATGCATAAGCAACTTTTGTAAAAACCAAATGAAGTTAAATATTGGAGTAATATATTTATTGGAGTAAGTAATGGAGATGCAAGTCTGTCTCTAAGATCATATTCAACAGTATTTGCTATAACAACTTGTCAGGTTGACTTTGCTCTCTCGTCTGAGCTGTGCCTCCATGGTATGCATTTCCTTGCCTTACCCTGATGAGTAAGTTAAGCTAAAAGAATATCCTAAATGCTGATCTTAATAACTTTGTGGATACCAGATTATAGTACTTTGCTCCTTTCTGAATGAAACCTAATCATCAGTTACTATAGGTCAGCTGCATTTTGCTTTTCTATTCAGAACACTAGACTGCTAAACTGATCTTTATTAGTAAAGCAGTGCATGTGTGGCATTTTACTAAAGCTTTTAAATGGCACTCAGAAATGGAGCATATTATGCCTACAGAAAAGAAAAGCATTCGAGTTGTTACTGTTACTTGCCTAAAGGACTCTGTCTACGTTTCCACATAAAACTTGCAGCCTTCTCTGGCTGGGAAACCTCTCCCACAGTTATTCATGCTATGGTATTTTTAAGTTTCACCACTGAAGCCCCTAAACCGTAACTCTTCCACTGGACAGTGCTCATCAAACTACTCTCATCAATTAAAAACAGGTCAGCTAAGAAATGCTGACCTGTCAAAAGGGGAAATTTCTATGAACATCTAGCACATTGATGCATGACTACAGATATAAGACTAATTTTTTTAAATAAACAAGAAGATACGCAAGTCATTTGTCATATTTAACTGCTAATGTTGAAGGCATGAGAATTTTGCTTTTCAGTCATCCATTGTAAACGTGTTTTGCTGGATTCCTGAGTTGAATTTCCTGGCATGGATCATATATTGTATCAGTTGGTTTATTGAATCAAGGGAGTTTGCTCAAGCAGAAGCATATGTCAAAGGAAAACAAGGTCAAGTTATTTCGGTCATTCACACATAGATTTCTCATTTTCACAGCTGGTCCTCTTTGCTAATGAACATGCAAAGTTTGCTTATGCTTCAGCTAGAATATAGAAATTCACTTGCCTGGAAAAGGCAGTACTTATTTAACACGGAATGACCATTTGCCTATGCAACTGGAAGTTGGGCAGGACTGAATACTGTGATGGGAATATTCAACTCATACACTCACATCTGAAAGATTAGTCTTCTGCCTGACTAACATGAGCACAAATTTATCAAATACACAGTCTTCTACCTATCAAGAGTATACAGCAATGTCTTAGGTAGGCAACGGGAGAAATGCTTGTGATACAAGGAATTACAGTTTTCTATCAGGTGATTATGGTTTCTTTCCATTTGAATTAAATAAAGTGTAAGGGAAAAATGAACCTCTGAGCCATGTTTTAGCTTTCAAGAGGAAAGCCTTTGATGTGCTACGTTCCCCCGAAGTAATTCCAAGCCTTCAGCACTCTCAGATCCCTAGGGATATATTTTAGACCACATCACACTTTGGAGTGTGACACAGAAGGACCCAAACTAGAGTCTGTCTGAAGGTATGAAGGTCTTAGCAGTGGTCTGGAAAGCAGCAGAGCTGTGTAAGCAGGTCACCGCCTCTGCTAACAAGTGCTGGATCTCAGCAAGTACTGAGTGCTGATGACCCCAGATGACCACGGGTTGTGGAACAGCCTTGGTCTTTGCTAGCTTTTGGGTATCAGGTTAGAGACATGCTTCACTGATAAACACAGCTGATCAGAAACGGTCAGATACTTGGATGTGATAAAATGTGTAAGAGGCATAGAACGTCTTCAAAGCAAATCTTTTAATACTAATTGGAATATGAAACAAAAAGAAATAAAATGATTCTGTGAATGTGTGCTCCTGGCAAACTGCATGAAAATATTCACCTCAAAAAGGAGATCTGGAATAAGCAGAGTCCACAAAGAATGGGAGGTGGGGGTGTGTGGTGGGGTGGAACAAGAGAAAGAAAAAGAGAAAATAAACCTGGTGTGCAAATAAAATTGGAGCTTTCAAACAGAGTTCCTTAGGTCTAAGCATGTTAATTGTCAAGAAAAGCTGAGTGAGTCCTTGCAAAAGGTATTTAAGGAAATGTCAGTGGATTGATTCAGGCTAGGGAAAAAGAAGAAAGGCTGTGGTACAGTAAGGATGGGATAAAAGGCTGGCTCAGAACTTCAACAAACACTTCATCTTCGCTTCTTCCCAGAACAATGGTCCTAGAGCAAAGTAACAGGAATAATAGGAAGGAGGTTGCAGAAATGGACAGTATGACATTAAAAAACCAGTTCAGTGTATCTGCTTAAGTGAAAGGGAGAAAAGAAACCATTTAATCTCCATCACAAAATTTGACTTTGGAAGTCTAGGAACAAGTTTTCTTAAGAAGATTTATCAAGCCAGAAATTATACAAGGAAAATAGAAGTCTGCTTCAAGAAGCAGGAAAAGCAGCCCCAGCAACTACAGATCTATAGATCTGACCTCAATAGTACTTGACAAAAATACAAAAAAAAAAAACCAAAAAAACAAACCCCCAAAACAGGTCAATCCTCCTAGACCATTTGTCTTAGATAAGATGAACAATTTCCTAGACAAAGAAAATGTTTTAGGTCAAAAGTAGATTCTATCTATTTGGATTTCATTAAAATTGAGTATGCTACCAAGAGGGAATTTATTAGCCAAGATTGAAAAGAAGGGAAGTAAAAAAATTTTAAGGAAAGTTCAATGGGAGATGGTTACTGTTGAAAGGAGAAGTGCTAAGCTGAAGGAAAGTTTTTGTTGTAATTCTTCAAAGAACAACACTGGCCTAGTCTTAGGCCAGTCGTGCTCTCTGTATTTTTATTGCTGAATTTGATGCAAAGATTAGGCATGCCATAGGGTGATTTCCCTCTGACCTGAGGTTGGAGCCACTGTCAGAACTGAGACGGCCTGAGGCTTGAGGGATGGAAGCATGGAAATGTGATGAAGTTCACCCATGGAAATGCAAGCTTGTGCACCTGAGACCTGATCCAAACTACTCTAGATGAGGACAGACAAATATATCCTGGGTCCACTGGAAATTACAGAGAAATAGAATGGTAACCTCTGGTTGACCAAGGGGTGACTAGGAGACAAAAACATCAGAAACACAGTCTCTAGGAAGGTTAGTGAAGCATTAGTGATACTGTATAAGAACTCAGGTAGAATACCATGCACAAATTCAGTCACCCTTTTTCAAGAAAGGTTACTCAGAACTGAAAAAAGTTTATGGATCTGCTCCTAGAATGAGATGAAGAATGGAGAGTTTATTTTATGGCTTCTTTAGTATAGAAAATAAAAGTCTGGGAAGAGATAGAAAAGTCTATTCTTACATGATGGAAACCTGCACCAAGGATGGAAAAGAGCTGTTCAAGCTAAAGTAACATTACCAAAATTACAGTGCCACACAAGCTGGCCAGAAATAAACTTGGATTGGAATTAGAAGGGAGCAAGGGGCAGAAGACATCCCTTAGCCATTAGATCGTGCAGGTATTGGGGGAGCCTTTTAAAAGTAGTGGTAAAACCTGAATTTAGCAGGATTGCTTTAATGAAAAGAATATAACGTAAGAGACTGAGACTGTAGGACTGGACTGTCTTCCAGCTGTGAAAACTACTTGTTTTGTTTCAGTGAAAATTTGCACTTCTTAGTAAATATTTTTTTTTTTTTTTTACCACACTAGGTTTCAGTTAAGCCATCTTTAGTTGTTGAAAGGTAACAGACATTTTCTTCATTTTGGCAACATTAAAAGTGTGGATAGAATAGAATGAACTGATCACATTTCTGTTTTGCCTTAGATATGTCAATATGCCTAGAAACTGATCTGACATATATATCAAAGCGAGAACAATACCACAGTGTTTCAATCAGAAAAAGAGTAAGAAAGAGAGAAAAGTCAAAATAAATGTAAATACAAGAACAACTCTGCTCAAGAAATTATGGATAGAGTAGAGCATTGCTTTCCTGCTCTTAATGAAACCTTCCTGTACATAATTTCTTCTAACACGTCATCAAAACACATAAAAAGTTCATTAAGTTAATTTCTTTCCTTTAGTCTACACAGTATGTACTCACCATTTTACACAGAGGCATGGAGATAAGATTAAGGAGAACTGTTTTTTCCTTCCCCTTTCACAGGACTTTTTAAAGCTGTTTGGTATTCCTTTGAAGACTACAGCAGTAGTTTACATACTGGATATTTATCACTGGTGGGGAGGGTGAAACACTAACTGTACACCATACTCCCTGCCCTTTTAAAATATTGATGAGTAACCATTTATGGAACCTTGTAAAATATTAACTCATTCAGTGGGGAAGATCTCTGTTTAACAGCATAGCACAAATCCTACATGATTGAAAGCCCACACAATCCTATTAAAATCCAAAGAGTTTCAAGCTGTTCATGTTAGTTTAGTATCTAATATTGACACCTGGTTTTGAAACCTCATATAAACAATATCGATCTATTGGGCCAGCAGGACAGGGGAAAGTAAGTTGAATCTTCTTGACTGATGTGGGGATATACATAAATGAAGTCTACATCTTGAACTTCAGTACTTAATCCTTTACTTGGCTTCAGCAACTTCCATTTTATGTACTACATATCAGGTTAGCTTGTGATTGAACAATTGTACCACATGTCCTGAATTGCCATACCTGAATTTGAAGATAATGGTATGTGTTTCCCTGAATACTGGCCACTGGATAGTCAGTGTATGGAAGCGTCAGACTTAGAAGACTAATTTTTTTTGTGAAATGTCCAGATTCCATATTTACCTGGAGTTACCTGACCCAAGTGTAAGTAATTTGTTAGGCCCATGAGTTTCTGGTTCAAAGGAAAAATTTGAAGCTATCACACCAAAAATGTGTGACTGGTGTACATCACAATTATAGCTGGACTTTATAAAAAGCAGATAGAAATAGACAAAGCTGTGAAAAAAAAAACAATTGGTCTTCACAGATATCCACTGATACCTATAAAAAAGTAACTTTCACATGTCAGATAGCCTACAATAGCAGGGGCAGGGCTTGATACTTCTGGGGTGTGTGAGGGAGCCTGGAAGATGTTTAACTTACTTGAAATTAAACACTAATATCTTGAAGATCAAGATGGTACTAGCTCTAACATCACAGATGCTCAGGCCCCTCTTAAAACTTAAAAACGGTAAGGGAATTTTCTGAGATATACTGTCTATGAATATGACCAGTCATTATTCACAATACAGCAGTAATAACTTGACTCACACCCAAAGAAATCAGCAGATGGGCTCTTTCCTCTTCATATAGAAATGTCAGAAATATAAGAAGGATAAAGATAACAGAGTTATGTGCCAACTACTCCAAAACATAAAGAAATATTGCCAGGTGCAGGAATCTTTTATTTTGACATACATTCCTTCAAATTTTAGTTTTCTTTACTAAATTCCAAGGTACCTTTACATAAGAGACATCAGAAATACGATCTCTGATTGCTGCCACTAACTTTTTGCTTATATTACTAAGTTTGTGATTGTACAAGTGTGCAGTGTGTCCTTAATTGCTACCACCAGGAGGAAATTTTCCCTTGAGGTTCATTAGCTAATGACTTCCTCCCTCGTTGAGTTGTAAATCTACAAAAGTCTTTGGCAAACTGGTAATTTGCCTTCTTGGAAGCCAGATGTGAAGGACCCAAACAGGTGGGAGCCATAACTACAAACATATAAATGTAATAAAATTAGCAACTACATGTATTTGTATGATACTCTCATAAAGTTATTCTCCTAGTAAACCGTAAGTATCTACTCAAGTCATCCTCAGATGTGAAGCTAATGTTTTCAAGAGCCAACAGATTAATTTAATAAATGATTAGTTTTGCAACATTATTAAACATTCCAGCTGTAGGGGTTTTAGCACGGTAGCAGTATATATAGTGGTATAGGATGGTTCAGTTACACTGTGTTTGCTACCCTTTGGACACCTGTTTGAAGTTACATTAATGAGACAGTACACTGGAGGTACTGTGTATAAAGAACTTGAGGACACATAATCCAAAAGACACAGTCACATTATATAGCAATATAAATATACTATGCTATATGGCAAACATACTTAGAACGTGTAAATGGGTTTGCTTTTATGGGCCAGGAAATGTGGTGAATTGAAAGTGTATTTGAATTTCCTCAGTCTGAGCAGTTGTACTGAAGTCCATGTGTTAAGGTGCTCATGAGGAGGAGGACATAAATGTGAGCCTAGACTTCCAGCATCCAAGTGTGCTCACCTGTAAATATGTTCCTAATCCATAGGAAAAGGTGGTGGGAAGCTTTAGCATTTATTAAAGAGTGAGCTGCTTTCTGGTGACAGGGGTGTGTGACTAACACAGGAGAGTCATTCTTCCAAATTTCATCTACTTGGTAGCAGCCTGAAGTTCTGCCTCTCAAACTTGCGCTAGTCAGGAATTGCAGTATCTCTTCCGTGTCACCTTCTGAGTACGGTCTGGACTGTGGGAGATAAAACTCTTTTCTGGACCTTGATACTACAAGGGACTATGTGCCACTGCTGTCTATGATTACACAGGGCTGGAAGCAAGCTTGCTACATTAGTTCAACATTAGTTTTTCAAAATTGTTTTTCCACTGAAATGTTTTCAAATGCATTTTGAAGGTTGCTATTATCCATGTTGTTTCTGTTCCTATATTTGGAGTCATAATAGTGTTTTGCCACAGAAACAAGTCATTGTGGGGTTCTGCAGTAACTCCAGCAGACTTGAACTTGTTAAGCTATGCAACAGAGAGCACCTGAACAAAGCTTAGCCCTCCGTGAATGACAGGATAGCTCCCTCAGCAGGGGACACTGCGGGATAAAAGCTTTCACACAGGCCCTTGGCACGCACTCACTTACGCCTTTGTCAAAGTCTTTAGCTTTTGAAGTACATCTATTCTTTTAGGAAAAAAACAAACAAACAAACAAACAAAAAAACCCAAAACAAAATATAACAAACAAACAAAAAAAAGCCAAACAAAAAACAAAACAAGCACAAACAACATCTTTATGAAATCACTGATAATTTTTCCACCCTGCTGTTTACTAGGACCAAAAAAAGAAAGCTTATCTCATTACCCCAGTGATCAGAAGGTTCTTTTGACTCCATCTACTGAAATGACAATACAGCATGCTTTCTGATCATATTTACAGTTCTAAACTGTAAATACGCAGATTATGTTTACCAAAAATATCTGTATGCAAGTAACGGCATCAATTGCACACTCATAGCTTTTGCCTACTCCAGTGTATCACTTCAAATGCTCACAACACTGGCAAAATTGATGATGATAACGTTTGATTATAAACCAGTTTGTAGTCTGTTTGTTCTCTGGCTGGATGTGCCTAATTCCTGTTGTCATCCTTGCAAGCGCATGGGTGCACAAACAGCAAGAAGGAACCCCTCATGCAGCACTTCACTTTCTCTCAGTTTAGGATTCATGCTGGTCTGGGGCACAGCGCTCTGCGACCCACTGGGAAGGTCCCTCAAGCACCATGGTAAAGAAGTGCCTGACCCCGTGAGCAGCATCTTGAGCTCCATAATCACTTGCCTGGCACTGAGTGAGGATCATGGGTGGGAGCACAGAGCCCACCAGGCCCGGTGCACAGCCCCTCACCCATGAGGAGCCGCTGCTGGCAGTGCAGTGAAGGCTCCAGTTACTTTTTGGACCTCACTTGGGGGGCTGATCTTCCCACTGGCCAAATAACAATTCAGCAATTCCGGAGAAGTGGTTGCTGGGGGCAGATGTAGCTACAGACCAACTGGATTCTTTAAGAACTTGGGGTTAAACCAATAACCCGTTTACTTTTTATTTCCCATTAACCTGTAAGACTGCAGCAGTGTCCCGGTAGTGCTGAATGTGTATAGTGAATAGCATATGCTATTGCTGCTGGGAAAGCTCTTTTCTTTTAAAGAGGCTGTTTTACACAGGGAATACCTTAGCTCTCCTCCTTGGAGTATAGCATCTAATAAAGAAAAAGAAAATAAATCCCAAAGCCTACGTCAGAAGTCTACCCACACAGACAGATAATTTTGACTCACTCTCCAGAAACCTAGCTCTAACTGCGGAATAATGTAGCAGGCTTCCTACATTAGACCCAGGCAGCCACTGCCTTTAAACTCAGGCCAGCACAACCCTCCCTTGTCAAGTAGCTGTTTTGCTCATACAGTACCTCCTAAGGCTCTGCCCAGCTGTAAGCTCCTAGTGGCAAGGACCTCCCTATTTTTACATATTTACACAGCACATAGCATCGCCATGAATTTCACAGGATATGTCAGGTGCTATCATGATATCAATCATAAGTAACGGAGAATCAGTGCAAGCACATTATCCAAGTAAGCTGCAAAGACCATTCATTATGTAAGGTTACTACTTTTCTCCCTTTACCTCTCTATCTTCCAAGTAACATGCTGGCAGGCAGAAAAACTTTTCATATGCAAGTCAATTAAAAATTCAGGGGCTGTGCCATTTGAGCTGGAAGTTGCTTTTCAGTAAGGTAAACAGAACCACATTTAAAAATTAATAAATAAGTAAAAGGCTGTGAAAAAAAAAAAAAAAAAAAGTCCTTTTCTGGGTGGTGTACATAAGGATTATTGTGCCAAAACTGTCACTTACATCCTGTTTCAACTGCTGGCTGCTTAAAGAAAGTTCACTGATGGGTCTGCCAGAGAAGGTGAGGCAGGTGAAACACCCCAAGCCCCCAGGCAAAATTCTCTTCTCTGAACCTGTAAGAATAATTAATCTTTCCAACCAGGAACAAAACCCTGTAAGTGATCTGATGCTTGGTGTGGAAAGAGCTAACATCTATTGTCATTGATCACCTCCCTGAGCCCCACCACTCCCCCAGGCCCTTACTGTAATGAGGAGAAAATACAAGCAAAAATCCCCAGACCCAACCATCTTAAAAGGCAGGTATTTTCCCAGTTCAGATTCCTGAGCTGCCCAGATGACAGGGAGAATTCAGAAGTAGGAGTGTCAGAGCAGGCACCGCTATGAGGTGGCTCATAGCACTCTACAGCTGATCCTGGTACAGGGATCCAAATAAAAATCAAAGCAACACATCTCTTTTCAAAACAAAGAAAGAGTAAAAAAAAAAAAAAAAAAAAAAAAAAAGAAGAAAAAAAAAAATCTCATTCTCTGAGTACCTTTGATTCCTGGCTGGTAGTTGATGCTGGAGAGGGGGGCTGCTCTGTGCTCTCCACTTCATTCTCTTTCTCCACACTATCCACGCTGACTTCAGTCGTGCTGCTTGGAGGAATCATTTTACCTCTAAAACACTGCTACTATCAGGAAAAAAAGCTACAGACCTTTCTTGCTTTTATTCTTAATGTCCTCTTTCTTCTCTGCTCTTCTAGAGCAAATGAACTCCGACCGCTCGGTTTCACTACATTTGCAAGACTAGAATTCTCTGGATTTTCTTTTTTTCCTCCTCCTCCCCCTCCTTCCTCCCTCCCCTCCCCTATGCAATTCTGCTGCGAGGGGAGTAAGTTATGGATGGCTCTGTAGGTCAGGTGGGTGCCTGCTTCTGTGTTTTCCCCGATCCTCCTCCCCTCCGTGGGAAGCCTGGAGGTGTGGAGCAGCGCCGTGACCGGCAGCCCCACGATCGGAGGGGAGTGAGCCGAAGCAGAAAGCCCGAGCCACGCACACGCACACGGGGCACCGGAGGGAGGAGTTGTGTTTCTAACGCTGTGAATAGCTTTGGAGGAGCATGTGCTGTCAGAGTAGTGAAAGAAAGTAATGCACGCATGCACACACACACACACACACAGGCAGGCAGTGAAGATGAGGTTTGGAAGCATTTTACCTTTTAGCAGGCTGGAGAAGGCAGCGTTTGAAGGGCAGCTTTATATTCTTACAAACCTTGTCCTGAAGAAGGACTCTAGAAACAGAGGAGAAAAATGCATTTTCCCTTACCTTGTCCCAGAGAGATTATTTAAAATCCTAGCTACCCAATGTCTCTAAAGCTTCCACCTTGCCTTACATCCCAAACTTGCCAGCAAGTGACAGGACCGAGTCAGGGGAGAGTCGCCTGGGGATCCACGTGTTCTTTGCTCCCCTCCAGTGCAAAGAAGCCCAGCTCTGAGCCATGCACACTCAGCTGGGGTCAGCTGGAGCTCCTGCTGCCATGCACATCCTATACCTGTAGGTTGTCATAGTGATAACACTCCATCAGGCAGCGACGAGCAGAGGTAGCCTTCAGGAAGGGCCTGCTGGCTGCCCCCAGACCTGTCATTCCCGAGGATGCGGCACCCGAAGTCACGCTTGGGGCTGCAGTAGTACCCACAGAAGGTCAGCGTGACTTTGCTGGCTGGCTCAGATGGCTTTATGTTGCTCGAGTTTCCGCCTCTGATGTAAATCTGCTGCAAAGGCGCCTGTCAGCTCTCTTCCCCGCTGAATTAGGGTCCGTATTGTGAAAGGTTGAATGGATGCTCTTCACACCAGATACATCCTTTGCAGAGCGGGAGCCACTCCATATGGCTGGTGAAGATGCCTCTTTCATTTAAAGAAAACAGAAAAAAAGCAACCCAGACATGCTTCAAATAAGCAATACTTACATCCTGGAAAGTAAGAAGAAAAAAACTGTTGCTTAGTTGATCTATAGTGGAGGTACAGGTGTTTGGAGGTGATTTGCTGAGGTCTGAGTCAGAGAGGAGCTTCAATACCTTGTAGCTCTGGGAGAGGGTACCAGATTCCCTTCCAGCCCCATCCCTTAGGAACACAACTGCTACCTGGAGCTGCCTTGCAGGCCCCCTCCACCTCAAATAATCCATACGTGAAAGTGAAGGCAAGTTTTTAAGATAGTAGGAGTTATACAGATGAAAGCCAGAACAGAAATTACCCTGCAGCATCTGTATTCCTAATAACTATGCAGAACCCAGGGAAAAAAAAAAAAAAAAAAAAAAGAAAAAGCTTTTCTTTGAATCCCCAGCGAATTTTCAGGACTGGCAGTTAGATGGGGAAAAAAAGCTTTATTTCCTTGAAATAGAGCATATAAGATACTGAAACCTTTAGCAGACAATAAACATGAAATGCTGCAATGCTATTTGTACACATACTTCAGAGCAAAAGTGCATCTTGGGAGTCTGCTGGTAGAACCTATTATTCAGCCCGTAGTCACTAACACCATTACAGAGATCAAAATGAGAACATTGGTTGCTGTTGAGGCAGCGTCAGTGACAAATGAGATTGAAGCAAGGAAATACAGAGTTCAGAGGGGCCTATTTGGCAGGTAAGTAAAAGAATTTATTTCCAAGTGTTTGACTTCTAAAATACAGCAGCATCTTAGACTGTTCCCTTCAGAGTTGGAGGAATTATCCAGGTGCAAAGCTCATTTCTTCCACTCAGTAGGTGAGATTTGGGCTTTGCTGTAAAATCAGCCTCTTAGCAGTGAGTGGGGACCAGGCAGAGACACAGTTTGGGAGAATTAGGGCAGCTGTAGGCAATGGAGATCTTGGCAGGTCAACAGTGACTGAATGCTCCAGCTCTGGCAGTGGTTTCCTTCCCTGACTGTCCAGCCTAGCTCAGCCAAGGCAGGGACAGGGCATGGAGTCTGCCCCCTACAAGGACTGTTCTGTGTGCCTGGTATTGTGACAGGTGAGAATCATGAAACTAATTTTTGTTCAGTTCCCTGGCAATGTCATGAACCTGTCTTTCCTGTTAAGAGGCTAAAAAAATATCTTCTGGTGAACTTGTAGGTCTCCTTTGAGATGGCCCTGGAGTGGCTGGTTAATAGTTAATGCTCTAAGTGTTGTAAAAACCTGCACACATTTTATGTGAAAAGCTTGTAACGTCATGACTGTGTAAGCGACTATCATACCACTCTCTACTCTTTTTTTTTTTTTTTTTGGTTGTTTTACCAAATTAGTACTGACACCTGCTGCACTCCCTCTCTTCTCCCAATTACTCACTTGTCAACCACCACTGATCTGTCAGCTTCTTGACAATTAGCCTGGGAAAGATGAGTCAAGCCTAAAATCTTACCAAAAAAGCAAAAGAAGAATAGAAGCTGGAATTCTTATATTTTCATTTCCTTCCACAGACGCTGGCTATTGAAAAAAATCAAATACTCAGTATAACAAAACAGACTGATCAAATTAGATGAATCTACATCTTCCTCTCTCTCCCACGCTTCACTCTGGAGAAGTTGGACTTGTGATTACTGCCGATCAGTCTCTAAGTGAAGGTACTCGGCGGAAATGTGAGCGCTGTGGCACAGTGCTAAACACCAAGAAATTGAACAGATTCTCTAGTGAAGAGATGAGTGTGGATTTCTGGAGTGGGGAAAGGCAATTTGGATGAATAAAACATGAGAGCCGATCCTCAGCCCCCAGCTGAAGCTGTTGCAGCCTGTAAAGGCACTTAGGTGCTGCCTGGAGTCACCGCCCAACATTCCCCCCCCCCCCTGGGCGGCATGGGTGCTACGCCTTGCCCGCACACCCAAAGGTGACTGACCGGTGCCATGCAGAGCACTCCTCTGCCCTGGGGCTCCAGCGGTTCTTCCTAAACTCTGGCTGCAGCTGGCGCTGGAAGAGCATCCCAGGGGCTCCTGACACCAAGAATATATACACGCTGCTGTACTGCCAAGTCCTACCTGCTGTAGAGCTCCATAGTGACAAGATTAAGCTGATGTAGGGGGTTTGGCCCATGCCATGTTCTTTTGCCTTCTTTTTCTGGTACAGACGTTTCTCTGAATTATTTGAGCACCTTTCTGCAAAAGAGGTATGGGAGTAGAGCTGGATTTCACCAAAGGAAAGATATGAAATCTGTACTTATCAAAAGATGTCATTTGCCTTTAGACCCCCATGTATTTACTAGAGAAAAATAAGAGGTAAAAAGGAGAGAGGGAGCTATATATGTCACTATTCACTGACTAGTGCATAAACCATCCCATACTCTTGAGCAAAGAGTGTGTAAGGGACCATATAAAGGTGATACTACTAATAAATGGCACTGGTTTAAACCACTATGCACCTCTCTCTAGAAATGTACAAAGCAGTGAGGAATCAGGCCAGTTGCTGCCAAAGCAGAGCCCTTGAAGGAAGAGAAATTAAGTCTAATGAGTGTCGAGCTTCCAAGAGAATGCAGACTGAGCACCTCAGAAAACTATTAGACACAGAAAAAAAAATGTAGTTCTGGCACTGGCAGTGAAACTTGATTAGCCTCTCCCCAAGTCCCTAAGTTGAATTTGTGAGGGTTCCAGGTGAGAAATAGTAGCTTAATTTCTTAGCCAATTCAATTTTGTCTTTGTGGACACTGGCAACAGGTTACCCCTCTAGTGCCATTTGTGATGGGAATTTTACTTTTGGCATGGTGCGTTTGGCCAGATATACTGGTGGATATCTTCACCAGGCTCTGCTCTCAAATATCCAGTATCGCCCACAGCCGGCTACAAGACTGCAAAAACCAGACCATTGCTCTAGTGGAGTATCTGACTGTTTCCAAGTAACAGGCTTCTGGGCACTTCTCGCCAGCAAACATTGTACCCACAGAGAAAATGATATAAAAATAGTATCAGGTGGCTAGGTTTTTTTTGTTTATAGTCACACACCCCTTGTTTGTTTTCAGTACAACCTTGGCAGTTCATGGAGCAGCTAACATAGTGACAACACACCCCCCCCCCAGATTCTGCTTATCAAAATACCTTCTAAGGGCTACAATCACCAGCTCATCAAGCTGGAAGCACAAGCTGGTGGATGCTCTGAAAGCATTCCCAGTACTAATGGAATACTGGTGGTTTGCATTTTAACTAAAATGATCTCAGAGTACTTTGTAGAGTTAAAGTATTAAGCTTCCTACTGCTCCACGGAGTGATTAAACTGTAGCAAATGAGTAACAGTGGAGGAAGCCAAACCAACAGATTTGCACTTGTACTTAAGTGGGGAGAAAAATGGAACCTCTGCCTGAGTATTAATTTCAAGCCCCTCTTTCTCTCCATCTGCAGTAATGCCCCAGGGAGTGATGCAAAGATCACGCTGCATCTTGGGCAACTTGAATTTGTCTTTCAGAGAGATCACAATGAGATTGAGACATTGCTACCCAGACACCTGGACCAGGAGAAAGAAGAATGCTGCATCCTCTTGTGACAGCAAGAAATGTTTGAAAAGGGGAGAAGAGGATGTAATTGTAAAAGATGGAATTTAGCCAGAATACAGCATGTAATATGTTCAGTCTTACAAAAAGCACTGCAATACCTTTAAATAACCAGCGACAGTCCCGACCTGATTTTACATCTCTGCTGGCAATATGATTCCTTCTCACTTTTTATAGGAATGTGATATAAAAAGAAGAGGCCTGTGGAATCAGCAGCACCATTTCCTGCAACTCACAGATGCTCCTAGAAATTCCTGCCGTTTAATAAGCATTTACTGACTCAGTCCAATATGACTGTAGCAGGAATGCCCTGAACAAGCTCAACGGGTTGCTGCGGTGATGATTTAGCCGTGTACTAAATCCTTTCAGGGTATCCATGTTCCAAATATTTAAAGAGATAGCAAAGGTATGGTAATTAACATCATCTCCTCCACTCTTTCTGGATTCTGCTTTAGCCTCACTTCTGTTTCCTTGGATAGTCATTAAGACTCTTCCTGATGGCTCTCAGTACCACTCAGAAAGGTCTCATATAAACATACCATCTCAGCCAGCTCTATCTTTTCTTCTTTTCCTCAGTCTTTCCCAGGGTGGGAGGAATCCCCCACGAGGTCACCACCCTGGGTTTTTTTGTTTTGTTTGTTTGTTTGTCTGTTTGTTTTTCTGAAAGACTTTTGATAGGAGAGAGCTTTCAATGATCCCTTTATTTCCTAGACCTTTCTTGACCTAAATTGCCCCTTAAATTCCTTCATCCAGTTGTTAGACTTACCATGCATGAGCTGGGTATTACAGCTCTCACGGCTTTACTGGATTTGTCTCAGGTTCCTGTTTTCTCCATTCACTCTGGTATTGAATACTGTCATCATGAGCTGTTTCTTAACTAATGTCAGTGAAAATGCATTGAGGGCAATGTTTTGCTTAGACTGTAAATAGAATCCAAAATAAGATCTGGCAAACATTCCCAGCATAGCTGGTGGTGAACACAAGGATATGTATATACATTTTTTTTTTTTTTCATACAGATAACTTAGGGCTATGCACCAATTTTTTTAAAAGGCTGTGCATGCACAGTATTTCCTGTCTTAGGTAGTTACAGCATGTCTGTCACTAATATTTAGGCACAAACATGCATGCTGAATGCAAAATGAATCTCACTGCAACCCTGCAACAGTTGTGCTATCATCTTTTGCTTTGGAAGAGAAAAGGATTTCTCAATGTGCTAACGACCTTTGTCAGGAAAGTTGGGCTTTGCCACAGGGTGTGGTAGAACTCAGTTATGCACACCAAATCTTTCAAATGCCTTCAGACCCTATAGCATGAAACGATTTGTAGAAATATCAGAAATTATCATTATCAAGATTAACATTCCACTCTATCAGATTAGTGCATGTGTCAACTGGAATAGAAGTGTGTATGATGAGGGTTGCCCACAATTACATAACTTACTATAATGATCTATTACAGCTCTCAAATAAGAATAAAGAAAATAAATGTTCAGTCTGTTATAAATCTGACATGAAAGTGAATATCTTACAGTCCAAATATATTACTTTTGTTCCTTGAATCTCGATAAGATGCAAAATTTGAAAGGTAGTGATAGTAGCTGTGTTGTTATCTCTCTACATAGTTACCAGTTCAAAATGGGAAGTAAAATTTGAATTCAGCAAAAAGTAAAGATAAACCTTAAAAACACTGCAAGTGGTTATCTATAATGATTTGCATTATTTTATTTAAAGCAATAAAAAGTCTTAGAGTCCAGTACAAAATGATAATTGGAAGGTAAGTTTGTCTTCTTGGTAAAGACAAGACTATCACTATCCTGTGAGCCTATCAAATGTAATCAATACCTTTTTAAAAGGAGTGAGGCCAATTTACATAGGAAAAAATCAGATCTCACTAAGTTTACAAGCAGTGATAAAACCACTAAACATTGTAGCTGAGAATCTTTCCAACCAGATTTCTTCATAGAAATAACATCTACTTTTTAAAGTGCTCCAGTGCATACAATTTTTATACTTTGTTGCTTAAAGCAATAGGAAAGAATATGATCACTTACTTACATTCGAAATCTCAACACAAAGCATTCCGGAGTCACTGCTTCTTTTGATAAGTACATATTAGAGCATCTTATTATTCAAGGGGGTCAAGCTCAGCTGCAAGGGCAAACAATTTCACTAGCAAAGATAGTTGAGATTTTCAGAAGTACAAATGTCAGACAATAAGAGAAATAAAAGAAAAATGAGGGGAAAATTGTCTACAGTATGAGTGCCTTTACTTTCCACATTCATAACTATTTCTATTCTTCGTTGGATTTAAGAAAAACACGCTTAAGGTTTCCTTATGTTTGTTAGCCATACCACCTGCAGTAATACCACTCTGTAGTTGTCACTGATGCCTCTGAGTGTCTGAAGTGTTCAGGCAGAAAGGGATTGCACACCAGACCCAGTAAGAGCTGGACCTCTCCTGCTGTTTCCATGGAATAGGTTATCTCAAATTCAAATGCTTAATAATTGAGCTCTCTGATTTCAGACTTTGAGTAAACAGCGTACTGAAGTATGTTGTAGATTTATCCATATAATTAGCCAAATAGATTTTGATAACTGAGGCACTATAAGTTACATGAATGATGATTTAGCTAATATAACTCTGTGTGATTTTAAAATTCTGTTTTCATTTTGTAGTCCATAATACTTCTGTGTCTTATTAGTCTCTTTCACTGGACCATGAATAAAGAAAATATTACTGAGCAATGAGCATCAGGATGGCTGAAATCTGGAGGGAAAGCAAGTTACTACAAATTCCTACAGGGTGCTAATATTTGAGATGTTTTGATTTAGCCAGAAGCAGAACTAACAGAACTGAGCACAGGTGGTTGGATATATGTAAATTCAGTAGACCACCAACTAAAGAAAGCATCAGTTATGGCAAAAGGGATAGCCATCACCTCATAATGTCAGGGATTGTTTCAAACTGGGGCATTCTTCTGGGATCCCAGACACAAGGAAATCCAGCTACCACTTGGTAGTCCACATGATCAGAACATTCAATAGATGCAGACATTAGGAAAATATAACTTCAGTCAGAAAACAACTTTGATTCACAAGAAAATATGAAAAGTACTAGTAATGAAGCTGAAATACAACAGATGAGATTGTCTTTCCAAGATGATGTCACCAGTCCTTAGATATGAACTCCTACAAACACAGAAAGTTTATATCTAAATTGTGAGCTCTTCAGGCTAGGTATTGTCCTTCTATTTTGAGTTTGTACAGCATCTAGCAGATAGTTTTCTTTCTGTCTGGTTTTAGGTATTACAGTAAAACAAATATTAATTTAAAAAAATGCATGCATCTACTCAGTCTCAGTGGCACTGTAAATCTGACTTGTGCAATACTTGGCTGTGTTCAAAGATTTGATCACCAACATTTTCCTTTTTCTTTCCCATCTGCTTTCCCCCTTCCATTAGGTTATTATAAACAAAGTTCTGCTTTTCTGCACTGATTATTAGAAACTGCAGGAAGAAGTATAAAAATTTATTAAAAAAAAAAAAACATTTAAAAAATAACCCAAACAAACTACAATGGTATTTTCAAGACTGAAAGCTTAAACAAAGACACTGAAGTGAAAATGTAGAAGCTGAACAGTAGTTTTATATATATGCATATATACACAAGTTTATATGGTGCATACTTAGCACAGTAATGGCTTCATATCTTGTAGCTGTCCTAAATGATAGACGATAATAGGCAGTGATGATCAGGAAAGATAGGGGAAAGATCACTGCAGTAAGGACTCCATACATCAAAAGAAGTAGTGTAGAGAATGATCTGATTTAGAAAAAAATGTCTGCTGTGTGTTTGTGGGACCCTCTAATGAGAGCTTTGTGTAGGAAATCTATTTTTATCTTCCACACAGAAAAGCAAAGAATGTGCAGAGCTGTGAAGGATGTGTTTTAACTGCAGATAGTTGGTAAAGGTTTTGACTTCTTTAGGATATTTTTTTAATCCCATTGCACCCAGTGGAGTTATAAGGATGCTTGCAATATGTCTTAAAAGCCATTCCTCCATGAGCTGAAATACACTGTGCTCAGATTATCCTGAGATTTTTCAAAAATATTTCATGGACCTTTCTCTTCTTTCACAGATGCAAAAGCTGCCTTCCTTTGACCTGGACAGAAATGTTGGACCGTGATCGAGCATTTAGCTGAAAATCCTAACATCACTTTGGTCCTAAACAGTTTAGGTCTATTTTCCTTGTTGTTATTATTATTATTAGGCACTAAAAATTACTCCTGGACCCCATGCTCAGAAACAAAAGTAATCTGATATGGCTTCACTCACCTCATGTCCATATTTTTACTCCTTAAAAAGTCAGGATTGAAAGCTTTATTCTACCGAACCAAAACTATCTGATCTAAATGCAAAAAGTTGTAAGTAACATAAAATACATGATAACAAGCAGCTGCAACCCATTTTTTTCCAGTTCTTTATTTTTAAGTGTTGCTTGCTTAGCATCTGGTAAATAGGCTATTAAAAAAGACTTGGGGACAATTTTCCAAAAGACACGAATGACACCAGAGTCCTGAACTTTGGTTAACAAAAGACAGGTAAATCTAACTTTTAGTTTAAAGAGAACACATCTCCCTCCCACCCAGAGAGGCACATTTTGAAAATTACAGTAAGAGCTTCTATGCCAACTCTAAAAAAACATCTTCCCTGAGCAATACAGCTTTGCACATGACATTTCAGTCCTATTATTCTATTGACAAGGGGGAATCATTCACATTCAACTATCTAAAGAACAAATATTTTGAAAGAGTATTATCTTAAAGGGAAATTGTGAGGATGCATGCAAAATTCTAGGACCACTAAAATCAGCAAAAGGTCCCAAGATTTCATCCCTGCAAACAAATACAGGTGGTTCCAGTTAGGCATGTCTGCTGCTATCTGTGGGAATAAAATTATTCTGAAAAACCAGGCTGTAACAGTTATCTGGCAAACAGATCAGACAGTACTATTATAGTCAGCATGCAACCATTTTCCCTGTTAATTATATGCGTCTAATGTCAGAGATCTAATTATCCAAGAAAAAATTAAAATTCCTAAAAGAGCACAGAACTGAAAAAATGGAATACTGCCAAAGTTCCCTGAAGTTTTCACTCATGACAACATTAGCCTGAGAGATCAGCATCAATTTTGACTGTTTTAACTATGCTGGTTTTGGGGTTTTGTTTTGTTTTGTTTTGGTTTTTTTTTTCCCAAGCATCATGAAAAAAGAAAGTAATAAACCTGGGGTATATTACTTTCAAGTGTCCTTTTTCCAGCACTTCTTGTACCATCTGACTGTACCAAATTATCCTGGTTATTTTTTTCTTTCAGTCATTGTGAGAGAAGCATCCCTGAAAACATACAAAATCACTTTGTGAAACAGTTTTATACCGTATTCATTTCACCTCTGAGAAGACCACTCACAAATTCCTGGAACCATGAAGAATATTAATAACTGCTCTGTTAACTATTTAAGCTCATCAACTGCAATTCATATATAAAACAGAAATTAGAGTTTAGGTGAAATTCCTTCATGAAAACTGAAGTTTTCTCTGCATAGGTGTTTGGCTTGTTCCACCTAATTCAAGAAATGAAACAACTGAGTTAGGAGATCTTCTGATGACCAGTACAACTAGGCTCCTTTCCATCTTCTGCCTAGAGGTTCTCTGGACTGAAGACCAGCTATTTCTCCAGGTCTCTTAGATAGTATTATGCAAGCCAAGAACAGGTTTGCATTTGGCAACTTTGTCCCAAGGTTTCCTGCTGAAATATCTTGTCATTCTCATGAGTCAAGACACTATGGGACTGTGCTCTTCATACTTTTTTCCTTTAAAAATTTCATACTCAAAAAAAAAAAAAAAAAAAAAAAGTGGAAACAAAAGTGAATGGAAGAAGGAGGAAAATTCTGTGACATCTCCAGCTCTTGGGTTGACCTGATATTGGTTGGCATTCAGCTGGGTTAAACAGCCATATCTCAACTGAATATAGGGACTTGTGTTAATTTACACAAATGGGTTTAGAAGAACGAAGTAACATTGGGAAGCAGGTGAGCCAGAACTTAAGTTGCATCTGAAGACACATGTGGAAGTTTCATTTTGATACTTAGCATTTTTTTCTAGATCAAGCCTAAAGTCCCTGTTCTAAACTTTCAACTTCTTTACTAGCAGAGAGTATAATATGAGCTGAGGGCACATTTATAGAAGAATGCACCAAAAGGAGGAATAAGCATTAACTTGACATTACAGAAACTATATTAATTACATCACCTGGGACCACAGAAGAGACACAAATTAATGGAATCATTGCTCTCATTTTGTAAGAGTCTACCCATGAGGGAGCAACTTGACAAAATATCAGTTACTATTTTAAACGACAAAGTTGAACCAATTCATCTTAGCTGTCAGACATTCCTACTCAGAAAGGACAATCCCTGTTTTTAGCACATATGTTTGTATTTTCCATATTTTTCTGTATAGTCTGTCTCACAAAGAGGTGTAACTATTCCAATGCATTTCAGCACAGTTTAAAAGCCCTATCCCTATTTCAGCCTCAGGGGTTCCTAAAAATTCCCATCAAATGTTACATGTTAGCTCAGGATTTTCTGTTTTAATTAGTCACCTTAGTTATTAACTCACATTCTACTATCAGTCCTGGACAGGTAAGCGATTAACATATTGCCCATAAGGCTAGCTTTGATATTGGGGGCCTTATCTAACAGTTTGTCAGGGCTCTCCAACAGATTTAACCTACTATTTTTTTTACTCAGAGAATACCACTACACTATAATCTCTATATGGACTTATCAGCAGATGTAGAGAAGCATGGTTGTCAATTTAGACAGTGTTATAACCAGCTGGACAGGTTTTCCCATCGTGGAGGAGGCAAATTGCTGCTCAGTGAGAGCGCCGCTGGTGTCTTGACCTTTATTACAGACATCACAGACCTGGTATAGAGCCATCAACAGTAAGGCTTCTTGAGGGACATGTGAACATGCCCCTTTGAGCTGCGGCCAGAGGATCTTCCCTTTTTCCCCAAGAGGGGAAGGGAAGAGCACAGCGTTATAGAGTGATTTGTCTACGCAAAACCTGCGTGCCTGTGTTCACACCATGCGAACTCAGGAATGGAGCACAGGGAGATTTCAGAACACATTTAGGAGAAAGCTAGGGTTTGGTCACAAATTAGCTGCCTCCTGAGATGGAGGCAAGAGGAATAACTGTTTCCTATTTATTAGAAATTAATGCCTATCCAACCACCATAGAGACATTGGCTGTTTTGGCTTGATGCTAGCATGAAGGTCTGTCATCCAAACTGAAGAGGAATAGGTGTTTCTTTACTCCTTGAAATTCTAAATCAACAATGTAAAGTATCCTGTCAATGACTGTTGGGCCTTTCCTAAGCCTAGCTTTTCAGTTGTAATGCCTTGGTCATGCTGGCATGAAGGTATTAGGTAATACACCCTGAAGGCTAATACCTAGATCTACTTATTGAACCACTAAACATATCTTCTAATTCCCTCACCTGTGCAAACTCCTTTCTCCTACCCACATTCTACCTTGGCCTTTGATTGGAATAGTTGTACATGATTTATCTCTTCAGGCAAATCTCTTCAGTGTTTGTCATTTATGACGTGGTCAAAGCCTTTCAAAACTGTGAGTCATTAAGGCTTGATCAAGCCATGTGAGCTCATGAAAGGAGGAAGGAGTGTGATTGTGGAAATGTTTTGCTTTCTTATCTCTTGTGTGTCTGAAGTAAGCCTTTTTTAAGGCAATTGCTCAAGAGCAATGGTCTTTCTATAAAAGGAGGGAAGGCACTGGGTATACTGTGTTCAAGTGGGCTTTTAATTCTGAATGCAAAATTCTTGTTGGATGTCAGCTGTACATACCAATGCATATTAGAAATGGAAAATGGATCAAATGTAGCACAGTGCTGCAGCTGGATCAGCTTCATGTCTTCCAAAATGGAAAAATTTGGTGGGTTTTTTTAATCCCTAAAGCATAAATAAAGGTAAAGGAGCAGAATATTAATAACTCAGACCTTGACAAGGAATTTGGGCTTTGGGTTTAGTTTTGCTGGGTCAGATACATGGATAATGGAATTCACTGCAGTGCTTCCAAAACTAATGGCAGCACTCTAAATCCACACAGCAGAATATCAGATTATGAAACACTCTCACATGCAATCAAAGGAAATCACAAAACGTGTCTATGATTCTGATGTAAATCTGTCAGGTCGTTCATCTGTTTTAGAGGAACATGATTTTTGCAAATTTCGATGCGTTTGACATTAACTATGACTTAACCGTAGTAGAACTTAAATCCAGTAGAGCACCTGATAATTTTAGGTTTCCAGATACTTAGAGCCATTTTGCTTACAAAGGCCAACATAAAAGAATATTTACCCATGTTAACATCAATGTTATCACAGCATTCCTGTGACTGCTTGTCAAAGTCATTGGATAATTTAAAGGCTGTAAGGCAAGAGCTACATTTTCTTTGCGAGTAGGGCAAGCCCACATTTAGGAGAGACTTCAAAATCCAATTTTTATATATTTATATATACATATATATATATATGAATGCTACAAATGCTTCTCTGGGCCTGGTGTCCTGTATTAATTGTTTTGATTATAAGAATTACAGCCAGAAGAGTATTAGCTCCTGGGCCACTACTATGAAGTGAAAAAATTTAATGAATCTAAACATCTCAAAGTTTGGGATTTAAAAGACAAATCAATATCTGAATTCTGCTTCACACCATGCAGCCTCCTCTTCTCCTCTGCTTCCCACTTGATTTTGCAGCCCAGAAGTCAGACAGCTCGTTCCAGGCCCAACCCTATCCCATCCTTCTTGTTACTCTAGTGTAACTTATCAAGCATACCCTCCTCGTGTTTTTATCCTGCTGCTACTACAAAAATCTGTTTCTTATGCAGCAGTGGATGCTGCATGTCTGAGGTCAATGTTCCTAAGCAAGTGTCTCAGTCCCTGGAGGAGATTTGAATGGGATCACTGAATTATGAAAATACTGCAAGAAATGGGGCCCAAAACTACTGTAACCTCACAGCTTCTGAAACAAGCAGAGTCCTCTCAGGTCTTTTGTTTATATCTTCTATAATGCAGATTTAAAGCAATCTGGGATGGCCAAACTACCTTTAAATGGAAAATCTGCACTAATCTCCATGTACAGATCATTGTTATAGGAAGGTACTTCCAAGTCCTTAATCTGCAACCCCCCCAGCCATTATTTTGCTCTCTCAATGCAGCCACAATTTAAAACTAAGACCTCAATGTATTTGTGGCATAGCTAACAGCATGTAGGCAGGACAGGTTTTACTTCTTCAGCATTACGCTGGTCATAACATCTTTGCTTTTAGCTGGAAGAGTGGTTGACAAAGAGCCTCAGCAAAAGTTCATTTAACATAAGGTGAAAGCAGTTAGAAATAAGGACACTGAGCCAAGCACACCTCTCAATCAGGTTGGCTCCGCGCTGTGAACCAATCAGCCTAATTAGACAGACGTGATGAGGAGCTACTGTCCTCTCTAGAAACACCCAACTGTGCATAGAGCTGGCAACAGTAATCAGTCTTTTATCAGAGACGAGAAGCAAAACATTACCACCGCAATTACTACTGAATAACACTCAGGTGCAGAGCCTTGTGTATCTGTGTGTGGCACTGGGAAATTTTTAGGCTGTAGTGAAACTGTGCTCTGGTAGCTAGGTTTACCGAGAAAGGAGAAAAAGACGAATGAAGGATGGATGTAAGTTCTGGTGGAATTGATTGAAAACTGTCAAAACTGTGAGACGTTAGAGAAAAAAAACTCCAAAAAAAAGGCATCTATATTCCTGTGGTTTTATGAAGTTACTTCTGCTTTAATACAAAAAGAAATGAACAAAACTTCTTATTTTAAATTCTGAAATAAGAGAGAATTTCTTTTCATGCTGTCATATCTGTACACTTTTTTGAGTAATTATAGTTTCTAGTCCTTATGATTATAATTTAGAAAACATTAATTGGAACACTATACAGAATAGAAGTGTCTGCAGTCACTGTCTGAAACAATAGCTTGGATGGATATGAATTACTTCATCCACCTTAGCGCATATTAACTCTGAAGACTGATAATAACAATACTGTTACCATTTCACTACTATTCATTTCATTTGAAATATCTAGCTAAAGCACATATCTCAAAAATTTATATTCTCTCTAAGCATAAAAAATATCCCTGACTATTTTGTGCAATCAAGCATGAACCTCTCGGTTTGCTGGCGTTTCTTTGACAGAAATCTTTTCTTCTGGCAAATGGTTTCTTTGTACTCCTCAAAAAGGGATCCATCTCCAAAGAAATATGAACATTCAATAGAACAAAAACATTTTTCTGAAGCTAAAATTGACAAAATCTGAAATGGGAGAAGCAGTTCCTTTCATATTCAGGTTTATAACATCGTGTATTGCATTTCCCTTGTGCAATGATGTTACCTCTCCCTACACACTGTCTGAGACTCTAAGGACCCAGAAAACTGAGGGTCATTTCTGCAAAATAGGTGTAGCCTTAACTAACATTTAAGCTTAGCCTGCACCCCACTAGACAAAAGCCAAAAAACAGAAATGCTGGAAAGGTTTTTCACCAATTTATTCCTCCCTTTTTTTTTTTTTTTTTTTTTTTTTCTCCCAGTGAAAAAAAGGAACCAAAGTGAAAGTCTTTGTTTTCTCCCTGTGTAATTCATCTTATATATCATTAATGTTGTTGTGTTTTTTCTCCTCACTTACACATTCTTTAAGATGCAGATCTGGAAAGTAGTTCCCTGTTTCTAAATTTGTGTCACAGGCACAATGAGCCGGTGGGAAATGAAGGCAGTGGAATTCCAAAGGCCCCCCACTGATTCCAATTAAAATGAGGGCCAGAAAGCAATTACTCTGTAAAAGTATATATATCTGCAACCACTTGGGAGGGGTGGTATTAATAAAGAGTTTTAAAGCTGTAGCCTAATTAGGAGGAGGAGAGCTAAGGTTAGCAGTTTTGCTTGTCACAGTGACTCAAAGCATGACAAAGGGGAGTGAGAAATAGTACTTTTAAGGTAAGGGAATCTTCACTTTCAAGCTCACAGTAACTGTGCTTTCATCTGGTGATTGCATGACAGATGGAAGAAGAAAAGAAACAGTCCTAAGAAGCCACAGCCTAAGAGAGTGTCACAGATTTTGGAAAACTGCATCTTCAAGAAAAATGAAACTCATGCCTATTGGTCCTATTAGGAAAGGAGCCATCTTCATATATGTATTTCATACAATATATGCTCCCCTCCTTCCTCATGTCTCACATTTAGGCAAATGCCAACTCAAAATGTTTGTCTCCTTGGGCTGTGGATGCTCTGCAAATTTCTGGCACTTTTGTTCCTTTCATCATTAAGTAGTGAGAAGTTCAGGGGCTGAAACATCTCTGTTAATGTTGTCTGCATCACTGTGATTTAAAAGGGCTCATCACCCTACTCTTGATAATCAGGTCTCCCTCCTTGTACTCAGAAGGAACTCAGCTGGTGGCCCACCAGGTAGGTGGGCATCAGTGTCCAGCTCCTCCTCTCAGACAATGACACCTGTATGAGAGGCCAGATCCTCATCTCTGCTCAAGGAGGTCAGAGGAGGGTTACAGACCAACTGTTCTGCCAAATCCACTTGTATACAGGGTTTGCTAGGAAACTTTTCCTAATGGTGTTGCACTGCATCCTCTGCTGAATTTAAACTGCCCTTTCCCAGTTGACATGAGTACGTCTGCTCCAATTTTCACGGGCATTTATACTGCATCACATTCAGTTTGACTGGAAGGAGAACATGAGACGGGCCTGAATACAATTATCCTCGCTAGGATGTATAGGAAGCTCCACTCTCGTGGCAAGGCATACGAGATTATGCTATGCCTGTTGTTCATCAGGGACTTTGTTTTAAATGTTATTAATCTGGCATCATGTCCAGAGACAGAGTATCCCCTACAGCTACTTTGGATCATTTGTGAATTTGAGGGAGAAGCACAACTATCGAATCATCTCTTCCTGCATCGTTCCAAGTTTCCAGCCACTTAGCAACCACCCTTACCCAGATTACTAGAATTTATGAGGCCATGGCCCTATGGAGTATATGTGCTGTCTAGACAGACAGATGCAATAGGTTTATATTGGACGAACTGGCACTGTATGCTGTTTATTAACAAAATAACCTCTTCCCATGTGCTAATTATTTACTTTGCTACTAGAAAATATTCCACAGTAATATCAACATAGAGCAGCCAGCACATAACATTTACACTGAACTTTGAGTCATTTCAAGTACTGTTGTAACATTTAAGAATGGGAATCTTAGAAACAACTACTAGTCTCATCTATTTAGAGTATGACTAGAACAAGCTCAATTGCTCTCAAATATTAGCATCTCCTTGTGTCTGATCAGAAGGGTTAAAGATGGTGAAAGTAAGTATTTATACATACTTTCTCCTTTGCTGCACAATTAAAACAAACAATCAGGTTTATCTGCCAGACAGAATGTATGTATGTATACGTTACAGTAAAACAGTATAAGTCTCTCTCTCCAGGGCTAACTGCTGATGATGTTTTTAAAGATCATCCAAAAAGGTATATGCTCAAGTGTTATTATGCCTCTCTACTGCCAACTAAAAAGAGAAAATCAACCTCAGCTACCCTTCTGACAATCCTCAGTTGCAGACTTTTCTTCCGTGCAAGCAGTTAGTTGAGAGGGTCAGCCAACAGGAGCAATCCCTGTATTTTAGGTCATTCAGAAACTATTCCTTCACTCTTACACTCATGAGGGGGAGGCAGGATGCTTAAGGAAGTCTGGAGAAGTAACAGGGCTTTTTTCCCTTTCCATCACCTACACAACAGGTCCACACACAGGACAAGGAGATCACTTCTAATGGAGAGAAAAAGATTGCACTCACACTGCTTGCGAGGAGCTAGACACCAGGGCTCTGGCTTAAAAGCCAACATCCAGCTCACAGGCTCCTAAGTGGGGCCACACAGACATGCCAGGATTCCTGCAGCTATGGAAAGCCTTCTTATTAATTTCAGCCAAAGCTCAACATGTTTCACCCGTGCTGCCCTGCTGGGCATTTTGGCCAAAATTCCTATAGCAATTGTTTTGGTTAAAAACAAATAGGGAAGAGAAAGAAGGCAGCAGAACTTAAAAATAAAAAATTTTTTAAACCCCCAACATTAAAAATCTTTCTGAAATCAGAAAGATAGTCAATGTACATAATGTGGGTATATTAAACTATGAACCTGTTTCTCCCAGGATAAAGTTACCATAAGTGTGAATATTCCTGGCATGACCTCTTGTCCCTCATTCATTTTGTTCAGGAAGAGATAAGGCATTTATCTAGTCTGCTGGGATTTCAACATACACATACTTCCCCTTGGAGCTCTGAGTGGACTACCCAAAATCCAGAGGACTGGATAGCCCTTTTACAGGCATCAGCCACATGTATGTCACACATGTACAGAGCCTGGATGCTCTGGGTGGGAAAGACTTGCCCCAGCACATCTGTATATAACCTAAACGTCCATCTAATAGACTAAATTACAGTCCCAGATAGAAACACAGATGCATTCAGCGTTGAATTGTTGAATCAACTTCCATATGAACAGTATGTCTGATAAATCCAGCAAGCATTGGGTTCATTCTGAGTGACTTTATACATATGTGTACCTGGATGAAACCTGGGGAGCCCTGGGACAGCGCATGGTGCTAATCTGCCATGAGAGAGTAGAGAATGATAGTGCTGAGTAGCTGATACCTTTTTACATTACACAATGAAGTATGGAAGATTTTATGATAAAATAGCAATGTTACATCTACTTAGCATGAGATTGCTTTAGTTCTAGTCTACCTGGCTTACTTTAGCTTGAGGCAAAAGTTTCACTACAGCTTTGACTCCATTTTGAAATGCTTGCCTGCTGTGCTGTTCTTGCTGCTTGATAATTCTATCCTGAGTAGCAGACTTCTTAGAGCATTTATGCGAGGATGTCTCTACAGAAAGTTTCCTGAAAAATGCCTGTTAATACCAGCTACAAGAACTGAAGGCAAAGATCTAGAATGTGCCAGAGACTACAAAGAAACAGAACAAAGTCTATAACAGGGCACGTGGGAAGAACTGATTCTTGTTAAGGAGAAAAGGGAAAAAGCAGAAAGGGTGAAAGAGAAAGGAGTGAGTGATTTCAAAATTTTCTCTTTAAATTATCAAAAAGGGATTAAAATGATGTTCAGTTCTGGTCTTATAGTCTTTGGATTCAATTTTCTGTACTTTCCGTTTCCCCAGTCCGCATTCCTTCCCAGCTGCATACAGGACATTTTAGTGGTTTGATGGAGACTTTTTTGTAATGCTACCATTTTGCAGAAACAATACTTTTCCTCAGTGTAAAACTGAAACCTTCCCCTTCTGGAAGTGGAGTTGAAGAGACACTGTCATTTTTTCTTTCAGGATTGGCATCATACCCATATAATGATGCATGAGCCGTAGGTGAGTTGAGTCTATAAAGGAAATCTGTGATCAAGGGGACTCAGGAAATCCTCCACAACATTAGACTGTGGTGCATCATGCCTGAAAAGAAGTGAGTCATCATTTCCAGCCAACATCAACACCTGAACAGCTTTTCCTTAATGTTGTAGCCCACTGCCACCACTCTTCTGGCCTGTGATCCCAAGCGCAAATCTAATCATGTACCTTAGGGATGGCTTATGCTAAATTCTCACCCTCCCAGTGGTGAATCAGACCCATCCTACCTTGTAGACCAACCTCACTATTTTTGTGTTCACTGAGCACCAGCAACTGTTCAGCCCAAGCAGAAGATTTGGAGAGAGAAGGAGACTTTGAAGACAAAATAAAAAGACAGGAAGAAGAAGAAGGTGACTTTGCTACAAGACAGTATTGATTGTTGCTCATTGTCAACAGACACTGACTTCTTTATGAACATGGTAGCTTTATATGAAAATAACAAGGCCAGGATAAAAGCTTGTATGCTGACTGTGCCTTTAAGTACTTACAAGTACAAGACATCACAAACCACTGTAACCTGAAGGAATTGAAAACCCCATCAAACAAAACCAGACAGACATACAGCCCTCCAATTAAACTAGAAGTGAAAATGCCCTAACCTGAATATTTGTTTTGGATTACAAAACAAGTTTGATTTAAATTCTGAAAAATGAAATACAGAAAACTTGGCAACAAAGGCATACAAACTATCTCTGCTACCAGGATACACAAGACTTGCAATTCTCTATTAATGATAGGAAGAACTGGATTTTCACCAAGTATATTGGACAATAAATCCAAGAGTATTTGCAGTACCATTTCCAGAAATTAGTGTCTGCAAATATAGAAGGACTTTTAAAACTACCCCTTCCCTTGTCAAGACAAATAACTTAGTTTTTGTTTGTGTGTTTGTTTTGAAAACTAGAGAACTCTCAAAATCTTCCTGATCTAGCATGTGGTGGAATTTTCACCATCTACACAGCCCAACTTCTTGAGCTCTTTTGAAAATCCAGCCGCTTAGGCTGGTGCCTAAATGCTTACTGTGAGACAAATCAGTTTGCAAAATCTGTCCTAGAATGTGAGGACTACCTAACTTTTGTTCAGATTAGGTTCCCAAAGACAAACGGTCTAAGAACCATGGACTAAAACAGGCACGAGATACAAGTACTTTTAAAACTAATTAATATTTCATTAAAGCAAAAAAAGTCTTGCAGCTTTTTTTTGTTTGTTTCGGCCAACTTCAACAAGTGCTCTGTGCCTAGTACAATAGGTCATCTCATGAGTTTCTCAGACTCATCCTTCTAGTCCCAAACATAAAAGCAAGACAGTCAGTTTTCCTTCTATTATTTTACAAGTTCTATATGAAGGCAAAAGTCCATAGCTGTAGGAATAATTAATGCAATTCTCAAAACTTTTAAGCTATTTTTCAGCATAGCACTTGGAAAGATGGAACTAAAGAAATAACTGATTATTTGGGATTAGTGACTGAAAGCATAAACCAGCCAGCAACAAAGCCTAATTTGGATGAGGTACTCTGAACTCTAATATTTCATCCTCCAACTTCTCATTAGATTGAAAAAAAAAGAACAAAAACAGTTCTTAGAATTTAAACTTGCACTTTTCTGTTGGCATTGATTATCTCTTTCTTAAATTTTAGTTTTGTTATCATAATCTAAAATGTGGATTTGGAAAGAGAAAAAGTTTTCACTTTGAAAATGCTCCATGAAATATGAAAAGGAATGTTATGATAAGGTCCTCAATTTTCCCAAACAAAATTTTCTTCTGAACTTAGTTCCCCACTGTGAGATTGTTTAGGTCATGCAGAAATTGATTTCTCAGCTAGTAAACAATGTGACTGAAAACTTTTACCTAAATCTAACATTACATCTGATTTTGTCAAAACCAGTTCAGCTATTGTCCTGGTTCTGGCTGGACTAGAGTTCCTGTTTGTTTTGGTAGCTGGAGGAGTGCTGCAGCACCCTGAGACCCCAGGGGCTCCCCAGGTCCCAGTGCCCTCACCCGTGTGCGGGGGCGGGGGGAGCACAGCTGGAGGGCTGGGCCCCGATTGGCTGATATTCCATGTCATGTGACATTGTGCTCACCATATAAAGGCAGGAGAGGGCTGGGAGAGGCTGCCACTTGTGGGAGTGTGGCTGTGGGGCCTTTGTGTTTGGGATTGCTGGCTGGGAGCAGGTGGGTGTTGGTTGGCGGGTGGTGAGCAGCCGTATTGTACATTACCTACTGATATTGCTGTCAGTGTATTATTCTGTTACTATTATTAAACTGTTTTTATCTCAACCCGCGAGTCTCCCTTTGCCCCTCTGATTCCCTCCCCATTCCCAAGTGGGGGGAGGGTGGGTGAGCGGCTGTGTGGCATTCAGCTGCTGAGCAGGCTCAAACCACAACATCTATCCTAACCTAATTTCCTAGGTTACTTTCCAGAATTCTTAACATTTACTGAAAGACTACCATCAGGTATGTCATTCAATCATGTAGTAACTGTACATTCAACTAAATCATACGTACATATGTATTTCAGTAAGCACACATTTATATGAAGTGTGTTAAAAGCTTTGGTCTTTTCTGGTTGCACATTCCTAAGAGTTTACTAGCACCCCCTAACAGGCATGAACACACTCAACCCTCAGGTCCTCTAAATGGAATATCTTATCATATATGAAAAATGTATAATAATGGAAGAAAAAACATTTCTCCATGCACTGCTGGAAAAGACCCCAAAACAACCTGTATGTAACAATGAACAAAACTGTAGCTGGTTAATAAAATAATTAGGAACAGTGTAGATAGTCTCACTATGGCTGGGAGGAGATAAAAAAACATTAGGAAGATAAAATGGAGAAATAATATGTAAGCATATTTTTTGTGATCTAAAGAGGGTATAAAAAGGACTATAAAACCATTTATGTCCTGACTCTGTGCTCTACAGCAGGTACACCATAATGTGTTCCTCCTGAGAAAAACACATACACATATAAACTGATAATAAGGATGACATTTTCCTGCCTTTACCTACAATTCACTAATGAAGCTGAAGAACAGTAGTGTGTAGTAGAAATTCAAAAGGTCTGCCGTGGCCTTGGGGCCCATTGCTCTGCTTTGGCACAAATCATAGCAATTTCTGTAGCCAAGAAAGCTTTTTTATTGTATTTGTCCATTTGAAGATGTCAACAATCTCATTAAAACTGACACCAACAATGTTGTGCCTGATGTTACCAACTCATGGAGCTAGTGTAAAAGAATCTTCTTTTGGAGATGTAATTTCTCATTTTCCTTAATTAGGGCAAATTACATATTACACCTATGCCAGGCAACGCTAGCAGGTCATGCCACATTAGATGATACCTGAAATACACATCCAAGTCACGGCCATCAGTGTTGTTACCGGTTGTGTCTGCATCTGTCCCATTTTTGCTCTGCTAAACACCGGGTGGGAGAGGAGGCTGAAGATTTGCATCTCCTCAGAGCAGCACAGGACAGCTTTGCAGTTCAACACTCCAAACCACAGACTACAGCTTTTGCAGCTTGACAAGAAACTGCTCAGAGGCAGCTGTTGTCCTCACTCTCCATCTTGGGTTTGGAGTATTTCACCAAATTAGAATCCTGTTTCTACAAGCCTTGGGTTTATAGATTTTTAGTCATAATTTTAACTATGACTGATTGGGGCTATTGTTTTCCCCTAGTAGCACATCTCAGTGATTCAGAGTCTGAAATGGTTCATTTGAAAACTCAGGGACATTCACAAGGGATTATTTTTGGAAACGGCCAAACATCCAGCCATTGCAATAACATCCTGAGGAGTCACTTATAAAAAGGCAGAGGAGATGACTGGCTAAAGGATCATAAGCAGCTGAACCTACAGCTCTGCTGTAAGCCAGTGTGCAGAAAAGTTCCTCTGTGAATGTCCATTTGGCTGCTAATAAGAAGCTGGAAAAGATGTTAAGCAAAGCAGTACTATGACTCATTAGGGCCATCAAATTATTTTCTTAATCATCTCAACATTTCCTCTTTAGCTTTTCATCATTATTTTTGTATTTTATGACTAAAGTTTAAAAAAAAAAATAAACAAAAAAAAGGACAAGTGAAGAAGAGAACAGACATAGATTTTTTTGGTTTGAAAGGATTATTAAATGAGTTTCCCTCTAGGTAAATAGTTCTCTCTAACTGTTCCCTAACTAGCAGCTTGCACCAAATCCACTAGCAATTCATGCTGTTGGAATTGGAACAAACCTTTTATTTCAAAGGCATACGATTCAATGGCCCTTCCTTGAGTGCAATGGATCAGTGCAGTGGGGTATGTTTAGTGCAATGTCACCCCACTTAGCCCCAGGCAGACAAATTCTGTATTTAATGGGAGGAACAAGAGCTTCTTGCCTGTTTCCCCACAGCATGAACAAATGAAGGGGGACAGCAATAACTCTAGGAGCAGTCCTGGTTTCTCTCTCTTGTCAATAGAACAGAAATAGCTTTTGGCAGCACGAAAGGGAAGACCACTAATGTGTGAAGTAAGCGCTCTCCCCCTAGACCGAAAGGGAGTTTCTTACACTCGTCACTTCTGATTTTTATGGCCATCTGTATAGTTTTCCCTGTGTAAGAAGTTGTGCAAAATTACATTACATCTACCTTCTTTACTGGCAGCTGTGTGATCTTCACAATCAAAAGACCAATGCTTCCTTACAAAACTCTCTCAAGCAAACTACCCAAGTTTTACTATAACACTCAGTTTGACACCAATAACTTCCAAGGAGACGAAGGAGGCAGCATAGAAGAATAAACTTCGTGAAGACTAATTCTTGCTCTGAAGAAGAGGAAGAGAATAAGGTGAATTTTCTCTATGCTTCCTCGTACCAGCAAATGTGTGTCAAAGAGAAAAGTCAAAGAAAAAGTATGAAAGGCTCTGGAATACAATCTGAATTTCTCTATAAAGACAATTTTGAAGTGAAGTATTGTTTGTTTACATTCAGTTTCTGTAGCTAATCCTTTGAATTCTGAGTCCTCAAAAAAGTTGCATATTCTCATAATCTCATTTTCTACACGTATCTACTTTCTAGATAGGAAACCCATTCTCACATGACAGGATACATCCTCCTGCTTACCTTAGGAGCTCCCATCAGTGAATAACAAGACTTTCTGAAAATGCTGGTTCCTTTCTTTCTGGTGTGCATCAGGACTCTTTTGACATTACACAAACAGCAGTTTTACACTCCCGGTAATTATAATTCTCTCACACTGAGTTTAGGAGTTTGTGACTGTTATGTAGTCTGTCCACCCTCTGTATTTAGATGCATAAAACTAACATTCTTTGCTCAGAAAATATCACCTGCTTTCACACTCAGATCTGTCCTTTCATCCTCAGGATTTCACAACTCTGTAGTAGTACAAACAAGACAGAAGGGCTTAGTTTTCCCTTATACTTAGTCATGGGACAGTGCCATAGTCTGAGATCTCTTTTTTCCTAAGAATTATGGCTTGCAGTAAGCAAC
Organism: Tyto alba; assembly: GCF_018691265.1. Classification (NCBI taxonomy): domain Eukaryota; kingdom Metazoa; phylum Chordata; class Aves; order Strigiformes; family Tytonidae; genus Tyto; species Tyto alba. Next base: position 10,697,735 of record NW_024881322.1, read on the forward strand.
TTAGCTGTTTTGCCCCTGATCCCATTGGAAACTTTGTTGCTGATTTCAGTACAGGAAGAACAGTTCAAGTTGTTATATCTTGACTTGATCTGAGTTAACTTTAGGATACCACAACAATATTCCCTCTACTCCATTAACTTTTTTTCCAGCACTGGTTGGTAGGTTGATATAAAGAAAGACAAAAAATAATATATTATGGATTAGCCTGTCCTTTGCAAAATGTTTTTCTAAGGTACTGGATTTTAGACCCTTCTTGACATAATGAATTTTATCTGAGGCAACTGAGTATTCCTTTTATCAGCTGAGACGGAATACGGGTAGTAAGCGATACTATTTCGCAGTGATAAGATTATATTTTAATTGTGTAAAAGAATTCAGTATTACTCTCTATTAGTTATTTCCTGGTGTGCATACACACTTGCTGGAAGCTTGATCAAAACCTAATGGAATATCAGACAGGGTTAAATGAGAGTGCAGATGATTAGGTGCAACATTGATTTTCCTGTTGTTAAGTACCAGTTTGTGTGGTGATTGTGTGTCTTTCATCAGGCTGGCTACTTAGCATATGACAAAGCACAGAATACATTATCTGAAGACAGGAAAAAAGGGTAATCACAAGAAGTGAAAGCCAAAGACTCTCAGCTACAATATACCCAGAGATAACAATACACTGTGCCTGGGAGAGAAAACTTACAAAAAGGTAAATCACAGAGAAAGATAATGAAGCAAAAAAAGATATTTAACCTGAAAGATACCCAGTAAAATCAGGTATAGGATAATATCCAAGACATGGATTATAAAAGTTGTATGCAAGAGAGAGAGGTGTGTATTGCATGAGAGATCTTAACTAAATGAGAAGGTTATTTATGGATGACTTCTAATCATAATTTAGGTACAAAAACTATTTTTACACACAGACACAACTAGAAAAGTACCTGAAGATAAATAAGCATAAGCCTTTTGCTCATCATGTACTTCATGTGACACGGGTGGTTGAGTCTAATATTTAATGGGAATGGTACATACTAGCAACTCAAGTCTGCACTCAAAGAGTCTTCTGTCTTCTATGACTTGGGAGAAGTATGATAGAGCTCAGTGAATATTTACACATTGCAAATTCTGATGACCAGAAGGGACAATACTCTAATTTCCTGTTTATGGCTCTACAGATTCAGGTTACTATTTCAAATGGATGAGAACTCACAAGAGAAAAGGCAAGGCTGGGAAGTGGAGGTGAGATACTAAAGAGGAAAGGTTTCTGGGAATACTAAAAGTGGCACATAAAAGTTACAACATTACAACCTTATCTCTACAAGAACCAAATTCAAACACAATTTTCAATCCATTTCTAATGGGTCTTCTACCCAGTTGTGATCTTTTAAATCCAAAAGGGTAACAAGCCCTCTGCATATCTGGAAAAAGATCATATCCAGAGGGTTATATTCAAATGACTTTATCCTTGAAGGTGGGAAGAGCTGCATTTTTATTTGGTGCACTTTCCAAGAACATTCAGATTTACTGTTATTATACTAAAAAAAGAAAATTAAAAAAAAAAAAAACAAAAAAAAACAAAAAAACCAGCACCTGTAGTAATGACAAAACATGTGTTTTACCAGTTGTTAGGTGGACCTTAGCAGTTGACAGAAAAAAAAAAAATGAAGAAAAGGAGTATGTTTAAGTTGATAATTCTGGCCCCATGAACATAGTGGTAGAGAAACAAGAATTAGTAGACAACCACTTTTAAAACAGGAACCTTCATTCATTTGCTGTTTTTGATTGTTTGATCTGAAATACGGACACACACACACACACACCAAAGAATTATAATAAAAGCAGCAAAACATGGACTGGTAATTACTTTGTCAATACCTCACCTAACAGGACGTGATTTCCAGCAGATCTGTATCTGAAGTGTGGGAACATGCATAGATGTGTCTAACACAGAGGAAAGCCACCACCCCTCCCAGAGTGACACAAGCTGGGGTCTCCCTCTCCCACCCAGCTCATTGTCATAAGAAGAAGTTCCATGCTTCTGACAATTTTGGTTAAGGTTTGCTAATGGTATCAAAGCTACCAGGGATAAGTGAATGGAAGGAGAGTGGTAGATTGACTTTGTGATCATCAACACTTTCTTGTCCTAGGAAATTAAGCAAAATGCTCTGGAAAATTGGTCTCTGACACCATTTAATGGGAAAAGTATTAACTTTAGCATTACTGAGGGTATGTTTGTCCTCTGGACCAAAGTGACAGGGGAAAGGAGTCTGTTACAGCTCCAAATAAGGATGAAATAGTAGTATCACATGCCACTAGAGATCTTGGTTCAATTCCTGCTCGCTTAGCCAACATGGCAACTGTCACACTATCATAAATTATTCAAAAAGATGCTCCTAAGAGGAGCAGTTCTGGCAGCATCCTGTACTACCTCATTCTTAACTCTCTATTTGGTAAGAAGCAATATCTGTCAAGCAAGAATTAGTGGGAAAACAAGGCTGAAACTGGAGGACCAGGCAAATGCAAAATGTAGAAAGTGTGGTTTTGCCTTCAGGGAAGTGTAATTGTGGAGAAGGCATCTCAGAGAGCAATAGCAGCACAGCTAAGTGTTTTGCAAGTATGCATAAGACATCATTACTAACTTTAATTAAAGTGCTTCTTCGAAACACTGTGTAATGCACTTTGACTGATCAGAAGCAGACAGGCATAAGAAAAGAAGCTATATTTATCTAGAATACCACAAATATGAGTGAGAAAAAAGAAATCCTAACATTTAAAAATATTTTAATACACCTGTCTTCATGCCCTTGCAGTTGCTAATATAACAAAGTAGGAGAATTCAAACCCCAAGTACCTAACCATACATCAACATTATCGGAGCATTCCTGACTTCCTACAAAATTATTTGGTAAAATTTCAATTAAAATGCAGATCATTAAACAGTAATTATATAATTTTCTTTCCATATTTTCCTTGTGCTTTCACGCAGGAATCTGTAAACAAATATTTATAAAACATACTGTAGCTGTAATTAAAGAGATCACAGCGTTGGGAGAGAGAGGGCCGAATGGGTTTACATCGAAGTGTTCCTCTTAGAGCCTCTATTAATTTAAGATGCTAAGCTGAGCATCATTTTTCCCAAGTTTTTGAGCAAACCTGAAAGTACTAGGAAATAAGAGAAAGGCTCTTTCTTCCCCCTAAGTCTAAAATGGCATAAGTGCCAAAGATTTGCTTAGTTCTGTTAACAATCAGGATTAGTTCTGTTAACCATCAATATTTCCATTTGCAGGTTTAAGTGAAACTAGTCCCCATCCCTTTGTGAGCTTTATCTTTGGTATGGAGCTTGATTTTGGTTCCTTTAGCACTGTCAAAAATTTGGGAACTTTCTTGTTGCTTAAGGGATTGAAAGGTTGCCTAAGGAAACCTCCCCATTTTTTTGTGCTCAGGTAGAGAACTTGTAAATTGAAGTTTGGTCTTGGTAAAAGAGAGGAGATTCTTGCAATGCAAAATGGTCACCCCTTCTTTAACAGAACAAAGGGCAAAAAGGATCAGCTGGACATGTGCTGCAATTTTGCTGTGCCAAACCTGTGTTTTTCCCTACAGAATGGAGGTGAAAAGTGTAGCAGGGGGTTTCTTGTGTGTTGTATAACAACCTTTAAACACAGTAAGATTGTTCTCAGTAACTGTACTGGCTGCTTGAACACAGTAAATTAGACTGATTCTCTTGTCAGCTTCACAGACTAAATGTCCCATTCCCAGATATCCTTGCCTTTGAAATCTGTAAGAGAAAATGTTCCTAAACAGGACAGTCAATGAATGAAAACTACATGGAAGAACATAACCCATTATAAAAATGCCCACTTAAAATACCCACATGGACAGTGTTTACTGCCTTGAGAAATTGTGTTGCATGCTATGAAGATGAGGAAGACTGCCTTAAAATCCTCAGTCTACATCCACGTACATCATGGATGGGATGCCAAAGGAAGTGTTTGCCCTGGTTTTTTTTTTTTTTTTTTTTTTTTTTTTTGGTTTTGTTTTTGGTTTTTTTTTGTAGGAGACAAGCTGAGGCTAAAAACTTGCAGATTAACTGTAAGAGTCACTTCCTGGAGCCGAGAGCTTAGTTCAGTGGCATTTTAACTCTAGGTTAGAAGACAACCATTTTCTGTCCTCCATTTCTTTTGTGTGCTTTCCATGAGGAGGGGAGCTGAGCATGTGGGTCACAGCCAGACTGCAGAGCTCCAGCCCCTCGCTAGTCGCATATCCACACCACATGCTAACCGCTAACCCTTCCTTTTCTGTATCCCATTCACCATAAACCTCTGCCTTGATATAGCTGAGCTACAGCTGCAGCAATGTGCTACATAAATGAAATGAGAACTTGCTTTAATATTCCCTTTTCATGGGCTCTTTTCAGTACTGAGGTCTCATTTTCTCAGTTTCAGGAAATGTGCTGCTTTGCTTTTTGTTTTTGAGGCACAATATTAGATTGTGTCCACAAGTAAGAAAATCACTGGTGTTTTCTTCTTTGTTCTCATTTTCCTCAATATGACACAAAAAAACCTAATAAAAACCCCCATTTTGACTGACATACTTGTGGCTTGTTCTTTTTTGTCTGCCATAAACATTGTTGTAATGAGTTCATTTTAGTTCATTCCTATTTTAGGAATATTACAAGTTGTAGCACTATCTCTGCACTTAAAATGGAGCATACATTCTGGATCTGGCAAAGGTTTCACAAACATTAAAAACTTCATTTAATGTGTCCATTATACTTTATATTTAGATTACTTAATTAGAACCAGTGGGGAATTTTCGATTGGAACAACTTTGTGATGGAAAATGCAGATTTTGGTGGGGGGGATATCAAAAGTTTTTCAATAAGAAAAAAATGATTCTACATGAAGAAAAGGAACTACTGTGGTTTGTGCCTGTTCAACCCAGAATATTTCAATTTATCCAGTTCATCCAAAAGCATTAACCACATAGCAGTTCGATAAAACATTACACTGAAACATCCCTCACATCAATATCACAACAGAGGCTTGAAAAATTAGTTTGGGGTCTGATTTTTTCCCCATGTGTTGCATTCCCTAGAAGTTTCGTTCTTTCAGGGTAAGGTTATACAGTATTCTTCCTTCTATAGCAAAATATGAAATAAGACATTCCAGCACCTTCCTGTTCCTGTCCTCTGCCTCCTGTGCCATCCGCCAAGAGATCATGCTCTAACCTGGGTCACCGAGCTGATTCAGACTGTGACAACAACTGTACTGGAAGCCTATTTTTAATCTGGTTTACATTGTGGCCCTCAAAATCTGCATCAGCACAGAGGAGTAGAAAGAACAGCTGAGGACCAGAGCATCTCTGGCTTTAGCCCCAAGTGCAGCACGCATTCAGACTGACCCTGCGTAAGGCCCCCTGCAGCCATCCATCTAACTGTTCATTCACTGTATCTGAAGGATAGAAATATTATGGGAGATGAATCCCATAGGATAGAACTATTATGGGAGATGAATCCCATAGGATGGATGGATTTTCTGTCTGTCTGGAGATCCAGAAGGACCTGAACTTCTAAACTTTTTAGTTTTTAAAAAATTCATGCTCATGAGAAAATGTACTGTAATAAGTTACCTCAAAGTATTATGTAATTTCAAAGGAATCAGTCTTTGAGAATTTTAATTTGAACTGCTGAAACATTTCTAAATTGAATGATTTTTGAGAAGTTTTACCTCACAGCTATTCCAATTTTTCCACTTCCACCAACAGATGAAATATCTTATACTTTTCTGTGAGATAGAAATCCCTTGGGTTTTTATTTCAACGTCATTAGAAGTCACGTATCTTATTATATCTTATTAACCTTTGTGTAGTGCTTTCAAGTTAGATAAATACTCAAGGAGTATAATAATATAAGATGCAACTGAAATAATTTAACAAAGCCATTTAGCATATTTAAGGATGGACTTAACACTTCGGTTTTGTTTTGGGTAATTAGACTTTTCCAACATTTTATGGGGCACAGGAAGTTTCCTAATGTGCAAAGAAATTTTAAAAAAACCCAGACCCCAGGTTTCATCAAAGTCAGTTGTTTTCAACATGCTGTTCACAGCAAAATATGCTTAGACACATAAGGTATTATCGGTTTGGAAAATGTCACTGAAAGAAGTATCAAACAAAATCATCTAATCCCATTTTGCTTTTCTAAGCAGTTCAGCAAATAAATTTGAAAAATTACTTCGGTTAAGTCAAAGCTACAATTTTTGGATGTAAAAATATCTAAAAAAATTTCTTGCCTTTTTCTACTCCAGATGCTGTTTGGTGATCAGTGCACATGGCTGATACATCCACTCCTAAGCACAAGTGTTGATGATCCACCAGAATAAATGAAAGATGGAAATGGAAAACACTTGCCATGCAAAGTGGCTGTGGGAAAATGCCTATGGTTCATAGTACTGCAAGACATCAACCCTATAACAGGAGAAGAACAAATTGGGTTTCCTGCTGGAGATGTCAAAAAGATTATAGTTCTACTCCTTCCCTTCTTACTGTGTTGGTATAGAATAGTAAGCTTGACTATAAATCATCTTCTGCATACATAAGCTTATAGCCACTCATCAGGCTTTGAAATAATGTGTCCCTAGGCATTAAAAGAACATTTCAAAGAGGACTGACTATATTACATTAGGAAAACTAATTACCAAAAGTACAATCTAATTAAGATAGGTCATTTAGGGGACAGGATCCCAAAGCTAGAATTACTAGGGGACTGTAAGTAAAACACTGAACAGAGAGTTTCTAGTGTATGGTATCATATCTCCTCTATACCCCACATTAAACCAATGCTGATTTGCAACAATACTCTTGAGAAATCATTTCCCTGCATGTGGTCTTATGTACTATGCAATTTCATTATATAACATAATGACTCTAAAGTATGTGTATTAAGCATTATATATGGGTTTCCATTTCTTCATCCTGAGGACCTGTGTCCTTTTATTAAAGGTGATAAAAGCCAGACATGAGCATGGATATAATACAAATAGTCTGTACAAAGCCAGCCCAAGTATGTAAATAATGATACTTTGCAATTACTCTTTAATAGCCTCCACAGAACTACCTCAGTGTATCTTGGAAAAAAAAATTAGCAATAAGCCATTTTACACACTTCATCTGCAATACTTTATAAAGAGCTTGATCATTCAGGTTTTCAAAATCAGCTAGTCACACAAGTCATCAGAAATCTTGCTCTTTAGAAGTACCCAGACATCAAAATTGCTCTTCAGCTAAATGAAAGAATCAGGCAATTAAATCCCTCATTATTCTTTTTTTTTTTTTTTTTTTGAACCTGGGGATAAGAAAAAGGTGAGAAGACATCAGATGGAGGCTTGCAACAACAAAGATCAGCAGGAGAAAGGGACTTCCCCTGAAGCCCAAGGTGCCCTTCCGAAACCACTTTACAGCTCTGCAGACAGAAGAGGAAAGACCCATCACATCAGGAGAGATGCTGGAGCTGAGCAAGGCAGCCCAGTCTGCTCCCTGTAGAACAACCGGCACAACTAAGATAGGTGAGAGGTGACAGTAGTAGGCAACTCTCTTCTCAGAGGTATGGAGGCACCATTCCCTGACATGACAGGCTCTAGAGAGGTGTGTTGCTTACCAGGGCCTTGTATCAGGGATGTTACTGAGAGACCACCGAGCCTCCCACATCCCACTATTGTCTGCAGTTGTAGTTTCACATGGGCACCAGGGATATATCCAGGGGCAGCCTGAGGAGCATCAAGAAGGATTACAGAGCCCTGGGTGCAGAGATAAAAGACTCTGAAGCACAGGTATTTTTTTTTCATCAATCCTCTCAGTCATAGGGAAGGGCTTTGAAAGTGCCAGTCAAATCTGGTGAATCAACAAATGGTAACGGGACTGGAACCACTGTCAGGGGGGTTTGGCTACCATGAGACCTGCTTTGAGAAACCTGGTCTACTGGGGGCTGATGGGGTCCGTTTGTCAGAGAAGGGGAAGAGCATCTTTGGCCATAGGCTTGCCAAGCCGGTGAAGAGGGCTTTCAACTAAAGTTGCCAGGGAGGTGGAACCTCAATCCATCCCACTCCTACCAGTTTGATGCCAGTGCCAGCAATAGATGCCCAGAGCCTGGAAAGGGATCACAGGTCAGCAGGCGAGCACCTGAAGAGCAGCACAAAGGAGCTCCAGCCAGTAATTCAGCTTCATTGGGGGCCCAACTTAAATGCCACTGTGAAAAAGCATGTAGCATGAGAAATAAACTAGAGGAGCTAGAGATGTGTACACACCTACAGGGCTACAATTTGCTTGACATCACAGAGACATGGTGGGATGGCTCCTATGACTGGAATGTTGGAATGGAAGGATACAGGCTCTTTAGGAAGGACAGGCAGGGGAGATGATGGGGTGGAGGTGTCACCCTCTATGTCAATGGCCACCTGGAGTGCATGGAGCTGCAGCTGGGGATGGGTGAGATGCTGACAGAGCTTATGGGTCAGGATTAAAGGGAGGACAAGGATAGGTGCCATTATAGTGGGGGTCTGCTACAGACCACCCAACCAGGAAGACCAAGCAGATGAAACCCTCTCTAGACAGAGAAGCAGCCTCACATTCACAAGACCTGGTCCTCATGAAGGACTTCAACTACCCTGATATCTGTTGGAGGGACAACACAGCAGGACACAAGCAATCCAGGAGGTTCCTGGAATGCGCTGATGATAACTTCCTTCTCCAAGTGATAGAGAAGCCAACGAGGGGAGGTGCTACAATGGACCTGGTTCTCACCAACAGGGAGGGGCTGGTGGGAAACATGAAGCTCAAGGACAGTGTTGGCTGCATTGACCAGGAAATGGTGGATTTGAAGACCCTTAGGGCAGTAAGGAATGTACACAGAAAGCTCGATTACCTGGAATTCAGGAGAGGAGACTTTGCCCCTTTAGGGATATGCTTAGTAGAGTACCATGGGATAAATCCCTGGAGGGAAGAGAGGCCCAAGAAATCTGGTTAATATTCAAGGATCACTTCCTCCAAGCTCAGGAGTGATGCATCCAGACAAAAAGGAAGTCAGGCAAAAAAGCCAGGGGGACTGCATGGATAAACAAGTGGTTCCTGGACAAACACAAGCACAAACACAAACACAAAAAGGAAGCCTACAGAGGGTGGAAGCAAGGACGGGTAGCCTGGGAAGAATACAGAGAACCTGGCTGAGTAGCTGGGGGTCAGGTTAGGAAAGATAAAGACCTGATAGAATTAAATCTAGACATGGCTTCATGTCAAGGGCAACAAAAAAAACTTCTATAGGTACATTGGTGATAAAAGGAAGACTAGGGAAAATGTGGACCCTCTCTGGAAGGAAATGGGAGACCTGGTCACATGGGATATGGAGAAGGCTGAGGTACTCAGTGACTTTTTTGCCTCAGTCTTCACCAACAAGTGCTCCAGCCACACCGCCCAAGATTCACAAGGCAGAGGCAGGGATTTGGAGAATGAAGAACCACCCACTGTGGGAAAAGATCAGGTTTGAGACCATCTAAGGAACCTGAAGGTGCACAAGTCCATTAGAACTGATGAGATGCATCTGTGGTCCCAAGAGAACTGTGGATAAGGTGGCTGAGCCACTGTCCATCATATTTGAGAAGTCATGGTGGTTCAGTGAAGTTTCCACTGACTGGAAAAGGGGAATCATAACCCCCATTTTTAAAAAGGGAAAAAAGGAAGACCTAGGGAACTACAGGTCAGTCAGCCTCACCTCTGAACCCAGCAAGATCATGGAGCAGATCCTCACAGCAAATATGCTAGGGCACATGGAAAATAAGGAGGTTATTGTTGGCAATCAGCATGGTCTCACTAAGAGCAACTTGTGCCTGACGTATTTGGTGGCCTTCTATGATGGAGTTACAGCGTTAGTGGATAAGAGAAGAGGGACTGATGTCATCTACCTGGACTTTTTCAAAGCATTTGACACTGCTCTGCACAACATCCTTGTCTCTAAATTGGGAAGACATGGGTTTGATAGATGGACCACTCAGGGGATCATAATTGGCTGCATGGTCACACCCAAAGACTTGCGGTCAACGGTTCAATGTCTGAGTAGAGAGCAGTGACGTGTCATTCCTCAGGGGTCGGTGTTGGGACAGGTGCTGTTTAACATCTTTGCTGGCCACATTAACAGTGGGATTGAGTGCACCCTCAGCAAGTTCACCAATGACACCAAGCTGTGTGGTCAATATATGCTGGAGGGAAGGGATGCCATCCAGAGGGATCTGGACAGGGATGGGAGGTGGGCCTGTGCAAGCCCCATGAAGTTCAGCAAAGCCGAGTACAAGGTCTCGCACATGGGTCAAGGCAATCCCATGTACAAATTTTCTGGAAAGTGGAGTTTCTGTTTGATTTTAGACTATGTCTTCTGCCATGGGACTGCTCCTTCTGACAGCCGCAATACAGAAAAGAACAGTACGTGATGCTTGTCATCAAGTTGTGGTCTCTCAGTGAATAAGTGACTTAAAAAGTTAGCGGGAACTGTTACATTTTAAGGAAAAGGGTTAAAGGCATGGATTCTAGCACTTGCATGAAGATATATTTTCATTAAAATTATTGAATAAATTATTAAGGAATGTAATTTCTCTTAATGAATCAACAAAGGCATGACACAAACATAGTAATTGTGGCTAGCCATTTAAAATGTACCTTAGAGCTTAAGCTGAAAAAAAAGAAATGTGAGCAGAAATTAAAAAAAAAAAAAATAATTCATAAACCAGCCATTGAGCAAGGCATTATCAGAATAGTCATCCTGGTATTCCCAAGGTTTGCTGGTTTGCTTGTATAGGTCCTTTGGGACTGATTTACTCTATGTCTGGATTTGGAATATGTTGAACATGAATAGATGGGTATGATGGGAAGACTGGACTTGTCCCCATCAGTTGTTTTTAATGCAAATTTTGGACAGTTTTAGAGAAGTCTTGAAGTTGGCCTTTCATATGGCAAGGTCAGTCTCCAGCCAAGTAGAGAATCACAGAGCTGTCAGCAATTCCTCTGTTGCTTTCATATTTGTTGACAGAAGAGATGTGGGTCATGCCAGAGAAACTGGCTCAAATAATTAAAAAAAAAAGGGGGGGGAGTGGTGGTGAAAAACTAAAGAAAATGAGAAAAATGTATCTGGAGACTGATTTTAATATTTAAATGTGTCTTTAGACATCTATTATGCATCAGATACTTAAGCTGTCACACTAAAATACAAGTCAGACTGCAGAGGTTACTGAAATAATGGTGTACAATAATAGAAAAACAAAAATTTTTCAGCCTTATTCCATCAATACAGAATAAACCATAGCAGTTAATGAGAAGACTTTAAATAGTCATTTTTTTAAGGCAGTTGTCCTAATGTAGCTGATACATTCCCCAGACCTGGTCCTGAGATACTCTTGTTCCCTAGGGTCACACGTAGTGCTTCGTGTAACTTCTTTAATTGTCTTTTAAACTCTTACTGCCCACAGTAAGTGCCACTCTTCAAAACTGCAGTTTGTTCTTGCATGTAAACACATTATATGCAGAAGAGAAACTACAGTGAATGAGCTCTAAATGTGTATCTGTATACTGGAAGTCATTATGCTTTCTGTGGAAATACAGAATACAAATGACATTTTGCATGCTAATGAAAATTTGCTGAAGTTCTAAGTCTACTGAGATATGAGACTTATTATCAAGATGACCTAGCAGCTACCCAGTTTCCATGCCATTTTTATAAGCAGGCTGAACTGACAATTTTGTGTGTAAGCAGCATAGTCTGTTTTTAGAAACTACCAAGTTAAATTGAAACCAAAGTTTTAGTACAGGGTACAACTACATCTTTATTCTACCTCAATTTAAGCATACCTCAATTAACAGATTGTTAGGAAATTAAACTCCTGCTGCAAGAACAAAGCCCCCCAAACAATGATCAGTTAAGTCTGCAATTCAAGTAGCCATATCCCTTGCCCAGAGAAGCACATTTTTAACGTTTTCCTAGTAAGAATACCAAAAGAAATACAATTTTTCTAGCTTATTTATTTTATCATGCCACCTTTGCACACCTTCCTTGTGATACTCCATACTTTATGGTTTGGTCTTGTAACAACTGGAAAACTTATTCCTTTTGTTTTCAGTCAGGTCCTTCCCAATTTATGCCTGCCCAACTCTTCATCTCCAATTTCATACAAAGCAAGGAGGGATGTAACTTCTCAGCCTGCATTGCTGGCTTTCACTGCTCCCCTGGTAAATATGAAAATAATTTTACTGTGTGCTTTCCCCTATTCTACATCTGAAGGTTGGAAAGAGCAGGCTATTAATAACTGCAGTATTACATTCTTATCCACCTCCACTGACTTCCACAAAACTCTCACTTCAGTGGTTACAAAAAGGGAGAAATTAGTAGTGCCCATTCCTCTCCTCTCTCCTACATATTCACAACTAAACATGACTGTTAGGTCACAGATGTGCTAAATCCATTCATTTTCATCCAAGCATTTCCTTTCAGCTTCAGACTTATCTTCACCTATCTTGCATTTCTATCCTAAACTCCAGGGAAAAGATATTTCTATGTATATATTATATAGTATAAGGTGAGCCCAAGCCATATGTTGAGAACCCAGCCACATGAATTATAAGTAATATCCTTTAATCACAAAATCTCTTCCTACACTTAAAATAATAACAACTACAACAACCTCTTTTACATAGTGCTTAAAGCATTTGAAATCTGGGCTTTCCATGTATTTCACATCTATTCAGCAGGATCCTGTATAATGAAAAACGGTAAGAGAGAAAACTGAATAAGTACACCTGTCACAGAAACAGTTACAGAGAAGTGTGAGATTATATTAATAGGTGACTATTGGTGGCAACTTCCTATTAACTCTTGTGGCTAACTCCCACACTAATTTGTTGACACCTCTTGGAGATGCTGTTTGTGAACCAGACATCCATACATCTTCTCTCAGTTAGAGATTTCCTGTTTTCACTTCAATATTTAAGTGAAATGCATGTAGATTTGATTAACTATTTATCATATTTTGCTAAATTAATCATCTAAATCTGAAAAATTTTACCAGACATAACTGGGGTTGAATTTCTTCAAGGGTTTAGCATTCATTTAATTGCCAGAGAAGATGGGAAGTTTTCAGAAGAGTTCTTCATGGTAGCTACTGAATTAATCTAACAATATGGCCCTTATTTGTAGACCTAAATAAAAGCTTTATTCTTTTGAAAAGCTTGCTGTGGACACTTTAAACCAGTTTTCGTTTAAGATGATCTCATTGGCAAGTTCTCCAAAACTGAGGCTCTGGTACAGTGGTACTTCAACTAACCCAGACTTACACTCCTCTGAATACAGAATGAGGATAATACTAGCAGACAGTTAAAAAAAAAATATCACTAAATACACAGGCAAAACTTAAAAGCTGTTCTTTCTAAATGGTTGTTGCTATCCACAATGATACTGCAACATTATTACAGCATCATTAAGGGATCAAGCACAAGACACAGTGAACTGGAGAACCATAATTTTTCTTTAAAATAGGTATTTCCAGCAATTAACAAAAGTGGCTAAGTAAAAAAAAAAAAAAAAAAAAAAAAAAAAAGCGGTGCAAAGTAATTCTAAAATGATAAAACTCTATTTCTATAAATTGGAAAGTCTCCTTAAAGCTGTTGTGTGAATGCACTGAAATGAAGAACCCATGAATAGGATCTTCTAAAAATTTCTGCTTCTAAGGGGAGCCAATTTGGAAGCAGAACTGTCCAAATCTTCATCACTCCTGTAAATTAAGGGAGCCATAGGAGCAATTAAAGGGCCAGATTTTTAATGACATCCATCTTCACGGACAAGTATGAGAACACTGAAAGACTTAATGCTTTACCACATCTACAATAACATTTTTTTCATGGAGGTTTCTGGAGTAGCAGTGTCCTGTGGAAAGGATCCAAACATACAGAAAGGCCAGAAAAGATGAGATATAAGAGAAAGAACTGCCTCCCTTATGCCTGAAATGGAATTAAAGGAAAGATTTCAGAGTAGCTCAGCCCAGAGAAATATCTAAGGTAATATGTGCCTTTGAAAGTTTCCAGAAATCTGGTCTTGTACTCCCTATGTGGTATGCAAAGACCAACTTGATTAGCAGCTATAGCTCTTCTAGTATATTGGTACTTGAGAATAAGCATTGCTACAGCTTTAAAATTGAAGTCTGCAGCATGTTCTAACAATACATATGGTAAAAAAAATATTGGACAAATTTCCTTGAAGGGTCCCACTTCTGACAAAAATAACCATGTTTCTTCATCTAAAGATAGCAGCATAGTGGCCATAAAAAACAAACTAGCAATTAACTCAGTGTATAACCAAAAGGCCTAAAAGGTATTGCAAAGTGCTAATTGTTTGTATACATTGAGTACCAACAGGAAATTAAATGGTCTAAAGACAGGATGTGATTTGAATTGGCAGACAGTGAATGAATGGTAGTAGACATAAGCATTTTGTGAGTCAAGTATCTGTCATGTCATTCATTATCATAATTAATGTCTTCTGCAGGGGACATTCCAGTCTCTTTCTGCAAAATTCCTTGGATTTATGAAAAGAAATAGATCAGGATTAAGAACCACAGCAAACCACCAATTTAGTGGGATTTTTTTTTTTTTTTTTGCAATCATTGTAACAAAAGCCCATAACAAAATGCCTCCAATTTCCTCATGGAAGATGGATGATAATTCCCCACCAGCTCACACTCACACACAAGGCTTCATGCAACATTTCACATCTCATCTCCAGAAAGAGGCTGTATATCTAATAGGATGTTTAAGGACGCCATTGCCTTGTTTGCATTATCCATTTACATTTTGAAAACTTCAAGATACTGTCTCTGTGGTCTAACTCATGTTTTAGCAGCAAACAAACAAAGCACCAGCATGCTGGATCAAATGGAACAAGAAGGAAACTATATATACTTTTTTGAAATTATATAAAAATGAAGACATTTTATACATCTATGTGTTCTTAATCCTTTCTCCCAGTAAAGGAAGATGGACAAATATTCAAAAACTTGACTGACCATTGTTCAATGTGTAGGTTCAAAGAATCAAATGATCACCGTTAACAAGAATCTTAGGACTATACTATATGCTGCCCTATGAATGTACTCTTTACCAAATTTTTAAGCGTATTTGAACAATAGGATAAGAAGTTCATAAAAATCCAATCCTATGAGTCACAGATACACTAATGCTAATTTTAAGACTCCATTTTTCATTTAAGTGATTCAAAAGCCTCACAGTGGACAGCTGAATTCTCATCTAGATCTCATACAAATCTGTGGAAAGATACCCATTGCCATTAAACATCTCTAGATCAGAGCAGTCTATGTAAACTGCAAGGATTTTCAATCCTAGACCACATTTTCCTCCTTACTTCCCAGTGGTTACTGCACATCACGTATTGCACCACATCATGTTATAAACAGAGGCAGCATCTTTTTACATCTAGCATGAACAAGCTCATGCTTTGCAATAGGTGTTACCAAATCAAAAGTGAGTTCTTCACCACTCTGAACCATATTTGGTTTGATTTACTTCCTTTCATAAGCAAACAAGCTGAAGACAAGATTTAGTGACTTGCTCCAAGTATCCGTAGAGTCAGTAGCAGAGATCAAGTTCAGTGCTGCTATGTAGTACCCAAGTGCAGTGTTAAACCTGTGATGAAATCATCATGAGTGTAGACCTGCCTTGGGTTACAGTGGCAAAGATAAAAATGGATGGGTATTAGCTGTTTCCTAAGTGGTGTGACCTAGTATTAAAGTCCACACTTACCACTTTATGCTACCAGAGTACTTTATTTAGCATACTGTATTTTTTTTTTTAATGCCTTTTATCACAAAGGAAGTAAAGATGTGAAAATGAGACAGGGAGTACACTAGATAAAATGGTCACAAAATACATTTCTGAATTAAAACTCTTGATAGGGAAAACCAACTTCTTTTGATTATAGTTGCTATCATTTCAGTCCTGCCAAAACAATCCAAATTCTCCAGTGGAAGCCACAGTCACATAATTCCTTGCATGCAGCACAGATGATGGCAGCTCAGTGCTACCAACATCCCTCTGGATGCAGGTGAGCCTTTGTCTGGAAACATGACTGCTTATGTTCCTCTCAAGTTATTTTCCATCTGCAACAAAGGTGAAGCTTTTGCCTTTTAATAACTGTAAAGTGGTGAGAATCCTTAATGAGATAAAAGCAGTGTTTCTCAGAGGGCAGAACAGTTTAATCTCCATGAGATTACACTAATGGCATGGCAGTAGTTTATTAGGGCTGAGTTTTGTCATTGTGAATCAGGAAATGGATTGCTGGAATGCCTAGCACAGGACTTTGAATGTTGTGGCTTTCTCATTTGGATACTTTAAAAAAAAAATCAGGATTGTTTTGTTTTTACTTTCCTTTCTTTCACCATGAATTGATCAACTGGTTACAGAGTATTCTGGAAACTGAAAGAGAGTGTTACCATTAAAGCCATTGCAAATGGTTCAGCTTCTATAAACAAGCCCCTAAATAAAACAGGGGCATTTGGACCTTAGATCTCAATTTCTTATCCTTCAATGAAACTGCAAAATATTTTCCAGTTTTCATTCTGGATTCAAATCATGGCACTGAGGTAGGATACAGTTTTGGAAGAGGACTACAAGCATTACAGAAACAACTGGGGGGCGGAAAACAGCAGAAGGGAAGCCATGTCAGAGCCTCCTTCTGCTTTTCCCACTGGGGACTGTGTCAGGCTTAATGGTGCAGAGGAATTCCTCACATTTATGGCAGCACCAATATCAACTGGGACTATGTCTCTACAGCATGAATTAATACAGCCTAGAAGCATCTTAAACCTCCCTGAGAGCCAGGGCTGGCCTTGAGATTTGGAATAACTTTCCCAAACTTCCCTCTCTGACTCCTCTCCGCTAAGCCAGGGATGGAACAGCGATGGCATCCATGCAACCTCTTCCTGAGCTGCTGGTTTAATTCAGCAGTACCAAAGTTAAAGCTGCAAGGAGAAGGGGATATAAGACCTTCTGAATTGCAAAGCTCCACGATAAAAAGGAACCATCAAACTGCACATGAACCAGAACTCAAAGCTTTCAACATCTAACTAAGGAGAGGAAAATAAAGTAAGTCACTGGGGTCTAAAGTTAGAGAGGCTGCTACCTTGACCTGCAATAGAGTGTTCCTTTGTATTTTTTTTTTTTGTCCTCCATTTGAAACTGGCACAAGAAGCCAGCAGTAAAATTATTAAGGGATTACTTCCGAGTTTCAGACTTCAGAGGATTTTTTCTTAATAAATACCATGGGTGGTGGGAGAGAGTAATGGGAAGAGATTTTAACAATTAATAGAAACGTTAGCAAGCACACACTATTTTCAGATCCCTGCTGGTATCACTCTGGATGCCTGTGCACAAATGCGATGTTTTGTCAAATAAGGTGCTATGTACTGCAGACTCAAGTTATCAAATAAAAATAGCAAAGATAATTTCAGCTCCATCCACAGCACTGGGAGTTGGGGAGGGGAGGGAAGTGGAGGTGGAAAGGAGTATTTGTGGAGTGGAAAAATTCAGAATTATTTGGGGGTGAGAAAAGTGGAGGAAAGATTTATATAAAAGCTCTGCAGAAACTGCTGAAAGAACAGAATACAGTGCACGCAGGCCTGGTCTGTATGCAGCTTTTGTAAGAGTCTGACAGTCTATACATACAATGCTGTGTATGCTGTGTACCACATACCATCAATAAAATTCAACTGTGAACATGCTTACTTTGAAACTTTTGTACCATAGGCCTTTGCATATACGCCCTCTTCAGTCAGATAGCCTAGTTAGAATAAACAATGTAATTAGTAAGTCTGCAACTTAGACTTTAAAAAAGACTATGAAGCAATTCATTGAGAGCTCAGTGAGAAGAACTATGAGGTACATAAAAAACAGCTATGGATTCAGTCAGCAAAAATGATGCAAACAAATGGCACAACTTCCTAGATGGGAAAAAAAATCTTAGACATTAGAGTTAATCTATGTTAGGATAGTCAGAAAAGTTCATATGGAATATTTTTTAAGGTTGATTTGCCACACAGCCTTAAAACCCATAGGTGAATGCTTACTTAGTGTAAGTGTAGCCAGCATTCATCTTTCCTTAAAAAGGGAATAAAATGAAACAATCTTAACTTCAGCCATTTGTTTCACCAAGGAAAAGTCCTCAAAAAGATATAATACAGTTCAGCTCTGATAGAGTTATATTCTGTCTGAGCTCTCTGTAACAGAAATAGGCAATCCAAAGAGATAAGCCTAGACACAGACAAAAAACTTATATGAGAAGAGAAATTATTTCTCAGACAGATATACATATATGTGGGCCCTCCATTCAAACAGTTTAGGAGCAATTTCCTCTTTCCAAATGAAAGTCTGTGACAAAATAACATATGCTGAATTATTACAAATTCTGAGCAAAGTAGATTTTCCTACACTTGATATTCATAAATTCGATGAGGCAAATCTTTGTATCACACAATCTGTGTTTTCAGCAGAATCATCCTGAAGGCAGCCAAATATGTCAGTTTATGGGGTTTAAAAAGTCTTAGTTATAAATAACACATACATATTGCAAAGAATTTTAGCCATTATCAAAAGATTTGTCACCTATCTTGACCCACTAGTGCCCTGTTGGGTATGTTGCCTGAGAACACAGTATTTCTTGCAGCAGTGAGGTGAGACCTGTGCCATGGCCACTCCAGTGTCCAGTCTAAGTCAATGTGTAATTTCTCCAGTGATCTAAAGACTTTGGCTAGTGGTGGCTGTGTGAATGCCACAGTCACTCTACCAAGACATTGAGGATGTCTCAGGTGGGAACAAAAGAACCAGGCAAAATCAGAGACTGAGAAACCTTTATCTTGTCTGTCCCTCTTAGCATCCCATAGAATCTCCTAATTCCCTTAACGGAAAGCAGTAAAAACATTTCCCTCTTGTCTGCTGAGGTTACAAGTACACTTGTACCCTCACACTTCCCCCTAATATGCATTTGGTTTATACCTGCAGGTGCCGCAGGGTCCCACGTATAGACATACACTTGGTCTCTTCCTCCTCAGTCATCATCAGTCTTAGGCCCAAAGACCTCAGACACGATGACTGAATTTCTCTGAGGCTGAAGTTAATGCTTTTGAGCATCTTATTTGCTGCAAGAGGAGGCACTGAACCTGAACAACTGCCATGTCCAAGCACTACCTGCTTTTGAGCAACACCTACTCCCCTAAATTCAAAGAAACAGAAAGTAGTCCCTGATTTCCCTTACCTCCCAGATGTTTTTTTAAAGTAACTACCTCCACAGCATCACTCATCCAGTAGCAATGACTAAAATGAAAGACATGTGGTTCTGGAAAATGGTTGCACAACAAAAACAATTTTAAGGCAAAGTGGATTTAAACAGAGCATCATCCTCCAACTTTGTTTTTGTAATTCCTTTTCAGACTCTAGTCTCTGGTTAATCAACCAAATCAACTGGCTACAGCAACAAAGCCGAACAAACCCTCTCCTTTAACTGAGGCTTTTCTTCCACTTCCCAAATAAAGCTCTCCAAGACGGCTCACAGTCACTCTACAGAGGCTTTCTATGACGTGTCCCACAATGTGCTTTGCTCAAGGACTGTGTAACATTACTCTGCCTGCTTTAAGGCTGCATGAACACAGCTGTCACTGGCTGAATTAAATGAAACTGTGAGTCATACTACATCCTTGATATTGAAAAAGGTGTGGGTAGTATTTCATAGCTCTCAAAAAGCTATGAATTCACATTATGTTTAAATGAAGAAGGGCAATGACTTTAGAACATATAAACCCTAGCTGATAGATTATGTACCATGTATTAAAAATTTTTGGCAATATTTTATGTGTTTCTGTCATCATCTGTCAGCATGAGGATCACAATCAGAAGAGAAGTTTAGGTAAACTTTCGGAAGAAAAAGTATACATCACAAGAAAAGAAGTTAGGGAATTAGAGACACAAACCATTGCTCTATTCAGTCCCCAGGTCAGATTTTCTTTGGTAGGGTAGGAAGAAAAAACTCTGCACATTCAGAGGCTCAGGCCTTGTCTTGGTCTCACAGAGTCAGGCACATTTGTACAACGTGGATATTAAATACTACTCTTCTAGCATGGTGGTATTCTCACATTTGCCCTCTGAAATGAGAGCACTAGGTCATAGCAATGGAGAATTGTGGACAAGTAATTTATGCGATTAGAGACAAACTTAAATTCTACTTCTCCCTATTCCTCTCTTTTCTTCTGCTACTTACCCCAGATGTGTATTTTTGAAAGTATTTTCTACTTAGACATCTACAAATAAAATGAATCTCAAAGCAAAAATAGTAGACAACAGAAGTACACTATGCTGCGTATACGTTGTAGCCCATGGCTGGAAGTACCTTGCCCTTGATGAGCCAATACACTTTTAAAGTTATATTCTTCAAGACACTTGATTCCTTCCTGCAAGTATTAGATTAAAGAGAATGTGAGGTAGAGGTTTTGAAACCAGGATCTAGGCAAAAGAAAAATTCTGTTTATGGAAAATGTTGATGCCAGATACTTTTTCCTCCTTAAGTCTTGGGGGAAATAAAAGTAAGGAAGACAAACCACACTTTCTAGGAATACTGTAAAATGTACATACTTAGGGAACATAGTGGCCACTTTTCCTTTTGAGAAGCAAGGCAGAAGACACAGTGGTCAAGTTAGTAGTAAAGGCAGCCATTGGAACACTTGATGAACACTTTACTTTCCAGATGCTTCAAACTGCAATTTGGCTGAGAATGATCTTAATTTTTAACACTGTTCGTTTGCTGTTGCTGTTGATTCCAAATCAATATTACTCATTTCACATAAGATGGCAGTGTAGAGGCAGGCTGAGGTAATCTGGGAAGTGTTAGCCAGCTGATACCCTGGAGGTGTTCGGAGGACTGGATTCAAATACTTCTCAGCATGATTTTGAACACCCATAAAGTCCCACTTCTTCCTAGTAGCCAATAAAAGAGTGAGTCAACCAAGAGACTTTTATTTTATATGTACGTTGCACCCACCTTTCTAACTTGCATATCATCACAGTGATTCACTATCATTCTGCCTCAGTCTTCACCTCTCTGCTTTGTTGTTTCTTCAGGTACCAATGTAAGCTTTAAGTTCTCTAGGATGCTATAATGTACTAAATAAAGAATAAGCTTTTCCCAATATATTCCCCATATTTCCTTTGTCTTCATCATGGCTTATTAAATCTAATTATATACACTGGAACATTACCACAACTAATCTCCATCTGTCAGAACAACTAATAGTACATTCTAGAGAAATGTGCTCAAAAATCTGCTCATAATTCAGGTCCCACACCCTCAAAGATACAGCTACAGATTTACTTCTTCCTCTGACACTTGTATCAGCTCATGCAGAGGGTCAAGGAGGAGACGACATAGCAGGCTTTCAATTCAGGTTGCCTGTTTTCTTACCTGACCCTTTGCACAGTATGGGAGTTGCATAAGGAGCTAGAATCAATGGCCATTTTACATTCCAAGCAATAATCTGCTTTCCCTAGAATCTCATCCTTGACAAGATATAGCACAACTATGCCAGAGTTCAAGAGACGCTAAGCTCTGGACTTAGATTGCTTTCTAGAGTCACATCTTGTGACCCTTGGACCTTGGAAAAATTCTACGCATCCAAAATTCTAGGCTAAACATTATTTTTTTTGCAGTAACATAAAGCAAAAAGAAGAAGAAGAAAGTATCTACTTTCTACTACTAGATAGGATTAAGACTAGGCCTTTGGGGTGGGTTATTTTGTTTGTTTTTAGAATAATAGAATGATTTAGGTTGGAAGGAACTTTTGGAGGTGGATCTGGTCTAAACTCACCGCACAGTCTGGGCCAATTTCAAAGTGACATTGGATTGCACTGAGCCTTATCAATTCAAAATGGGAAACACCAAATCAGGGAAGGAAGAGATGGTATTCTGGTGCTGAGGGCATTTCTGTGTGTTTTAAAAACTCTTTATTTCGATATTAGGGCAAAAGCTTCTCTTGCCTTTCATCTTACTGTTTATCGTGGGAAGAGATGCTGCTGATTGCACAGTGGAGATCCAGCCAATTAAAGAGTGTAAAACCATATGAAATCTGTCTTTATGCCTTACAGCTTCCACATTCCATGATGAAGGGAGTTTGGAGACAGAAAGTGGCATTACAAAACAACTCTGGCAAAAAAATATGCAAGCAGTTTGCAAAGAAGCTGCTTCATAATCCCAAAGCTTGTTCTATTCTCTTTCCCCTCCCCTAAACCTATAAAGTTTTTAACACAATTCTATTAAGAACCTCTTCTTGACCCATGACCTATTAGCAAAGTATCAGCTCTCTGCTCCTAGCAGCGTACTTGCAGTTCTTGGAGATATTGGTATTTTAGGCTACACTGCCAGATAAATGAAAGTGATCTGAAGCACAAGGAAGCAGTTTGCTGCAGTCATGCTTGTAGCTAGTCAGAATTTTAGCACTCACTGTCATGGATTCACAGAGCGTATGTGCCCTAAGCTAACCCAGATATGAGCAAAGTGACTTAAGTAACTGTAAAACATGTCTCTAATGCTGCACCATCCCAACCTCAGGATCATGTCAATAAGGCCTTTGGCCTGAGGTGGGTGTCACATGTGTATAAAATTGTATTTCTCCTCTCTTATGACTTTCTCACAGAATTCTAGGCAGATAGAAGTAACCCCCTTGGATGAAGAGACGTGCAGCTTGCTTAGTAGTTGTCCTTCTGTGCCTGAAAACAATATAGTTGTGTTAGACATTTCCACCTCACTTTCCAGTTAGGAACATCCAAGGTGCAAAGGTCCCTTGCAAAATTTTGTGTCCTATTCTACTTTTTTTTTAATAAACAGAGAAAGAAGAGTGCAGTTAGGAATAAGATAATGAACAAGTCCTACAAATATGTTAATTGTTGCTCCCGCAAGATCAGCATGCTGACTGCAGAGAGAGTTGTCAGCACGAATTTATCATCATAGCCAAGATGCCAACAGTGACCAATTCATACCATGCCAGCAAAATCTACAACTTAATTTTATCCTGTACAAACTGGCTAATGCATGATCTCTAAGTATGGTGGTTAAAGATGCATCCACCTGTGCTTTACTAATGCAAATTATCTAATGAAGTGATGAGGGCATATACTAATGCCATTTTGAGCAGGAGGTTAGACTAGATTACCTTGTGAGGTCCCTTCCATCTGGATGATCCTAGGATTACTGAAATGTATTTTGAACATGGCTTGCTTAAATTCACAACTACTAGAGAGGTGTTTGTGTACAACACCCAAACACAATGCAAATTTAGCTTATGAAGTTTATCAGAATTCAACATGAAAATGGGAGAGGAAGAAGAAGTAAATTATCCTAGCAAAAATGGTAGGTGAATATTAGTGAAATATTACTGAGGAAAGTTACAAACAACAGAATAATGTCAGAAAACTTAACTGGAAAAAGTAAATTCAGTATCTACATCTACTAAGCTATTCAGCCTATGTTAGGCCATATGATACAGTGACTCTCTTTCTCTCTCCTCACCCTCTTCCCCTTTCTCTTTCCCCCCTCCCACCGAGTTATTTCTCTTAAAAGTAAGAAAATACCTGGTTTGTAAAGGAACTGGAGCTCTGTAGAAAGAGAGCATTTGGATAGGAACAAAGAATTCATTACCAATGGAGTTTCTCTGTATGGTCAAACTATAGGAAACAACAGGGCCATAAACCAAAGGGGACAGACAGAAAGGTGCCCTATAATTTCCTTAAAGCAATGACTGTGACTGCTGCTGTCTCTTTGATGAAGGAGCTATCCTACAGTTCCTGCTTGGGAGACAAAGCTCATCTATAAAGATTAATACCCCACCTACCAAACCCAAGCTTGGTGTTTTTCTTACAGATTCCCTTTTCATTTGGCGCATTTTACTCTTCCCAGTGATAATGCAGCAGACACTAATCACTCTGATCAAATATCAGGACCCAACTTCATTACCAAAACAATCAAAAGAGTAGGACTATGCAAAAAACTTTGGGATACTTATGAATAAGTTTTTGAAACATGAACAGTGATGGATAGAGGCTTGTTTTACAGTGATCATCATTAAATGTGTGTCAGAACAACTATAGTTGACAAACATAGAAAGGGTAATGTGAAAATTTAAGACGGTGGTTATGGGTTAGAGGTACCTAACCACCTTTCCTAGTTAACTTCCCTAAACATATACACTGGTTTTGATGAACATTTGATTAATATTGCCTGATACAAAAAGAATTGTGACAGGATGAGAAGTGGTAACTATTTTTCTGAAGATCAAGTTCTCAACCTGGGAGGTCACTGCAGGGACACGGGCAGAGGGAGGGCAGAAGGAGACTGCCACAAAGCTCCTCTAACTAAAAGAGATGGACATGAAGTGAAAGTGTGAATGATCATCACATATCCCCAGAAGCAGAGGCATTGACCAGAGCTAACAGGTGGCAGGCTCAAGACAAACAAAAAAGCAGTTTTTCAGATCACATGTAATAACTGAAACATATTGTTGCATGATACTGTAGGTGCTAAAAGCTGGCACAGGCTCAAGGCCTAATTGAACAGGTTCAGGGAACTGGAATCAATTTGGAGCAATTAAAAAGATGTCATCTTCGCTAAAAAACAAACCAGCTTTGTGGCAGAGCCCTGAGTTATTTGGAATCTGAGAGAGTCTCTGAAAGAAATAGCATGATATGGTTCATAAGAATCAGCTTCTGATCACTGTCAAAAATTGCATACAGGGCTAGTTGGATCTTTGCTCCCGTGTCTGTTTCTGTAGACATATTCTAGAAAAGCGTACTCTGATAGGAAAAATGAGATCGATCACCAGTGTGACTGAAAAGGTATATTTTTTAATTCTTTTCAAACAAAAACGCTTTGTCTTGCAGTTTTACAATGGTGGAGAAGCCTGACTGGCACTTCCTAATGACATTTTAGAGTACTGGATCATTACAGAACAACTACCATCCTAATGCAAACAATATACACTACGCTACAGAGTCACAGTATGTATTTGTGTAAATCCCTAAGGTTCCCTAAAGTTTCTTGTTTTATGCTCACCCACACCTGTGAACAATTTGTCATGTTATCTCCAGCCTGTGGAATGGTCAGTGTAAAAGAGGGAAATTACAAAATTTCTAAGTCAACATTTTACTATGGATGTCACAGATGCTCTGGGAGAAAAGGCCGGATTGAACCTACCTGATGCAATCATTAGGTGAATCCTGTAGAGGGTAGAGGAGAAAGAGTGCAAAAGAAATCCGTGCTGATGTTTCAAGTCTCTGGTTTAAAAAGAAATTAAGATTGTTAGCTTCAGGGAAGTACCTGCAATTATCAACACCAAACTGCACAAAATAGCTCCATGCTTCTACGGGAATGTCCTTTGGGACTGTATGGCAATATATGGCAGTATCTTAAACAGGCATAAACAGTGGTTTGCATTGCATAAATCTCTGAGAGAACAGGTCTCTAGCTGATAAACATGGCTAACTGAATTGCAAGGGAGAAAGACTTTAACAGCAGGCTAAAGATAGCCTGACAGTGCAATGCTCCACAGGTTTGCGTTCTGGTCATTATAGTACATAATGGAAACTGTTGCTATGGCACTCTAACCTTTTTATTTCAGCACCAAAGAAAGACTGTCTTACAGTAGAGAAATCAAAATAATTTAAGAAATAGAGAAGCTTATATTTTTAAAAAGTATTATCTACATACAGATGCAGATAATTACTTCTGAAATTTTCTAGTAGGTGTTATACTACATCTTCAGCTGCCCATCTTCAGTAAGTCTACAGATATCTAACCTATATGGGAGAAGGAAAAAACTCACAAACACCCTTTCTTACTTTTGCTCTGCAACAAGAACAATTAGGGGGATCCTTCCTTGCCACATCTATCCAACAATACTCTTATGGATTTTGTCTCAAAATCTGACGTCATCTTCAGTGCTCCAACTAACAGATATACGTAATTTGCAAAAAAACTTGACTCTCAAAACAAAAGGGATTTTTAGATAGTGCATGGGGAAAACCTTAACTACTTGTCCTCTCTTCTCTCTTGGAGCTCAAAGACCAATAAAAAACACTACTGTGCCTTTTATTTATGCATTTTTAATTAAAGTTTTAGGATACTTGGGCTACATTCAGTCTGAATTCTCAAAAATAATGAATGACATGACTGAAAGAACAGAAAATATGTATTCATTTTCCTCTGGAAACCCTAGGGTTAAACCAGGTGTGTTTTGATCTTCACTGTTTAACTCTATCTTTAAAGAAAGGGGAAGAGCATTTCCTGCTCTACTTTTAAACTAAAGAGGCACGTTTGTTTGATAGAGGCTTTGAACCAGTAAAAAAGTACCCTTGGTTTTATAAACTATATTACAGTTTATTGTCACAGTACTAGAGTGCTGCTTTGTTCTTCAAAGTCCTTTGGGATGAGTTCACAGGGTGAGAAGCTCCATAAATATGTATGGGGCAGCAGTGTGCCTTGTGTTTCTAAATTGAATGTTTATGTCATCCAGAGCTCCAAACACTTTTGTTTATACAGAGATGGGAAGCATGATATATGCTATACAATGACAAGTACCAGAGAAGTCCATTTCCTCCTACTATTTTCAAGAGCTATTATAAGAATAAAAGGAATCTGTCTTGAAATAGACCTATGGAACACTGAGAGATAACTTTGTAAGAATTTTAAAGTGAGTTTCCTAGGAGAGTGAAATCTTGCCTTCTCCAGGACCAGTGTTTTCAATCCCAGGAGGACATGTGAAGATGTGTCCCCATCGTCATCCTCTCAGGTCCCTACATTAATTTATCTATGCCTGATACCTTACAATAGGAGTATAAAATAAACGCTATGAAAAATCATTATTTCTAAAGGAAAAAAAGGGAAAGCACAATTACTGACATATTCAGCTATAATGAGAAACAGTGAAGATACTGACCTTGGGATGTCTGAATTGGTAGAGTCAAATAAATCTAGAAAATCTGAGGAACATAGTTAGAAATAGCATACTTTGGTATGCCAAAATGAGTGCTATCTTTTTCTCTATAGCTACAGGTAGACCAGATGGGTATTACATTAGTCTGGAGCTCTTCCTTGAATGTTCAGTACCATTACAATGCATTACTGGCTATACTAAACATAAGCCATGTGGCCACCTGATATTTAGCAAAGTAGTTTCACATTGGTCTGATATATGCCAGTTCACACCAAATGGTAGTCAAGCCCACTGAGGAGCTGTATAACCTAGAAAGCTTTAGAGTACTCTAATTCCCCGTGAAACGTTAAATGAAAGCTAAAGACGAAAGCACACTCTGTGCAAAGACCACAAATTTTCCAGGTATGCTTTTGGTGTAAATCATCATCAGTGTTTCTGCAGTGGATTACAGCAACTGAGGAGGATCTATTTGTAACTTTCTATAGCTTGCAAGCAAAACAGGTGGCTTCAACATGTCTTTTGCTTGCCGAGGCACACAAAGGATGACTTCCTGCTACTGATGGCTATAGTTATGCAGTGTGCCGTGATGAATGTTGTGATGTATATTCCCATATATGCATCTTGCATGCTCAGCTCGAATGCATCTAACAAATGGTAGGAATATATTTTTGTACCCTGAATAGACAACTGTTCAGCTGCCCAATCCTTTAGGCACCACAGCTCAACCCAACACCCACTGACAATTATCCCATTTAAAGCCAAGGAAAAGCAAAGCATGGGAAAATGTGTGCAAAGCAGCCACACATTCTCCACCCCACATGCCCTCAGAGACAGTATATGCACCACCATCAGGAAAGTGTTACCTTAACTTTCAGGGGAGTTGATCATAAAAGTCTGTTTGCCCACCGTTGCTGTCCTCTTTCGCATTCTGGGCCCATTACTGTAAATCAACAAAAGAGTTAGGATGACAGGATTTAACCTGCAGATGTAATCAGAAGGTAAAAACCAGCTGTTTTAATTCTGTTCTGAGCTCAGAAAGAAAGAGGGGCCAGAGCATCCAGCTGAAGTTAATTCCTCGGTAACTTTATGTTCTTAACCAGGAATGAAGAGTCCTGCTTGTACCCTGAATGTTTGAACTCAAAGAAGAATTGGAAAGTGTTTGAAATAGCTGAACTGTGTTCAATTCAGCTAGAGAAATAGGAGTTTCCTCATACCAATACAGGACTAAACATGCTAGAAAACATTAGATCTTACTGAAAAGAAAAAATTCTCTGAAGCTGAAATGTGACCAAAAACTGCCTCAGAGAAAAAAAATTAGAATTGCATTGTAAAGTACAAATCATTCTCTCTTCTTACTACCAACCATGATACAATTCTTATTTTTTTTCAAATACTTTCAAAATTTGTCCAGTTTCAGAAAAGTTGGAGTTTTAGAGTTTTTTGCCATTAACTCCACTTTTAATATATTCCATTGTGGGAAAAGGGAGGAGAAAAGAACAAGAGAAACAACAGGTTGTTGAATACTTTTGTATAATTTTGGAAGGTGGAAGTGTTTCATTTTGATTCTTGCAAAATAACCAAGTAAAGATGTATTTTAAATGTCATTACAAAACAGACACACTTTCCTTAATCATCTCCATAGTAGGAACTCTGAAAGTGCTCAGATCGAATCTCTTGTTCATAACATTCCACATAAAGATTACAGTTAATAGAATCATCCAGATTAATTGTAAGATGCTGGAGTTTCTAATTGTGAACAAATGTAACAGTGAGAAGTTGTTACAGCTATTTTTCATCGATAGACCTCAAAGCACCATACATTCATTAATTATGGATTAATGCAATCTAATCTATTTGGGAAGCTACCCTGAACAAAACCAGAATAGCTTGCATAAACTTCAGCTCCAAGTGAATAACTTAATATTTTGTTTCAAAGACATTATCATATCTTACAGACAGAGTTTTTGTGGTGTTACTAATTTTAGTAACTGATCTAAGGAAAGAAGGCTTTACACTGTTAATCAATTGAAATACAAGATTTACACAACAGCATTCGCAGAACATGACTCAGAGTGCCTTCTGAAAAATACAACGTGAATGCTTAAGTGCTTGAATATCAAAACCAAAGAGAAAATTCTGGAAAAAAACCCACAAGGATAAATAAACATAGAAGACAGGAGCTCATTACATTTTTTTCCTGTTTAAATTGGCCTGGCCATAGGGACAGTCTCAGTACCAACAGAGGTCCTAATCTGTTGGATATGTCTGCATTGCCACATTGGTTAGCTTCACTAAAGCTCCCTACAGGCACCTGGGCTCATCTGGCAAGTACAATAGAAAGCATTCCGTGAAATGCAAAGAAGGATGTTAAGCTTCCTGGTTCACTGAAAAACAAAGTCAGTCACCCAACATTTCCTTTTTCACATTGCAATTAGAAGAGAGTTTTCAGAGCAGTAGGTCCTTTCATGTTTTCCCATGGGTACATGGTGCAAGAGCCCTGGATGTGGGAAAAACATAGATCACCTTGCAGGTAATCTTGGTTGCTTTAGTTGGTTGTGTAATGTGATACAAATGGGTGCATTTGTAATATGATTTTGAAAAAAAACTTAAAAATGTATTTCTCTTTACTTGTCTTCAGCAGTCAAATACAAGCCTTGCCTGTACACTGTATGGATCTAAGTAGATTTATCACTACAATATCCCTAACATTAGAA
Source organism: Tyto alba (assembly GCF_018691265.1). Lineage (NCBI taxonomy): Eukaryota > Metazoa > Chordata > Aves > Strigiformes > Tytonidae > Tyto > Tyto alba. Next base: position 10,727,502 of record NW_024881322.1, read on the forward strand.
GAAGATTAGGATATAAGGATACAAAATTTTTATATGTGTACAGCTGCAAGCATACTTGAGACTGTACCATAGATAGGAAAAAAAAAAAAAAAGGCAAAAAAGAAAGCATCTAAACAACCCATAGCTCTAATAAACACAGGCACACTGATAGAAAGACCACATTTGTATAACACATTGGAGTGTGTACTTGTGCTGTTAAGAATTCACTAAAACTCTGCTGGAATCTAACAACAAACTGCATGCATATGCCCAGGCCACTGAAATGCAGAGGAAGATGTGCTTGCTTAACCAGATCCTGAGGACAGACTTTTGCAAATCCTACTACCAAGTGAAGAGCAAGGGATTATCGGATCACACCCTAAGGGCCCAGAACTGCCATATGGTTCCTGGGAAAACCTAGTATGAGATCCACAGCACATTCTGAAGCAGAGCCCAAAGAGGAATTTAAAGTAGAAGCACTACAAAGAGTAAAATGAAAAATTATTCTATTAACTTAAGTATAGTTTTCTAAGTGTCTCATAGCTAATTATGAATTGCAAGTTAATATTTCTCCTGGCCCTGACAGAATACAAATTAATTGCTAGCTTGTGCCTGCTGCCATAACCCTGGGTACATCAGATTTCTAAGCAAAAAATGAAAGGAAAGAAGGAAAGCAAAACCACAACAATTAATGCAGCTTATATATATACTATATATATATATATATATATATGTATATATATATATATATATATATATATACACTGAAAAGTAAAAAGTAGAAAAGGTGAAAGGTTGTTCCATGATGGAGAAAATTCATGCTGAACTCCTCCAAAGTAATTATTGAACCTTACTGTGTGTATGTTTCTTGCTACACACACACACATACACACACTGCATTTTATTCTTTCAGGCTTTGCAGGGGCTTACTGGGATGCAAGTCAAATGTTTTTAAGCACATTACTTTAGACAGAGTTCAGTGCAGCAAGAAATTAGAAGGCAGGAAACCATGTTTAGGTTCAGAGTAGCTTATCTCACTTGGTCCCATCAGCCCTGTAATATCATTTAGCAAGAACTCAAAGTGCCACCTTTGTCCTGGGAAGTTCTTTGCTCATATTAACAGGAAGACATCATTCAAGGTTTGAGATGATGGCTAAGGGAGAACTCAACGTAATGCACTGATTTATTACCAAGTCAGTATTGCAGACAAAGAAGGTAGGGATATTGTGAAACACATGGTTTGCACAAATCCTGCAACTCTTCAGTTCATGAAGGAGTCAAATTCTTCAGCTTGTGAGAAAACCAGGTGAGAAACCAAGGCAACAGTAGCGCAGTACTCACTAGCAGAGCCCAGAAGAACACAAGAAAGATAATAAACTGTGTATGCAAACAAAGGATATTGTAGATATAACACCTCAAATACCAACTGATTTTGGTCTTAGAGTAGGAATGATCTGTGACAGTTACTGGTTTCTCCTGATAAATGTGGCCCACTTCAATTTGGGGCTAGCACATTTCAGACAACTCTGTGCATCTTGTTCATAAGAATTACTGGTCTAGTACAAGACCTCACAGAACAGCTTTGCCTTTTTCTCTCACTGCATCAGACTATTGGGTAATATGCAATTAATTCCCCTCTGGACATGTCTGAGTTTGATCACTGCTGTCAAGCCTAACTCCTTCAATCATCTGTTTTGATGTCATAATATATGATCAGCATCATGGAATAGTTTCTTGTCTGGGCAACAGCTCAGATTGCCTACTTCTTCAAATTAGAAAACCCATACACGCTATTGTGGTTCATGTTTCTGACAACGATCATCTGTAAACTCAGAGATGTCAAACTGACTACCCATCTCATTTTGCTTTCAGCATCACCAAGTCTATTCAATACAATGTTTAATCTTTTGGCAAATGTTTTTGTAGGATGGGGGAAAAAGTATGTCTACAGTGGCATTCAGATTCCTAGATGAAACAATATTTTAAGCTATGTTTTAGTAACATCTATTCAGAAAAGAGGCATCTAGCACTGCAGTTCAGTGACTGTTTCTTAACTCTGCATTATTTTTACTGACAGTGAAATTCTACCAACTGTAACAGTAATAGTGAACATTTTTCTGAAGGACAAGCATAGGGAAGACATAGAACACAACATACACAGACACATAGAGAAAAGAAGAGTTAAATTCTCCTGTTACAGACTCAGAGGTTTCAAGGCATAAAATCATTTTAATGGACAATAAAACTGAGAAATTGTTGGTATGAGGCAATCCCACATCTCCAAGGTCTCTTTATAGCAATTGTATTAAGATTCAAAGCACTTCCATGAATCAGAGTCATTAAAGATTGCTAATGCTTATTTTCCAAACAGTATAAGAAATACTTGAATGCTCCCCATGGCACTGCATCATGACAAGATAACATCCCTATGCAGGTGCTCTATAACATGGAAGTATTTCTGCCTTCACCCAGTACTTAGGCTATGAGGGAACTACTGTTACCTACCTACTGAATTTCTTAACAACTTAGCAAAGCTTTCAGCATGTGCTGTCTATAGGTAATCCTAGCTCTCATACTCTGCCGCTCTATAAATGGGGGTATTTGTGTCTTCCTACTTGACTTTATCCATGCACAGTTTTTACACTCAGGTTTCTATTTGCTTTGACTGCTTTACTTCTGAATGTCACTAGCAAAGTGGTATCAGTCACTGAACTGCTGAGCTGAAAGTGCAGATATTTGTGTATCATCACCAATTCACTATAACTGGCCCAAACTATTAATGTTGGCTGCAGCAACAGAAACATAGTTTGCAACAAGTCTGTGTTATTTAGAACTTGACATAAGGCAAAAAATATCAGCCTCATCTGTCTCTCCAGTTTGACATCCTGACTCCACACTTTACAAGCACCAGCCTCTCTCTATGCGAAGTCCACCCAGGGGCAGGAGATAACAGCATGGGCAAGGCCTGCAAATAGCAGCACTCAGGATTAGGATGAGAATTGATCTGCACCAGATTATTTTGGACCTGGACAAATCTAGCATGAGGCTGTCTGCACTTGACCACGTGAACACAGCTCTCTAAATGAGCAGGGTCTAATAGTCACCATTCTGAACGATGAGTGGAAATGAAACAATGCAAAGTGTGCTTTTCAAGATTTTAATAAATAGCAATAAGAAAAAGATACATTTCAAAGAAAATTCCAGTGAGAGAACAGTGTGTGAGGATCACACATCTGCACCCAAGCCCCAGGAAAACACTGTGAAATTTAAATACTATGCACCTTCAAGGCAAAAATTATCTGGGGAAAAATAAAGTGTGGAAGAGCTGTTTTCTTTAGGTGTTAGTAGTTTAAACAATCAGTCCACTATTCCTAAAAATCTTTTAGGATGAACATGTTACTATTCTCAGCACCCATTTTGCTCCCATGAGAATTTCGAACTTCAGTGCTCAGCTCATGCTTGTGAGCAGATACACTTTTGCCATAACTTTTCCAAGTAGTGACCAAACTTTATGCGACTTTAAGCATGTCAAAAATTATAACCTAATCAAAAAAACCTACAAGGCATTTAGCCAAAATAATATGTTGAGACACTTATCCCTGAATAACTCCCTCATAATGACCTAGGGAGGATAATACTTTATTTTAAATAAATCTGTTGAAAGGAGTAGCAGGGGGAAAAGGAAACCACAGAAAGAATAACAGCTTTCCATTTACTGTCATGAGCATTGTATCAAGATCAAGGTAGATAAAAACAAGCAAACCATTAAAAAACCCAACCCCAAACCTACACAAAAGCAGCTATTATTACATTGTGTCACATACGAACAAATGCTCCTTAAGCTTGAAACAAATGGCAATGTTTAGGAAGGTAAAATATTCACCATTCTACCATAAATCCAATGAGGTCTACTTGTTCTGCTAATAAATCATGTTGCTTTAGATGCAGCTTGGCAGCTGGAGTCCAAGGCAAAGTTTTCTAAGGGGTTTCAAAAGCAGAGAAACGAGCTGAGACATATGAGATCTTGATTCAATCAGGTGTGGTAAAGAGTCAAAACAGGTCCCCCACATTCCACCCCCAAAAAACCTCCACTCCCACTTTTTTTTTTTTTTTTTAATTTTATACCAAATATCCAAATTTAAATTATTTATCTAATAAAGTGTTTAGTTGCTTCTTGATCAATCCAGAAGTTTATTTGCCTACAGTGAGCCGTAAGTCATGCCAGCTGCCTACCAACATTCATAAACAGCCCTCCTACTATCATCAAGTATGTTTGTGTTTACCTCCTTCATGTGTTGTTTGAAAGAAAACATTCCCCACAAACTTTTTCCAAACTAAAATTTCTTAAAACATCAATGTCTGACTTTTTAAGACTGCGTGCTCTTCATATTGTCCTGATCAGACCACCACAGCAGGTAATTTCTTCTGATTTGATTTCTGACTTCACTTAGTAGAAGAAAATAGCATTTAGATGAAAGATGGAATCTCCCAGTCTCTACTAGGAACAACAGTAGCTGCTGGCAGGAGACCGGGCTCTGCCTTGAAAAGGGAACTTCTCTCTTACTTCTCTTCAACTTTATGCACCTTCAGGTCCTCAAAACTCTTCGCTCTCTCATCAGATCTCTCAGGATTTTCTCTTAAGAAGGGAAGGAAAATAAAACCCAGACAAACCTTCCAAACTTTACTTGCTGTCTGCTTCCCTCACAAGCAATTCTGGCCTTTGCTGTTCCTGTCCTAAGAGATCACCCAGCAAAGCTGTGGTCCAGCCTCTTACCTGGAAGGTGTTGGCAGGGCTAGGTACACTACTGTTTAGAGGGCCAGCTCGTCTTGAAACACACAGCCATTGTAAGCAATTAAATAAACAAATAAGTACAAATTAAAGCAGTATCAAGAGTCTTTTCATCAGCAACATTAAAAGTACAAGAACTATTTTATGATGATTCACTTTGAAGGTCATGTTCAGATCAGGGAACTTTTCTCATGGAGTTTAGGCTGGTCATCTAAAACTGATTTAAAATAAGAAAAGTAGATTTGAAACTGGAGGATTTCAGGATGGATTTCTAAAGTACAGACAGGAATTAATTGTCTCCCACTGAAACTCTAACTACTCCTATTAAAAATATCTACTGTTGAGCTGGGCTGATTTGATGCTAAAGTGTCTACAAATAAAGAAAACCAAAGTATCTCATGAATATTGTATAGAGTTTCTAAAGCACAAATATTTAAAATATGTGTTGGGTCAATGCTGACATAAATGATGGGCAAACACAGAGATCTCAGTCAGGCAGAGTGTAAAAAGATGCTGAAAAATCTTCCCTGCTTTGAACCTGAGCATAGCGTACCAAGAAAGAAAATGTTCCTAGTCTTCAGTGAACAACCCCATAGTGCATACATATTGTATATTCAATTGAAATTAAACAATAAGACTGGGACAGATTAGTAGCATTACCTATATATATATATATAAAATGCATAAATAAGTAAATATATATATACACACATTATAGCACTTCATCAACCTATTCAAGTGCAGATACTTCACCCCGGAAAGAATGTTTATAGATGTTTTAACATGATAATCAAACACAGTTAAAGCTGGACACTAGGAGTTCAGAGCCCAGTGCTATAATACTGTGTATTTTGAGAAGTTTGTCGCGAGGAGTAGCATGGTGAGAAAACACTGGAGGAGGGCAGTATCTTGTGCTTATGATCTCAGCTTGATTAGGCTGGCTGACTGCCCATCCACCCACCTGGTATCTATGAGTAGTCCTTAGCTTTTCTATCTTCTTGACACTGCATGTAAACATGTATTTTATAATAAAAGAAGTGGTGGTGAGGGTATTATCTTTTGAACAGTGTAAACATGAAAGGAGAAAGGTGAAACTGTTACAGTTTTATTGATTAGAGTATTAAAGCCTGAGCTAGAGAAAGCAAACAGGCAACATTCAGATCCAAAATTTTGCAAAATATGCATCTGTAGTATTGACATAAGCACCAATGCAATGTATCACCCAGCCTGAATGCATTATAGAATAGTCTATGGAACTGAAGTGGCTCAGTTAAGACAGATCACAGTAAGGGTCACTCATACATTTCTACACCATTGCAGTTTGATTTGCTAGTCTCTCAAAGGAATGGGGGGGAGGGAGGGTGTGTATGTGCATGTGTGTGTCTGTCTCAGCTTAGCTGGGAAAAAATAACTATTTGCACATGTAGATCAAATTTCAGAACCCAGATTAAGCTTCAATCTAAATGTATAAAAGTAAAATTAGATAGGCAATAAATTAGGTTGCAATGAGCAAATATTAAAGATGAATGCTTAGCAACAGATAAGAGAGAGAAATGCAAGAACTTATTGGAAAGAAGGCATCTGGCTGAAGGGTGATTAATGTCTACAAGTATACGTGCAACTTGGCAATTTCCCCTACTACAGGTGCGAGTTTTGGAGTCAGAATGACAGCTCTTGGATAATGAGGTTTCCTAGTTAGGAAGCAGATTAACCTTCCAGAGAGAAGTTTCTTTGTGATGTCACCATCTGTCTCAATCATATTTGAATTGAAAGAGATCATGAAATTTATTCTCATTATGACAACTGAGGAAATAATTTGCAATAAAGTATTCAGTGCTGATAAGCCTAAACAGTCAAAGAATCACCTGTAATCTTATCTCCAGTTTCAGAAGCATGGTTCCAAACACTGAAGCTTCATTTTTGAGAGACATGCAGCATTTCAACAAAAGACAAAACACACAAAAAACCCCCATCTCACAACAGAGTGATCAAGTCAACAATGGTCACAGGTTAAATAACTATTAAGAGACATCAACTCAAAGTCCAGAGAATATTAAACAAAAAAAAAAAATGCCAAACAAATTAATAAATAAAAATATGGCTGGTGTTTCTTTCTGTTCAAGTAACAGCCAGAACCAAGTGCAAATCTAAAAATATCAATTAATTACCATATTATTCTTTTTCTTCCCAAAGTTTCTGTTCTTCCCGATTTCCAAAATTCTTCAATACTTGCTATTCTTTGCTTGTTTACAGTTTTTTAGATAAGATCTATAATTTGCTAGTAGGTTAATTTTTCATGCCCTTCCATAACTAGAACTCATTTACAAACTCAAAGTCTGGTCTTGTGAGCATTCATTTATATTAATTTATATTAAGTTATAAAATTCAAGACACAGCTATAAGTGACAGCTTGTCTTAGTGAACTACCAATATCCTCACCAATTTTCTGTATGCCTGGAGAGGGGGAATGGAATTGGGTGTCCAAACCTGGCATGGCCTAAGAAGTGGTGCTTCCAGGAGGGGAGTCAAATGGTCTGTACACATCCTCATTCCCACAGAGCTCATCTAGGCAGGCTGATACTAAGCATCCCCAGCACAGAGGCACAGGGTAGCCCAAAGTGGTGTGCTATAGCTTAAGAAAAGTGATTGGAAAATAAATCTATATTTTAAGGAGAAGGAACACAAGACTCTGCTCACAATAAATTAAAAATCATCTTTGGACATCAGTTGAAATTGATGACACATATTATCAATGCACACACAGCAAAACTTCATCTATTTTCAAAGAAACTTCTGGATATTTGAACACTGCAACGGTGACAGATAATTTCTCATCAGGTTGTCTTCAAAAATCTTCAGAACACCTTAACATTTTGAAGGATAACCAACATCATGATCTGTGCTTAAAAATGTCAGTACTGTGCCTTAACAGCAATATCTTGCCTCTTTCATTTCTTCCTCTTCCTCCAGTGCCAAGCTTATGTTTAACCAATTTTCAGTCTTCTTGGTCTGTTTCACAGGTTTCATACATACAGGTCTCGTACTTACAGAGCTCTCTATTCCTACATTTGTCAGGTTAATTTATATATTTTTCCATGACAGAACAATTAGTAGCTAATGTGCATGTTTCTTGTTTTGTAATAGACAGGAGAGCCTTAATTGAAAATATGCTAATTTTGAAATGAGATGCTATTTTTAGAGTTCCAAATGACCAGCCACTTTATTACAACAAATTACATAAGTTCTCAGAGAGAAGGTCTGCTGGCAAGTATGGTAGGCTGACATCATCTCTATTGGTTTAATCTGAAACACAGGCTTGTCAATGCTTGTGTATTTATTTATTTATTTAAAACAAGTTGGCAAACTTTATAGGGAAAAATCTCAATATTTTAACAAAAGTTCCTAGTTTCCATTAAACTAGGATCTTTGATAAGAAGAGTTAGTTCAGGGTTTACAGTAGGAGGTTGTTCTATAATAGCTGTATTAATAACTAGTGAGGCAGATGAATTTAAGTATTTGAAGAAACATTTATCTCACTCATTGTGCACTATCATACTTTACATCCCTCTTCTCTTCATATTCTTACTTTGGTATCTGTTCTTCAAAGAAATGTATCATTCCTTAAGCTCCTGGTGTGCCATGAGAAAATAATTTCCTTTTGCCAGGCCTTAAACAGACACCTGAAAATTAATGAGGGCACAACCCTGAAACAACAAAATACTACTTATGCGTCCACCAGAGACTTTGTTTCCACATTGGTCTAAAGTAAGGAATTTACAAAAAATCCAAATGTCTGTAGCATGGCCCTGGTGGAGCTTACAGCACAGGGCTGCTTGAGATTAAGGCAGTAGGAGTGAAGTTCTTTCTCTCTGGACAATTAGCAAGTGAGGAGGGACAGACTTGCTGTGCTCTCTTTCCTTCTCTGACACAAGAAACTTCCTCCCTTTCAGTAGGGAAATGAGAGCTGCACACTGAAAACCTTGTTTCAAACCACTCTACATCAACAGTGAAACACTCATCTTTTTAATTTAGAAGCAAGCAAGCAACTAACTCTCATCCTTCTCACACCAACGGTAAATATTACAAGTGCCTGTTAGAGAAAGACCAGGGCATCCTCAACACTTCAGTTCTCTTTTGCTGTTTCCTGGACTGCATGATCCCTTTAAGCTAAATCCCGGTGGATATCCCTGTCTTCTCTCAAATAAGGGAAAAAGAGAGAATTTAAATAATTCATCTAGGGCTTTTCCACACCTCTTGCATTTTTTAAATTCTGTGGATCCTACAGATAAGCCAGGGGTTTATTTTTTTTTTAAGAACAAACCCTTTCCTTTGCCTTGTTATCCAGAAAGGGTCCTCAAGGTTCTTTGAAGGCTTCGAGGGTCTCTTTAAATTTGTCATAGTATATAAAAATCTCATCCTATATTAAAATATATAGTAATTGCAACTGTGTACATATGTTAAACTAGTTAGTTCTTCACCTTATTCTGCAACCGTTTCTCTGTTGACTGCCTCCAGGTTTCCTTTTCCCCTCAACACATCTTCTGGTTATGATTCCTCTGAGCTTTTAAGTGTTTATGGTTGGCTTTTTTTTTAAATCCTTCTGCTCATGAGCTGTGTAGACTCAATTCACCAGTGACACCAGTGAGAATTTGGGTTGGATTAGTTCTGCTGTCTACACCATGTTCCTGTGAGCTCAATTCAGGATTCAATACTATGTCATGTAACAAATAGGAAACTGTTTTTATGCCCATTTAGATACAACAAATTGTAAATGTTGCTTGATGGTTTTCATGGTACTTTAACAAACTCACAATTTACAGAATGCAGCATTTTTGTTTTCCATGATAACAAATCCTAGGAAGATGAAAGGTTGAAGTAATTAGTCCAGTAGTTCTACCCACAGATTTATCTCTTGCTTTAGCCTAATGAATGTCAAAAGAAAAAGCAGAAATGCCAAGACATTTTCAATAATATTTGACCGGTGTGAGTAAAATAACTAGTAGTGTCATTTTAAGGTTGTACACTGGAAAAAAGCAGGGATCAAAACATGCACTTCAATTTATTCTTTCTGCAAAGAATTTTATCTCAAATTCACAAGAAGTAGATACAGGTCAAAGTGGAAAATAGGAACAGAATAACAGAAAAATTAATACTGAACACAAAGCCCAAAATGTAAATGCTTTTAGAGAAAGACAATCTGAAGAAAAAAAAAATTAGTATGGACAATGTAAACTTCAAGACATTCTTCCAGAGAAAAGCTTATTTTTATTACCCAACCATACTGTAACTTTCAGTGAGTCCGATGTTGAGACTGAATCTGCTGTGGCTGCACAGCAGGTCCTGTATTAGAGAAGTAAGGCAACCATGGAATTCCTTGGTAACATTTTAGCAACAGAGCTATTCTTGTGGCCCCTGCTCTCTTGTAGTGATTTCACACAACACAACCCAGTGCAGAACAAGTTCCAATTCCGACTTTTAATTCAGATTTCATACAGCCTATATTGGCTTAATTTTCCCTTGGTTTATGACCAGCAAAGCTGTCTCTGGCTATTTGACTCCCCCTGCACTGAAGAAAGATGCTTCTGCCTTACTCCTGGTGGTCAACAGAGTTTTGCCATGATTCATTACTCTGTCACTGTTGTTACTTCCTAATTAAGATCCTACATTCTCACCAGCTATTCAAATCAAAGAGTTAGTAAATTGTTTCTATTAATTTCCCCACTGTACTCATTATTTCCACTGAAGGCTGATAAAATCAGCAGGTTGTTTAAGCACTTAGGGCCTGCCTGATTTTCCAGTCAGCTAAAGCAGGGTGCATACAAATCATGATGCGAAAGGAAGGTTTTCAGTCGTTACATGGAAGCAACACACGTGGACAACACTAATTTGGCTATATGCAGCTTGTAGGTGAGGGGCAATGGAACAAAAATATGTTCCTTGCTTAAATTGCACTAGTCATTTGCTCCCTACTTTGTTCTTCTTTCCCCTTAGTATTATTACTCATAGGTTTGTCCAGGCACCAATTCAGAATGGCTGATGGGATGTATGAACTTTTCAACGATAGATGAGATTTCAGTAGAAGATGGCTGATATGGAAATTTGTTTCACTAAGCCAATACTTTAACTAATAGGGAACAGAGAGGGAGGAAGGAAAGAAGCGAAGCATTCCTGGAACTAATAGGAGCTTACCAATATGAGTGAGAAACTCAAGAGGCAACAAGTTTATTAGACACACTGTTACTACCAAATGGATATGTTTTCCTGATTCCCATTCTAATTTATCATGAGCAAAAAGCAGCTGCGCCATTAAGTGTAGAGAAAAAGCCAATGAGATGCAAATATGCAAGAGACTAATTACCAGGCAGGCAAAAGAGCTTCTATTTTGGGTCTGTTGAACAGGGGATTAATTTCTTGTAATGGAAGTGAAATCTGCCAGCTAAGGCTCCTGTATAACACATCGCCTTGAGATTCTCACTGAACCCTCCTGCACGTCTGCACTGAGGCCCCTGTGTCAGAGGCTTTTATCCACACCTGACACAGAGCCCAGCACAGCCTCCTGTGGGGTCTGATTTTTAAAAAGGCACATTTCTCAATGGCTGGCACTGGGTAGTCCCACAATAGGTTGTTTGAACTAGAGTCTAAAAAGAAGGAAAGAAAGAAAACACCTCTGAAGTGTATATTTTCTTTGGATTAGAGACAATCAGTGCTCATTTAACTCACGTTCTTAATCTATTCAGTAGTAATCACTTGATGTTAAAGTGATGCACATCAATAGATCTGAGAAGGGGAACAAAAAAATTGATCACCTCCTTTTTCAAAGACTTGGGCCTTCATCAAAGAAAGAGCTTAATTTCAGAGGAGTTTGTAATTTTGCTGTCACACTAAATCACTGATGGAGTAATACACTCTAATACACTAGATTTATGAAGTTTTCTAAATCCTACTCACTACTAGATATATGAACTGTACTAGTTATAACCTCTTAAGTACTCTGACTATTTAAGGATATCTATAATATTTTTATTGTTTTATTTTCTATGAGGTCTATTAATTTGTAGAAATGAGCTTACTAAGTAAAACATGCAACATTGCAAAGATTTCATTAGAATTTTAAAGCTTTAGGGAGATACAAGATATGATCATCATATATTTGGGCTGCTTCACCTGGAACCACTGCATTTAAGATTTTTCCCAGTTTGCATGAAATCTTTTGAGTTTGTGGATTTCTGTTCTTTCCCCGCACCATCTGAGATCACTGCTTACCCTCTAAGCGAGTAGGGGTCAGGCTACTGGAGCTGCATATTACCACATCCATTCAGCATTTCCCTACCTTTCTGGCAGGATGCACAGCTGCAGCACCTCTCAAGTTTGTGTTAATATAGACATGAGACAGGATATAATGATTATGGCTTTTATGTACCTCTGAAATTATTCTGTATTTTAATGGTAGAGATTTGAGACACGGCGGATTCACCATGACATTGCAAACATACCCTAGAACAAAAAGACAGAAGTCACAATGCTGTGTGACCACACAGTGGTGTGAACTGCTAGATTTTCTGGGCAAGACTTTCAAAAAAACAAGGTGGCCAAGTCTAACCCTGAAATACTGTCCTGTAGTATTAACTGGATTACCCTCCTTTCTGTCTGCTAATTTGCAACCTCTTATTCACTGTACAGAAGCACTTCTGACCCAAGTGCTGCAGCAATCACAGAATATGAAGTCTCACTTCTGTCAGGAAAAGTGGATTTTAGTTCTACTGCACTGCAGGCTCTGCATATGCAAAAAAGTGTCTCAAGAGAGCACAAAGCAGTTCATGCAACAGGATAGTATTTAGTCTCATTCAGAATAATAGCAGACCAGCTGTAGAAATGACAACTAAAATTTTTATTTTAATTCAGAAGCACATCTAACCACATGCTTGTCTCACACAAGCTGATGAAGCTTAAACAACCCTTTTCTGTGCTATGCCAAATTAATATCTCTATGTAGAGTATTATAGCTCAAATATTTTAATGAGACAATTACAAACGATTTCTTAGACTATCAGTCTTAAACATGAAAACCCTAAGTAGGTGATAAGAGACAGTAGTTAAAATATATTCATATTTTATGAAACAGTTTTGGTGTTATAATATCTTGGAATGTATTATATTCTTGAATATTTTGAAGTATCACTGTTTACGGTACAGTTTTAAACAACGTACATGGTGTGGAGCATTTGAAAGTAATATTCTGCTTAAAACCATTAGACATAGCATCAGATGCTTGAAAAATGATAAATTAAATCTTTCACCCTTTGAGTATATGCATTCCCTTGAGAAGCAGGATGGTGTAGTATGCAATCTCTGTAATTTGCCATAATTTTCCATAATTTTTTTTTTGCCTGATGTACATCTGTTGTTCTCTGATACTTAACCTTGTTTTGCACTACCTCCTCTTCTTTCCCATAAATGTTATCTGCAGGTAAATTACTGTCCTCATGATCTCAATGTCTGGGAAATTTTCTTCCTTTCACTACTTATATTAAAAACTTAACTTGGAAAACTAACCCAAAACTTGGAAAGCAGAGATTAAACGAAGTTTAGCTCAGTTGTTTGCTTAGTTTATTTTTGTTTAAGGTTGTGGCCCAAATTTTTATGAAGGGAACTGATAACTCAAGGTAGTATATAAACAAACTTTTTCAGGGCATAAGTACAGATTAACTGGCTGGACTGTATTAGAGTTTTAAACCACCTGAAGGAATAGCAATGTAGTGAAGTTTGTGATCTGCAGAGATATTCAACTTCATATATGGATGATGGGGAAGACTTCTCTACAGAACAGCAAGCATCTGGAGCAAGACAGAAGGCAAATTTCTGCTTTAAGAACTCAGATTGAAAACACAGGCAAAAAGCAATTTGTACTGCTCACATGTGATTCATCTGTCATCTGTAACCACTCAAGGAGAAGATCCAAGTATCACAGTGGGCAGTTAAACAAGACCATGTTGTCAACACAAAGCATCAGCAAGAGCAAAGATGTTCGCCTACAAACATGGAAATTGAACTAACACTGGGTATTAGCACTGATACTAGTCTTTCTTGCTAGTAGGAAGCCCGCTTCCTGCCCCTGTCCTGCATATAATTTGCCAACCTTATTTCAAAAAGGAGATCAGCACAATACGTAAAGATAAAGGAAAGAAAGATAGAAAGATTTCCAGCAAAGGGAAAAATCAAATGAATAGGCCTATCTAGGCTGGAAGCAGGGGGCAGGGCAGGGAGATTTTCAGAGCTTTTTGTTGCTATAAATGCAAAGACAGACAGTTATCATTGCTTACTGCTGTCAGAATACAGAAAGGGAACACTGCATAAAATTAAAAAATTAATAACAACTAATGTTTAGCCAAAGTATTTCATAAAGACAAGGCATTCTTGAGAGGAAAAAAAAAGTAGGCAGGCTTATAAATATAAAGATCAAAACATTCTGAATTATGTCAAACTCCACTCTCTCCTGCCAAGAAATTACTTCACTATTTTATATAGTAGAATTTAAACTTCTAAACACCTTCCTCTGAAGCATATTTTACTCACTACTGTCTTTAAATACCACTAGGACCAGATATTTCCACTAGTTTCCCTGATATGCACATTTCCAGTCTTCTGTGCTGAATATATTTATCTCCTGTGAGCACTGATTTGATAGCAACACTGACCAGTGTTAAAGGTGCATCTCTCCATAAAACTCACAAAAGTGGAACTTCTAGGAATATACGTCCCAAGACTAAAACAACTTTGAGGAGTCCCTGCCATGAACTTTTTCCCAATGAGCAGTGACTGGGGTTTTTGCAATAGCTTGAAGACTCTTTGCACGTCACAACAGCAATGACTGACCCCAAAGGTTTCTGGTTTTTGTTTGTTTGGTGAGTTTTCTTAACCACTTCCTTCATCGGTTTCTTATGACAGTTAATATTTTCACCCACAAAATGAAATTAGAGCCTCAAGCAAATCAAACATAAATTCAAATAAATATTGTAAATATCAGGAATGATAACAACAACAGTGATAAACCATCCTTTAAAAACTTGGGAGAAAACCCAAATGTTTGAGTTTTTTTATTCATAAAACAGAGAAAGTGCTTTGTTCCATGATGCTAAAAGCTATAGCTTCACAGAAGAGAGAATATTTTATTAGCAGCTGCCTCACAAAAGAGACCTAACAAAAACATTCTTGTTAGAGAACATATAATCAGGCAGCAATGCCACACTATGGAGGAATGAACTCTTTGCAGGGAATCTAACCGGCCTTTTCCTATGAGAGTTCCTATAATTCTATCCCACAGCTATTCACTTGTTAACTTTTTATTATCATCCATGGTCAAAGTATCCAAGGACTTTCTTGTAAAACAGTGAATGCTAGAGCATCTAGCTTGAAGGATGCTCTGTTTAGAGATAATTGGGGGCTGTGGGGGGATTGCATGCATCTGACACATAAACCACCACTTGTTTTGGAGAGCTGTGCTAGTAAGGACAATTGGGTCACTGAATGCAGTGTCGCTTGCTGTTGCATCCAAACAACAGAAGTAGCTTTTACTCCAGAAGGGTCAGAGTGCCCCCTCACACCATTGGCCCCAAAATACCCTCATATTGTACCTTTCAGTTCTGGTAGAAAGACAAAGTTTAAAAAAAGACAATTAATAAAATGCCACATGAAGAAAGCCAGAGACATCCAAGTCAGCACCTCAAGGTCTTGCCATAACAGGATGTCAACATCTCCACTGACCCCAGGAAGTGAATCATGTCCTTCTGGCTCTTGTCCTCCATTAAAAAGCAAGGCAAAAAAGTTATTAACATGGTCTAAGACAGATTTGCTTCCTGAAAGTAAATACTGGGTTTCTGATGGGTAGGGAATTATATAATAATAATAATACCCATCATTACCTTCCTTCTTCAGCAAACCAAAAACTGGACTGGGAAACTCTCAGAACTTTATCATTGTGTTGTTTTGCATTTTACTGTATTGAGGATGTGGAAAATGAACACTCTAGAGATCCTTCTGATTTTTACCAAAACATACTGTTCTGCAATTACTGCTTATTAATGTGTTTTATGACCTTATAAACAACAATCTTTTGCACTACTTACTGTAATCAAGGCCCTTTTCTTATTGCTGTAGTAAATAATACACATTTTCCAGTTTGATATTTTCCCTGGATATGAGTTGACATGATGACTTACACTAAAGTTAAATATGTCAAGGGTAAGTACTGAAATGCATACTCAAATCTTCAAGACTTTAACACCACCACAGCAAGCTACTGTGTCTGCATAATAAAGGGGTCACAAAGTGCTGGCAATACAAGCACGAAGAAGAGTAAAGTAACACTTAAAACACAGACATTTAACTAAGAATGTCATTAGTTAAGGATACCAAATAGAATAATACATCAAAAAGGGAAAAAAGATGAGGATGAAAAAGTTCTGTGCACAGGCTTTTATTCTTGAAAGATCTATTCTGATGTCTCTATTGATACTTGTCTTACCAGTCTTTGCCTGAAATGAGGAGTACAAATAGATTTCCTATCAGCATGGCTGACTGACCTAATTTTCACAAAAGCACAGAGAATTTCTGGTCCTCTGTGCTTTGACAGCAGAAATATTAAACTAAAATATATCATCTTCAGAAAAGGAGTCATGGATATGGGCAACTAAGAGTCTCCAGGATGAAAACTGTTTGTAATTGGACACTGTGCTATGTTGTGGTTTACACCATGTAGGACTGGACAGTCAGGCACCCAGTGAACCCAAACTCTTCCAGGCAGCTTGGCTCCAAGTGATTATTGAAGAATGCTGGAGACCTTGAGTCAAGCAAGCCAGAATATTCTTAGAGGAAGGACAGAGCAGTTAAGTGCCCCACCAGATACATGAAAGCACTCAGAGATACAAGGGCATAGCAAAAACCCCCACCCTTGAGAATAAAGGGATTGCATTTTCAGTTACAAATCCATAATAGGAAAACCCAAACTAAGGGAATTTCAGTGATTACATGCACACACTCTCTGAAGTATTCAATAAACGTGGTCAATACACCTTCTGTTGCATTAGAAGAAACCAACAAACAAATGTCTGGTCCCAAAGAGTACGTGAATTATGATTGCCAGAGCTTCTACTGAGGAATCTAATTCCTTCTGTAAGCATAGAGTGGTCAGGGAAGCAAATGCCTCAGCAGCGTTATAAATTTAAAAAGCAGTTCTAGGGGCTAGAGAGGATTTTGTTTAATGCCAAAGGAATGTTGACTCCTTAGATGTTACAGAAGAACATGTTATAAAGAATACAGAGGTTATTTATAGACCTAGAAAAAGGGACAAATATATTTTATATGAGTCCTCAGATGAACAGAAATATTGAGGAAACTGTTAAGACTGTCACGTATGACAAAAACACAGGCCAAGTCAAGAGAAAGAGCCCATTTCAGTATCACAGGAAAAATTGGCCCCATAGGGAGAAAAAAATGTACAAGACATTTTTGCAGAGCATGCAAGCAAATCTATTCACTGTGTTCAGGTATCATTAACAACAGTATGATTTCAGAAGTCACTGGATTTATTACTTACTCATTCTCACTAGACATCGTATACCTAATGGGCCTCAGATTGTACAGCATGAATTTAAGCAGTTATCAGCCACGTATGGGATTATTTACATGAATTCAGTATGGTTACTCAGTGAAGCACAGATAGATACTTGCTGACAAACTCATTCAACAGAAAACAGAGGACAAAATGTTATCAGTAACTGAGGTCACAGTACCTCAGACCTCATAGATTTATGAAGAGATATGAACAACATAAAATTTTTATGGTTTTGGGGCCCAGGGTCTGCTAACTGTTTCCTGACAATGAATTTTCACAATCTGAAGCAAGTAGCAGTATCATGGGGGACTGTACCAGTCAAATTGATGCCTTGGGAGGAAAAGGCAACACCTTTCAGAGCTTCTTAAAAGAAGGGAGATAAGAAGCAGGGATCTGGCTGCTGGGCTTTGGGAGCACATCAACTCTCCAAGTCAAAATACAGCCAGAACACAAAGACTTTTATTTAACAGCGAAGCTGCAGAAAAATGCAGAATAACTGTGCAGAAAGCCTCAGAAAACTGCTAAGTAGCAGGTTGTTCATATACTTTTAAAATGCTCTATCTCATGACTATTCCTTTAGAAATAATTATTTATGTATCATAATTATGTATTATTATTTTTATTACTAATACATCTGACAGATGATGGAAGGGGGAACAGTACCTTTTGGGCAATCTCACCGTTTGGAAATGGCTGTTGTGCTATACAGAGGCTGTAACTACACAAAACCAAAGAGCTTAGTGTAGATATGAACAAAGCTGACCTCTGCCAGAGGATTTGGTTCAGAATGGCTACCAAATAACAAAAAATACAAATTTTAGGTTGTTCACCTGTAAAAAGTATGCATTTTATTTTTCTTTAATTTCCCAGATTGTATACAACTGTGCTGGAAAGGACCTGAACTTTCAAAATACTTGCAACTCTGATGGCTTAACAGGGGGGTCGGAACATCATGGGAAGGGGCACTCACAAAACACAACTGCTTCTACTGTTGGATCCAAACTTTATAGTCTGAACTTTCAGGAATAAAAGGAAATACTTACTGACAACATGAAAGAAGTTAAAAATACCCACCAGAAGGAAGAACAGGAGATGCAGTAACGAGCATGCAGTTAAAAAGCAGCCACTTTGAACCAGCAGCTTTCTGCCTTGTCTAAATTTAAAGAGCCACCCACAAGAAGGCCAAGTGAGAAAGAGGACTTGCAAAAACAGAAAAAACCCACCCCACTAAGCCCCACCTAACCCCTCTAAATGTGGGAACATTAACAGCAATCAAAGCAATCACAATAGGATCCTCTCCTGGAACTGCTTCTGTGTTCTGGATAGGAGAACTTTCCATAAGCATACTTATGGGTTAAGTAGCTGGAGCACATCCAAAGGCCACAGTAAACTTCAGATTGATTTTGCAAACAAATAAATAAAGGTCAAGTATGAAGCTTCAGCCACTGCCTCTGGTCACACATGGATCACGGTCCCTAGAGACAAGGGATGAAGCAGGCACAGTGCTGTGACACAGCCTCATATATTGGCACGAGTAGACAGTGTTTCCAAAATAAAGATGCAGGCAGGACTCCCATTGCCAGAAGAACTATGAGGGAACAGTTTCAAAAGTGACTTCAGAAGGTCATTCTGTGTCATGGGGACTCCAAAATCACTTGGAAAATGTTACTTCATGTCTGTTTATTCCTGAAAGGGGGTCTGACAGCACCTCTTCCCAGTGCCAGCACAATCTCTGCTTTCAGAGACAGAAAAAACATTTACAGTGCCAGCTTTCTGGAGACTACTTCCCTACATAAAAAGGCACGAGGCTTGCTCAGGTGGTCTCTGCACATGCCAAGGATGTGTCGAGCCTGTTACAATTCCCTCTTAACTGATGTAGTAAGCCATCCAAGTCACAAAATAAATATCTTGCAAGAAAAAGGGGGTGGTGTGCACCCACATCTCAGTCCTCTATGGATACAGGCATGGATGAAGTCAGACACTTGAACCAGGGATCTGGGTAGTCCTCCCACACCTCCCTGTAAAAACATTATGCAGCCAGCCATGGTGTGCAGCCAGAGAGAGATGGGCATGTCCTCCTCCTGCTCTGTGCTAGGTTCACTTGGTGGTCTGCCTGTCAGAAGTAGGGCTGTATCTTCACTCTGATTCCCTCTTGCCATAGCTGTTGGAAACCCCTTGGGGATTCTTCATGGAAGTAGGCAGAAAGAAGACAGGGGATGGGGAAGTCTCATGTCTGTGTCCACTGCCACAGGTTGGCTGTCTCACCAGGGGCTCTCAATCACCTTAGAGAAGTAAAACAGCTACAAAGCATACTCACGTGTGGTTACACACTTCAGCCATCCATAGCATTGTGTGTGCTTTTACCACAGCTGTTGTGGTGTTACACAAAACAGCAGTGGCTATCCCACAACTACAAGAGCTTCACTTGTGTGAGGATCACAGTCCTTTGACCAATGCAGTCAGGGATGAACCCAAGGGAAAAATACAAGTTGCCACAGCTTTGGCTAAGGAACTCATGATCATTTCGATATGAACTTGATATTAACATGATATTAACTTGGGGAGTGGAACACACTGGGCCACACTGTCACAGCACAGAAGAAAAGTCTTGGGACTAGCTACCTTTACAGGCCTCCAGAGACCCCTCTTATTCATGATTTCATGGGGCTTGTTGCCCAGGCGTAACCAATCAACATTTCACTACCACTATTTCCAGACTTGCAACAGCCCTATGGTCCTGTTCTCCCCATACCTTACAAAACAAAAATGCAGACTTAAGTTCTCTTCTAAAAATCAAGACAAAGATTAGAAATTTTCAACATATTAGAACATTAAAGACTGTTTTCACTGTGCAGAGAATTTTGCAATACGATTCTTATCCTTACACAAAAAAGTTCCTGACAAGATATTCCTGCAAAGAGGAACTCTGCATTGATTTATCTGACTTCTGGTATCAGGATCATTTAACTGTTGAGTCATCTTACCTACATACGTATCAACTTAAAATAGGAATAAAGGAAAGGGTGCTTAGCTGTGTTAAGTCAAAACAGGGCAAGAATATGAACTTTCTCCTCTTTCAATCCAGGATGTTCCCATTTCCACAACTGCATAATTGTCATCATTTTAGTTGCTATAAATCCATTACTGTAGTTTCTAAATCATTGTAGTTACTTGGAATTAAAATAACCAAGACCATGAAAGAAAAGGGAAGTGGCAAAATAATTGTTTAGCATGGGATTCATGTAAAAGATTGCCAACTAACTGACAGTAGGAAGGATGGAAAGAAACAATTGTCTAGACACTCAATCTGCCTGTGTAATAACCCACTATATGTTGTAACCCCACAGATACCATGAGGACACTCTAGAAATAGTTGACTCAATTTACTTACTTGCTCTTCTGTTTTACAAATGTATTTGTAAAGGGGATTTTTTTAATGACATAATATTGCTTTCCAACAACTTTTAATTACTCATTCATGAGTATATTACAACACAACACAGTAGCTATAGAAGAAGCTTTCAGTTCATCCTTCAGAAACACAGCATGTATTATATGCATGTTGTGAATAGCAGTCAAGTAATACTACTGGCCAAAGCAGACAGTACAGACAGCAGCATGAGCATCGAGGCAGTCTGTCATTTCCATGCCACAAAGGAATAAAGAGGAAAACTAGGAGATTCCCCTCCCTTGCACTTAAGAGCTCACAGACTGAATGAATACATCGCTTGAGCACAACTAATACATCACAAGGCTTCATAGCTGGAGCAGTGCACTGAGCAGCAATATGCTACTAGGTTTGCAACTAGTCATAACAAGAGTGAAATTTGAAAGCAAATTTTTGAGATTTTTGAAAATTACAATGCATTTCACATGGCTTGCCTAGTTTTTACAGGAGCTACCAGGTTATTGCTTCCATGACTACTGCTGACACTGTCCTCAAAAATCTCTCAGAATCAGTAGTGTTAAAAAGAAGTGGTGTCCAGCAGGAAAAACCCACCAGTGAGTATCACAAGCTTGTCTTGAACAATTCCTAAGGCATTTTAAACCACCATTACTGTCAGAAAGTGAGATATCAAACACAAACCACTAAACTATTAAGGGCACCTCCCCAGAGGAAGAAAGAAATGGAACTTTAAGCCTTCTTCATTACACATTAAAATCAGAGGTTTTTCTAGCTGGAGAAAAGATTAAAGATGCAACAAGCACCTGGCTTAATATTTAGTGATTTCGAAGGTATGTGCCAGCCATGCTAATAACCAAAAGATAAGAGCCCAGAACACTGCCATCGCAGATCTTAAAAATTAATGAGACAGTCTGTAACTACAAGATAAATACTGAGAAGTTGTTTCCCCAGTCACTGCCAGTATACTCTGATTCCCAGTATGAACAGTACAGCTGCTGAAGTAACTCTGTGATTTAAATGTTAACTAATAAATTGCACAGTTTATTTTATTTATATCATTTTTTCATCTCCACCATTCTTAATGTTATAGAAGGAGTTGGTGGGCCTATGTGCAGGGGGAAAACTGTGTAATTTAACTATTAAGAGATGAATGGTCTATTTAAGGACTATTTAAAAAAAATAATCAATTAATATCTGATTAAATGCTTTCAGGCAATTTTTGTAACAAATATCCTCTGATCTTTCCAGCCATTATAAGCCTCAGTTTGTCTGTATAGTTCCCATTGAAGCTAATAAGGTCCAGGAACAGTGCCTAGGACTCTGTCAGGAAATTAATTTTACACAGAATGGAGTATGGAGCACCTAATTTGTGCTCCCATGTTCCTCTCAGTGTTCAGGCTAGAGAAAAACAGACAAGTAAACAAGTGAATTTAACCAGCAACTAAACTGAGGAGATTAGTCTCTGTTAAACAAGTGTGGCCTTTACATCGCCATTTGTTTATGGCAGCACCTATGGCCTGACACGTTATACCCAGACCTCCACGGTCGAGGTTGACTTTGAGACAAAAAATGCCAAGGTACTTCTGAATTTCTCAATTACACAGCAGAAAACTTGAAAAAGAATGACTGAGATTAATGCCACACAGCTTAAACTCACCTATGCCTTTAATAGACAAATATCAATTTTCAGCACTTTCTGAGTGATGCAAATTACAAAACAAAAAGAGTTCAGGTTTTATACACAAGAAATGGTATTTAGCAGAGGCTGTTCCTGTCTTTTGGAGATGAAATGTCCCAAAAATATGTTTTCACCTCCCTTCCTCCTGTGATTTGGATATATGTTTCAAGGAATATGTGTTTGGGTCAAATTCTAAAATCACTCAAACTGGCACACCACCACAGTTATTTTTAAGGATGTTCTCCCGAACTCAGAAAGCCAGCATCTAGGTTGTATAATTGCAATAACAATATGGTTGTAGTAAAAAGGATGTAGTTTAAGGACAGAAGAATAGAGACCATACTTTTCTTCTTTTCTTTTTTTTAATCTGTGAAGAAGCAATTAATGTCTGGCATTTGTAACTTCTTGTTTGTACTCAGTTAAGTGCCATGGGGAAAAATGTTTTATTTTTATTGTGCTCCCAAAATGTTCTTAAATTTTCAAGTACATTAAACACATATTTGTCACAACTCTTTAGCCTTGCTCAGCACATCTGCACCCATATACATGTTCTGGCATTGCCTGGTGCACATCGTAAAGTTGAACATAAAAGATGTGTTAGAATTCTGCATAAGAGCTGTTTGCTTCTAGGCATTAAAACTCACAAGCACAGACTATCAAAACTTCCCAATAGTCTTACTAATAGTTCAGCTTCTTGTCAAATTCCAGATTTCTACTACTTAAAAAAAAAAAATTCAACATCTTAATTTGCTTGCAAATTACAACAGATCTGACAAGCTATTAGCAAATGTTCCTTTAATCAGGTGAGCCAATTTTGATACCTCTTTTTAAAAAAACTATAAAAACCGACACACAGTGTGATAATTACAGTGGGAGTGGTATTTCCAGAAGCCTGCCACTCATTTTGTTTACATGTGTGAGCCATACCTGTGGCTCATGTGGAGAGACTTACAATTAATGCACATGGACCAATTTCCATTATGCTTGCTCACAGTGGGCTGACACATTAAAAAAATGATGGCAGCTGTAAATGGCTTGAATCAAAGATAGAACACGGAGGAACAAAAAGAAAGCGAACACATCAAATGGCAAGGTAAGTACATATTAGTATGCAGACACAATTGTTAATTCAACTAGAAGTCTTTCTTTTGTGGTAACCTAAACCAGAGTTCCATCAGTAGCAACACACTCACCTGTTCACTCTTAATCCATAAACTCTCCCAGTTTTGCTTTCAATTCTCCAGTCACAAAACCCCTGGGATTTGCTTCTTCCTATGGCATGTTTGCCTCTGACAGCTTGTGACCTTCAGACAGTTAGGGTCACTCTCAGCCACCCAAGGGAAAACCATTTAAACCTAACAATTTAGTTTTCCTCTCCAGATTTCTTAAGTTGCTGCACCCTGGAGGGGTGTTTCAGGTGGCTGCTACCTGGCTAAGGCAGCACCAGGCACCTTCCTTTGCTAATACCCCTCAGCGTTGTCTCCTGCCCAGCGCTCCCCTGGTGAGCTTCCAGGGGGAGCCAGTCCCTGCTCTGCAAGTCCCATGCACAATCCTCTGCCTACTCAGCCTGCATCTTGTGCCCACAGCTTTTTGTCTTGAATCTAGGGGATGTGGCAAACATCAAGAGGCTGCTATCAATACAGCAGGCAAGGGGACTCTCCTGTGGCTTTTGCCACTGCTGATAGCTTACTTCCCTCTGTGCCATGGATCAGGCCATCAGGGTGCTAAGTGAAGGACCACAATGTGCCTAGTGATAATCTTCAACAACAGACACAACTGCACAACATCAGTACATGATATATTTAATTTTGGGCTGCAACCTCTTTTCAGCAGGATGCTGTACTAGGCAGGTCTATAATATCTTGTTGAGAAAATCCTGGTTTTTCTGAACTCTAGGCAACAGCAGAAATGGATCCTTCCTTAGTAAGAATGACCTCTCATGTGGGCTCCCCCATTATTGAAAGCCTTCAACTCCAAAGCCCCAGCTTTGGGGCTCCAAAGCCCCATTGAGTAACTCATGGTGGCAATTTCCTAGAAAGAATGTTTTCTAGTCAGTGACAACAGTTCCTCCTGTACGTACAATACCAAAGACTGTACTGCTGGGCTCAAAGATAAACCAAACTCCAATAAGACTCATCTCCTCAGTGCAGTTTGATGTTAGACATCTTTTGCTTTGCTCAAAATGGTACCCATCAATAGCACAGTGTCTTCCCACAGCACCAGGGAGACCCTCTGAGCACATGCAGGAAGAGCCTCTGCTGCTGCCTGTGTGATCGACAACATTGTCACACAGCAAGCAAAGTCCACACATCACACTGCACACGTGGCAAGTCTACGCTCAGTGTGTGTTCAGGGCAGAGCCGATAGGCCCAAAAATGGCAAGTCCAACTTGTTATACATGACACTCGAGATAAATTCTAGGTAGCTTCACTCATCCTCACAGCTGAGTCAATTAACAAAGCTCTGTATACACCAGAATATTTGTGTTGCTAATCACATCAGCACTCCAGACAGCAATGATCAAGTGAAGAAATTCCTGACATCTTGCTCTTACTGAGTTCCTTGATGGCTTCAGATAAACATACTCAATTTTTTACTCTTTCTGATGTATACTCACAACTTTCTGGGTTGTTTTTGCTTGTTTGTTTTCCCCTTCAGAATAATTTGCTTGCACTTAAATTCCTCCCTGCAAATTCTTACTGTCTCCAAGACAGCAGAGAACTCCAGCAGGAACACTGCTGCATAAACCCTCACCACTTCTCCAAATCCTGGCTCTTCCTCAGCCATGTATCAGTGTCAATGCCTATGTCTCTATCTTGTAGCTGCTTCTTCTACTGAAAGGAAACATTCTACAAGACCCACATTTTCTAAATCTTCCAAGTTTGACACACTTTCCCCCCACCAAAAGAAAGAAAAATAGGAAGAAAAAAAAGTAGTGTCCATAGGGATAGTCAAGTGCCTGCTAAATACAAAATATCCATTCTGGGTCCCATGTGGAGCGATGAAGGTGAGTCAGACATGTCATTTGTGGAGAAGGGGGGAAAAAAAAACCTTGGATGACTTAGCTCTTCTAAAAAATTCCTAACATTTCTCCAGTTTGTTATCACTGGAAACAAATAGTTGCTCCATTACCAAACAAGGTTTCCAGACAAATCAGTTATAGGGTTTTTTGGTTAGTATTACTCCCAGGTATCAGGTTTCCTGAAGCAACATACAGAATTTACAGCAGTGAGTCATGCTCAGTTTCCATAGGTGACACCCAAGGAGCCTTAAACACCTTCAGAAACCGGTATATCATCCAGGTAAGAATTCCCTCACGCTCTAGAAGTGGAGTTGTTTAGCAGTTTTGCCCCATATGTGCCCATGCCTGTCTCTGGATCAGTCAGATGGGAGATGCTGATGCACATTCCCTCTGACAGGGAGGGTCCTTCTGCATCACATGAGGAACCAGAACTGGAAATGGTCTTTCAGGGAATTTAATGCTGTTAGCCTTCAAAAAGTTGAAAAAAATAAGTTACCCTTTGGAAAGTTTGATATGAAGCTAGTAACTTCTGAGCATCTTTCCTGATTTTGGCAGAAGCAGTCCTCAAAAAGAGAGACAACAGGACGTTTCCATCTCTTAAGAAAAGGTATTAGTTGAAAGTTTAACAAAATCAAGTACTTTCCTCTGTTCATTTTGACTGAGTGAAGATATAAAACTTCAGGTGATCTGCATATTATGGAGAGAGACTTTGCCAGAATGGCAAGGTTTTTTTAATTGCCATTACTGAAAAAAGAGTGTATGTCAGCCTCAATTTCTAAAAACAGACTAGCAGATTTACACTCATCCAAAATAATTTTTCCACTGTCACAGATCGCACAATATATTTATCAAGATTAATTTCATTTTGAAGTATTGTTTTGCCTATTTGTGTTTGCTAGAACAATAGCAATAACATGACAATTAGTGTCTCATTAACTGTACTCACATTTGTTTTCTGAATAATAGAGCCTAGGTCACTTATCAGTCATTACTGTAATGGAATTTTTATGCATTTCTTACCAAAACTTTGGGGTTTGGTTTTTGGGTTTTGGTCTTTTTTTGGTTTGGTTTGGTGTTTTTAGCTCTAGGGAGCTATGTACCTGCTCTAAGCACCTCTGAGCACAAACGTTACTGGAAGCTTTATGTACAGTTAGATCTGAGTTCCTAATTAATTATTTGTAAAGAAATCCCTCTTATATCCCTATCTTGCCTTTGTGAAGGGTCACAACTGTATCTTCTGAAACAAATGGTCCCAACATGCTCTTTGATATTTTCTATTAAGCTTCAGTTTTTTAAAAATAGTTTTGTCAATATCTTGGTTCCCAGAAGAGACTAAGAGGATAGTCTTGCCTCCCTCATAAACCCAGACAACAAACATCCTAGCATCTGTAAAAGAGTTTCTTTAAGAGGCTTCCTTCCATACTGAACCAGCAATACCCACTGAGGAAAAAAGCAAAAAAAAATATTTTTTTTCAAACCTCACACTGTCTGCTCTTAATACATTTTTAAATTAATCTAAAGGAGATAAAGCTCTCTTCACCTGGTATGACTGTCGGAGTCTCAAACCTTTCTCTTCAAGAACTGCATTTTCAGCCCTGTCCCAGTCCTTCTTGCATAGGGCTCAGTATAAGTTTTCCAGCTGTAAATCACAGCCAGGGATGATTTTCAACGTCAGCGTACTCTTACAGTTAACAAAACAGGGCCAGCTGGTCCTCCAGGGTCTTACAGGTTGCAGAAGTTCTGCAGAGTTCAGCTCAACTTTTCATGTTTGAAAAGAGATAAATTGGTTTCTATGTTGTTTTTTCTTTCCACTGAGGATCCCAGGGTATGGCAGAAAGTTTTCAGAAAAGGGAAGTATTAACTCCTGTTACTCTTCAGATTGCCTTGCCTTCTTGCTGAAGGTTGCTGTGGGTTCTGGCTATGGGAACTGTATGACAGCTCACTTGCCAGAGCTGTGCCTTTTGCCACATGATAACCAGAAGACAGTTGCAAGTCTGGAGGGTGACAAGAACCATCCACACATCATTGAGCAACAGCCCTCTATAAAGGAAAGGACTTGGGGAAAGGATGAGGATCTTGGGTTTTCTCCCTTTGAGAGCACTGATTTCTCTATATTTTAAAGAGAAGCAAATGGAGCAAAGTGGAAGGATAGTTAAGGGAAAGGAAACAGGAAGGAGAAAAACAAAGAAAACCTGAAAAATCTTATTAGTACCTGATAAAATTGGAGAGAGTTTACACAGAATTTTAAAGAGAACACCTCTACATTTCTTCCAAAAAACTTTCAAGATTAATGCTTTTTTTTTCAAACCTTATACTCATGTTGAAAATGTTAGTGATTATTTAAATGAAATTACTGGGTTTGTTTTGTCTCTCTTTTTTTTTTTTTTTTTTTTTTTTTTTTTTTATTTTAAACTGAAAATTGGATTGTTTCTACATGAAAACTTTTAACACATACTCTGGAAAATCAGAAAAAGAGTGGTGGGGTATTCCAAACTCCTCAGGACACAGCACTTCAGAACATTTTTGTGAAATCATTTAGAACTCAGTTTAGGGTTTTTTCTGAAAATGGGTTCAAATCTAGAATCTAGCAAAAAAAAATACCCAGGCTCCTTTTTGACCTGTGTGTCATGATCTTCCAGAGGCTGGCTGGCAGACTCCTGGCCCTGGTCTGATAGTGGGTCAAGGTGAGACAAGGGCAAGTTCCTGAACCCAGAAACTCTGTACTGATTTCAGGTGCACCAGTTCAGATATATTGTCTAATCTCAGAACTATCTGGCTTATTTATTAGATAAATAGTGTAAATGTTTCAAGGTGACAACTAGATACATGTGCTTAACTACATACATTAAAGTCTTTTATTATAAATCTTCTGGTGCAAGACATATATCCTATGCTATTTCTGTACTATCAGGTTTATTAGGTCTGAGTCCTGATTATATTTTTGGTACATTCATTTAATAATAATGAAATGTGAGAGGAAATAAATAATAACTATTGAATGTTTTGTGCAGAATCACAGCTGCAGATTGTACATATATGGGATCTTATCTCAGCCAGGAAAGCAAATGATGTTTTAAGATTCTATTTTTATGACTTTGGAGAGAATATACCTTTCCCATTAAAAATGGCAAACTAATAGACTTTGTTGTTATGGGACATTCTCTTGTAATTTTTCTTTGCTATGTACATTCAGTCTGCAGATTATACATTTAACAGTGATTTTGCAAAGTGCTTTTGAGCTCATATTATTGAGAATTAATTTTTGTTCTGCAATTAAGACTACAACAACTGAAAAGTCTCACTGCAATATCTGGTTAAACTTAACAGTTGCCCTCAAAATTTGTAATTATGGCCAATTTCAAATTGAGACTCTGAAAAATATTTCCCTGTTAGGTAGCAGCTTTTATTTATCCTTTCTTAGTCCCCTTTCTATTCCCTTTCAACAAGCATTACTACAAGATGGTTTTACTGATTTCTGTA
Organism: Tyto alba; assembly: GCF_018691265.1. Lineage (NCBI taxonomy): Eukaryota > Metazoa > Chordata > Aves > Strigiformes > Tytonidae > Tyto > Tyto alba. Next base: position 10,756,466 of record NW_024881322.1, read on the forward strand.
GCACAGGAAATAGACATCGCACTTACATGTGTGAATATTTGTGGAAGAAACAATGTATTTTATACATCAAGCTGTCTTTGCAGAAACAGTACAGGACTCCCCAAGTCCTTTCACAGTATCCAGAACAGATACAACTAACTACATCTTTTGGATGTAGGACAACAAAAGGAATATGCAACACTTCTGTATCAAGAGAAAGTTTAAACTGAAACTAGGTACTGATCCAGTTCATTTTACTTCTGTCTTTCATATGATTAATAATTCATTGGGGTTGAAAGAATGCTTCTGGCAAGGTCTGCATGCCCTAGAAAATCAAAACTTGAACAAGTTATAGGGTTTTATAACTGCTTTTTACTACTGGCTCTCCCCAAGTGATTACGTGCTCCAGAATCTTCTTTCCAATTGTTAATTTCAAAAGATACACTAGCTTTAAAACTGAATAGAAGTACCTCATGAGTTCCTTTGGCCTACTGCTCAAGGTCTGTATGATGAAGGCTTTCAGACATTTTTGCAGTTGACACTAAGAATTAATTTAAATTACTGATAATTAGACTAAAAAAAAAGATCAAAGTGAAATAAGTGGGAGCTGGCAATGTATCTGTGGAAACCTCACTACCTACAGCCCTTCTTTATCAGAACAAGAGATTTTCCATTACAAGATTTGCCTTCTCTCCATTAATTATTCTGATCCCTGTAAAAGTGGTAAGACTAGTGGAAACTTCAGTTGTCTACAGCAAACAGTAATGAATAGTCTGGGCTGGGTTCAGATACTGCAGAGATCCCACGTGACTACAGTTGCTTCTCTCTCTCAAAATGAAAAAGTCAACCCATATGCTGGGCAGCCAACCCCTCTGCCTAAACTAGTCTCTTCCCCTGGTGTTCTCCTGTAACAGTGAAGCAGTATATTTGCTAAAATGCAGTCTTTCACAGAACAAGCAAAGTGGAAGAGACTGACTGATGGAGAAAATTATTGTGTTCACAGAATGTAGGTTAATATTTGAGCCTTTCCCAATTTTCCTGTGTGACCTTCTTTAAATGACTTTATTCACTTCAGTTTTCCATTAGTTAAAAAAAAAAAAAAAAAAGACAATAAAATCTTTCCCTGCCCACCCTCTATATATGTTGCCTGTATGATGTTGTAGTTTTTGGTGTGTGGACCCATATGGTATTGTTTATCATTAGGTTTTCTGTGTGATACTGCAAACGCACACACCCCTTCCCCTCAAAACCAGACTAAAACTGTATCATATTAAAACCTAACTGTACACTGAGACCAGAAGATACATACACCAATTTCTGCTTTGGCATCACAGTTCCACAAAACTTGAGAGCCTACTTGCAGCAAAAAACCCTCATAACAACTTTGCTGAAGCTTTGTCATTCAAAGTTAAAACTATTATTAAAAACAGGGTCTACTCTAAATGGCAGCATTTCGTAGGTACAGCTTCCATCACTTCAAAATTACTGTGTAGTAATTTCACATAGTTCAAACCTTCCAACAAGCTGCACAGCATTGGAGACAGAGTCAGTGAGAAGGCAAAGGTGGGGGTACACAAGTGCAGGGAGTGGGAGCAGGAGGCCCGGCAGGACAGGGAAGCTTCTAGAATTGGCTTCCACTTTAATAGCTAACCCAGGGGTAAAGCCTGTGAAAGTACAGCAGTAATAATTCTCATCCTTTTCATTCCTTAAATGAAATCTTCACAAATGAAAGAAAGATCCCTGAGATAAAGACTTCACTTGAAATTCGTATGGCCCTCAAGCTTTCAAGAATTTATGTTGAATATGCCTTATCCACATACAATTTAATACGGATAGTTTGGGCACAGAGTACAGTTTCTCTTTCAGTGATAAGACCATTTATAATTTCCTCTTTTAATCTGCCAGACTCTTCAAATGTTTCTTTTAATAAGATAAAAGAAAAAACACAAAAACAGTTTAAAAACTCCAGATCAATTAATCTTGAATCAGATGAAGAATTCTGTAAAATACGATATTCAGACAACCTTAACAGATTCCAAAAGAACAAAGCTTCAGGGAAAAAAAGCAAAACTTACTTTAGTTATTTTTCTTTTCCAGTGAAGCAGTGAGTTTCTAACTGCAGAGACCTGAAAATTTAGGGGACAATTTTTAAGGAGACGTCCAGGGATTTAGCAATGCCATTTTGTCAAGGGTAAATCTCCCAGAACCTACTGCCTAGTGAGGGCATCAGCTAATGTATGCCATAATTTTATACAGGCAGCTCCAGAGTATCTTGCTGCTGAATTATTTATTAGTGAGACTAGTTGTTTGTCAAAGCAGATAATGGGGAAAATGTTCCCTGGGAAAAGAAAGATAATAGTCATGCTTTTAGTCTAAAAAAGAATCTCACTTTATGTATTCAATTATATTTTTACTCTTTGAAGTTGAAAAACATTTAATAGCTGGTCTTAAGAGTTTAAAGAACACTTAAGAGACTAAAGGTCTCAAAAGATGTAAACTGAGGAATATTCTGTTTTGGTAAAGAAATCTGAAATTACATGCTTTTGCAAACCAACCTAAGCACACCGTTTTACTGAAGAACTAACGATTTTTGATGAAATAATATCCTCATACCAAACTTTTCAGCTTTTGTTACTGATAGCAATAAAAAGAGAAAAAAAAAAAAAGGACATAGGGCCACTCGGTGAACTTGGTGGCCTTTAAATATAAGGAATAGAAACTCTAGTAAGAAGTGTTGCTGCTCATGTCCAGGTAACTCTGAAGCAACATACCTTCCCTAGCAATTCCCTCAACAAGGTCTCAACACTTGTCCCAGATAAAGCCCCAGAGGGACAGTGAAACCCAGTGTCGTTTTAGTTAGGTACACGCCTTTCCCTGTGCCACGAAGGGCATCCTGATATTACTGCGGGAAGGGTGCCAAATTGCAAACCCTGTGGAGGCAGAAATTCGTGCATGTATTGATCAGTGCCTGTGGTAACTTCAAGCTTATGAATGCAATTTATCATTTGTTCTCTAGTGGCCTGATCTGGTTTAGGATGAAGCCAGTGGAAAAACTCCTGCCAAATTCATTGGCAGCTAAATCAGGTCATAGATGGAAAGATACAGAATTTCTAACAAATTTCAAAAGAACAAGGAAACAAGTATGCAAAGACAAAACTACTTCTCACTGTCAGTTAAAAGAATCAGAAATACCCTTACAGGTTACTTGTTTAATGAAAATATGTTTAGTCCAAACCAAACTTTAAGCCTGAGTAGCATATATGTTATATGACATAGGTAGCACATCAGGGATAACTATTAGCTACATAAACTTTTAATTATGGCAAATATGTGTATAGCCGAGAGCTGGACCTGCATTGAACAACAGAATTGACAAGTGTATTTTTGGTTTTCTTCTGTGGGTCGATATAGCTAAAACACAATTACAAGAAGGTTGAAAGTAGAAATCATCTGTAACTTCCGACTTCATGTCTGGGCTCAGAAATAACACACAAATGGAGCTCTAATGTTATAACATGGATTTAGAAGAAAATAGCGTCTCAAAGGAAAAAAAGGCGCAGGTGTGGGAACAGTGCATGTCTTCATCCTACATCTACTCTATGGCTATCTCTCGGGCACAGACAAATTTATCAGTTGCCTGAGGCAGGAGACTGCCAGAAGCCAACAAGAAATAATGGGAAATATTAGGTGGTAGCTCCTGCTACAGGAGACAGGAGTCCTTGGTAGGGATAAGAATCTCTGTCCCTCCTATGGGGCAGGAAGGGCAATCCCGCCTCCCTGTAGATACCCTTTCTACTTCCCCTACTCCTACCCCATGCTACTGAGAGGCTGCAGCTGCCTCTGATGTATCATTTACCCAGTGGCTAATAAGTGCCATTTTCAACTGGAAAAAAAGTCTGAATACATGCTGATCTTTGGACTGAGAAGCAGCCTTCGAAAATAACACTCATAAAATACCTTGAGTGTAATAACTGGAGACAAAGTGTAGCTGTTTAAAAAGGGTATAACAGAACAAGCAAATTAGTTATTAATCTATTATTGGAAATAGAGAGTACCATCATAGCTTATGGTTTCCAGATGACTGCTCTAATCAGACCCTGTAAGTCAGACAGAGCTTGATTTTTCCCTGTGATCTTTATATTCTTCATTAAGCTGACAATCAGCATGAATTAATCAACCCTTAATCTGTTCACTCTAGGAGAAAAAATAATTCATATGAAAGATTTTCTGTTTTCTCTAGAGTGTCTATTTCATCCATATTAGGCCTTGAGAGATGAGGAAGCTTCACAGAAAACTCTCTTCTCCCACTCATGCAAATCCTTCTCTAACCTGACAACCACTTGCTGTGCCACATACAGTCAAGTTCAGCAAGGTCCTCAGTACACGCTTCACTTCCAGCATATGAACTGTCTCATTACAGTCAGTGCTTCACCATAATCTCAGAGACTGAAAGAAGCCCCACTTGGCTTTTTTTCTCATCACCCAGAATTCATAATATCCTGATTTAGGCAAGGGAGTCCCTGACCACAGCTGGGAGGGGGGATACTCAGGGAGAAGGGAACAAAATAGTGTTTCTCTCCCTCATGTGATCTCTAAGCTTCTGGCAACCAGGAATTTAGGGACTTTCTAAAACAAAGGCTGCATCCATGTTTAATAGCAACTGATAAAGATGTGAACAACTCCACAAGTCTGATCTTGTACAGATCACAATAAGTTATAATAAACGTTACGTTCTCTAATTCAGCATGCCACTTCTAGTATTAACTACATATTTTGATACTTTGGGTCTGAGTTTTCTCCCTTTTGACTGTCCTAGTAAAACCTGCAACCATTTGAAAGCATCAGCCATTTGGACCTGGAAGGATCTACATGTCATTCCTAACATCTGAAACTGAGAATCTGACAATCATAAAAGGTATTATGATCACAGGTGCTCCTTCAAGTCTTATTTGCCCGAAAGAACAATGCCAATGGTATTGTAACTCGCAAGACTTTCAAACAGAGAAACATTAAAAACTTTGTGTAGCCTACTACAGTGTGCTCAATAAAGCTGCAAAATTCAGGGCATTTTTCATGCTTTTAGGGAATTGTACTGTAGAATAAACATGTAGGCCATTTGCAGAAGAGTACTGTGAATACCAGTGCACACGTCAAATTCCTCCCTTCCTACAGCTCGACACTGTTTGTGTTCAGATGATGGCATTAGAGCTCTCTTGCCTCTAAAATAAAATGAAGGAATTTAAGAAGTAGAGTGGATTAAGGGATAAATTGTTTCCAATTACATTTTCTGTTTTGCCAATAGAGCCAGCTTTTCTTCTCAGGCAAAATCTGAGGCATAGTTAAAGAGCAGGTGGACTGCATGCATTTCCCTCAGACATATAGCCTACCATGCATATGCTAAGTGCTGGGTGAATATTCCATAGTGCTCATCTTGTGCAGGCTGCTTTCATTAATCCAGTGTTCCACTTTATTATCTGCCTAAAAATAGCAATGTGATGTAATTGTCAGATTTTTCAAAAAAACACAGAGCAATTCTCCTAATTGAGGCAGCTATTTTTCTTGCACTTACCTTTCAGAGGTGTTGGCTGCCTCTGAGCCCAGCCTGTATGAATATTTTTATGAATCAATTTTATATGGGAACAATGTGAGCATTAGAAGTGGCTCTTTAGGTTTTAGAGGAGTTAACATTTCAGTCACTAGCAACCCTGCATGCAAAACACATTTGAATCACCGAATGTGTGATTACATCTTTCTACAGTCCTTCCTCTAATGGAAAAATCAGTTCTCCATGTACAGCAGAAGGGTTGAAACGGTTTAAAATTTAAAGAGCTATCATGATTTGCCCAACAACAACACAAATAAAACACAAGATCTAATTTCTGGCACCTTCCTGATCTACAATGTTAATGTGCCTGAAAATTACCCGTCAGGCAAATTACAAGGGAAGGTGCCTTCCCAAGATCTTCTGAATATATATGTGAATAATAAAAGTAATTTTCAGAAAGAACCAGATTGTAACAGGCTTGTGGGCAAGCAAACAAGCATGTGCATGGGTGGGTGGTGTGCAGGGAAGGAGGAGGTAGGAGCAAGTATTGAAACCTTGCCACTTGTCCTATGCCTGTACGGCCTGCGTAAGGACCTTCTGTAATTCTACTTCCAGCACATGTGTGGAGGAAGAAAGAGGAAGACTAAAGAAAAGAAAGTGACTTATATCTGTACGTCACTCTTAAATATTATGGTATGTAAGAGCTTTCATATGAAGGAACAAGTACCATCTGTACCCCACTTTTTAGAACTTGAAGTAAAACCTATGCAGAAAGATCTTTTTTCAGAATAAAAGCACTTAAATTTTCAAGGGCAGCCACTGACAATTTTAATTTATTTTGCAATGAGGCTTTGTGTGCAAGTAGATAACACAGCTACAGAGATATCCTTGGGCTGGCAGTTGCACCATGGAAAGGGCCTGACCTGCTACCAGCGAGAGGAAGAAAAGAAGGGCTAATGGAGCATCTTCCTCTCATTTAATTCTTTCCATCAAGGCCAGCACCAGCTGTGTGGTGTTGTTTATTTTGTCAGGCCTTAATTTGTTTTTCCTGTGTCCCCATTTACACACAGCCCCCAACACTCAAAGAGCCCAATGCCACTTTTGCTTTTTGCTTGGGGCTAAACTGAGATAGTTATGCTGAAACCAGGCCATATTTCAAAAGTCATGGCAGTAGGGTGAAGTCACTGGTAACTGGAAAAAGGGAAACATTACACCCATTTTTAAAACGGGTAGAAAGGAGGACCCTGGAAACTATCAACCTGTCAGCCTCACCTCTGTGCCTGGGAAGATCATGGAACAGATCCTCCTAGAAGCTAATGCACATGGAGAACGGGGAGGTGATTTGAGACAGCCAGTATAGCTTCACCAAGGGCAAGTCCTGTCTGACCCATCTGGTGGCCTTCTGTGATGGAGTGGCTACATCAGTGGACAATGGAAGAGCTACGGATGTCACCTATCTGGAGTTCTGTAAGGTCTTTGGCACAGTCCTCCATAACATCCTTCTCTCTAAACTGGAGAGATATGGATTTGATGTACGGACTGTTTGGTGAACGAGGAATTGGTTGGATGGTTGCATGCAGAGGGTAGTGGTCAACGATTTGACCAATACTGTTTAATGTCTTCATAAATGTTAGACAGCGAGATTGAGTGCAATTCTGCAGACAACGTGGAGCTGAGTGGTCTGGTCAACGTGCCTGAGAGATGGGATGCCTACCAAGAGGGACCTGAACAAGCTCCAGAAGCAGGCCCATGTGAACCTCGTGAAGTTCAACAAGGCCAAATGCACAGTCCTGCACCTGGCCTGGGGCAACCCCCAGTATCATTTCAGGCTGGGTGATGAAGGGACTGAGAGGAGCCCCGTGGAGAAGGACTTGGGGGTACTGGTGAGTGAAAAACTGGACATGGGCAGGCAGTGTGCACTCGCAGCTCAAAGCCAACCATACCCTGGGCTGCATCAAAGCAGCATGGCCAACAAGTCAAGGGAGGGGATTCTACCCTTCTACTCCACTCTGGTGAGACCCCACCTGAAGTACTGCATCCAGCCCTGGAGTCCTTAGCATAGGAAAGACATGGACCTGTTAGATCAGGTCTAGAGGAGAACCATGAAAATTGTCAGAGGGATGAAACACCTTCTGGAGAAGAGAAGGCTCTGCAGAGACCGTATTGTGGCCTTTCACTACGTAAAGGAGTCTTGTAAGAAAGATAGGGACAGAATTTTTAGTAGGGCCTGTATCAGTAGGACAAGGGGTAACAGTTCTAAACTAAATGTGTGTAGATTCAGAGTTGATATAAGGAAGACATTTTTTTATGATGAGGGTGGTGAAACACTGGCACAGGTTACCCAGAGAGTTTGCAGGTGCCCCATACCTGGAAACATTCAAGGTCAGGTGGAACAGAGGTCTGAGCAACTTGAGCTAGTTGAAGATGTCCCTACTCATTGCAGGGAGTGGACTAGGTGGCCTTTAAAAATCCTTTCCAACCCGAACTATTCTATGGTTCTATGAAATGAAGGACAATAATATCTCACAGCATTTCTCTATTTTTGTGCTGTCAAAAAAAAAAAAACAAACCAAAACCAAAACCCCAACAACCCAAACTATATGTGCAGGTAAATGGACTCCTTACCCTTGCTGTATGTTGTATGTTTGGATTTTACTTCCTTTAGCTTTGCCTGAAGTTAGAGTCGCTTTATAAGCTGTTTACTTCACACTCAGAGACCATTTTCTCTTTTAGCTAACTGGCTTCATCCAAAGCTCCTACCATCTTTCTATATCAGACTAAAATTCCATGATTACTATCACTAGAAAGCTGTCACTGTGCCTGCTTTTTAAAAAGAGAAGATACCACCACTTTTTTTTTTTTTTTTTCTTAATGTTTTTGTAGGAATGTGGTAGGGTAGTGTGCAATGATTAGCTACAGAGAGTTTTCAACAATTGGATGATAATGAGGGAGTGTCTCCAGGCTGGGTAGATATACAGATTTGTTGTATTATCTGTTACAGCTAAAGTCTAGGTTCAAAACACAAAAGTCACATTTGTTAGTGCAAAGGAATACTTATCAGGTTACCAGTGATCAGATGACAGCTCATGAAAGTGAGGTGCTGTTAACAAGCATGTGAATGCCCCCAATCCCCAGTGAAAGTGGGCTTTATTTGAACTAAACCCTTCACCAGCAGAATCTACTGTTAAATGTAACAATTTTTTAATAGTTTGTATTTACTCGGGAAGGAAATAAATCCATGTTTTCTAGTACGGAACTGCTACTTTGAACAGCCTCAGGGATTTCTGAGATTTTATTTCTGATGGCTTATTTAGATCTATTTTTCATCTAGCAATAGATTGAACTTGAATAAAATCTATCAGGCTTATTTTCTCCACTATCTCACACCAGTTCTATGCTAACACAGCACAGCAATTTCACACCCAGCACAGAAATGGGGAATTAGGTACTCTCCATTAAACTCAGATGAAGCTTCTGATTTTTACTGTTATACAGGCTTGTAATTCTGGTGATCCCATTTATGTGAAAAGCTTTTATCTCCAAAACCAATTAAATCTACATTCTCATACCCAGAAATGTATACAACAGTTGTTACCTGTTCCATATTCTCCCACATGTTTGTATGGCTAAAGAGTTCCCACTGTAGTTATATGAACATATTACTCTTCTATTTCCCTCCATCACTCAGTGCACCTTTTTTTCCACAGCTTTGTGTGTAGCTTAAAGGATGTAACACCACTGCTAGAAACCTGATGAAAGTGCTCAAACTTAATTGATTCTCCAAATCAACTTTGATGGAATTAAATATTAAAGCAGGGCAGTGAACGACCCACTTGTACTTCTAAGTAGACCAGTGGTACAGCTACAGAATGCGTTTTTCATCTCTTTCACATTGTAGATGCAGTTGTGTTACAGATGTAGCATTTCAAATCTCAAAAGCAAAAAGTCAGTGGGAGAAATCAATGTGTGAGAAAAAGATGGTTATTTAATGCACAGTTCACAAAAGTCACTTCAGAAAAATAGTAGAGAGAAAATACTCAGAAAGCCAACCACTAACAATTTTGTAAAAACATCCTTATTGGGTTTATTAAAGACTAGATCACTTTAGATGAAAATTAGCTATATTGCTCACATAGCTTCTATTCTTGTAAATACCTGTTTTAGCTTAATGAAAAGGAGAAAGAAACATCAGAATAATAATTGGATGGCACCAGCTCCCCTCTCCTCCCATAGCTATTGAAGTAAACTTCTTATCTCATGGAGATGTTTCACAGAGCATAGTGCAGCCTATGAAATCAACGATCAACATAAGAAAAAAACTTGAATAAGGACAACAAGAATAGTAATCTTGAATTCTGTTGAAGAACTAAATACTTTGGAATAGCCTAATTATTACTTTTTGGTCTCCTCTTGTTGTTACAGGTCACTAGACGGAGACAAATATGAAGAATAGCTGTGACATTTGCCAAATTGTGGGTTTGTTTGGAACCAGCAAACCCAGGAGAGATGTGAAACTATGCAGATGATGAAAACTTTAAACAAGTGAGTTATTTCAGTTGACTCTGTTTCCAGGAAATTCAAATAAAGACATCTGTTTCCAGGAAATGGAAATAAAGAAAATGGCCCAGCTTTGTTTTAATCTGTGTGCATCTCTCCTCCCAGCCATCAGAAAGTATTGCATGAGTTTCATGGGTCTCTGAAGTAATCCACAACCCACACACCATAAAGAAACAAAATACCAAATTAATTATGTAGCCCAGAGACATCTTTTTTTTTTTTTTTTTTTTTTATCCACAGACCCTTGGCTTCTCAATAAACTATCAATCTTCTTCTCCAGATGGTGTTGCCTCCCTTCAGTTGCTCCATTGTTTCCTTTGTTATGCAAGTGGTTTCTTGATTAAAATTTGTCAACTGCCCTTCCCCTAAGCATTCTCCAAATTTAAACTGTATCTGCAGTTGTTAAGTGTAAAAAAACCCAAACACAAAAAATTACTCCCAAAATCGCTCACTAAAAATATTAAGGGGAGAATACAACCATGCATTTTGTCTCTACAGTCTCCCAGAAGATAGATGTAGACGAATTTATCAGTAATATGCCAAAAGCTAGATGCTCACCTGGAGCAATATGGTTTAGCTGTTTCATGGCTCACTGTCCTCTCTATATATCTCTCTACACCTGACTGTTCTCTGTTGTTAGCATAGTAGATAATTGAGCTATCTTTATTTTCTAGCTTTTACACATACATATACTGTTTTAATCACAGAATCATAGAGTGGTTTGGGTTGGAAGGGATCTTACAGATCACCTCGTTCCAAGCCTCTGCCCCGGGCAGGGCCCCCTTCCCCCAGCCCAGGGGGCTCCCAGCCCCGTCCAACCTGGCCTTGAACCCTTCCAGGGAGGGGGCAGCCACAGCTGCTCTGGGCACCCTGGGCCAGCACCTCACTGCCCACACAGGGAACAATTTCTGCCTTAGATCTCATCTAAATCTCCCCTCTTTCATTTTAAAACTGTTACCACCCCTTGTCCTACCCCCACACCCCCTGACCCAGAGTCCCTCCCCACCTTCCCTGTCCCCCCTTTAAGCCCTGGGAGGCCGCTCGAAGGGCTCCCCGGATCCTTCTCTTCTCCAGGATGAACCCCCCCAACTCTCTCAGCCCGGCCTCCCAGGGGAGCTGCTCCAGCCCCCTGATCTTCATGGCCTCCTCTGGACCCACACGAGCAGGTTCATGTCTGTCTTTATACCTGGGGCCCCAGAACTGGACCCAGCACTGCAGGGGGTCTCATGAGAGTGGAGTAGAGGAGGAGAATCCCCTCCCTCGACCTGCTGGTCACATTTTCTTCATGCAGCCCAGACTTAGGTATCCATGAAACAAGCTATTTTCAAAGGAAACATTACAGTTTGCATTGTCCCCCTAGTAACAGGGGAATATTTTCAATTTGTAACTCAGGTTAGTTCTCATGAATGTGTACTGGTAAGTAAGAGGGGAACTTCAGAAGATTTCTAGTTTTAAATACTAAAAAGAAAACCCTTGAAATGCAGAGGGTTCTCCAATTTGTTTTAAAATGTTCTTAATCTAAAATGCTGGAATGAAATCCTCTCAATAGCAAGTTCCTTAAGAAGTCTTTGAGATGTTTTGCTTGGGGAAGGAATCTCAGGAGGACAGCTGTTACAATATCATGTCAGTACTGCCTCTAGTTTTGGCCAGACCATACCAAGAACCACAGCCATGTAGACACCAACAGCAGAAAATTAAATGCACATTTTGAACATTTTAAAACTCTAGAAGATACACAGTTGGATATTGGGAAAGAGGATACCAATCTTTTGTTTATCTACTTCAAACCCATCCCTTCCTCTCTATGTGTCTATTTTAACTTTCTACTTCGAAACAAAAAAGCTGTGTCGCTATAACTTGCCTCTAAAATAGAGAGCTCTAGGAAAACTAAAGAAAAAATTATGCAAATATTTGCTTCAAGACACACTTCAGGTACAAATGCAGATCTTATGAAATGTAAAACTGGATGAATGAATATTTTTTGCTGAGGTTCTCCACTTGAATTTAAAGGAATGGTAATCATTTCCTTTACGTTAGTCACTGGGCATAAAATAGAAGTATGAAACTCTCAAGGTTTTATTATTACTCTACATATTAAGGAATTAAATCTTTTTAAGCAGGCTTACTAAATTTACTTATCTTTTCCTGTCTATATGATATATGCTGCAAAACTATCAGAAATAGAGCTTGGCAGGAAGATAAAATATTTTATTTTTCAAATTCCAAGCTTATTTTATTTACTTATTTATTTCAAAATGCAGCTCCTATAGTTTGAGGAACACTTTAGTGTGAAATTTTGAGTCCTTAAATCAGTGGTAAAAGCCTGATTGACTTCTTTCAGTCAGAAGCTCTCATTTCTCTTCCAGACCTCAAAACCACTAGTTCAACCAGACAAGGTTTTCTCATATCCCAGGATTCATCCATGCAGCGTGCATACAGGCTGGAGCCAGGACTTTGGTTTTAAAAGGTGACTACAGAGTCAATTTTGACTTTTCAGCAAGGAAGAACAAAATTTTTGTCTGTATTCGGAAATGGGGAAACAGAAGCAAAAGTCCTAAAATGGTTACATGCTTCTTAATTCAGTTCTTTTCCATTGCTTGAAACTTCAGGAAAACACAAGTGGACATCTTATGAAAGCTTAATTTTCAGGCATGTGGTATTGCAAATATTCTGATGCATCATGCCATATGCTGATGTATCAGCCATGCACAGTGAGAAGATTGGAGGTCACAGGATCCCAGTGAACATGAAGGGCATGATGCTGTGGTGTGTGCTGCAGTACAGCTGGAGCTTGTGCCTGAAGTCTGCTGCTTGGATTCTACTTCACTTCAGAAAAAGAGATGCAAACATTTATGTATTTTATCCCAGTTCAGCCCTATTTCTAGAACTGTAGGTCATAGTCTACTGTCCTTTTTAAAAATGAAGTTTTCTGGTGTTTCTGGTTTTTCAGGGTGCCACTATCATGTTAATCTTTTTCCAGAAAGTACCTATAATATTTCATTATGTGATTTGTTTTGACAATCAGTGTGTAACCACAGCATGTGCTGGCTTATATATTTTGAGGTGTTCTGAGGGGCCTGGACTTCTTCAGTACATTTCATGAAGGTCTGATTTGCTTTACACTAGATGGTCTGAGTACCAGTAAACAGTCTGACAAGGGAAACGCAGAACTCCTGTCAAAAAGGCAAAGTCAATCAGACTGCACTGCACTCCAACCATGACACTGGGACTGAAAACCGAGACATTTTAAATAAAGCTTGGGGGTGTATACACTACTGCTATCATTGCAGTCAGTCTGTACCTTTAGCTCTGCTCCTTCCAGAGGCTTGAAGAAAATTCATGTCTAAATCCAGGTTTCAGGCTCCCTCCCAGCTTTTGTCCTGTGTTAGAGTAAGTGATACAGTTTACACTTTTGTATCCTTCCCACGAGTCCCTAAGCCATTTATTTCATAGCATACTAGACAGGGCCAAAGACTGTGATGCTTGAAACAGCAGTTTATGCAACTTTTAGCCATTTAAACAGACAGAGGACTAAAAGCTTAAAATCTTGCAAAGCCTGATTGCAGTCTCTGCCTTCGATTTGCACAATGCTCTAATACAGGAGACAAGAACATAGTAGGAAAATGAATCCTGAGGTCATGACATGCTTGTTTCCAGGCAAATTTTCAAAATCTCCTATGTAGGGCTGTAGGATGGAAGATATGGCCTGAAAAGTCTAAGATTACAAGTCGCAATATGAAATCACAGGTACTAGAACAGCACGCTATGAAAGTCCAACCAGCATGGAAAGGATTAGCTATTTAAATGAAACAAACACAACCAGAAGCATATTATTCCAAACTAAAAGTTCTGGCAGGATACACACTTGACAAAAAATCTATCTAGTGAACCGTTATTTGCGTTTTCAAAGGAAGCACATCATCCAGTCCCAACAAATGGATTTATTTAACTGTTTCTATGACAACTGTTTGCCTTTCAGAGCTACCAAATGAAATGAATGATGTAAAACCACTTTGTATGGTAAATTGATTCCCAGTTCTTTATCCCCATCATACAGTGCTGCTTCACTCAAAGGTGCTTAGTGGTTTAAGCTGTATCATGTTGCTAAATAGATTTTTGTACTGTTTTCATATAAAACATTAATCTTAGACCATGAACATCTGAAGCCTTAGTAAAAAGTTTTTTACATGCTTTAGGTTTGTGTCTGTAACAGTCTTAAATTTGATCACATCATAAGACAAAAGTAATCTCTAGTCACTGCAGACCATCATCAACAAATTACATGACATTTAAAAGGTATTCTGATATTCTTGGTGGTGCCATATATTGTCCTCCTCAGATCAAACACTGAAACAAATTAATTATTCCCTACAGGATCATACAAATGGAATTTTGCTGTGGCTATCATTGTCTAAAGACATGGGAGAAACAAGTATTTCAATGTTTTATTTTAAAAAGCTTAGAAAAGCTGGAAGGTATACAAACACTCCATGTCTGAAACAGAGTCTGCAGATTCAGAAGGTAATCTGGGCTCTAGAATTAGTTTTTCCTCCAAAGTAGATGTGATTTTTATTTGTGCTTTCTATGGGATCCTATTAAAGTTACTTTGAGCTTCTTTTCCATTTGTATTGACCAGCTGTAACTCCCATTGCATCGAAGGAGAGAGAAGCTGTCACATCACTCAACACAGAAACAGTCTCATGGTGGTTATTTTTCTCTTTCTGCAGTTGTTCAAGTGCTTCATGATCCTATTCTACAGGTCCATCTTAACAGTTGGACTAAAATTCCCATTTCTATGGTGAAAAGCCAAATATAATTTAGGAGATCTTGGCAGGAACATTAAATGAAAGAAAGGGTTCAGCCAAGAAGCTTTAATACAAAACTGCTACATGAAGAAAGTGAGGGAAGTGAATCAAAGTTTCTGCATTTTCCTCTTAACAAAACAGCCAATTTGCAAGTTTTCAGGTATGGGATGTTTGAGGGAAGATGAGTGACATAGCAAGCTTGTATGAAGAACAGCTCATGCTGGAAAGGGGAACCCTTTTTGCTCATTTGCATATTGATAAACTTACACCTCACAATGCTATTTTGCAGACATTTTTCAATGACAAGTCAAATGCAGACAGACCAGAATACTTAAGTCAGAAATGAGTATGTCACTGAAGTTAGCTCACACATTTTTATATGTGCCATAGGATCATTAGTCAGGAGGTAAGAACTGCTGTCTTGAGTAGGTAGAAGATACTGGAGTTTCAGATCCAAGTCCTCAACCAAGGAGAATGAACTTGAATTTAAATTTCCAGTATCCCAGGTTACTGCTCTGGCTATTGACTTTCGCATTGGAAGTATCATCTAGTCTGAAGAAACTTTCCCCTCTCTTCATAAAACAAATATAAAAGTGGAAGCACATTCCTTCCTACAAGACGCTTGAACTTCGAGAATACACTATTTTCCAAAGAGAAAAGGTCATAACTAACCTTAGAAAACTAGTTTGTTTGTATTCTACAGACTTTTATTACAACAAATAACAGGGTACTTAGAATACAATATGCAGTTACAACAACAGATTGTCATATGTAATTTTTTATGGCTATAAAATTACAGAACCTTAATTTATGACCTAACTGGGAGAAAAAAAAAAAAAAAGACTGTATGTTTGTGTAAAGACCATCTTTTTTTGCAAGGACAAATAATAAAGGGCTGCACTACTTTGTGTACAAAAAAATCTTCTCACTACAGTTTATATAGAATCTGTGCCTTCTCACTGAAATCTTGGTACTAGAGCTTTAAATCTGATACATATCTCAGGCTCGTAAACAGGAATAATGGTGGGGAGCTTGTTATGAACATTACCTGGATCACTAAACAGAAATGAACTATTTTTTCAGAGCTATTGCTACAGGCTGCTCCTCTGTGTTGTTTCACAAAACACTGTTAGGATGTAGCCCTTGGGACACTGCCCTGAAAAACAGTGCCTCGAACACTCATACATCAGCAGCGATTGCTGAATTAAGCCAGGCAATAGCCAATAATACCATTAACCACAACAAGCTGATTCCTCATGAAAAAATAAGCTTCAGATCTCTGCAGGGGAAAACACACTCCATGAATAATGAGCTATTGCAGAGCGGGCTGAAAACGCACTGTAACCGCCCCATCTGCCGGTGCGGGCTAACACTGCACGCAGCCGCTGTGGAAATTTCTAGTTCACGCAGAAACAGGTAAGTGTTTTGGCTTGTGTTTGAGTCATGCACCATCTGGTTTCATGTGTGGTTCAAGAATAGCCCCGGCCAGGTCAGCCCTGGATCACTGGGCAAGAGTGCAGAGGGCAAAACACTGCGGGCTGCCTGGCTTGCTCCCAAACCCCTGGCAGTAATATCTACTGCTTATTAGTCAGCGATTTCGTCTGTGTGTGTAAACAACAGTGGCATCCCCACCTTCTAAGAGATATGGCATTTGGTGAGCATGATGCAAGTAAATACCAGCCGTTGATCAGCTCCAGCCTACTGATATGCCAGCCAAGTCATTCATGATCTATTAGAGATGTATCGTGACTACACTTACGACTGCTAATAGCAAAACAATTACAATACTATTGGAATTATTACAGCATTTGTTAATAACAATTGCTAAATAAATTTACATAGCATATTATTATATGATAACTGTTCTCAAGTATAGAGAGCTGAGGGAAGAGTAGTTAAAACTTATCCACATACTACCTCAGGGGGAAATAGTGATATTTGACTGTGGGTTAGTTTGGCTTTTCTAAGGTAAAGTGAGAGGCGATGACACATATAAGACCAGACTCAAATTTCTCCTCTGCTTCATTCTCACCAGAATTCCTTGGCACAAAACCAGCTTTCATTTATCATGCTTCCTACAATGTAAGTCCCGCAAAGGTAGTTTGTGTGCTGCTGATTGTAAGATGATTGTGAGAGTTATAAGCCAGTTCTTCAAGTTTATGTTATGAATGTGTTCCTATCGCTTTGTGAAGACACAGCAGGATGGCACAAGTAACTTGAAAACAGCATCATAGGCCTTAAAACTTGAAATTCTCACATTGCAGAATTTAATCTTGTTTTAAACAAAAAGAAAAGCGTTGGGTTTTTGGGTTGCCCCCTGAATTTTCCATAAAAACTGAATTATCTAAAGCGTTATGTTGGATAATGCTTTCTTTGGAACATTAAGACTGTGTCACCATTTCATTCTATTCTACTTCAGGACACCAACATCAGGTGAGTGTATTTTGCTCTACAGCCATCACTAAATAATTAGAATACCTTGAGCTAAGCAGCAAAATACTGCTTTGCAGTTCAAATAGGAAATACAAGAAGGTTTTAAGTAGCAACTAACATTCATAACAATAAAAATACAGTATAGAATATTGAAAAACATGAACCCTGGTGGCCCATAACATATCAAAATAAAATTTTCGTCTAATTTCCTTTTTTGACAACAAAACACTTGATGGAAATTTCAGAACACCTCTTCTTAGACCTCCAGGTAAAAACAGGACATGGTAATTTTTTATTTTTTCCCCTGATTTTCCTTATTCTATTCTGCAACACCTTTCATATATCAAAAAAAAAAAAAAAAGTCATTTCAGCAAGGTAGTCTAACATGCAAATTTACTGCCTTGCTTGTAGCACTCCTTGTTAGTGAGTTTTATATGTATCTTCAGTCTATCATCTGAAGCAATCATGTTAGAGGAGACAAAAACATTTACCCTGTTAAGTTTAAAAGAAATTCTTTTCACTGAATAACCTTTACAAATATCTAAGTACTTCTGCACTTCAAATTAGTGAAATTGCAGGTCCTGGAGTACTTACAGGACTCTTATGATTATGGCCATATTGACAGAACCACCTGAACAGAAAGGCTGTGATAAATCAAGTCTAACATTTTCAGGCTTTTTTCCCCTCCCAGAGATAAGCACTTTGGGTTTGTTTTTAACTCTGACTACACCACCCACACCTGGGGCTTTGGACCCATCTTAGCCAGCAACACCATTCCTGCTCTTCTCACCCCTGTAACCATGTGACTGCTTACCTAGCTTTTCTACCAATTCACTCATGGTTTGTGAAGACAGCACATTGATGATGTCGATTTTTCCACTCTGATCAGCAGCCCAAAAGGTCCCAGCTTTGTCAATCTGACTGAGCTGCTGGACAACCCCCAAGGTTTCTAAGGCACTTTTGGAGAGCAGCCACAGGACACATACAATCAGCCATGTGTGTGCAAATTATATCAGGCAGACTGTGTACACCCTGAACAGTTGCTTGTCCTCCAGCATCCCGGCACCATGAAGAGTTGCCTAGATTTGCCATTTGAGCATGGTATCAATGGTAAAATGTGCCCCCAAATCACTGGATTGATTGTGGGTCAGGCACGACAGTGTGTTATATGTATTTCTCACTGGAAATACAAGATCATTGCTACTTTACTAACAGTGAAAAGGAGGAATATGTGAAAGTTAGAGTCATCTGATTACTCAATTCCTTCCTCTCAGACCTGAGACAAGCGGATAGGTGTCTTGCTATTGTAGTTTCCACATGCAGTGCTTGTTCTTGAGTAGCCAGTGAAGTGCTCCACCTGACCAAACATCTGTGCTTCCTCCACTGCTGCTAGGAGCTGAGGGCTGGTCACAGGTCCCTGTGCAGACTCTGCTGCACTCACCACCTCCAGGGGAGCAGGGAACCAGGGCAGGTAACTCTGACTCATTTGTTGCAAATCCCTTAGGGTCCCCCTTGCCCTTTGAAAAAGAAAAACTTCTCCACCACCAGGTGTCCTGCCTTCCTAGATAGTTATAGGCTTCTTGGGTCTAAAACATGGCCTTCTGAAGTTGGTAGGGGTGTACTGCTGTTTTCAATGGGGTTTGGAACAGGACCACTGGAGGACTGGAAGAAACCTAAGCCATAAAACTAAGAAGGTGTTTGTTGTGCAGGCTAGCAGTGGCCCTTTTTGGTCCCTTTGGTCTTCCTGATGAACAAAGGGTGGACAAGATGTATTAAAACTGTAACATAACTTTAGTTATTCTCTGAATTTTTCCTTCCTTTGTTTTCTTCTCTCACTGTATCTTTTTGTTATTGTGTATTCCCTTGATCCTCCAAGTGCAACAGAACAATATGTAAAACTCCAACAAAAACAAAGAAGAAAAAAAAAGAAATCCCACACTGAGTGCATTAATATGGTAAAAGAAGTTGTACTTATGCATGAAGTTGGCCTGTGAAGAAGAATGCTGCCTTATAAGAGTGAGAAAATACATTTTAAGATGTCCCTTTCTCACTCTCCAGATTTGTATTCTCTACCTACATGTGCAGAAAAGTTTAGAACAAATGTCTACATTTGAAGACAGCTGGCTAAAGCTTCCAGAGATGAACATCTTACAAATGAGACCTATTTACATATGAAAAAAGAAATACTGACAGTTACCACCCTGCACTAAATTCAAACTCTGAGTTCAGCACAACTTAAACCATTAGAAAGTCTGATTTGAGAGGAATTAAAAGCTTGATCTAAAGCATACTGAAATGGATAACAAGGCCTATATCCACTGCAACGGACTTTCAATTAGGTCCAGTTGGAATCTGATTCCAGAAAACAGATTTTTCTTTCCATGGTCCACTGCAGCTGTCTGTAGCTGCAGCTGTGCAACACTCCAGACTTGTGTCTTACAGAAATCTACATAAATCTCCAATTTAAATATATCTTGTTCTCAGTTCCCACCTTGTATCCTAGATCACATTCAATGCACAACAAACATCTTCCAGGACTTGCGAGCTTCGCAACATCATGAAAAATTTAGTTTGGGTTCCAGAAGACCATTCTCTGAATTAGACAAATTCATTCTGTGTCCCCCTACATAAGGAAGCGTACCAAATTTTTAATAGTAAATACCTGACATATCACTGAGTGCATACACACTGTCTCCTCTAAGTAAATTCTAAACTTCTCAAGTTTATTGGGATTCTTCATCCCCATCTATAATGACTAGCTTCACCTCAATTCAGGCTGTTCAACTCATGCTACCTCCAAATTTCCCCCTTCTCTCAGAACCTACTTCCTACTGTGCTTCTGCAATAAATCCTCCCACCAACCCTTCCTCCCTGAACTCCCACTGCAGTTTCTCTGCAAGTAGTCAGATGAGTTTATTCACATCTTAGCAGCCTTCCCCTTGGTTTGTGTACGTTAACGAAGAGCCTGCAGCAGCAGGTTGGCACTAACCCAGCTGAGCTCCTCTTCACCACTTCCAGTAACTGCTGCCAAGTTGCACAAGCGAAGTAGCAACACTTGCGAGTTGTGCTAGCTACAAGAAGAAACGGGAAGTCTTTGAGCAAATTTGATTTGGAGTTTAGCCTGTGGGGAGGGAGTATTTTGTTTTATGAACAGTTGTATGGTTCTGAGATTCAATCTTCATGAGGAGAAAACCTGAACCATCATATTCCTAAGTGAAAGAGATCTATTCACGCTAACATCAGGCCTCCCTGTAGATGTGCAACTCCCTCGGAGAGGTGTTTCAAGGCTCAGTCCTGCTCAGAGGGGAAGGCTAAATCATGGACAATAGATCATAATCCTCCTTTCTCTCTGGACTGGTAAAACTTACTTGATTATATAATGTGCTTGACTAACAATTTGGGGTTTAGGAGGTTCTTCTACAGTGTAGGAGATTTAGATTCTTTGCTTTGGCTGATTCAGACAGAAAGTCTCCTATTTGAATTGTTCATGAACTTCTGGGCCCTAATGATTTCACTTTTCTCTTTAAATAAGAATGACCAGCCAGATTGTTTTAGTCTCTTAAACTGGGTGGCTAACACTGAACAAGAACAAAGCAAGTCATCCTTAAGGAGAGAACTTACACTTCTATTTTGATAAGCAAACCCACATATTTGTGCAAACAGTCATTCCCAAACTATACATGCAAAATAAAATTGCTCACCCAAGCTAGTACTAACAGTGAATGAACAATACAGAGCACACTGGTCAAGTGCTGAATATGGGACTGTGTGAAGTTGTCATCATCTGTCCTGGGAGAAAGCTGATGGAGCTACCTAGAGAGTAACTCAGAGATACAGCCTAAGCACCCCATTTTGCAGTACAACCTCAGCTTTACTTATGACGTTATCTTCTAAAACCTAGCAGTAATCTGTAACCCAGGTAATTAAGCCTGCCTGAGACCAAATGTATTTTTGCTTTTCCTGGTTCTGCCGCATGCTTCACTTGTTATAGCCCATTTTAACAAACCCATTCGGCTGCATTTAGTCTTTTGAGATGTCAGATTGATTTTTATTCTGGCTACCAGACATTGCTCAAGATTATACATTATGGACAGTACCTCACTGTCATCTAAGCCACTGCTGTAGTGATGGCTATTTTGTAATGTAAAAGCCCAGCTGTCTGCTGATACGTGATAAGTACTAAAAATGGTACATTGCAATCAAAGCTACTGTAGCATTATAGCCAAAAGAGGATTACAAATGGGATGGCTGCTGTAAGGAAAGGCTATATACAGTTGCACATATGCACTCCAGTGATTCTTATCATGGGAGGGGAGAATGGCATTTTCACTTTTAAGAAATACTTTTCTCCAGGGTGTACTGCTGCTACCACGCTGCCAATTACTGCTTCCCGGCAATGAACAGAGACGGTATGCTCGTAGGCCATGACATTTGATTAACGACTCTAATACAGAGTCACCTGAGGAAGAAGCAGTGTCATTAACATGAGCAAAAAGGAATCAATAGCTTTAGCATTGTCTCTCCACTTTATTTTGTGGGAAAGCAAGGGAAGGAAGTGAAATAAAATAGAAAGGAATTAGAGCAGGAGAATAATGATCATAGCTGTCTTTAGATAGCTCCCCAGAGAGGAGGCAATTGGCAGCTTTTGCTTGGATGGGGCTGTTCCCTTCCCCTGTGTAATAGCCTCCATCAGGTTATATATCACTGAAGTAGACTGAATCCCTGCAGAGAGGAAGATGACACCCGCAGGCAAACCTAGCGACATCTGAACAGAAACATTTGTAGCCTCACAACTTGAACCTCAGACAAGTCCCTAAATGCTATTCTACTCATGGGAGACATTGAGAATATCATGATGGTCTTGGAGGGGCTGGGGCTGATGTACAGCCCTGCTTCTAGCTCGTGACCTAATCTTTTTTGTAGTTCACCAACAACTTTAATGATGCAACAAGCTGGAGAAGTAAACAGGAGAAAGAGATTTGTCAGCATCTTTATGTAGCAGGCTCTTTATGTAAGAAACAGGCAAGTACAAATGCAGAAATTTGATTTAGCAACTGAGTTTACCAAATACAGTCCAGAAGGCACAATTTTACCAACACATTTTCATCCAACTTCTGATGAAGCCAAACAGGAAACAGACAAAAGGAAGTACTTAAGTCCAAAATGGCTCTGCAAAATTACCGAAAAGCTATTTTGTTTTTTTCTCCAGTATTCTTACATTCATTATGGAATACAGTTTACACAGATCCTGGGATCAATGTAGCCCACCTGATTCACTATAGTTTCTTATTTTCTGCAAGATATGAGAAGCTTGTGTGAGGTTTACAGCCTGAGACATGGCAGATTCCTGAGGGCCAAGCTTTTCTGTCTAAGATTTGTTTATTTGTTGCTATAAATATTACAAGTCTTCTATTTAAAAACAGACCTTCTACCTGAACATGCTGTGCTTTTTCCCCCCAAATTGCTTATCATTTCAGAAAGTAAATTACCAAGGAAGATGAGGGAAGGTCATGGAATTGTTGTTTAATTCTCAGGTTTTTACTTTCACAGTTCCATTCCATTGACAAATCATGGATAACAAATCCAACATCAGCCTAAACATTTCATGCTTCCCAAATAGAAAAATACCACATACAATCCTTAAAGGGAATATAAAAGACAGAGGAGCCTCACAAAAAGCCTTAATAACAACAATAGAAAACGTAACCAACGTCAAGGAGTTGAATTGAGAAAGAAAAATTCTTCAAATGAGTGTGACCCAGATACCATAACAGAAATGAACCCAGACCAAAACTCAAGGTTTGCACTTTTGCCCTCCTGGCTTGCATGGAAGGTTTGAAAAAGGTAGCTCTAAGACAACCAAGATTTAGGACCATACCTCATGAGAGCAACAATCAATCTTTCTCCTCCCTGAACACTACCCGAGGACTTGCTCATCAAGGCATTCATATCATCCCCTTCCTCCACATTCATGTCCTGGTTGTACACAGTTCTAGAGACTGGAAAAGGAAAAATATGATGGCACAATTTGATTGTGACAATATGATCTTCTTGGAAATATGTGCAATAAAATCATAGATTACAAAACAAATGTCAGATGGTTATGGTGACACAAGGGCATTTAAGAAGTAGCTCCAACTGCCAAATTCCTCTTATTGCCTTCCAAATAAAAATTAATTGAAGAAAAAACAGGCAAAAAAGAATCATAAGGTCTGTAGTCTGGTTATGAAATATATTTGGGGGCAAGAAGAATTTAAGGACAGAGTTGTAGCACTGACCTGAGTTCAAAAGAAAATAAAGTGAGGGAAGCAGAGCAGCATTAAAACCTCTCTTGGTGAAGCTCTTCAAAACAGAATCACTCAATGCCAGGAACCAGAATTGAGGCAGGGAAGCTGGTGGGAAGCCCTGCCAGGGTACTCACAGACCTCGTTAATGGTAGGGGGATCAGGCACTGGATGCACTATTATTTGGGGAATTATAAATTATCCTTTATTTTGAAGATAAACATGCTACAGACAGATCTTCTAAATTAGGCAGTCACAAACACATGCACAGAAAATATTCTAGAAGGATGACAGCAGGGAGAACTCTGAAGTGCAAGGATCTGATCTTCCCCACTACATCATCCCATATGACTATGTTGGACATGATCCTTGGTGAAGTATCTCTATTACTTTGCAACTCCCATTAAACTGTACAAAAGATAACAGTTTTATTCTTTTATTGGTGCCCCTTTGCAGAAAAAAATGTGTAATTAACTTGAACTGCAGGATCTTCTTGTAAGCAACACAATGCACATCTCACCTCACTTTCCCATGGATGTAGAGTGATGAGGGGGATCTCAGAGACAAGCCATCCACCAGAATACCATAATAATAGGAATTTTGGAAAATGTCACAGACTATCCAGAACATCCAGGAAGAAAAAAATATTTTTGCCTTGGTTTGTTTTATCAAGTGATGTGTTTATATCCAAGAGCTATAGCGGTGTAGCTCTCCGTGTGTGCTAACAGTGAGGTGGTCCTCTCAGGCATTCAGACAGCGCATTGAGATTTTAACTGTCAAGGAAAAATACTTCTCATGCTACATAATGCATCAAAGATTTGGTGCACTTTTTATTTCACTCTAGGAAGACATAGTGGGATATTTTTTTTTCAAAGCAGACACAAGCACTGAGGTTAATGGTCGATCTGTAAATAGACCCTGTAAATATTCACAATATTTAGCCCTTTAAAATGACATCCAGCTAATGATATGTTCAGAGGCATGAAGTTAATTGTTTTCACTAAACAGAAATGCAGAAACTGCCATTATTTCCTGCAAATGGCTTTTATATTTCAGCTATCAAACCCAGTGTCAAATAGCCTATGATTTATGTCAGACACACTGACATTCACCTCAATGCTCTCCTCCCACAAAATAAAGACCCTGGACAGGAGGAGAAAGTAACCAGAAAGGATACGTACAGCTGCCTTCCTGCCCTTGACAGCACCATACAGGTAACAGCCCTTGTCAAAAAGTGTTTGCAGTTATTGGGTAATGGAAAAAAAATTGGCCAGAACTAAACTTATTTCTCCAATTCTCCAACTATACTGTCTCATTCAAAAACTTCAAAGCCAGAGATTTTGTCTCATTTACCCTTTTTCCATTTTATGTGAGAGAAAATTCATGAGGCTCATGAGACTTTAATAATAAGTTAATTAAGATGAAAAATAAGACTGAAAACTTTGCAGACTCAGTCCAGATTGTCCTTCTATCTTCAGTTTATCTAACCATCTTTGTCCAAGGAGCTGAACTAACATTTTTCTGGGATCAGTTATTTCACTGTTTGGGTCAAAAGACACAGCAATTACTGTTTCATTGTTTCCCTTCTTCCTCCTCTATTCACTTAAGGCTCAATACAGACTTATAACTCTGGAACAACAAAAAACAAACCAAAATTGATTCAATGTTTTTTGAACCTAAAAGACTGAAGTATCATATAACTTCAAAGCTGATTCTTGTTGAATCAGGATAAACCTACAGCCCTCAAAGCTGGAGTAAAATACCAAACACACTGAAGTTGAGGTGTTTATAGAGTCGGATTAAGCAGGCTCAGCCTCCATACAAGATCCTGAACCTTATATATCCATTAGGGCAGGTTGGAGGCCTTCAGATCTAACAGAAGCTTGTTAGGCAGAGAGGTGACCGAGTTCTAACGTAAAGTGAAAAAAATTATGGTCAGTGGCAAAACAAAAACAAACATAAAAACTCCAAAGCACTGCTTTGTAAAACACTCAGAACTAGTTAGTTGTGTGAAGAAAGAGTAAGCTTTTCAATCCAAGCTGGACATCAGGAATCTGGGCTCTATTCAGTCAAAAGACAAAAACCTGAGGCACAAAATTGCTTTCCTTAAAGAAACCTTATGCATTCATGATTAAGACATGGTGAACACCATTCCTAAGAGAAATCGCTACTGTTTAAAACCATGTGAAGCTGAATGTTCTGTGAAACTCAGTTATCAAATTTCTCCCTCCTGATCTTTATGCTGACATCTTTCTCCTGGCCCTCCCTGTCTTCCTACTAAAAATATTTAAAGCCAGTGTAAATTCTGGGCTGTAAGACATCTAATTTTATCTTAACTAGATAGCCCATCTCAGAATATGTTTAAAATAACCTAATAACTAAATTACAGTAATAGTCATTTGGAAGTCACAACATGCCAACAGTCATTACACAGAAGGCCTTGATACTGTACATTTTTCTCATTTTAAGAGACACAGGAAATAACTGGCTCTGTCTAGTGTGGGCTGAGATATGCTAGACATCTAGTGTCAACAACTTTAATTATGTTTCAGAGCTCATTAAACCCATAAGGTACCTATTATCTGACTAGTTGTTCCTTTGGCATCTGTGAAGATCTGACTCCCAACTTTACATTGACAAATCTTTAGCAAACTTTGCTAAAGTTCTATCAATATAAAGTTGTATTTAGGTCTTCACAGCACTTTTTTTGCTACAGTAATATAACTTGGATGTCTCCCACTCACTCCTGTTGTCACATTTGTACCAATGGGCAAGAAATACCAGCCCTTGCGGGGGTATGAGAAAAGCTTGTTATTGGTTGTGTTTCACTCCCTTTGTACATAGCTTAAATACAGCCTACCTATCGTGACAAGTCAACAAATCTAGCTCAACCTCCTGGCCTTGGCCCAGTGATCACTGCAGAACTGGATTAATCAGGTTAAATTTAGATACAACTTTCTCACCTCATGCTATTTTATTAACTTTGCCTTTGCTGAAGTCTGCCATCCCTATATAGGAGACAGAAAATGTGAGCATCCTTCTTCAACCCCAATGCCAGGCTTGTTTGAAACTACCACAGAAAGCTGTATTTTTCCACATTAAATGAGTATGGACCCAGAAAACAAAACAAAACAAAAAAACAAAACAAAACAAAAAAAAACCCAAAACAAAACAAAAAACAAAACAGAAAACAACCAACCCTTTCCCAAAAAAAACAATGACTTTGGATCACCCTATCCACATTTACTGCGTATTTGTTTTGAAAATATTCCAAAAGGGACATGGTTACTTATGCCAGTGTTGCCAAATGCTTAATTACACAAATGCTTCCATCTGGAGGAAGGAAAGATTTAGAGGCTGTTTAGCCAAAACAAATTATATTTTAACTCTGAGATATGAATGCATGTGCCTGGGAGGTCTCAGCTGGAGAGTCTGATCAGCTTTTCAAATGTGGGAGTTCCTACAGCTTCTGAAGCTGACTGATGAGTTGACTGCAGAAGCAATTCCCAGAAACAGTGGGCCAAACCTTCCCCAGGTCGTTCCCTCTCAAATGTGGCTGGATTCCTGACACGAGAGCTCCCACCCCTTTGCATGGGGCAGTAATGCTCTCCAAGGGGTTCTGGGCTCACAAATAGAAAACATTTTCATCTTCACAACTGGTCATCAGTATGTAGTGCATAATATTTTAAAGAACATCTATATTTTAGACAGTGTTGCACTCTATACAGACAAAAATCATTTGCAGTAACGTTTTGACATCTATTATGTAGACAGAATGCTTCTTAGTTTAGATATTTCTAACAGCAAGTTTAGGCAAAATGCTAAGCATTTCTTCTGAAATATTTCAAACCAAGTTTGAGAGTTCACAGAACTAAAAATATCTGTTGCAGAATGTTACAACATTTAGGCATCAGGCATATTGCAACTAACCATATATATTTTTGATGCAAAGTAGACTTGAACAAGATAAAAGATTGCCAACACCATCTTCCTCTCAAAACTAGTATACAATGGAGAAGCATTACACTTCCCATTGTACATGTAGAGAAGTCAAGGCATGAATACATACACGACATGAGATGTACAGTATATGCCAGTAGAAGATTAAAAACCAGAATACAGATTTCCTGATAAACATTTCTGTGACATTCAGTGTAACAAACCAACCAACCAGCACCCCCCCACTCAGGAGTGTGCATGTAGTTAGAGATCAGATTAAATAATTTGTAGCTGGTATAAATCCATATCCTTGAAATGAGGAACATCAGTTTGTCCATCAGATCCCTCATCTGAATTACGCTGTTTTTAGGGGCAGTACTGGAAAGATGACCCCCAGGTTGATATCTCCAGCTGAGGATCCAACCAGCACATGTGCTTCAGTGGCAGAGAAACAGAGCCAGAAGAGAGGAAGAGAGTCGGTGAATACAAATGCTACAGTAATACAGACTGCTACAAAGAGCACATTTTAGTGAATTTGGGATGAGCACATAGCATCGCTCTCATATTATCCTGGGTCATTGCAAAGAGGCCACACAATCGTTAGACTTTTAGCATCAGATATTGTGTTGCTGCAACTCATTTTTACTTTGTTTACAACTTGATTTTTTTTTCTTTTATTCTCCAGCTCATTCCATCTTTTTGAAGTCTTTGTTACTATGGAAACAATTACAGTGTTGGTCCACACATAGCCTACTGATATATCAGAGTGGAAAAAAAAATAAGGAAAGAGTTTTGGGCAAAAATTACTTACATTTGAAATCATAAAGCAGCATAAGACAGTTTTTGCCTCCCCTTTAACTTCCTAATTCACTGCTGATAAAATCAGCAAGGTTAGTTTACCCGGTTTAAATAGATATTTTTGCCTGAAGTGAATTAGGGGAGTACTTGCACAAACACTTAAATACAAACACAGAAAATAAGGTTGTTCCACCTCAGCAGCTGGAAATTATGAGCAGCTGGGCATGGCAGAGCCTTCTGCTGGAGCAGGACCTTCATGGACTTTGATACGTGCTAGTTTACGACCTATCTACTAGAAAATTAAATTTGCCCTGGACTGTTCTTTAGGATTCATGCCAATGAGCAAGAAATGGCTCAGGTCCATGCTATAAAATTTTCTTAACCTTCAGAATAAAGTAGCTGCATACAGACTGCTTATTAAGGATGGTGTCCAGATCATGTGACCTCCAAAAACAATACACTGGACCTTCTTGGAGAAATACCAGTTAACCCAGGATGAAATCATACCAAAGGCATTGTAACAATTCAACTGAAGAGTGGGTTGTACCTCAGAACACAGCACTATTTATTTTAGTATAGACATCGTCATAGGACACAACTATCCTGAAAAGAGGGTCAAGGAACACATTTAAGAACTAGCCCCTAATTGTCTGCACTGCTTTACTGATAGCTCACTCACCTGCTCTATCCTGAACTGCTCCAGCCACCTCCCTCAAGAACTAATACACTGCAGAAAGAGCTAGCTCTAAGTTCTGCAGATGTGATCTAGTAAATTCACATGATTTTGGGGCTAGGGATTTATCTGTGGCCCTCCTTCCTTCAGTGAAGTAGATACAGCCATGACTTAAATAAAACCAACTTCTTAGATCCTGAAGAATAGCAACCATTGAAAAACCTGGCCACAGACAGAAATTCAAACCTATTTCCTAAACGAGTCTGAGGTGCACCCTAGGGACCCACAGACTTAAAGAGAAAATTGGAAAGGTACTTGCAAGGGAAGATGGTCTCGCCCAGTAACAGTGAGATTCTGCTACTGCTATGGAAAAGAAAAGGATAAGCTCAATGGATGAAACCCTGTGGTAATATTGCAGTATATCTAATATATAATTGTTTTACTTCAATTAGAAGGTATTAATAGAAGATGCTAGATGGCTATCAAATCAGATTCTTTTGAGAAGAACAGAACAGACAGCATTTCTTCACTGCCAGTTGATTATTTCAGAGATTTTTTTAGATATGTAGTCTATACTTCTTTATATGTAATAAATGGAATGATGCTTAGGAAGACAAATGTATTAAATTCTGTTTTCCCCCCATCCTAGTATTTTTTCCCCAGTATAATTTCTCACGGTCCATCATTAAAACAATTTTTTTTTTTCTGAAGATGCCTTTCTGCACTGAAACACTTTTTTACTGCATTTCAGATCTGTCTGTTCAAGGGCAATGGATTTTAAGGTATATTTAATATCTTCCCCTATACATTCCAGTTTAAGAAAAGTTATCCTACACTGTCACTAATTTCTAGTCAGGAAGAAATCTCCTGAGCTTTCCTGCAATATTCTAATATACTGAATCTTATTAACTAGTGATACTTTTATTCTCCCAGGAAAAGAACTGATTTATTAAATCCCCTTTGACTTCACTGTGAATTTGAACTGAACAAGAAATGTACAAGAAATGTATGAGCGTGAGATGCTGGTAAAATCTGGACACACTACAGAAGTAAATTTCTCTGCAACTTTGAGTTCTAAGTGAAATTCTTTATCACAATGGAGCAACTTTTGGTTTAGTTGTTTATATTTGGTGTTCGACTGTCCAAATATGGAAATCATGCCTGGACAGTGGGCAGGAGCAATTCCATCATGCCTCTCAAAACATGCACTGAAGGAGGTGGGTGGTCTTCACATAATTCCTTTTTTGCAGTAAGAGAAGGAAGAACTCTGGAAAAAAGTTTAAGGAATCAGAGCTTGAGATATGAGCTGAACTTCTCACTGCTCCTAAGGATCCAATCATAGTGCGCTGCAGAGGCTGTTTTATGATCCTCCATCACAGCCTCTAGTGAATTTATTGCCACATGTATCAACTGTAGAGCCATATATGCTTTCCTCATTGAACAGCCACAGCAACAAATACTTGTTTTGGAAATAGTTCTAATAGTGACAGATCCGTCTTACTGAGGGTGGCATGTCAGTGCCAGTACTTTAAAGAGAACATAACTCAAAGACCTAGAAAGCTCCATCAGTCCCAGTAAAGTCTGTTCTGGTAGGGGAGTTGAGCATCTTTCAGTATCAGTTTCATATTTATTAAAGCAAATCTCTGTGATTAGATTCCATATAAAGCTGGATGATTCTGATTTTGTTTCACAGTGAATGAAAATGTAACAATTATGAAAAAAGCAAAATTTGCACATTTACATATTTCATGTAATCAGGAAAAGTGGAAGCATATACTGAAGCAGTGAGTGGTATCATAGACTGTGTATGACTTGTATTATTCTTGTGTGACTTTTCAGTATACTTTCTCTGCATTAAAAGTCATTAAATTAGTTTGATGAACTTCATACATAGGAAACACATTTCTGCATGCAAAATTATATTTTGCTTGAGAAGCAATGTTCATCTTTCTACATAACACTTTGGATAAGTCCTCTAAGAGCATCTCTCCCCTCCCCATAGACTATAGCAGGTGCCTGGATGACCACATTAGTTTAGATAACTAGTTTTCAGTCAGCTAAAATTGAGATGAATCTCACCTAAGAGGACTGTCTTAGAAGGCATCACAAATTTTAGGTTAAATTTATGAGCCCAAAATTGGCAGGCAAGACCTGAGCAATAAGAAGACTCTGAAAGCCCGAGTGGTTTTAAAAGCTGAAAAAAAAAAAAAAAAACAACAAAAAACCTTCTATAAATGCAAACTGATTTAGAAATTAAGTTATTGTGTGAAAATAAACAGAAACCTCACTCCATCCTTCTTACTAAATTAAGTTTTCTGGACACACATGTTGACACAAGCAAGTTTAAAATCTAAGAACAAGGGGAAGCATGGAAAATAGGGATGGAAGCATCCTTGAGAGGACATCTAATTCATCTCTCGCTTCAGAAAAGGATGATATCCTGTCTTAAACCTAGGTCATGCCTGTCAGTCACTGGTTCTGCTTTTAACACCTTCAGTATTGAAATTCCCATAGCCTCCCAAGGCAAGCTATCCTTGTGTTTCACTCATCATCTTGAATGCTAGGAAGACTTTCATGCTGTCTTTTTGATCATCTGAGTACACTATACTCTTTTGCAACACCCTTGTACATGTTTAAGGAGTGCTGTCATATGTTTCTTTAATCATTCTTCTTCTGGAAGAAGCAATCCTAGTTCTGTCAATCAGTTCTTGACTGTCAGACTAGAAAACAGGTCTCCTCTTGGAGCTCTCCAGTATATCTTGCAGCTTGCTGTAAATGCATGCTCTTCCAATTAAGAGAATTTCATCTGAACCGAATTGCTATTCAAATAACCTATTAAGATTATTTTGTGCTATCAACTCTGAAGTATTCATCACTGATTAAAGTGACCTTTTCCATGAAGAGAAATAGAAATGCAGAATGCTTCCAAGTCAGTGAAACAATAATAGGCCTAATTTATCTCTTTCTTTGCCTGGCTTGAAATTCCAATGAAGAAAACAGCTCGGCATGATCATATGGGGACATGGCCAAAAAATGAAGAAGGCTAAAGCTCATATGATGATACAGTCACTTTGTTGACCAAAGAAACATTTGTCAACTCTTACTTGAAAATTTTAACAACTATGAAAAGGGCTGTGTTGTTATACGAATCAGCTCTGGTCTATTAAATTGTTGAAACAGAAATTATAATAACTGGTTTTCAAAAGCCAGAGGGAAGTGGGTTTCAATTTCTAAATGTTAACAAAATAAAAATATTTGAAACAATTCTGTCATCTCTGTTGACTTGGATCATGTCACCTATGAGCAGGAGGAAAACTAACTGCATCTTTAATCTAATTACATCTAGTATAAACAAAAGGTTAAATTAGCTGCTCAGATACTTGACAAGAAAAAAAAGTCATTTATTGAATCCATTTGAAATAGAAAAATAATTTGTGAAGCACAGTTTTTAAAATAAGGAAAAGAAGGGACACACCACACTTTAAAGGCAAGAGAGGATTTCAAAACTCATATAACCAAAGTTCAAAACATTGTGCTGAGTCCCAGAAATTGAAAAAAAAAATGAAATCCACAAATATGTCCAGTCTGCTTGAAAAATAACTATTTACAGTCATGAGTGATTCACCTTTTTCTCAAGAACCAAATCATGGGAGCTGTAGACTTGAATAAATTGTTAAATAAATTTAGTAGCAGTGAGATACTGATTTCCCCTAAGAAAGCAAGCAATAAGAGAAAGATTATCTTATTTCCCTGGGATACTTAATAAGCTATCCAAGTTAAATTTATTTATCATTTAATGAATTACTGCATTTCCAAAATTAAAGTAATTACATCTAATTAATATGCATAACAAACTTTGTTGACTGCAAAAACTTGATATGTAGATCCAACAAAAAACTCACTGTAGTAAATAAAATTTCATAGCCATCAACTGGATTTTCTCCAAGTCTAGAACATGCTTCATTTTGTATCTGGAAGATAAATACTTCCCTTTTTCCTTTCCCATAAAATATATTGAGATTTCAGAAATGCTTCTGTTTCACATTCCACCTATTCAGGGATAAAGTTCTAGGCCTTGTTTTAGAAAGCTACCTTCCTTCCCCAAACTGAGACCATCTTCTTAAATATCAATATCTCAAACTGACCTGTTCTCAGAAGAAAAAGTTTCTTATCCTACAATTCAGCATCCACGTATGAAAAAAAGCACCATTTTTAGAAGAGTACCTGTCAATATTCTCTCTGTCAGGTGGGCACTCCAGACCCCCATTCCACAATTGCAGCCTCTAAAATGAACCATTTTGAGATCCTGTAGAGGTCCACATCAAGAAGGAACTTTGCTACTTCAACACAGGATCAGGATGCCAGGAATTAGGAGCAAAAATGAATATAAGTTAAACGTTTCAACTAAACTTTTAATTAGCTTTACAAAGTTTTGGATTTGTAGCAGTGGAGATTTCTTTATATTGAGTTCTTCTAGAAACACGAATGCCTGGCACAAAACAACAGATAACTTATTTGGAGGGGAACACTGGTGACTATCTAGTCCAGCCTCTTTCTTTAAGTGGGACTACTGCCAATATCCAACTAGGTCAGCTGTGTCTTTTCCTAGCCAAGTCATGAAAACATGTAAGGATGGAGATTTCACTACATCTGAGTAACAGGTTCCTACATTATGCCAAAATCTAGTAGAAAGCTTTTCCTAATATCCAGTCTGAACTTGCCAAACTTCAATTTGCAGCTATTGTCTGATGCTACACCATCTTTTACAGTGCTGTTTGGCTCTGTCATTTTTTAGCTCCCCATCAGCAGCTGTGGCTGCTATGAGGCTGCTCCTTACCCTCCTCCTCTTTGCCAGACTAAACCAGCCCAGCTCCCTCCCTTATTCTATCCCTTGGCACTTTTATCATGGAAGCTCTGTGCTGGATCCACTCCTGTTTCTCAGCAGCAATCCTGAAATGGGGAGTGTCAAAACAGGACACAGTAATCCTGGGGTGACATCACCATCACTGAGGAGGTAGGGTTGATATTTCCTCTTGTTCTGATGCCCATGCTCCTCCTAATTCAGCCAAGCATACAGCTTGCCTTATTCATGATGAGAGCACTGTGCTGGCTGCTGTTCATTTGGGCATCCATTATAACACAGAGATTCTTTTCTGCAGGTTTTTTAGTCCATCAATTCCTTGCTTGTACACAAGTGGATTTTTTTTTTCAACCCAAGCATGTTAATTGGACCCTATATCAGTCATCATCTGGAAAAAAAGACACTGAATTGAACCATATAGTTAATGCAACAAGACAATAAAGCATATTACATCTCTGATATTGATATCATACTTACACACATTGATTACATTATACTGTTATTCTAATACTACATAATTCCATCCCAGTGCGTGAACATTATGAGACAAGACGGGACCCTGGAAGCCTGATCTTGCAGTCCTTATTTAGTTTTCAGACTACAAGTTGAGACACTGTCATTAGTTGTCATGGATAAAAAGTTTAAATATACTTGCTTAAAATGTATTCAATACAAGAATCTCATAGATTCTAGATGAACTTTTCCCTTACTCCCACCTTTTCCTTTAAAGTGTGCCCAGGTAGGTCCAGGCTTACAGCCTACGTATTAGCAGCTTTCCAATGTTACTCTAAGAGAGTGCTCTGGTCAGGTGTCTCCTGTTTCCTGTCCTGTCCTTGTCCCACAAGTCATTAAAGTGGAGAAAAACATTTTTTCACAATCCCGCTATCTCTGGAAAAAAAAGTAATTTCATATTATTAGCAAGAAAATATTATAAATATTGACCTGTGCTTTTTTCTGGCCATTAGGATAGTGTAAAGCTTCTTCATCACTTCTTGTGTGTCTGAACTCAAGGTTTCCAAACATATGAAACCTGTGGTTATTCCTTAGTGTTATTCCTTAATAAGCAGTAAAAGACCAGGATCAAGCAAATGACTTATATTGATAAAAATCAGCTAAGACCTGTATAAGGGATGAAGCTTATAAATAAACAGTGGGATACAACGTTTTGAAGAGATGTTCCAAATGGCAATACTTTTTTAATTC
The DNA here is from genome assembly GCF_018691265.1 of Tyto alba. Taxonomy (NCBI): domain Eukaryota; kingdom Metazoa; phylum Chordata; class Aves; order Strigiformes; family Tytonidae; genus Tyto; species Tyto alba. The sequence continues at coordinate 10,791,543 of NW_024881322.1, forward strand.
ATGTCATCAGTTTGGAAGAAGGTGAATTTCTTTCAACTATTTTGATTAAAAATAAAACCAAAACATTTGTGTAAAAAAAATATTTGAAATACATATTTTGAATATGAAAGTAACCTACATTGCTTACCTTACAAAGAAAACAAAGTGGAAGTTTTAACTTTTTCTAGTGAAAATAGCTTTGAATTTTCTATCAGCACTAATGAGAAATTAACTAAGAATTTATAATATTCTCTTTAAAATATTCAACAAGTTAGTGGAACAGGAGCAGTAGAAGAGATAAGGGCCAACTTTCTTTGGAATAATAGAATTATGGGAAGTTGGACAAAAAGTTCTTGGAACCTGGAATATATGTCAGTGGTGTTTGTTTTCCTGACACTAGAAGTTTCACATACGATTAGAGCAGATAACAAAAGTATGTTGTAAAGAGCATTGCAAAGACTTATGTAGCATTTCCACTTGGGAAAACATTTTATAAATCTGGCAAGGAGTGTTAAGTACTTTTGTATCTAGGAGTTTTTAGGAAAATATCCATGCTTGTTAATAGTGCACTGTATTATTGATTGTTGAACATTATGCTGTTCAGAAAGGATTCCTTACTCCTGCCACAGAACCTAAATCTGGGTGCTGGAAAAAGAACACAGTAAGTAATGCATCAAGCTAATAGAGACACTTAAATTATCCTCAGGTTGTAATAGAGACTAGAGCAAGATAAAACTACTCCCTTGAAATTAGATTCTTTAACTTTTTTCAGGACAGCAGTGCCAGGAAATGTATAGCACTGGTTGAATAATGACCTAGTTCTAACAGAGCATAAGACAGATAGCTCAACACAAGATCAAAAGCAGAGGAGTAGCTAATATGTGGGCATGGAAATACACCTTAAAGCCTGAGGTCGTTTCTGAGGCTTTGCTCCTGGCCTGAATAGACAAAGCTGGAGTGAACAGCAGGGTTTATAATTTCAACAGGACTTAATTCAATATATCAGTTTATCCTGGAGTAGGGCATACTGCCCCATGGTTCCTGCCCAAGGAACAAACCACAAAACTGCACAGACAGAATTCTTCCCCTTGCCCTACCTCATCAACATCCAGTATGATGGTGCAGATATTTTATATATGAATGATCAAAGAAATTTGTCAGGAGACATTTTTGACTGCAGAAAATATAGTTCTACGGAACCTTAAAACTGAATGTCAGAGTATTTTACTTCTTTCCAACAATTAACTGGTTAATGAATAGAGACGTCTGAAATGAAAACAAAACTTCACATTTGTCAAGACATAAACAAATAACTAAAGCAAAACATTTCATTTTAAGTTAATGACAGCACCTTCCTGGGTGATAGTCAGGAGCAGTGGAAAGCTGGTTTTCCAGTAAATAAAAAGCTCAGGAAGAAATTTAATGAAAAAGAGGGCCTAAATTAATATTATGCCACCAGAACAGCTGAAGATTTGAAGACTAATGATCTTAGCAAGTGATGCCAGAGCATTCAAGCTGTATGTAGAAAGAACAAATTTTTGCAACGTAAATTAATGCCATACAGAATTAAGTTGTTCGTACTGAAAAATGATGAGTCATTAATGATTTTCAGGTTAAAATAAAATACAGAAAAGTATGAGTGATAGCAGGAAAAAAGCAAGCAACTTAGAGGGCTCTGTTAACGAAGGAGAAAAATTAAAAATGCAGATGAACAATACTTGAATCACAGTGAGTGGCGTGAATACATATATTTTAGTGCTTTATAAAAGTGGGAGAGAGTACATCACAGGTCTAGTCAAAGATGAAAATAATTACAGCAACTGAGTGTGAAAAAACCCAATGTGTTATATGGGCATAAGGAGAAAAAAAAAAATCAAGAGCCATATGTACAAACATTCATTTGCTAACCTCAGTCATGTCACATGATGGTTGCTAATCCCAGTCTCAAATTAATCACTATACTTCAAATTCAACTACTACAGCTACAAATAATAGGCAAAGAATCATAGAGTGGTTTGGGTTGGAAGGGATCACATAGTTCCAACCCCCCTGCCCCGGGCAGGGCCCCCTTCCCCCAGCCCAGGGGGCTCCCAGCCCCGTCCAACCTGGCCTTGAACCCTTCCAGGGAGGGGGCAGCCACAGCTGCTCTGAGCACCCTGGGCCAGTGTCTCAGCACCTTTACACTGAAGAATTTCTTCCTCAGATCTAATCTAAATCTACCCTCTTTCAGTTTAAAACTTACCACTCTTTGTCTTACCCCCACACCCCCTGATCCAGAGTCCCTCCCCACCTTTCCTGTCCCCCCCTTTAAGCCCTGGGAGGCCACTCTAAGGGCTCCCCGGAGCCTTCTCTTCTCCAGGCTGAACCCCCCCAACTCTCTCAGCCCGACCTCCCAGGGGAGGTGCTGCAGTCTCATATCATCTTCATGGCCTCCTCTGGACCCACGCGAGCAGGTTCATGTCTTTCTTGTACTTGGGGCCCCAAAGCTGGACCCAGCACTGCAGGGAGGTCTCATGAGAGTGGAGTAGAGGAGAAGAATGGCCTCCTTCAACCTGCTGGTCACACTTCGCTTGATGCACCCCAGGACATGGTTGGCTTTCTGGGCTGCAAGCTCACATTGCTGGCTCATAGTCAGTTTTTCATTTACCAATAACCCAAGTCATTCTCCACAGGGCTACTCTCAATTCATTCATCACCCAGCCTGGATTTGTGCTTGGGGTTGCCTTTACCCATGGGTAGGACCTTGCATTTGGCCTTGATGAACTTCATGAGGTTTGCACAGGCCCACTTCCCAACTCTGCTCAGGTCCCTCTGGATGGCATCCCTTCCCTCCAGTGTGTCCCCACACCACACAGCTCGGTGTCGTTGGTGAACTTGCTGAGGGTGCACTTGATCCCACTGCCCATGTCACCAGAAAATATATTAAACAGCGCCAGTCCCAAAACGGACCCCTGAGGAACACCACTCGTCACTGCTCTCTACTCAGACATCAAGTTGTTGTTCAGAACTCTTCAAATATGACCATCCAATTCCTTATCCACTGAGTGGTCCATCCATTAAATCCATATCTCTCCAATTTAGAGACAAACATGTCATGGGGGACAGTGTCAAATTCTTTGCACATGTCCAGGTAGATGATGTCAGTTGTGCTTCTCTTATCCACCAACACTGTAACCTTATTGTAGAAAGCCACCAAATTCTTCAGGCATAATTTGCCCTTGGCGAAGATTGGCTTCCATCAATCACCTCCTTATTTTCCATGTGCCTTAGTATAGTTTCCAGGAGGATCTACTCCATGATCTTGCTAGGCACAGAGGTAAGACTGACTAACCTGTAGTTCCCTGGGTCTTCCTTTTTTCCCTTTTTAAAAATGGGGGTTATGATTCCCCTTTTCCAGTCAGTGGAAACTTCACCAAACCACCATGACTTCTCAAATATGATGGACAGTGGCTCAGCCACTTCATTCCCCAGTTCCCTCAGGATCTGCAGATACATCTCATCAGTTCTAATGGACTTGTGCACCTTCAGGTTCCTTAGATGGTCTCAAACCTGATCTTCTCCCACAGTGGGTGGTTCTTCATTCTCCAAATCCCTGCCTCTGCCTTGTGAATCTTGGGCGGTGTGGCTGGAGCACTTGTTGGTGAAGACTGAGGCAAAAAAGTCACTGAGTACCTCAGCCTTCTCCATATCCCCTGTGACCAGGTCTCCCATTTCTTTCCTGAGAGGGTCCACATTTTCCCTAGTCTTCCTTTTATCACCAGTGTACCTATAGAAGCTTTTCTTCTTGTCCTTTCTTGATATCCCTGCCCAAATTTATTTCTATCAGGGCTTTGGCCTTCCTAATTTGATTCCTGTCTGCTTGAATAATTTCTCTGTATTCCTCCCAGGCTATCTGTCCTCACTTCCACCCTCTGTAGGCTTCCTTTTTGTGTTTGAGTTTGTCTAGGAGCATCTTGTTTATCCACACAGGTCTTCTGGCTTTTTTGCCTGATTTCCTCTTTGTTGGGATGCATCACTCCTGAGCTCAGAGGAGATAATCCTTGAATATTAGTCCTTCAAATTCCATTAATTATGGACTTCACGTGGTAGTAAAATCCAAGATGAACAGAAGCTACTGTATTACATGACAAATGCCCCCAAAAAACATTACAAAAATAATTAAAAAGTCTTGATTTTTATCTGCTGGAAAACAGAGAACTGTTCAGTTTAAGTGTTCTAAAACCACACTTACTCTTCAGTTTTTCACCAAAAACATGGACTATTTCAGAACAAAGGGGCATTCCACAGAAACCTCTTTTTAGTTAAAGAGGTTATTTTCAGTGGAAACAAATCTCATATTAAAAGACTTATTCATATGCAAAGCATGTCCTAAGAAATATTTATACATGTTTTGAAAAGACAAGGATAAGTAAGCAAGAGAGATTAAAAAGACCTCTAATATCAAATATTGTCATCCTGCATAAGTGCCTAAAAATTTTTGACCAGTATCATCTTAACCTTTTTTTGAGAAGTTAAACAACTTGAGCTCATTGGATCCTTCATGGTTACACAATCAATAAAAAATTCTTACAGCTTCTCTATTTAATCCTTTCCATGTTTTTCTGTAGGCTTTCAAGGGTAGAGGCACAAGGGTCAGTTGCATGCAGTCGGGAGCAAGTTGCCTGTTTAATGTCAAAGCTCACATCCATTGTATTAAAGTATAAAGACTGCCATTAACCAACCTCCAAGGTGAAAATACTCCATCTCAATTAACAGAACACCCATTTCTCCAAGTTCATAACAACATTTATCTTTTCCAATGTGTAAGTTTTTATTACTTCTTGATAGTTTTTAACATTTCCTCCCTTTTCGGTGGCCTAGACCTTAGAACTGGGAAACGTACAACAGGAAGAGTATATTTAATGTTCAAGGCCTCTCAGATAGTTCTGCTTGGGGATTAAAAGAAAGGGGGCAGGAGGGAGAAAAGAGAAAACCAAAAAATACCTCACCGTCTTCTGACACCGAGGAAAACAGAAACAGCACTGGAGGAACAGTCTGCAAAGCTGGTCAAACCCTGGGAAATTACACCCATTCCAAAATGAGCTACCATCAGTCTGCTGGATGCACTGAGATAACACAGGAGAGACTAAAAAGCAGAAGAGATGCTCTCTTGTGGCTACGAGTTCAAAAAGCTTGGTCTAAGGGAGCAAAAACCCTACTGTACAAGATTCTTAAAAATGGAGTGGAGGAAATGAGTGTAAAAATTAATGAGTGCTGAAGCAACAAAAAAGGTTAGGAAAAGAGAACAGTAGTACAGTAGTTCCCCCAGTGGCAAATCTGTATGTCACACTTGTCTGGCTTTACTTTATTCTACCATACTGAAAGGGGAATGTGTGACTACCTGCTTTTTAGCATTCATCTGAATAAGCATAACAACTAGCAAAGCTGCACTGAAAGGGGAACACATTACCATCTTTCCACATACTGCAGAAAATATTAGAATACTAGTTTGACAGACCAAAACCCCAGGGTTAGAACAAAAAGGATATTTCCATTGAATGTCAGGAGATTCTCCAAAGGCCTACATGACCACAAAGGATTCAGATTGCATTAAAGTATAGTCAGGAGCTGGACTCCCGGCTGTCATTTGGATTTGAAACCTCTGATGTGATCACAAGGCTCTATTCAAATATGCATATACATTTACTTCACAATTTAAGTCCAAAAATACTCAGACTAACTCCCAAAGAAGCTCTGCAGCACACAAATTCATGAGCACACTCATGAATTTAGAAAAACCACCACGACAGACTGGAGCTCTTGTCATTATGAGCTGGAGCAGATCCAGGCACCACTAAACAATTAGTGTGAAAGAAGACAGAAAGTATACATTTAGAGAATACTGAAGAAAAATGTGTCTGTTGAGAAGGAAACTGGGACTCAACACCTGAAAAGTTATTCTCGAGTGAAAAAACGTACCTTGTAAGATCCAAAACTGCCAAGTAAAGGCGATTTACTCAAACGTGCAGATTTTCTTCTAATGTACCAGTAAAATTCTCTTTTAGAAAATTCTGTCATGACAACTAGACTTTAATCACTTGATTAAAATTGGCATGATGTATTTACATTACTGGCTTAGAGTTTTTTAAAAAGAGAGAAAGAAATAGTTGTTCTGGACAAACCCTTGTAGACCAGTGTCCAGTGCTAACAAACGTGCACAGACACCACCCCATCCTTTTGCTCCTGTAGGCACTGCTCATCCTGGGTGCTAGTGGAAAACACTGGCAAAGGAGCAGATGGAATCCTGCAGAGCAGGCTGACATACCCTGCGCTATCTGTATAACCTGTAAATAAACAGTGAACATCTTAGCCTCAGACTTGTCAGCCAGGCCCATTACAGGAGCAGTGTATTTGTTTAAAATTTAAGAATACAGCATCCAAAGAGGTATGATTTCTACCTTAAAATAAAATGTTAACGTAGAATAAGTATGAAAATAATTTCCATAAGAGCATTACGAGGAACAAAAACAATAGGGATTTCTTCTTTAGAAATGCTTTATCACTTTTAAAGCCTTATCAACATACTAAAAATAATATATTATAAAAAGGGACAATAACTAACTAAAAAAAAAAAATATGAAGACGCCCATTTCAGTAATTTCTTTATTTCTCATCTCATAGCTCTCACAAGTGATTTGTTCAGACAGTTTAACCCTATGTATAAAGGCAATAGGTATCCTTTAATATTTTAACAGGGTGTCCTGATTTCAGTTGGAATAGAGTTAATTTTAAACCACGTCACAGGGCTGCTTCACGCATAAAGCAACAAGCATCAGTTCCTTAGTGAATTTTTAAATTACCTAAATCCAGTCATAATTCACGTTACAATAAAGAGCTTCAGAATATCACTCATTCTATTTTGCTCATCATAATCTTTTTTCCTTCTTGCTACTGCCTTTTCTATACAATACATTATACAGTTGAACTTGATCAATATCTTAGTTTAAATCATTCCTCCCTTGTCAAATAGCCTTCATTTAGTAGATTCTCAACCCACACCTGTGATGCTTTTTCTGCCCCACCCCCCCCAGTCTTACTACTCAGTGAAAATAAAAAAACTTTAATACACCTCTATCTTTTTATGAGCTAGGGTTATGATTAGTTTTTTTAAAATTCTTTTTTATTATTATTGTAAAGTGGCAGAAGCATTCAAAGCCTTATTCAACAATCAGTTGCTGCTATGCATATGAACACATGTCAAGGTGATCACTGCAGGCTGCAGCAGAGCAGCAAATACCCTTTTCAGAAAGAAATTAGTCAGCTGAGCTGGTCAGCAGATCTGCACCTCTCCCCTGAGCCCCCACAGTTCTTTGCTACCCCACAGAAGAGAAAGCAGAAAAGATTAAGGACACCTGATTAAGAAGACTTCTACAGATGTTGTCTGGGTTAGCTCAGGCTGCTGCTGTGCTTCTGGTCCCTCCTGCTCCTGGCTAACAGGGAGCAGCAAAATCATGCAAGTGGCCTTGACTACTACCACCAGGCTCCCTGTCTCCACTCCCAGCCAACAGCATGTTGACTCAGCTGGTGCCAGATAGCTATGTCTACACTGCAGCCTTCAGATAAAATTTGCTGACTGCCTACTTATTACCCAGCACAGGGTTGGGGGGAAGAGTGGCCCATGGGACAGCAGAGTGCCCCTCAATTCAGAGGCATGTTATCTGCCTCTGCAAGCAATGAAACACCCATGTGATCATGCTCTAGGCACAGCTGAAAACTCAGCTTCTTCATTTTTACCTCTTTAGGCAGAGGGTGATGTGTATGACACTGACCTGTGTACATTTTTTAGACATTTCATCAAAATAAATGAAAATAAAAATGTATTCCAAAACACGTTCTCTGATTTGCAGTGTCACTGCAAACAGAAGCAATATGTGAAGTAGTCTGGCTCAGGCTATTCCTGGAATCAAACCTTGTTTCTGTCCAACCTACTGATTTCCTTTAATTTCACAAATGGTCCTTCAGAACAGAACTGGATTTTGATTTGTTGTAAATAATTGCATACAAAACCACATATAGGGATCTTCTATTAATACCCCACAGATCCATTAAAGAGTAATAAGTATGCCCAGGTCAGGACTTGAAATCAAGAGCCATTTCTGGAAAATACTTCGCCTTCCTTTATAACTGCACGTTGTTTCTCCTCATTAAGAGAACTTACATGAGCACTGGGGTCATAGGAGAGACCTCTCATGCTGTTAAGAAGAAAAAAGTTTATAGTACTCATGGATGAGAAGTTTTACTTCGGCACAGATCTTTCAGTCTCTTTGCCCACCCTGTCATTTCATTTAATGTTTCATTTGTAAGTAAACACAAAATTAATATTTAAGAAATAAGAACAGAACAAAAAAACCCTAAGTAATTTGATACAAACCCAGCTGAAATATTTTCACAGAAACTGTTGCATAGATTTACAAATTGATAAATAAGGACCTGACAACTGGGAATAAGCAACTAATTCTCATTTCATTCTACTTTTAAGTCCTCCTAGACTAAGACCCATGGAGAAACAGCTGATTACCTAGAGGGACAAAATGACTCTTTCTCATCTTCAAACTTTTTTTGTTATCAGGTAGTTTGTTCAATATTAACACTTTACTGTCTATGAACAGTGGAAAGGGCAGACTGTGTGCAACCAAATGAGCTATTTGAATTCTTTCGGTTACATTGAGATTTAGGGGGGAAAAAGGAAGAAGGATTTGCCCCACTAAGATTCGTATGTACAGCATAAGTTCCTAGCAGTGGAAAAATATGTCTTTGCTTTTTTTTTTTTTTTTTTTTCCTATCTCCAAGACACCAAGGAAGAGGGGAGGACTACACATTTCATTAGTGTAGTCTTGCATTCTTCATCACACTCCATTAAAAATTAAGACAAGGAATTAGCAGCTTCATAATAAAATCATTGGGCTATGACCATCCATTATTAGGGCCAGAAGGAACTTTTACTTGATTATAAATTTTCATGATCATTAAAGGATCAGTTTGTTAAAAACAAGGCAAAAATGGTTGGTCCTGATTTCTAGAAATGGCAGCCACCTCACTATTTCAAAACCAAACTTTGAAAAGTATTTATTTTTATAAGATGATGAAATTTTCTAAGGGAAAACTGGGGGAGAGCTATACTAAAAAGTTGTCTGAAGTGATTTTAGGATGGGGGATGAGGAGAGGGAGAACAGGAAAGGAACAGCTTAATGTTTCTAACCTTTTCGTAAGTATATAGTAGAAAGGGCTCTCGGGGTGAGTCACTGTGTGGGTGATTGGCAGAGTGCTGCTGAGTGGAGGAACAGCGGGGGCGGAGGGCGATTACGTGGACTCATTGATGACTACTTGCATAAGGAGGAATTACTACACAGCAACCGCTCTCAGTGGTACTATTGTCTCAGGAAAGTTGCACAGAGGCCAGCCCTACACTACGAGCTTTTACTTCTTAAATTTGTCTGCCATCAGGGCACACTGGGCAAATGGCAAACAGAGGTTTGATTGCTGTTGGTAAATTTCTGGGTTAATGTGAATCAAAAAAATAAACTCTCTCACATTATACCCCTGGTCCCAGTTTCTTATACTCTGTGTAATGTCCATCAGCAGAAATGTTCCAGCAAAACGTAGCCACTGTCCATACTATAGCCACCTTTCTAGTGGCAAATCTGAAATATGTTGCTTTCTAGTGATAAAAAACCTTGTCACTCTTTTAAAACTCCAATGCATTTTGGAAATACTTTCTTTTTTTGAAAACCTGTGTTCTCCATTAAGGTTTACATAATTTTTTTTTACCCTTGTAGACAGGAAAATCCAGGACTCTTTTTTTAGACAAAGTCCCAGTAAATTAACGTATGTCAATTTGCTTGTTCTTTTCATCCTTCCTCATCAATCCCAGACAACTATTTGGCAATTTGATTTGGATCCAGCAGTCACTTTTTATAGGGAGTAAAAGATATTTTCCAAGTTATTTGCCTTGGTAAAAGTTAACAAAAGTGAGAATTACAGTAGTCCACTATGTAGTTGCTAGATGTTCCTCAGTGTATATTACAAAAAGCATGTAATCAATTCCCAAGATATGGGATTATTAGAATATAAACGACAGATCTTTTCTTATTTTATGGATACAAAACACATTCTAATTATTTTCAGGGTAAAACAAGGACTGCAAGATTTATCTCTATATACTCTAGACTCAAAGCAAAATACAGACCTAAATATACCAGTATCATTTCTAAAACCGTGAGTATCTTCCTTCTTGACACACCTTTTTCTTGGTGACTTTATTCATTGCTCATAGAAGAAGAGAACCATGAAACTATCAGAAAATTAAATATGCCACTAACTGTAGATACTCAGGAAAAACATATTTGTAACATTTAAACAAAGTAGCAACCTGGGGCAACCACATATATTTCTGGAAATACTGCTATCCAGTGCTACTACTTTACTTCTGACTGCTCAGCTACTTCCCTGGAGTTTGCAGCTTGCTGTGATGTGAAGAGGTCCCAAGCACAACGCCAAAGGCTGGCCAAGGTGGCAGGTCAAACGAAATGACAGCTCCTTCCTGCATGCTGATGGAAGTTAAGGGCAGCTGAAAAAGTTCTCACAGAGATGTCAAAAATTATCTGATTGAAAATTGTAGTCATCAGGAAGTTTTGAGCTCTAGGAAATGTCTTACTGAAGATCCAACAAATATTGAAACAAAGTTTCTAGAAAATCAGAAAAGCATCTGCAGCAAGCCAGTGCAAGAAACAGAATAAATATCATTTCAGAGTCTGTGGGATATGTAAAGCTGTTCTTGGTGACAAAATCTCCAACCTGCTCTGAATCTGCCACTGAAACTACCTGCCCAGTTCTCCCCAGACTCCACCTGCAAAGTCTTAATTCTCTCCACAAGTTCTCTAATCCCTTTGGTCTTCCTGGAAGCACTTTGAAATCCTCCTCAAGACAGTTTTGAGGAGCTGTATTGGGACATGCAGACAAATGGCTCGGCAGTAGAAATGGTACAAGTCTACAATAAGCAAATGCAGTACAGACTTTTGGAGGAAAAAAAAAAACAACACCATGCTTTATATTAAAGAGAAGAGTTTTCCCATGCACATCTGTAAAAGGCAATGGATATGGAATGAAAATCTGGGCCCTGAATTATATCATTAGCATTGTTCAATGATAAAGGTAATTTAATTCTTAAAAAACCAAGCTTAATCCCACAATTTAACCTACTAAAGAACTAATACCATTACTATGAAAGCTTCATTTCCAGTTAATAGGCTCTTTTCTTTTCAATTAACTAGTACCATCTCATGTAAATATATGGGCTTCATATCTTCATGTTCCTATGTTTATAACTCCCTAAATACCAGAAAGTAAGTTGTCCAATTTTATTTCCAGAACTGTTTCATTTGTAGATTTCAAAGCATTATCCACTGGCTCAAAAGCTTTATTATTCCTATTTTACATATGAACAAGCTTAAACACTGAGAGTTTAAATGATCTGGCTCAAAATCACATAGTAAGCTGAAGGCAGAGTCAAATATCCTGATCCTTAGTAGATCTGGTTATACCTCTTCTGAAAAGAATGCATTTAATAATACAACAGTCATACTGATTAGCTATTACACACAAAATGTGAATGTGTACTGTTCCAGATGGTGGCCTCACGAATCACATACTCAAACACATCTCAGGAGGGAAAATACTTGCCAGTGGTCTCTATTACATTACTTTAGGAACAAAAATATACAAATAAAAGCTTTTCTTCAATTAGAGAGACATCATCATAACCACAGTTCATAGAAGGCTAAGTTTACAATATGTTGCATCCTCACTGAGTAGTCTGGAAATGGGGGTCTGTGAAAGACTCATGGGTGTTTGCTGGTAACTTGTAAGGAAAATAACAAAATCAGGCATGTATCTGTTGCACTGGGGCCTGAACTGCCAATAGGAAAATGTTAAGTGTCTGAAAAATGAAGAAAACATTTTACCCAAGGAAAATTAAATAAAACCCTCAAAAAAGTAGAGACCTTCCAGATGTTTATAAATTCTCTGAAAGAGGAAAAACACATAAAATCTTTGAAAACAAATTACAGGGGGCCTGGTCCCATACATGTAAACACTACACACAGAAGTCAGTGTCCATGATACCTTAGCACATAAAGTTTTTGGTTGCTGTCTCTGAAGAAGACCTGACTCTCAGGCTGGACAAATTTAAGCCACAGCACACTACTCCACAGCCTAGACTGAGCTGGGGGAGGGAACTGTAATTTCTTTACTGTAGTTCATCCTGATGAGGGGAGGAGAACTGACAGTGGAATTGGCAAAAAGTGCCCCAGTGCTGTCTGTGAGCAGCCTGCATAAAACAAATTAGTGCTACAACTAGCAGCAGTGCAGGAAGGAGATGAGTTCCAGAGGCCAAAGCATGGCTTCATAGCATCTGTCTAATTTCTAGACTATTTAGATGGGATCTAGTTCTGGAATTACATACGCTACTCCCATGATTTCCCCACAATTTTGTGCCACAGGGCATCGTCCCCATCTCTGCCTCTGGGTTGCCAGGACCTTACTCCAACTTGCTCAATCTGTGAAGGGGTTTGTGCCTCCATGGCCCTCGGCAGGGATGAGGGCTGCTCTGCTCTATCCCAAGGGAAGGCAACCCCTTCCTCTGCCAGAATGGCAGCAGCTTGGATTTACCCCAAGCATGTCATCCTTTGGAAACATAAGAAAGCTCCTTATCAAAGGTCTTTGATGGCAGCCCTAGTACCTTTATCTGGTCTCTAAAATGTCACCTTGCAAACACGTCCTCAGAAGACAGGGACCAAATGAGCTGGTTTGATGAGGGTCTGGGCACTAAGCAGGTTAAAGACTAACCTGACAGCCTGCCTAGGTCACTGGCCAGGGAGGGAGCAACAGACCCAGCTGGCTCATGGAGGCCCTGACCCTCCTATCAGAGAGATTTCTCATTTGCTAGAATATGAAAACACAATCTAGGCTGGGCTCTTCACACCAACAATCAGGTTGGGTCCCCAGCACCCAGGCCAAAGTACTCCTTGCGGGCAGGCTGCCCACCTTTGTCCGAGATCTATGAAAGAGAAGCTGTATGTCTTTAATCACCTCTTTCATTTATGTTGCCAACTGAGTTTATTTTAAACAACAAGAAAACTTTAGGTCTCATATGTCTACCAGTGCATAGAGAAATTGGAGGGAAAAATGTATTGAGAGAAAGAAGAAAGAGGTAAAACGTGAAAAAATGAAAGACAAAAGAAACATCCCATTAGAAAGAACCAAAACACTGTCTTCCTGGTTTTTATAATTTAATTATCAAATATTGGGAAAGCTATTAGGAAAGAAAGGTAATTAAAATTTTTACTTAACAATTTTTATTTAATAATTATCAATTTAACTTTCTAAGATGATTCAAGGAAAGAGAAAGTAACCTTAGAGTAATTTAAATCATATGCTTAACAGGGTCACAGCATCAAACACAAAATGTACGCTGACAATCTGTTACTTCTTTCTAATAGAGTGTCATTATGGAATATTTAACTTTAGCTACAGGATATAAAAGTTTTTATATGTGTTTGTTACTCCAATAAAGAGTTTAAAGACGTCACCTGAGTAAAGTTGTTCCCATCGTCTCTTAAGGGTTTTTCTACAATATCAATGCATGACTCAACTGTGTGCTTTTATTTTTCAATGTTTACGGTGTCCTCAATTTGAAGAAAGAGCACACAGTAAAAATATAGATTAAGAGCATCCAGATCATTACTCACACATCAAACCAATACGATCCTTTCTGTGGGATGCTACTGTCAAAATTGAATCACATAAATAAATTACTTCAACCCCTCTTTCCAAGACCAGGAAGGGAGAATTACATCTTAGTAAACAAATGATTCCTCAGAGAAAACTAAAGAAGGAGAAGAACCTGTTATCAATCACAGGATAACTATGAGCCAGTGATTGGATTTACTGTGGAAAAAGACAGATATGATCCTTGATGTAACTGGAAAGGTATTTCCAGATGAAAGAAAGAAATATTAGCCAGCATCCTGAGACATCTGGCATACTGAGTGTAATTTGGGCCATTCATATTCTAGGAAAAAAAAAAAAGGGGGGGTGCGGGGTGGGATTTACACTGGAGCACTAGCAGAGAAGGGCAAACAGAAAGTCAGAAAAATGACAAGTCTGTCTTGCAAGAAGAGACTGAAAATGCTCGATTTCATCACATGCGAACTCAAGTTAAATATTATTGCTTGCCCTATATGTCTACAAAATTACTAGATAGTAGATAGAATTTCCAGTCAGGTGCATAAATGGGTGGTAAATTTCATTTAGGAAGTAACTATCAATGACTGACTTTCAGGCTAGTGGGTTACATCAAGGGGATTCTGGCCTGCACTGCGCCCGAGGCTTGTCATATTTACAGTGGTTTGGAGCAAGAAGTTCAGATGAGCAAGAAGTGCTCATTCAATCTGCAAATTCAGCAAGTTAGAGAGATGGCAAGTATATTACAGAAGAGGAAGAAAATTCAAGACTACCTTGAAAATGGAAGAATTCATCTGGGCAAGAGAACTGTAATTCAGTAAGGAAAATACAAAGCTCTACACATAGGTAGGGTTTATCAGCTGTTTAAGCACTGTTTTGGCATTGATACTGCAGTAAGGAACTAAGACATTTCAATCACAAACTAAACATGAGACTAAAATTTGTTTAAAAAGTCCATATGGGAATGTAGCAGAAGTATCATCTGTGAAATGAAGCACTTGTCCTGTATCAGTGAGGCCTCAGCTGGCACACAATTCAGGAAAGATACAGTCCAATTAAAGGGAGTCTGAAAAACACTAAAGAATTTTTAGACACCTGGAAAAAATATCCTGTATGAAACAGTTGAAGAATTCCAGTGATAAAGTTTAGAGAAGGGACAATTTAGGAGAGATATGATAATATTCCTCAATATTTGAGTAGTAGCTCTACTCAAAAAAGAATATATGTTTTTCCACATTCATTAGAGGTGGAAATAGAAGTAGGGAATTTAAAAAGCAAAAAAAAAAGATTTTAGCATGGATATTGAGAAGAAAGCCTAACAGTAAGATAATGAATCCTGGAAACAGTCAGCCAAAGGGAGTTTATGGTCACTGATTCTCTGCTGCTTGACCATGAATTTGGAAATCATTTGTCAAGAACAATGTAGATAATATTCCCACCTCCAGAGATAGGGATGAACTTCCAGTCCTTCCCCGCTGCACTCACCCAGTCCTTTCTGCAGACTGCAGCTCAGAACCCTTCAGAATTGCCTCATCGCTGACCAGAGTCAGTTATTGTGAAGCAGAAACATGTGAAAGTCATGCATGGGTTTGGGAAAGATTTGTATTAATTCTGCAAATTTCTGACAGGTAGAGAGAAGAGATTTCGTTTGGACTCTTGAACACCATCCCTGTTATATTTCACTTTTCCCTCACCTTCTGACATAGCGTTGGATGAAACAGCCCTTCTTGAGAGCTCAGAGCCCAGGAGCTCCCCTAGGCATTAGCGCTTGCTGCCCCCTCCATTTATGTGCCACCGATGACCCGGGTGACATCCCTGCCACTACCAGCTCTGACAGCACATGAACCCAACTGTCCAGCACCGGTCAAGAGCTCCTCTGCAAGCACTGACAGGGTGCAGCAACACAGGAAACACTTTTTCAGAACAGTGTGGCTGGCTGGCACTCCAGAGACACTCCTGAAGTGATAGTGCCCAGATGTGCTCATAGCTGTCATTATCCTTCCTTTCAAGATCTTCATTACAGCTGTGCGGACAAATACCGATTCAGCCAGTGATAAGTTTTTGGGGTTTTCTCCAGTTCTCACTGTGATAGCTGGTCTAGCAGATCAGTGTCTTTTCATCTCTTTCTCTAGCAAAATAGTCCTGTCATCACCCTGAGGGAGCAGAATCCTCTCCTACAACAATAAATCTGGATATTAGAAGGGATATGAACAACTGTTTTAGTTTTCCCATTGTCCTGCTAGAAACTCCTTTTCAATCTCATTTGCACATAACCCTTTATAAAGACACCCACGCAGCTGCATGCCTCACAGTCATCCAAACTATATTGATGTTCCCCAGTTCTCTTCACACCCATTTTCTGATGTGATTGTGCCAGCCACTGTGGAGCCAAAGGCAGTTAAGAACAAGGATTAGAAGCAGCAAATTAGAAGCGTTTTCCAGCTTCTTGCAATGAATATTTTATTTCTTCAACATCTTTGGTTTCAACATGCAGGGGCAAATCCCCAGCTGGGAAAAACATCAGTAGTGTATTGTCCTCAGAGTAACAACAGTGATTTATACCAACTTAGGACCAGGCAGAATTTGACAGGACACTTTAAAAGAAGAGAGTCAAATTCTAGTAAGTCTGAACACTGAACACTAAACCTAGGCAGTTTAACACTGGCTAGTTAGAACAGTATCACAGACTTCTTTTGCTACCAATCCAGTCAACTGCTGTCCAGACTAGATGGGCCATCTCCTGTCAGAGTCTGCGTTGGGAGAGCAGCTCAGGTGGGAGGCAATGCCTCCTCAGCACTAGGGTTAGCACTGTCCCAGTGCAGAAGGAATTAGAAACACAGTAAAGGCATCCTACAGGTCCCATCCTCTTTTTCCCCAGACGTGTCAACAAATGCCTTTGCAGCTCTGCTAGCAAGGATAGACCCAGTGGTAGTTCATAGCCCCTTTTGCACCCCCTATTCTTTCAGCCACAAGTGCTCAAAGAACTTCTTTGGGATGATGCATGTGTCTCTGTACAACATTGAAAGAATTTCTCCAGGAGACCCATAATGCATACTGGGGCGTAGGCAGAGACTTGGTTTAGAAGGCAGGTTCCCTACCATGAACAGTTATATGATCTGCAAATATCTGATTATTTCTAGATCACCAGAAAGGCTGATATACCATTTAGGTCTTTTTCCTATGACTTCAAGATTCTGATTATTTTGTCACATGGCTTATATTAACACTCATAAGGTTACAGTTTTGTGGTTAATGCTATCCACCTTCCAGAGCAAACAAGATTACATTGACAAACCCTCTATTGAGATGCACTCTTTATCACTGTTGGATCTACCTTGAACTGCATCTACAAACCAGATTGTCATGCCAATCACTGCTAAAACAATTTCCTTCTGAATATGAACTTTTTACCTCTCTGGCTGAATTATATTTTTCCTGAAAGACAATACATCTTAGAGCAGCATGCAGTTGCTAACAAATATTTTAGCAGTTCACAGCCTTCTAGTGGAACTCCCAGTGTTTGAAATCCCTGATAGTAGCCTAGGGAAACACTTGCATGGCTAATATCTGAATGTTTTTTGTCAGATGAGTAAGTATTTCAGAATGAACTCATCAAAACATCCCTGCGAGGTTAATAGCAGTATAATCAGGCTAGTGAAACACATCAATCTGCTTCGCTGGTGTGAAAATGAACTGCACTTGACTGACATATATCACACAAAAGGAATTGATAGAAATAGGAAATGGGAGGCACTGACACAGGAGGTGCTTTTAGCTGCAGTGAAAGAGAACAAAGCCTGTTGAAGTACCTACATGGAAACCTCAGTAAGAATTCAAGACTTGTGTAATCTGGGAGCAGAGAAAATAATGAATTAATCGAAAAGGTATTGTAGTATGTCCAAAAGAACATGAAGCAAAGTGGAGCACTTAAGCTGCTTAAATGTCTATTTAGCTATAGATCTAAGACTAGCAAATAAAAATGCATCTTTAACTGCATGCAATGCATAAAGAAGGCTTCTACAATGTTGTCTACTTCTGCAGGCTTACGAGTAGCTATAGCTTTTGCATCAGAAGTGTCAGTTTTAGCTTGTCACCAAGAGATCCACCCTCCAATATGATATTCAATCCTTTGGCAGTAAAGAATTAACAAACAGCAACCTTCCCTGTTTGCCTGCCTCCCAGTGAAGAGAAAGTAACCACATCCACTTAGGCAAAACCCTTTTTTCTTAAAGTGATGATAGATAGAGACATGTTCTCATAATCTTTTCCTTTGAATGAGTGGTGGGACAGTGCTTCCCATTGCTCCCATCCCTGTAGGCCTGCAGCACCCAGCTGGGGGTCAGGAACAAAGGGTGGATAGGACCCTTGATGGGTGCTATTAACAAGAGACACTGTCATGCAGTTGACAGAGAAGTGGCGCCATGGCTGAGAAACCTGAGGCAGATGTTCAGTTAAAGGCCAGAACTGCTGTTCAGGTTTGACACATTCTTGACAAATTGCTTTGCTTGGTGGAACACAGAAATAATTGATTGGGAGTGTGTAAAAGCAGGAAGTACCATACAGTCAGGCGGTGATTGATACTATCATCCTCTGCAACACTCTTGCATTTAAGTCTAGACACCTGCAGCCATTAGCCTTTACCTAGTGATAGTTGTCCTTGTACTAACTCAAGCTAGGGGAAAAGGAATGGTCAAAAGGCAGATCTATTAGTGTAACAACCCGCCCAACATGTCTTCTCAATTCTGAGTCAAACTCCATATAGGTAATACTTGGGAGTTTGAAATGTTTTAGGCCAAAAAGCTGTATTCCTAGGTTTTTTCTTAGCAGGTTTGCTGCGCCTTACTCATTCAAGCAGGGAAATAAATTCCCCCTGCCTCTCCTATCCTTCATCTTGGCTTTCTCACCTGCAGCCTCTGACCCTGGAGCCAAGTTCACTTCCTACTCTTGTGCACAAATGCGTCATCGATGGAGGCAGCCTTCTGTCTATGGCAGACACTTCTTCCCCACTCATGAAGTTAGCTTGCAGGTTTTAAAGGTAGAATAGGACAAAGCATTTTTACCCTGAAGCTGTGATGCAACCTTCTGCTAATACTCAACTGTATCCAGCCAGAAAAAGTCAGTTTGCTTTATAATAATTCCATTCTCTGGAAAGGCACTACCTGGCAAGATATCCTGAAAGTCACCTGACAGCAACTAATATCTTAGTAGACTTATGTGTTAATCATCAGCTTTAGCACTATGCTACATATATTTGTTGCATATGCATTTTTTTTTTTCCCCCTGGAATCACAGTATAGTCCTCAATTACATTGAAGAGGTTGCACTCAGAAAAACAGTCATTTCTCTTTTTTTTTCTCTCACCCTGTACTAGTGGCATTCAAATTGCAGCTGGGAAAAGGGAACATACAAAAATAGTTGTTGCTGAAAAAGTTAGTGTGATTACTGGGGGGTGAGATGTTCTGCCAGTGCACTCATCTTGCTCTAATATTAACAAGATAATGCATCATTTTTGAAGAACAAAATAGCACAAGGGTCAAAAAAAGGGTAGAGATAGGTTTAGCAGCTCACTAGATTTCAGGTGGTATTTTACCAGGCGGAATTCTCAAACAGCATAAAACAGTTAACTGCTACAGAATCATTAGGACTGTACTGCTTTACCTCAGGTGAAGACTGGCCTGCCCACATCCTGAAAGATGTATCTTTTTCAGGCAGGTAGGGAGGGGGTGTAAATCTAAAACTAACAAACAAGGGACTGTATACAGGTACCACTATTCCACTTCTATATCCCAATATCTGCAGATTTCTTTAACAACAGCAGTTAGCATTCAAGAGAAGATTAGGAATTGTCCACTCAATTGGCAATCAAAACCAAAATTGCAAGCCAGACTTGTAGATTATCTATAATATCATTGACAGAGGTCTAATTTCTTCTGAGATTCGTAACCATGGGAAAAGACCAAGCCAGAATCATTAGGATTTACCTCAAAACTTGAGATAGAAATGCTGCAGGAGAGAAAACACTGTGTAGTACATAATGAGTCACTGCACTCTGCAACGGGTGGTTAGTCTCATCATTCCCCCAGGTACCAGCTTTATACTTGGTGTATGCTTCCATAGTAATTCATGGCATTATTACCTAAACAAACACATAAACAGATATTGAGCTTTATATATATATATATATTAATGTGTCTGTCATTTCTAATCAGTTATTTGTAACAATAAGTTTAAGGAAGAATAAACTGGCTGAATACTCAGGCCACTGAAGTCATCAGCTTTGGTCACATTTGGTATTAAAGTGACTCTGACCTCATGGGGTACCTATTTTTTTATTGCCGAGCTCCACTGACAACAGTGGAGGCACAGATTATGTGTTCAATATATGTTGTTCATGATTGCCCAGTAGCTATCCTCCTGGCCTACACCATGAAGTGAAAAAGAGAGTCTCTATAGCCAACCCTCTCTGTCTCTCTCTCTCCATATGGCAGCTCACATGGCAACCAAGATATAATTTTTTAAGCAAATACTTTTCCGTTTCCTTGTTTCTCTTCCCATATACCAGCTGTCTGTAAAATGAAAAGCTGAGTTCTTGCTTCATCATCTACTACATACACCTAAATTTAATACAACCCTGTTCCCCTGGTGGCTACTTGAGACAGACACACTGAAGAAATACTGCATCTGTGAATTGCATGCAGGTTGCAGCTATTTGTATGTGCTTTTAAGAAGATGCTCCACTCATGTTTAGGAACTAAGGAAATCACTGCTGAGCAATCATCAGCAGAGAAGGCCATTTTTCAGCCAATCTCAGCACCTTGGAGTTGAATTGGTTGCTCCCCAGTGGGCAAAGAGCTTATTGTTCAGACCTTTGATCAAATTGCATGGTATCCATTGGAATTAATTTCTGGATGTCAGTATCCCATTCAGGTATCCATCAGCTTCCACTCTTGGGAAATTCAGGCAGACTTAGTTGCCTTCTCACTCAGCTAGCCATCAAGACCTCATGTCCCCCTCCTTCAGGGAGTACCCTCTTCCCATATTATATGTAGGTTAGACCTGTTTGCTCCACAGGTCCACACTGCTAAGGCAGCTGTGTCTGTTCAGGAATTGGGAAGCACAGCACAAAGAGAAAGAGAGAACACAAACATTTCACTGCTCCTTGTGTCTTCCTGTGATGTATAGCAAGGGATGCACCTGGCCAGTTGGGAGCAGAGACCCACCTCTTCCTAGAACAGTTAGATGGAAAAATCTCAGTTCAAGTGTTAAATACTCAATGTGAGATTACCATCTATGCAGAGTAACTACGCAGCCCACCTAAAACATTACCTGAGCCAGAAAGCATCAGTTGTGAGAAGCAATATAGAGTTTGAATGCACTGACTATCTGTCTGTATTCAGCTGGCCTCCTGCAAAATCAAGCACTCTGCTCCATACCAAGTGCTAACACTCCAAAGTTACAGCGTGGGTACACCCTTAGCAGCTCTTGTTCTGTGACTCCATGTAGCCAAAAAACGCTGCTGAACCAAAAAGATCATCTTGTTTATTCCTTTATCCTAAACCAGAACAAATTCTATTTTATTTCTGACAGATGTTTGTACAACTACTTCTTAAAAATTCCCACTGAAGGAGGGTCTTCTCAGGAAAACTATTCCTGAGATTTACTGAACCTGAGGTCAATTGGCTGAGGCTTTTGTACCTCCATTATGACCAAATATTTCCAAGGATTTTCATGTTTAGCTCAGACAGAAAGTTAGGGGAAAAAATTAAATGCCTCACCTTGGTTTCATGCTTCTTTTTTCAGCAGTTATTCTATGGCACCTTCCCCTTTCCCATCCACATGCCATAAACATTATTTTACAGGAGTTATCTGCCATTGGGATCAAGAGTAGAGGTGGGCACAGTTTTTAATTAATGTATCTAGACATTGGAAAATTATCTTTATTGCCACTCCCTACTGTTGCCATGGTTTCCAAACACACAACAGTATTATTAATGTTCAGTTTAATGCTTTTAATGAGTACCTGCTGTTCCCTGTTGGTCAGTGTTTTCTGGATTTATTTTTTTCCCCCCTAACAAAACATGAATTGAACCACAGATTGCAGTTAGTGTTAATAATTATTTAAAATAACTGCCCACCTTTTACCCTTCATTTAACATTTAATTTTATTTTCAAGAAAAGTCCATTAATGCTAGATAAGAATCAAAACAGTCCCTCAACCCACAATTCTCACTGCACATACTTCTCATAAGGGAGACTAACTAGTAAGCGGGGGGGGGAGGACGGGGAAATGAAAAAAACAAGTTTGAAACAAAGGCGGCAGATTGATTATTTCATAATAATGAAGTGGGACAAACTTCTCTGAGAATGAAGAAAAACATGCTCTTCCGGTGGAAACAACAGAAAGTGGAAAGGGACAGAATAAGGTTAAGAGAGCATTTTGACAATGCCTGCCTCAATGCACTTAAGACCACTACATTTACTAACTTCTACCTTTCCTTCACGACTGCATTACCAACTTAAAACCAGAAGTGTTTATGGAAAGAACCTTAGACCACCCTTCTCAAAAACAATAGCTTCTTAGCCTGATGGAAAGTAATATAAAGATCAAAACTGGACATTTCCTAATAAATTTATTTTTCATTAGAATATTCTGATTTAGTGACACTGAACTGTACTGATAGAAAAGATTTACTTAATTGACAATTTTGTGTGAGAACCAATTGAAATGCCTCATTCAAACCATATCGTTTCAGTTAATACAATGAAAACATTTTTTTCCTATGATAGAATACTCAGATTTCTTTGGGAACCACTCCACCCCTCAAAATGAAAAGTTTTGTTTTCATTAGGGCCACACTTGTACAATCAAATAATAATTGGGTAGAATAATTTTGCCCCATTCTGATCTTTGTAATAGATTCAATTTTGAAAGGGCTCTTTAAAGGACACTTTTGCCATGTTTACATAAAGAAGAGCTTTGTTACAGTCATTGCCACTAGTGGTAACAACTCTCAATTGCTTCCACCCCACATTACATATCCTGTGACATTAAGCATAGCAAGCACAAATGAAAGCAACCAACTCCTCGATAGGCAAAACACTTATCCAGAAAAAGACTTGATTTCCCCCCCTCTCCCTTTCACTCCCTCTCGAGGATCTTTTAAACCTACTGACAAAGTTCAAGCAAATTTGTTAGGGAGAATAACTCAACCATACCTAATTCTTCGATTTTTCATGAAAACAACCAGGTAGATTGAAAAGGGACTATTTTAGTGCTGCAATCAAGAAAATTATTGGGAGTGTGAGAGTGTACCTCATTAGGCAGCAGAGAATCCTTAGGGCACCCTCATATGTATTTTAACCACGGGAAAAACTTCAGTCTGAACTTCTACCTTCTTGATTGACATCTCAGGTCAATGAGCTTTGGGACACAGTCTGTAGAATGCTACTGCCGTAAGTCCACTGATCACGAGAGAATTTATAAAGTGAGATAATAAACTATTTGCTTGTAGTTACTGGAAAACAATGCTGTAGAACAGTGCTTTGCCCCACTGGCTCTTCCTACATTGGAAAGCATTCTGCTTTGACAAACAAATAGATGGGGAAGGGAAAAACATAGCATAATGCTGATGTGAATAACTTCTGGTGACTTTTAAAATTATAATGATACCTCTTTTCTTGCCTCCCAGAAATAGACGGAAATTGCTGCTTTATAGCTGCATTAAATCAAGCAACAGATGAAGATGTGCTAGAAATGGTAACAGGCTGAGCTGTTCCTGTGTGGGGACTGGGAGAGGAGATTCAGATTGCTGACGTACATTCACAAAGTGATTGTGGAGGGTCCTGGCATGTTCCTGCCTATGAAACCAGCCCTCACCACATCATCTGGACATGAACGAGCGGATGCTGTAGCTGAGTCTTGCTCACAGACACCAAAGCTGAGGAGATGGAGCATGGAGCATCCCTTCAGCTGGCAGTAAAAGAAAAAAAAAAAAAAAAAAAAAAAGATTTGGGTGTTTAAAAATAAAAACAACAAAGAAACAAAAACAAAACACCGGTGTGGTGGTGGTGATTTTATTAGTCCACTGAAGAAGTCTACCCCCATATCACCCAGATCAGATATGCTTACCCATATGTCAGGATATACGTTATGGACTTCAGAGCAAGACAGGCTGTTCAAGCCTAATGAGATTTTGTGAACTGTGCTGACCTTTGCATACTAGTTTTCATTTCCTGAGATGTATCTATGCATTTTAGACAGATACATACATATTTCTAAAACGTATATGTTATATATTACATATATGTGTAAAATACATATGCTTATACACACACACATATATATATAAAACAATATATTAAAAAATTGTTTTTCTACTTGTCCCTTGAATGGTGCACTTTCAAAGCACAGGAAACCTAGCTGTCAGAAGGAAAAAAATCATAGCTTCCTCTGGCCCAATAAATTTTTCTAGTTAAATAAAATACCTTTGCATAAGCAAGCATCCAGAGGAGTACAAGTATTTTTTCACATGTATTTTCTCACATGTATTTTTCTATTAGAAACCCTGTGTTTCTCTCACTTCTCTGAAATGGATTGTTGTGTTCATCAATTTCAGAACTGTCAGGAGTTAGAGACCTGTATTATTCATGTGGATTTTTTTAAAGTCCCTTTGAGAAAGCCATATGCATTCTTTCCCTTTCATATTTCTCAGTAGTAGAATAGCTCCTAGAAGGTAAACTAAATCATCGCTTACAACTGTGCAATCCTGCTGTATTCTACTTACATCCTGGACAACATCGGTCCTAGCACATTTTCTTCAAAAGGATTTAAAAAAATAATTAATTGCAATTTAGTAAGTGCTTAGATGATAATCCTTGACATGAAGGGGAATTCAGATGTCTCTTGTCTGAACTGTTCCATAGAGCTGAACAACATAAAAATCAGTAAGCATTATTTTCATTAGTAGAGCTGGCAGAGCTGATAATACATTGTGAGAGCTTGTCTCTCCAGCAAGAATTTGCTCTATTTCCAAAGTCACTATTTCTAGGACAGTGATATAAAAGAGTACTCTTTACAGATTCGAGTACAAGTGAATAAACAAGGGTGTGTGGGTTAAGCTTTTTGTAAATTTTTGCAGTTGGCTTTTTGTAAATACTTGCATTATACCAAGACGAAGCTGTACACTCTGACCATAATAATCTGCTTTTAGCATGCACCTCCACTTGTCCTGATTACATGAAATATGTAAATGTATGTTGATTATTTTTCACTGTGGAAAAGAATACAACTGTTACTGAAAAAAAAATGTCTAGACTTTTTAAAAAAGGGATCATCTGCATTTAGCTTTCATACAGCCTATTATCACTGAAAGTTGATAAAACTGATGACTACAGACCTGGTCCTGAGAAAGGCTTAGTCATTCCACCTCAACATGGAGCAGGGATACACCCCACAGAAGCTCATTTTTAGTGATTTTTCAATACTGACAAGCCCATTCCCTCCCTGACAAGATGGATCTGTTTCTCCGTACTAAAGCTATATCCAACACAAGTATTTGTTGCTAAGGCGGTTTTGATAAGCAAAGCTTGCATGACTCGATAGATGATGCATGGGTGTCTACACATCCATCAGGGGCTGCAATGGAGGGTCATAAAATATAACCTCTCTAGAACAGTATAATCAGGACCTTAAGGAAAGTGAGGAGTTCAGTTAGTGTCTTGAGCTTCAATTCTTTAAACTTTTTTTCCAGAGTTGTCGCTCCCTCTCACCACAAGAAAGGGGGTCATCTGAGGAGCACACGTCTGTGTTTGTCTATATACACTGTTGAGAGACCTAGTGAAAACACTTCTGCCTGCTTGTTAATTATAATTAGGGAATAATTTCTATATTTGAGCAGTCAAATACCAAATACAAGCAGCTAAACCAATAGTTGCTCCATTCAGATGGGGAATTTCAGCTAGATCTCAAAGTCACAGAAGAATCTACTTCAGTATGTTCAGATTTCAAATGTATCTTGTGTCCAACTTTGTATTTCTAACTTAATACATACCCTCACTCTTGGAAAAGTCAAATGTGACATGGATATGCAAACTATGTCAGGATTAAGTTTATTCTGAGAAGAAAAGTGACACTAAGTAACATTCAATCTATGTGTAATCTTAGTTTATATTGCTTCTATCACTGCATGAATGAGACACATTCCAGGTAACTTCTGAGGTACAAAGGTAGGCTTAGGTAATGTTCAGACTTGAACGAGTACAGTGAGAGTTTACAAATATGCTGAAAAATAATTAATACAGCTTAAAAGCAACTGTTCTTGAACAAACAGTTGGAAAGAGGTAAGACAGAACAACAGTGCAATGCTGTATTTCTGGACAAATGCTTACAAATTACATTGAAAAAAAAAAAAACCAAGAAAAAACCCAATTTTAACAGAAAATAATACACATCATTTGCTTAGCATTGTTAGTTATACTAGGGAAAAAAAAATGACCACAAAACTATATTGTCTATCTAAACAGTCAAGGAGCATCAAACACATTCAGCAATCCTAGACTTTCTGAAAGGCATCAATAGTCACACGGTTTCTCTTCACCTTTTCCAAATTACAACATAATAGAATAACATGGAGGTAGAAAGCATTGCAGCCCTTACAGTTGGCTCCCACATTAAACATTCCTCCTCTAAGACCACATTTCCAGCCAAGGGCACACGAGAACTGCCCAGGCTCAAAGCCTGTTTGCAATAGTTTTGGGACAGGGAGCTTCATACCTAGATACCATGTGCAATATTTTTAAACAATTGGACTTCTTGTTAACTGTAACTCAAGAGAGAAATGAAATCAAATTCTGCATGCCCGAGGCATGATACACTTCTTCATGACTGTCCAGTTCCAGTCCACACCAGTGTAACCGAGAAGTCCAGAGCAAGCATACTCAGGCCTCATTAGCAATGGAAGGAAGCAGAGAGGAAAGGTAGAGCCACTCTGAGTGAACCAGGGCTGAATGAAGTCTGGTCAGCCTTCCACATTTATAAAAATCCAGTCACACAATCTCAGTACAACACCTTTAATACTGTTTCACACTGGGCCAATACAATCAGTTAATATTCTAATCATCCACAATTAGTATCGATTATGAGGAAAGAGGAAAATCTGGCAGAAGTTTTCTGTAAACAAGGGAGGGCTGAGTCGATGCAGAGATGTATTGTCAGAGTTGTAGTTGAGAAAAATGCATTTTTGAATAGCAAGAAATTATTATGTACCAAGGTACTGGTTTGTGGCTTATTTGCTGTTTCTCATCTATCTGCAGTTGGTTGACACACATCAAGTGTATAGCAGCAGCTCTAACTCCAGTTCAAACAAGTTTCTGTGTGTATATTAAGATAAGATTAGGCATGCATTGTTGCAGAGGGCAGATCTTAAGTATAAATCACAACTACTCTAAAGCCAGTATAATCTTCAGAAAGGTTTAGATGCTCAGCTAGATAAATTGATGTCATGGTATTGAAATCAATGAGTTATGATGAATGAGTTAGTGAAAATTTATGCCAGTTGAAGGACTGTCCTCCTCCTCCCTCACCTGTTGTCTTCCTAAATTTTCTATCACTTTCAAAGGCTAGTCAGACACACCAGAATGTAATTGTGGGTCAGCATACACAGGTGTACAGAAAGTAAAAAAAGATGCACTTTACACCTACCTGAGTGCCAACACTGATTCCAGCCATGGAGGGTCTGCTCCTCTTGGTGCATGTAACTCATTTAATCTGAGTTCAATCCTCATACTCCTTTGACAGGGCAGAGAATTAAGGTTGAACTAGAAGTGACATGAATTTGAAATCTGTAATAGAGAGGAGGAAAAAATAGGTTTAGATATTATTTGAAATTTCTTATCAAAAGTCTTCCACCTCTACGCATAATCTCGAAAACTATCAGTAAATTCGAAATTTCTGGAAAACTAAACTAAAACTCCCACAGCATATTTCTGTAATGGAATATTACGAAAGGTCAAAATCCAAATAAGGCTTCACTGCAGTTGATCAAAATGTGACAATTCCTCAGTATTATATCAAGTAAAGTTTCCATGTGAAACTAACTTTTGGGTTCCTTTTAAATTCTGAAGTTAAATAAATTCTAGTCCTTCTAGGAAACTAGAAATTAAGAAACATGGATTCTGTTCCCAGTCCATGATGACTGATGTCTAGCAGTCACTTCTGATATCTTCATGTCTCCAACTCTAAGATACAAGAAAGAAAATATCTAGTCTTTACCAAATTCTTTATGTTAAGCTGGAAATAATGTTGTCACACGGGCGCTTTGCATAATGTTAAAATCAGAGAATACATGCAGTACAAACGCAATATGTCTGACAAAAATATTGTAACATTTTGTTGCAGCTATTTTTCCCCCAATATGATTTCTCACACATGGTATTTTGGAGAAAACAGGAAGAAGTGTTTTTTCATTCTGCTTGCTGCTGCAGTTTGGCAGCCCAGAACTTCTCTGGGATTGCACTTGTGAGCAAGCGTGTGCAAAATGCCCTCAAAATAGAATTCTTCTCTTACATATTTTACACCCAATTTTCAAAATTACAAGTGATTGCACTGCTCACAGAGGGAAGGGGTAAATATGGGATGAATCAAGTCTCTCATTCAATGAATTTGGAGACCCCAGTCTTCATTAAGATTGTCTTGGCCATAACCCTCTGCTGAACCACCAATAACTCCACTGATGGCTCTTGCCTGCATAAAATGGAGGTACAACCAGCTCTCCTTGCTTTTGAGAAATGGTAGAACTTTACTTGACAAAACAGCTTCACATCACTGAATAAGTCTGTAGTACAGTAATATGATTATCACTACGTGTTCAATACATGACCAATCAGTTCTCAACACATTTTCCAGGTGTTTGCGATCATTGTTTAGCTAACTCTGATCTAATTCATAGCTACAGTTATAGCATAATAATATACTGTGATATGAGCACTTATTTCATAGGAACCCTTCCCCAAAATGCAGAGAGCAACTAATAATTAGCATGCAGGCTCTCCATAATAAATCTGTTGCTTCATGTAATACTTAAGGAAAAGCATTTGATCCTCCTATCGAAGGCTGCATGAATGAGTTTTTTCTTTTATATTGTCCAACAGATATTATAACTGTAAAAATAGTGTTTCAGAATTACTATTTAACATACATACATAATTTTAGACAGTGCAAGATAGCATTTTAATTTCCCGTGTTAAAGAAAAGGTCTGAGAATGAAAAATAAAATTCTTGGTTTGCCAGAAATACAAGACATAGGGAGATGTTAAATACCTAGATACTGTTTTTCTAAAAGCCAAAGAAAATGACAACATACTTTACAACTATAAACAGATTACTGTGAGGAAAATACTTAGGTAGCATGCAAATCTACAAAATTGAACATTTCTTCATGCTTATTGGTTTCATCTTGACATGTTTAATAGATAAATGTTCTGTATCAAGATTTAAAGCTGTTCTACTGTTCAAAAATACACTATTCTTAATTGCGTTGCTTGCCAAAATCACTAAGAATGTTGTCTTTATTAGACAGCAGAATCACTAACACCCATCATAGTTTGAAGGGTTTTTTTATGTTTGTAGTTGAATGAACATTGAGCAAGTGTTTTTATTATACCAGCATATTTTTTAGGTTTTTTTTTTTTTTTATAGTTACCTAAAATTACATTATAGCCTTAGGAAAAAGAAAGTCCAATTTAAGATATCTGATCCTGACAAGATCATGTCAGCTCCTTTGAAGATGGAAGAGGATACTTTGCTAGATTTCAATTAGAGGTTTGACTGACTTTAATAAGATTCCCTAGGAAGATTTATACCAAATGGACAGCAAAGATTGATTATTCTGCAGCATTAGCATGGTGATTTAACTAATCAAGCTCTGAAACTAATTTACTTACTTTGTTGATTTTGACACAGACAGTATTTCACTATTAGTTATTACAAAATTAGCTAGTTCAGTTAAAGAATGTGAACTCCTTAGTTCTAGTGACAAGTTTTCTTGTTTTAGTTAAGATTTATAACCTAGAAGTTATAAACAGAAGTTGGTGTTTGCTCGTTTTTGGAAGGCAACATGAATCCACGTCTTCTGCCTATGAATATCCAGGATAGATAGCAGGCAGTTGGCCTGAAAGGCTGAGCTCTGCTAACAAGTTTGTTTCTCACTCCACGCTGACAAGAAAGCATCCGGCACACTAATCACACTGTTTTTTTCAGTAGCAGCTATTTTTCCACACTACTGCCTCTGTCTTTGATTTGAGTGCTACTGAAGGGAAAGAGGCAGGAAAAAAATAGAACAAAGAACATTTTCTTCTCAAAAAGCCCATCCCAGTTACTGTGAGGAGCAGCATTATTTTTGAAGGGAAAAAAGACCCCCAAAACAAACCACGAGCTACAGAATGTGGTATCACTTTTCCGCATTAACTTTTGCTACCATAAATGTCACAGGACTGACTAATGCTAATACAAAGTAAATTCAGTGGAAAGAGCAAAGGTAACAACCATTACCCCTAGGTGATTTCAACCGTTGTTGAATACATCCCTAATAATAATGGTGTGTGTGTGTATGCACATATATATTTTAACTGGTGTAATAGTTCCAGCCTCTTCCCCAACACCACAGGTTACCATCCAGCTAAAAGTTGTTTTCAATGACTACCACAGTATTTGGGCTACACCAATTCTACAGCTAAACCCATGAACCATGTCAGAGTTGCCCTATTGGGAAAGGTTGGGGGAGAAGTCAAACTTCTGAACAATACGACTGCACCTCAGACTATGAACTATGTTTTTGTTAAATATCAAGCTTTGCTCAAGGTGATGGTGGACAGAGATCATTATTCTGCATCTGAATGTTAGGTTTCATGTCCATATGTCATTTGTACACACTCAAACAATTCCACTACACAAAATGTGTCCACTTATTGTCTGAAACTTTACAAACGGGGTGTGTGTGTGTGTTTGTGCATTATTTTTGTGTGAAATATAAAGTTACAGTCAGACGCCTCACCCTTATGCATCCTTGACCAGGCTCTGGAGTATGCTTACCAGAGCACCATTAGCCTTGAGGCAGTCTGGGGATCAGGTTTGCTTTATCAACAGCTCAGAGAAAACATTAGCTGTCCCTCCACAAGGATTACCTCTCAGGTGGAAACATGTTGTCTATAGCTGTAAGCAGCTGACTAAAGAAATGGATTTAATTTCATACTGTTAGCAAATGCTTATCAGGAATCACAAGAAGGAAATGATCTGCTGTTAAAACCCCAATATATCATCTGCTACATGGTGCCCACATGATGCAAATGTGTTACTATCATTGCCTACTTCAATTGTGAGGATGACAGCAGTGCAAGGAATACTCTGGGAATTTACTTTCAAATCTTTGCTAATTGGCACTCTCAGTGTAACCTAATTAAGGATCTTTTTATAGAAAAATCATTAACATTTTCATTCAAGCCTTAAGAAAAATCAGAAAACGTGGAAAGCAACACTAATATGTCCTTTTAACATATATGTACTAATTAGCAACTTAATGAGACAGCCAATACACTACTTAGGATTATTTCAGTCAGAATAATTGTGACAGAGAAATGTCTAGTGCCAGTGCGAGTTCTTTAAAACATAACATGATTCAGTTGTGTTCATTACCAAAGCAGTTAGGATTTGTTTCTTCACATGTAATTAGGGACAGGCTGAATCTTCATTAGCAATAGCTCAGTCTAAGGAAATGAGGAAACCTAACAATTTACAACCTGAATGTGTTGTAAATTTACTCTTCCTCAGGACAAACCCTACAGTGTTTCCCTTGGATCTGTGTCTGCAGGTATAGCAAGAAGAACATGAAGTCAACTACATCTGGCACTTTATGGGAGAACTGGACAGAGACCAAAACAGGAGCCTCCACCCTCACCTATCAGCAATGCACATTGCTACGTAACAGGCTAACATCACAGCATTTCATCTCCCCGGTACTTATTGTGGTTACTAATCCCTAAAACTCTCACTGGAGTGGGAAAGGAGAAAGATCATGAAGCTGAATGTGAAGCCCAAGTAGTTTTCATTGGGCAGTGCATCTCCATCCTCTCCTGCACATCCATGTAGCTCTCCTTCAAACACGTCAGTCAGTCTGCTTCCATTACCAGCATCTTTCAGGAGCAAGAGCAAATATTAAGAAACAAACAGGTGAAAACTATGGTTTACCCTGGAAGTTTTAACTCATTCTGTGGTATGATCACTCTATAGAGGTCTCAAAGATAAATTCCTACTGGTCTAATGGAAACAGGTGGTCCTTTGGAAGTCAGAGATCTTACTGGTGAATCCACAGTGGGAAAGACCTGTATATAGCCTGTCACACACGCACTTATTAGATGTCAGAGAATCAACTCTAAGGGTTTTGCAGGAGGCTGCAGGGGAGATTGAAATTTGAAATATTGTTAGCCAAATGCTGGCATTGGGGGAAAAAGTAATTACAGAGTATTGCACTAATGAAGACAATTTCAAATGCACTCACAGCTCAGGAAAGCATCTTCTCATGTTTCACATCAACTAAACTGATTTCCTGTAGTGTCAGAGGAAAGTAATTGTTTATTTGGAAGCAAGCTCCCCTCCCTAAAGGACATCCATGCAAGGATGGTGTGCTGCAATAGTCAAATGACCACCCCTACTAAGGAAGGAAATAACTGTTACACACCACATCGGAAGTGGATACCTTTAAATTTAAAAATTATTATTGTTAACTGGCTTAGACATGCTGAAGTGTAATAAGAAAAAAAACTAGCCAGCTGACTCTAGCCCATTTGCTTTCTGGAAGCATATTGACTCAGTATCTGAAGAAATCTTTAAAATATCAGGTGGGTTCATCTTTCATTCAACAAAAACCTCAGAAGACTCCCTCCTGACTCATCTACCTCCAAATCAGGTACTGAATAGCCCTCGAGTTCTGCAAAACCTCTCCTCCTCATTTCTCAACATAGGCCAAGACAAAGGAGGCACATAGCCTTTTCTGCATCCCCCTAGAATCTTTTTGGTGGACTTTCAACTTCCTTTAAGTCACAAAGCCTCAAAGCCTCTCCCTGTGAAAGCCACTCAGATTAAATCATAACACCAGGCAGTAAATCATCCTACAGTGAAATGCCTTCTTAGGCTAGTCACAAGAATAAAATGTAGGCTTGAGAACACTAGATAGTGTTTGGTTTTTTAACAGTACTAGACTTAGATGAGGAAATTATAGTGCTGAATTATGAGAAGGCAGTGTGGATTTCCTGCAGCATTTATGTGCTGTGTGACTGACAACTCCTATATAATTGGGGGGGCGGGGGGGGACCAGGGGAGTGATGAAACCACAAACTAATGAAATATTTGTGGCTGTGACAGATAGGAGGAAAAGCCATGAAGATAAATATCAGCCAGGGAATAGTGCTACCTATACTAACAGATATTTTACTACCAAACGAGACAGTAATTATGAAACAGATATGAAAAATTTGGGGGGTAGAAACCCAGACGTGATGATAAGCATAAGAGACAGTTCATCTGAAAAAGAGAGAAAGTTTAATTAATAGCAAGAGGAAGCACAGTCTAATTTAGTTAGTGAGTAGGTGGAAGTAGTACAGAAATCTCCTGAGGAAGTAGTTTGATTCCAGTGACAGAGACTTGGAAGATGTATACCATATTTGAATACAGAGTTATTAGTTGGAAACAATCAGTAGCCTCTTCCCTCAGTGTGACACATCAGAAAAAAAATACTCTGAAATGTTGTATCAGAAGACATGAAAACAGACATTAGCTCAAGCTTACACACTGCTTGGCAGAATTAAATAGTATTCTACTAAGTTGTCTAGCAAATACAATGAAATAGTAAAAAATGCTATAATTATGAATTTATTTGAACCATGCAGTAAAACCTGTTGATCTCTCTTTGAGGAAAGAAATATCAACTCATAGTAAATGTTTTCAAAATAAAGAATAAACAACACAACATTTATATTAAGAATCAGAATCCACAGATCCTAAATAAAATAATATTGATTTTTTGAGTACAGTGGCAATAATAAACCTCATACAGTACCATTCTAAGGAGTCACTAAGGAACATATTTGAATCTTTAATATCTACTAATTTTATTATTAAAAATGAAATTTGCATTTAAACCTGTTGGTGGCATTTGTTGTTTCTCCTTTTTTTGCTATGTCTTTGCACTGACCTGTTTCATAGAATTACAGAATGGTTGTGGTTGGAAGGGACCTTAAAGATCATCTCATTCCACCCCCCCTGCCCCGGGCAGGGCCCCCTTCCCCCAGCCCAGGGTGCTCCCAGCCCCGTCCAACCTGGCCTTGAACCCTTCCAGGGAGGGGGCAGCCACAGCTGCTCTGGGCACCCTGGGCCAGCGCCTCACCGCCCTCAGAGAAGAACTTCTTCCTTTTATCTAATCTAACTCTACCCTCTTTCAGTTTAAAGCCATTACTCCTTGTCCTATCACTACATACCCTCGTAAAAAGTCCCTCCCCACCTTTCCTGTAGCCCCCTTTCAGTACTGAAAAGCTGCTAGAAGGTCTCCCTGCAGCCTTCTCTTCTCCAGGCTGAACAACCCCAACTCTCTCAACCTGTCCTCATACGAGAGGTGCTCCAGCCCCCTGATCATCTTTGTGACCCTACTCTGGACTTGCTCCAATGAGCTTGGATTTTAAGCAGAACGCTTATCTCATAGCATGACTCAAATATACAAACTGAAATTCAATACTATATTCTGATATTTTATTCTATCAAAAAAGGAAATAGGTTGCCTTCTGCACACAGCATGAGATTATTTTATTTTCATGTCCACACTGGATAAGACCGTAGAAATGTGAGAGAGAGCAAAGAGGACTGAAGAAGTGCTGTCTTATTTGTTGAATAAGAAGCTTAAACTATTCAGTTTATCAAACTGAAGACTGAGAAATAATTTGATCACTGTATGCCAGTGCTTTCACAGAGTGAAAATGTTTAATGGCATGGGACTTGCTGACCTCGTTGATGAGAAGGTAAGAAAATTAAATTTGCTGTATGCTAGAACTATGCATATTGAAGCTTGAAAGACCATGCAGTCCCACAGCAGCCAGGGCAATTGAACATTTAAGTCAGGGGTGCAATCTCATGCATTTTGAGTTCAGTTACAACACAGCTGTGAAGTTTTAATATTTTGGTCCCATTTAAGTTCAAGACTTAAAATATCAGTTTGATTTCAAAAATTAGTCAAACTGATTAATTTTGGGCTGTAGTTAGGTCACTGATTAAAGGTTACATGTTTGGCATGGTGTCAGATTTACCATCACACTGGAAGACAACTTATTCTGATTTAAAGAATTGAGAAATCACACCAGAACCAAGCTTTTGTGGGAAACTAGGCTGAGAGCATGAGGCAAGGGAATGTGCATCATCTCACTCATACTCTTGTGTCCAGATTAAGACCATAACTCTAATAAAACATCAAACTTCTGTGCTTTAGCCAAACATCTCTAAGATTCAGAGAGAAAAATTACCTCAGGGAAGACAGG
The DNA here is from genome assembly GCF_018691265.1 of Tyto alba. NCBI lineage: Eukaryota > Metazoa > Chordata > Aves > Strigiformes > Tytonidae > Tyto > Tyto alba. The sequence goes on from NW_024881322.1 coordinate 10,826,871, forward strand.
CAGCCTCAGAGCTATGATCTCTCTTATTTAAGGCACAGTCCATTACTTCCTTAGCACAAGTAGACCTCTGTCTATCATCAATCTCTGTGTCATACATATATACTCTTGTTAACATGGATGATCAACAAGGTCTTAGCTATTCTGACTAGCTAGGATATTCTTTCCCCCTGCAACCTGGTAATGGGAACAGGTGACCTCAAAATATCCTGAAAGTACATACTCTCTTAGTATATGATATCACTTGTGAACATTTCACATGTCAGAGCATGTCAAAACACCTGGTGAATATTTCCAAAAAATACACACACTTGTCAGCATCTTTACTAGTAGAAGCAAGGACTGAAAATACTTCTCTGGGAGAAAAATATGGCTTGTAATCTCTTCGCTATTTGCTCTTGTTGTGTAATATCCACTGACTTTGCAAGATAACATGTATTCATCATCTCTTCAAAAATTCTTCACAGTTAACTGAACTAACTCAAATAATGCTGAAACAGTGCATGCTCTGCTACTCAAATATATTTCAGGTGGCTTGTTTTCTTTTTTAAATGACTCACATTTCTAGGACTGTTTCTCAAGTTAACGCCTCTAACTGAAGACATCAAAAAACCCCAACAAAACAGTAACCCCCCCAAACTCATGGTAAACACAAGATCCATAGCTGTGTAAGATTTCATAGCCTCCATTTAGGCAACCTGGGAGAAAATACAGCCTTAAAAGTGTCATGAACCTGGAGCTATTAGTGGTCTTGGGCACCCAGCCTGCAGCGTACTCATCAGCTTGGATGATTCCTGTCACAGCCAGGCCAGCTGGGGCTCAGCACAAGCTCAGCACCAGGGAGCAGCAGGACTAGTCTGCTTGGGGCAGAGTTGGGTTGAGGGCCCCAGGTGACAGTGACGGAGGCAGGGAAATATCACCACATTTGCATCAGAGGTGAGTGCAGAAGGAAGGAGATAATTCAGGTCCAGCCACGCTGCCTTGTGTTGCAGTAACATGCGATGATGGGTCAGCAACCTGCACACTCCCTGTTTGAACAGTGAATTCCTGTTAGCAAGCTCAACTCTACAGTAATTCACCTGAAACATGGTAACGCTTACAGCTTAGAAACAGAACAGCACGTAAGGCCAGTTCCTTTGTAAAACAGACAGTTTAGACACAGTCCCTCCACAGGAAAAATTTCCATATAAATATATAAGCAAGAGAAGAAACTAGTGAAAGCACCTCCCAAAATATGGTGGCGATTTCAACTACATCCCCAACCAAGATTTCTTCCAGCAAAGCAATATTTTTCCTGGACTATCCATTCTCTCTAGCTGTTCTTCATTCCTATACTGCATTTTTGGTTAAATTAATTTTTAATTAATATGAACCAGACATTTGAAAAGGTAGTTATGTGGGCTCAGGATAAGCAAACATTGGTCTAGTTACATTATGTCAGTATTTTAGAAAAAGTCTGCATAGTGCCAAACTCCATACAAAAATATCCCATTCATCCCTGCCACAAATTGAATAAGCAAGAATCCAGTAATATTTGTAGACTGGTCTTTTATTTAATGACACTGAAGTTTATTGAATATGAAAAAACTGCTTCTTATTACACTGGATGAGATGTGAACTGCTCTTCTTGCATTTCTCAAATGTTTGGAGCATTGTAGCCAGAATCAGTTAATGTCAGAAAATGGATTTGAGAATGGTGCCAAACAGACACAATGGTGGGTCAGGCAGCCTGTGTGAAATATCAAGGGCTGGGACATGGCTCTGTGTTAATAGGCAAGGAGGAAAGACACATCCAAAGAAACAGAACATTTCCTAACCTCATAGATGAGCTGACCACATGGAAAGAACAAAAATGAGCAATGAAACAACATATTTCACAATGGAAAAAAGATTAATTACACTGAGCTGTTGGGCATTTTCTGCTTTCTATTCTACCACCCATATGAAGTACACAAATCCTTTCTTATCTCTTAGCTCAGCTCTCCAGGCAGGGAAGGCAGGACTCTTCCTCGCCTAACAAGGCCGATCTCTCCTAGCAGATGGAGAAATCTGCCTACCTGGAGCACTTCCTTTCCCATATCTCAAATTCCACAAACCTACAGGTCTTTGCATTACTGAACAAAAGCACGCTCAGAGCACCGGTATCACTCTATTTGCTGCATGACTTAGGATAGCAGTTACAAAAACAGTAGTGATGCCAAGAGACATCTCCATGTCTGAAAAGAAGAACGAGTACCCTGCAGTACAGTATGACACTGAGAAAAGGAAAATAAATCTGTGCTAGAGATTGCTGTTCTTTTGTTCATAGATCAGGTAGCCCACAGGTGCTTTGGAAGAAGCTAGACAGATAATGTTCAAAATTATTTCAGGGCTCGCACATCTGTACCTAGGAATAACAGAGTGGGGATAGGATAGCTGTATGTTAACAGATGCTCTTGCTTCTTAGGCATTCCTGCTTCTAGGTAGTCTGGAAATGACATCATCTTTTTATCCTATTCTGGTTCTATTTCCTGCCAGAACCAGGAAGTATTTCTTTGGCACATCTTCCAAACAAACAAATAAACAAACCAACCCCAAATTAATCATTGATTCTGTGTCATCTTTTTCTCCCAGAACAGCCTTACAACTCTCAGCACAAAAAAAATTAAAAAGTAGTAAATATATTTTAACACCCTTTGAGTGAAAATAAACAAACAAAAATCATTCCAGGAGCAGCAAAACCAATGAAGTCAGTATTCCAAGAGATGTGTATTTCTAAGTGGATTTTGTCATGTTCGGTGACAGATGAATGCTGATGGTTTCCCCTCTATAAGAGTGTTAACAGGGTTTTTCTCCATCACCCAGCTGTCAGTTTCTGTGCCATTTGCACGAATGTAATTGTTTTTAAGACCTCTGCCAAATGTCACTAGAATTGACCAGTAGTTCAGAAGTTAATTGCAATATTCTGACAGACACAGATGCACATACACATGGAACGTGACTCCAAAAGCCTCATTTCCTTAAGAAACCAAAGGAATAGTTACATTTAATTTAGATACCTGAGAATAAACACATGTCCTCACGGAAGAAGTGACTAGAATCAGAGCAAACAAGGATTGCAAGAGTAGTTCATGTTTTGCCTGGTAGCTCAAATGGACACACACAACTGTGAGCCTTACAAATAACATTTCTTTCACCTCAACACAAGCAGCTGTCACCTCCAAGAGCTGCTTACCCCAGCAACATAAGCAAAGGATCGCTGGTTATTGATTCCATTAATCACAAATCCAGATTGTGAATAAAATGTCATCCTGATGTGTTGACAACTACTATTGAGCTTTAATAAAAGAGGCTATTTTCAGGGGTAGAGAGGGATTAGAGGAGGACTGAAATCATGATAACAAGAACTGGATCAAGGGCAACATGCAACTATTGCTAGTGCTTAGCTAAACTACAAAATACATTTCGTGCTAGGAAATAGCTCCATCTCCTGTTCTGCACAGAAAAGTTCTCAATCCTCATTTCAAAATATAAAGAAAACCCACTCCACAGCTGCTGGTTTAGAGTCTCTGTAGAGAGAAAACAAAATTCAAGCTTATGTCTACAAAATTAAATCCTCTTATGTACACATTCAAATACCCCTTTTATCTTGCTGGGATGGAGCATTAGGAAAAAAAAAATCAAGTGGGTGCTAGGAGAAAGATGTTCCTGTTTGTCAAGCCATCATCTGAAATGGTGTGGGATGTTCTCAGTTATCCCTACAAAACTCTTAAATGGTTGGAACGTAAATATGTCATACGTCCTGTGCTGCAGGGCTTTGTTCACCATTTTAGAGTGCTTTAAAGATTTTACTCCATAAAATGGCTACTCTTGGGTGCAAGTTAGGAAATTAGGGTGCAATACTCTTACTTTTCCCAGAAGACAGACATATTCTCATTCCATCTTCTGCTGCAGTGCATACCCTAACACAAACTGAAAAATACTGTATGGGAGATAAATCTTTGAAAAGATGGACCTTCTGCAGAGAGACACAACTTCCTGCGAAGCATTACTTGGAAGACTGCAATCTCCTGTGAGACTACCAAGGGGAAAAACCAAGATAAAATCAGCTGTGACATCTGATTTAATCAAACAGCAGGACACACCCTTTTAAAGCAGAAAGTAGGGACAGTACTGTTGCCCATCAAGCAGACTGCGTTATATTAGTGACAGATATAGAAGCTGCACAGGACAGCATCATTTAATTTTTCTACCAATTCACCTGCATGAGAGGACTTATCCTATCAGGGAGAACAGCAGAGAAGTCATCTCTCTGCCCATTCAGGATGGCAGAAAGGAGATTCTGTGAACAGCTCTGGCAGGCAAGATAAAGTTAGCATTTTCAGGCAAGGCTAATGGACAGTCTACTTCCATGAGTGGGAAGGTGAGAGATAAACCACACACAGAATCAAGACACTGATAGGAAAGTGATGTGCTGCTAAAGGAACAAAGGGATTTGAGTATTACAGAATGGCACATCAACTGAGCAATAAAAGAAGGATTCAGGTAATCCCTTTCAAAAACATGAAGAAATTTTAAAGCTGTACCCTTCTGCCTGATATGGGCAATTTGTTGGTCTGTGAGGCTGCGCTGCAGATGCAAAGGGAGAAGGGAAACTCCAGCTGCCCTATGTTGCCATCTGTGCTGTGAAGCCACCAGATCCCTCATGCTTTGTAATGCAGGGGCTTCCACAGAACTGTGATTCCTGTTCCCATTCAGTACAACCTCTGCACTTCTCTGGTGCCTGTAAACCATCTATACTTCCAGAGCACTAGATAGCAACCAAGACCTATATTTCAAACACTGACAGAAGTAAATCTAAACAGATCAGGTTTCATTAAAGTCTACTCATAAGAAATAGCTATTTTGTGTCTGTACCTCACCACTTTTTTGTCTGGTTATTGAATGAACATAAGAGTAAATACAACTTCCCCCTAAGTGTGTGGGACCAGTTCACACCTACTCACATAGGAGCACTAACCCTAGGACACTCAACTACAGTGAAAGGTTTCATAGCCATTGAGTAGTTCCCTTTGCTACTTATGTACTAACTAGCTTTATCATTTGCCTTTTACAGCCACCCTGGATGCCTTCATAACAGCATTGAACATATACCAGAATAACATCTGTTACATAGCATTCAAACAGAAAGCATCTGATTTATGAGAGAAGTTTGAGTACTACAGAGGTTGGGAGAGAGAATAAGGATCCTACAGCCTTAATTTATTTGTCCATAAATTGCAATGGAGATGGAGGCATGCCAGTCATTCTATACCAGTCCATCAGCCTGCTAAAAAGGCAAGATAACTTATGCTGAACATCTTAAATCTTTCAAGGGCAGCAAGTGGTTCACTGCTGGCACTTGCGTGCTGGAAACCAAGCACCACCCTGCTGGGAGATCATACCCTCCTGAGAAAGTGTATCTACTTGCTGGACAAGAGCCAGGCTTCCCAACTGCTCCTGAGAGTAATGCAGGCTCAAATCCTTCTCATACCCTTACAGCACCCATACTGAAGTTCTGTAAGTAGTGTGGGCTCATGTATATATTGGATGCAACATGAGCCTGTTCTGTACCTGCTTGGTACAACTGGAGTTCAGAGTGGTTGCCAAGCTATTATTTCACACTGGAGGAGTTAGCATGATAAAAATTCAGCTCTGTGGAGCTGGGAGGTTTGTAACTCTGATATGTCACACAGTGCATTCAGACTTTGACACTGAAAATAGTTATGCAATTTATTTCACAGCCTGGGAAGGTAAATAACACTATCATCTACTTTTAAATGCCCAGCAGACAGCATGAGCCTGGTGGATCTGTAGGGAGCATTTTTCAAGTAGGTGCCCTTTGAAAATATATGAAAACACAGCAGCTTTGACCACCCACCTGTAAGACTACAGTATTGGTTGTTTATATTCCACTGCACAGAGTAACATCACTCCTCACTTTCTTTTCACCTTAAGTATCAGTCTTCTCATCTAAGGGCTCCTCAGCAAGGGAATCAAAGCAGCACAACATCAATTTATGAGCAATTACCTATTCTTATAGGCCTGCGGAGGAGGACCTTGATACGCGTTGTCTACCTTCTCCTATGCCATTTCAGGTGTTACAGGGCTAGCAGGATGGCTTCACAATGGAAGCCAGTCTCAATCCAAATACCACTGCTCAAGGTCTCTGCGAGCAACGCAGTTTCAAGGGCTGGCTTTAGAGTGGGTTAAAGGAGAAGCAAAACGTTTTTGCAGCTCCTGACAGCTTCCTCTAAGAATAAGCACTGTAATAAAACAAACAGCTGCATGAGAATTCCCTCAAAGCAAAAATCATTGCAGCTCATAAAGCAAAAGAATTTATATAAAGAAACCTGTTTACAACAGCAGTATGATCTGTCTGGACACCTTTCTGTTGAAGCACTGAGTTTTCACACAGTTTTGATGTCCCTCTTTGAAGGCAGCAAGGCCACACAAAGGCCACTCAAGGATAAATCCAGGGAGGTGGGAAAGAAAGGGGCTGCAGTTGCACTGCTTATTAGCATTTCCTAGAGCAGCACAGAGCACTGCATTGCCAGGCTGTGTTCTGCAGGAGAAGGGGGTCTGTGTCCTGTGTGGTACAGCCTACACCAAGGCAGAACATGCAGATGTCAAGCTGAGCACCTCACTCTGACATCACTGCACTGGAGGTCAAACTGGTTTTCTCTAGTGTCTCCAGAGCATGCTGGACTCGGGATCTGGTCCCAGGGACCCACACCACCCCTCCCGAGTTGATTATACTGCAATGTATTTTGCTGTTCCTAGAGGAATGATGAGCTTTTGTCCGAGACACTGACCTAAAATTCAACAGCTTGAGCTATAATTCCTAGTTCACAAGTTCCCTGGGAGATTGAGTAAATCACTTTGTGGTTTTGGTTTAACCCTCTACTGCGATTATTTACACTTACTTTCTCTGTCCAAAATCTGGCCAAGCAACATGCAGACCTGATCTCCAACACTACTGCTGCCTCAGAGCATGCACAGCACCAAACTGGAAGCTCACAAAACTCCCTCACAGTAACAGTGTGCTCCTTAGATCAATCCTGTAACAAGCTCATGTAATACCCTTGTTGATTAACTATACTTCTTCCTGGGTAGAAGATAGATCATTCAATTCCTCCAGGCGAAACCTACAGTACCTAAAGGTTAGTATTCTGCAGGTGAGATTTTGAAAGACCTGCTATTCAAAGAAGATGTATGCAATGCAGCAAGAGAGCAGATCACTTTGAATGACAGACCAGAATACACATAGGCATAGCCCCCTCCTGTAAGCATGGTGAAAATGTCCTCACCTACAGGAATAACAATTCTTGCAGCTTCAGGTTTTTAAATATCAAAAACAGAAAATAAAAATCTTAGAAGTGGAGTTGGTTAAGTAGTTCAAATAGCTAAACTCTCCAGTGTACAAAGCTATCGTTTTAGATAATGAGACATTTCTCCATTTTCCAAAAGGTTAAAGACAGACTCTATAAATTCTGCATCTAACAGCCCAGGGAGGCTTCTCCTAATAGCCCCAACAGCCATCATTTCATTGCCTGGGATGCATCAGGATCAGTTAATGCTGACGAAGAGCAAGGCTTTGTGTTCAGAATAAAAGCATGAGCTGGTGAGGCTTCATGACTTGAAGCTGCAAAAGAACTTTCTGCAAATAAGCTGCAGGAAGGGAAAAGAAAAAAGAAATTAACTGCCACCAAATACAATGAAACCAGTAAATAGCTACTACAAAACATTTGCTGAGAGAGGAATATACAAGGTCATTATCATACTATACATTGCAAAAAGGATAATCTCTGCAAACCAGACTTATGGGCCAACCTGTGTTTCACAGAGCAGGTGGCAAGGCTGCCCTTTAGGTACTGGCAAGCCAGAGGACGCGTGCCTCAGCCATCTGGAACTCTGTCAGCACGCACTCATGCTAGAAATAAAATGCACAAAGATTTGCATGGCTGATTTTCTGCTTCATGTTTTGGCAAGGACAGCAGAGACGAGCATCCTTGCCCTGCTGACCGCTTGTGACAAGAATTTACTTGGTGACAGAGACCCTCGGGTGGCCAGATGAAACCGGCCATCTGTTCCCTGTGAGACTGCATCCAGCCACTGCATGAGAAAGTAAAAATTAAAACGAAGGGGGGGGAAGGAAAGAAAAAAATAATCAAAAAAAGGACAGAGAAAACACTACTAGCTGTACTGCAGATTTTTATTTTCCTTCCCAACAACAGAGGGCATCAATCCTCCATTCTGCCCGCAGCCCTGGCCCTTTATGAGCACAGTGTAACACTCCCGAGGTTCTCAGCCTTCTCCCTAAAGAGGCAGCAATTTTATTTCTAGGAAGCAAAACATTTTGTGTACTACTTTACCAGAACCAAGAGAGGCAAGAGGACTAGTGGTGGCTTCAGGCAGTCAAATAGACACCACTTCTTTGTTAAATGATAAATATTTTTTTCAGGTTGAAATGCAGAACTGCTTTTATGCTAGGCATGCATGCACAGAGGAGCCATTTAATAAAATTACAGCAGCCCCCCTCTAAGCAGATTTTGAACTCTGCTGGAGGAAAAATCATCCACTGTGGGACATAGAGGCTCTTCTCCCCTCCCTCTTGGTTCTGAGCCTGCTAAGAGGGCTCTGCGTGCTACCTGGCCTGAGCTAAGACAACTGCTCAGAGCACTGGGCAGATTGTGGGTTTACCATAGTCAGCAGATGACATTGTTCTAGCTGATCACCTCTATCCTGAATCCAGCTGGGCCCCTGATGGGGAACGCAAGCATTGGCCTCCAAATTTCATCAGGATATAATCAGGGAAAAGACAATGCATCCTGAAAGTCTTCAGGGCTTAGGAAGGAAGGAACAGATAGGACTTGGCCATTCATGCCATAGCTTTTGACACATAGAACACCTCGAAGAAAGCCTCTCAAGCGTTTAACGTCCTAGTCTGGAGACAAAAGCAGCAGTATGTCTGGTGTTAATGCAAAAAAACAGGAAGGACCATGAAGCCAGGCAGTAGATCTCCTGCAGCCCCTCTGTTTTGAGGCACTCTGACACCACAGTCACTGCCTGCTGCAATGCAGATTGGGCACCTGGGGCCAGGGAGCAGGAAAACACAACCCTACCAGTGCAGAAGGGGAGCGTATATTCCCTCATCTGCCATGTAAAAGTAAACCTAGAAGGTCGGTGAATGAAAACAGGGATACTGAACAGACCCTATTTGAGAGGGGAGTGTTCACCTTCATTACATAAAGGATCCCAGGGCTTTGGAGATTATATGCCTTGCATAAGGCTACAAAGCCCAGGACAAGACCAGAAACAAAACCTACATCTCCAGAGTCACCAGTGCTAACGGCATAGCTCCACATCCACAGAGACTCTGTCCAAGAGCTTCATCTCTGAGCCCTTACAAGATAATCAAACATTTCCTGCTCAAAACATAGGCCATATTTCAGAAAACTTTTGTGGCCCAAGTCTCCACATGGCAACTTGACCTGAAGAGACTGAATCTGAATGGCAGGTCCCTTCAAAAAAATCTTTCACTTTAGATCATGTTAGCCCCTCAGCCCCAATGTTCAGGAAACTGTTACATGACACAGTCTGGAACTCAGTTTCAGTAACATTAAAGTTTTCCCTGTGAGCTCCAGAAAGTAGTTACTAATGCAGTCAAGCCCTGTCACTGTCAGATGATGAAGTTCTAGCTCAAGGTAAAACACATACTCTTTGGAAAAGGAGAAATTTTGATTCAAAGTGGCAGAGGGACTGAGTCTCACAGTGAGCTCAGAACAGGACAGCACAATTCATGATTATATGTTGCATAAAGAGATCAGTAGCTGCTACATATATAATTTATGCTGCTTAGTCAGCCATGTCCCACATTTGCAGTTTTAACCATTAATGCAAATTAAAAAAAAATGCATGAAAACAAACCACCCATATCTAGAAACAGTACCAGTCACTGAGTAAACAGATCATTTGGGTAAAGCTTTGAAGTGGTCGAAATTATTAGGACCTATTTTTCTACTGACAGGAATTGTATTTAAAATTAGCCAAAGCTTTGTTGTAATAACTGGTGTAGCTGTTTTCATTTTTCAGTTAGAATGCTAGTTATGAATAAATAATGAAGGTGCCATTTATTTAAAAACATATTCAACATCTCTCCCTTGGAAGCCTCATAGGATGAACATGCAGCTCTACTTGTCTGTTTGCCTCGTACTAAAAACCTTGTGTCAAAGTACAAAGCTTAGAGTGGGTGACCCAAGTACGTCTAATCCCCTCCCTGCCCCATCTTCCTCCTGCCAAAGAGTTACCATGTCAATAGATATTTATAATTTATTAATGTTTTCTTCAGATTAGAAGTGTGCTGAAAACTTTTAATATCAAAACCAAGTATCTACACAGAAAGCATGATTCTCCCCCCAGTCAATCTAAACTGTCAAGTTTTGTTGAAACTATGTTTTCAATAATAGCCTAAGAAATGCTTTTGTAAGAAAATATGCATTTTCTATGGAATTTTATTTTTATTGAACAAGTGTTTGAAGAGAAAAATTCTGAATCTGCCAGGCTAGGATGCTCTCCCAGTACAGAATGTTCACATTTGCAGCTGGACAGTCCGGTTGCGCAGTATGGAAGCCATGCCCAAACCACTTCCTTTCTTGCTATTTCAAGATATTAGAAGAAACCCATCATTACGATTGTTCATAACCAGTGGTTGAGCTGAGCACTGTGTACTCAGTATGTGGTGAGAGGGGAACAGATAGGAGCAGGAGAGTACCAGCTGTTTTCCCGTAACCCATACAAAGCCCTGTACAAGTAGTCTGACATCTGCAGAATAAGATATAGGATTTTTTTCCACTCCCTGTATCAGTCAGTGCTAAAGCTTAATTTGACCATTGTATCAATACAGAAGTGCAAAATCTAGAGTCTTCATGTTCAACCTCACTTTTTATCATGAGTTACCATTCAGCATTGATTAGAACAGCAAAATACCATTTCCAAGAATCACGCCCATATTTAAAATAGAAAAATATTTTAAAGAGAATGTATCCTCATCTACATGACATTAGCAACCCGATAATTAAGGTTGAGATTTCCCCCTGTAAACAGAGTTTAAAATCAGCTATTTGAAGATGTTGCACTGTTTAGTTCTGGAGACCAGTCTCTGGCCCTCCTACTGCAAGTCAAGGGCAGTTTTTCCAGCTGGCTGTCTGCTGCTGTGCACTACACAAGCCAGAGTAGTTAAGACCACAGTATTCCATTTCCACAAACTTCAGGGTTTGTGAGAGCCTGTTGCAGGAGTCTGGCAACACTAAATAGCAGCTTGGAATACATTCCGATCAGAAGGTAGACTGACAGAACACAATATCCAAGTACAGGCCCAGCTCTGCGTCAAGGGAAGATATTCCCATACTACCAAAGCAATAGCAGGTGCCATGAAAGGCCACTTAGTGAAGTCACCAGATAGAAAGAGTAAAGCTTAACTAAAGGAAGTGATATTATTACCACAATATAAAATTTGTGACCTTGTCACATACTATGGAGAGTGCCAAAATAAGCTGGGGGACAAAATAAATCCATGAGGAACAAGCCTACCCATGGCTTCTAAAACACAACTGGAAGTGAGCGAGGAAAAACCCTCAGTGCATTAGTGCCAGAACATCTCTGACAGCAGAAGGATCACTAGAGTTGCCCTGTGTCCAATGCACAGCGGTTGCTGTCAGAGGCAGGGGGGCAGGTTGGACTCATACACAGTCCTGACCCCAGAGAGCAGCAATAAGTGCCTTGTGCTCCATGTTACCACATGCAGGATCTGCTCAGGCTGCAGCCGAGGTCTTGGCATTGGATGCCACCCCTGAGCTTCTCACAACCATCCTTCCTGCAGCACTTGTCTGCTGAGGATCAGCAATGGAGGAGAGAGCTGTTAGTCAGGGACACGGCAAAGCCATGCCCTGCCAGTGTGCCTGTTGTTAACTGCGGGGACAGGGAGAGATGACCAAAAGCCTTGACCCGTGCTAATTATGAGAAATGTTCATTCTTCCAACCAAACAACTGGTGAAGATGACAGACAAAAATTTCCTTTTAAGAGGGAGAAGATGAGCCAAATTTCATTCCAGGATACAACAGCAAACGTATCTTTACAGACTGACATCTTTGCTTCCACAGGATTTTTCTATGACTTTTCATTTATTTATTTTTCATTTGAGACAGATTTTGTTTTTTTGAGGTCAAAAGCACTCAGTTTACCCAGTTATTTTTAGACATACTGGACAGATTCATTGAATTGTTCCATGAATTATTCATAGCACCGAGAAACAGCCTGGGCATTCCTATGATATTTGAAGACAATGACAGATTCTCACATTTTTGCTGTGCAACTGCAAATCCAGGCTCCAGCAAGACTCTCACAGATTTGTCAAGGGAGGCCAGAAAAGAGCCTGTCTGTTTTCCTCTGGACAAATATCTGTGCTTGAGTGCTGGAAACAGTGAAAATCAGTAAGACCTATTACAGTGAAGACAGAATATCCCATCACAAGGGTCTTTAAATTTTATTATTATTTACTCTGTCACTCTTATCTGACATAAGCTTTTACGTTTGTGTTTTCCAGTTTAAAAAAAGCCACACCTACCAAAGCATAAAAAAGGTCCTCAGAGCAGAGAAAGGAACAGCAGGGAGGAAATTGCTGCTGATTGTTCTGGAAATATCCTTCACCCAACTTACTAATTACACACTCCGCTGATCACCTATAATTATGATCTGAAAGGAAATTCTACACCCTAGCAATTTAGCTGGTGTTTCTTTTTTAAAGTCAACCATTTCCACTCTAATGAACCTCAGTATGAAGCAGCAAAACCTTGGAGGGAAAGGCTACAGACACGAAAATGAGTGCTTGCTGTCTCATTAACATTTTACTTGCTTGGCTAGGAGTCCTTTTGTTACAGGAAGCTAAGTGTTTTTATGGCCAACTCTCCTGAATATGTAATAATATCCAATATGAATGTAAGTGATTTCTGCTTTTAAGCTACTGAGCCTCTAAGTAAATTCCACTAAAGCTAATGTATCCACAGTCAATGTGCAGCACTAGCTAAAGTACAAGTAATTGCTGCCTTGGCCAGCTCCACAGCACAACTCTAAACCTGACATTTGACAGCTGTTAATATTTATATCTGGATGGATCCAACCTGTCAGATATTGTCTTCCTGAAAACAACTGCACAACTGGAGCTAAAGTTCTTCTTTCCAGTCAGTAAAAAGTTGATGTCAAGCTAAGATGCACCAACACAGAACTAAGGCCACAGCAACCATGGAAGAGAGTTTCCCTGCACAGATAGATCTAAACATACCCATGACAAGTATGTATACCTGGTCCCTTCTCAAAGAAACCAACAACCTAGGTTTAACGTAACTGTTAAAAGAAGAGTCTTAGGGAACCACAAGGAATACAAGGCAGTAAAAACTACACTTAAAACATTTCTGAGATATTGATATAGCAGGTATTCAAGTGAAATTTAACAGTAGTTACTGTTATGACTCCTAGTGTAGTGGGGATCCTTCACGATCATAACCAGCTGAAACAGCTGCCTCGTGGCTCCAGAAAATTCATCATATGAAACCAGGTCAAATACGAAAATAAGAGAGCTACCTCTCAGTGAATGAATCTGTGAGGTACGTGGTTCTCCTGAGCCCTGCTCTCACCTTCTCAGTGGGCAAGGTGTTCTAAACAAGAACTGATCAGATGAAGGTGAAGAACATCAAAGAAGATGGGGCTGCCAGTCTTTTGCCACAGGCAGGCACATGTAGCAAAAGTGGTCCAGACATGGTCCTTCCAGCCACTCTCTCACTGCAGTGATGAAGAAACAAGATCAGTAGCAAGGTCAAAGGGAGAAGACTAAGAGGCAGAGACAAGCAGAGAAGCTGAAACTGTACAAGCCAGTAATTATTATTTCTAAATAGGACTATTGGCTGTTGCCTACCTCTTTCCACAGAAATCAAGGTCATTTCAGCTTTTAAAAGCTCTCGCTGACATGCATTATTTGAATTAAGAGACAAAAGCAATGTGTGGCACAGGCCATGTGATTCAAGAAGTCAGTAGCCTAACAGAGATGAGGCAGCAGTGCTCTTCAAACATGTAAAGGCCAAGGAGAGAACCCTCCTCCACCCAAGAGAGATTCTTCTCTGCCCGGAAAACTGCTCTCAGGAGAGCATGCCTCCTGCTCAGGACTTTATTTAAGCCATGTCTACAATGGATGCTTTTGGCCCACTGCCTTAGTGAGCAGGGCCAGCCACGCCCAGAGGTCCTAATGGGGTCAGTGCTATCTACTGCAAGAAACTCTTAAAAACTTTCATACCATTTTCAGTGATACTGGAAGTCAACTTTTCCTTAGAGGATTTCATTTCTGCAGCTGACTTAGAATAAGTCAGGAGAAAAATTAATTGCAGTAGAGATTCTTTTCCGCTCATGCTAGTGTACATTGGTTTATCTAATTTTCACCATTTCTTACATTGCTATCCCTCTGAGATCTTACCTTCTCTTTGGCTGTGTTTATACTTTGTGGTCTCAAGACTCTTCTGTTTGAGTGTGTGAAGTTTTATGGAAAAACAACAGAAGATCACCTGTCTTCATGGATTCTTAGCAGCTCAACTCAAACTTGTGTTGTGAGCTTTGGGCTGAAACTAATATTGATAGGCTACTAGCACAAAAAAATATTGTCACTGTGAAAACTTGTTTTACTCAATAAATCATAATTCAAAGAACAGAGACTAGGTGCCAGTTTGGTCCCATGTACCTTTGTATCAATCACACAGCCCAGGAATTTGAAACATTGAGTGACCTTGCGAGTGTTTGTTTCAACAACAGCTGGGAAAGCAAATAGTCTCACAGAGACCAAAAAAAGGTCTTACTAGTAACCTGGGATTGTTCCCAGCAGTGGCAAGTAGCAGAAGCTAGGAGAAAAGGTAAAAAAGACTGCCATACTTTTATCTCAAATTGTTTTCATTTCATCAATCTGTGGTAGGATTTTGCGAGCATGAGGTGCTCAGAAGGGTTGAAAGATTTGGTATGGAAAGCAAATTTAATTTTCACTGTTGCAAAATTGTGTGTCAGAATGTAAGTTTCATTAGTTATCAAATCGGCACTTTAAATTGTTTTATAAAAATAGAAAACTAATGAAAAACATTTTTCGAAATGTTTGTTTCAAACATGTACAGGGTCTTTGACATTGTGGACAAAGTCATGCTGAGTCAAAAGCTAAAAGTGACTCAAACATCAGCTACTGAAGAAAAACTCTTCTTCTGTGAATGTTAGTGCCTCTCATTTCCAGTCTTAAACCGAGTCAAATACCCTTTTTCTTATCAAGATGGTTTTCTAGAGTCTCTCCTGGTCTTCAAGAACAACTCTTCTAGAGATGTTCCTTCAAGGTAGACTGGGTCAGGTTCTCCTTCTGCATATTGATCATCTCACCCTGTCCCTAGAATGGGACAAGGATCTCTTATGCATACCTGCCATAGCCAGATTAGAGGTTTGAAACTTTTGCCAAATAATCTGGACCTTGTATTTTAATTCAGGGAAACAGTTTGAAGTCCAAAGAGTCCAGTGCCACAGAACAAGAATGGAAAACAGATTCAAAGAGTAGATTGTAGTCTTTGTTATTTGATTTCAGTTGTTTCTCTGACACAATAAGCAGCACCACATGAACGGGACCTTGCACAGCACTGTATGAGAGTACAATTCTGATTTGCCCTTTGTCTATTGAGGGCCAGGAACCTCAATTTCAAAATCCTGACAGCATAAAACTGCAGAAACCAATAAACGCATCCATAGCAGCTCTGATATGAGATTTTACCAGAGGCCAAGAACTTGTCACCCACAGCATATCATTTCAGATATATCATCTAGGAAGAATTCCAATGCTTAAATTAAAGACCTTCTATCACAGACATCCCACTGCAGCATCACAAATTGTTCCAACAGTTACATGTTCTCACAGAAATTGTTGTGGTGTTATTTGCTACTGATAATTGACTAACTTCAGAGATCAATCTTTGGCCTATCTTTCAGAAAACCCTTCCTTACTTAATCTGTTGTGAGTCAAACCACAAAAAGGTTGCAAAACTTGATCCTTTCCAGAGTGAAATCCATAACTGGGAGTAAGATGCATTAGCCTACCTATACAATAAGTAATGATAGAGTCTTGTCCTGAAATTATGTCAACTGCTAATAGGCAGTAGAAGGCTAGTCAGGAGGAATTATCTAGGACAGAACCACATCTGCATCTCTGATAGCTGGGAAGTAATCACCTCTGGCTTTTGAGAATCCATCACCCCACACACACACCAGGAGAGAATCATCCCCCCAAAGTATGTGTCTTTTCTGTGGAAGAGCTATAGAGAATTCAGCCTTCTTTCAAAATGTATGCAAGAGTGGTGGTGACTACCTTTTAAATCAGATCATTGACAGAGAACTTGCATGAGAATCTGAAAACAAATTTAAATCCATCCTCAGGTCGGAGAACAAAGTTCACATTCACATCACTATATTCTTTTTCCAAAAAATGTGTCCAACACTGGTATATATGGAGACCTGTATTCCATTTTCTTTTCTCACTCCCTGGCCTCTCAATTCTTGAATGGTTTCCTAAAGAATGACACAATTTTAAGAACTGGGTAAAGAGTGCTACCCACCATCAGAAACCTCTCAAGACAGCCTTGTGGTTACACCACTGTGCTAGAAGTGAGACCGCCGTACTCTTCTGTCCTGCACTTTCCAGGCAGGTGCACAACCTAGTTGCACGTTACACTAACATGAACATCCCCACTTTTAAACACGGAGCCCAGTGCTGGGTGATTTCATCAGTCATTCTTACAGCTCTTGTTGATGACATCCCTGGTGCACAGATACAGGAGAGATCAGATGAGGAGGCTTAGTCAGGCCAAGGCACAGGCTAGGCGCCATTCTCTTGGCAAGAGACACAATTCTGGTCTGCGATCCTGTGGAGAGCTTTAAAGCCAAATGGGGAAAGTATCTGTGAAATACAGGCATCTCCAGGCACTATAGAAGCTAGGAAGGGGTTTTATAAGAGTGCAGGTTTAAATGTGTAAATCTGAATTCCACATGCATTCTGTATCAGGTGTTATAGTAGCTGGAGACTTTATAGGCTTCATGATCAAGTCATTCCTTAACTTTCCTCCTGGATTGCATAAACAGGCTGATACCGGGTTTGATCTTTCCTGTGCCCCATTCTTACAGCTGTCTTTGAAAATTTAAAATATATAGATTTACTGGAAAGAGACACACACTACTGGACCTGTACAATACATAGCAACAACATCCTTAGTAAACACAACATCCTCCAGGTTTTGGTGGGTTTGTTTCTTGGGTTTTTTTTTGGTGGGTCTGGGGTTTTTTTTTTAGATATTAGAAATTCTGTTTATGATAGGGTTTTGGGAGGCTGGAAGGAGAGATCATATGCATCTTTTGGTGACTTTTTCCTTCCTTTGTATCAAGCTATGAAGGAATAGACATCACTTCTAGAAGTGTGTAAAAGGACATACGTGGAGTTTTCCAGCTAAAAACCAAATGGGAGCCTTTAAATACATCTAGGGGTGAGAAATTCATTAAATGCATTGTCCTCTGAAGTGTTTCAGCATTAACTTTTGTAAACCTTGTTATTTCCATCTTTTTTGTCGCATATGCAAATAAAACGTCATGATCCACAAGAGAAGCCAAGCCTACTTCTTTGCTAAGACAATCAACTTAATGAATAATTAGTGTAAGAATATTAGTAACATTAATGCTTAATGAGTTGAATCTTCTTTGCATCATATCCTCTAGTTTCCCCAGCTTGCTAAATAAAAGTTTATTTATTGTCTTAAATTAAAGGACATTTCTGAAATGAGATATAATAAAATTGCAAAGAAGGAAAAGCTAATCAAGATAATTAAAATGAAAAATTGTTAGAATAATTCACTTTCACCTGCAGTTGCAGTATAGTTGAACTAAGAGTTTCTAATTAAATGAGAAAGTATGTGAAGTGCAGTTCAGCTGATTTGCATTTATGGAACTGGAAGAAAATATTACCTTATTAAAGTGAGTTTCAGAGGAAATGTCATAGCACAGAGGTTGGCCTGACTTGACTTTCTAGTAGTTATGCAGTCATTTATAAATTTGACTGCCTCACAGAGCCAACTCCTCTGTGGCTCTAAATCAGCATGGTCTCACTGAAGTTAATGAAGCCACATCAATTTATACCAGGTAAGCATCTGCCCACTAACCCTTTCAATGTATATATTGCTGCACAGAGCAAAATTCAGCTCCATCTGCCACTGTGTACACCTGAGAAAGATGTCAGTGAAAGACAGCGTAATGCTGCTGTGACCAGATAGTCAATGTAACCAAATTCTGCTGCTTGGACAAGGGCTGTAGCACACTGTCTGCCTCTGGTGATTTATTCCTGCAGCTATGTACAAGAAAATGCACTAGGTGATACTTGCTGGCCATATTTTTGGTAAAGTCCAGCCCACGAACACCACTGCTCTCCATGCTGTACACAGCACTTGTTAAAACTACCATATTTACCCCAATCCATGAGAGCCCTGAGTCTGAGTTGCCCTCATATGTTCACTGCTGGGAAGGAGAAGAGCTTTTGTTGGCACTTCCTGGTGTGATGCACATTACCCTTCATGGTGGGGTCTCCATACTTTCCTACCTGCACTCCCAGCAGTGAGGTTAATGCAACAATATGGTCACAATAAAAACAAGGAAACAAAGCCGCCTTTTGCTGAGAGGAAGCAGCCTTTCATTGCTTTATAAACATGGAGTAGCTGGTGGCTAATCCTGCATTGTCTCACTGCCTGTGTACACTTTCTCGACACAATATAGTTGAGTAGGGTATTCAAGGTACTTCATTCTGATTAAGTTAATCTAATTCTTGGATTTTAAACTCCTGAGGCAGGAGAAATGGCTCTTCTGAGATTCAAATAATTTATTCCATCTTACAGATGGAGTCTAGCAGAACTCTAACTATGGGCATCTGCTGCAACATCACAACTACATCTAGATTATAAAACTGTAATACTTGATCTTTTCAGAGTATTTACTATGTCTCTAAGAAACCAGGATTCTGTCTATTGAAAAAGCAAATGCTCTTGCAGGTATTTTATGCTTATGTTTTGTACAAAGGAATATGACTACTTAATCATACCTTTGCTGGGAAAAACACAGCTGTTTTGAGGAGGCATTCTGTGGTCAAGGATTCAGCTGTCAAAGTTGTAATACATCAGAGACAACAACGACCTACTGGCAGAGATAACAAGACAACCCAAGAGAAGAAACGCTTCAGAGAGAAAAGGCTCATTTCCAGCACTGCTTCATTCATTGCAGCTACAGGCCTAAATTAACCTTGCAAAACTGTCATGAAAACTTATCAGGCCAAGCATAAAATTTACTCTACAACTCTCTATCATAACAGTGATGACAAAAAATATTAATGACATTCAGTTCACCTGTCAGGTTGATTGCTCAGCCCGGATAAAGAGCAACAGTTTTGTGGAGCTGTTTCAGCTGACAAGCCCCAATCACAGCCATGTTATAGCACAATATCCAGCAATGTAGTCATGCTAATTAAGGGGCTGTTCAGCTCTGTCTTTTCCTCAGCTGTCAGGGGTGAGCAGATAGCTAAACAGCCCATACAGGCCTTGCTGTTAAACACAGATCTGTCACTAGGTCAAATGACCTTTTCACCTCATTTGATTTAAAGTACATTAGGCTGGTTTCTTTTTATGTATATTTTAAATCCCCTCAGTTTAATGTTAACTATGGAATTAATTATGTGCTTGGAAAAATCCATTTTACAAAAATTATGTTGCCTTAACACTGAGTATGCAAGAACCTATATTTATGTAGGTTTTCTACGCTGCATGTCACAAGAACATTTCTACATGCCTTGAGCAACATTTAAGAATAAAAATAATATTCAGTTCTACCAAACAGACAAATTACAAATAACCTACAGCCACTATCACAACAATGATTTATTAAAGCAAGGAAGACAAAGAAAATCCTGAGACAAGTCACTTAAAAACCACCCGCACCCTGAAAAAAAAAAAAAAGGGAGGTGGTGCTGGTAGTCCTCTTTTTACTTTTATCCGGCCGCTTGTGACACCACCATTCAACAGCACTGCCAGAGCATGGAGAGGAGGAAAGATAGACTCAAGGAGAAGCAAGAAAAAGAGGACAAGAGACAGTAGCAGGCTTCTCACCTGGGCTAGGAACACCCACCTTGCTGATTTGTTGCTTTGGTCTCTCATGGTGTTATGCAGGTTGAAGCTGACACAGGCCAATGTACCAGCACAAAGAAATTGTTACAGGTGGAGATCAGCACAGGACATTTTTGGGTGCCGGTGTTGGGGCGCCGGCAGCGGGGGCCGCTGTGGGGAGAGGCCGGGCCGCCCTGTGCTGGACATGGCCGGTTCCAGCCGGCTCCAACAGCCCCAGCACAGGGCACGGCCAAGCCCCTCGGCCACGGCAGCGGTGCCTCTGGGAAAGCATGATTTAAAAAGGGCAAAATCCCCCTGGCATGGTGAGGGGGAAACAGGGAGAGGAACAGCCCTGTGAGCCTGGAGGAGGTGCTCCAGGCGTGAGGCTTGCTGGAGACTTGTCACCCGGCCAGCACAGGTTTGAGTATACCGGGGGCTCTTGACACAAGAAGTCTCCAGACACTGCAACAGGTGCCTGAAAATGAAGGTCATGCAAAAGATCTGTGGCCTGGTCTGAAAAGTTTTTAATCAAGGGGCAGATTTTGTAAGTGTGTAGGTTTTCACAGGTGGCCATTAAATCTGTGATGTAAAGATGCTGTCAAAGAGCTGACGTTCGTCCTCCATGTCTATCAAAGCCACATGGAAGGACTGACACTACCATTTCTAAAAAAAAGAAAAAAACACAAAAAAAAAAAAAAAAAGCTTCCAAAAGCTCCCAGTACCTGAGGTACTTAAACTTCATGGTACTCTTGAAACATAGACAATGTCTCAAAATTATTTGGAACCTAGAAAGCATACTGGAAGTTACTATTACAATAAATGTTTGTGTGTACACTGAAATTAAATTGTACTGACAGGAAGATGTTGAATGAAGAGTATGCCTACAAGGGAAAAAAAAAAAAAAAAAAAAAAGAGGAAAAATATGGAACCCCTGTATACACAGAAACAAGTATGGATGGAAGAAGAATCCCATGCTCCACCTGAGATTGAGATCACCCATTTAAAAAACTGGTCTCAAACGAAACGTTAGAGGCCCTTCCCAGCAGCATTCGCTGTCAAGCAAAGATCTGTTCCCCAAAACCCACATTATTTGGGATGTGTGTTCAGTCTGTGGAGCTGTTGGGAGGGTTAGTAGGCTTGCTTTGGAAGCAAGTTGATCATGTATGCCATTGGAGAGTAGAAATCGTACAGAGAAGTCAACATGGCCAAGTTCATCCTGTACTATTTCATGATACAACTTTCCAGAGTTAACTTCCCTTCACCCTTTTCTTGTAATTAGAAATTTATAGCCAGATTTCCAAGTTTGTTTCTTTATTATTTTTAAGCATACAGGAGGAACCAGCCATTGCTTCAAGAAGTTTTAGCATCTTTCTAGATCTGTAAGCCTATGAACATAAGGAAACCTCCATGAGCTAGACAACTAAAGGATACCTTCCTGACAACAGTAGCAATGTTAGTGCCAAAGCCACAGCTGACATGCATTACTTAAGTGACAAATTAGCAGAACATTTAATTCAATAACTTTTTTTTTGTTTGGATGAAACACACACTTCCAATTTGAAGATACAGCTATTTAAAGTTATTTAACAAGTTGTTGGAATATGCTCACATAAACAACTTGTTAGGCATTTCTGCTACTGCATTTGCAATGAGATTTTCCATAGTGAGCAAAAGGTCACATACTGATTCAATTTCCCGATTACAGCATTCAAGTCAACACAGCCAGTGTATTATGGCTGCCTCAGTAGAATCTCCCATTTGCTTGGACAGTTATGGTACTTTATCCATGGACATTCCCACAGATTAAATTAATCAGCGAGAAGTCAATGTCAAATAAACAGACAGGAAACTTCTAGAGAGTACTTTTTCTACCAGTAAGTGGTCACAAATGGTAGACTTTGCAGATTTTTCTAGAAGCGTAGATAGATTTGATATATAGGGAGAATGCCTGTCATAAAATAGCTGGATATGAAAACTTTAAAGCCACAACTCAGAACTTCACAGATGACCACATCAAATGAGGAGGACTTAGGGCTAAGATTTAATGGGATTTAATGCTGAGACTTGGAGCAGAACAAAGAACAGAGTCTCAAAGACCTGATGAGAAGGGAAAGAGGGATTCAGAATCTCCTTTTCAAATCCAGCCTTTGGTAACAGAGGCACCAGTTAGAGCAAAAAACTTTTAACACTTTCATGTTAATAACTGGTAGCACATGTAATATATGTACCAGTGCAAATACACACACGTATAACATATAACTTCAACCATTTCTAGAATCCTTTTTGTAATTTGATTTTGCCGTTCCATTTCAGCTCTGACCAGCATTCTCCAAAATCCATGGACATTCTTTTATCCATCCATCCATCCATCCATCCATCCATCCATCCATCCATCCATCCATCCATCCATCCATCCATCCATCCATCCATCCATCTCCTCCACATTCACTCATCATGGTCACCTCACATTCCTCTTTAAAAAAATTCTTTCCTGTTATCTTTCTATCTTTGTCATATTAAACATCCATCCACCTATCCATCTCACCCCCTCTAAATGCCTCTTTTCTCTCCCCTCTCATTTTTCCATGTCTTTGTGTGTGCCTGCCTTTGGCGATAGAGCTAATTTTCACAATTTCCATATTTCCCTACTGCTTTTCCTACCTTGTCATTGCAAATTTTTTCCCTGCACTTGTGTCTATCACTACTGGAGCAACTGGACAGCCAAGTGTTGCAGACAAGATGTAGTTTTCCATTCTTCCCTCTCCAAGAATATCCCAGTTTCCTCACCTGATTCACAGCACCACCCCACAAACAGTGGTATCAGCAGAGATGAGGGGGCAAGAAACTGCCATGCAAAGGATTGGACTTTGAAATTACCAACATTACATCGCACCCTGAATTTTGCTCTCTCTGTCACTCCTATCTTCCAGAATCAGCCGTCTTTACTCACATGGAAGATATTACAGCAGGTTCTCCTGCTGCTTTTAGTAATAAGAGTACAAAACCCTTTAAATGAAGACTAGTAATGTCTAACCTTCTAGATCAGTGCAGCATTATCCCAGGCAAAGGATTTTAAAAACAGATTTTGATAATGTGCTTGTATCTAGACATCCCCTTATCATGATTTTTTTTAACCACCTCCCTGTTTTATATCCACATCTCTTTCCAACAGGAAAATATTTCTGATATACATCTTGGAAGTTCTCTTAATAGTGTTTCCCTTGTGTACGTAATTAATCCACCCTTTCTTTCTCTTTCCTTGTATTTGTAGATTTAAAATAATGTCTGTTTACTTGTCATGCCTAAACTGAACCTGAACAGACAATGCTCAAAAAAGAGTAGATATACCAACCTGTCAAGAAAGCTTTTCCCTGACAGGAAGGTACATATAAGAGTGCATTCAAAGGAATCATACTGAAACTTCAGACACTGGAAGCAGGAGTAACATATTTCCTAGTTGAATTAAAACTTTACCTTCATGCCTTTTGTGCTTAGAAGAGAAGACAGAAAAAGTAAAGGGGGCACATAATGCTGAACAACTGAAAAGATAGGAACAAGAATGAACATCTGCTGTCCCTGGACAAAGGAAATTCAGTGTTCTTCATGCACATTTGGATACATTTCCTGAGAAACCAAAGCCAAGTCTGGCTAGAATAACAAAACAAGAGTGCAACTAAGTGCAGTAATTTAAGTGGTGCAGTATTCTATTGATTTATGCAGTCCTGACACCAAGTAATTTACTGCATATTTCCTTAATCTTGCATTTAGGATTAAACTATGTAATAACCATTTCCAGTACAAAATTAGAAGTTCACTAAATCTGTTCTGGTGTACAGTTTGTTTGATCCTTTCAGAGAATTTTAAAAAAATGATGAGCTCACAGCTCTGAATATAATCCCCATTTTCGCATGATGGTATTTCTGTAGTAAGAATGTCTTAGAGATTGATATAATATATTGCGAACATCATAGATTATATAAAAGCACACAAAAGGCCAAAGGGATAATATGTTCATACCTCCTCCGTTATCCACCTTCTCTATTTCACAGCAGGCTACACAGGAATGCAATGTGAGTTTTAAATAATCATACTGCTGTGTGAAGTCACTTTAACTTTCTCTCCTGCAAACCAGTAGAGGTGCAGCTAGAAGGATAAGCAGATATGGTCAAATGGTTGGAACCATACACCTTGTCAGGTGATGACAAATGCTTTAATCACTGCACAGATGTACAGCTTGGGCATAAAGCACCAGGTTTCTGCTGGACTAGAGCAAGTAACTTCTTAAAACCATTAATTTCACTTGGCACTACTGTCAGCCTTTCAACAGTTTCTCAGAAAGGAAAACAGTTCTCACTAAAGACTAAGCCTATCTAGATGATGGGAAGATATATCACAAATGGAACAACATGTTCAAAGACAAACTTTGCCGTGTGTATTCCAGATGCATCAGCTCATTTCCTGAGGTCATTATAATACTCTTGAAAAATCTTCACCGATCATTTAAATCATACAAGCATATAAAAAAAATCCTGTAACATATCCAGAAACAAATCGACTAGCAACAGGACAAAGGAACAAGAAAATTCAACTCCTGGGAAAAGGAGGAAAAGAAAAGTATTCATAATAAGTTTATAAAGTCAATAAAACTATACTTTGTCAGATGAAAGCCCCAGGAAGCACTTAATTAAACAAAAGGAAGAGAAAGTGAGCTGTCTTGAACAAAGTAGTATGCAGTTCAGAAGGCTGCTGCTCTGATTAGCAATGGGTGTTAGATATTCAGTTAGTTTAGGGTTGACTTCTGCGAAGAGTCAGACAGATGGTGGCTAAAAACTGAGAAGTCTTGCTTCACAGGTTAATTATTTCTTCAACATCCCTGTTGGGAAAGTTAAGATGCTGGCACAGCTGAACATAACTACTGTTAACTATTGCCATAGAATATTAAGATGTCATAGAACATTAAGAATTTTTCTGTTTGCTTTTTAAAAATTTCCTTCTTAACTTTGTTTCCAGCTCTATACTCAGGAATACATTAGCTTTAACAAAAAAAACTTGCAGTGTTCAAGAACTCCAGGAATTTAGGTGAAGCTGCCTGATACCTCCTGCAAGATAAGGAGTCTGGTAGAAATAGCATGTGGGTACACTACTCCTGCAAGTTCAAGAATAAAACATCAGCTGTGCTAAAAATCAAACCTTATTGCTGGTACACAGTCTCAGATCACATGTAGGGATGCATTTATGGAAGCTTGACAGTTGAGCTAGTGATTTCCCTGGTTCACCTTTTTAAATAAAAATTTTGTCAAGTTGAACAAGATCATTTACATTCACCTATGGAAATCTCTTCTACATTAGCTGGTACTCCATATGATAGCAGACCTTACCTAAAATTAATACAAGCCCTACATGACCTTATAACCTAGTAAATTCTGTTGACTTCATCTCCCTTGCCCAAATTACTTTACTCATTCTGAAGTCTAATACATATTGAGGTGGTGTTATCAACTGAAATTGCAGGGAAACATAATTAGCCAGACTTCATGGCAGTGTTTTATTGCCATTACAGATAGTGTTTCATTCTATTTATGACTACCAACACAACAAATCTTATGGGACTGCCCTATTTTGGTAATTTTCTGTGCACATTGATTTCTTACTAGCAATATTGCTCAAATGATATAGTTCTGAAGAACGCTAAACAACAAAACTAATCAAGACAGTTATTACAGCAGCAATGTAATTTATTTACTCTTCTTCCCACCCCCACCCTCCCAGTAAAAATAACAGATTCTTTTTGTTATAGACCAATATGACTGCAGATGTTAAGAGATTTTTATATGCCCACAGATCAATTCTTCATACCAATGTAAATGCAGAATAAAGGCCTTTTGTTATAAATACATGAGCAGAATGTGGTTCACAGTATAAGACGGGTCACAATGATAAAAGGTGCCAGATAACTGATGCTTAAGTTCCAGATTACTGAACAATCAAAAAGCTGTTAGTGTATTCCACAATAAACTGTAAGCAAAAGTACAGGACACCTAAATTGAAAAACGAGGTCATACTTGAGGTGAAAAAACTTGGTTAATTCTCAGTTTTTTAAAAGTCTAGAGGATGCCTTAAGATCTTTCAACTGGATAACTCTGTTAGCTTCACAGTGCCTAAAACACATACCCTTGCATACCAACTCTGGTATACAGCTCCGAATATATCTAGCGGATGATTCCAAAAAAACATTTCTAAGAATGAGTGCATTTCTTCATCACTGAGTTGATGGAAATACATTGGGGAAGTCTGGGCAGCACCTTAAGTGTTTCATATTCTGTATTTTTTCTGAAAGAAAGAGTTCCTAGGCAGTCACTCAAGGACTTAAAACTGTACCATCAGATAAGCCATATAAATCAAGGAAAGTTTAAGACCTAAAACCATGGAAATAAAATACAGTTCAAGTTGTAAGAAGTGGCAGGACATCTTTCAAGTACCAATACATTGTGTCTCATTGTACTGAAGGACTATAACACATAATGGTTCAGAAATAAAATAATTCATTAGCATCAATACACAGTAGTAGGTAATAAAATTATTTGGAGCTGCAGTATCATTTATCTATGCCAAGTGACACAAATGAAACAGAACATCTGAAGATATTCTTGCAGAAAAATCTAAATGGAGAACATGTCAAACAATCTGAGCTGCATGCAAAGCACATCGTTGTTAGTCTCCTCAACTAAGTACTAGTGTCATTTTAGTCATGGCATAACATAGGTTTGTAGATCCAATCTTATGCAACACAGGCCAAAATCCCACTGTAGCTGTAGCTTAACCTCTCTCCATGTGAGTTCCCTGACAAGCAGGAAGCCACAAGCATGGTCAGATGAGCAGAGAGCAAACCACCACATTTCTTAGATACACTGAAGCAGTATTTGAACCTGCAGTGAGTCCTGGGCAAAATGCTGCTTGGGGGGTGTCTGCTGGTGATTGGTGTGGGACAAGAGCTGGGGGGTGGGGTAGATTTTGCCATAGAAAGCTAGGACCAAACAGAAATAGGGGCAGGGATAAACAGGAAACATCAAAACAAGATGCAAACTGGGAGGTGGCAAGCTGAGGTGGATCCATAGCAATTTACCATGTGAAAAAGATAGCAGGGGAACAAAGGTGGCAGAAAAACAGCACAGAAAGCAAAAAACATAGTAAGGTTCAGCTTAAGGTACCCAGAGAGGGAAAAGAGCAAGCAGAACCTATATTCCAATTGTATAGTGTTGGGACCTGAAAGGGTGAATGAGCTTTTATTTCAACATATTAAAAGCTAATCTCCTGGCAGCAAAAGAGATTAGCAACACAAAAGATAAATGTTAGACTGTCATTAGACTTTCAGAACTCATTGCGCACATTCCTGCTGTCATATTTCAGCATCCCATTAGAAATCACTGGCATTAAAGGCCATTTCAAAGTGGGACCTTCCTGAAAGTGCTTTAGAGCAGTACTGATCTTTCATGATGACAGGGGAAAAACCTCAATTCGCTCATGAGGCTGCTCCTGCTTCAGCTTCTAAATTAATCTGGGACCAAATGCCCAGACAGACACACAGTGCTAATGACAGAAGCCTTTTTTCTTGTAAAAAAACAGCATTTTTTTTCTAATTAAAAAGAAACCCAGCACATGATATAAGGGAGAGGCTGATTACCTAAGAGATTGGTTCAATAGCTGGAGTAGTTGTTGTAGCAGCCATGGGATTCCCAGAAGTGATGCTGCAAAGAATGCCAGTTCAGCATTGATTACTGTACAGAGACACTGGATCCTACTGTGCATCCCAGAAACAGGAGCCTGGTTTCTTAGGCAAGGAGACCTCAGAAAGATGATCATCATTCCTATTTTTAGTAAAAGGTGAAATGCTGAACCCTAGCTTTCTTTGACTATCTTCAAAGAGAGGATTTCACTTTAGTAGGAAAAAAAAGGTGATTATAGACTTCTTGCATCTTGACAAACCTGAAAGCGATAGTACAAAGTTTGGTTGTTTTAGGCTTTTCCTCATATAATACAACACCATTGCTATGAAAATTAGAAGGGAACTTTGCTTTGACACAGAGTATGATTCAGTGGCTTGAAGAGCCAGACTGTTTGGGTCTTCTGGGCCTGACCATCCAAAGCTCCTGACCCTTTAGTGACTGTAGAGCTGCCTTTTGACAGTGTTTATCCCATAGCAGATGCAACATAAGGAGGCACAGTAAAGGATGCTCTATGCATATAAAGAATTGTGCTGGCTTTGGCTTTTTTAGAGATCATTTTCTTCATACTAGCTAGTATGAAGCTGTGTTCTGGATCTGTGCTGCGAACTGTGTTGGTAATTCAGGGATGTTTCTGTTACTGCTGAGCAGGGTTTACACAGAGCCAAGGCCTTTTCTGCTTCTCACCCCACCTCAAGAGCGAGGGGGCTAGGGGGGCACAAGAATTTGGGAGGAGACACAGCCCAGACAGCTGACCCCAACTGACCCAAGGGATATTCCAGACTGTATGAGGTCATGCTCAGCAATAAAATTGGGGAAAGATTATGTTGGGAGGGGCTGCTGATCAGGGACTGACTGGGTGTTGGTCAGTTGGTGGTCAGCAAGAGTTTTCATTCGCATCACTTCTCTTCCCTGGGTTTTATTTATGTCTCCCTGTTATTTTACCTTTCATTACAATTTATTATTTTATTTTATTTCAATTATTAAACTGTTCTTACCCTAACCCATGAGTTCTCTCACTTTTATCCTTTCAATTCTCTTCCCCCTACATCCTGCTGAGGAGTAGGGTAGGATTGAGCAAGCAGCTGTGTGATTCTTAGTTGCCAGCTGGGGTTAAACCACAACAAGAATGCATAAAGCCACATCTGAACTTTGCTGTGCTTCTATGGTGATGAAGAAATACAGCAAGCATGGAGCCTACCAGAGAACAAACATTAGTTTGATTCCATAATTGTGTCCAGACATTAAAAATGTCTTTTAAGTGTGCTCCAAGTGGCAATATCCATCAGTTTTTATGGTGATGGGGTAATCCCAGTTTCACCTTCTCATAAGTCTTCCCAATGGGGAGGAGGGGAAGAAAAAAAAAAAAAAAAAAAAAAAATCACTGTTCTGTCTGCCTAATCTCTCTAGATTCCCACTATCATGAGTGGAGACTGAGAAATTCCTCCAAGCGTTGATTCAGAGCTGGAGCCTAATTTAGCTAAACTACGTGACTGACTTTGTTAGTTCTGTTGAATATTATTCCAATACAACTTCTATTTTATTTTCAAGAATGCTGTCATTGCTCACTCCCACAATTTTTATACAGCCCCTTGAGCACTGCTCTTGATAGGAATTTCACATTGTTCATTAAACTTCAGCCTGTGCACACAGTACCAGCACCCAGCCCATGCGCATCATGAGTCTTACTTTGCAGGTGACCAAGGAGACTTGCTTAAAGGAAGTTTAACTTGGGAGGTACAGAGGGCTGTTCTCTTCTTCCTTTTTGGCAGCATGATGCTGTTTGCAATTTTTTACATTCACTTTAACCTTTTTATTTCATTCACTGAGGCACTAGCATGCATTCTGTGAAAGCACACTGGCCTCAGTCCTACACAGAATGCTTTACTCAAGTATTTAACTACATAATCAGTCTTGCTTAATGAAAGCTGACATATTAAATACTGTTTCTGCTGAAGTACAGTGCGTTGATTCTCCTGGTGATTATTTGATTGTAATGTCAATAAATCAGTCACCAGGTTAAAAACCTAAAACAATTCAAGTGGTCAAGTGTAGAAATCCTAACATGGGGAGGAAAGCAGCACATCGAAAGGCCTGGAAGAGATGCTGAGCCTTTGTTGGTAATTACTGTATTCTTACCCTCATTTGCTCATCACTAACAAAGCAAGCCAACTTCTCCCACTACCAATCAAGACAATGTGGGAACAAAGACTCCCTCCCTGGGAGTAACTGCAAGACAAAAAACACCAAAGAGTTTCAGCTGGTATAAAATTGGAAGTGACGTTTTGCAGACAATAACAGCCAAGAAAGAGGCAGCCCTTTTTCCCCTGTGTTAGTAACTTGCCGAACTGCAGTCACTATGTTGATGTATCAGGGTGAAGATAGATGAGACCCAGTCTTTGAAAAACAAACAAAAAGTATAAGAAAGATGTTGCCCCTTTAAATAGAAAATGGTTAACTATCTTTCATTTTGCAGCAGAACAATGAAATAAGCAGACAACTCCAAGCTTTCTTCATAGTAGTGAGTTACAAGAACAGCTTGGGCTTGTGGTCAGTATTGAAAGAAAGAACTCATCTTTCCTGAGCTTGCAGCAGACTGCTCATTTTTTCTGGAGTACAGTGGGAAATCCTAATGTTGTAATCATAGTCAATGCAAAACAAAGTGTTGGTAATAAGACAGAGATTTACTAATCAGATCTCTGATCTTGTATCTACCTAATGGGAAAAAGAAGAAAACAAGACATGTGTAATTTATCCTGTTCACACGCTTCTTTGTGGCTTGAAGAAAAAAAAAATCTCAAAAAATCCAAAAGAAGGAAAAGACTTTCACAGAACCCAACTGTCATTCAGTTTCTCTTCAAAAGGAAGGTTGCAGCTTTTAGTTTATGAATGATTCACTGTACTTTTGGTAAGTTGCAAGAAGAGGCATTTCACACAAAACCATTTAAAAATATTATTTGGCACCCCAGCAGAGTCTGATTCCCCTCCACAAAAGTTGCAGCACAGCACCTGAAGTGCATGAGCAAATGCCTGGACTACAGTGAGCCACATGTCTCCACAAGGTCAGACAGGAGCTGAGCAATCAAAGATGGCATTGGAAGACTGCACAAAGCCTTCTCTGTCATCACCTGTGAGTGGGTTTTCTGTGGTGGGCTCCAGACATCAGCCATGCTCACTGAGCACTGATGGTCATATCAAATCCCCTGCAAAGAAAGGAGCTGCCTCAGCTATATCTCCTTTGGTTTAGCATGTCATGTCCTCCCTGGGGTTTCCAGGTGGAAGTGCCACAACCATGCCTCTCCATTCTGAGTTTGAAGCCCATCTGGCACCACCTTGCAGCATCTCACCCTGCAGCTTCATTGGTGGTACAATCTAATTCTCATACTATGGCTTAATGGCACTAAGTCAAGAGGGCATCCATTTGAAGGGATCTACCCACAGCAGCCACCTTGTTACCCTGATCCAAGTAGGACAATTTTCTGAGGTCCTACAGTGCCATTTCCCATTGTACTTGTCTGTCAAGAAAGATTGCTTTGCACCCCTCCAGAGATTAACAGTGATTTTCTTAGCACCCTTGAGACTTCCTCTGGGAACCAATCTGTAGCAGATGCCAGTCTGGTTCACTCATTTCTTTAATGCTCCAGTTCTAGTTTCCCTTTTCTGACAAATTCTGTTCATGTAGTTTCTCTTCTCAAACATATATAATCAAATGCATCCACTGTATCATTTCCCTATCAACTGACCTTTCTCAGCTAGAAAAATTACATTAAGAAGCAACATCTTACTAAACATTATCTAATGAACTCCTGCAGAAATATTGCCTTGACCTTCAGTTGACATCTCATCATAAAAGACAATTTATGCGACAGTCTCTCCAATATCTTATTCGCCCACTTACTTTGCAGTAGACAACAAGATGAAGTTTTTGACCAAGGAAAGTAATAAAACAGTTCCCTCATATGTCCATTTAAACATGGAGTACTTAACACCACGTAGACTAGTTATAGCACTTCAGGATACCTTCTATATACCTACAGAAATGGCAGTTGCCATAGTTTGCAATAAGATCTGCAATCAGTTGGCCACTTTTCCTATGTCATCATCATGATTAACACTCACCAATACTATATGTCAATAGATTTTATGCTGGTGGTACCTCACTGAAACATGGGACTCATTACAACATCTATTACACTTAGAGCATAGAGGCAATGTTCTGCTGACTTGGTTCTGAACCCCTCCTGCAATAACTCACTGCTGATCATTCAGAGCTTGTTTCCAAGGAGATATTGCAACATGAGCCTGAGATATATAGACCACAAGTAAGCCCACATCTTAGGAAGGTCTTGTTCAGTCAGTACTCTTCATGCAGTCATCCTAAAGGAAAACAGAATAATTTTAGTAACCTATGGCGACAGACATCAACTAAGTTTTACAGCTTTAGACCAAACTTATGGAGAAGTAACTTCTGGTACAACCCTAAACTGCAGCAGTAATATTTCTTCATATTTAACCTTTGTCCAGCAATTTGTTCTTCTGATGGGCAGTTGGAACTTCCCTTAGAGATGTCTGTAACACGCCACAAAAGGTCTCCAGGCTGGCTCTCACAAGCCTGACCACTGCTTTGCAGACTGTCATATGCATCTCAAGAACAGCAGATTATTTCTGTGCCCTAGACAATGAACTGCCTGTTCAGGACTGATTTATGCCAGTTTTGCTTTCAGACCCCTTTTGGTACAAGGGCAAGAATCTCTGAACTGCTTTCCATTGCATAAGCCGACCCTGAAAAGATTTGTCTTCAGGACTTCCTCCAGTTACAGACAGGATTTTAATGACAAAGCCCAAATAATTGGCAAGATGGGGTCTGGAAATAAACATGCAGATAGGCCAACACTCTCTCTGAAGAAGTTCAACATGCAAGAGGAGATTGAGACTAATGGAGTATCAGGTTGGTTATAACCAAGTAATAGTGTCTTCACACTGTCAGTTCAGTCACTTGCCCACATGACACAAATGAGTTGGCAGCTCCTATGGCTAGCCTAAAATAGCAGGCCCATTGCTCTAGATCTGGGCCTCTTTCTGTGCAAGGCCCCATGAGAGGGACAGCAGCACACCCAGAGCCTCATTTGACATGGAAATTACATGCAGATTTTCCTGCCCAAAACTCCTTGTGAAGGAAGACCCTAAAATCTCAAGACACATTTTCCATGTTTTGCATTAAAAAGGGCCTGGATAATTCTCAAGTAGTGAAAAATCCATTTCTTACTAAGATCTGATGAGCTACCTTACGACTATTAGCCCACAGGAGAAGCAAGGTAATACAGCTCAACTATGTACTCTTCCTTTGCAAGTTAAGCAACAGTAAATTACCTCATATTCCATGGTGACCAGGAGTGCACGTACAGAAAGTTGCAACCCAGTTATAACTTATGCTGTACTCACTGAATGTTTAGTCAGAACCCAGATGTCATCTGGTATCTTGAGGTGTTATGACAGTGTGAGATGCTCATGAGCAGGGCCAGTCCCACGTCACATAAGGCAGCTCTTTCACTCCTTAGAACTTGCTCCATCTCCATGCAATTAAGTTAAAAAAAAATAGCTCTGTTCAGGAACAGATTTGGTGGATTTCTCAGCATTTAAGCCTTACCTAAATGCTTTGCAAGCAGAAAATAAAATTCTCAATCCAGTTAAGCTGATGCTATCGGTAATATCAGCCAATAAGGACATCATCACAAACTAGCTTAAACTATAGCTGTGACATTTGGAAACATAAGCAGATAGATGCATTACCAAGTACTTTTTAACTTTGGATTTTGCATGGAAGAGAATGTTAGTATATTTCTAAATCTGGGAGGAGAAGAAAAAAAAAAAAAGAGAGAAACAGCGTGCTATGCTTTTTCAGTAGTTTTAAGGGAAAAAAAAAATCCTTTCAACATTTTTCATTAGAGTCCTCCTGTAAGATTTTGTCTAGGAATTAAATTTGATTCTAAACTACCTCTAATTTTCTTTATGTAAGTGTGAAATAAGTGCGTACTTCTATCTTATGAACACTCAAGCATATTATACCAATTCATCATGTAGCATGTGTTCCATAGACTCCAGGAAATACCATCATCTTAAATACATGTTTCATTCAGGATCCCAGCTCATTTCCAACATAGCAAGAAAAGATAAAATCATAAGAACTAATAATCAAAGACATTTTTATGAGTCTCAGTGCTCCTGACTCTCTAAGTTCTGTAACAACAACAGAAACTCACTCCGAGAATAATGATGTTCTCAGTATTTTTTTTTTTCCTGTTGCTGCCATTTATACCAGTCCTAAGGGTGCTGTCTGGGAAAATAACAAGGACTACTACAGAACATCTTGTTGTCAGCATTGAACATCAGCCTAAGTGAAACAGAGATCAACGTGAAGTGCACTTTACAAAGCCTATCTTCAGGCCTCAGGTATATGCTTGATGGCAGGAATTCTTCAAACAGCTGGAGACACTGCATCATTCCTGCTCCCTCCCCACCCCCTGCTCTCTGCAAACTGAATCAAGGCAGCAACCTTTTAAGCAGGTGCTGCATCTGAAGAGTTAACACTTTCTCTTCCTTTCTGCAATATGGAAGATCCAGAAGTATTTTTAGGGATGCCTGGGCTAGAGGAACAAGTGGGTAGTGCACCTCTTCTCTACCAATGCGCTTCTCAGCTGAATGGCAGATCATCATTTTTATCTTGTGTCATACGAGACAGACAACTTCAAGTTGAATGAAATATCTACTGCACAAAAAGTTATTTTGTTGGTCACGTCATGAAATACCCACCATGTGCCACATGCCATTAGTAGCACTGGCTTCTCCTCTTACTCAGGTAAATCAGTGAGGTTTATGCAGATAGTAAAATTGCACCACTATGAAACTGATACATCTGGGAAGAGAAAGACTTATTGTATGCTGCGATTGACCTGTTAACCACATCTAGTTAACAGCTACTATTTCACATGTGGTGTGCTTTTTTCTTTCATGTTCTCTGAATGATTCTTTTCCCTTGTAATGAGTAACACTCCTCAGGTTTTTAGATCTAGGGCTCTTTCGAGAATAGGTGAGAGAAGCCGCTTACTACTACTATGGCTATGTTTTGGAGCACCAGCTATTCTGTTATTCAGGAAGTGCTGGAAAAACAAAGAAGTCATTCTACTGAATCCTACCCCACAGCCCTCCCTGCACAGAGGCAGTAAGTTGTTGCACACGCCATAGTCACTCTGATACTGCTCTCGCTCTTTCACCTTCCTCCATTGCTCTGGTACTTTCAGAAAGTCTACAATAACCTTCAGGGGTCAGTTAATGAGTTGGATAAACTGTTTCATCAATTTGCTTTCAATTGATGAAATTACAAAAATAATCTTTGTGAATTCATGAGTCCTTTTGTACTCCTCCTTATAAGCTGTAAAATAGGTAATTTATGCTGTACTTGCAAGTTACATAATTGTTTAGGTATTGGGTTGCTAAAACCCTAAGAGGGGGATGGATAATCATGGGGGAGTGGAAACAAGTTTATGGACATAGAAGTATTTTCCAGATGATCTTTCACTATCTGTTAAAACACTGCAATATGTCAGGTGCTAGAACTTTTTTCATTTGCAGCTCCACATAAAAAAAAGCAATCAATCCAAAGTTATGCACACCAACAATTGGATACTGACTTCAAAACCCCTGAATTTGAAGATAAAAATAATTTCTAGTCAGTGTGAACTCCCAGGCTTTACCATACACCACACCCCTCATCGACATGCCTCTCGCAATGGATTGGGCTGTCCTCCTTGCCTCTTTACTCCATGAGATGGACTCCTCCCCTGCATGGCTGGCTATCAAACTCCAGTGCAGCCATCTCATACCACATCACATTCACACTATTAGAATATGAGCAGAATGAGACTTGAGTGGTCCAGCCAAAGTTTAGGCAGTGCATAATTTCTGGCAAATAGCTTTGTTAAAAGTATCACAGTTGGACATGTGATTTTCAGATAGTGCATTTTCCTCAAAGAAGAAGAGAGAATAAAAAGACATTGTCTCTGAAGGGCAACACAGATAACTCCTACTGATTTGTCTCCAGGGGAACCAATACCTCAATTGACTGTAATATTTCCTCCTAAAATTTGTGATTTCAGTTTTCATCATCCAAGTGTTAGATGTTTCCTCAGACTTGTAAAAAATTTCATTTACATTTCATCTCTTCAATTCTTTTTAAAACTGTTGTTCTTTCCAGTTTAACAGCACACCAATTTAAAGCATTCTGCTTGTGTGCCAAATGCCAGGCATCATATCAACTAAAACCTTGAATATGCATACAAAATATCAACTTCTCTGGCATTTCCACTTGTCCAGAGCTAGTCCACATAACCTTTCCACCAGTATTCAATTACGATGAAAGTAAGAAGTTTCCAGACAATTATCCTCCTTTAATATTATCAGTACAGTGTAAATACAGATAAAATTATATATCTTTCTTCCAAGCCTGCTGTGCTTAACTGTCTCAGAGTGAATAAATTTCAGTTGAGTACTCCAGTGCATGTGTGTCATGCTTCTATCAAAAAATTGGAATGAAAAATACATGTCTAAAACACAACTCTGGACCTCACTTAAGGTATATATAAATAACATCTTAGAAAAGTAGCATTCTTAAAACACACAATGAATTGAACAGAATATGACCTCAGTCAACACTCGTTCAAAACTATTGGTTGTAACAGCCTTTCAAACATCCAAGACCCAAAAGTTTTCACTTGTTGCAAGGGTTTTTTGTAAGGCCTCATTTATTTGATATCCAGACAGGTCTGCCTCCAAAATGTCAGAACTGCTGCATCTCTAATAACCAGACCCCCTCAGGAATTTTCCCCTGCAGAACTTGTCACCTCAAAACTGTTGGATCACCATCATACGTATCCTGTATTATGAGAGGGGAACTCAGAGTATGCATTGGTCATTTACTTATTGGTAAAAACCAGTGTTTATTGCCAAGTTACTGTCATAAGGCTGCATTAAGTCAGTAGTTTTATTTATTGCCTGACCAGAAGATGGCCCTATACAGCCGTGTCAGGAGGACAACAGCATTCTTTCAAAATTAAGCAGGGACAATAAGCACACCTGGGGACAAGAAGTGCAAGAAACAAGAAGTTCCCTCACTTACCTCCTCCTGATGCCTTAATTAAATATTGTCTTTATGAATTACAAACTCTGAAAGCTGAAGGCCTCTCTAAGGAGAAAACAGCAGAGACTTCTCCCAAAGCTGGTTGATGAAAACAGTATCTAAAACAATATCTGAAGTTTTGCAAGAGACACAGATGCCAGCCAGAAAGCTTTTTAAATGTGTGAAACTAAAGATAACTTGAGAATATGTTGCTATAAAGTCTGCTTTTGTCTCACTTGTTTCTGCCTGTAGTGCTAAGTTCGTCAATTTTGCCTTACAGTGAGTTCTATTTATTCTTCTCTAGAACCACAATGTTGATCTATTAAAATGTTGTTTCAAATGGACTGGTACCAGCCACAGGACCTGGAGGTCCCTGTTCCCAGAAAGGGAAGGCAGTCCGTACAGAGACTGAAGTCACCATTTGCAGATGTTTGAGGCATCAAAAGTACCCCATGGCTCATTCACTGATCAGTTGCTGACCTCTTAGCATTAATTTGTGCATTGAGCTGTCTGGAAATTGGTATGGGAGGATGGCATTAGCCGGGTCATTATTGGTTGCAGCAGGTTGTGACTAGAGTCCTTCAAGCAACTCCACTGAATTCCAGACCCTTTGAAAATCCTGGCTTCAGAAATGGACTCTGCGAAGTCAGGAAGCTCTAAGAGAAGCACATCTGCAATAACATCTGGCTAGTTTATTTTTTTCTGAAAGCATATCAGCTACCATTACACACATACAAAGTATTTGGGTGGAGCAAAGCTCAGAGCTAGGGCACAGGTGCTACACAATACCCAGATGGACCAATTCACTGATTCACTACAACTTTGGGGCAGTTCCTTCCTTTTGGCTTTCTTATGGAGCTGTGGCCCAAACACAAACTTTCTTCTCCCCACCACATTGCCATTTCAGGTTGATGCATTCTGTGTATGGCCTCATTTCTGACATGTTTCTCAGAAGTAAATGGTAAGTATTGTACTCTCATGGATCTCAGATAGAAAGACAACCCACATACACACCTCATAATCTGTAAAGGATAAAACAGGTCATTTAATTAACACACATTTTGGAAAAGCACATAGAACGGGTAGAGCACTGCCAGTAGCCTTTGGGCCAACTGTCTTTAGCATCCCTGACCAAATTCCTCTATGGACAGCAGTTACTTTAGTTCTTCCCAGCTGTGGAGGAAAGCTGGGAAATTGGACCATGATGCAATTTCCAGTGCATGCAGTTGAATCCATCTCCATTAGGTAAGGTACACAAGACCAGATGATGTAACATTGGTTTTCCAGGGTAAACCCAAGTGTTTTGTTAAATCAAAACCTAAATATTGGTTACTATGAAGAAAGCTAATTCACACTGGGGAGGTTATCATCAGTGCTTCCTTTGTTTGCAATCCTTGCTGCCAAGGAAAGCGAGCATGTAACCAAGCAGAGACTGGCAGGCAGTTCCTAAAGCAAGGGAGGATCCCAGCAAGCACCAGAAGACCCATGATCAAAGCACATTAGCACATCTGAATCCTTTCACCAATTCCCTATAAGCACTAAGTTTTAAACAGGAGTCTATTGCCACGTCTGATAATGCTGTATTCCCTCTTCTGTCAGGGTGGCTTAACATGATGGTAGTCACTAGGAGTTAACGGGGGAAAAAACGGGCTTATATTGAGGAAGCAGTCATGCCTGTGTTTTTTATACAACTAAATAGTAATGAAACTACAGTCACCAATGGGATCCTAAAACTTATGTTTGCTAAATCCACACGAACACACCATGTCTGGAGGCATTCTATCTCCAGCATTTTTTTATTTTTTACAAGGTGCTAGAAGCAGTATTTTTCAAACTTAAAGGCAACATTGCTTATAACAGCCAGAAAGAGATAGGAGGCAAGGGAACTCATATATATTAGAAGACCATAACAAGAGGGAATAAAAAAAAAATCCTTCCCCTACATTAAATACATAGCATATAAAAAATTAGCCCAGTTGGAAATGTCTGCCAATTACATGGCCAAATTAAATACATAGATAACTGGTACAAGATAATTGGTACTAAGTTAAACTCCCATCTAAAGGGTTGTGAAATTGCAAATGGGAGAAGTGAAATGAGGAGGAAGTATAAAGTTAGATCTGATTATGTCTTGTTTGACTTGACCATTTGAATAGCTAATCCTTTGCTAACATATCTGTTTTCAGAGATATCTCATTTTTATAAGGCTGAATTTGTTGTTGCCTAATGTTATATGCAGGATGGTTTTGATCTGATCTAAGGTTTACAGGGTGGTGGCAGGTTGTTTTACTCTGCTTCAGATTAATGAATCTTTAATCACATTGATGGGGCAAAGTTAATAGAAAAATTAATGAAAACACAACATCAGTGGCTGTGATGTGTAATGAATAATAAGGAGAACAACAGATGCAGTCTGTTTGATGGCCCAATTTAAAATACTTCATGCCCAATTACAGACACACTCATTTTCTGTAAGGCAGACAGTTGGATAAGAAACCAATTATAATTTTCTGCTTTGAGACTACTATATAGAATACTTAGGGTCATAACAGGGATGATTTACAGAAAACAATAGTTCTCACAGGACATATGTATGACAAGGAGCCCCAGTTCTCACCTGACACACAAAGGTACAACCACCAGGAGGACCTAGGTAGCCTTGTGAAGGAAAACTACCAAATGTGAGTCTTGTTTTACAAAACTCACCACTACCAGAAGAGTTTGTTCTTGAATTGTATCACCCAGATGCAGATTTCCTGGTCAAGAAAGGAGGTTGGAGTACAATTATGTCCTGCACAGCTACACACTCCTCCTTCTTTACTCTTTCTTCCCCTCCACAGGAGCTGTGTCTATCCCTGCTTCACCTTCACTGCTTCTCTTGCATGAGGGAAACTTCCCCCATACAGAAGAGCCAGCTGAAGGCCCTTCATCTTGGTGACATCCTCTTTTGGATGTCCTAGATGCTCTCCCTCTTACCTGGGCAGAAATACAGTTCTACTTTACACAGGGAACTCCAGGATCTCCATATTGTCTCTGTTCCACGACACCCCTTTGATTAAAGTTATAAAAAGAAAAAAGCCCAACACAACTAGGAAAACCAAAAAAAAAAAACCAAAAAAAAAAAAAAAACAAAAAAACCACACACATAAAATGAGGAATGATACAAAAAAGAACCAGGTCAAAACAAAAGGTCCAGACCAAACTATTCGGTTCAAAATAGCAAAGTACAATGTTGTGGTTTCAACTTCCCCTATTATAACCCACAATTTGAAAATTCTAGACCAAACCTATCTGAAGACAAAATTCGAAGTGTGTTCTTTACTTCCCTGTTTTCACAGAGCTCTGTTCAGGTTTGAGGAGGTGGGGAGCAGGGAGGAGGGAGAGAAACAGGGAGGGGTGTGTTTTGGGGGTTTTATTAGTTTCAGTTTCTTTTAAACTAGAACTTAGTTCAACCTCTGATGAATTGATACCTTTGAATGACAGAATAGTCTGTTGGGAAATCTCTGACTGGATACACTTCAGCCCCTTGCACAGCAGAAGTTCAATATTACTTTAGGTAACATGACATAAATCACTTTGAGTGTTTTGAAATAAGTCTGCAAAATGACAAAGTTCCTGTGTATTAGTTTCATCCAGGATAAATTTGTATAAAGGTGACTCCTCAGATTGTTACTGGTATCTATGAGAAAAGTCTTTGAACCCAATTTTAACTGCATCTGCCTGTTGTCTGCACAGGGGCAAACCACCTCAGAGAAACAATTGTTTGACTTATTAA
The DNA here is from genome assembly GCF_018691265.1 of Tyto alba. Lineage (NCBI taxonomy): Eukaryota > Metazoa > Chordata > Aves > Strigiformes > Tytonidae > Tyto > Tyto alba. The sequence goes on from NW_024881322.1 coordinate 10,867,804, forward strand.
ACCCACATGAATAGCTCTGAAGTGTAAGGTCACTGTTTTAACCGGATCTTGTTTACTCTCCCTCTTATTGATTTGGGTAGAATGTAAGTGCTAGGAGTGAAGTTGAAAAAAAGCAATATGATTTAAACTAAATTACTTTTGCTTGTTACCCAGGGCAAAAATACAGTGAGGTCTGAAATAGATCAAGTCCTGTTTTATCAGCTGCCACCTTAATCAGTCTGGACATGTGATGCTATTAACCATCCATATGGCTATTTTATATAAACAAGATATTCTGTATTATCGTGAGAATCATTTTCAGATTCATGATCTTGTAAATAATCATTTTTGAAAGGGCCTAGTCAAAAATGGGGTTTCATATATTTTTCACTAGGTGCCCTATAGTCAAAGAAGATGACATTAATAAAGCCTTAAAATCATACATTAGCAAAAAGTGGTATGTATCAAGATTCATATCATGTTATTTCACCTAGAGCAAAGATCTTACTGCCTGTTAAACAATAACCTGGTACCTGCAGAGACCAAAGGAGAAAACAGGCTGTATTGAATCACAGCAAAGTCAATCCAGCACTCAGTTCTGTCTCTGACCAAGGCCCACAGGAAGCACTTTAGGAAGAGTATAAGACTGGGAAAACATATTCTGTCCTTCCCCATGATACTTTTCCAGCCTCTCAGGATCTTAAGGCTCAGGAGACTTTTCAAACCAGAGACAATGCCTTTGTCTACATATTATCAAATTTTTCTTCCAGAAATTTGTCTATAAATTGTGGTCATCAACAGCAGCATGTGGCAAAGAAACCCACAGTTTCACTTCATATGATTTTTAAAAAGCCTTCTGGACTAAAACAGAAATAAACAAGGAAGGAGCCTCCAAAAAGTATTCCTAGGCACAAAACTGCATACTATCAACCTCCCACTGGAGCTACAGAATTTTCTGCTGTGTAAAGAAATTACTAGCTGCAACATTAGAAGGAAAAGACTACTTACTGATTCTTGATAGTTCAGGTTGCCTGGAAGATACAGCAAAACATGCAAGACTTGAATAATCCAATACATGGCAGCAGAACATACAGCTCCATGTCACAGCAGTACATGTGCAAGAAATAAGTAAATATAAATATGCATTCTCAATTCTCTAATCTAAAGTACACAAGAAGTAGTCAGTTGTTTCAAGCAACACCATTTCTGTTATTTCTGAGTGAGTTGTCTTTGAAATTAGCCTTGCACTGCTTCAGTACAGAAGTTTTATCTATCAGAAAAATCTGAGATTCTCCAACAGCAGAGGCACATGAGCTAACAAGGCATAGGTAACAGGATAGTATGTGGTACACCAAAGACCATAATTACTGTGAGGTCTTAATCAGTGACAGATGATGGGGCTGATGAAGAAGGTCCTGCTTTCCAGTGGAAGCTGTGTTTTGTTCATGGACAACATTGAAGATAGAAAATAAACCCACATGGCTTATTTGACCCTGACAATCTTTCCAATGTTCTCCTAACAAACTGCCATGTGCAGATTGTACTATTTGCATACAACCAGTGTAGCACTCGCAAAGCATGGTAAATACCAACACATTTTGTAGTTACCTCAGCTCAACATCTTCCTAGCCACCTCTAGCAACAGAGCAAGAACACCACAGCAGTGCTTTCCTCCACTTCAAGGGAAGTATCACCTCTTTCCCATGTTGCTCTTAAGGGAAGCAATGCAACATCTCAGAAATCTCACACCCACTTGTTCCCTTCTAGAAAACAAGCAAGCTGTAATACCACCACCCTTCACAGTAGTCTCCAACACATGTCAATTTGCTCTCGTCATTCTAAACTATGGAACTTACCACTCTTTTTCAGTGGGATAATTGGGCACCCACTAGTGCCTGTACGATATGGGAACAGGATACCGCACCTTCCCAAATCCCAAAAAAGCAAGTTTGTAAAATACTGCCTGAGTCTGATAACCTGAAGGATGATTCTGCTACTAAATGGTGGCATCTTTGAGCCCCTTTTGTTTTCAGTACAGACTGACACATCCTAATGAAGAAGAAAAATTATGCAGCTTTGGCAGAGCTTCTACTGTTTTTTTTTTGTTTGTTTTTTTTTTTTTTTTTAAGCCAGTTTAAAGTTCTTTTTATATTCTTTGCTAATAACCTCTCTGCTAGCAGGAAGTAAAAAAATCACAGGAAGATTCAAAACTATACATGCTTAAAAGGGAAAACTCTGCTTCTACTTTGGGCATTTCCTGAAGTGAAAAAGCTTAGGACACACATCATTCAGAAGGTTTAACAAAAAACAACGACAAAAAGAAGCAAACAAACAAAAATCCCATGCAGCTTTATGGGGAGCCAGCAAGCAGGAAGGAACTTCAGAGTACTGCTAGTAAGCAGTAAATACTGCCCACAGAAGAAATCATGCCAGTTTTTTACTAGTCACCATTACAAGAACATTTCTAGAAATGGCAAAGTGCCTGCTCATGTTAAGGATGTATACTGCTGATGTAGTCATGGATCCTATCTAATACTCATTCTACAGAAATACCTGCACAGACATTTCTGTGTGGCCAAGCCCACCAGTCCATCACAGCTGTTGTATATTACTATCTATGTAGACATCAGCAACCCTTCACAGCTGCTTGCTCTGCCCAGCACTCTGGACTGAGGCAAAATAAATGGGAGCAAGTGGGTAGGGTCTGTACGAGGCAAAAACTTCAGTGTGTAATAGCTCAAGGGCTAAGGAAATGGGGTTGACCCGAGGGCCAGACTACACAATAATAGGATTAGATCAGTACTCTCTATTGAGGTGTCATAGGAGCTGTAATAGGAGGACTGGGGAAGTAGGAGAAAAAGGCATCTCCCCAACTTTGAGGAGATGCAGGGAAGAACTTTGGAATATGCAGGAACTTTGTGCTGCTGCAGTTTGATCTCCCCAGCATGCACATTATGCCCTGCAAAGGATTTCACAATATTAACCAACTGATTGATGCAGTGCCCCTTACCTCAGTTGTACCAACATGGAAAACAATCACAACTTCTCAGATGCCAGAATTACAGGATACAGTAGCAACTAGAATTAGTACTCACCAGGACTCACTCCCAGCACTCTCAGCCCACCACTCTGCCTTCCAGAAGAAGGAACAGAGGCTCTCAGAAAGCTCAGTTATACACAGCTGACCCATCACCACCACCAATAGCTGTAAGTAATCCACAGCTACTGCCTAAAGAAGTCAAAACCTAATCAGAGAGTACCAAGCCCAAGTCCCCTTGAAATAATAGCAAAACCCTTAAGGAAGCTAATGGAATAGAGACTTTGTCAGTGCTTGTTAGAGTTCATCTGTGAGGTATATCTGATCAAAGTTTTAGTTCATGACCAAAAGCCTGACAGTAGAATAAGATGTTTGTCCGTCTCTTTCTGATTTTGGAGCATTCCTGTAAGACTGGAATGGCAGTGTGTAGGGATACTGACACATTTGCTGCTAGTTAAATCTTTGTTCCTTTCCTCAGCCCCTTGCAGAAGTGTTTGTGGAGCAGGAACTAATTGGAAAACAACAGGATGCTGAATACAGGTCAGTCCTCAGCTTGGGAAAGAGGTTGTGGACAAACACAAATGCATGAAATGAGTACATGCTCCTGATGCAGCCTTTCAAGCCTCAAACTGCCCAGATCAGTCACTTAAAATGGTGTCCTCAAGGTAGCTGAACACCAACTGTGAAACACAGTCAGGAAAACAGATATTTGGATCAAACCCTGTTGCTACAGAGGCCCCAGCATCTGTGTTTAATAGCAACTCAAATCTCTCTCTACGCTACTGTCACCTCAGAAAATCTTACCATATGTTTGACGATCAGGAGGTCTCAAACCACTGGATGGGCATGGCTCCAAACCATGCACACAGGAGCACGGGGACAAAATGTCTCTATGGTTTTATACTCATCCATGGATGAAAGCAACAGGGTGACACACTGCTTTAGACAGGATTTCTTGACACAAAAGTTCCCTTTCAAGCTGTACTTCCTCTGTTTTCATGTTTAGGTTTGCATTTACACACAAAAACCAAAAACCAAAAACCAAACCATTGACCTTCATGCCTTTATTTCTGCTTAGCTATCCCATATGCTTAGAATGTACCCATAAGGACATTGACTTTGGTCACAGGCCCCACAGAGACCCTTGCTGTATGTGTCCATGTGGGAGAATTGTGGAAAGGTGAGATGAATGAGCTATCAAACAGTGAGATTGGCATACACAAAATCCCAATAAGCCCACTCTCATGCAAACTGAGGGCATAATTTTCAAATACAGCCTCCCCAGGAGCCTGTATGTGGTTTGTGTTCTTCAAACTTTGCTGTGTTCGTGAAATTTAATTGCACAGTAGGCCTGCTGAGACAGGGGTGGTGAGGGAACCTGACATTTTTAAGCCCTTCTTCAGGAGTAGACATTCATGTCACATCTTTGTTGGTCCTTCCTTTCCAGAGGACCTAGGACTGCTCACAAGACACAGCCTTATTTTGCTTTGTCTTGCAAGAACTTGGCCAAAAATTGCTCAATTTTATGGTGCATTTATTGAAATCTTAGCATACAGGATGGCTGACAGGTAGAGCAGGAAGTCAAGTCTCATTTTCTACCCCGTAAGTGACTGTCTGCTTTTTCTACACCACAAGTCTAGGAAACCAGGCTGCTACTGCTGAGATGAACACTGGGGCATACAGAGAAAAAGTTACTGAGTTGGCTCCACACGCCCTTCTCCCATTCCCCAGCAGCCATACAAGGGGCAGCAAGCCCAGCTTTAGATATCTGTTTTATTGCTTTATCTTCTCTTGTCCAGACTCAAACTTTTCTTTCAGCGGGCAAACTCTGGATCTTACCTTGCTTCTTTCCCACATTTTGACTTACTCTGCAAGGGAGCTTGCACCTGAGCCTAAGCAAAGGTTAGCTTTTGGGTAGACGGGACAGCTGCACTGTCTTTAAATGGAGCCATATGCCCACCCAGGCCAGATTAGCTCCTCTGCCAGCATCAGTGCCTCTTGCCTCATTGTCCAGGATATCTCCTGTGCTCTAACCATACCTATCCAAAATGCCCAGTCCTGACACTCAAAAAATTATCACCAGCTCCATGTAATATAGTTACATTTGCCTACAGGCACATATCTTTCTCTGGCTCTCTTCTATCTTATGTGAAGGAAAAAGAGTGGAAAAGAACCCACAGCATGTAACATGTTGCATTTAAGCAGAAACATAAGCACAAACCTTCAGGAGGAGAGTATCCTTCCAAATAAGGCACTTCCATTCTGCTTTCTACATGCTGTGTCTCAATTTACCTGTAAAGCCATGTGCACCTCAAATGTATTTCAGAATTGGGCCTGATTTCATGGGAGCCAGGAGACCTGAAATCCATTCCTGTCCCTGACACTGAACTGTGCCCTTGGTTGAGTCATTTCCTTTCTCTTTCTTCACCTCTTTGCACTTTTTTGAGATTAAAATTCTTTCATCGGGATAATTTCACAAACCAGCTCTGCTGCTGAATGGAGCCATCATTCCTTCTGCCTTACCCATAAAGTCTGTAGAGCTGTGAGCAAACCATGGCATTGACCCTGGTTAAAACAACATAGTTTTTTTTTTCTAGTTTTGAGATTGCTAAAGGCTTGTGTTGGGGGAAGGATGAGGGCAGGAGTCAAAGCCAGAAAGCTTGTCCTGCCCATTGTCTGACAGGAGCTTGTGGAAAGACCACTCACACACATGGTCTGCAGCAAGAAGCAACCTCCTAACCCGCCTGCTTTGAGCTGCTCTCAAACTGGAGCTCACAGCCAAGAGGCCTGGACTCTGCCTGGTTCTGAGTTTCCTGCTTTATACTGTGCCTCCATGATGCACTCTTAGAAAAAATAAGGAGCCACAGCTGGGTTCAGATAACCATGTTCTTTCATCATGAAAACTTACCCAGACCTGACACTTTTTGGTGACTTACAAAATACATTCAGCACCTGGGAGAAGGCTCACAAGCTGCTGAGGTGCGTAACCCCCTCCCCAACCTCTCTGTTCACTGGAGCACTGTTGAAGAGGGAAGAAAAGGAACAAGCACAGGGGAATCACTCTCAAAATTGGACAAACCCAAGATGTACTTCAAAAGCTTCACAGTACCAGACAGAAACACTACAGTTCAGATGTATTTAACATCATGTTAATACTCAGTCTCATACCTTAATGAGAAGCAGTGTGACATTATTTATTCATTCAAAAATAATTTACTTCTATGATGGTGAGACTGAACTATGGCTCCAGCAGAATCTTATTTTTCTTACCAGTGTAATGAAGTTGGTTTCACAGCAGCACTCTCCCAGTTGTAATGAGCTGCCTGTCTCCTGCCACTACAACCCAGTGAGAGAAATAAGACCAGCTGAGAAATACTTTATACTTTGATCTGTCTCAACAAATCAGTTCAAGAGCTCTAAAACAGAAACCCCAGGGAGAGGGAAGGGGAAGAGGAGAAGTTCAAGCAGAGAAGTTTTAAAGCTGTATTTGATTTGTTTCACTAGAGCTGTGGTAGTTAAAACAAAAAAACAACAACAAAAAAAAAAAAATCACATCTGTCCATCTTTTTGAGCTTTCTCAGCTCTCTCATGCCATACTCCAGTCCAAACTTTAGACAACATTATTTCAGTGATAGACAAAAGAACAACTATATATATATACACACATCTCTTTACATATACTTATTTATATATATACTTATATACCTTAAGAGATATATATATGTATATAACTTTACAAAAACCCCCTGTCATCTTGAAAAGTCAAATTATGTAAGCTGGCTGAGCTGGATTTCTCCTGTTGTAAATATATCAACCACCATGTTATCCACCTCTCAGGAGAAAAAATGAACCACGCAAGAAAGTACAGTAAGAAAAGGGAGGGGTGCAACCACACACACACAGGTTTTACTCCTTGCCTTTGAAGTTAAGCTGCTCTGAATAAGCAAGGCATGAATCCTACCTCTGGGATTCATCCTGCACCCTCCTTTGCAACACTGGGAACAAGGAATTCATTACATCCTTGAGCACTGCCGTGCTGATGTCTCCTAGTTTCAACATCAGCTACATGGAGGAACTTTGTATTTCTCTTGCACTCTTGCACTCTTTTGTTTTCTGTTTTTTTGTTGCCTGATAACTTGCTGTATGATCTTGGTCAAACCCCTTCACCCAAGTGGATCCATCTGCTAAGAAATTATGAGGTTAGCCTCTTTACACAGGGAGTGTACAATGAAACATCTGGGGAAAATTATTATCAAGTGTTTGGTGCTGTTGGAGAGGTTTTCTTATATGATCAGCAGTTCTCCTGAAAGAGGGTAGAAATTTTGAGACTTTTAGTAAAAGAGATCAGGAATTAGCAGGAAAAAGCAGATTTCAGTCATGAAACTCTTCATTATCAACATCCAGAATAATCTTCATTTTCCTGTGTGTCAGTATCACAACTGCTATTTCTAATACAAGCACACACTAGAAGCTGAATCTGTTCATGAAGATGGCCATCAATGTGCAAACCAGTGATGCCTTAATGCAAGTTCATGGCTCACACTAGTACTACATGGTGTAAAATAGAATTGTAAGGACTTCGTAAATCTAGTCCCTATGATGGCAGTTTTCCTGCCCATCTATGTTTTGTAATGGACAGCTCTACTGTACTCAACATTCAACCAGAATGCTCTTTCAAAGAGATGTGCCAATCAAAGTCACATTTGGTATCTTGTGTATTTTAGCCAAAAGCATATTAGCTAGCCTGAGAGCCAACAGCATATAAGATAACTTATGTTAGGGAGAAAATATATTCTCCAGTGTATTGGCTGGTTTTATACTTTTAATACCACGTTCCATTTCCAAGAGCATTTTGTAGCTAAGAAGACTGTTTTAAAGTAAAAGAAAATAAAGATTAAGTTTAGGAAAGTGTGAATTTAAGACCAACAAAAATCAGGGAGAAATTCAGAGATGGTGAGAGTGCTTGAAATATAACTCTTCCTTTCTCTTCTAATTGACGTTCGATGATCAATGGCATTTTAAGAAAAATGCACAGCTGAGAAAGCACACGTAAGAAGGAGGAAATAAAAATGAGTGAATAAATAAAAAGCATTCAAGTACCACACCAAAGTAGAGAATTATTTACATTTGTCCTTGTTGGTTTTGGTGCTTGCCACTATCTTATATGCACTGATATCAGAGATGTAACAAAATTGGAACTCAACACAATTTTAATTAGCTAGGTTTTCAGACGGACTTAATTTCAGTGTAAAACAACTTCCATACGTGTCCCACCTCTTTCTATAGGATCATGATGGAAATGAAAAGGGTCAAAAAAAATCCTGCTACCTTATATAGTAGCATCCAATGTATTAAACACAAGTGTGTCCCAGTGCTACTCTCATCAGCCCTAGACTGCAGTCTAACAATTCAATGGGGAGCTAAAGCTAGTGCTCTCTGAGTGGTGGAGCAAGCTTATGTTTAAAAGGAAAGAGAGTCATGACTGGACCCCAGCAGCGTGCCGGTGCAGGACACTCTCAGGCCTGCCTTGCCACCAACCCCCAGTCGCACTGGACCCACCGTGACACCGCTCCGGTTTGCCAGAGGGGACACATCTTTGTGGAGGACACGTCTGTTCTGGCTGAGATTGGAAGAATAACCCTGGCAAAGTTGTTCTGCCAATTCCTTAGAGGGCTGCGCTTCTTCGAAAAGCTGAGGGTGTGCAATATTTATACTGGCCGTATCAGCTTACTTCAGGGCTGGACTTTGCCCGGCAGTTATCGGTGCTGGCGGGGAGGGGGCAACCCCACCTGCTGAAGCCCAGCTCCAGATTCCAGCACCACAGGCACGGAGGGCTCTTAATGCCCCCTTTGGCCGCTCTAAGTAAGCAAGAAACAAATGCAGGATTAAGTGTCGCAGCAGATTACCGAGCGGGACGCCTGCTTTTATTGTGACGCTGAGCTCCCCAGATGCCAGGATGGCCCGGTCCACACAAGTGACCAGAAGGTCACATAGCTGCGTGTCTAGGGCCATCGGCATTAGGCGGTATTTGCAGGCTAACTGTGGATGCAAACCAAAGCTAACTGACAGGAATGTGCATCTGTTGAGGCAGTTGGGCCTGCAGATGACATCCATCGCCATCTGAAAGCCACTGACAATGTGGGTCTCTGCTGTCGGGGTCTTAACTGCTGTGTAGACTGACGTGGGACCCAGCTTCTCTTACAAGCTGCCAGCCACTATTTCACTCTGAAATGGACCAGCTGAGAAGCCAGACACGGATAAATGACTGTTGAGAAGAAATACAGTGGGTAATAGGCTGAAAAACAGAGCGGTTGTGACTCTCGTTTTTCTGGGATTCCCAGACACAGTGCACTGAATTGAAGGCCCTTGCTCCGTTATCTGTCAGCAGCAAAGATCACGTCCCGGCACTTCTCCTTGGTCTTCCCACAGCTCAAGATTTTACTAATTCTGAAGAAATAAGTCATTCTGTGAGAGAGCATCCCAGACCTTCAGGCCTTTTCTTCAACTACTACCCATGAGACACGCTGCACTGATTCATTTTAAAAAGGCTGTGCTCCACTTTGGTAAATTATTGTGGGGGGGGGGGGGGGGGTGGGGAGGGAGGGTGGTAGGGGAGGGGGGTAGTGTTTTAACGATAGTTGGCACAGGGCGTTGGCAATCCAGTATTTGTCATTGGTCTACCTGGAATGATTTCTGTGCCCTGGGTATCATTTATCCCACTTCTCTCTGTCTAGAAGTTAGATATCGAGCTGCACTAATTATCTCAGCTCCCCTACTGTCAATAGAGAGAGGAATGGGGACTTGCACAGAGCAATTAATTCTACCTAGAATATTGCATCCTCACAGATCTCTGTAAAGGATGTATCTTTATCATGAAAAACTGAGGATAATAGCTCTTTTTTTAATGAAAGCAGCAGCAGCAAAGGGAAATATTCTTTGCCGGTAGCACAGGTTGAGAATCTCTAACGGTGCGTTTTCTGCCTGTGTTTCTGTGTGAGCTCAAAAGATCGGTCCTCTCCCACAGAACCAGTCCCATAGTGTGGTTATTAGCATCTGTTTCATCTCCCTTCTGGATCTCAGGGGTGCCAGAGTGTTACGCATCCTTTTTCTACTGATCTTATACATATTGCTGATATTAGAAGCGCCCTCCCTGGCACCTTGTGTATGGCCACAGCTGGCTTCTTCATGCTTCTGTGGTACAAAGAGCACTACAACACTGTTCACAATAGGCACAGAGAACAGGCAGCCAGGGCCTGATTTCATTTGCAATACACGTTGGCATCAGGTCACACACGTCTCTTCTCACTCTGGTGCTGACACGCCTTCACAAGCAAGCATGAGCGCAGGCTCCTCACTTTAGCCAGCAGCTTCAGAGACTTTGCCACGCAAATCTCCAGGGGCTCAGCACACAGGCCTGAAGAATATGGCAGCATTTCATCCGCTCTGAACCTCCTCATGTGCTCTCAAAAACTAGCCGCCATCACACCTCTCCCACTGAATCTGCAAGCTATTTGTTTTCTGTGTACAACATTTTAGAGCCCTTTTAATCCCAGCCCCCAACAGTACATTTATTTACCCGGAACAAAACTGGGCAGCACAAGGAGGAAGGAAAAAGGGAAAAAAAAAATGCAGTAAAATTTCTCTTTTAGACACTCGTGTCTCGCGGCATCCACAGAGCTCATCACAGCAGAGCTGAGCAAAAAGGCCTTGCCACTGCAGCTTGCTCCCAGGTATTTCTGTTGCTTTTGAATGCAGAAGAAATTTTCAGTTCTCACAAAAGACATGTTTCTTTGCACAGAAACATTTTAAAAGAGCCACTGTTACCTTTGTACTTAGGCCTCTGTGATTTTTATAAAAAACATGTTTTATTGATGAGAAGAGTGGTCATAGATTACAGTTATACCAGAAGAGTCCTGTGTTGGATGAGTGGTTTGAAAAAATTGCTGCTTCCCTTTACACACTTGTACTTAGACAATGTTAGTTACTCTCACTGACATTTTTGCTAAACAGATACATACATCTGTTCAGACAATTAGCCTTCCCACTCAAAGAAAAAAATGATCCAAAACAGAATTATTTCTTAAGCAAAGAGGGACAATGTTTCTAGCTCTGTACCACAGAACATCTGCTGTAGAGCAAGGCAACTTTCTAAAAAATACACTCCCGGTCCAGGGGAGCGTAGAAGCACATGAATAAATAATATAACAACTCTCAGATCAAAATTTTTCATATGCTGTATGAATGCTTCATGTCCAGAGCTCATTCCACTGCTGTGTGACAGCTCTGATGTCTGCAACATCTTTATTCACACATCAGCAGTAACTCCTTCCACCACATGCCAACTACATATAATTTCCAAGTCCCAGTGAACTGGGAAGATAAAATCTGTTCAAGAAATACTTAAAACAGACCTTTTTCTCCCTGCCTCTCTATCCCCTGGACAGCAGGAAGGATCCAGATTTATCGAAGCATCCAGATTTACCCGAGCGTCTTCCATATAATTTGGACCCCTTTGTAGTATCTGAAACACTCCCTGATAATTTCAGGCTAGTGGAAGATGGCAGCGAGCCCCATGACATGCAGTTTTCTGATATCCATGCCAATAAAAGAAGAATCAAGCTGTGCATAGCCCATAGTCATGGGAATACGTTGCCCAACAGGCTTATGCACCCAGTAGGAAGCAGGACTGTGGATGCCTGAAGCAGTTCTGAATTACAGCATGCTGTATGTCTCGCTGTTTCATCTGCATGGATGAAACGAAATGGAAGAGTGGCCATTGACGCGCACAGGAGCTTAGTTCAAGTGCCGCATGTGAGCTTCATGCAAATGCATTGCTGTTTGCTCTGCATGGGAGAAACCTTACCTCAATCTTAAACAAACTCAGGACTTGAACCTCCCTGAAAATTTGGGTCAGGGAGATTCTGAATGCTGGTTGGCCTCCATTTTTCTTACTCTTAATGTAATTAACTGAGCGTGTACATGTGAATTGCTCCAAACTGTTATTTATAGGAAGCTTACAAATACCTACCACTTTGCTCTAAGGTCTGATCTCCTGGCCTTTACAATGGGTGGCACAGCCTGAGGCATCGAAAGTAGTTTCTTTTTTCTTTTTTTTATTTTTTTTCCCCTGTGGAAATATTCTCTAACATATTTGAGAACTTTTTATCTCAAAGGCAGAACGTGTCCAGATTTATCATTTAAGGTTTGATCTCAAGGTCAATTTTTTCCCTCCTTGGTTCTTAGACAAGATCATTTGTTGTGCAAGTAACTGCATGAAATTTTGCACATCAAAGGATTGTACCGTGACCACCCACCTCCTGACTTCGTGCCCCATGACTAAACTGTGCCCTCAATGAATCAGCATCACTTATCTTGGAAAACAGGAGCATGGCTCATGAGAAAATCTGTAAAATCTTTGTTTTTAATTGAAAGGCTGTAGGAAAAAAACAATTCTTTTTTTCTCCATCATGAAGATTTTTAGTCACATACACACACGTGCACAGAAGCCCTTTTCCCCAGCAAGCTCCACCTGGCATAAGATCTGATCCTGGTGAGATCAAAGTTAATGGGAGCTAAGTAGAAATTGTCCAGACTTGTCTGCTCAATTTCCTTGGACTTCCTATCACACTGAGTAGCCCAGTAGCCACTGCCTAGAAAAAACATTACCAAAGGATATCATATACATCTGTTTTCCATGCAGATAAAAGCAATTTTTTCATGATGGTGGAGGTGATCTAGTCTATATTTGCAAACAAAACCTGGGTATGGCAGATGCCTTGGTCCACACTCATATGATTCACCCTTAGGGATAAAAAAACAGCCTTGGGAACTATGAAGTCTGCTTTTTATCTCAAGATATACAGCCCTCTTTGAGGGGACCATTTTAAAGCATTCCTCGAATAGAGTTCAATGGAGATAACTTCTGTACTGGGGAGCATATATCTTTGCTATAACATTATCTTCTACTTATATTTCCTTTTAACAATTGCCTTTTGTAAAACTGCACCCATAACATAAAAGGCAAAGGGCTTTTTTTACTCATTTTACTTATTTACTAAATCTGCAGCCTCAGAAATTATGGTTTAAAAACACAAGGATGAACCGAGATGTAGTGCTTCATTAAGCATGCGTACACCTGCAGCTGATCTCTCCAAATGAAAACAAGGGAAGGATTCAATACTGCTTTTCAACAAGTGATCCATAAGTTTACCCAGGACACCTGTTATTCTTCAGTTTGAAAGTTAATCTCAGGTGCTCTCTTGCAGTTTATTCTTGTAATTCTTATATCAATTAACCTTTGTTAGGTCAATGACAAAACACTTTAAAAACCACTCTTAGTTGCAACTACACCTGATGCTCAGAAAAGCCAGGACTTTTGACATGAAATAATGGATTATATACAAAATGCCACATGGAAGAAAATACTTCAATTATTATAAACTAAAGCAAACAGCTCTTAGCACAAAAGCATTGCTTGTGCATAATTAACCTTTACAACAATAACAAACAATTATATGATATAAAGAAGAAATGGAAGATGATGAAAAGATGATGAGGCACTTCCCACTGGCATTACATCCTACTCCAAACAGCAGAACAAGCGGCTGTGTAAGACCAGTCGCAGTCACTTGTGCAGTCAGAGGCATTTGACACTAAACAAACTGAAGAAAATTAATCCAAGGTTAGCCTCACCTCCTCCTTCTGAACCTTACACATTTTGTTACAGGATGAACTTTGTCAGATAATTTTTTTTTTTTTAATTTATTTTCTTATTAAATATTGGGCAACAAATATTGCTTTATGGAACTGCCATGTTTGGTCAGGTCAGAGGTTCATCCCCAGTCCAATACTCATCTCTAATAGTGTCTGGGGAAAGGTTTAAGAATGAGGCAATGGTGTGGGCAACATTTATTTAGGCTGTTCTCTGCCTAAACGTCCATGAACTAGACACTGGCTGGCTGTATTTAACAGCCTCCAGTACAGCTTACTTCTCTGACCTTGTCCACCCATTTCTGAAACCACACCTAACATCCTGCAGCAAGGAACGCCACAGGTTGTCTATAGACTCTATGGGGAAAAAAGAGCTCTTCTGTTTTCTTTGTTTAGAGAATAGTGATTTTATAAGTCTTTTTCTCTTACATCCTTATATCAGAAGAGGTAATGAGGAGTCATCCCCTTCCACAGTTGGTGGGATATTGCAAAAAGAGCCAGAAGAACAGGGTTTGATTTCCTGCTCTAACATGCACTGGAAAGCAGTATTTTTAGCAGTATTCAACCCAAAGCCAAACTCGGCAAAACATGTAACAGTATAGCAACAGTTCATTCCACTCACTGAATGCTGGGCCAATCATCCTCAGAAACACTGTGTGGCATTAATTATTTAACCATCAATCCACTGCCTCAAAGGCTCATTATATCCACTTTTCTGAAGAATGAAAAGAAACAGCAGGGATGAGAGTCAATATTACAGTAAGCCAGGGGCAGAAACTCAATGAGAAATGGGGATCTTTTGCCCTGTTTTGGGAGCAGGCATTCCCAAAACTGCTGCACCACCCGCATTACGGTAGGCACAGGCGATGTGCATGCAGCGAGGTTTCTCTTTCTCCAAACCACTGAAGACATTTCTATTGCCTGCCCCGCAGTGTTTGAGGCTCCTAGGATTGCTGTCAAAGCATTAGTCAGAGCTCGGCTCAATGTTTGCCCTATGCTGGCCACTGCCCAAGACTAAGATGGTGATGTCCTACACCACACACATGGTTTTAGACAAGATGAGGTTAGCAGGTGTGGACGCTGTGAGCGTTTCTAAAGCACAGTCTCTGGGCTAAGCATGAGTGGCATATTCCTGAAGACCGCGGAAACTAGTCTTCCTCTTCCTTGCCCATCAAGAGGGGAGCTCTTGGAGACAGCGAGACAAAGCTCCCAGCCCTGAGCGGGCATCACCCTTCTCCACAGCCTCTCCACTGAGTGTTAAGGGAGGAAACTGGTTTCTCTGCAGTCAGCCCAAAGGGGCAACGCGTGTCACAGCTCAACAAACAGCTTTGTGAACGGGAGGGCTGAAAGGACACTGGCCAGTGTGCGTCGTGTATCGCTTTGGGGACAGCCGGTGGAACGGTGGCACTGAAACACTCGCCGGCCGTGCCAGGGCAGGTCGCCGTGCCACAGAGCAGCTAACGGGGCAGAGAGCAGGATGCTCCGGGCATGCCGCAGCCTCCCCGTGCCTCTCCATTCCTCGTTGCTGGGATAATTTATGCAGTCTTCCTGCAGTACAGGAAGCTCTTCACACAGAGTTAAGCAGAAACATAAGGGAATGCAGTTTTGGAAGGAAATCATTGACTTCTCGGGCAGCACAAAGGGCAAAACAATAGCAAAAGGCATCTGGCTTCCATTAGGACATACAGCCTCTGCAAATTACAACCCAAGTGAATTAGATCCATCCGAAAGGCTGATCAGTGTCATCTGAAGGAGTCAGCTTAATTCAGGATATGCATCTTTGGTTTCTCAGTGCAGCATAAATTTAAAAAACAGTGGCAAATTAAATATGTATGGGGCCTTGAGAGAACTTTCCACCAGCCTCAGAATATAAAGGAGAAAGCAATATACAACTACCAAAGCAAGTATGCAGCAGGTAAAGGGAAAATGCAACTAACAGTCCCTAGCACCACAACAGGGCTGCCACAGAGCAGCTGCCTGAGCCTGCCAAACTCTAAGGGAAGACTAGAGAAAAGCAAACCCACCGTCACAGAGAAACCCCACCGCAGAGAAACATGTCTTGTAAATCGTTTCACTACTATGAGATGGACTCTGAATTCAGGGTTACCAACTGCTGATTTGCTTGAACTAAGTTTGGCCAGGGGAGTCTAATAGCACTCCTCTTATGGAGAGTGCCTACAAAATATTTAAAAGGACTCAGAAAAAAGCACTGTGCTTCACTTACCTATTTTTGTTACATGTATTTGCAGGTCACTTCTTTTTTCCTCCTTCTCACCTTCAGACAATGCTGAGACATCTCTGGTTTAATAGCATAGGGCTGCTAAGCAATCCAGCTCAGAATGTTTTTATTAATGGACAAGAAGTTTAGGAGAAAGACTTCTAATTCTATGATTAAAAAAATAAAATTAGAAAATAATTTTTGTACTTCACTTGATATAGAAACAGAATTATTTAATTGTAATCAAATATAGTCTTCCAGCATAAATCAAGTATGTGCACCACCACGTTAGATGTCTCCCCCATGTATATGATACCTTAATAATTAGGGCATTCTCCATAGCTGAGGGAGATCAAATTCAGTTTCCTCATATGCCTAAGGAGATTCAAACTCTTTGGAGAGTGAGACAATCAGAGGATGTAGGCCATTTTGGGGTGGATGGCTGCGACCTCCTCCTGAAATGGCTCAACTGTACATAAAAAGTTAAAGTCTCGTTTCAGCAGGAAGGTGCATCGACGTGCGGGTAGGTGCTGCTGACACAAGGCTGAGAGGTCAGTCAGCGGGATCCCTGCTCCCACAGCTACGTACGTGTCTTACAGAAGCTGGTCACTGAATGGGCAGGTACAGGTAAATCATGGGAACCCACGGCCATGGTCAGCCATAGGATATGTTGTTTGCCAAGGGGATGTGAACAAGAGTGGCGTAAGGACATGAGGAGATTCTCTCTTTACAGAAGCAAGATTCCTAGGCTTTGTTTTTTGACTCCCTTCCCCATCGCTACAGAGAGCATCTACAGCCCAGCTTGCCATCTATCTATAATGCTGACAGCAGATTTTTTTTTTTTTTTTTACCAGGCAATTCATTCATAGTTCTCTGACAAGAAGGAAGATCAATAAGGTAACAGCAGTGCTTCAGAGAAGAAACTGAACTTAAATATAGTGATTACCAAAGGGTCTCTTCACTTCAGACACTGCATGTCCAGAGCTTCACCTTCCATCCCCCTCGCTCAGCCTGGATACACCTAACCTGTCCTGCACAAGGTCACGGGCGAGTCCCTCCTGCTGGACTCTGGGGCCTGGACAGAGAAGGACAGCCCTTCATTCAGCCGTCAGTCATCCAGCAGCAAACCCAACTATGTGTAATTACAGTAATGCTAAGAGAAAAACCTCCATCGTACATAAAACACTGGAAGGAAATAAGCCATACAATGCAAGGCATCTGAAATGAGAGCTCAGGGTCACAAGCAAAATTCAAATGCAGTATCTCAACTTAAAAAAGCGAAAAAAAGAAAAATCAATCAGTATGCTCTCCCAGGGCATTCCATCTCTAATTGAAGAGTGAATTGTGTTTACTTACTTGCTCATGTTCTTGACTGTCTTTCAGCAAATGAATCGTGATTACACTACATAAAATTCAGTGTTTGGCATTCTTATGATCCCATAGGACTGGATTCAGTAGAAATTGCACACTATAAAACACGTATGTAAAGAAAAAGTCTGAACCCTGAAAAATATTTATTTATTGTACAGAAAAGTATTTGCTTTAAATATAGGTTATAGCCCTTCCAGTTTGTGATTCCACAGCTGAAATGTGCAAAGGAAATGCTACCCCTCTTAAAGGGAAGACAAAAGCTGTTTCACCTTCAGAATAACAATGGTCAAGGGCACTGTAGGCTACTGTGTACCTAAATCATAGTATGACGCATGCAGATTTTACATACAAAATGATGTCAGGCTTTTTCATGATGCATATGCATAATGCTGGTGGGCTCAACTCCTACCTATTTTAAAGGTGTTCAAAGTGATCAAAAATGCAGCTTAATTGAAAACCAACACAGGCTATTGTCTGGTAAATACATTTGCAACTTGAATGTTGTCATCACTGAAGCAGAATGAGGAACTCCATGCAGCATTTATGAATGAAGAATAATTTAACAGAACAAGCTGGGAATTTGAGTGAACATGGATGTAATAATGAGAAACACCACAGGAACTCAAAAAAAGGTTCTAAAAATTTCTGGCAAACCACTGTGCTGCATATTTTAAGAGCCAAAACCCCAAATATATTGTTCATCCGCACTACTTGAGCATGATGGATGAGATTCTTGGGTTGTCATGTTTTTGTTGCAAAATAGCTTTATAGCTGGAGTAGCAACAATTGAGTAGAGTATCTCTACAGAACAGAGTAATTACTGTAGTTGCTACCTCAGTAGCAACTGATCTTCCAGGCAGTGGATGGGATATCACAGGTCATCTATGTCTTCTTATATTCAACTGTTGGCTGGCCTCTTGAAGAGGTGTAAGTTAGTAGATAGAGTTTGCAGCTGTGGCAAACTGTGTTTGTGACATTACCACTCCTAGGGATTGGGAAAGCACAAACTTAGTTTAAGACTATCTGGTACATCATTCATGGAACACTTTCTGGGTATCTACGCTATTATTTTATTTCTAAGAGGTCTTAGCTGTTATGGTACTGCACGCTAAGACGCAGGTACTTTGCATTTTCATCAAACTCCCATAACCCATTAAGCATCATTCCCCCTTTAGCTTCACCCGAAACAAGATAATGCAGAAACAAAGGGGAGTTCACTCAGAAACAGAGAGGAGACCAAGCAGGTGGTAGAAACATGACCTTTCTCCATGAGGTCAAATAGCTTTATTGTGATTAAGCACTACAATACAGTATATATCCATA
This sequence comes from Tyto alba, assembly GCF_018691265.1. Taxonomy (NCBI): domain Eukaryota; kingdom Metazoa; phylum Chordata; class Aves; order Strigiformes; family Tytonidae; genus Tyto; species Tyto alba. The sequence continues at coordinate 10,886,442 of NW_024881322.1, forward strand.
AAAAACTCTATAGTGTATATAAATTATTCCTTCCATTCAGTAATTCTTTTTTTTGTTTTCATTTTTTCATTTCCATTACAGCTTTGGTACAATGTGATTTTATTATATTTTTAAATACTTTTAGCTTCACAAACTCAACACAAAGTACAAAACTAATCCGAATCAGGGATATTACAATCTACACAGTGGTGTTCAGTGGTAGGAAAAAATCTTACCTCAATGAATTCATGTCACTAGCTAAGCTATAAAGGCATACCTAGCAGACATGACAAAAATATGCACCATTAACCAGCAAACATTTTTTATTTTTTCAAAATTTATTTTATTTTATTTTTACAGATTTTTCCAGCAGCAAATCACTTGAGCATAGTCAGTACTTATGTCCTCAACTGATTATCCTGTTGTGTTCCTCTTCAATTGAAGGCCATGAGTTATTTGTCAAATAATGCACCGCTATCCTCGTATATCCACACTAAGCCACAGTGTCAGTACTTGACCTGCCACCCTGCATTATTAATGCTCGCACAGTTTGTCCTGCAGCTGGCAGAAATAACTGGAACGTTATTGGAGGGGCAGTGTGGGGCAATCAACCGTAGGTTGTTCTGTGGGGCAGGAGGTATGACATTACAGTAGACAGGCATTCCAGTGGCTGTAAGTGTTCCTTGACCTGATTGATTAGGTAGCATGATTGGTTGTTGATATGATTGTTGCGGCAATCCTTGAGAACCCTGGGTCATTGGCACCTAGGTAGGAATATGGAAAGATGTAGGAAGAAAAATAGTAATTACTAAACACATTAAAGTAGATCCCTTCCCTAAAGTATCTTCCTTCTAGATGAACTTGAGTATACAACATGTTCTGGCAAAATGTGTCATTTTCTGCTTCTCAGAACTGTTCTCATCCCTGAGAATTTTCTTTGTTAGAGAAGGGTGAAAGAGAAATCCCTTTGCTCCCGGGCCGAGTAAGTGGCTCTGTTATGATCTAGCAGAATATGAATTTCTGGAATCAGTGCAAACAGAAGACTCAACCCTGGTATATCTAGGCAACCTAAAAGGTCTAAACTTGATCATTAACCTTTAAAACACATTTTCAGTATAGTAATTCTGAAGACGTAAGGGGAAAATTTTACCCAGAAGCTATTCCCCCATTTCCATCTGGGTTGCCGTGGTGTTTTCAGAGAAGCCGAGGGAAAAGGTGAATGGTTGATCAATCAGTACAATCTATTAAAATGAATTAGATGTCATTTAGTTTCCCAATTTTCCAGACGGACCATCAGGAAACGTAAGCACAGGCCAGCTCTCACAGGCTGTTGGTATATCTCACAAAAACCAGGTATGAAGTTGGGGAAATAAGTCTGGGTAACTTATGGACTTGGTAAAAATCAAGCCACTCTCTTCCCTCTCCCTCGAACCCAATAAACAAAAATCTATCTGGCTACAGCTTGCTATAGAAGACATGGTGAGATCCTTGGCAGGAGTCTCTACTGATGAGTAATTTTTAACTGGATCAGGCAAAGCCCTCAACTTCATTACAGGAAACAATAACGCATTGGAAAAAAAAAAAAAAAAAAAAAAAAAAAAAAGAACAATGTTCTGTCTTTTATTATTTTACATTTATTTTTTTCACAGGAAGAAGTATAATTCCTTCATCCTTTGTGACATTTTACCCGCACTGCAGGCTGTAATAAATAGTTTATTTGAAGTATTCCCAATTCAGAATGAAAATCGAGAGTACTAAGAATACGTAAACAGGAAGCAAAGAAAAGAATTTGACTTAGAAGCATATTTATCAGGAGGCCTCCTGCCACACACTTTCCTAATGAAAAGACAAAGACCATTCTGCGATGTGAAAACTTAATTCAATTAAGCACTGTCCAGCAAAAGCAGTCTTTCTTTATGGCTCCCAAGTACCTGATAAGACGACATGGCTGGATACTGCACCATCATGCCTTGCACCTGATTTCCCTGTTGATTATTCATCAGGTTCTGGCTTTGGGGCGGCTGCTGCATTCCCATGAGACCCTGGAACCCCTGCTGCTGGTTCGGCAGGACGGGCTGGTAACCTGGAAGAAGAAAGACACCTTCAAATACCCTGTCACTCATAAGGGCAAAATTGAAACTGCTCTAAGGAACCGCCCATAATCCCATCATTTATCCCCACATTCATCAGACAGTTCCTCTATTTCTAGAAAAGCATTACTGGAAGGGAAAATTGAAGGGGAATAAACAAATGCTGTGAGTTGACAGCCCCGGCAGGCCAACATGAGCGGGCAGCACCGTTTCCTCATGCCATTCAACCCTGCAGCAGAGACCACCTTGAGGGCTGTAAAGCCCTGAACAGACACATGGTGCTACTGGCTTCTGGCTACTTCCTCAGAGGCAAAACTCCCACTGGCTTCCAGGACACCAGTATTTGGCCTTCACAGTCTAATCTGGTAGTTTTCTTTCAGGTCACGCTTTTTATCTTGCCCTCTTACCTTTCTCGTAACGCAGCTCCCTGGCACAATGTAAACAGAGAAGGCTTTATTTAATCAAGAAGAACACCTGTATACACACTAGCTCCTACCTGCAGTGCTTTTTATACAATTAGAGCATATTAAGGGTCATATTCTACCCTACTAGTTCTGTGTTTGGCAAAAGAGGAAGATCATAAAGAAGGGAGTGTCTAGTCCTCCCCGTTGCTCGGTGGTACCACCACTGACACACAAGTGACCGCAAAGGGATGAGAAGTCGATGCTTCTGTTTCCACCTGCGATTGCCTCTGTGTTCAAAGTCACCACAACGCTGGGGGTTTCCTCCTGGGACAGCTCCTCTAGGACTGACTGAGAAACGGGCAAAGTCTGGCTGATCTGGAGGGCAAAGCTGCTAATGAGGCAGAAGCGTGGATGGGAAGTGAAGTGCGAGCGGCGCGCTGCTTGGCAGCAACACAATCCAGCCCGGGGATGAGCCTTGCCGGATGGAAGTGGGCTGCCTGCGTGGTGCCACTATTTAGAGACAGAGGATTTTGCAGAAAAAGCGGGGAAGGAAGATGCAGAAAGATCCTGTCCTTGAAAAATGCAGCCAGCCACAGTCATTATAAATCTATGAATAATTTCTCCTTAAGACATTGTGTGTCCTTTAGCACTCATATTTTTTTAACGTGCAGTTATGCAGTGCATTATTAACTCTGTAGTGAGGTTCTCAGAATAAGCATTTTTTAGGCAAAGAAGAATTATCAGAAGAAGCAACGCTGCGTTATTTTTATATGAAAAATGTGTGTCACGTCTGCTCAATTTATATTCATGAATACAGTACATGGTTCAATATACTTCATGAATTGGAAATCATCACCTGGGTATTTCTTCATTATGTAAGAAAAATAAAGTAACGAATGTCTCTGTTTCTGCTGGTCTATTGTCAACTGATAGTTTTCCTTCAAAATCTTTTCTGATGCCAAAGAAATGCTGGATATCTCTGATCAATTTTTTGGCATTAAAGATACCCTTCCACAGATATAAGATTAATGTCTCCAGTCAACTGAACAAAATAAAAAAAAAATTAATTCCATAAGTGATTAACTTGGCTGGGATATAGCATCAAACATCTCCCAAATGCACCGGATTATTATACATTCAAATTTGCTCTTTTCCTATGCACAAACACAGCGTCAGCATATTTTTTAGTCACAAAAATTACTAACATCAGAAGTGCTGTAACTGAGTTTACAGAAGGCTTATACAGCAATAATAAAATTGCAAGTCCTCTTCTGCTCCCGTTTACCAATTATGGGGGGGAAGGGGAGAAAGGACAGAAATAAAAAATTTAGCACTACTATTCTGGTGTTTGCAAGACTGGAGGTCTAAGCAGAGAGGAGTCAACTGACAGCAGAAGCAGCAACAGACGACTCATCTCGTATCACTTGGGGTTGTCAAAGTCAGTCCCAGATGCTGCAATGAATGACAGATTGATGGCGGAGCAGGGATCAAGTGACGCTAAGTTGGGCAGTGCAATAAAACATCGGATCTGGGCTCGGAGAGTCGGACCGTGATGCAGTGGCACAGGGTGGTGGATGGGTGCTCTGCAGAGATGGACAGACACCACTGGTGTAAATGTAACTGCATTACCATAACTTTAGCCAGACTACTGCCGATACTCTCCTGTATGTTTGAACATACAGTTGTCCCTTCACCTCAGCTTTGTCTCCCGGATTGTCCTGGGTTGAGTGAATGGTGAAGTTTTTTGGTGGCAGGGGAGGGGGCTATCGGGGCGGCCCCCTGTGAGAAGCTTCTCGAAGCTCCCCCAGCTCCACGTCAGCTCCACCACTGTTTGGGAAAATGAGCCAATCAGCTGCGCCTCTGCGATAACATATTTAAGAAGGGACGTGGTGACGGGCAGTGGGACTTGTGAGGAGGAGTTGCTGTAGCTGCATGAACACCAAGGTCAGTGGAGGAACGGAGGAAGAAAGGAGGAGGGAGGTGTGCCGGAGCAGAGACCTCCCTGTATCCTGTGGGGAGACGGCAGGGCGGCCCCCCACTGTCACCCATGGAGATCTACAGTGGAGCAGACATTGATTTATGGCCTGTGGCTCCTGCTTGCATTATCAAGGTGCTGTGCCAGAAGAAGGCCGGGGTCTCGTGGGAAAAGGCAGCCTGCTGCTGTAATTCAGTGCTGGGAGGATTGCAGCATGTGGGGGAGTCCCACGCCGGAGCAGCTCGAGAAGGGCTGCAGCTGTGGGAGGGAATCCAGTCGGAGGAAGTTAGTGACCCATGACGGAGCAGTGTGGGGAACGCTGCGGCCCATGGGAGGAATTCAAGTCGGAGAAAGTTTGTGGAGGACTGTCTCCTGTGAGAGGGGGACCACGATGGAGCAGGAGGAACAAGTTCCGAACACTCCCCTCACCAAAGATAAGGGAAGTGGCAGCACTAACTGCACCCCCCATTCCCTGCCCCTGTGCCACTGGTGGGAGGAGGTAGAGATATCGGGAGCAGAGCTGAGCCCGGGAAGAAGGGAGGGGTGGGGGGAAGGTGTTCTCAAGATGTGGCAATGCTTCTCACTGTCCTACTCTGTTATGTGTTGTTAGTGTCGGTAATAAATGTATGTTCTTTTTTTTTCTTCCCCTAACGAATCTGCCTTTTGCTCATGACCATATAGGGGGATTTTTCCCCATCCCAGTCCTATCTTGAACCCCAAGCCTGGCTCTCTGTCCCTTCTCATTGCCGGAGGGGAAGGGAGAGAGAGCTGCTGAATTGTGGTTGGCTGCCAACCAGGCCCAAACCACGACACAGATTCTCCAAATACAACAATTTTATTGTCCAATACAGACATGACTAGAAGACTGAAACAAGAAGTTATGGAAATAGTGACTAAGTATTTACCCTTATATTGAACATGCAGGCATCATCTTATGGGGATATTAGAATAAGATGTATCCCTGCCTTGAACATCTCCTCTGTATTAGCAAACAGTGCTTAGTATATGGCACAAGCACTCCATGTTTTAGGAGCAGGAATACAAAAACGGGATGGGTTAAGAGCTGAGGTCCACTAAGCTATATATTATTACTGTAACAATCTTATTGCTCTTCAAGGCCTTCAGCAATTTCTCCTGCCCATTGGGCATGTGCACCCCTCACCTGTCCCAACTTGCAGAGTCCTGCTTACGCCCTAGAGAGTCAGAGAAGACTTCTTTCCTACTCCCCCCACGAACCCTTTGCAATGCTCTAACTACACAGAGGGTCCTCAATACAAGCAGAAAAATACCTCACATGCAATCTAACACCCTTCCAATGTGATTAGATGGGAGCAAAGATGTATTAATGTAAGAACCTGATCGCACTGTCTCCTGAACCTTCTTTCCTGTTAAGGGAAATTAAGACACTTTGGCCCAGAAGGAGGTACTGTGGTCTCTTGACCATTTGCTCCCTTGACTTCTGGGTGGAAACTGGGATGTTTAAGAGGATTACTGGCCTGCTTGTATCCTTGCAAAGATGCTGGCTGTCATCTCTTCCTCACTTAATATTCATGGACTTCTTCTTTATGATCAGTACCTTTTGGAATACAATCAAGTTTATGGTTGTCATACCTTGCTACAGAACCCTAGTACAGCATTTGGTCAAAATCCAGCATCTTCTTCAAGGCTCTGCAACTCAAGTGAGGCCACTTTGCATTATCTGACAGCAAAGTCTGACCCTTTACTATGTTAAATATACGAAGAAAGATCCATTCTTTCATATATCTTCATGTATGATCCATGTCCATCCACTCTACTGAACATAAAAACCTGACAAGCTACAAAAATATACTCCCAACTGTGCTGAGGGGGTACAGAGTACTAAAAGCTAAATTCATTTTTTTATCCACAACAAGCTCTATAAGCAGGAGGAAAATGCTGTGAAAAAATCAAAGCAGCCCAAGTCCGCTTTGCTAGACGGCTTCTGTTTCAGCACAAATGCAAGGGGAAGGAATTGACATTCTACATGCTGCTCTGAATTTCCTACCTCTGCAGCTCAAATTCTGCAACTCTGACTCTGCACGCCATGTAACATCTGAAACAGATCCTTCAGTGTTTACTGTGTGTTGATGTCTTCAGATGTTCTTGCGCACTGGCCAGGAAATGAATGTAGATGGGAGAATTGAGACTCAGCATAACTGATAGTCTTAATATACAAACCTTTCAGCAATGTTCATGAAACTATGTATTTTTGAGGGCATAGAATATCCCCCGAAATTATCTATTTTGTACACATACAGCAGTTTCAACCCTCAACTCAGCTCTGCTGCGTTTGTGACATGCTATTTATTTTTCAATTAAATTAAAATAATAGTGTTCTCAAAAGTCTTGGGAACCAACTGCAGTGCACGAAAAGCCATGCATTGCTGGGAAGAGATGGACGTTTTGGAGCTACACAGGTGTCAGAAAACAAGTGAGACCAGGAGTGGCACCATGCTTTTTGCAGCAATAGTTTCCTTGATACTTGCTCTTTTGCTCATTAGCTTTCATACTACATAAAGTGTAATCCTTAAAAGCCTCTTTACTGTCCCCTGAGAACATACATACGTGGGTTATTTTCTAATGGCAGTACACATCAGATGAACCATCCTATTACTGCAAGCTCCAGGGCCTCTTTACTGCAATTATATCATCCTGCTCTATGTTATCTCTGCTACAAAGGAGGATTTTTAAAATCAGGGCAAACATGAGAGACATTGTTAAACAACCAGAGGAACAAATCGTGCACAGAATTTCAATGAATGCCTCAGAGGAAAAATGAGCCTTGGATTGCAGTTGAAATGGAAAAGGTCGTCATACCATCAAGGTAATTCTCTGAACCTTTACAGCCTGCATCACCATGCTGACAGTCAGCCAACTTAAACATCCCAGGGGGAGAAAGGCTGCATGAAAGACCCACAGATGTTTTAATTTCTTAATGAGGTTACAGAGCTCAAAAGACAAAACACAGTGGTCTTACACCTCTGCCAGTAATGTCACCCAGAGATGTAATTAAAGCATGTTTGGTGCTCTGCTGGCCTCGGCAGACATCCTTCATGAATGGCACATCCATGTTTGGGGGAACTGTTTCATTGCTGATTTTGGATTTGAAGCATATATCACCAAGATAGCTTTGTAATATGTGTATCAGCACCCTGGGTAAAGAGTAATCAGCACTTCAGCTGACAAGCGCAGCAGTCTGGCACGAGTCCCTGAACTGCAAATCTTACTGTACTCTTATTGTACTCTTACCACTTGAACAGAGCCTTGGCATCTGAGCCCATCCAACGCAAATGCATAAATTCACAGTGGTTTGGATGTGAAGTGATTCGAGAGCTCATCTGTTCCCTTCCCACCCCACTCCGTGTAGCGCTGGGAGAAGCCGAGACGTTGCCACCAGCGAACCCAAAATGCAGGTACCTTGGCAACGGGCTGCAGCGGCTTAGGCAAGCAAAGCCCAAAAAGAAATTCAAAAGAGAAACCTCAGCAGGGCTAACCGGGCTGGGTGCAATGCTGCACAGGTCTGGTCATGCTCCTGCCCGCTACCGCAGTGCCTTTCTGGTGCCCTGTGCAACCCCCCCCCCCCCCCCCCCCCCCGTAACAGACCAGCTCAGCCTCTGCTGCAACTGCCACCAGGAGCACTGGGAAGAGATTGAATCTGAGCTCCCATGGAAAAGCCAAGGGGAGCGAGCACCACCTCTGGGTGCAGACACAAGGGAATACCCTGCAATGTACTGAAAACAGTGTAACAGCAGATTCTGCATCCAGTCCCAAGTGCTGTGCTCGCTGCAGGGGCTTACATTTGCAGAAGACTCCCCCCAAACTGATAAGGGCTGAGAAGAGAGCTACAAAAACGATCCAAGGTCAAAAAGTGTACCTCTTCCTGGAAGGCCTAATGAGCTCAACTCTGCTCAATTTATACAAAAGATGAAGACATATCTGCTGGTAGAGAGTTCTCGAACAAAACAGAAGATGGTACAATAAAATCACAAAGTCAGGAGATAAACCTAGAACTGTCCAGATTAGAAATAAAACACAAAGTTTCAACAGACTCTGTAATTAACAGGGAGCAATTTACCCACTGAGGAAGCACACTTACTATCACTCAAAACCTCTAAAATGAGAATGGACAGCTTGCTAGAAGATACCAGTTTCATAAGAAGTTCTGGGGATAAAATATGACTAGAGTGTGCTCTGTGTCCAGTATTATTCAGAGTACTAAATTACATGTTCCAGACTTGAAATACTTACGAGAATGTTAGTCAGTTAGCTCTTAACATTATTCCTGTCTTCCAAGGAAAAGGACTAAACTTTTGCATGTGAGACAGGATCCTCTTTGCAGTCTCTCCTCCCTTTGATCACATACTGGCAATGCCATCCAATTCAGTCCACAAGCAAAGAGCTCACCTGCGCACGGTGGATTTCCTAAGGGCTATTTCTGGCCTATTTTAGTTTACTTTTGCCCTGGCTGGAGCAGCGCTCAGGAGGTTTTGTAGGCTGAAGAATATGATTGGTATCTATTCCCACAACTTTGCTAGGCTACATTTTCCTTTACTTTTTAAAACAAGCTATGGGTAAAGTATTAAAGTGGCTGGATGTAGCTTTCACTCTATAACCATAGAAACTTACAGTGCCCATGGTAAGCTACTAATCAGTGAAGAAAAAATGTCATTATAAAACTACAGTTCAGTCTTGCACACATTGGTAATTTTGGTAAAGTTTTTGGCAACTCACTTATTTGCCAAAAGCTCTGAGCTGGTCCATCCCAAAGTACTTGCAAAACTGTAAGGAAGAAAAAAAATGAAGCAAGCAGTTCAGCAAGATCAAACATTGTGCCTTGACACAACGATTCTCAAACAGACCCCCTAAATGTTATCTGTAAAATACGAGGAAAGGAAGCCAGGTTGGGGAACCTTGCATTTTGGATGGTTGGCCAAGCTGTGGGAGGTGAATACTTGAAACCCCTTCCCAGCCCAACTGAGAGCAGGGATTTGAGGCAAGGGGTTTCTAGCAGCCAGAACAAAGCCCTCCCTGCTACAGGGGTCCGTCAGTCCCTCCTGCCAACGCTCCTTACCTCACAGGAGATACCCAAGAACTGGACTGCAACCAGATGCTTCACCTCCTACAAGAACACCGTAATTACCAGCTACAAGATCTCCCCCTGTACTTCTCGACCTAGAGGAGCACTCCTCCGAGGCCTTGTGCTCAGACTGGCTTCTCGCATCCAGGCGTTACGCCTTAGACTGGGGTGGCTGCTGAGGAAATCAGAGGTGGGGGTTCATTATGCATCTGGTAATTACCTGGCCAGTTTTACTGCAAATGATGGACTAAAAGTCTCATAGAAAACATAAAATTAAGCGATAAATTCAAGCTGGTTTTGATTTTAGCTTCACTTCAAAGTGTCTGCAGTTTGGAAGACAGCCACAGAACACACGCTAATTAATGTCTCTCTGCCGGTGTGTCATTTTCTGGGTGAGTCTGCTGCATCTTGTGCAGCTGGAATCCAAAACACTTTGTAAATGATTTTGTAGTTTAAGCTGGGATCTAAAATCCAAGGCACGCTGCAAACCAAATCTGCTGCAGTTGATCAATCCACTCCTACTGTGTCTGCTTTCTCTCTGCAACACACATAAAAATGTCTTGACCTAGTAAGATATTCGGGTCTTGTCTTCCACTTGAAGATATCACAAATAATTTATGGGTGTGAACTGGATACCATGTGAGCTAGAAGAACAAGTATGTAATAGCTTAAAGCTAAAAATCCATCCCTTTTCCCTCAAAACGTAAGAACGTGAAATGATTTTATTTAGTTTTTGCACACACACAAAGGAAAAGACAAGAATACCTATGCCTGAAATAAAGGACTCTTAAGAAGCAACAGATAGTGGAGGTATGAGGTGGCTTATAACGCACAAAAACCAGCACATCTCCCCAAAACCATAGCAGTACACAGACTCCTTTCCACGTGGTACTCTGCAGGCTCAGACCCTCACAGTTTGGCTTCTTTCATTTCAGGTAAAAACACAACCCATTCCAGCAGTACAGCTTGCAGGGGAAAGCATGGGGTATTACGCTAGTTTTGTTTTCAAAATTTAAAACTAATGACATTGATTCTTTCAAGTTGTGCAAGATCAAAACAATTTTTAGCTAATGGCAATCCAGTTACATTCACTGAAAACACATAACACAGTAAATATATTCCCAAACTGATTACAATGGCAGTGACTCGAATAATTGTCTGCGGAGTTGGGGTTAGAAAACTGCAGGATTTTGAACTCAGAGTCTCGACACATAATTGCTGCCAGAATCTAACTCCCTGGTCCCTAAATTGGCCGTAGCTTTGCTAAGAGCACATTCATGCTTTTTGAACCTGGTAACAGATCAACAGCAATGTTTGTTGGCAGATCCACAGAGAAAGAGCCATATCAGCTGCATTAAGGAACTCAGCAAGATGTATATGCAAGATATGACCCAGCAAGATTTATTATCACAAGAGAAAGAAGAAAAATGCTGGTTAGAAGACAGCTTGTCTGTCTTCCCCATCCCTCTTTCTCTCTTCAGTTTACAAACCTATAAATCCCACAAAATCAATAGCGCAAAACTATCTTCATCCAGCTTCAGAAGAAGAAATAAAACTTGGAAATTTGATGCAATTTCGCATTATTTCAGAATGACCTATTTGATGAATTTGATAAAAAAACTGCTGATGAAAATACTCTGATACACAAGAAATTTTTTTTGTGGGTAACAGCTCTGAACCCCCCCATCCGGCTAGTTCTGTCCAACTGCTAGAGCAGGATCTGTCTTATCTAGTGGAACTGCCCCTCCTTGTCCTCGTCATTCATTATTCCTCAAAAAGCTATGTGGAAGCCTAGTTTTACTTGTATGGAAATGCTGGGGGGCTGGAAGAAATCCAAAGCACAGAGTATCTGAAGTGTGGATAGTTTCACTTGCTACTTGACACAGCCAACCGCGGGCACTTGTCAGCTGCTAACGAAATGGGGAAAAAACTAGGGGAATAACACAACTCCCCTAGCAATGCAAACCCTCCCAGTTCAAAAGTTGTGCAGGATCAGGGCCTCACAAGCCCATCTTTTAACTCTGCTTGTCCTATATAAACTGAAATAAGGTACATCTTTACAAAAGCTAAGAGACAATGCTTTGTGCACAGACTTTTCCTCAAGAATAGTACCCGTATAAAACCAATGGCCTCATCTGGGTGGTAGAAAGCCTTCTGTTATGGTGGTTTAGATTCTGCCAGTGAGAAATGATCTAAGTAACAATGCATATCACACGTGAGATTTAGAGCTTCTTACATGTCAAATAAATATCCATTACATTTTCTATCACCCTTTTTCTGCGATGCCAAGTTCCAACTGCTGGAGACAAGGAATAACACTATCTTTTAAAAACCATTTATATGCATGCTCGCTGTCCCATGGGGGAAAAATGTTTTCGCAAAGAGCACTGAACTATTATTTAGAGCCTTCTACTTCATCATCCAAGCAACTATGTCCAGAGCAAACATGCAAAATCATGGATATAAGGAATTTATGAATCACTTAAAGATGCTTACCCACCCCGCAATTAATTGTCCACATCTTAAAAGAGTTGTTTTAAAATTTAGTAACCTCACTACCAAGTAAAAAGGCCCAGACAAATAAGAGGCATGATTAAATACTTTCATTATATACCTAATGAAATCACATACTGTAACATCTTCTGAGACTAAAATTTTAATTAAGACAGGCTGGCATTTTGGCTTCCCCACCCCCCCACTATGTTCCAGGGGAACAGCAGGTAAGGTCAAACAAAAAGCTTATGTGATAAAATTGTGCGAGTGTGCTCCTGGGAGACCTGGCATTATTAACAAGAACATGAAGAAGGGCACAGTTGAACAGTTCAAAGATAAATGATTGCATTCAGTTTACTTTTCGCTATCAACTGGAGAACCTGAGAGCTCTGTTATTTGACAAGAAATGTATATACATAGGTATCAAAAAGAGCTTGAATGGATATAAATATAGGAGATTCAGGGTTGGGGAAACATTTTTCTGTAGTTTAAAATCTGGACCTATTATTTTACTTGTCTACACAAAGGATTTCCAAATTATAGGGACAGCTTTAAGAACAACTTGCTACCAGTAAGTGGCTTGATGCTGAAAATAAACCTGTGCTTGCTGAGAACCTAAACCCATGTTATTACATGACACTTTAATCACTTATTTTATTTCCTTTTCAATATACTTTTATTTTATGTTTTAAGATCGATTAGCACTGTTCCTGTTCTTCAAAAACTATTATAAAAATTATTTGCTCTTCTCCTTGAAGATAAATCTGAAGATAAATGGAAGGGCACCTCTTACAGACATGGTATGTAACTCAAAGCTTCTGTAAGTTTCAGAAAAGAAAATTCTATTTTTAAGACAAAATCCTTTTATCTCACTTCAGTAAAAATATAGAGGGAACAGCCAGCTGCAAGCCAAAATAATTGCAACACAATAATGCAGGGCTCCATTACAGCAGCATAATTCTGGTAAAGCAGCTGATCCAGGATCTTGGCACTTACCCAGACCCTGGAGCCTGACTTAAATGCATTAACCCAGACTAAGCATGTGCAGCTGTTTTGGTAATCTGAGGCTTCTGCATTTTATTGCAGACCAAAAAAAAAAAATAAATAAATAAATAAATAAAAAAAATCACTCAGCCAGCAAATGACACAGGCACTATATAGAGAGAGGAGGAAAGCATTTTATGCTTTTGAACTAGATTAATCCATGGAGTCATGTGAACAGGCTCAACAGCTCTGGGAGGTGGGCTTCAGAAAGAGTCTCCCTTTGGCTAGCACAATGAGCAAGGGTTTACACCGGAGCACTGCAGATGCCCAAAGCCAGCTGAGGTGTCTGCAGGGAGGGTACTACAGGACGTGGAAAGCATTATTCTGAGAGGGGTGAAGCCTTCTCATCCTCATGGAGCTGAGCCACTGACAGGATGCACGGCAAGCTGGTGTGTGGGTCTCCTGACACCCGGGAGGTCCCAAAGAGTGCTAGGGAAAAATCAAGTATAATCCATCTGCTCTCAGCCCCTGCCCGCCGATCCCACTGCCATTAACAAGTATTAAGGCAGACCCATGGGCAGGCCAATAGATCATTCTGGAGAATTTGGGATTGTCCTTGAGAGAGCTTTACTGCTTAAAGATCAGAACAGATGCAAAGCTGGTCATAGCCCTTACTGTGGCCATAGACTGTTATACTGCTGCAGTCTGCTGCAATTCCTCTTTATGGGATTTTTGAATACCTAATATACAACTAAAACACCCATGTAAAAACTCATTAGTGTTGATAGTAATATTCCTTTGGCATATGACGTGCTATAACTCTTGTCTCACATTGGAAAGTGGCATCTAGAGAGATGCCCTTGCCAGCAAAACATTATAGAGAGTTTTCATTTGGAATAACTACATAATATTATGTTCAGGATTCTGCTGAATTCAGAGACAAAGTGTCCATACATTCTTGCAGAGAAACTGAATTTTCTTTAAAGCTAAGATTTACAGTGAACTGTGAAGAAATGTAGCATACAATTAACTATTTTATTACTATTATTTTCAGAAAAAAAACAAAACAAAACAAAACAATAGCTTTGGCTGAAGACTGAAAGAACAAACTGATCTTTTCTCATCTCTCTACCCAGTAAACTGTACTTTGAAGAATTGCAAAATGTAACCTTTATTACAAATGCATACATTTTCACATGGGAATATTATTCATGCAAAATGGCAACTTCCCATAGTTCAGGGCAGGAATATCAATACTGTAGCTGGTACAAATGTATACTTGGTATAAATTCAAACCCTTATTAAAAAGTTGGCACTAACTTAACTCTTGGTATGCATACACATACACACACACTCGTATCTGTACCAGTGGAAACAAATAACAGATAAAATGGAGAGCTAAAAAAAATTAAATAGTGATTAAACTGCAACCTCAGAGCTCTAACCTAAGCACCTGCTTTACTGTTGGGATGCAGGGCACGTGACAGCTCCCGACTGCGTGATGCAGCGGTCCCAGCACAGGGCTGCCCAGGAGAGTCTGTATAAATAATGAAAACAGTCAAGTAACATCAACTTCAGGTAGTCCACTAGAGAGATTTTTCTTTCTGATTGCATCGGAATGATTTCTTCACCCGAGTCAAGTGGCAATAAGATCATTTTCCCCAAGTACAACGAGCCTGGCCTTTCCAGGGACAGCAGGCTTACAGCTGTTATTTCCAGCCAAAAGTACCTGCAGACATGAGTGGCAGGGCTCAAGATATAGGAAGATAATAATAAATGCCCAAGTTACTGATCATCAGCCAGGCTACGCAAATTGACTGTGCACAACTGCTCTGTGCTGAATGCAAAGAAAAGCAGGAGGTGGGGTAAGGCTTTGTGCATAGAGGAGGCTGGAAGCACGAATGGTCAAGCAAATGTAGCTCATGAGATGAGCAGCACCCTGTGTAATACTCCCTGTATGTACCCACATCTGTGTTTGCATTCTCTTATATAAAACAGTTCCTGGCCACAATATAACAGGAATTTGCAACATCCATAGCATAACAGGAATTTGAGATATCCATAGCATAACAGGAATTTGCAACATCCATTGGTTTTGTTAGCAAATCCGCAAGAACTGTGTGCAGTGGGACAGCTAGGCACCCAAGAAAATTTAAGTGTGATGCAAAAAAAAGAACAAATACAAAACCATCAGGATCACATCTTCCATGCAAGCTGCAAACCCACAGATTCACTGAATTTCAGCAGGTTCATCTCTACATTACACTAGTTTGATTTTCCGCATTGCCCCCAGATAAATAACAGCAGGTCTGAGCAAACA
Source organism: Tyto alba (assembly GCF_018691265.1). NCBI lineage: Eukaryota > Metazoa > Chordata > Aves > Strigiformes > Tytonidae > Tyto > Tyto alba. The sequence continues at coordinate 10,901,785 of NW_024881322.1, forward strand.
AACTGTTGATCCCCCGTGTATTGATCTATAACTTAGGTCCTGGTATTGCTGAAATATCTATGAGCACAAGCCCAGGATGAACCTCCACCATGCCAGCTACTGTGCAAAGTCCAAGTAATAGCTGCAGTCCCTGCACTGAAGATGGCACGTTCCTGAACAGACAAGACAGCTGGAAAACGGAAAAATAAGCACCCAGGAGAAATAACTTGCCCAGAGGAAAACAGCAGAACTGCACAAATCTTTCCTGGAAAATACAGCAAAATCTCAGTGCTTAGAGCCTGCCCGGGCACAGTCACAGACACAATGCCCCACGTGCTCTCACTGCTTCTGCCACGCTGTTTGCTTCCACACAGCTTCAGGTACTGGCTCCTGCCCACATTCTACGTGTTGGAGGAAGGCTGCAGCATGCAGCATGCGTCAGTGAGCTGCATTTGACTGAGGGCAGAGTGGGGTAAATGCAACACAGGATGGGGTGAACCGCACTCCTCAAGGAGAGTTTTCATAAATGCGACACCAACTGTAAATACCATCTGCAACAAAGGCACCGCCACTGCCTGATGGCACTCCTCCTCCCCACTGCTTCTACGTCTACCTATAGGTCAATGTATCGAATCACTGAGCAAAAGGACTTGTACTTCTTTATTTACCCATAACATAAGGGCACAGCAAGTTATGGGCTACATCCCCCAGCTAGATGCAAACAGACGCAAGGATGATACTGAAGCCAACAGGACTTTGATGGAGCATATGTCTGCCCATATGGGTCCAACGGCAAAAATCTCATCTTTTCCAAGTGCACCCATGCAGAACGTAATCCGAAGACTACTGCGGATAGCAATCAACTTTAACAGGCTTTACGCCCTATTAGGAGCACTCACCTGCAACACAGTGATTATTCTGGCCTCTATACAGCAGAGCCCTTAAGCATTTGCTTAACTTTTAAGCATATGAGCCAATTTCTTGATTTCAGAGCAATGATTTGCAGGCTTGAGTACACTTCTGGACTGAGGCCAGGGAACTCAGCCCCTTGACGGAGGGAATCTCCAAGGGGACAGATACCGACACATTTATTCTTAGCACCCTTTAAAATGCCTCTGAGAAACTTGACCAGGCAGGTAGCAATCAACCTAAGGAAAAAGAGGCTCCATTCCAATAAAATTCAATTCTACAATATACGAAATAAAATAATTCCTCAACTCTCCTTTGGCATAGCCACTGTTTAATCCACAAGCTGGAAAGTGGGAGAAGATGGGACTGAGCCTGCATTCAGAGACGGCCCAATGAACATATATGTAAGTGCCATTAGACTTAGAACTGGCTACGTACCAAGAGATATTGGCAACTAATAAGCCAAATGGCAACCAGGGATGAGTCTAACCACTTCTGTGGCACAGGCAAAGAGTGCTCCCACTTGTGTTTATCTTGCAGTTGAACCCTTCCCGTTTACTAATAGACCCCAGCTTACTTCTCTTGTCTGTCTTAATTAAAAAGACCTGTTATGGAAACTGGGTTAGGCCTTTTCTGCTACTAAAGCAATCATTATCATTAAGACCTCCACTGGCACTACCCCTTGAAGCCCAAGGCAAAAGACGTGTATCAGCCTCTGTTCCAGGCACCCACTCCATTCTGTATCACTGCAGAAACGCAAACGGATTGGAATTCTGCCATGGGTACAAATGCAGTACATTAGATTACTGCACAAAAACTGGGCTGTATCTTCCGCTAAACCTTTTCTTGGAAGAAGGTGAACAGCAAAATCTAGAGAGGTACACACTCCAGTGCCTGGTTAGCTTCACCTGTAGCCAAATTATTTTTCTAAAAAGAAGGGAATAAGTGAGTAAAAGCCAAAGACGTCTGAAAAAGTAAAAATATTCCCTTTTGACATTCCAAATAGAATATCACCAATTTCTAAGACTTAAAAAATTTTGTTGAATTTCCATTTAAAAAAAACACTTTAAATGAAAATGAAACAGTTTAATTGTCCATAGGCAATTTAAAGCTTTTGTTTCATCTTTTGGGTTGCCTTGGAAGGGGGGGAAACTGTCTAATTTCAACAGAATTTGAGATTTTTTTTTTTTTTAATTGGCCAAAGAATCTGCAAAAGAACTAATTTATACAGTTTTATAAACTCTTTTGATAAATCAGGCAGTTAAACCTGCAAAGCATGCCAATCTCCATATCACAGGCAAACCTATTTTCAACTCTTTCATTGGGTGGGCAGACTAATACAAACTACACTTTTTTAAAAAAGAAAAAAGCGAAATTCATGGTGAATGTAAACTTTCACTTTTGCCTTTTCTGAAAAGGGTTTAGGGGCACTTTTGAAAACAAGAGTATTAACACCTGGAGACACAAGTTCCTTGTGTATTCATAAAAGAAATTAGAAGATATGACACTGTCAGCAGTGTCAGAAATTTTGGCCCAAAGGGAGCCGGAGAAAGAAAAAAGGGAGGAGGAGGATGGAAGTGGCTTCAGAAGAGACTGCTTGGTTTCTACATTGATTGCAGAGTTTCTCTGTGGAGTTGGGCAACAGGCTGACAGCGGTGCGTCCCCGCCTCACTTGCGCTAGCAGCTTTTCTGTGGGCTCGAGGAAGCCCTGGTATCAGGCCTGTGGTCAATAGATGTCAAAATGTTCAGCCAGACCATGGTATAAATCAGCTACATGGAAATAAACCTCTTTGCCCTTGCTTGCCTCCAGGTTTCGCTGCAGAGCACATTAGTCAGTTGGAAAACTCCTGCTATAGCTGGTGCAGTGTTATCTACTGCACAAGGATATTTTGTTTTCCCCAACTAGTGCAACAGCCGGAGAAGGCTGATCTGTCAAGTGAAATCTGCAGGATCAGTCCTGATGCCCTTACCTCCCCCCTCAAGGTATTTGCAACTGTGCAACTGTAAATGATGCAAAACTTACTTTCAAAATTTACTTTTTTGCTAAGTAAGCAATTTTATTTACTTAGCAAAAAATCAAAGCATAACACAAATTTAAATGTAGGAAAGTCTCTTGGATATCTGTGCTTTGTCTGTTGTGGGTCTCTCCAGGGCGATGTCTGCTCTCAGAAACCACTGGAGCAGAGCTGCCACAGAGAGTTTGCTGCCATACGGCACATTTCTAATAGTCTGCAACCCCAGCAAAGCTGTGTTTACAGTCTTCATGGCCAAAGGTATTTGCAAAGTCTGAACTCGTGAGCAATGCTAGCTAAGCATTCAGAGCTAAGGAAAATGCACAGTGAAGACCATAAACATACGGAGTCTTCAACTCAGCATAAATACTGAAGATCAGCCTGGGTGTGTGGTCAAGGTAAATTTGAGAGCCACCAGCAGAACTATTTCCTTGAATACATCATAAATAGATAGCTTTTTGTTTGTCTGGGAGGTAGTACACCCTAAGTGCATTACTTCTTATTTCTGCTTATTAGTTTTCTCATCTGTAAAATAAGGTTTTGAGGGGTGACTTCTTCATGAGACATTTTGAAATCCAGCAGTGCTGAAAAGTGCTATAAACTCAAATGATAAAGCCAATGGAAAACCAACTGATCTCCAATATAATATATAATATGAAGAGACCTCTGGGTGCTGAATTTGCTAAGAGTTACATACGGAGATTTGCAAAATTTTCAGTTCTACGAAGAAACCTACTTTGATCCAAAAAAGATGTGTTTTTTCTTTCTGTCAGCACCTGGAAGAGTAGGGCCAAATTCCCAGAGCCCAAAGTCTGCCAGTACTGGCAGGAAGGTGAGGAAGAAGGCATAGGAAGAGGCATTTGCCCAGAGCACGAGTCTGAGACCTTACTACAGGTCTCTGCGAATCAGAGATTCGCCAGCAAACCAATACAAATGGGCATTCTGAAATTAACCTGCAAGGGTTTGCAAAACCTTTGAAATGCTTGCTAAAAGGCAATTGCCAGCTCGCCAGGCCCAGCTGAGGTGGGAGAGAGGTCTTCTGTGGGAAAAGCAGGTTTCTTAGTGTTTTTTCACAGAAATACAAGTCCTCCAGCCTTCGCTCCTCTGATCCTATGAAATGATCTATACATGTAGGCAGGGGTATATATGCATTCCTATGCATGCAATCACTGAATTTACTATGCAGCACCGTCATCCAAGTTGAGTTTAGGATAAAACACTTGTTTCTTTGTGGTCTGGATGGGGTAATTGCTTTCATATACAACTTCTGGGGCTGTTCAAAGTCAAACTGCAAAGCAGCTGCCAGAAATCTCTCTCCATGTAAAATTTACAACATGCATTTCTGCAGTGGTAGCTGATGTGCCTAGCTAATCTGCCAAAAATGTCTGTGTAGCTAAAATTTTTGAAAAGAGAAAATCACAGCATCTGCAAACACATCTGCAAAATGTTCTTTAGCAACTACTGCTCACTCCAAGTGCAAACCCTGAGAGTAAACTTCTGTAACTGAAAAAGGACAAATATAAGTCATACCTTAGACTACTTCTCATGACAAGGAACTCCATATATACCTATAAATTTTCCTTATAGTAGAGCCATTGTTCAGTTTTAAACAATTAGCATAACTTTGTCAACCTAAAAAACAGATGAATACAATCTTCACATTTGAGCAAATGTATCTGCTGCAAATAAATAATTTTCTAATTATAAAAACTGACTACTTTATAGACCTTGTTCTCATATTCTGGAATAAGCTTTTGCATCGATTAAAAGAAAAGCACTTATTGTCCCATCATAGGAGAAGCCATGTCAAATTGGTTCATAAATATTCACTGGTATTTTAGGCATGGCCATAAAAAGGAGACAGTTTACTGGCTGTCCTGGAAACAGTGCATTTAATGTCAGAGCATCCCTGAGAAAAGAGAGCTGAGGAGAGGCTCTTGTTGCAAGGAGTAACAGCGAGGTCCTGAAGCAGCCACAGGTCATGTTCATAAACAGATCTAACACTGTGGCAGGGGAAGAAAAGTACGATGGATGAGCTTCTGTCTGTCCAGATCTTACAGTGACGTTACCAGGAGCCTGCCTGGTGGGGAGGCTGAGCTGGCGGATGAGAGCGTCCCACCCGACATGCTTGGGCCAGGGCCAGGGCTGGCTGACGGTGTGAGCACAGTTGGTCCGTGCCCAGGAGAGTGGGTCTGGCTGCTGAGACACAATTTTCCTTCTCTACAGCCAGTGCCTGAACCAGGGCACCACATCCCAGCTCCGAGTCCTCCTGCCGCTCATGCTCTTGGCCATTTCCTACAATTCAGGGGGAAGGGCTCCCAGACAAAGGAATTAATTATGCCTCAGGCACAATTAACTATTCGTGACTTCCCTGTTATGCTACCCTTCAGGTCTCAGGTAGGAAGGCTTGTTTGCAACTGCTTCCTGGATTTGATGAGGTTTTTTATTTTAAATCCACACAATTGATTAGCCTGGTGGATATTCTGCACAGTTAGCGAATAAACTCTATGAGGCAGGGAGGCTCCTGCATCTCCCTGCTGTCGTACTCGGTGCAGGGACTCCGTGGTCCTGGATTGCTGTGTAGCTGCTCTTCCTGCTACACAGCAGAGTGGGAGAGGAAAGGAGCTACAAAACAAAGCTACTCTGACTGCGTGAACTGCTTAGAAGAATGAAAATTAACAAATTGAAAACAAACTGCAAGTGTTCTTAGAGATAATTAGTAATAAAAAATAATAATTAGAGCTATAAACCACATTCCATAAAAATGCTGTCTTCTTTACAGAGCAGGGCAAAGTTACCATTAAAAAAAAAAAACAAAAAAATCCCACCCTCAAATTTGTTTGATAAAATAAGTTATGATGCATTACAATTTACACAAATAAAAGTCCAGAATAGTATCAAGACTATAAAGCATGAAGATAACATATTGTTCTGGCAAGTGATAAAGCTGCTCACAGTGACAGCTGTGATTTATTGAAGCAATTCAAATACACTTTGAAAGTATATTAGCTTCGCCTCTGCCCACAAAGGGCGGATTTTAGCAGGGTAGGCCATGCCAGTGATAAATTACATACCAGCAAGGAGTGAAGGCAATTGGCAGCATCAGATGCCCGAAGGCCCTGAATTACTGTGATAATGTGGTTTTCATGATAATACCTCACATGCACCAGCATCTGAGCACCTAAAGAAACACATCAAAGCTGCATTTTCGCTGGCTTTTTGGAAGATAACGTTACGATGGTGAGAGTGGCTGGGACTTCCCAGCTAAAGTTGACAAACAAAGCATTTACAAATTGGCTCTGGAACAAAGTCTGGTACAGGAGGTCACAGTTGAGATGCTACCTTTTAGGCAGAAGCTGGAAAATAACTGCCTCTTACTTCCAGGTTGTTGGCACTGAAGCAAACCACGGGCTGCAGACCTACAGATCCTGCCTGCTGCAGGGCTTTAACAGGACCGGTAAAGTGACCCAAGTGCTGCTGTGGTTTAAGCCGTGCTCATACCCGGAATCGGATGGGGACTTGGCTACGTGGCGGGTACCGCGGCCGTGCTGGCACCTGCATCACCACTTCTGTGAAGGAAGCAAGTTCCTGGGCACACTTGTGCACTGGTCCAACCAGTTCAAACCCGCAGAAAGAGCCTGACTCTCTCCATGACTCAGAGCAGCACTGGGGAAGGAGCACAGGAAAAGCATGATGCCAAAGTCTCCTCCCACAGCAACATTTTACTACTGTAAAAGTACTGAAAAATTATTTTATTTTAAGATGGTTTGAGCTAAATTCTACCCTCTGACCTACTAGCATAGACCAAGATTGACTTCACAGTCAACCTGGGCTTCAGAGGGTGTCCCTGGACAGTGCCATGCAGAGCCATGCAGCAGACTCTTCTCCTCATATTACCAGGGAAAGTTTAACAAATTGTATCTGCCTCCAGTTATTACAGTCTGCCTATTTTGACACACTAGGAAGCACATCTTTGTGTCTTTGCAGCTCCTAAATTAAGAGCAACAAGAGAAACTAAGGACCTGGCCAAAGCAGATACATCTTGCTGCGGATCGAAAGAGGTTTATCAGCAATTATCCTGTAATCGGCTCATCTCTATAAGATAAAGCACGTTTAACAAAGAGTTTGCTTCTGGCGGGGATTTTTAACTTCTATTTAATCCAAAACACTCCCTTTGGAAGTGATAATGAATATCTATATATTTCTGTAATATCCATTACCGTATAACCTGAGGACCTCTGACATATTGCATACTTAAAGAATGAGCTTGTGTAACTTTTTAGAGAAAGTTGGCCATTTCTTGAGTTTATGCCAGCAAACGCCTGAGACAATCATGTTTCTGTATTTACAGTCTCTGTCTGAAAAATGCCTCAGTGACAATGTAACTGAAATGGTAGAAAACACCCATATACAGATTGATACTTTAAGCTAGCTAAACACTTTCTCTACAGATGGAGACTTGGAGAAGATACAAAAGTGGCAAAGCTTAGTAGTTATTTTTCTAATTTCCCTAAAGCATATGGGAAAGATGAGCTCAGCACCTTTTCGAACCTGCCCCTTTTTATCTATTTTGTAGCTCTAATCTAATGATCAGAAGAAATAACATTTTTTCCTTGAATTGAAATTCTGCATAGTACAGATATTACAGCACAGTGCAGTGCACTTATTTATGGCTCTGCAGCACCATTCTTCTTCAGAAACATTTGCAGGAATTGAACTGATTGTATGTTAAGTGTTATTCCTAATAGTTTTTTCATTGCTAGCTAATGGAAATATAGATTCAACATTGTTTTAAGCTTAATGCAGTGTAAAAGAATTCATCTAGTACACTGTAATTATATATATTTTTTTTTTTACAGCACTTAATAAAAATACAAAGCGTAAATAGATTTTTTCAAGCAAGGGAGAAGAATGGGAGCATTTCTGTTTCTTCAGTAACAATAACTTGAGTATCAAAGCTGTAAGGAGGAGGTCACTCCTCCCCTTTCTTTTTCTTGTCTATACCCATCAGATTTACATTTGCCACTTAAATACAGGAATGTGTTTTCAGCATCCCTCAAATTCTATTTTACCAAAAGACAGAAATATTCTGCTAAACTTTACCTCTGAGCAGGGGAGGGTTTCTTCCCTCTCTGCTGCAAATTGGGTAGCAGGCAGTAGTAATTGCTACAGTCCCTGACTTGAGTTCAATGACAGAAGAAATAAGAATAACCTTCCCTGCCCCATCACCTGCCCACACTTGTTTTTCTGACGTGATGAAATAACCCTCACAGCATTCCAGTAACCGGGGCAGTAAAAGTGACCAGAAAATGCTCATTTCTATTCCTCCCACATCCTCTAACCCAGAAAACATGCACTTTGTTCCCTGGAAAAAGTCACTCTTAAATAGGTTTCAAATCTCCCTCCTTCCCAAACACCCGTTTCTATGTTGCAGTCTTCAGAATGTCTTTTGGGACATTCCCCCCGGAAGCCTAACTTCTCCTTGTGGGCACAAATGTGACTTTGTCTGAAGAGCCCAATTCACTGGAAAACTATTGCTCCGTCTCTACCTCCTCTGACACCTTCCCAGGTTCTCCGCGTTGCACAGCCTCTCCAGCCACAGCAGCCAGCCTAGCTGCTGCAGCCGCAGTTCATTTTTCTTCCAAAGGGAAAACAAGGGTGGTCTCCTGGGCCTCCAAGATCTCGTTACAGAACAAAATCCAGCATCTTGTAACACAGTGAGCACGATGGACTTGGGATTTCATGACTCTGCAAGAAAAAGACTAAGCAGACAGCACCGTTGAAAGGGAAGGAGACAAGGTGGTCTCTGATCTTGCCATCTGCCCCTTGCTGCCTCCTCATTTTCTCCATACTGCTCAGAAACTTGCTAAGGCACATAGTCCCCCTACCTCCCCTTCCTTTTTACTCTGTGTTAACAACACCTAGCCATGGCTCTACTCGGGGGCTCTAGCAACTATGTCAACAGAAACAAGTTAACACGAAAACTGGAAATGCTCCATACATGTCGGATTCCTTAGGCCTCTGAGGAAAATAGTAGCACGATTCCCAGGCCTAAGACTGGTTTTGGAAAGCGGCCATAAAAGGCAAATACCATATAAAAGCTGACAGTATTCTACCACCTGCTTTTACAGACTAGTAGCTGTAAAGCGTCTTTTTGCAGCACTGCCCTTCAAATGAAAGGTCTCCCCTATATTATGTTCAATTTTTCAGTTTCTGTTATGTCAATATAACAATCTTTTGTAACAAGAAGACAAAAGCTTCTCCATCTTCTTGGGATCAATATTATCACTCAAGCAAGGATAACTGGTATCTCTTTGTTAAGGCTCTATTTTAACGTACTGCCAAAATACAAATACAATTCTAACTCAGTAGATAATAATCTGCTTTTCAGGCCAAAGGCTGAAGTAGCCAGGATGGAAAACCTACATACACTTTAGTCATGCAGCACCATTTTCTCCCAAGCCCTGCACACAAATAAGGAATCTGATGGTGCAGGATGGTCTGTGCAGCTGCACCTGACCCAAATGTCAGCTCACTCCAGCAGAAGGTTAAGGTCTGAAGTAAAGAGAAGTCCCATACTCCCCGAGGCTCCCTTCATGCCAGACCCCGCTCTTCCACAGTGTGATCACAGCAGTTTCACCACTGAAGGACCCTTCAGCAGGGAGCTGCAGTTATTCCTAAAGCTAGGGATGCATGAACTGTAAGAAAAAGCTTGAAGAATTAATCTGGAGCAAACCACATGGAGGTATCTGTACAGAGACAAGCAGGTCCCTGAAATGAAAGTCAAGCGCTGAAAACTAAGAAATTTGTCATTGCTCGGCTACAGCTGCATTGCCTCAAGGGGTCACACTTTTAGATTTTTAGAACAGGAACACAAGTCAATGCATTTGTGTCTGTACAATCTCAGAGAGTGCTGGGGTGGTATAGTTAAATACTCAGAAATCAAGAAAAGGCAATACAGAAGTAGCCCCTACAACCTTAATTCCAGCGACTTAGGCATATATGAATGAGAAGCAATGTTTAATTACCTAATAATCATATATACTGCAACAGAATTTGCCCTACAAATTGCTGAAGCATCCCCCAGAAGAACTTCTAATCTTCCTATTTCCTGTTGTGAACCACAGGAGGACTTCAAAATAGTTTTTAGCATGACAGCTTATAAAGACTTTACCTCAGCCCTTACACAGGTCTAGACATTCAAGCGCACAGATGAATTGGTATACATTGCTAGCAATTTTCTCCAGATGGATCCTTTGTGAGCTGTGTGAAAAATCCCGTGAGAAGTATGCTAAGTAGGCAAAGTGAATTTCAAAAGATCAAGCCTTGATGAAATCTGCATCTGCTTTTGCTGGGACACATCGAAAGGGCAGTCGTCTTGTCAAAATGTTATCCTGCCCTGGGGAGAGCTGGTGCTTGAAGCCATAAGTTTTTTTTCCTCTTTGTTTGACCATACAAGGAGGAATGTACCTGCCTACATACGTTCTCCTCATACTTGGAAGTCGCACATGTGGGGCTTTTATTAATCATTTAAAGAATGTTCATCTTCGGAAAGAAATAGATTGACACAAAGCATACTGAAAAATAAATGGGCAAAAAAGCTCCACACAAACTTATCAAGTCTTGGGGTCACCCCAAAGCATGGGTATTGAAGATGTTAAGAAATCACCTGCTGGTGAATTGGGATCAGAACAGATTCCACTGTCCCTTCGGAAGCAGCACTGCTCAGCTCTGCTTACGCTCTTGCCTCAGATATGAGAAGAAAAATCCTTATACAGGAAAGCATTTTAAACATGTAAGCAAGTCCTACTGAGCAAGATGGGGCTCACATCGTTGAAATGATTACCTGAACAGGAACAGATGTAAGTATGCACTTTAGTGGCCCAGAGCTCCACTGCAGGGGGAAAAAAAGGATGTGTCTAAGGAGGCAGCTGGTTTTCTCATGAAAGTAGCCAAATTGGGGAAACTATTTGAATAAGCCTTGCCGATTTCACCTTTCCTTCTATCATACAGTGAACGCTCTAAACCTCACAAAATTGTTTCCAAGAAAAAAAAAAAAAAATCTTAAGTACCTTTTAAACAGGATTGAGTGACTGGTACTAGGAAGTCCCCAACATTCATGAAACAAAGACCAGCTCTTGAGGCCAACACAATTCTTCCCAAAGACACCAGCATCCCACGGGCTGTGTTTCTAGCATGTTAGATACAGTGAATTGTAGAAATTACAGGTGCTAAGAGAAACAAGGTTTTTAAAAGGACAGATTCAGTACCTTCTTAATTCTGTTCTTTCTTAGACACTAGAAAACACTTGGATAGCCACTTTTGGAGCAAAGGTAACAATTCAGCTAATATACTGAATCCTGAAAGAGTGCTTTCAGTACCTTCACTGTGCAGCAAGACTAAGGCAGTATCTAAAGCGACTCATAGGCATTCTTAGAAAATGAATATAAAATTATCCCCAGTTTCAAAACCACTGAAAAGACATGATACATGACCTTGACCTCAGGAATTAAATAACAATTTGGAACATTATGGCTTTTGCTCATTTACAGCACAACCAACTATGAAATTATACTCATGACCCCACCTAACTGTTGGGCTGCTATTTTTCACTCTAACAAGCTAGTTCTTAAGATTTTTTTAAAAGAAGTCAACTCTTGTAAATTAAGCAGGTGGTTTTCTGAGAGCTGATTCCTGTAACGGACACCCAAACACTCCCCTCTTCCACACCCAAGAAGCCCTACCGTCCCTGCAAATATCCTTCCCTAGCCAGTAAGCTCTACTGACTTCGCACCAAACAATGGATAGCTGGGAGTCCTTTGGTATTCAGGTATTAAAAAATAAATCTCGTTCCTGAATTGCTAAACAAGAAGATAAATGAGATATTCTTGAATCTACTAAAGCAGAATTTGAAATCAAACACCTGCACAGCAGATTCACCAATATCCAGCCCTGTTTCATCACCAGCATAGCATCTGTGGTGAAGTCCTACCTCTTATCGTGACAGGTCTGTCACTAATACAATACATACAAGAATCAAGCTAGATCACATTTCTGATTATCAAAACTTACTGAGATTTTCAAATTACTACAATATATTATAAAAACTGGGTTATCACTTGTTTCATCTTCAGATTAAACATGCCCAGACCTAAAGATTTTGAAAACCCTGTGACAATGCTGCTGTAAAATGGATATTCAACATAAGTTTTTGACATTCACTTTTGTGCTTAGTGAGCTCAGCATGATTAGAGTTATTACAGCAACTACCGATGTACCTGCACACCACAACATAATGAAAAGAATATGAGAGAAAATGTGTGAGACCATTTAAGGGCTTATCAGAGACAGGTTTTGATTTACCAGAACATGTTTTGTGCCATCGTTCTTCTTGACCCACCTCAGCTGCCTTCTTGGCATGCAGTAGCCACTGCCAAGTGTATTAAAACTTTAAGAAACCTACGAGAAATGAGAAATTCAGGATTTCTTTTCAAAGCAAATGTTGCGATCACTTAGCAAAGCTCCTTGCTGGGATTGCTTCACTGAAATACAACCACTTTGCTCACTGGAGACTCAGGCTTTTTCCCCTCTCATTTTCTCAGTTTCTACTTGATGGATGTGCTGAGTCTGTTCATTTACAGCAGGAAATTCAGGAAAAGAATTCTTGCTGATTAATTATGGCCTACTCAGAAACAGCATTTTACTAGTCAATTAGAAACAACTCTCTAAGGCAAATTGTGTTTCCACGTGCCCACACCTGTTTCTCCAATAAATCATATCATTCTGTATTTACACAATGGGCCATATAATAGCACAAATGAGCTGCCTAGTGCATTTCAAACACCACTGTAAACTCATGTAACATATTAATCAGGACTGAATAGAACGAACAGACAGAAATTGAACTGCGCCCTCCCGCAGGCTTCAAAATCGGTCAGAGAACTGATTTGTTTGAGGACTGAAAAGACTCAGTCCTACCTCCACTGCTCAGCAGACTACGACTCTTAATAAAAATGAATAGCTCTGCACTTCCACTTTCTTCCTTATAATGTAACAAGTAAATATATCAAAGTGGGGGGAAAAAAAGGTACAAGCCACACTTCCTTAACTTTTGTCAGACTGAAGCATACCATGTCACCCTTTGTACCCATTTGGTTAGTCCCAAATTTGCATAGAAGAAATAAAGACCGTGTGAGTAATTACACATTACATTTATTTTTTACGTTTTATAAAACTAAGAAATCTCTTCAGTTTAGTTTGTGAACACTCCATAGATCACTATCAACACATAGACAAAATGGATGAAAGCAGATGAGTCTTTATCACTGTGATGTTTCCACCATGGAATTATAAATATGGTTCACTGCAGACATATGGTATCTCCATGAAATTAGTGGGACCAGTGTGCAGACTCAACAATGCCCTACAGACCCACCGCTATTGCTAGCTGTGTTTCCTAGGAACGAGTTTCTTGCTCCTTATGTTGCAAGGCTGTATTTCTGGCGGTGCCAAAATGAGCCTGACGTAACAAACTCATGGCTTCTCATTGTTATGGAGCTAGCCAGGGGCTTGAACGGCTCCTGACTATTGCTCTGGTGGGCCAGTATGCTGCGACACAGTTCTGGGGTAGAAAAATACAGCTCTTTTCACTCCTGCATTTATTTATTTTTTCACATCCTTTGCCTCTCCTTATCAGAGCACCCTGTACACTGCTCCGTGAGATGAACTGATGACTGATATCACACGTGCTTCACAGATCCTTTCACTGACCAGCTCCCACTGAGCTGGCTGAAAAGCCCCAAGGTGAAGCGAGGTCAGCCACGCTGCTTTGGGATCTGCCAGGCACGCACGGGAGCCGTAAGGAACAGCAGCGTGGTGCGGCGGGGAGAGGTGTCCCCTGAAGCCATGGGGGTAGGGGAAAGAGAGGAGTTCAGGGTAAACCAGCTCTGACTTGTATCTTTAGTCTCCTCGGCAGCTCACCACTATGGAGCAGAAACTTTCTATGATGTGGTACCACTGAAAATTCCATGGAAGGCAGCACTGATGATATGGTGCCCTGAGTGAAGAGCAGAAAATTATTCAGAAGATGTTAATACACCCATGCACCTTGGAGATCACCTTCTCCCTCCATAAAACAAGTCCTATCATCAGAGGCTCGATGTGAGTTATAGCCGAGAGGGTGCAAGAGCATTTGCCTAAGCCAGCACTGCAATACAAATCCTTTGGTGGTAGCTTGGGTATAAAAGGTGCTTTGTAAAACCCGGCTCCGCTCTTTTACACACAAATCACAGGCAAATTCATACTTTTCTGGAACAAAGAACATCAGGAAACCTAATTCAGATTTCTAATTCCTGCATTAGATGATAATCTATTTCACCAAATTACTTTTGCCTTGCGATGTAGCTGCATTTATAATTATTTATTGCCCGTCTCAAGGTTAAGTGAATGAACAGCCTCACTGAGATCCTGTTTAAGCCCTTATTTTTCACAATGTGCTACAAAAGATTAACTGCTTTCTATTTCTCCAATAGAGACAGAATTAAAATTGCCATTTGATACAAACTATTAACGCAGCAATCATTTTGAGGTAGCACATTGCTTCTTATAATTTAATACATTTCCCCTCTTTTGCTTATTCTATAAAGTGGTACTTGGTGACCTTAAAAATTTAATTTGTGGAGGTTCCTTTGTAGGACCTGTAAAAATCCAGTCTTCTGCACTCCTGCAGGCCTGATGAAAGGTAGTTCTCAACAAAGAGCAAACTGGAAATGCAGCATTGTTGAGCAGATGCTATTGAAGATGTTCTCTTACCAGCATGCTACTTGGAAGACTTGAGGACAGTGCTGAAGCACATAATAAATTGTTTTGATAACATAGGCTGACACATAGAATAATGACACATGTACATATATATACGTATAGCCTAAGTATTTGCATGCTCAGAAATGGCTTCCTTTTTTTTTTTTTCTCTTTTATCTCTTAAGTAATGCACAGGGCTAAGGTCTTTCAGAAAGAAATTATTCACAACATGCAAAAAACTGCAGTTATTTACAGGCCAAGTCCACTACTCACTTCTCATGATGGTTGTCGCTTTTCATTCTATAAGCAAATATAAAGAACATCAAGACTGAAGATAATGAGAAATTCAAACTTGCAAAAACATGAATTATTCCAAGCAGTAATATTTAGGAAAGAACACCTAGGCAACCTACATGTATGATCCCAAAAACTACTTATTGTTTTCAGCAATCAGTGGGAACTTTGGGTGCCCAGTGTTTTACAGGTAGTGAATGAATGAACAGCTGCCACAGTGAAAGCTTTTTCTTCCTTTTTCTGATTTACCTAAGCTGTCTAAGAGACTTTGTAGAGATGGACAACAGCCTCAAACTGGACCGCCACCATGGTGCTTACCTTAATATTCTTTTAGCCCTGGATGCAAGCTCCATGGTGGATCCCAGGACTGAAAAATAAAATCTCTTCACATTTATACATACAGTTCTTAGCACAGAGGGCTCTCAAGGCTATCTGTAGCTCCTTGCTATGACTATGGTACAAAAGTCATTATTGCCCAGATTAACCTCTTTTCCTTTCCTTGTTCTTAAGCACTTGTTGTATGACAGTAGTCAACAGACTGTATTTGTTACTAAGACATTAGGATCTTGGGAACTGCATTGAAAATAAAAATTCAATATGTAAAAATACAGAGGGAAAATCCACATTAAAGTAATTCTAATCTCAGCTTGTTCCAGATAAACTGGGGTAAAAGCTTATCTAACTCCCCATTATTCACGTGTAGTTGGGTTAGGGAATCAAAATTCTAAAAAAGCATTGTGTAAAAAGGAATTTCAGTTCAATGTATTGAGTAGTGTGCTTATCTGCCTCTCCATCCCGAAAACAACATTCCTGATGAGGATATAGTCACATCTTGCTACCAGCACATAAACAGAAGCAGAAACAGCAGCTCTGAATAGTATTAACCAACCTCTATTTGTCAGTTCTGGAGGGAATTAACATAAAACAAATTGCATTTACAGCTAGGTCTTTAGACAGGCAGCAAAGTCTGAGTAAAGAATCACCTCTTTCCCTTCTCAGTCTACAATCTATCAGCCACGAAGGAACCCTCACCAGAGTCTGCAGCAAGAAAACCTGCATTTATCCTTATCGTTCATAATGATAAATGCCAGCGATACCCACTGGAAGTGAAACCTCAGCAGGGACTATGTATCACTAGTAATAACAGAAATAATCAAGCTGTTGTTAGAACCAGACACTCGGAGAGCAAATTCAATTTTTTTTAATTTTCTGTCCAATACCAATGACAGCTACCAGCCATCACGCATTACAATTAGCTCATGCTGCAGGAATGTGATCTGCTCTGGTGCATAATGAGTGAGCTGCAATGGAGAGCAGGACCTGGGGAAGAGGTGAAGAACTATTTGGAGAGGTATCGCGTATCCTTGCCTGTTGCTAAGGAAACCAGATCCTTTCTTTGGGAAGACTCAAGGGCTGCCTCCTTCACACACCCACACCATCACCCCTATTTCACTTTCAAACAAACAAAAGAAAAATTAAGACAATTGCTCACTTGGTATATAAATGCATACATTCTATATATCTAAGGTTGGTGAGTCAAAATGAAAATGTCCTTGCAATTGCAGAAGGATGCTGTTTTTGTGGATGGTTTAGGCAAACAATAGCTGACTGTAAAAAAGATTTAATAAAATTCAGGTAAAGGCACTGGGACTGCTTTACATTTCAGGGCTGGTCAGCAGAACACTGCTTCAGTTACTGGGACATCATTCTTGAGTTCCTCTGCCCTAACACTGACCACACGCTGTGGCCCATCTTCCAGGCAGCTTATACTCACACGCATTTTTTTGCCACGTCCCAGTCTAAGGAAGTGTCCCGTTCTATTCAGTTTTACAACTGCAAAGCATGCTTCCATTCTTAAATGCTCAGTGAATAGCAGCTGTAAGGTAAACCCCGCTCCCGTCCCCACCCTCCGCAATGCAGTTATCTGGTGCACATTCCGAGTATTTCTTCAATTACCAGCTTAGACTCAAAAGCCCTCCTGCAATTCTCCATCCCATTGCATGCTTTCAGCTGCAGGAAAGTTACAGAAAGCTGAGCCCCACAGCCTGTAGACCTACTGTGAGCAGCATGCCTGAAGGAGAGCTGGAGATGGCCTCTGCCCCTCCAGAGAGGCCTTCCTTCTAGCATTTCTGTCGATGGTGGGGCTCCAGTAGTTCTAGCAATGGCAGGATGGTATCGGAAAAGAAAAAAATAAAAAAATTCAAAAAAAAATTAGAAAGAAGAAATCTGTCTTTGCTCTCAAGGACTACACTATAAACCTCTCAATTATTCAGAGTTGGAAAATTCCACTGCAAGAAGTGGGAGCACTGTGCAGTGATCCAACACAGAATTAGCAATACAGATGATGTATGACTCTTTTTGGCAAAGAAAAGACAGAAATGTAAAGATTCTTTACAGATATTGTTGAATGCCTTATAGCGCTCCTTACATCTTAGTGCGGCCTCTGCAATTTTCACAAAGGCTACTTTGAAGTCCTATCCACTGCACAATGCTGTTAGAATTTTTTTCTCTGCTTATTCCTGTACATTAACTGACATGATATTAACAGATACTAATTCTCAAAAAAAAAAAAACAAAACAAAAAAAACCCCACACCACAAAAAGCCCAGAACAAAACCCAAACCAAACCAAAACACCCCTGTATTTTAGTGTGAAACCCTAGGAACACTGTCAGAAATGGCTTAGATTTTAATTAGTGCCAATTCACAAAACTTGAGAAGTCTTAAAAGAAAACCACAAATAAATGCCTGTCTTAAGACTCTTAGGGCTGTTGAGCCTACCGGTGTTCTCTTCCCTCAATATTTGCACTCTCTTGGTATGAATGTTGAATAATTAAACAAGTCATTTGAGGAAGAACAAAGCTTTTTGACAAAAGTGATTTTGTCTTTTAATTTTCAGAATCAAGTATGCTGCAGGGAGTGTGAGAGTATTAATTCTGCTATTAATTTAAATTACAGATATTCTGTGAAGCTGAACACTGGGTCAGTACTGGTGCAGTACTATTGCTTAATGTCAGAAGGACAAGATCTAGTTTCTGAGACTAGAAACTTAAAAACTTTTAAGTCCCAGTCCTGGCTCTCTCAGCAAGCTTCTGATAAGTCTTGAATGCAATATTCAGTCACAGAATCCCCCTCCAGCAGTAGGAGAATGAGATCCAGGGTGCAAAACTCTAGGTAGGAAACTCCCTATGGGTAGTTAATAGGAAACACTGAGGAGGTGGATGGGTCTTGGAGCTAATCTTAATCACACATGCTGTGCAATAGCTAAATACCGTAACAGTAAGACCGTAAACTTGCAAAAAAAGAACACAAAAGATAGAATCAGAACTAAGCAAGTTTCTTGTTTATGCCCTTCTTTTTCAGGCACTTAATTCTCTGTTCCTTCACACCTTTAAAGAAAGCACAGTAAGAAGGATGGAGAATGCCCCTGAGCAGCAGAGATCCCAGTGAGCATTTCCCCTGCAGAGCACAGCACGGGTTAAACCCCTCTCGGGCCAAGGCATTCAGGTTTCTCATACCATGGGAGTGCCTAAAGTTGGAATCAGATCATAAAATTAAACGAAAAAAAACCCAAGGGCTGATACTTCTCCAGATATGATTTAGGGAAAAAAGAAAAAAAAAAAAAAATAAATAAAAGCAGCAGCCCAAAGAGCAGTCCCCCAAGTTTGCTACAGGCACAGCCATCAGAAGTCCCTGAGGCAGTCAGGCAGGAGCGGCTCTGAGCCCTGCCCTGAAGATGCTCTTGGTCTGAGACACTCGGTACTGTCCAAATGGAAATGCTTCTAGGTAAAGCTTTGAGTTTCTGGGCAACTTAAACATAAAACAGTTGCACAGAAACTAATAATATCGGTGTGGATCACTTCAAGGTCACAATTTTGAACTGAGTCCTTCTACTACAAACTCCTTCTTGATCTGACCCTACTATTTTATAAAATGCTTTGAAATTTCAAAGCCTTACATCGACATGAATGAAAGCAGCACTACACTTAAATATCTAAAACAGTAGGACTCTGTCCCTCTCGTTCCTGTCAAGACTCTGTAAAAATGTGACACATCCCCCCCTTGTAATGCTTTTCAGGAGCAGCAGAATCTGATGAAAAAAATATAGCATTAAACACAGATGGACACCTTCAGTACAAATCTGTTTCAATAGTGCAGTAAGCAATTACCGTTGGAGAAATAGTTTCTTCAAATAATTAGATACTTAAAAATTGAAGTTGTTTATGTTTATATAAGCACAGAAATTATAGACGGAATTATGCAAACAAATCTATCATGGACCATGAGCTCCTGTCAGGTTGCTAATGAAGGTAGAAAGCAGCAATCTTTCTTTATAAGGTTCTCTAATGACCATGATAACAAACCATTTTTTTTTTTAGTGCTGTACATTTCCCTTCCCCCATTTTTTCCCTCTCAGTATCAGCTTATAGTGACAAATGCTTTCAGAAGACAAAGAGGATGAAAGAGACTCAAAGATAACACTCTTCAATTATGCTGACACCAAAATGATTAAATTAAGCAAAAATTCAGTATTTCATTGTCAATTTGACTCTGATTTCTACCTCAACAAATTTATGGACTCTGTTAAAGTACATTTTGTCTTTGCTTAAAATTTGTTTCAGAGATGCATTAAAGAGACAATTACCTCTTTTGCCTTACTGGAAGCTGTAAAGGCTAATAATACAGTACTCCATCAGAAATATTACCTCTCCTTCAAGACAAACATTTGCTGTTTACAGAAGATCCATGTATACTTATTGAGAAAGGATCCTACATCCAGGCAGTGTTCAGACATATACTTTCCTCACATAACAACTTCCTTTGCCTACTGTACGCAACCAACTATACTGCCTTTAGGAAAAAGCAGAGATTTCCTATGCAATCTGAGCCTTCTTGTGGTATCTGGGCACTGAAAGAGGTTATAAAGGCAACCTTTGTTGATTCCCAAATGTATAAGAAATCCTAAAATCATTACATTAATTGCAGGATTTACGGACCGTCCAGTTAAGCCAAATACCATCTTATTTTCTCTGAAAATATTATAGTGTAAACTTTTGGCAGGAAGATTTTTTTAACCAAATGCTACAGGTCTGAGCTTTAATCTCCTCAAAAGATGATCTTCATTACTGATGCAAAACACACACCACAGATTCATACCAACTGTGCGATAAACTAAGCTAACTGCTTTTTAGAACTAGGCCCAAACAAGAATCTAAATATTATTTTATCCATAAAATTTCTGTTGTGCTCTGAAATTATCTGGAACATGAGGCAGACAGACAACAATGAACCAGACTAGGAAAAAATCATGTAATTTGTTGCAGCTTGTTCATTTGTGAATGGCAGTAAGAACAGTTGCATATCCCAAAGTAATACACATGCACTTATCTACCTCATGTTTATGAAGCATTTTAAAGATGAAAAATCCTTGAAGTGCACAGCACTTTATAATGAAAGAAAATACAGAAAGACTGATATTAAAACCCACATTGGTGATTTCTTCTATCATGATAAAATACAAATCATTACTGATTTATCATCAATATATCTCTATTTTTCTATTCCAGCACAAGAACTAGGATTAAAAGCTTTCTAAACTATCAAGACAGAGATAATTATTGAAGAATGATATACTGATGATGCTAGACATGCAATTTATAGAGCATTGCTCGATGAGAATACAGAAACAACATTTTCTTCTGTGTGATTACAGAACTGGGCATTTCACAGTATCTTAAGTATCTGTTATGGAGTGCAGAAATGACTAATAGCAACATACCCAAATAGTTTGAAAAATGAGCATATGGTTTTGGCAAACAGCTGCCCGAACACACCCTTAGAACCCACCTTCGATGGCCGAAGCATGCCACGGCATGACAGACATGGGCTTAACTGGCAACACTTTGAAAAACTTTGCACTGTGCAGGACTGGACACAAGCATAGTGCAGAAGCAGCATAATGAAGAAGAGCAATGATGGTACGTATCTGAGTGAAATGAAAGTATTGCTGTTTACAGACCATGCTACCATGCTGTCAGATAGAACATTTTGGCTTGAACAGAAACTAATGGTATTTAAATGGCAGAGCTTTTTATAAAATCTTCATGGACAACTCTCTTTGTACCAGGCTTTTGTCAGAAATGGGTCACTTATGTTCATGCAAGCCAGCACTTAAGGAAAAAAAAAATAATAAAAAAGGTAAATAAACACACAAAAAGTTCTCATTCTTCTCTCCAAATGATTTATTGCTGCCAGAGCCCTAATCTGATTTTAGGTGAGCTCATCTTTTTTTTCCTGCCCTGGAGCCATTTTAACTTAATATTGCTTCCTGCCCAGAGCCACAAGAGAGTACAGGCTCCCTTAGCCACCACAGATGCTGTGCTGACATTTTACTTTAGCTGTTTGCTGTAAAAGTCATCAATATCACTCCGCTCCTGAAGAGACCTTTTCTAAGAAAAATGAAAACAAATTGCTGGCATTAGATCAAACTTTGACCTCTGCAGCCCTAAGTGAGGAAAGCAAGATCTAAACTCCTTGCTGCTGCTTTGAAAGCTGCCATAAGCTCCTCCAAGCAGGCAAACTTTTTTATTTTAATAAAACACTTTCTGAGCGGCCAGCCTGAGGCTGCCTCTGTGTTCACGCTGCCGTATGAGACAGACAGACAGACAGCCTGGGCTCTCACGGGCCTGCCGGCACTGCAGCCGTCCTCTCTCCCAGGCAGCAGCAAGTGCTGCAAGGTCTTTGGGGAAACCATTTCAAAAATCATCTTTTCATCTGCCTTCTACCCATCTGTTCCCCCTTCCCATCCTCAATATCCCTGTCTCACCAGTGCTATTGTCCTCTCTACATCTTCATTTTCCTGCCCCTCGTTATCCCTGGCTCCCGCACAACCTGCTCACGTGCTGATGTGAAGCCAAGCCTGCATGGGGAGGCAAACTGCAGTCTGAGACGCTTGCTTGTTGATTGCTGTTTTCCAGTCATGTACAGGTTTCTAGGAAGATTTTAAAAATTTCTTGGTGTTTTTGTGTTTTGCTTTTTAAAAACTGGTTTCTGAAGGAAAAATGAGTGTGATTACTCCGCTAGTTTTTCTCAAACAACCCTCAGAGTAACATTTTGAGTTCATCACCTTAACTTCTGTTACGTTTGATAGAGAGATGAAAGCTGCAAAGACATGACATTTCTAAAGTTTCATAAAAATCAGTGGCTTGAAAGGGGAGAGGCGCATCCCAGCTCACTTGCCCTACTGCCAAAAGGCAGCAGTTGGAGCTGGCGGTTACTTGCCCTGTCTGGGTGCCACCAGTCAATCTGCCGAGGTGGTGAAATGCTGTCTCCTGCCCAGCAGCTACTGGGCATCGAAGAGCAGCCAAAAGAGATGAGGATTTTGCAGTTGGGCTGAGGCTACAAGGCACACGAGGAACAAAATGTGTTTGTGTGTGGAGGCTAATGGTAGGAAAAGCAGCACTGGGCACAGAACTACCTGAAATCATCATTGCACATTTAGTTTTTTGGTTGCTCAGTGCTTACAGTAAACCTCCTGCAATAAATATGTAGCATAAATAATATGCTTTCCTGTACTTTATCTTTTATTTTAGTATAAATTATGTGACATTTTGGAAAGCTAGTTATTTTTCAAATACCAAGGGATGCAGTGGAACATAAATCCGAATGATCCTTATACCATCTCCAAGAAAAGACGTGTAGGAAACTGCAAGCTGCTTCCTGGCACGTCTCACACACTCGGACGACAACTATGGGAAGGATGTATCTGAGCCCAAAGGGATGAACCAGCTTGAGGAATTTGTTCTCAGCCAAGTCTCAAGATCTGAGAATAGCTAAACGCTTAAAATCATTGCCACAGCAGGGAGTCTAAACTGTAGTCACAATGTTTTCATTTTTAAACAAGAGATAAGAATAATGTTTCCAACTGAGCAGGCAGCTGAAAGAGCGAATTGCAGGAAAAGACTGACGTGCTAGAGATTTTACACAAACTCCTTGACTCGTGTTTTCCAAACATGTAAGGAAAATGATGCAGTAAACACAGAAACAAAATTAGCATTTGCATCTCTGCATTGTCTGTACTCAAACATAACAGCTTCCATGCTACAATATATCTTTAAAATTAGGATTTCCTCAAGATCAAACAGCTGGATCTTCTCCAGAACATCACTCAAGTGCTTCAGACCACCTCTTGTGCACTTCATTTACCATAATCTTCACTATGCTATGGATGTAGCATTAAACTGATAAATATGGTTTTATAACAACACAGTAGACCCAGATAATGTCATCTAAGTTGATTTGCACTTAGGTTCAAAGACCTACTATACAGAGATAATAAATTTGGTACCAGACTGTCAGGCAGGAGAAGCTAGAAAAGACAGATGACTTTTGTGCAATATTTCACCCTCCTCTCTCTCAGGAATGTATAAATACTAAAGGACAAAAGCAGACAGTCAGCTACTGCCAACACCGACCAAAACACCACCAATTTTATTAGAACATAAAACAGCTTAAAAAAAAAAAAAAAAAAAAAAAAAAAAGGGGAATCCAATTGCTTAGTTATAGATGTGTCTGCTGTGTCTTTGTTGCCCTGAGCGCCTGAGAGAGTGTGAACAAAATTGCCAGCAGTAACATTACAGAGACAGGTTGACGGGCTAGATGATCCTCTAAGTCTTGTTCACGTCTCATGTCTGGGCTCTTGACTTGCATCTTAAAAGACTTCTCTATCAATGCCTGTGCAGGGAACCTGCTTTGCCATTCAGAAGGGTTTCTGCCAAACCCAGACAGAGCGATGAATGTTTTGTCCTACCTGGCACGTCTGTAATTGCAAGCCCTACCAGGAAACAACACCCCTCCATACACCTTGGAGTTACTGTTTGAGAGACCCTATGAGAGGAGGTGTGCACCAGAGAAACAGACAGACAATCAATAACTTAAAAAAAAAAAAAAATCTCCAAAACCAGCAGAACTGTTTATTCCCTTGAAAGGCAAGGACCCCTTCACAAGCACAACCCCTGCCCTCCCCCAACACGCGCCAGCCCAACTCTGCCTACGTCCCTCTTGCTCTGGTGTTATCAGGAGTGGCGTGACACAGCAGGAAAAGAGACCGGTTCACTGTGAGACCTGCTACTCACTCTCTTACAGTGTAACGGCCCCCCTTCCAGCCGCACATCGCTGCGGGGAGCCGGTCCCGACGGGCGCCAACCCCACGGAGCACCTCGCCGCTCCTCGGGCTCAGGGAGAGCAGAAGGTGCTGAAGCACGACCAGCCCCCTCCTGTGTCACTGCAATCCTGTCTACCGTGTAGAGCCTTTACAAACGTTTGGGGAGTTTGCGTGATGAAGGACAAACCGCAACGGTTGGCTTGCACATGGAATGGGACTGCTCACACCAGTTCCCCCCCCAGCGCTGTCTGTGCCCCGTCCCGTGGAGCACGGACACTGAGGACACGGCACCGCGTGCAGGACTGCAGGGGTGGAGAACTCAACCTCCACTGTCCCACTGCTCAGTGGCTCCAAGCAAAGGGTCTCTCAATTTGGTAATTTTCACCGTATTTTCAGACAGGACAGCGACCAGATTTCTCCTCCGCTGTTTAAATCCGAAATTAAAACGCAACCAATAGGTTCCACCAGCAAAGGCACTGCGAGCAGCTGAAGAAATGAGTAACAGATGTAAATACCTGCTTGCTGTGCAGTCTGTGGGATCTGTTGACTCCGCTGTGCACTGTACTGAACTGAGGCAATGGGTCTGTACTGCTGAGTTGTTGAGGTAGGGTACTGACCAGATGGGTAATAATACACTGGCATCTGCAAAGAAAGAGATCAGAAGCTAACTACAACAGACTCCAAAGCTCAAAGATTCACAACATAAAACAAAATTGGAAGAGGAACAAGAATTCAAGTCAAGTATATTAGTCGTAGCAGTAATCAAAAGGAGAGATTTGCATTGTGTCTCTTCAAGAACTGCTGCTTGCTTTCAGCTTTGCTATCAGTGCTCAAATTTCTTCTCAAAAACTTTAAGAAACAGAAGAAAAATAATTTTAATTGAAAGAGACAAAACCACACAGAATGCATAAAAACCTACATGCTTATACTAAAGAAATCACAGTGAAATATCAAACGCTGCAGAAAAACTGATGCAAACACCACCATCTTCCATATCAACACTATAGATATAGACAGCATGCGAACCATTAAGTGAACTCCAGAGAAAATGGCCAATTCAAAGCAAAGAATGGCCTGGAGTAAAAATATATAGAAGCGAGATAGAGGGAAAGATGGAGTGTGTGTGCCCTTAACACTTGTAAGAAACGATTATTAAATTCACACTTTTGTTTAACAGCTACATCCTTCCTTACAAGAACATTTCCCTGTAAAGCCTCTCTCACACTTGGTGCAATTACAACCACAGTTCAAAAAACAGTCATAGTTGTTTTCTTGCAGAAGCTGAGGTTAGGCACTGAGCCAGCAAGTCTTGCTAGGTGGGCTTCTTTTTTCTATTATTATTGCCATTATAGAGCAACATGTACTACATCACCTTATCACGTAGGTGAACATGGAAGTTTGAGGGTGACTGAGACATTTGAGCTAAACAGTTTTCAACTGACCCTTGGCAAGTTCAAAGCACTCAGTATTTTTCATTTTCAGCTGCAGTGGATACTGTAGGTACCTGGCATAGCCCAGCAGTGTATTGTATCGACAAACTGCAGAGGGACAGAGGCTTGGGAAAACACTGCTTCTCTCATGTCTTCTGCCACATCTGTCAGTATTTCTTTACAAATCGTACATTTTTTTTTCCCTCTGTGTGTAGCATTTATCCTACTCAGACATATGCACAGAGTCATACCAAACGCTTTTGTTTTTTGTTTTTGTTTTTTTTGTTTGTTTGTTTGTTTGTTTGTTTTGGTTTTTTTTGTTGTTTTGTTTTTTTGTTTGTTTTTTTTTTTTTTTTTTCATACAAAATTAAGAACTGTATTTGTCAGTTTTATTTGCATGGAGGAAATGTTCCTGTAACAGCTCATTCAACTTGACCACCCATAAAGCATTAGCAGTGTAAAAGTAACTGCATCCTTTTGTATACTGCTAGGACATCATAGTACAGATCAGAAATTTTACTAGAGACGATGTCAGATGAGAAAGAACAGGCATAGATACAAACGACTAGGCAAGAAGAGGGTATGGATGGCTAATTGGGCAAGCAGAAGACTAATGAAGGGGTAACTGGTGGGAAAAGTATCAGGATCAACAAAACTGGACTTGGGTGTTGTTGAAGTGAAATCCCCCAGACTGACTGTCAGTCAATATCACCTGTCAGTCAAGAGGCTGAATACCCATCCGTTCTTCAAGGTCTATTAATTTTCTCTCAATCAATGGAAATCTCCTCCCCCACTCCACACCCCGCCCCATCCCCTGATAATATCAGCCAGATTCAAACAAATACTAGAAAAACAAGATCATTTTGATTGGAAAACATTGTAAGCTATCCTCCCTCCAGACAATACACCAAGTGACATCTAATGGCTACAGCCTGTCCTTGACTAATTTGTTTTGTTAGACTAAAGTAACTAAAGCAAAATGCCTTTGTAAAATGGACAAAAACATGTTGAATTTGCTTCTCTGCAAGGAAAAGCCACAAGGTATAGGAAAGTTGACCCAAACATTTAAGGTGCCAAAATCATTCTTTAAACATCACAGAAGTGTAAATCATGGACCAGGAAAGTGTGGTGTGATAAACTCATCTTGTGGAAACCTGATGGCTCCCAGCAAGACTCTACAATAGGAGATTTGAAAGAAGTGAGAAGACTAGGTCTAAGTAAAGTCAGTGCAAACAGCTGATCCTGCCTTGGAGCAGGGGAATGGAGTAGACATCCTCTCAAATATTCTTTATTTTCTATTACTGTATTCTACAAATTAAAGAATATTAAACCCCTGTGGAAATACTCTCACTTCTGACAGCAGCTTAATCTCACTTAAAGGATTTAAATTTATTTGATTTACCCTGAACTTCCTCATTTTCCTTGTGCAGACAGGCCCCTAGATATTTGAAAATACACGAGCATATGAGAACAATGTGAATTCTCTCTTGTGGAAAGATTCTATAGGTATTAACTTTAAAACATAGCCTAAAGAATATAGGTTTTGAAATGAGGTTTATAGTTGAACATGCCTAGCACAAAAAATATACATACACTGAAGCAGAGTAATTTGGAAACATGTATTTATTTTTACCACACAAGGAACGCTTTAGAGTTAGTCAAAGAGTTTTCTCCCTTTCTCTCATTTTCTCAACTCATTGGAATACATTGGTTATATACTTCACTTACAAGCTTATCAGAGTGCAATTTATCAGTCTGAAAAATACTAGTAGTAAGAGTATTGAGTAAAAAAAAAAATCATTTCACTTAGAAAGATTCATGGATGAATTTGCTAGTTATCACATACACATGACTTGCAAGAAGAGGTTTGGTTTTTGGTGTTGCTTTTGTTTTTTCATTAGTTGGGTTTTTTGGTTTGTTTTTTTGTTTTGGTTTTTTTTTTTTTTTTTTTTTTTAATGAGATCAGACATTAAAAGATGGGCTTGGTGTAAAATACAGACATGGATAAAATAGGTCTTTTGTGGTTGAGGTTTTTGGAAGGATCCATTTTAATTTATCTTGAGTACAACTCTGCATCAGTAGTTGAAACATATAATTTGTTGTTTCTGATATTACTTTAGTGATCAGTGGAATCAGATGGATCAGAGAGAACAAGTATCACATTGTCTACTCTGACACTCTTGAATTTTTTAGTTTCTCACTATATCAGTGTTACTAACACATTTGCTTATGTGCTCTTAAACAAAAAACATTAAATTTCTGTAGCAGCCTACTGACATGCCAAACTGTACTTGAAGTGCTTTCCCATGTTAATGCACAATCTAATCTTGGACTTTTTGCCTGTATAACATATTTCATTTACAGAACCTGGAAGTCTGCACTGCACTAACCAGCATGCCAACAGCGCTCTATGGTTATCCTAAAAAAAAAAAAAAAAAAAAAAAAAAATTCTTGATCTTAATCTTGACACTGTGAAAAACCTCCCCTCTTTAATAATTACAATGGAAATAGTTGACAAATGATCCTTACCCACTTGGATATTCTTATTTTGAAGGTGTTCCTTGTTTGTATGCTGACCATTCGAAGGCATTTTATTTTCTCCTCTCATACACAGAATTTTATTTATTCAACTTAAACTGTAACAGGGCTGGGCATGTCACTTCAGAGACACTCATGAAATGGCATGAACAGGCTTTACTTCTTCCTCCTTATGTGCTTTATCTCTAGATGCTGTGCAGAGACTCGATACAGCATGGGCTTTCTGCTTTGTTCTGTCCACATAAGAGTTCAAAACACATTCCCAGCCTGGGTCACCCTTGCACTGCTCTCTAGCAGCATCCCTTAAATTCACAGGTATGTTGTTTATTTCTTCATGGTAGGAAAAGGATTCCACATGATTTTTCAGGCTGATTTTACTTTCCTAAACAATCTTCCTGATCGTTTTTACTGATTTACATTACACCTCTTTACAGCTTGATTCTGCCATCAGACCAGTATTCTACCTTCTCTTAACATTGGTGATATCCAGTTAGGTTTGGACTGACACCTTCATCCAGATGATTAGTGATGCTGACACTATTGCTAATGGCAGCTACAGTTGCATAAATGGGAGCAAAGACAACAGAAACCACAGTGATGTATGGACATATGGAGGTACCATTTCTTCTCAATATCTAACTGACTGGGATCAGTCATTCTTCAAGGATTTTCTCTTCCCCCCCACCCTCCATAATGATAAGAACAGTAAAATAAAATAACGGCTTGTGTACAACAACTGTAGGATGTCCTCCAATATAATTTTTTGAGATCAACAAAGAAAGACCCACTCACTTGCAGTGACTCCCCTACCTTCTCATAACAAGTTTCCTAGAGGACACATGCTATGAATAAAGATTTTGTCTTAGGGTTAGCTATGGAGTCTCTAGGAGGGGGCTTCTGCAAAGAGATTGCTAAAATTAATGATGACACAATTAATTCAGGTGAAAAATCCCTCAACATGTGTCTTCTCCAAGCTTCTCCAAGAATTCATGCCACCTCATTCTTGGACAGCATTTTACCAGCATACATCCCAGAAAGAATGAGTCAGAGGTGAAAGTAACTTTTAAGGGAGCATATCCTTTCCCACTGGCACAGTACTAACAGTTTTCCCATTTCTTCATTTTCAGAGGTAGAGCAATGACAAGCACCATTGAGAGAGTGCTGCAAAAACCAAATGAGGACCCTTGTTGAAGTGCCTGGACCCACAAGTGCTATAGAAGAACCATCAGAAAAAGAAGAAAATTGAAGAAAATAGAGAAAGTAAAGATGTATGTTTGCCATTTGTGCTACAGAAAGCAAACAGGCATTTGCTGCTAAAAGTCCTTTTCAGCAAATCCAGACTAATGGTTAGGTTTTTGGGGCTTTTTTTTCCAATTGGCTGAACAAAGACAGATCATTATTTTCAGGTTATTAAATCATTACTTTCTTGTCAAGCTGGGGAGTAGCTGCAATGAAAGAAGCAGCAAAAGAAACACAAAGGGTCCTCTCACCACTTCTTAGGCCTGTCATTTCAAACTCAGTCTGCTCCTGCTTTGGTACAGACTGGGAGAGAGAATCTTGGAGAGCAGCTATAGATCCACATTTAATTGAACTTTAACACAAAAGTTAATAACTGAAATGCAGTACCATTGGGTTTGTAGGCTTGGAGAGCATTTCTTTCTCCTCCTTTCAGCTGCCAAAGGAAATGGTCATACTCACAGGACCTCCACCCAAGTTTTCACTGCTATTTTCCAACAGGATACAGAGTACCACAGCCAACCTGCCAGAACCTTATCAGCAACGCATTTTCAGGAATTAATTAGCCATTAAAGTCAAGTCTCTTTTTTACTGGTATAAATTCAAAAGCAACATTTAAGATATAAAGGTGCGTTTACATTGACTGCATTGCATTGATTAATGCATCACATAATCTTTTGCATTAATTTCCACCTTTGTTGCGCTGCCTTTTTTTTTTTTAAAGCCTGCCTCAGACCACCTGCTTTGGCATCTGAGAGCAGCCTTACTATTGCATCTAAGCCCAAAAGAGTAACGTTTGATTCAGATTGCCAACAGCCACTGTCACAGTGAAGTTTTGCCATGAGCAGGACAGGGAGTTGGGATCTAGCTGTCCTGCACATAAAGCTGAGCTGCTAGGGCAGAGCAACCACTATTTCCCAAGGCTTTGCTCATTTTTTTACAAGAAGGATCCCCTATTTGCCATACATGGGCTTCAAGTAGTATCCAAACCACCGTGCCACATTCTAGGGCTGAAGAGAATTAATTAAAACACAAAACATTGATCAGAAGTTGCCATTTCTGCATGCAAAGACAGAGAGCTGCTGCCCTCTCTCCCTCCCAGCAGACCAAGGCCATTGCACTTTCAGGGTGTAGGGACACAGGCAGCAGGGACTGTCACACCCCCCCTCCACTTCCACAAAGGTATCTGACAAGGTTTTTTTGGAATAGCGACAAGTTGGAGATGAACGATGCACGCGGTGCAGCGGATGCTGAGGAAGCTGACAGCGCTGAATTTCTCACCTTTCCACACCTCCTGAGGACAAACTATTCCCCAGCGAAATAACTGAGGTTGCTGCAAACCCAGAAGATATTTTTCTGCCCTTGACAACTTCCCACTTTGTTACAACTTAGAAGGAAAGGCCCGTATGTACTGTATTTGGGGCACAGACAGAGACACAGCAGCCATTAGACACGTCAGTATGGTACTCGCCCTACAGCAGCCTGTATATGAAAAGGCAGCTCCTCATCACTTTATCCCCCGAAGAAGTTCATCTGCCTCTCCAGTAGCACCAAGGCAAGTATTAAATGAGGGAAGAGAGCTTCACAGAGTGACACTAGGCCAGATGGAGCGAAACCGCTGCACCCTGCTGCACACGCGAGGGTGAAACCCGACGCTCCCGCCCCGGGTGACGAAGGCTCAGCCAGAGTCAGGCAGCAGCTGAGGGGGCAAACCCACAGAAGCAGCATCTGCAAAGTCATCTGAAGTGGTGGGGGGTCTAGGAGAGACCCCAGGGTGGGCTGCAAACCCGGTCTCACCCAAGGGGGGGAAAAAAGGAGGCCTGGGGTGCCCCCCGCCATGATAGGCAGCACGATGCTGCAGCCCCCTTAGCTCCTGCAGCAAAACCTGGCCCGGGGGGTTGGGAAACACATCCCTTCACCTGCTGCGGTAACGGCCTGTAAAATGGAGTTGTTCGCATTTATCTGGTTCACCAGAAGTGTTGTGAGGTTTGATTAAATGATGCTTGAAAACAGAGGGCACCAAGGGGTTGTACACAAGGAGAGAAGCCTGGACAGCCTCTACTTACTCTCTTAGGAGGCACAGTCTAGATGGGAAGACAGATTCATCAGGGGATTCTGGTTCTCAGGTTGTTTTTTCCTCCCAGAACTATTAGAAAAATTGCTATATTTGGCAAACAGTAAAATATCTTTCTAGCAATATTTTCAAATTAAAAAAAAATCATGCCTATTGACATCAGCTCCTTAAAAATTATTTTTTGCAAGCCTTCTCTCAGAAGAAATGGCTGCATAGTTTCCAATGACAAAAACTATGGATGTCAGAGCCCTCTACGGAACATGAACATCCAATAGTTTTCAGATTTGTTTTATTGTTAATTAGTGATATAATTAACTTGATCTCTAGCCCACTTAAAACATTGCAACAGTATAAATTCTTCATTACTGTGGCAATAGAGAATCCCATTAACAAACACAATTGGAGACTTTCAGTAAGAAGTGGCAAACAAAAAATCCAATAGGGTTTACACTACTTTTACATTAAAATAAATGGTGAAGTTTTTTTACTTTATTTTTTATATATTTTCTTCCAAAAGATAAAATGAAAACAGGAGAAATACTATTAATAACATTTTAAAGTAGAGTTTAAATGAAGTTATCTATAATTGGATAAAAAAATTTGGCTTTTTAAAGCGTATGCCTTGAAAATGGGCCAGAAAGTCATTTGTGCATTTTACTTCTTGACAGTAATCACTTTCAATATTCTGTAAAGGTACCCAGGAGACAAGCAGACATGTTTGGTAGTGAACAGTAAAACATAATCAGTCTTCAGGAAGACAGTTAAAATTACTGATCTGTGACATCTCACATGTTCAAGTCAATTAAATATGATTAACGACTACCTGGGCTGACGTGCATGTTGCTCTTTTGGTATATATACAGGGGAAAAAGGACTACAGATATTTACTCACCCTCCTCCTTCATATTCATGTGCAGATGTGCCCTGGAGTACGAACATATGTTCAGAAAATGGTTTGAGGTTAGGAAAGGAATTGCTGAAACCCAGGAAACGATAGAGGCTTTGCAAGTTTCCTGCTGCCTAAAAATCTGCTTTTACCAGAGGCGGGGGTGTGGGGAAATAATCTAGAAGCTGGATCATTTTTTTTATACTCTCCTCGCGATGTTTTAATGAGCACCGTGACCAAAGTGGTCGCGAGGGCTTTGCCTACCTGCGCCGGTGGCGGTGGTTGTTGCACAAAGCCCTGGGGCGGCGGCTGCAGCACTTGCTGGGATACTGGTGGACCTGAACCTGTGAAGCCTCCTGCGGGAAGCTGCTGACTCGGGGAAGCCATGATGTAACCCGGCTGCTGGGCAGGCTGCTGCAGGATAGGCGATGGGTAGACAGGACCAGAAGGTGATTCGGGGTTGTCTCCTGACGACTGACGACTTAAGCTCATCTGGTTAAACTGCGTTGTCATGTCATCTCGCTGCAGGGCAAAATGCAGTAGAAAACGATGGGGACATGATGCCTGCAGTAGGCACGCGGGTCAGCAAAACAAAGTCGGTTCAAACAGGGCGTGGGGGGGGGAAAGGAATCACTCAGCTCAAATACGTGCCAACCTTTGCATGGATATGTACAAAAATGTAGGCAACTGAAATGAAAATCACTATAAGTGCTTTGACAAAGACTTCCAGACTGCAAGGTGAGTGGCATCGCTTAGCGCAAAAGCCGATTATTTTGGCTTTTACCCTGCCCCCCCCTTTTTATTCCAAAACGACAAATAAACTTTACAGTGTTCAAAAGAAGACACTTTAGATACAAAGGGCATGAAAATAACGTTATGAGTACCTCTTCCCCCAAACACAGAATTCCTTAGCCAAACACATGCTGGTAATTTCACCTATGTTTCAAAACGATCCCAAGAGGAATTCAGTAGGCTTCAGGTGCAGACCTTTTCCTTTTTGGACTGTTTTGAAAATCCAAGGTTACAAACATAGAGAACGTAAAGAAACCCAAGCCTTCAGTTGATATTTCAAGGCTTTTTATTCAGTGTTGGAAAGAAACAAGTACTTTATTTGACTGGAGGGGAAAGAAAAAAAATCTATGGTAGGATGAACGCACCAAATAAAGTCAATGGACCTAAGTCTCATTACATGCTGGTAATGATACAAGGATTCTAGACAGTATCTGTTCAGTCTTGCGAAAAGATCCATACTAATCAACGCTCTCAAGTTTATTCTGTGAAGGTCGAAGATTTACAAATGTGGTTCTATGCATCTTCATTTGTGCCCTTATCATAAGAGTTTTAAATACTCAACATTAAAACATATTGTATATGGCAATAAATCCAGCATAAAACTCCATCATGTACTAATATGCAGATTATGGTCCCTTCCTTATACCCCCTCACGGATAGGGAATAAGCACTATAAAATGCTTTTCACTTAGAACATCCATGCATTTTTTTAAAAGGTGCCTCTTTGATTTTGTTCACATCCCTGTGGTGTTCAGTCTCCAAAACCACCCTGCATGACGTATTTATTGGCAGGAAACTCAAAAATATAAAAAAAAAAAAAAAAAAAATGTTTGTTTGTGGAAAGCACTGCCAGAGACTGCACAGAGACTCACCCTCCCACTCTGAGAGCAGATACCATCGGCCAACAGTTTAAAGACTCCTGGCAGATATTCAGGTGATGTAAGAAAGTAATGCTATTCACTTTACCATCATCCTACATCCACATTCAGGCACATAAGTTGTGTCTCTGAAGTTGTTTCTTTAAAAATCTAGGATACTTGTTACCTGGATGGCAAATAACTGCAAACAGATTCTACAAGAAACTTCACTGAGCCTGCAATGTCTGTGTATTTGCACTATGGAGACCAAGAGCTTCAAAACCCTATAATTTATACATTGTGTGTATAATGTAATATACATTGAAGACATTACTTCAGGTGAAGTTTCACTTTTAAATTAGCCACTAAAAATATCAGCCTTCCTATGACTGTCACTAGAACAACATGAGATGCCTGCAAGACACTTTTCAAGAGAATTAGCACTGAGCTATGCAACTTCTGTTCAGCACAGAATGTTTTTTATTGTCCTTTAAATGGTACCGCTCATCTACCAGGCATTAATAACATTATTTTAGCTGCAAGGATCCGTTCAGCTTTGTTTCCATCTCTTACTATAACTACGTGACAACTCTACCTTGGGAAAAAAAAAAATCAGTCATAAATAAGATTACTGGAGCAAGAGAGAAAAATAACAGAAAAAAATCCTGTAGTGCCTCTTAAAATGTCAGCTTCATTTTACAACAGTATAATCTTAGCCCTGTAAGCACCAAGCCAGATTCAGACTCCAGAAGAGCACTCTATTTATTTTTTTTTATACATGTCCATTGGTGCTTTGTCATCATGCATAGCGTACCACACCTTCTGCAGCTGGTTCACTGCTACTCTCTTTTCCAAGTGCTCTGGTATCAGCAAAGAATAAATTCAGGCAGTGGATTTATTATACTGATAAAACAATATAAAATAAAAAAATAATGATTTCTAGAGGTCTCTTCCCCAGTCTTTGTGGACATAAAAGGGGGATAACCCAAATCTCAGATTCTCAAGTTAGCAATTTAAGCTCCCTTAACATAAAGTGGGGATACAGAAGCTCCTCTCACAGGCAGGACAAGATACTTTTCTGGTGGCTCTGCTAATCAGGTAGAGAACCCTGCCCCTAACATCATCCTCCAGGTTAGATAGTCAGATTCAGTTGGAACGCTTTTAACAAAATGCTTGTTAGTACCAAAAGCGTTAATGCAAATGGGGAATTAGATGGGCCTCTCATGCAGGACACCCCTCACAGTGCTCCCCAGAGGTTTTCGGCCATACTCATACTCACACACGCAAATTCAAGGAAAGTAAAAAAAAAATAAAACATTTAAAAAAAATAATAAAAAGTAATCTTTAGTACCACAGAAAACTGCTGCGTTGGAGAGACTGGCAGGAGATGCTGGGGAGGATAAGAAACTGCTGGATATTGGACTGACTGAGAAGATGGCTGCATTGCCTGAACAGGCTGAAAAATAAACACAGTGAAAGACAATAAATACAACCTACTTAGAGAGAGGTAACAACAACCGCCACCACCGTTACTGAGAACAAAGGTCTCAAACACAGCTCTGAAAATGCAGGTGACTCATCGCCAGCCCAAGTACAGGAGGTCAGGTACCGAAATTTTAGTCTCCACTTTAGCCTTACACCAAACAATTTTTTATTACAGATTTTTCTGCCTATTTTCATATATTTGATGGCTGTTAGATTAAATAAAGCCACAGTTACACCTTCTTATTACTGATGTGAGGCAAAGCCAAATTATGATTCTACATTTAATTTACGGAGATAAAATGGAAGAGCAGCACAGTGTAAGTGCATATTTGAATTCTGCTGATAATGACTGATTTAACTCTGCATGTGTCATAGGCAAAGGAATAATGACTGTAAAGCTGCTTTGGTAGAACACAATAGCTAAAAAAAAATTGACAAAGAATAGGCTGTGAATTATCAACAGACAGGCCCCTCTGCTTGGAGCAGATGTTTATCTAAGTGAAAGAACAATTTGCTACAGCAGTATTACCTTGGAATAGCTTTACTGTTCCTTTCGTTTAAATCTTTCATTTAACTTAAGTCTTACACAGGTTTGGTACTGCCTCCATCTTCTAAAACTGCTAAGACCAAATCAAGAAATAAGAGCCACAAATACTTAAGTCCAAACACAGTAAAATCAAAGCAACTTCACTGAATTTAATCATTGTATTTCTGGGTAACCTGGGGTGAAACTGTGCCAAATTATAAAGCCACACAAGAACCACAGTACACCTTTGCTGCTCTGGGAGTAAGCAGGATGTAGGATTCTTGCTTGAGTAGTTCCCTCCGCCTGCTCAGCTCTGGGAGAGCAGGCACACAATCCACAAAATTAAGTTTGAACCAGACCCAAACGCTGCTGCCCATGCTCGGCCACATCTGGCCACACGCCATGGCCGGCCCAGGGGCCAGCGAGCTGACATACCATGGCACCGTGCCCAAACTGCACTGCTCTTCCCCTCTCCTGCTGCAGCTCGAGACCTCCTAGCTCAGAGCAGGGTCATGGCCAGAATATGGGGTGCAGGCAGAAGACCCACAATCAGGGGCAGGGGTGCTCGGAGAGCGAGCTACCCACGGACCAGGCCTGATACAACGGGACATGGAAGAGTTTGTAGAGCCCTGCGTTGTACTTGACTCCCTGACTCAGCCTCGCTGCTGTCGAAAGGGACAGGGAGAGGTCCCCAGCTCTTTGGGGAGAATTACGCGCTGCACTAGTTTGAGAATGAATGCTTCAGCTTTCACGTATGGGCAATTTTTGCAAAGTACTTTTATGTAGACATACACTGACTCGCTTAACAGTGCATTTTGAAATGAAACCATCCTTTAGATAGAATTGAAAAAGGAATCTTCCCTCTCCATCTGTTTCATCCACACCAAAAATACAGACCGTGGGCCTCATTTGTTTTGAAAGAAAAGAATATCCTGATATTTTGTCTAGCTGCATCCTTCCCTCCTACCCTTTAGGTCATCCTTCGCATCCCCGAGAGCTTCTTCCCTTTTTCCAATGGCCACCACACCTACCTGTGTGACAAGGTGACTTGCCATTTGCTGCTGTGCCTGCTGAACCTGCTGAGACTGCTGGGATGAAGGCTGCTGCTGAGACTGTCCCACCATCTGGCTCCTCATCGTCTGCTGGCCACTGGGAGGATTGTATATTGCCGGCGTCCCATCAGGATTTACAAACGGTTGACCTGAAACAAAGCACCCTGCCTTTGCTGAACACTTTTAAAATCATACTGTTTTCTCCATGAAATCATACAAGCTTACTTTAACTGATCGCTCTTTAGCTGACCTGCTACAACAGGAAAATGCTCATCACTCTCAATGCCTCATTACAGTATCAGCCATCTTTTTTGTCTTTTTTGCAAGCAAGGCAGACAGCAGATATTTGTTTTGACAGTATGACTTTCCAAGGAACCGGTGGAAGGTTACCATGGCTAACAGATGATTCAGATGCTATGGTTACTTGAAGTCATTCAACGATGAATCAGTTAATACTGAAATTGAACTCTGGAGCAAACACTGCAGGTAGAGAATAGTCACACACATTTTACTGCCACACAACAGCACTCAAATGCACACAACCACTCCTGACACACTGTAGTTTGTACGGAAAGGAAAAAAAAACAAACCCACCCTTGTTACTAATTTATTTACAGATTCTAGTAACATAGTGCTGTACCTTTGAGATCTGTGCCCTATGTAATTAGAGGAGGCAGCATTGGAAGTTATCAAGGAAGAAACACTTTAAAAGTCTTTGAAAATCTCTTATATACAGGACAAATTCTGTCCAAAGTTCTATTAAGTGGCTGAACACTTTGCTTCATATATTTTAGCTTGGGGAAGTAACTTTGCAAAAGCAATGTTTGTCTTAAAAAAAAAAAAGGGGGGGGGGGGACACGATGACGACACATTTCTCTGTAGGCAAAATGTTTTCCATGACCTCAGTACTCTTTTCACTTCCACCATAAATTCATAAAACAAAGGAATTACTTCTGTTTCTGTGAGAAAAAGGGAATTTTAGCAATGAAGTGATAACATTTAAAGTAGGTAACTAAATGTATATCTGAGATAAAAAGGGAGATTTGGAGGAATCTGGTGACTGAGAACAAGAGTGAAACAATGAACTTTTGATTTGTATACCCCAAGCATCTTTACTTGTTCTATCTACTCCTCAGCCTTTCAGTTCTTCCATCCTATTAATCATGGTTAGAAATGTATGAGGACCGCTGGCTAGGAAACCTTGCCTTCTCTCTCTGAAGCATCAAGACGTTCTGGATGAAGTCGTCCTATTATACTGGACACATCTCACACTCGCAGAGTGTAAGGTCATGATTAGAGTGAGTGGAAGAGAAGCATGGGGCAGTTCTGTCCACTAGCTGATTTCTTGCTTCTTGCTGTGAACATACTGCGTGGCAATGACGTGGACTCCCTTGATTTGGGAGTCTCAGGCTCCACAAGTACTTTAGGAGACCAGAGAAGTCAGACTGGGTGAGTGGGAAAACAGGGCTCCCGAAGCCTGCACCAGGTGCCCAAGGAAAGCCATAAAGAGCATTTCCCATGGCTTAGCAAAGGATAACAGAACTGAAAGAGAATAGGTCCAGCAATGCTCTTGAAGATGAAAAAAAAAAAAAAAAAAAAAAAAAAAAAAAAGACCTTTCATGAAGAAATAAGAAATGAAAAGGAGAGATCAGATGGTAACAGGGAAGACATTTGTAAGTTATAAACTGTGGCCCTGATAGAAGGGCAAAGATTGTGATGTCATTTAAAAGAGTAAGAATGAAACGTGTAAATGCTCTTAAATTGTCAAAGGGGTTCAGTCAGAGAATGTGTCAAGAGGAATCCTTCAAAGGGTAAAACAGACTGATGAAGTGGGTGAAATGGTAAAAAAGCATAGCTACAGAAAGAGTCCTTTCCTAAAGCAAGCAAGAAGCTTCTCTATCTGGGGAAGGAGAAGGGTGAAACAGAAGAGAGAAATCAAAGGAAACTACAGATATGGAAAAGAAAGTGTGGATTGCCAACACCTGAGAAGGAACTGAGAGGTATAATCAGAGCAGGGAGATACTGACAGCATCCGTGGATGCCATTAGAGGCTTGCACAGTCAGTGACTACGTAGTGTGAAAGGAAGCAAAAATCTTTAAAGGACGCAGCGTTATGATCAAAAGAGAGAAAAAGACTGGAAGTAGCCACTCTCCAGGAGGAGAAGAAAGAGCTAAAGAATGGTGTTACATAGGGAGAGAAAATCTATTCATTACAGGAAACAAAGCTCCTTTTTCCTTTTCTTTAAACTGTCTTCTCTTCATCTATGTTTCTGACAGCATCCATCACTTTGATAGGCAATCACAGCATCCAGCAATCTAAGTCTCCTCCCTGTGGAGCTTCTTTTGTAACGTTACCCTAATAAGATGCAAAGATTCTAAGCCCAAACAGTGGTAAATCTGATGCATGTTAAGAACACAGTAGATGCCTGACTTCCAGCACAGGTAGCGGTGTGAAGCTATACATCTGAGACAAGAATTTCAGTCTTTTAAAGAATCTGCTCCCTCCGTTCTCTTTATTATGTATGTATTTACAAGGGAGCTACAGAAACAAAACACGGGGTTTGAAAGAAACACAAAATTATATATACACAAAGCCACTTTCTCCCTGAACGTTAAACATACTAACACAGATCCTGATGATGCCTCTGCAGACACTGAGGCATGCTAGGAGAGAAAATGAGGTGCTCTGGTCTAGTGACAGTATTGAAAGGCATTATACCTAGAGCAGAAAAAGACTCCCTAGATATCAGGGAAAACTATGAGCTAGCTGCTGCAAACTGCTAAACTGACAAAACAGATGTAGGAGATGTTCCTCTTAAACAGCTCTTCTGGCTTCCAAGTGTGGTGAGCTCCAGCCTCCACCCTTGCCATGGCCAGATCTCAGCTGCTGGTGGGCTCAGAGAAGCAGTGATTCCTTTATTTTCTTTCTCTCAGTCCTGTCACCTGAATTATGGATGACTTCTGCCTAGGCCTGCTGAGTTTTGTATGATAGTGGATTACATAGCACAGAAAACACCTTCTTCTGTATTAACTAAGAATTTTCAGTGTTACAGACAGAACTGTCAACTACCAGAACAACAGAAATGAGTACATTAATAATGATGGGTTTTGTCATATGCCTACCTCCCATGCTGTCCTCTCCCCCAACTGAGCTTTTAAGAAATGTCCAGAATCCCCATTTATGCTGACAGTATTAGGCTCTCATTTCAATAACGTAATAGCTTGAAAAAAGTACACATAAATAATAAAGGCTTTAGAAAAGTTTGTTTAAGATACTACGTCACCTCTCTGGAAAGAACTACCACATTTGAATCTAAACAAACAAGAACTTCTCCCTGATTTTATACACGCTGATACTACTACCTCTAAATATCGATGGAAAGCTTGGTTTAATACTTTGTCAAGGCTGTTTTTCCTAAATGGTACAACTTTCAGTTTTTCTTGACTGAATTCTGACCCCCCCCAAAAAAGTATTTTTAGCAGTGTACTCACACATAAGCTTTACACATTTGCACCAATATCGAAACACAGAGGTGTAATATACATAAAATACTGTCTATAAACAAAAATCCCGAAACAAAAAGCTCCTGAATGCTCTATTAAGGACTTTGAAAAAAGAATTTGGAGTTCAACTCTCAGCTCCCACTACAATGGAAGATACATTTCACTGTAGGCTTTGTTATTTTAAACCCAGCATAACTCAGCTAAGGTTGACAGCACAGGTAGTCATGGTCACTGAAATAGTCCAAATCACTGAAGAAGCATCACAGTCTCAACCTCCCTGAACCTTTTTAATGCTGTCAGTACATTACTGTGGGGAGTAATAGCGTAACATGATCTGGACTTCATCTGGACCAAGGAGGTAACAAATTGCCTTAAACTTTCAGCAAGCACTCAAATTCAAGATGAGTGGTTTCTAAAATGTCCACAGTGCTTGGGTGACTGCGAGTGCCTCGTTTGTGTGCTGCTAACTACCAGGAGCTGAAGAGATTACAACTTTCTCTTATCACAAAACTTCCAATTTAAATACAATTGCTAATCATACAGCTCACATAAAATTAACTCTGAAGTGCCAATTCAAATGCAGCCGTTAAGCCTTTTGAAATTCTGCTGTTAAGCACAATCTCTAAGACTCTGACATATTTTGGTTGTACTCTATATTAGCATGCTTGATATGGAAGAGTATCTGTCCTTACTGAAGCTAATGGGATCTCAGAGGATTCACAGCCAAGGAGTCCTAGGACTTTACGAGATGAATATCCTGTCTGGAACCTCATGAGTGTGTTTTGCATCACTTCCCACCAGCTACGCCACAACAGCCTCAGAAAGTCAACCCAGCTTTGCCTGCAGATTTGGAAAAATAACTTATCAAATGTAATTTCTGTGTATATTTGCTACTTGCTTCCTCATACAGTGCCTCAAGGAAAATATCTCTAGAATCAAGAAATTTGGCCATTCCCCAGATGACATCAGAAACACTGAAGGGCAGTGCCTGGCGAGAGGGCATCGTACTGACCTGTGTGCGGGTTGAGAAGGATACTGCCAGGCGGTATCCCTGCAGCTTCAAGTGGAAGAATGATATAGCTGGTGTTGCTGGGGGCCACCTGGCCGCTCATCCCATTCTCAGGGTAGGACACGCTGCCCGAAGAGCTGGCCGTCACCCCTGGGACAAGAGATGCGCTTTGGAGAGGCTGATGTATTCGTGACAGTGATCCTGAGGAGCCAGCGCTGCTGGAAGACTCTGAGCCTAACAGAGAGACACAACCACAGCGAGGGGTGGGGGGTTACGAGAGACCCCAGTACCCACCAGGTACAGCCTTCACAGACTGCAAAGGTGAGCACTAGCCCATGCCCAGCTGGAAGGAGTGGGGTTTTCACTCCCTACTGAGCTCAGTATCCAGTGGTATTTCTACAATTCAAAAGACCACTTTCCCCCCATGACATCTGCTTCCCCCCAGCCAGTAAACAGCTCCCTCAAACAGAACACGAAATGCTCAGCCTGTATTTATAATGCCAAAGAATCGGTTCATAAGATAAAAAAACTCAACACAGGGCTTGTAAATGGAAAAGAAAAAAACCAAAACACGACACACAAAACCACTGAACATTGTCTGTAAGTAAAAAAAAAAAACAAACAAAAAAAAAAACAACTGGCAACTGAGTCGTCAATCAAGAAACAAGGTAGATGTGCCATATGTGTATTAACTTAAAGCTACTTAAGACACTAAGACTTTTGTCACTTCAGTTTTTCAGCACCTACCCTATTAAAATTGATCAATCAAGATAAATCAAATGTTCTGAAAGACATTTGTGCTTGGAAGGGAAGGGAGACGCATTATTTTAACATCCAAATATTTTTATATTTCCAAGATTCAGAGAGTTTACTTGATTGGAGTTCAATTTGCTTCACATAAAAATTACAAGAATCTCTGAAACTGTAAGGCTCAGATGAACGGCTTCCTTCAAGTAAGATATTAAGGCAAATACACAGGAGGTAAAAAAGCGAATGTCTGTATGGATGCTTCCTCCCAGAAGTAAAGTATCTTTTAATTGCAATTTCTTTAATTTTATTTCTGTGCACTATCTATGCATCTTACATTAATTACTAACCTCCTTAGTGCCTTCCTGCAGATACAGACAAAAACAAAAGAGAGAATTCAGACTTAGGTTTTAGTAAACTTCTTTCTTGGAGGACAAATTATATCCCTTCATGTTTGGGATACTACAGGAGGACCGTGCAGTAGACTG
Source organism: Tyto alba (assembly GCF_018691265.1). Taxonomy (NCBI): domain Eukaryota; kingdom Metazoa; phylum Chordata; class Aves; order Strigiformes; family Tytonidae; genus Tyto; species Tyto alba. Next base: position 10,944,564 of record NW_024881322.1, read on the forward strand.
CTTAGAGCCTCAGACCTGTTTTCAGTGAAATCCATATTGGAAATAGTTTATTTCCTCAGAGCAAAACAGGTTTCCTCTGAAGAAATCACACCAGCATCCTGTTACTTAGGTGAGGGTCTTTCCACAGATTATTGCAGATTGCCATGTAAAGCACGTTTTTATCCATCTTTAAACTTCATATTCATAAAGCAGCTGTTACAGAGACAGTCCTCTTTATGAGCTGTGCACTATTTGCTATTAGCAGGACCCTAAATCTGCTTATCCAGTATATCATGAAGAATGTAATAGAGATTTCATAAGAAATTTTTAATTTCTATAAATACATTTAAAATTTGTATGAGTTGCTACATTTTTTCCCCCTCCTTGTAGAGTAAGGTTGGAAATTTAGAACAATTATCCTTTAAGGGATAGGTTTTTTTATTAGATCTTTTCAGATTGCAGTGTTTCTACAATGTGAAGAGATATTCCTGGATGTCATCCTCATCAAGTTGGAAGCAGTATTTGGCATCTTCCTCGCAAATGTAAATGCAACCACCAGAGTTCAGTTTTCCTTCTACAGCAGTTACCAGGTCCTTTTCTGCATTTCCCTGGCCCCTCTACATGCTCTTCATGTTGCTTCTTTTGAGTTCTTGCCATACTTTCTTCTCTTTTCCATCACCTATTGAATTCAACGGGTTAGAAAGAAACCTGGAGGTGCAGAAATGGTGATGAGATTTCATAAACCTCCCATTATTTCTAAGTGTATAAGTAGTATCAAGCCTGAGTTAAAACTTCTCTCTCCCCATTTTGTGCTATTCTGAAGAAAAACCGTTAGCGTAAAAGAAGATTGCAGCTCTGACCTACGATTGTTTTTTTTCTTTCCCCCCTTTGAGCTGCTCTTATGGCAGAATCACAGATTGATCTTTACCAGCTTCTGAATGTTAAAAGCCAAAGGACTGCAGTAAATTCAGAGGTACTCATCAAATGGTAGGCAGAAGCAGTGGGAAAACCTCAGGAGCTATCACCCCATGTTGGCCGAGATAAAAGCTTCGAAATGTCTGCCTTAAAAGATCTGAGATCTGCTGTTCTATGTCAGGAGATCAAGTTGGTTATTTTGAAGGAACACAAATAAGACACAAAACCATTTAAGCAATTATCTAAATATTAAAAAAAAAAATCCCAGAAATTAATACTTAACCAATTTTGTCTCCATTTATCCTGCATAAGAATGATCTATTTTCACTTTTTGCCATCACTACAACATATTTCCTATCATTTTAAGACTAGACCTACTAAGTCAAGTAAATTCCAATACTAATGTTTGGAAATTAACACCAATTAATCTTGTCTTTGTAGCTCTGATTAGCTGTTTTCACGGTGTCTAAATTTAGGATAAGAAATCACCACATAATGCATTCAGTACTGCAGTAAATGAAAAAAAAAATTAACTATCTGACTTTACTCAGATTCACATTAAGAGATGTCTTGCTAAAGACTTCTGAAAGGAACTTTGACTAAATGAGATTTTTGCCCCCATTACACAATCTAACCTCTTTTTTTTCAGTATGTAATGATGGCTACTTCTTCTAGATTCTTCTGTAATTTTCTTGCTGCTTCATAGTTGATATAATAACCTTCATATTCTCATCACTTTCCATTAATATAAGTTTTAAGTATTCTGAGAGATATAGCAGTTCAAAGAGTGGTAAAAGAAAGAGAGACAGAAAAATCACCACAAAGGCTTAATAGCTTAGAGGGTTTGTGGAGAGAGAGCATGGAGCTACCATTAATTTTCCAATATTCTGAGCACTAGTGACTGATGCAACACGTCTTGCTCTATTTCCTTTGGGTCAGTATTCGGTACCTGATGACTCTGAACAGTTCTGCTCATCAAACCTTCCAAGCCCAAGGTAAATTTTTACCTTCTTATCAACTGGACTCTCAAGATCTACCCACTACTTGCTCCAGACAGTCAGTTTTTCAGGAACGGTTGAGCACTGATCACCTCTGGAACTATTTTTGTCTTGGATATAGGTTCTTGGCTTAGGAATATTTATTTGCTACTTTTGTAAATCACTTGCATTTCCGTATATTACAACGTATTTAGGGGTTTTTTAATGATAATGGTACGTGGTCATGTGAACATGATTATTTCTCTGCAAGCCACACTTCTAAAAATGAGATTGATGTTTCAGCACAGTTGGTTGGCGGGAAGAGTATGACTGGAAGCAGCTGACTCATGTTTTATCACCCATACATGAACATTTCTACAGTTTCTCTTGGACTCACAAGATCCGTCAGGCTAATGCCCGATTAAAGGAAATCATAAAGTAACAGAAATCCAGTTCCAAAACTTAGAGACAAAATTATAATTTACAAGACTATATTTTTATATATATATAAAGTTAATGTATTGAAATGACTGCAGTATAATCTGCTACTCCTGTTGGGGAAAGACATGAACACATAACATGAGAGATTAGACTGTGGCTCTGATTACTTAGAGCCCGGCCAAAAAATTTAACTATCCCTACAGATCTGTGTCAACACAGCTGATATCTCAATGGAACCAGCTCTTTATAAATTGGGGGGGAAAAAACCACACTCCAACATATGTGAGTTCCACTGAATGGTAAATGCGTTAGATGCTAAAGATGCAACAGTTACATCTTTTAGGTCTTCCAACAATTATTTAGATATGTAGATACACAGAGAATATTTCTTTGAAGCACATGTTGTCTTCCCTCCCAAAAATGTATATTAAAACCCTTTGTAACGTATGAGTGAAAATAACATAGTAGTTGATGAGCTGGATTTTCTCTTCATGGACGTGGTTAGAGACTGAACAGGTACATCTTTGATGCCTACAGGGACATTTATTTCACTCTACTATTCTATGCTCTTAGTCAACCCTGGAAAGTCCACTATATTACTGGAAATTTAAACAAACCCATGTTTTGTATGATGTCCTAAATTGTAGGATTGCAATCTGATTGCAGTTTGTTAAATTATTAACTCCTCACTCCCCCAATCAATACTGAATTATAGCATAATACATCTACTGAGCTTCACAATAATAGAGAACAAAATTTTATTTACAATATACAATCTGTGCTTTTCACTGGAACAGGGCGTTCTAAACAATCAGCAGGTGCATGAAAATAACCACCAGAACCAGTAAGATAACTATGTAATGGGTTTCAAACAGCCCCTTTTGTGAAGTTTGCAAGAATGAACCAACATAATGCCTTTTTCTAAGCTCTAATTCCCATGCAGCTGAATGCAATTAAATCCTAAGACTAACTGACACTACTGGACTCTACTGCAGAGAACAGCACATTCTATGATCTGTCTTTGCCTAAGAGAAGGCTAACATCTTTCTGTGCTTCAGTTTCTGTTTGTCTGCTACGTAACATTAATTACTGATTTGTCAGAAGTTAAGGGTAAGGGCAAAACATTTAATTTTGGTGACAATACTAAAAGCGATCAGAAAGACTATAATGCTAATATTGCATCACTGTACATACTCTCAAAGGCAGCTGTGAGCCATCTGTGAAAATCCTGAAAGTTTTAATATTCCCATGCTCAAGAAGAGTGTTTGACAACGCTTCTGGGTGACTGTCATAGACGTAGAATAATTTTCCTGTTTAAAATGGCCATAAACAATTTATATCATTTAGTCCATGAAGAACATTTTAACCAACTAATAACTTCAGACTGATTTCATACATACTATATGCAAGACGAAAATGTTTTAAATTTACTACTGTGAATCATAAAGCACTTCAGAGTACAGACTAGTACTTTCCGCAGAGGAGAACCAGGACAAAATTGCTGTCTACCAGGCTCAGCCACACTACCAGGGCAGCGTGCCTAATATTTGTAGCTACACCTCTGCAATCTCATTTCAATCACTGTTGTAAAAACAACAGAAAATAAACAAAATTGTCCCAAATAAAAACATGATTAAGCTTCAAATGTGTACTGAGCTACAGAACATCCAGCGCTGGCTATGGCTGAAGTACAGGGTAATGAAGATTGAATGCAGAACATGAACAACAAAATGTCACTTAGTACCTAATATACCTTAGAAAACATATGCAAATAGCGCATGGAGGCTCTGACAGCTGTATGAATGCACTCAGCATTTTTTGGTGAAGGAAGAACGCTTCATCAAGACATATTTCTCCATTATTTTTTGAACAGTCATTCTTTTCTGCTTTAATGCCATTGAATAACATTTTAGAGAGAAGGATAGAAATAGTGATTCTGATATTATTTCCTATGACTTTCCTCAGGCTGACTGACAGTTTGACTTTGTGTCCTGGCTTTGAAGATGTAAGTTTGTTTTGACATCCAGCCTTGCTCTTTTTCCCCACCTCTTCCTTTTATTTTGTTTCTTTTTTACTCTTTCTGTGCCTCAACTAGCTTTTAAATTTAAGCACTTTGCTTAAAAAAAAAAAAAAATAAAAAAATCAAAGCACTTACAATATGTAATTGCTGTGCAAAGAACATGGAATTTTAATATCACAGATGTTTTAAAAATGTATTATAAGAGGTTTCATTTGAAAGCAATTTTGGCTTTGGTGCATATGGAGTGCAGATGCAGTTACAACTATTGGCATGCTCCTTTAACACATTTTCTAAGTGTACCCTTTAATATGCTTGATTTTAACACTGAAATGGCTACTTAAAAGTATTACTCTTTTGCAATTAGATGTCTCAACCCTCCAAAACTGAATTTCCCTGACACCACTTCCAATGCCCTGCGCCTCTGCAATCCAATGCTGCAGAAAAATAGATTTACCTGCACTCTACCGAAGGTGAGTGATATGAAAAAAGCATACCAGGGACCTGTGCCTCCTCCCTAATTCATGCATATCGAATTGAATTCTGATGCAACGGAAAGATTCACAGGAGGCAAGGAAATCTGGAGGTATAAACATGGTCTAACTGCACACTTCAGGCCCTGCTGTATAGCCTATTCAGCCATTATACAAATAAAAAATACAGGAGGGTGTCATTTCAAAACTACATACGCACTGGTTTTTCTATGTAGCATATGCTTGTGCTCAGGAATGAGCCAGAGGTAAACTACTATACCGTACTATTTTTCAAAGCTAGCGGCTAGAGCAGGCAAACTGCGTGCGGTGTGGCGGGAAAGGCTCTGCCAGCCCGACCAGGCAGCGATGGCAGCCCCCAGCAAACAGCCGGGGCCGCCCCGAGCTCTGCGCCCACAGCACGACATGGCGGAGCCCCTGTCCTCTCCCCGCCCGGCTGAACACGGCGACTGAGGGGACGGGGGGCAATGGCGGCAGGTTCCTACCTCTCCTCTGCGGTGGCCACCCCTCACCAGCGGCCCTCCCTCGAGTAACAGGCGCGAGGCTTGGTGAGGAGAACCCAACAGCAACGAGGAGGAGGGTACATCTCCCTTGAAGTAGTCACCAAGGTTAAGTCGGCCTATGCCCTGTGCCAAAACTGCTCCCATAAAGAAAAAAAGACGGGCCATTGTCCCAGCAGACTCCCTCCTGAAGGGAACAGAAGGCCCCATACACAGACCTGACCCACTTCTTAGGGCAGTCTGCTGCCTCCCTGGGGCCCGGGCTAACGGTGTGAAGAGGAAGCTTCCTGCCCTGGTACAGCCTTCGGGTTACTATCAGTTATGGATTTGTCAGGTAGGCAGTGATGAAGTTGCAACAAGAAGGCCGATGGCAATCAAGAGAGACTTCAGGGCTTTGGGACAACCGGTTAAGGGATCAGGAGCACAAGTAGTGTTCTCCTCTGCCCTTCCAGGTGCAAGGAACAATGACAGAAGAAACAGTCAGAGCCAGCAGATCAATACCTGGCTCAGAGCCTGCTGTCACTGGCAGAATTTTGAGTTTTTTGATCATGGGTCTGTCTATACAACACCAGGCTGGCTGGAGTACACCTGTCTCAAAGGAGGAAAAGGATCTTTGTGCAGGAGTTAGCAGGGATCACTGAAAGAGCTTTAACTAGATTTGAAAAGGGAAAGGGACAAAACAAGGCTCACTGGGGATAAGCCCTGGGGCAGCACACAAATGTTTGAGGGACAGTGTGCTAACAAGGTCCTTTGGTCTGCCATCTCAGTAGAGGCAGGGGATGGAGATCCATGTGGCAGCAAAAATCAAGGGTTATTGATGTGCTAGAAACCACAGAAGTGCCCAAGAATGGTCACATAGGAGTTATGGCTTCTCCTCACAAAAAGGTGGTGGGATCAATTGCCCAACTGAAGTGCATCTATACCAACGGATGCAGCATGGGCAACGAACAGGAGGAACTGGAAGACATTGTGCAATTGGAAAACTGTGATTCAGTTGCCATCACAGAAATATGGTGAGATGACTCACACAACTGGAGTGCCACAGTGGATGGCTATAAACTCTTTAGATGGGATAAGGCAGGAAGGAGAGGCTATGGAATATCCCTCTATGTTAGGGAGTGTTTTGACTGTCTAGAGCTCAACGATGGTGACAACGGGGTTGAGCGTTTATGGGTAAGAAGCGGGGGAAGGCTGACAAAGCAGGTATCATGGTGGGAGTCTGTTATGGACCACCCAAACGAGATAAAGAGACAGATGAAATACTCTGTAAGCAGCTGGAAGAAGTCTCACAATCACTAGCCCTTGTTCCCAGGGGGGACTTCAACTTACCAGATGTCTGCTGGAAATATGATACAGCAGAGAGGAAACAGTCTAGGAGGTTCCTGGAGTGTGTGGAAGAGAACTTCCTGACACTGCTGGGGAGGGAGCCAACTAGGGAAGGTGGCCCGCTGGACCTGCTGTTTGCGAATAGAGAAGGACTTGTGGGTGATGTGATGGTTGGAGGCTGTCTTGGGCAAAAATGATAATTTTCAATTCTCAGAGAAGTAAGGAAGGAGGTTAGCAGAATTGCCACCTTGGACTTCCAGAAGGCAGACTCTGGCCTGTTTAGGGACCTGGTTGACAGAGTCCCTGAGGAGGCAATTCTGAAGGGCAAAGGAGTCCAGCAAGGCTGGATAGTCTCAAGAAGGAAATCTTAAAGGCTCAGGAGCAGGCCATCCCCATGTGCTGAAAGACGAGCCAGTGGGGAAGACCACTAGCCTGGCTGAGCAGACAGCGTTGGCTGGAACTCAGGAAAAAAAAAAAAATAGGAGTTTACGGCCTTTGGAAAATGGGGCAGGCAACTCAGGAGGATTACAAGGATATCATGAATTTCTGCAGGGAGAAAATTAGAAGGGCCAAAGCCCAACTAGAACTTAATCTGGCTATTGCCATAAAAGACAATAAAAAAATGTTTCTATAAATATATTAGGAACAAAAGCAGGGCTAAGGACAATCTCCATCCTTTATTGGATGTTGGGGGGGCAACATACTGACAAAGGTTGAGGTGCTTAATGACTTCTTTACCTCAGTCTTTAATAGTAAGACCATGTGGTCTCTTGGGGGATGGGAAGCACAATGAAGTCCTCATAAGCCAAGGGGAAATGGTTAGCAACCTGCTACACCACTTAGACCACATAAGTCTATGGGGATGGATGGGATCCACCCAAGGGTACTGAGGGAGCTGGCAGAAGTGCTCACCAAACCCCTTTCGATCATTTATCAGGAGTCCTGGCTAACCAGGGAGGTCCCAGATGGCTGGAGGTTAGCAAATGTGGCACCCATCTACAAGAAAGGCCAGAAGGAGGATCCAGGGAACTACAGGCCTGTCAGTCTGACCTCGGTGCCAGGGAAGATTATGGAGCAGATCATCTTGAGTGCCATCACACGGCGTGTACAGGACAACCAGGTGATCAGGCCCAGTCAGCATGTGTTTATGGAAGGCAGGTCCTGCTTGACTAACCCGACCTCCTTCTATGACAAGGTGACCCACGTAGTGGATGTGGACATTGTCTACCTAGACTTTAGTAAAGCCTCTGACACCATTTCCCACAGCATTCTCCTAGAGAAACTAGCTGCTCATGGCTTGGACAGGTATACCCTTTGTTGAGTAAAAAACTGGCTAGAGCTGGATGGCCAGGCCCAAACAGTTGTGGCGAATGGAGTTAAATCCAGTTGGCTGCCAGTGTGTTCCCCAGGGCTTGGTACTGGTGACAGTGTGGTTTAATATATTTATCAGTGATCTGGACGAGGGGATCAAGTGCACCCTCAGTAGGTTTGCAGATGACACCACGGTGGGAAGAAGTGTTGATCTGTTTGAGGGTAGGGAGGCTCTACAGAGGGATCTGGGCAGGCTGTACCAATGGGCTGAGGACAACTGTATGAGGTTCAATAACGCTCAGTGTTGGGTTCAGCACTTGGGTCACAACAACCTCATGCAGTGTTACAGGTTTGGGGAAGAGGGGCTGGCAAGCTGCCTGGTGGAAAAGGACCTGGGGGGGTTGGTCGACAGCCAGCTGAATATGAGCCGGCAGTGTGCCCAGGTGGCCAAGAAGGCCAACAGCATCCTGGCTTTTTTCAGAAATAGTGTGGCCAGCATGACTAGGGAAGTGATCCTCCCTCTATGTGGCACTGGTGAGGCCACACCTTGAATACTGGGTTCAGTTTTGAGCCCCTCACTGCATGACAGACACTGAGGTGCTGGAGCTTGTCCAGAGAAAGGCAATGATGCTGGTGAAGGGTCTAGAGAACAAGTCCTGTGAGAAGCAGATGAGGGAACTGGGGTTGTTTGGTCTGGAGAAAAGGAGGCTGAGGGGAGTCCTCACTGACCTCTACGACTACCTAAAAGGAGGCTGTAGTGAGGTAGGTGTCGATCTCTTTTCCCAAGTAATAAGTCATAGGAGGAAAGGAAACAACCTTAAGTTTTGCTAGGGGATGTTTAGATTGGATATTAGGAAACAATTTTTTCACTATAAGGGTTGTCAAGCACTGGAACAGGCTGCCCAGGGAAGTGGTGGAGTCACCATCACTGGAGGTATTTAAAAAATGTGTAGACGTGACGTTTAGGGACATGGTTTAGTGGTGGACTTGACAGTGCTAAGTTAATGGTTGGACTTGATAATCTTGAAGGTCTTCTTCAACCTAAATGGTTCTGTGATTCTATAAAATTCTAAACTGTATTCAAGATATGGGGGTCCAGAGTGTAGTTACCAAGTCAAAGGTTTTCTCAATTTATTCTGAATACTCCATTCCCCAGCAACCTGAATCACAGCAAAGACTGCTGTAAAATTTTGGGAATAGGAGTGAAATCTGACAAACCCAGGTTTGATAAATTTGGTTTAAATTAAGTACCATCCATAAAACACTCTCAAGCTGAAAGAGCACTAAGTGCTAAGTATTGATTACCACTTGTCCTGTACTATATTTATCAAATAAACGAAACTGATGGAATCATCTGATGTGCTCATTATTTATCATGCCCTTTTACACTAATAGAGTAGCTTAATGGCATGGTTTGAAATTACTTAGATCCAAGACCCTGTGACTCACTCATATGTTAATGCACCCATAAAGTTAATGCAAGTAGATGCAGAATTCCCACCAGTTTCCTAGTCTCCTAAAATGGTGCTTTCATTTATTGAGAACTAAACAAGAAAATTGAGAGACTGTGAGACCTCTGAATCCAGTGCTTCTTTCTGCTTCCACCACAGCACAATGCCTCATCTGCCAGCAGCAAGGGAGAGGCTGTACTTCAAGATACAGATGGTCTGCATTTAGCAATAACAACAAAATGTTCTTGGATTTCTCATTAGATGTATGATATTTAATTCTTCATGGATCAAAAAAATGATACTGATTAAAAGGAAAAATCTGTGCTTTGTCTGATTGTACCACCAGCTTTGCAGGCTACAACAAGAGAAGACAGTGTTCAAATAGGATGTGCACATAATTACTCCAGGAAAAGCCTACCTCACCTATCATTTGCAAACCTCAGGCATTGGTTTTCCTTCTTGATTCCTAAAAAGTCAATACCAGGTACACAGATACTAGTGTACATAGATGGACATACACATCTGCTGTGCACAGGAAATGCAACTGTTCATGTAATTCACCATCTAGTCCAACTCATCAGCTAGTCCAACCACGCCGTTGGACTAGATGATCTCTGAAGGCCCCTTCCAACCCAAACCATTCTGCGATATACCATACTCAGACAAGTACCAGTACAACCATTTATCACCACAAAACAAGAAGTACTGTGAACCCAATACAGTACTAACTACCTGTTTTAGACAGTTTGCCGGTACTTCTGTTACTCGATGAGCTATCTCCTCTTGTCAGGACGGTTATCCCACCAAAGCTGGCTGTCTTTGTTATGGCTGGCTTCAAATTTCGGTTTGAGCTGTCCGAGTCTGTGCTGCTCCATGGTCTCTGGTGGTCTGTCCACTTCAGTTCGTTCTCTGTACTGCTCTGTCGACTGCCAGATGCCTTCCCTATGCTGTCTCTGTTACCCCTATGGACATCAGGAAACAAGGATTTATACACAAAAAACCCCACTTCAGGGCAGAGTCTATCTTTGGGTACCCTGCAACGAGCCTAATAAAGGAAAATTAAATACTCTGCATTTATGACAGCATGCCTGAAACAGGGGATTTGACCCCCATACTTATTTGCCTTCAGCAAGTAAACACTGCTATACCCTTTTACATGCACAGCACTTACCACTGCTCCCCTTGCGCATATATCCTAAGAGCAATTCACCAGACAGGGCTGACGTAGCAGTATTACACACCACTGATGTAGCATTTCTGTTGCCTGTTGACCGGTCTCTTCCCTCAGCAAATCCTTCACTACTTCTCCCTTTGCTGTCCATCACCTGTAATGTTTTTCTCACCACCTTCACCTGCCCTCTACCTTTGCCTTCATATCCATCCTCCTTATTCCTATTGCACCTTGTCCCCACTCATCATCTGCTCTGTAAAGTTACCCAAAGCCTTTCCCTAGACATGCGTCCTCCCAGTGTGACCACAAACTTCAGTGCTAACGTTCCACTTACAGACCCATTTGGGTGGGCTTTTTTTCCCCCTCTGCATAAAGTAATTGCAAAAATCTCTAGGTAGAGATTGTCTGTCCTTGAACAGCTACACAGCACTAAATGTACTGTGAGTAACAACACAGTAAACTGTGAGCAGTATCTGGCTTATTTATGGTGAACCACTTACAATGGGCTGCTAAAATGACAAAACCAGCATGCCTACCATGACTGTTAGCCCAACTGATGCTAATAACAGTGGTTTTTGGAAAGCTTTTAGAAGACATTTTCCACCCCTCCATCTTATTTTACAATATAATACCTTGCAGGCTCAAAGCTTTTTCTACAAATCAAAAGTATGGGACTGTTTTGGTTGTTTTTTTTTTTTTTTTTTTTTGTCCCCTTTCTCCTTTTGAACATGGCTCCTGCTTTTTATTTGGAGAACCTGCCAAGCTGTGTCACTCAGGATGAGAAGGAGCAGCGTGTCAAAGGCGGGATCAGGCTGGTGCGTTCCTTGCCTGTGATCAGAGCCTCTCACAGATGTGATCAGCAGTATTAACCTGTTGACCTTTGCTAGACCCAGACAGCAGGAAAGCATGAAGAGAAACAGCACAGAAGAAACAACATAAAAAAAAAGGAAAAATATTTTAAAAAGAAATTGTCCTTAATTGGAAAGAAAAAACCCCGAAGTATTAAGTTTACAGACTCTTTTGCATTCTTGTGCTTAGAAATTAACAATTATATTCTAGTGGAAAAGGGAGAGAAATTGAATGCTTTTGTATCCCATTTAACTGTGGTTTTGGGTTACACAAAACTCCTTTTTATTTCCCAAACAGATATTAAGAGTGTCTGTGTGCAAGACGTCTCCTTACTCCTGCATGCCCAATCCAAGACTCCCAAAGCATGGAGAAAAGTTTTTCTGCCTGCTGCCTGTGGCCATGGGACGCAGCTCCAGATGCTCCAGCACTGCTCCTGATCTGGTGCAGCCTCACCATCTCCTCCATGGCTGCTGTTCTGACATGCAAAGTTAGCAACCACACATCAAAATAATCTTGTGTCCTATTCTCCTCATAAGGAAAGATTACATAACATAGATGAAATTGGTTTCAAGTGATATAAACTACGGCTGTTACATATGCAAACCCCAATCCATACAGGCATCTAGTGATCACCCTACTTCTGCCTAGCTATCTACGTGCCTTACTGCTGCTGAAAGCATCCATTTCTGCTGCCCGCTCTGCTTAAGACTTGTGGCAGCTGAATTGACTTTCAAAGCAGCTTGGCCTGCTCAACTCTGGTTGACTTGAACTGAACATGTGGGAACTCACGGTGTGGGAAGAGAGCCTTTCTAAGCCCCTCAGAGGACTACTGTCACCACCAGCTTGCGTCTTCCACTGATCCAGAGTGTGAACTGATAAAAAAAAAATTTCTCTGTGAAAATACGGACCTATTCCTAGATTCCCTGCACCTTGGGACGTGATTTGGGATACAGGATACATCTGAGTGTTCTCTGGGCAGAAGGAATTGGAGTTTGGAAGACGAAAGTTCACAGAGAAAATGTTTCAAAACATTGTTGCTTTAGATAAGGGAACTTCAATCAGTTTTACCTCATCGTACTTTTACTTCAGCTTTTAATAAACCAGCAAAAGGAAAAAAGGTCACTGTGGACACTAGCCTGTGAAACGTGCCTGTCATACACAAGCGCAAAATGAACTTCCACCAGTCACAGTCACCCCCAAATTGTGTCAGTCTGAGCAGCTGGGCAGTGGAAAAAATCTCATATTGTTCCTGAGCCAATGATACATAAAACCAAAGGAAAGGGTCCCCTTGTGACCTCCCCACATTCAGAGAGTGTGGGATGAGCAGGGCAAGAACTCTGTTCTCCATGCTCCTTTCCAACCAGAAAAATTACATGCACGCACCCACCAAGGTCTCCCTTGGTGAGGACACAGATAGAATCACAAATGAGAGTTACTGGGAAATGAATATTAAATAAAGTCATACAAACCTAAACAGCTGTCTTTTCTTATGGGTATCATTGCATATACTACTGTCTTCCAACAGCCTACTGAAAAATGAAAAGAAAGATTATGGTAACAGACATGGTAGTTCAAGTTTATCTGATCTGTAAAAGCTGTATTTAATTTCTAGCAACATCTTCCAATTTTGCTAGATTCACAGTTTAAAAAAACAAGATTAAAATTGTCCTCTCTCCCTCTCCCATAATTGCACACAGTCAACTGAACATGAGAAATATCAGCCAGGGAGGCTGAAGGCCATTTAACATTTCCTGTTACGGAGCAAGGTAATTCTCAGAAGCCAAGGAACCATATATCTACATCCAAAAGAAAATTCATAATAATGTCACCTAATAAGAACATGAAAAATGCAAGCCAGTAAAATACTGCATATATAATTTTAAGCACTTGTTAAGCTGCTTGGAAATCTCTGCATCTTAGAGAAATGCTCAGGTTCTCTGATGAAAAAGAAAGGCAAAGCACTTAAACACATACCGAACTTTCAACACAACAAATCAAGAAGATCTCTCGTGCACGGAGCTAAGTATGAGTTTAAGTGCTCTGCCCGATCAAAAGCTATAAGGCATGCAGCAAGAAAAAGCAGTGTTCTGAGGAATGCAGCTGAAGTCTCCCTCCTGACAGCAACAGTGCAGGCAGCAACACAAGCCCAGTTTCCAACCTGGCCTTTTCCTGGTCTCCCCTTGGGTATGCCTCCTCCCACCAGGAAAGCTGGTCAGCCAGCTCGTGGGTTGGAGCAAAGTGAACCCCCTGCAAACACCAGAACTGGCCACATTCTCCTGCACGCAGTGTGGGGTGGAATGCATGAACCAGCGGAGGCCTGGCTGTGAAGCGCGTGGTTTGCACCATAAAGGTCCCCACCTCAGCGGCGCGGTGTCTGAGCGCTTTCCGTACTGGCTGGGGAACGTGAACAACTACGTCACGTTTATTGTCCCCATCTCTCCAGAGAGGGAAAAGCAGGTTTACGGGAGCACCTGTTTTTTTTGCTTTTCAGGTTCTTCTCTTGCATTTTGGATTTAATTTGGTAAAACATATCTCCATAGTCATGATACAGAAGAAGCAGCTGAGGAAATATCCTTGGCTCGTGGAATACAGAGTGGTTAGATGACAGGGGCCATGACCCCCTGAGGCCTTCCCTCATTTCACCGACAGGACTGTCCGCCGGAAAAGCTGGTTTGTACCATTGCTGTGGAGCCATTTCCTATGCGAACAGCCTTACCCATAAATGTATCTGACGTACCTCTGATGTATAGAAATACTGTGAAAGATAACTTCCCCCTTCTTCAAGGGGATGATAAACAGTTTTAAAATCTGCACAGGACAGACTTGGGCTAGCACTGCTCAAACACTCACCAGGGAAATTTCCAGCGTTTTGGTTAAAACCCTCATCTGCCATAAGGGTGTAAAATTTCTAAGATTTTCAACACAGTTAAGCTAATTTATGACTGCTATGGAGCTACATTTCATATTTTGTAGATCTTAAACACAGTTTCTTCTTCCCTTTACTTTAAGTGGACTTATTATAATAAAAAGAACATCCATAAGAAGTATCACACAGTAATGTAACAGTTGGCTCAGGCATCATAATTTCATGACTACAATGCAGCAGCAAAGCAGGTCTGGTCTGGGGGACTTGTGAGCCTTCACAAGTAACAAGTGAAGTCAGTGCTGATGCTCAGCCCCACGGAAGAGCAGGTTAGACAACAGAAACACAAGCGTGGTGTTTCATAAATACCATCATCCAGCCACTGCTAGAGTGCTTTTTAAAAATCAGTAAGTTAAATTCTAAAGGCACTCCAGAGGCAGATTGGACATTTGAAATGAAACCTTCACTGGGCTTCCCCTCCCCGCCCACAACTGGATTTTTAAACTGACATGCAAAGTCTTGGAAAAGCAGCAGTAACACCTTTTCTGCTCAGACACAATACTGCAAGGCAATCTCTTTCCCCCTCTCTTAAAGCACAAGACAACACTGCAGATAATATGGATTACAAATTTGCTCAACAGTCTTTGCATTAGGATAAACAACTATAGAACTATAAATAGACAAAATAATAAGAGAAACAGCTAAGTTTAACACAAAAAAAAAAAAAAAAAAGCTATTTTTTACCTGTTTTCCACAAAAAGGTTTTCCTGGGAGCAAACTGACTGAAAAATAAAAAAGGCATTGTATCAGACGTTCTAGATATGCTCTGCTGTTCCAATTCCTTCCTTGATTTTAGAATTACCTCCCCTGTTCAGGCTTAAGGGGATTTCAATTCATGCATCATTTGCATTTGCAGAAGACAAGAGGGAAAAAAGGTCAAGAATAAGGTCAGGCCAGTAAAATAAATTCCATGCATTACAACACATTGCCAATGAGGGGGTCTCAGTTTGGAAACAAACTGAAACTTCTCAGTCCTGAGATCACAAGGCGGCGATATGTGCAAAATACTGGCAATTTGAAGGGGAAAAATGTTTTTCCTACATAATATAAGGCTCCACTGGTCTGCCCTACCACCTCAAAGTAAGATTGCAGTATAGCACAGAGCTGCAAGTAGGAAGGACAAACAGGAGGAAAGCATGCAGAATTGACAAAGTTCTTCAGAGGGAGAGAAGATACTGCAGTACTTTGAAATACTATGTGATCTGACATTTTACAGTTGGAGAGAAAGCAGTTATACTGGCATTGAGATATAAAATTATTATAATTGTCTTGATAATAATATTAACAACAACAGTAGTTTACTGCAGAAAGGATCTCTGCTGGAGGACTCATATCCCAAGAAAGGTGAAGGGATCGGAAGAAATAAATCCGATGGGCAAGTAATTCTTTTAGCATTACTTAATTTTTTATGCAGAAAAATGAAGCTGTGCTCAATTTCCCATGAATAATTCTCCCTCTTTGATTTTTTCATTTCCCTCCTATTTCATGTTCACTACACAAAGTGCCTCGTAGCTGTCACTGGATTATATCTCCATGAGGTACAGAAGAAAGGATAGTCAGTACTTGCACTGAATTACTGAATTTAAACAAAAGGCAGGCAAAGGGAGGAGGGCACCAGAGATCATGCCCATTACTTCTGTAACAATGGGACTCAGCTCAAAGAATAACGCAATGCCATCATTAGCTGTGTCAAATTTTAATGGTAAGGCATATGCACGGATTTGAGATGTTTCTGTTTTGAAGAGGGTGAGCTAATGACCTACTCAAAGGGTGCTGGCCAACACCAGAAGCAACCCCAGCTCATTCCCAGCGCTCTGGATATGCATGAGCAAAGTTTTCCCTTGGCACTGCAGCCAGTGCCATCCCATCAATTTGTGCAAGGAAGGAATTTAGCCCCGAGAAGGCACTATGGTTTCTCGTTAAAGATGTAATTTGCCCACCCAGCATCCACATCAGAGAACATCTGACAGCTCCGTGGGCTTCCCTGGCGAGCTCCCACCCTGCACTCCTACTAAACACGCAAGGCTCCGGGCTGCATCGGTGACAAGTGCGTCTCTCCTCAGCACAAAGCCTCAGGATACCAGGAGCAAGTCCTCCATTGCCAGGGACCAAATTCCCACCAGCTACAGCAAAGCTAGCGTTTCACCCCAGGCCGAGAGGAGACACAAACTGTTCCACCTAAAACCCCCGGGATCCTTCATACCCCTACAACACTGCCTCTTCTCTCATTTTATGTACCTTACTCACACGGTTTCATTAACAAATGGGGCTGTGCAGACTTGAGCAGAGTCTAGCTACCTACAAGCATAGTGAAACCACCCGGTGGGCTTGTATAACCTCAACTGTAGGGCTGTGTCTTCACTTTGAGGTTTGTGATAGGCATTTGCACATTGACTGCACTGCAGTCACATTTCCAAAGCAGCGTTATAGCTACTCTCCCAGAACAAGGGAGTACAAGCCTTTGCTTAGACTGGAGTACTGGTCTGAGTCCCCACAAAATTACAAAAGCAAAGGAGCATGTACCTCTCTGGATTGTTTTCTTTTTTTAAAATTTTATTTTATTTTTTTCAAGTTTTTAAAGAGACTGGGACATAAAGAAGAATAAATATCTGGGATTTATATTTTATCAAGCAAGTAGAGGTCTGCTCCCTTTTCAGTGTCTTGATGGGAACCACTATCAACTGCATTATAGACTTAAAGACGGAGTCTGTAATAACTCCATTTTTCTTCCTAGTTGATGATGCTGGCACAGGGCCACACAATCCCTGGAAACTATCTTTCAGTACAGGTGTGAGGCTGAGAGGCAGAGAGGACAGGCACTTTTTTATTATGTTAGTCTTACTGTTAAAAATCAGATGGCTAAGCAGCTCTGGATAGCAATTTAGCTACTACAAGGTCAGGACTCGCTTTCCTGATCTATGGCATCAATAATGCTCAATTTAAAGCACCAGGAGAGCTTAAGTACACAGCACAGCTGATGTCAAAAACATTCTGAAAACACTTGACTCTTGTATACTGAAAGACACTGACAATAAGCCTACAAAAGCAAAACAGGTATGTAAGATTACCTACAAATTCACCTCCTTAGAGACCTCTGCATGCAGGATTTCCATTAGGGTGCTCTGTATGACTAATTATCATTTCTGAAATGAGTATTTCACTCTTCCAATTTCCCAGAACCTTTTGAAGTCTCAACTGGAAAACATGCATCAGCTCTGCCAGTGCACTAGGTATACTGGGGGTTGCTGCTCTTGTTTTTAATTACATTAGCCAACATAGATAACTATTAACATGCAGCAATATCCTGCAGTGGATACCATCAGGTAATCATTTTCACATCAGTTAACAAGACATGATAGATCTCAGACTTCCAACTAATGCTTATTGCTTGATCTGCAGCCACAAACAAAAGCTCTGTACAGCAGTATGGGAGTTTTAGTACCTACAGGTTTATGGTAGCCAACACAAGGCATGTCTTTGTTTTGTTTTTATTAATTTTAAACTCTCCTCTTCCTAATATTTTCCTGCTAGAAGGATAGGATAAGGCTTAACCTGCCTTTTCAAATATTTATTTTGTGACTCCATTTAATTAGAGAGTAATAAAGATCCCCAGTGTTTTCTTAAGAAGAGGAATCACGATTTATTTTATCTAAAGGATCTAGCACTTCAGAATACTCTCCTTCGTCAAAAACAGCCATTACAATTAACAACAAAAAGTAAGTAGTATGGTATATTTCCCTTACTAAGTTCCATGTGTACCATGGGCAATTCTAACATTTGTGTAAGTAATAAAACTTCTAAATTTTTCAGTGACTACACGATTACTAGAGAATACATTTATGAACAGTGGATGGTCCTTACGTGATTCTGGCTCATGAGGTTATACGTTGTATTAACCTTGAAGAATGAAATTTCCCCCATGTAATTTGATTGCTAGTCTTTAGAAGCAATTTTCTACACGCTTAAAAGTCAAACGTAGTGTACCATTTATGCACACATTTGGGATTCTCAGTTAAATCTGCAGTTTGAATTAATGCACAGGAAAAGAACAACATAGGCTTTTTAAAATTATTTTAGATTGTACTTTGTCTTTCTTGGACAATTACTTTTCAACCTGCTAAAACCAACTAAAGCAGTTCAGACAAAAGTCTTCCCTGCAAGACCCAGATACTCCAAGTCCTCTGCTCCAGTGCACTTGGTTGTAAAATTCACAAATTGCTGTAAAGCTAAGTTTCCAATGAAAACATGTTTTAAAAAGGATGGTTGTAGGCTTTGCAATTAAAAAATAACCTTGAAAACAGCTTTGAGCATAACCGAGATCATGCAGCGCTGTTTTACTGTTAGCAGCCTAAAAAGTTTGAGGTGCACTTTGTAGTTCTTATTTCAGTGAGTTTGAATGATCACATTTATTAACTATTTATTTCTTCACCGATCCTTTTATTAAGATACCACATTAACATGCTTCTCAATCCCTGCCACTTGCTATGACTCTACACGTGACAGTCATTAAAACCTCCAGCTCCCCTTGTCAAAATTTATGATAGCCAACACAGCAGATGGAAAACTTGCCAGAAAGTATAATTTAAACTGACTAATATCAGACTAATCATCATAAGGACTATCATAATGATGGCATTATTCATGAACAGATTTATTTTGTTAAAACCTTCCCACTTGGAATTTAAGATATCTGGCACACTAGAGTGTTGCAAAAATCAAAGGAAGGACAGGCAAGCTTTCTGTTGGCTGGTATGCGGGGTCCAGGTTAAGATATTTTTTCCAGTACTGGAAACATGCACAGATATTTGTGCCCCTGTAACCAACTGCCTTTTCCTCCTAAATTTTATTCAAAGTTCTGACTCATGGGCTGATATGTTACCTACAGAGTTCTGGGACCCTCAAACATGTTTAGGGAGGGGGTGCTAGATGCAACAAGTTACGGCAGTACTCTTGACCTTCATGGCTGCCCTTTGGAGACCTCTCATGCAAGCTCTCTTCATGCAGACTCTAATGAGACGTGAAGTATCTACAGTCCATTTGCTAAAGTTCATAAGCAAGGCACTGATAAAGGCTTGACTACAGCAGTGGAAACATTACAGAGATAATAAAAATACCAAATCGTTAATCCCTCCCTGTCTCTCTTTCTACATCTATGATTTTCAGGATGACAAGACTTAGGTACCTACCCCAGCGAAACCTGGGGAGAATTGGATTGATTAATTACTGACTGCAGGGGCCTTTAAAACTATAAAAGTCTTACATGCAGTATGCGGTTACCTATAATAATAGGAAGCCATTGCTCTCTTTCTAAAAAAATAACATTGTCCACCACCACAACCACTGACATCATCCTAAAAACACCTCATATCTGTGAAGAGTGCTCCACTCGGAAAAGCTCAGCTAAAGCATATATTCCTGTTAATATCATCAGCTTGCTGAAATTCACTGCACTACGATGCTCACTAACATCTGCAATAGCAGAGAGAGAGCACAAATGAGTGGATATGAGAGAGAGAGGGAGAGATATCTAACATTGCTGAACTTTAAAAACGCTCACTCCCAATCCATTTAAAATGCCTGCCACAAACCACACTGTCACTTAGGTCTTGCCACTCGGAGATGCTAGCCCAGTGGACCACAACAACCTCCCGCTCTGGGCAATTAAAACCCTCACTGCTTGCCTGACTTTAAAACTCAAGTATCTAAACATAAACACAGCAGCCCATTGCGGAGCGAGTTTCAGCACACTCTTCCAGCCACTTCCATTTCCCAGCCTGGCATTTCTAGCTGCTGTTGGTGATAGAAACTGCATTATTTTGGCAACAACTTTCCCTATGGCATTTTTAAACAACATTTTGCCTCATTTGAAGTCTGCTTCAAAACCCAAAGATTTTTTGGTTTTGCATAAGCTCCTTTATAACGAGCCAGAAACAGCAACTTTCATATAGGAAACAGCTTGCAGAAGCTTTTGCAGCCCCTGAATGACTCAGTAACTCTACCATATATGCTGTGACATATTTACATCGGACCCACATGCTAAAAGCAAAATGTAAACTGAAGGGCCTCTGCTTTTACTGAAATTGTCTCAGTTAAAGACAAAGCGAGGCTAAAAACATTTAGGTGTGGCAAGCTACTTATTAAAAAGCAAAATTACTTATCACAAATGACACAACAAACACCTTAAAACTATACAATGTATTCTGCTAAAGAAAAATAACTTGAATGTGCATGACTCCAAAACCAGAGAAAAAGGATATCTAAAATAATACTACTAACCCTGCAATATATGAACAGTTTTAATTTAAAAGGACACTGCCAAGTATGATTTTCAGTAACAATTTTAATTGGGTTTATTCCCATATGCCTCTAAGTGGCAGAGCTCCCACTGAGATGTGAGATAAAAAAATAAAATGTTGACTTTCTTTTTTTCCTTTTAGGACCCTGTCATTACAGTATTACAGCAAACTATGATTTTCTTCCTTTTTCAGGAGCATAAGGTATTACTCACAGATGTTTCTTATTTAAATGTTTTCCCCTAGCAACACAGCTCGTTGTGCAAATTCTGATTTTTTGGTAAAGGCAAGAATTATAATGCCTATTTCGTTTCTATTCCTTTCAGAATAAAATCATCAACAATGCGATTGACTCCTTCTGATGGCAGGAATACAGTTCTTTATTCGCCTATTTCAAGAAAACCAGTGCAACTCCATATTTAACCTCTGGCTTTATTTTGTTCTCACTGTCTTAGTGCTACAGCACTGGTCCAAAGAAACAAAACCACGAGGAGGCTCTGCAGAAGGACACTTACAAAATTTGATCCAGCTCAAAACAAATACGAAATAACGCAGCTATTTAAAATTATTGAGAGTGTCCATTTAAATCACTGCTCTTTGGTTGGCAAAAGAGAAGGATAAAAGAAGGAAACCTAGACCACACGAACGTGAACATTCAAAGGAACAGGATTAGCACTCCCCAGACGACATGCTGGGCCTGAACTCTCCTCTACCCTTCTCCCTGCGCTCTCATCACCTCCTTCTCCAGCAGCCAACCTCCAGACCTCTCAAGCTCCTCTCGGACCCTTCCCTGTCGCCTCCAGCTCCACGGGGCAAGTCCAGCTGCGGTGTTCGTGTCGGAGGGGGGCAAGACTGTCTGACTACCGGCGAAGGTATGGCACTAAAGAGGCAATTAAAACAACTACTCACATCTTGTGCAAATATTCTCTCCCTCACTCTCTGATACTCCTCTTCTCTCTCTTCAATTGATTTACTTCGTCTGTCATCTCTAAATGGAAGAATTCTGTTTTGCTGAGCAGAAAGAAAACCAGGAGGGTTATATAAGTTGAGCTGTTAAAAACTGCCATTAAGTAACTGTCAGCTGAGAATAATAAATGTTCATTTAAACAAATGAAGCATGAAAACGATAGCTGTCGTTCCTGTACGAGGCGCCCTGCGAGGCTGGGCACCCGAGGGTTTCCAGTGAGATACTGCACGTGGGTTTGTAGAGCGGGTGGCCAAAACAAGGCTTTCTGCATGGCTTTTGTGGACCCGCCATCCTAAAACTGGGCGTTCTCACCCCAAGCCTAAGTGCCATTGCTCTCGACTGCTAAGATTTCTGGACTCTCCTACTGGCTGCGAGGAGGAGGAGGAGGGCAAGCAGCGCTGCGCTACCTACGAAGAAGAGAGAAACTATGCTGCCAGAGCTAAACTGCAAACCCTAGAAGAAACCCACCGAAATCTGTGTGTACAACGAGGAGAGGTCCCAAAAATTTGGCACAAGAGTTTTAACCATTTCCACACTATAAGGAACCCTTGACTTCTGTTTTCCTGGGAAAAGAAGGGCCAGCTGTGCCTCTCGGTAAACTGCAGTGCAGGAAATGGCTGTGCTGTGGAAGGGAGGAGAGGAAAAGAGGAGCCCCGGCAACAAATGCTTCATTAGCACCTGGGTTTCAAGAACTGCTCCTTCTCCCCTTGCACCCCAGCACCTGGTGAGATGGGTCATGCTGCTTTCCTTTGGCTGATCCCCATGTTCACCACATCCTGAAAGCGCCTGGGGTTTGTTTTCAAAGCCAACTCAGATGCAGCATAACTGGCAAGGCTGCTAGGTATAAATGAAAGTCAAGGAAAAAAAGGGGGGAAAAAAAAGAAAAAAAGAGAGGAAAAATAAGTCCTTTACTGAAAACATGGAGTAGCAATGAGACACACTGGCAGGTCCCTCCACAAATATAACCTAAGCAAAGAAAGCATATGCTGTCGTCTTACCTGTGAGAATTTTCTCATAAAAGCAATTCACGTCAGAACCCTTTTTGATTTTTTTTTGTTAATATATTCCACATATACAGCTTGCACTGGTTTGAAACAGCACAACACCTGCTTTTAAAGGCAGCACAAACACACACATTTCCCTGGCGCTGCCCTACTCATCGGGCTCACCTAAGGTGAGGTAGTGTTATGGCACAGGCAACACAGAAGGGGAGACGTCTGCCACAGTACATGCACAACAAGCAAGTAAGTTACACAGACAGTAAAAGGTGGTGAGGGCACAGGAGGAGGGAGGGCACTAAAAGATGGAACTGATTTATTTTTGGTCAAAACTTCATTTGGGATGGTTTTTTTTTTTTAAAAAAAAAAATAAAAAAAAAAAAAAAGAAAGATCAACCTGGCCTCACCATCACATGTTTGCTTGGGACAATTTCTTTAAAATTTTTTTATTTCCTCTCTCCTTTCTGGGCTACATCAGTTTATCATTGGTCCATACCAAAATCCAACTCTGAATGGGTACAACGGAAGGAGGAAGCTGTAGGGAGCGGAACAACTGCCATAGTTAGGCGAGACATTGAGAAATGCGACTGACACAGCCTTCCACGCAGCCCGGAGCCGGCGGCATTCCCCCTCCCGTGGGCATGCAGCAAGTCCTGCGCCAAGCAAACCACCCATGCAAACCCACACACTGCCACGGCTGAAGCGGCCACGCCGGGGCTCGATGCTACCCACGGTGGTACGTACGCCAAAGGAGGCGGGGAGGGGGGCAGGAGGGCAGGGGAGGAGGAGGAGGAGAGCAACAACAAAAGAACAACAATAACATCAGTCAGCCCACCTTCAAAAACAGAACAAATTTCAGCAACTCTCGAACCGAGAACCAACCTGATTGTCTTCTTTATCAATACTAGAGTTATCTCGCTTCAAGATAAATCGCTTCTGGGATTCTTCACCTTTTTCATCTTTTAAATGTTCAGAAAACCTTTGCTCTGGTCTGCCAGCAAAGTAAAACATAGCAATAAAAAAATCTTTCTTTTGGTTTTGCTTTGATCTTTATTTCTCAGTGCTCTTTGTTTTCACAGAGGCATTCAGTGCAAAAGCAGTTAACATTTGTGGTCATGGTGAGACGCTGCCTATAGCTGTCTGAGGCTGCTGTATCGCTGCTAGCTGTTATTGCTATAAATAGCTTTTGTTGTTGTTGTGTAGCAAGGAGTGGGAATCCAGAGTCTCAGTCACTGAAATATTTAGACTCTCCTCACTGTGACTGAAGGACAGGGAAAACAAATTAGCATACTGTATGTTAATTTGCTTCCTTCAGTAGCTGGGACCACTGGCAACACTGCCGCTTAGTGAAGCCTACCCACCATTAAAAGTAAGGAAAAACTGGTAGGAATTTTACAAACAAAACCAAGTTTTCTCACTCTAATAAACAAAACCTGTATTGGGAGAGGACTGATGGTGTTTTGTTTAAACAAAATATTATCTCATCGCCATTAAGTGAAGTGGAGGAAAATACTCCAGAACAATCATAGAATATCAATTAGTTCACTGATTTTAACCCATCCAAACACTTTTAAATTTATTTTTAAAAGCCAGACACACACACACACACACACCCAGGTTAAAACCTCAACAGTTTCAGGTTCATAAGCTGGTAGGATGCTGTTCCACATTCTCACCTTGTGCAAAGAAAGTAGCATCTCATGTCACCTCACATTGCACGAAATGAAAATTTTAAGCAGCATCTCAGGTCACCAAGCTGGTCACTGCCAATGCCTCATAGCTGTCAATAACTTACACACCAGCCTGCACCACTCCCAGACCCATAACCTGTAATGTTTTATGCTCCACTGATGTCAACAGGACAACCGATGACCTCAAGAACTAAGCTGGGATTCATACGCCGTTATCCCCCAACTGAGGAGCTGCTACTGCACAAGCTTTCTTTCAAAAGCAGAACCACGCTGTGTCGTGCCGTGAGGTTTCTATCAGCGAACGCAAACCTTACACTGTGCTGAAGGAGCTGCTAACAGCAGTAATGGTGATGCTCATGCCTAGAGGACTACGTAAACAAGACACAAAGCTTCCACTGACACTAACGGACCGATGCTGAAGAAATCAAAAGGCAGATTTTACAGAGAGAAATCAGTGACTTTGGAAATAAGAGTCCTCTACAAACTTTAAAATAAAAACCTCAGCTACATCTTATTTCAGAATGAAAAATTAAAACAGATGCGTAAATCAGCCACCATTTTGTTGTTACAGCATTCCGATTTGCACTTAAACAATTAGCAATGGATTTCAAATCAAAATACAGCACATATTCATGCCATAATTACAGTTCATTACAATTCACTGTCAGAAGTGCAGGAAACATTTGCAATGAACTGTTAGAAAGACAATATTAAGAGACAGCAGCTCTCCTGCCTCTCTTTCTGTATAAATTTGAAAGACTCTCACTTCTGCTCACAATTTGCAGTTTTGTGACAAAGTGCCAAAACGCACCGTCCCAATTTCCACAGATTTTAAGAATTCAAGAAACCTTTGTCCATCACCCATAGGTGCTAACACTAACAGATATAGGGCCAGCACATGAAAGTCAGCAGACTCTCCGGCTGCCCTACTAGCCTCATTTTGGGGAAAGCCCAGAGGAGCATGGTTCTCTGCATGGTTTTTTAACCTAATGGGTCATTAGTGATGTCTCCTCATAAACAGAAAGGCTACAAAGCCCCTTAATGGATTGCTGGGTGGGTTGTTCTGCCTTTGCTCCCACTAATGAGCACTGTGCCTGCCACAGCCAGAAACGAAGATTCATTCTCCTCAAATAGTCTGCTTTGACAGGACCAGCTGAGGAATGTTGTTTTTTTCGTTGTTTTTCCTAAAGCACAAACAAAATTTCTGCAATTGTACTACCAGTGTCAAATTTATAGTTGTAAGCTGTCTGCTGAGGACCTAATGAACTATACACCAAGAATAATAAATAACTAGGATTTTAAAATGCAGAGAAAAAAAAAAAAAGTTATCAAAAATTAGAGAGGAAAAAAGCTTGAAAAAGCAATCTGGAAAAATGTCTCCTCCAACTACCAACTTATTTAAACAACAACATGTTTTTTTGTATTTCATAGCGCTATTTTTATTTTTTAATCCCATTTTGACTTCATTTACTATTTATAAAATGTTTACACTTGTCAGAAGAGAATAGGAGAGGCGTGAGATCAAGTCACAAGCTTAAACTAATGATCCAATATGTGCCTGTTAATAAAATTAATCTACAAACCCAGTAGGTTATTAATCTCCAGTTGCGAGAAAAAGTTTGCCTGGGCAGAGAGACTCTGCAAATGTGCAGAGCATTACGGAGCGCTGCAGTACTACCAGCACCACGACAAGGTCCTGCCCTCCCCGTCGTCACCACAAGTCTGGGTCACCATTACCAGTGAGGTTGCAAACAGCATGACCAGCTCAGTTAATAAGGATGCAAAGCCTGAGGGAAGACTGTCAACTGAGAAATAGGATACTCAAGCAACAAACATCTTCAGGCTTGCCAACCTGCAGGCCTCCCTCAAATATTAAAAATCAGAAAAGGACGTTTAGCTGAAAGAAATCTAAGCTGACTATTTTATAGAAGATACCAGAGTTCAATAACATTTGCATGTGTTTGTGGGGTTTTTTTCTTCAATACCGTTTACTGCATTTTTTTTTTCTAACATCGATTACAAAAAATGTATTATTAGTAAGATACAGATGGCAAACAATGTTTAAAACCAATTAGTAGAACCAAATACTCTAATCATTTGGGTAGAGAAGAGGTTGACTCTGCAAAGATTTGGGTCTGGTCTTCTGATGGAAGTGGGTGGAAGTTCCACATTCACAGCTTTAAAGTTCCCTGCAACCGTACACTACATTGGCTAAAAGGAAGCAGAGACATTGTGCTTATCCTGGGAAATCTGTTGCATTAGTTTATAAATTTGCAGGTGAATCAACTGCTTGAAAATGGAAGAAAATCATATGTAATTTTGAGTAAGATGCAGTATACTGTCAATACACTAATACAGTATATAATTACAGTAATACAGCAGATACAGTGAATCCATGTCATGTGAGTCTTAAATCAGTAACCATCACAGTTATTTCTCTCCTGAGCTTCTTTTATCCCTGATATTGTCAGTAATAGAGTCTGCACAATATACCAAATTGTGTTCGTGCATGTAAGGGAGTGAATTTGTCAAGCTTATGTTCAGTTCTGGCATAAATTAAGATCTTACACAAGTCAAAGCACGGTTTACAATTATTATTACAAATCCATATAAAATCAGGAACTTATTCATTATTACCACACTGGTTACCTAAAATTTACACCTTCAAATCCTAACCACATCACAGTTTCATTTTAAGCAGTAAAAATAGGATTTGCATAGCCTTTTTGAAGAAACACTGGGTACTTCTGGAGACCTTATCACTAACTCAAGTACTTTAACTATTTAGGGATCTTTTGAAAAAAAAAAAAAAAAACCACAAACAAAAGAAAACAAAACAAAACAAAATAAAAACAAACAAAACAACATACAATACCTATCCTATATTGGTGGTCTTACCCTGGCCACACAGTACACCCATTTACATGCTAACAACCATGTGCAAGAAAACAGACACGAACGTATGCTTACAAAGAGCGCTGCCCACCTGTATGACATTCAGTATTTCATTTAGTCCCCATGTCTGGCAACAGTGGATCACCTAAGAACCTCAAACCCCACTACTCCAAAAAAACCTTATGGATGAAACACCAATTCCCTTTTAAGTCTATTGGATCTTTGCAATTTGGGGACTGTGCTGAGAAAATTGGAAAGTATGACCCAATTATACCTTAAAGGCTCAGAAGCCAACACACAGGGAGGGGGAAATCACACAGGCTAAAAAGATGTAAAGTTTGGGGCATGGTTTTTTTTGTTTCTATTTAACATAACCTTTTGATCACCCAAGTTTTTATTTCTTGACAGTATGGGTGGAAGAAAAACATCTGTGACCTAAAAATGCATCTTCACAAAACCACAATTGCATATGAACTCCTTTAATATTTCCTAAAAGTTGTCAGGTATATCAGTTAGTCATCTTTCTGGCAGCATGTTTCAGAACAAAACACACACCGCGTTTCTTCCTTCCCTGTAAAGCTTTTGATCAGGTGCTATGGATGTTTAAGAGAAACTGGATCTTGGAGTAAGTCAGTGCTCTTTGCTGTACACCCTTGGGGAGCTGAGCAGCCCCTTCTCACCCCAGATCTGCCAGAAAGCGTAGACCCTTCCAGCAGCCAGGACAGCTTCTCTTCTCCATCCTGCCTAGGGAGCTATATCAGGTAGGTGCCAGCAGGATACCTACAGGGAACCAACTTCAGTAGGTGTCCTGCAGCACCCAAACCTTTCGCCAGAAAAAGCTTCCCAAAACTCTCTGAGCATCCGCGGACTTCTGCAAAGTCTGCTCCAATTACTCAAAATCTTTGGAAACCTTTTCCCCATCCATTTTCTGTCACAGTGAAAATAGGGAGAGGGTGGATTATGAAATAATTTTTGGCCAAGTGATCAGTTTACCCAATTGCCAGACACAGTATGTAACCGGCATCATTAAGCCTCCTAACCAGTGTTTTTCCCTGGTACAGGAGCACTTCTGCATGCTTCATGGCAATACCTGGTCCAGACTTGGGGAGAATACCCAGGCTACATCCCAGGGCAGTACTGATGTCCAATTTCTAGTGCCTGTGCTTCCTCTCATGCAGCGAACGACCATTTCAACTCCTTCAGCCTTATTTTTGTGCTGGAAGATTATTCTCACTTCAAGATACGGCTCAAGTTCCTTAATTATGTGCTTGGAATACTTTCACTGTGAGGGTGACTGAGTGCTGGCACAGGCTGCCCAGAGAGGTGGCAGAGTCTCCCTCCTTGGGATGGACCTGGGAAACTGGCTCGAGCCGGGCAGGGTTGGACAAGTTGACCTCCAGAGGTCCCTTCCAGCCTCAACCATGCAGTCATTATGTGAAACACTGAGTCAGATATATAGTAACAAACCTATAGCACAGCAAAGCTCCATCACTACCTCCTTTAGATGTTTTCCTGTCTGCTTTTTCTTTTGCAAGTTGGTCACAATCATTTGCCTTTCTCATTTTATAGTTAAATCCTTCTGCAGTCCTTACTCAAGCAAGGCCTCAAAGATACTTTTCTGGACTTATTCCTTACAATAAACCTTGTATTTTTGAAATAGTAAAGCTGGAGTAAGCCGCGAAACATTTCCGTGTGTCAAAAATTAAAATAAAGTTCAGCTTTCAATAGCAACATTCATATTCTACTATCATTATGGTGATTTTAATGTGAACTACTTCCATTCACTTCAGCAGAGTTCCTCTCAATTTCTCAGTACAACAGAAAACAGAGGTCACCCCTCAGGCATATTTTTTACATGGACTCTTTCAAGACAGTCCCCAATTATGTGCTCATTTTATGCTTTCAATTCTGAGTCAACCATTGTAAGTAGTAATGAAAAAAACCTCAAAACTAAGTACCTTAAGCAGGTATTCACTACTGAATCAAGTTACAGATTTAAAAAACATACTGCAGGGTGGTAATAGCTATCAGGATACATGGACTAAGGAGATGAGAGGGCATTTCCTTGCATCTGCCATGTTTAGAAGGAAACTAAAGCAGTTTCCTAGACCTCTATTTGCATGGGAGATAAGAAATCAAATACTTGGGGGGAAAAAATCTGCACTCATTTAAAATACATTAATTAGCTCTGAAATAACTGGCTGTGAAACAGGAAACACAAATACCACACCAAAAGGACAAATGGAAAGAGACAAGCGTGAGCTCTGAACACTATGGTTCTGAAGACTTAGTCACTGCATTAGCAGAGCACACAAACAGTCTGGTATTGTCAGGGCTGACTTATATACAGCACATAAATCTTTATTATGAGGCATATGTTTCTGACAGCACCACAGTGTGCAGGCTGTTGCAAGATGCCTTTCAAAAGAAGCAACCACCTCACCATGTGTAGAGAAGATGGGTCTGCCAGTACAGCGCCTGATGTAGCTGAAAAAACCTAGCAAGTGCTGTAGTGCACGTCATCTGCAAAAGCCTCACAGGTAACAGCGAAGCAGCTGTCTGAAGGAATGCATCACAGGAAAGCGAGTTCAAAAGTGGAGATTGCTGTGGCGTGCAAGAGTAAGAAAAAAACCAACCAAACAAACAAATGAACTTCGCAGGTGCAATGCAATGTTCATTTAATGCATGTAATGGGGGACAGCATGTCAATATTCCTCTCCCGAATGAATGGCAACGCAAAGTGATAGGTAAGGTAATAGGGCTAGGAATAGGCACAACACCACCCCTGAGGACCTGCAGGATCATCATCTGGCAAACAAAATGAGTAACTGACAAAACGTTCTTACACAAGGATGCCATCAGGAGAGCAATGGGATAGTGAGAGCTGAGGAGAAGCGCTGCTGCCGCCAGGATTCAGAGAAGTTGTGAAGATTCAGGGCACTCTTATGCAGGTGTTCTGATGGTTTAACGGTGTTTTCTTGTTATTTGCACTTGTCTTCAATTAAATGGACTGCTCAGTCCAACATCATGTTGGCCTCTATTTTGAAGGCATGCTGTGACACAGTATGGTGGCCTTTCTTACTTTGCTAGTTTGTGAATATCTACTACATCTGCCCAGTGTGCTTTTTCTGGTTTTATGATGGAGGGTCTCCTAGGGCTCTGTATTACCACCACGGTAAAACTATGTAAGCATTACTGTTCCTTTGCTTTACCTTGCAGGACAAAACTGCAGTACAAACGACTATTTTGATCATGGAGGCATGGGAACATATTCTAAGAGTTTGAGAATTTACAGAACTTGAAAGCAAGTATAATCATTGTCAAAAGGCTCAAACTTAATGATGAAAGGCAGAATTCCAGCCCTACAGGTTAAATTATTTGATTAAATTCTCTCAGAATAATGTTTTTCAAGAATGAGGGCCCAAAATTACAGCCTTCAAATAGGTTTCATGTATTTAGGAGCTGATGGATGCTAAAACACAGTTTCAAAAAGTCAGCCTGGGAATTTAAATACAGATAATTGTTAAAGTACAGTACAGTTATATTATCACAACTTAATACTTAAAAGCACTCAAGATGGCATTTCAAGCATTTGAAGGTAAATAATGCCTCATTAACAGATTGCTGCTTTTACAGTATGAGTCACTAAGAACTTCTGTTATGATGATAAAAGCACATTAAAAGCCATTAAAAAAAAAAAAAACTGTACAAGACAGTTCCTTCAAGGTGCTGCCTTCTCTATAGCACAAGAGAAAGAAACCCCTCAAATACCAAATACTACATTTTTCCTGGTTAAAGACTGTATATCCTTTAATGTTTTTTTCATAACAGCATCTGGACTCTAACCACATTATGTATTTATTACTAAACAAGGATGTAAAAAGTCATAAGTTATTTTGACAGGCATTCTCCCCCTCTAACCGAGGTTGCAGGTAAGTCTGGCAGGACTGAAAGAGCACGTAATGCTACATGGGAGCAATGTCTCCCTGCGTTTTTCATCCAGTGAGTGTGAGGTTTATTCTATCACTCTTGCCCACCTCTCAAGATGCTCAGTCCTAGTACCCCAGCAGCAACATTTCAGTGGGGCTGGCACCAGTGGCGTTTCCCATTATGAAAACCATGGTGAAGCTGAAGGCTGCAGGACAGACAGAGTCAACGCACACTGAATTTCTTCCATGCCAAGTTATTCTGTGTGTGGACCAGATCCTGAAGGTTTTCCAGATACACAGTTTTTAAAGAACCTGATCTAATGCTGAGGTATCATCGCACAACTCGTGACCCTCACAAGCTTTCCTAAAGCTTAATTCCAGAAAGTTACCCTGTTTCAATCTATGGATGCAAAGCCACAGTACATCTTGACTCCCTGAGTCTGCCCGAGTACAGGCTTCAATATTTGGGCCTGGTGTTTTGGGGCTAAAACACAGGAATCTAGCTCAAAACTCAGGGTAGAAGCTGGCAGGCCAAGGCCACACCAAAGTACCAGCTCTTCTGCTAGACCAGTTCTGAAGCACAATAACTTCTCTCAGACAGGGACCATTTTGGGAGCTTCAAAATGCTTTGCTGTGCTGTGATCAAACTAAGATTATTTCTGTACGTAAGAGCCCTGCTTCTCCTGCTCCCACTCCCATGGACTGGGTTTAGTTCTTGATATTCAGGATGTCTATCGAGACTGAACATCTTGCACAGTGCCTATTTATTTCCAGCTAGTAGAGGCTCATAAGTGGTAGCACAGTTTATTGCAGAATTCATTAATATTTGATTTTAAGGATGTGGCATACTCTGTAAGCAGCTGAAAATTACAATGTTGCATAACTGCTGTCATCTATATAAAATCACATTTTTCTATTTTAGAAGTTCAAAAATTAACAAGAGAAAAAGGAAGCAAATTCAAGATTTGAAGACTACCGATGAAGGCAAGATGGTTTCCCCCCAAAACTAATGGACTAATGAAGAAACTATTAGCTCTCTTGAAACGTCCCATGCGTACAAATTAATATCACCACAGATTCTTGTGCCTACTTCTACTTCAGACCGTGAACATTTTCCCTGTCTTCAGCAGGAAGACTGATGGATCAGAAGTCATACCCTGCAGAGTCACTGGCCTGAAGAACACCACCTGTTTTTAATAAACTGTCAGATACAGTCTCACAAGGCTACTTTGGCAACAGCAAGCAGAAACAACTGATTTTTCTTATAAAGACAAAGGTTTCTCAAAACTCATGATATTTTTTTTGTTTCCAGTGATCATGTTCTATTTCCTACATTAAACACGAGGCAGGCAACAGAAGCATGCAAGGCAATTACTAAAACCAATTTGGACCACCTCTAAAATTCACTTGCTCATGTATCACACCTAATTTCTGAAATGTCCAGATTCAAAGACATTTTTTCACCTACAACGGACGTACACTTACCTCTGAGGAAAGCCTAGGAGCCATCTTAGATTTTCAGCTCTCCCTCCAGTGATTTGAAAGTATAAATGACCAAACAGAATCTTGATTAATGGGCACTTTCCTGCTACAGCTTGGATGAGCACAGAGACATGGGTTAATTACTCATGCAATGAAGAGCCTCCCAGAGCTGAACTACCTACTTGCTACTCCACAGCACACTCTTCCTGGGAAACCTCCCATCTCCCCATATAGAGCAGATGACAATAACCTTCTAGGTTTGTCAAAATACATACTGTTAGGTGGTGTGATAGTAAGGATTTAAAACAACAACAACAAATAGAAAAAGAGAAATACCATTGATGTCTTCTGATTAATGCTTAATTAATATTTCATTACAGTATAGAACAGCTGTAAAGTACATGTCCACCTTAATTATAAACAATTTAGTTTTGATAAATTACATTAGATGAAAATTTAATATTGGAGCTATTAGAACTGGTTAATTAGCCCTAACATCTAATTTACAGAGTAAGTAATTTCCATGGGTCCAGTATATAGCTTACATTGATTGAAGTAAAAATGAAATCAGTATTCAAGGGTCAAATTCAGCTCAACTTCAAGTATACCAAGTATTTTACTTTTTTCTTTTGTATCTTTCATGTAAAATAAGCATGTGACTAAAATGAGAGAATGCTTGCTCAGAAAAAAGGTTGTCCTAATTCATGTATCATTAAAATAAAGAAAATAAACATTTTCAAGAAGAATACCAAAAAAAGATGGGGAGGAAAAAAAAAAAAATCTCAATCTCTTACAGATGAGCATCAAGCAATGAAATGACAGATGTGCACAACCTCATAATGCATTTAGCGGAACAGTGGCAACTTCCTGTCTGAAACAAAAGCCTGCAGCATCACCGTAAGATATTGCAGAAATCTCTACCCAATGTTAGCATGTGTACGCGCTGAGTTATTTCTCCAGTTACCACGTGACTGGATAAAAGCAAGGCAGCTCCTCCATTTCAGGTGGCTCTCTCCTGAGATAAAAGGCCGAGGCATTGTGGTGCCTGAGGAGGCTCAGGCCGCTGCTGGAGGTAGACGTTTCCTGAACCCCAATGCAAAACATCTGATTCCCCTTAGTGCTTTTCTGAAGCATTTCTCAGGTACAAAAGCCTTCCCCTGCTCGGCATGCAGGGAGGATGCCCTGCCCAGCTCTGGGCTGCAGCAGGAAAGGTCAGAAAGGAGCTGAAGGCTAAAACCTGAACATCACAGCAATGACTACTGAGACACTGGGCTCCTGCATCCTAAACACAATTACTATTGCACTGAAAAAAAAAGTTTTTTCTAATCATGTTCCTAATTTCATCCCAGACTGAAAGAAACATATCGTTTTTGTATTAAAAAAATCAAGAAATAAAATTCATGGAAAATCAACATCATGTGTTACTTAAGCACTACATATGTTGCTATGTAGCTACATAAGATAATAGTTATTATTCTCGCTATTTGTTTTACTGATGTTCTTACTAAATTCTTAGTTGCATAATGTATTAGTTCATCTTAAACTGAAACAAAATGTCTCAGTCAGTGTTACTTCTCAGTTACACAGTTTCTCTATTTTAGTTGCATACATCTACTATGCACCCTTATATTTCTCTACACATTTCTAAACATAAGACACTAGTACACAGATTGGGAAATGGCAACTGTAAACCAGAGGGAACGTATAGATAATCCCAGGTTTTGTTTATTTTTTAGTAGTCAAGGAGCAACTATTGTGTAGTGAAGATGGGAAAGAGGTAACTACAAAAGGAAACAGGGGAATGCAGCTGACTCCATAGCCCCTTGAAAAAATTAATGTAAGACTCCACTGAAAAAAAAAAAAAAAAACACAAACCCAAACCAGAAATAATCATGGTGCAGGAAAGCATATGCGAACATGTGGCTCATAAAAGTGATTCTGTTCTCATGAGTTCATTAGTGTGTGCACATATATGATAATCAAGGAAAGCATAAGGTGCTTAAATGCACATGCAATTCCATACACCAAACCATTTGCCAGATAACTATTCTCTATTACAACAGGGGAAAAAAAGAAATAATTCAAAACTGTGCTTCAAATACTCTGGCAAACATTGAATTGCTCTGACTGAGATTTTACAAAAAAAGATATATGTGTTCAGGTACATACTTGTAACTACTACCATATACCTAACTAAAAAAGAGCCATTATGAATTGTGTGTGGAAAATGTCCCATCTTTCCCATCAGCAAGCAACTGCTTAAAGAAATTAAAGTCATTTACACTGAATACACGTTATTCAGTCAAGGGGAAAGGCATACTTTTCTGCATGCTCCAAAGCATGTAACATTTGGCATCTCAAAGAAGGTATCTTGGCACTTCAGCCTAGGGTAAAAAAAATTTCTAGAAACTATTCCTCATGGAAATTGCCAGTGTTCAGTGAATGCCATTTTCCTGATGTGTCTGTAGGATCCTGTACTAAAGTTCAGATTCTCACGATGGTGAAATTGGCCCAGTACACCTCTACTAGCACAGATGTTATCTACAGCAAGATCACTCAGCATATACACAATAGAAACCTAAAGAGAACTTTTCTTCTTTGTTTGCAATTCAAACCACCCTTACACAGAGGAGACAGAATAATGCAGATTGAATGTCGTAACTACGAAGGTCTTGTAGGTTATTCAAAATACATACTGTACCTTATGTCTTCTGCTGCTGATACAGTTCAACCCTAGATTATAAGGAATCCCTGGAACAGACATAACATCTTAGTATTGCCCAACGTTTTTGATGCATCTCAAAGGCACCAAAAAACCCTCCTACTGGGCCAATATTATATTGACATGTAAATATTAACAGAGTAGGAAGAAAACCAAATATTTCAAGGATCATAACTCATGATGCTCTTGAAAAAAAATTAGTCATAACTGAAGATGTGAGTATTGGTATAAAATTCGTAATAGGTATGTTACACCCTCAGAATGTACGAAAATGTCTAAATACGACCATTATAATACCACAAGCACTCCACCTTCTCAATTCTGATGAGCCCTGCCACTCACGCTTATATAAAAATGTACATGAATGCATGTGTGGGCTGTGGTACAGACATACTTGTCACATGGGTGATGATCTCAACCAAATGAAAACCCTCTTCATTTACCAAGAACACCAAGCACACTTCCCCTACACTTCTCCACCTATCTACAGATAATCAAATGAATGAATCTGATTGAACTGATATGTGTAATAATTGGAACAGTTCTGCAAAAAGCTCTGAAGTACTTCCAGTTGTTCGATAGGAATTATGAGGAATATCAGAAGCTGGCACATACATGTTTTTTGGTTCCACTTTGGGGTGCCCTGTGTAACATATTACCTCAATTCCAAACTTCTGTTTATATCGTATTTCACTGTTTTAAGTTCCCCGTACATTTCTGTGTATCTTTAGATAGATGACAGGCAGACACAGATGACAGACAAATATACATTACAATGGTGACACAAGAGCAGTTTCATAATGAACAAAGCAGACTTTGCATTTTAAATAGCATTTGAGCTATTTGACTATAAAACAAAACAACAATAAAAAAAAAAAAATCCTCCATTTTCTTAGCAAATTTTCTCATGTATACTACCAAGAATAAGATTTCAAAAGTTGGACAATTTAGTTAGGCAGGACTTTCTAAGGTATGAGACCATGACAAATTTTTCAAAGTTGTTCCTCTTTTCTTAATCCAGTCTTAATTTCAAAAATCATATGTAAATATAATTAGTTTTTAGAATCCACTATTCTATAACAAGAGCTAGAGTACAAAGACTTAACGTCATGAAGGTTAACAAACATTTGGGTAGTTTAGGTCATCTCTTTGTTTTAAAATTTCTTTCCATAAAAAAGCTTCAAAAATGGTACTTGTTCACATTCCAGTAAAAATTAAAAAAAAAAACCACCTTAGATAAAACTCCTTGTTATAAATACTCTTCAGTCTGACAAATTGTCATTGTGGTCTGACTGTATTTTTACGAGAGACTTCACTGAGAGTTCACGAAAGCTGCAGGCTTGCAGTCTCGGAGAGATTCAAGTCCTAGCACTTTTTTACTGTTGTTTTCCCCTCCCTGTAAAGCAGCACGGATGACCAGGCAAGCCTCAGCCCTCATTCCAACTGCAAGCCCTTCAATAAGCACTTCCTCAAATTCCAGACCCCCCCCAAATGTTGGTACTTTATAGGCACAGGTACACAGAAGTGGATATACGTAGCCCTAAGGTGGCCAACTGATGAAAGAAATGAAATGCGCCCTATCCACTCCATTCATAACCTAGCCTTCTGTTTGACAGACCCTACTCTGTACCACGGCACCTCTCGTGTGGTGGTGGCAGCACCAGATTTTCCCAACCAGCCCATTCATCTCGAAGTCATTACCTCTCCGGACACTCGTGCCCCTGAGCACCCACGGGCTGCGAGCACGGGAGGTCTCTGCTGAACAGACCAAATGCCCCTCGCTGCCTGGAGCCAGGGAACACTCATCACCTGCAAGCGTGACCAGAGCTGTGACACAAACCCTCACTCAGGGAGAGGAAGAAGCCACAAGGTGCTTATTGAAGCCCACAAGGTGCTTATTGAAGCCCACACGGTGACTCTGCCGAGTCATATGCTCCTCCCAAACAGGCACGCACACATACAGAACTCACAGCCAGGGCAGAATTTATGAATTCTGGAGTATGCAAGACTACTCTTCCCTCTCCACAACATGCACCTAAAGTACTTTGGAAACCATATGCCGTAAAGAGATAATTTGTTGTCAAAATGCAAATCTTCAGGATATCTGTCTACGGGGCCCCTCCATAAATTCGCATAAAACTAGCAAGGCTCAGGCTGACAGTACCACATAACCACGCTGAACAGCATTTCAGCTGCTCTACAGATTCACCAGTATTCTGGATACTGTCCAAGTAGTAATTAATAGAGTCAACACATTCCCAGCATTTGGTGTTGTTTCTGAACCACACAAAATTGTCTCCTCTGAGAGTACCGAAAAGCAGAACACATGAAATCACATTGGACGCTTTCAGATGTGGAATTTAAACAATATTTGCTGTGGATAATAAAACCTCATCAGCTCTTATTCAAGTCGGATAACAACAACGTATTTTCTGTCAGAGCCAGGGACTTTTTTTTTTAAAAAAAAAAAAAAAAAAAAACCAAAACAAAACAACAACAACCAAAAAAAATGAAACCAAAACACACCATCTCCTCCAGTTATGAAAAGGAAGAGCTCCTTCTACAAAGCTTTATTTTACAGCAGTATCAAAGTAATGTGAATAAGACACTGGAAGCACCATGTTGCAATACAAGCTCCATATAATCCAGTTACCTACCACCAAATCACTGCAGAAGGGAAAAGCTCTGCAGTTTGTGTGGTGCTTACAAAAGAGCTGTACTCAGTCAGAGGGGCAAAGCCCTGTGTTTGCTTCTGGAAGATCTATACAGGGATGGTGTCAGAACCAATTTGTCTAGCTCCATGACTCACCTCCAGCTTGCAAGACCACAGCTGAAAGGGTCATTCAATCCATTATACCCTTGCAAAGTCCTGCCCGCTGAGCTTGCCACAAGGATGCCAGTCCATGTCTGGTGAACAGCCTTGCTTGCTCGTTCCCACCATGCAAGAAGCCAGAGCTTCACCAGAACACTCAGATAAAGTTTTGACTGTTGAAGAAGACTTCAGTGTCCTCTTCAGAAGCGCTGTGCAAGCGTTTGCAACAGTGCTTCCAGTGCTACCCATCTCTGTGATGCACAGCCACGCAACCGAGCAAGGCATTATCAGATAGAAATGTAATATTTCCACATTATCAAGTCAACCAGGAGAAGGCAATGCTGTGAAGAAAGATCTGTAGCGGTTGGTGCACTACAGAGGTAACACAGATGTGAATGAAAAAGGGAGAACTGTAAAAAGAGAGAGGAATGCCTAAAAAAATCATTCAAATATGATTGTGTTTTGTTTAAGAGGAGACTACCTTTTTCATTTACAGCTCAAAAACGAAAAAGTTTGCTGTATACCCAGCTTTTTCTTATTCATACCCAAACATAGCCCTTGCACAGGGGCAGGTATTGACAGACCCTGAGGTTATCCTTAGCAGCCCGAGTGTTAGTTTTATTGAGCTACTGTAATTCTCTTGACTTCTGAAAATCAGACTGTTAGTACATGTTTTATTCAAAACTTCAAAAACATTAAATGTCTAAGTGTTATTTTACAGATGTCAGAGTATCTTAGGGATAGTCTACAAAAAGGAGCTAAAATAAATTGCTCATGATCTTAAATTTACTTCACACACGGAAGATTTTTAGGGCTCAGTGAAATAACAAATACCAATGTGTTTGGCTCAGGTTTTGATCTTGCAAAATTAGGTAGTCCCTCTAGCCTTTTACAGGAGAAGCTAATAACATTAAAAAAAAAAAAAAATAGTCTCTGCAACTGCATCTAAGTAAATCACCTAACTACTGGATATGTAAATGAAATAAATGTTTTTGTTTTTCCTACTAATTGAATACAGGAAGTACACAATTTTCAAATAGGGCTTTCCTGTTCTAATACCAGATACCAAAACTTCATTACAGAGTTGTAATTACTTCCTCTTCATTATGTAGTTTATAGGTAAAGAGGGAGAGGAAGGCTATGGTTCCATGATGGTTACTACACACATGGCACTTGGCAGAACAAGTAATGCTGATTAGGCAAGGACATACGATTGAATCTTTGCTAAATTAGCCAGGGAACTCCGTATCGGGCCTTCGCTAGCTTTGTACAGGTTCATGGAGGAGAGCATAAAGCAGGCCAGCACAAGTTTAACCTGCCAGGAATTTTGCAATGCATTTGAACCATCAGAAGGAATTGATATCTCACAAAAACTCTTTGGTCAAACAATGAGAACTGAAGAGAAAAGAAAGTGGAACCAGGAGGGGAGAAAAGGAGGAAAAGGAAATGAATGGTGGCAGATGGTGGAGGGGAGCCAAATCCTAAATGATCAGGTTGGGCAGAAAATGACTCTTCAAGCAGGGAGAGCCAGAACAAGGGAAGAGGCAATCTTCCAAATACGTTTGTCTTATTTAGGAATATAGCTGTATGGTATCAGGTGACATGTAAAGCAACAAGCTCATTTCTATAGCAAAGTGGTGCCACTAAGGAGTCAGGGAAAGTAACTTTCCAAGATACTGTGCTAAGTTTCTTGCAAGAGACAAATGGAGTTGATTTCTCCTTATGCATCTTTATATCCTTAAATAACCTTACAATGCAAGCCCTGTTCTCCCCTCCCACCCTAAAAAGCACCCACTCTTGCTACAAAAAAAAAAAAACAACAAAAAAACCCAAAAACAAACGAACCATGCCACACAGTCATGGTACAAACCAGCTCTTGTGAAAGGGAACAAGGAAAAACACAACAGTATTGCTACTTACATTCTTGTATTGCTGGTCTTGTTGATAATTACAGATTTTCCAGTCTGATCCACATTGTGATCCATTCCAAAGTAAGCTGCCACTCTGTGCACTAACATCCTCTGATACGATGACATCTGAGGGAACTTTTTATAGTGATTACTGGAAAAAAAAGAAAACAAGTTGCATTGATAATTACATTTCCATCTGAACTATAATTAAATTAAAATATCAATACATTCGGTAATTCTGTGGACAGAAATCTAACTGAAAACTTCTCCTTTGTGCATTTACATATAAACCTTTGCTACAAGAAGGGAGAAAAAATAAAGGAATTCTTTGTAGAGTTTGTAATAATCACATTTCCATGTGCTACACTCAGACAAACAAAGCTTACGCTTCACGGTATCTACTGAGTATTCTGTATATTGGGAAGAACTCGTCCCCCAATGCCTCCCCCCCACACACATGTTCGCACTCCCTGCACAAACAATCCTGCAGATTTGCTGAGACACTGGCAACAGAGATGCAGAGTGATGCTGGAAAGATATAGTTTGGCAAATACTGCTTTTTTCTCTCTTATTGACAAAATGCTTATTTCTCATCAGCATAATTTCTTCCTCTGCTGCTATTCTGTCTCTCCATTTTTTAAAGCTGAATAAACACTTTATTATAAAGAGCACATGGTAGCAAAAATGCCTCCACACAAGTTCAGTTTTATTTTCCAGTGCATTAGAATAACATAGCACACAGGGAAACCCATGAGGTAGCATATTTGATCATCCTCTGCACTGAAAGCTCTAATTACATTTTTGTATCTAAATGAGCAGAGCCAGTGCAATTATGACGCAATGAAAAGCAAAAGGTTTTAATTTACACCTACTGTATTTTAAGCAGTACCACCATGTGGCAGGAAATTAAAGCCTGATCTTGCAGCATGCCAGTAACAGCACCCAGGAGCTGTGTGATCCATACGAGTGGATCCCTCACACAGCTCACATTGCTACACGCACACGTGACTTAATAACCAAGTGGGGAACTAGACTTACTTGTTGTCACTAATAAAATCAATAATTTCCTGTTCCATTTTCAAGAGTATCATTCTGTCCCTGTCAAAAAGAAATGCAAGGATTTGTAGCATCAACTACTGGTAGACATTTCAGATGAAAACAATTAATATATTGATGTTTGTAAGGCAATTTTGCAAGCATTGCCAGACAGCTTGATTAAAAATGAAACGTGATTTGCCCTGGCACATCTGGAGAATATCACAGCCTGCTCTGCTGCACCTTCACTGGCATACGTGGCAGATTTAGCTCTTCCTTGAGCCCAACTATGGTCTGAGAGTGCTTCCAGCCACACCACACTGTGATCAATGCATTGCACAGAAAGACTCCGACTGCTATGGATAGATTTGGTCCTTTTTCACCCTTTTTTTGATGGAAAATGAGGTTTCCAGCTAACCTAGCTCTTTCATGAGAAGAGCTGCTACCCACAGAAATTTTCAACATTTTATCTGAGACACATCTTCAACGAGGAATTGATCTGCAGGTGAGAAGACTGGGCACACACCTAATCTAGTTAGAGAGCACAATGGAGAGCAACGCCTTTGAACTGTGGCTCCCAGGAGGCAATGCCACAGCATTTCTCCATCAAAATGCTCTGTTTTCAACTGGAAGGTCTCAGATGTTCATTTTTACCCCCCTCTCTTACCAGAAACAGTCAAAAATTTTCCCAGCATATTTCCACACAGACATTTTTTTCTAAGGTTGACAGAGTCCATCACTCCTTATTTCTTTTCAACTTTCTCATTTTGTGCAGATAAAACAATTCAAGGACCTAACATCGTCTATACAAGAGGTTATGCGAGCTGTTAGGTACCCATTTATTCCTAGTTCTCCTATAAATACTTATTTAACAGATTCGGTCAAAACACAACATATAAAAATATTATGGATCCTTCCTTAGACATTTAGAGGCAAATTTAACGATGAGATAAGCTTGTTGCTCCAAATGAAAACTATGGGAATACCAAGAACAGAATTTGGCAGTGTGGACAGGATTTTAACTGTGTACAGCATTGCCAAAATAAAGCTTTATATTCATATACAAATCTCCAACTGCAATGGTTATAACATATTACCGTTAACACCATGCAGAGCTATATGCAAGAAGGTAAGGACAAAGACCAGATGTTGCTGAAAGTGAAATTAAGCAATGGGTGACTGGATAGGGGAGTAGAATTTGATGACTTTTTAATAGCTTTTTTGCTCAGTAAACAGCTTACCTCCTTTACATTTTCCCTCATAACCATCTCCAGAACTAATAAAACACAGTGTACAGTTATGGGAACTCAAAGACCAACAGCTATAATTTCATGAGTGCCAGCTTTAATGAAGAAAATACCTACCTGGGGTTATTCTTTAATGTGTTAATGAGAAACTCATGCAAATCTATGCCTGTTGAGTCTGTATACTCTTGACTGCAATCTGAAAAATAAAAACAAACATCCCCCCATTCATTTATTTAATTTCAACAGTTACAACTAAGCTATAAGATACATCAAAATCCATTTTCCAGCAACAATCTGAAAGCATATGCTCTTAAAGAAAATGCTCATTTGGAGTTCAACCAAGAAAGATCTATGCTTGGAAGCATCAGGTGGACGTTCACAGTTCCTCTGCACCTTTCTACTGAGAACACAGCACCAAAACTAGACAATGACAGAAACTGCTGGTCATTTGAAACTCCTGGGAAACCTTCAATGCCACTCAAGACCCTGCCAAGCTCTTCCTTTAAGCTACTAAATAAAATTTTTAAAAATGAAAAAAAAAAAAAAAAAAAAGAAGAGAGGATTTATTCATCAATGCCTCTTTGCATCTCTTAATAAATGTGGTACACGTGGCAAATGAGGCATCTTGCCAGTGGGGATTCTATTTGCATTAACAGCCTGAAATCCAGTGACGCCTGAGAGTGGGCAGGTAATAGGGATGCGTGACACTAGTCAGAATTAATTTTTCAGCATTGCTGTATTGCCTGACTCAAAAGTACACACAGATCCTCAAGCTGGCGTGAACTGTGAGAGCTCCACTGAAGCCAACTTACAATTCACACCAGCTGCGGATCCACACCCAGGTAGGCAAAGATTATTTTTGAGAGATTGTACCGTAACTTTGTATCATGGATTAATAAAAATATTTTCAAAAAATACCAAATTCAGATACCAGATCTTTTCTGAAGAAGTCTTAGTACATGGTAATAGTAGACTGCAATGCAGGTTAAAGGTCATGGATGGATTTTCTTAGAGCATTTAAGAGAAAGTCTCCATGAGAGGGGAGCAGTCGTGAAGAGGATTATTTTCTACTGCCTACACTGCATAGGTGACATGCCAATATATTATTATTAATGGCGAAAAAAGTGTAGTAAGAGTCTTACACTTATTATATAATCACACATATATTTACATATGTGTTAATAACAATAAAGTATTCAGAAGAATGATTTTACATTAAAGAAAATTAATAACCTCTAATATCAAACCTCAGCTTGTAAAGTTTCTTCACTTTCAAAGCCCAATATTTGTATGAAAAACACTCATGTATTAACATTTCAGGTTCTGAATTTTCTCAATGTACAGAAAACAATTCTGCTGTGTATTTATACACAAAGAAAGAAATGTATGCTTATAAAAAAATCATACGATCCTTTTTATAACAGTAATTATAGCAACTTAAATATTTTTAAGTTCACCTTTTGATAACATTCTGATCTTGTTTTTTTCACTGTTTTTATCTTTTTCTTTATTTTTATCCTTCTCTTTTTCTTTCTCGGAGTCATCTTTACTAGATTTATCTTCTTCTTGCAAGCTAGGAAAACTTGAAAGCTGTAGTTGGATTGATTCCTGTTGGGAAAAAAAGAAAGATAAATTTAGGGCCAGATTCAGTAAGCTTCCCATGGCTTCCAACCTGGAGAGATTTGCGTTAAACTATGTGTAGCTAAAAAAGCTGAAGCCAGATACATTTCTTTCCTATTTGAATTTTTTTTTTTTTTTCCCAGAAGAATAATGACATCTTAGAGGCCAAATTCTAGTGGTAAGTGTATTTCTTCCCTAATATTTGAACACTATAAAGTTTTAGTCTACCTATATTAAGGGCACTACATTATTCTACACTTCAGCAATTTTCCCTTAAGGATTTTTAAAACTGTGAAATATATTTTATATGGGCTTTCTTAGTTAATTCTACAATTTAATTAATACTACACATGTTAAAT
The DNA here is from genome assembly GCF_018691265.1 of Tyto alba. Classification (NCBI taxonomy): domain Eukaryota; kingdom Metazoa; phylum Chordata; class Aves; order Strigiformes; family Tytonidae; genus Tyto; species Tyto alba. The sequence goes on from NW_024881322.1 coordinate 10,988,875, forward strand.
GATGGTCAATGGATAGATGTCTAAAAATAGAACTTCTTTCCCCTCACTAAAACACCTGCAGGTTCATATAAACTGTTTTGCATATGTAATTGCAGTATCGGATAGACTGAGCTTTCAAGCTCTCATAGCAGAAGAGTGACAGCAGATTTTAAACTCGTTATGTACAAGAGGGCTTACTCACTTAGCAGGTTTATATTTAAAGACATACGTAAACATGCCTTTAGCAAAAGGGGTGAAATGTGCACAGCGAGTTTCAAACAAGTTGTGTTAAGTGAACTTCGCCTGAGGCATCACAAGTTTTATCCTCAAAACTTCCGTATGTCAGAGAGTATAAGTCCTTTTGGAAGCATGCTTCAGCTTTAAAAAGTTAATTAAATCTGAGAATTCAAGCTGGTTTGCATTTTCTGATTTGCTTTGAAGAACTTGTTATTCCCTACTTAAAACATTACTTTATATTGGCTTTGTTTTAACAAAATGCAAACTGTGTTCTTTTGAAGTTACCATGGCATAATTTATATATTTCAATAAATACCAATCTGGTTGGACAAAACTGAAAGAAGCATACTTCTGTGTTCACATTCTTTTGGAGAAAAAAAAAATGGCCAGAATAATACTATATGCTTAAATTAGTGTAAAAATGCACATTTGAATGAAGCTGTCTCAAAACTCCCTGGTAACGCAGTTTTCTTTAATAGAAGAGAATCCTGTATGCCTGATAATTTTTTGGCATCATGTTACTGACAATCAGATTCACCACTGCTGGAGAAAATCAGAACTTCTTGAATGCTAGTAAATTCCCTTCCTTCACAATTTTTCAAAGAATACCAGCGTACCAAAAGATCAATACAAAAATGTAAAGTAAATGGTGGGGTTTTTTAAGCAACCAGACCATTACAAATTCAAAAGGTGCTTTCTATAATTATTAAAAATTTTAGTTTTTTTAATTTTTTGAAGAATTACAAATCAGCCACCACAACACATGTAAGACAAGATCCTAACAGAACAAGATATCAGCATAAACATGCCACAGTAAGACAGAAATTGGTCATTTCTCAGCTTAATCATTATTGACTTTTTGTGAAGTTTGAATGTGGCACAAAAGACTTGAGATGAAAAGCACTGTAAAAGAGAAACAAACCCCTAGAGCTATAATTTAACCTGACCTAGCGTCCTTAACCCCTACTTCCATTAGTTTTGGCTGACAGCACTAGCCAAAAACTAAGTGTACAGAAGTAAAGAGTGGGAACTCCTGGTCATTTGAGGTAAGGATACATAGAAAAATGTTTGCTAACCTGCTCACTCAGCTGCACTCAGAGGACTGACATTATGCCTGCTTTCTTTCGCTTCGAATGGTAGCCCGATTTCTCATTCAAGCAACAGACTCTGAATCAACCACTGCCAAAGAACCCCAAAGGATAACTGATGCCCCGCACTGCCCGGAGCAGAGCGACTGTGCCGCTAGATTTTCAAAACAGGAGAAAAATGTAACTGGCCATGCTGTTCCCAGGATATTCATCCTAACCTTCACAGTGGTTGTTAAAATGCACTTACAAAAACGACAGACTTCAGACATAAGCACACTTATGAACATACAGTAGATACTGTCTTACATGTAACATAATACTTATATAGTTGCACTAGAAGAAACACACAGAAGGGCTGTAGAGTCGTGAAAGCAAGCTACTGTATATTTTCTTAGATTTTTATTGATTTTTCTCAATAATAAAATACAATGTTAATAAATACAATGATACAAGATAAGTATAGTGAACAACAAAATAAATGTTCAAGTTGCAATAATACACTTCTTGGTCAATAGTATAACATTAAAGGCAACATTCCTTTTAAGTAAGGACATAGTGAACCATCAGGTAAGCGTTCAAGATCAAGTAATACAGGTCAACAAGTTTTTTCCCTGTACAGGAAAATGAAGGCAAGTATTCAAATATAAATACAAACATCAAGTCTACAGTACAATCCATACTCAGTAGTTCTGGCAATGTACCGTACATTCTCTGGTAATTAATTCCCTGTGCTTTGTAAACCATTAAGATAAAATAATAATTAAAAAAAAAAAAAAAAAAAAGAATAAAAACTCCAAACCGAAAAAAATAAGCTTTTTCTCCTCTAAAGTGAAAGCAAAGCAATTCGGTTGGCACAAAACTTCCTGTATCCTTCAGCCAGTCCAAGGAGGAGCCTGCAGGTCCAACTTTCCATGGCAAAGCTGAGCCACATTCATTAGTAAAAGGTCAGCGAGAGCAAAAGTGCGATTCCTATCTAATTAATTACACCAAGCCAATTGTATCTTTAGGAAATGGATGCTGGGCTCCAGGGAGGCATTTTATCTCCCATAAATGTTTCGATATGGTCAAAGAAATCTTTGCTGCAGCTGGTCAGAGTCCGGTAAGACCAGAGGCCATGTGGAACAGGAACCCCTCCTCTGCCTGGCATCAGGGTGCAATCCGGACAGGGATTTTGCCTCAAAACCTGTTAGTCTCTCTGACATTTAACACAGGTCCTATGCAGTACATTATAAACTACCATGCGATGCTTAATACAATCTCTATATTATTCTCCTTTTCATTCTCCATTAAACAATTGAAAATACAAATGAAAGCAGAACAAAAGCCACGTATCTTGAGTAATGCAAGTTAAGCGGAAAGCATATACCTACAACAGAACAACTGATAAAATAACCTGCCCGTCTAATGCATAAGCGTCATTGTAGAGCAGTAGAACATGTAGATGTCCCTCTGCTAAACAACCTGGTTTTTGGTCTTTCAAAAAAAATTAAAAAAATAGAAAAACCTCTCCATACTTATGAGCTAAGAGGAGAGCTGGATTTGTTTCATTTCAAGTCAATAGAGGAAACAGTGAGAAAGTACACTTAAATGTGATTTTTTTCGTTTTTGTGCTAAGCTCACAAGAAGTCACTTGCTCAAGCTCTCTCAATGGCTGATCTCATTTGCACATAAACATCTCATAGATTATAGACAGTGCTCATGATATTTTGGTTTTCGTTATTTTTAAGCCTTGCTCTTACCAGGCAAGCAAAGAAGAGTATTTGAGGTTTTTACTTTTGCTTTTTGGGATACTTTTTTTGAAGTGAGTCTACAAAGACTGCCACCAGTGTTATTGTCCCAGGTGAGGGGTGCAGGGGACAGAACTTTACTAGCCACTGGGAATACAACACTACCAGTACAGATAAATTCAAAGACACGTTTTTCGATACCGGAAAAATCTACACCAAGAGTTTAGAAAATGAATGCCATTCAGCAGGAGGCATCCTTGGCTCTACCAAGGTATTTTAGAGAGCGAAGGACCTGTGAATTTTATGTAAAGGGGGACACTGATATGAACTGGAGTCTCAGAGGAACCAGAAACCAGAGCATATTCGTAACTGTATCTGGTGCAGCCTCGAAAGAGATAGCCTTAGAGAAAAGAACATATTAATATTCTTTTTGATTGTTACTATTTTTTTTTAATTTTAAAATCTGAATTCTTTTGAATTCTTTTCCATTTGCTGAAATTTTCAGGGGGTCTGGAAAAAAAAGCAAACAACACCCTGTGATATACTATAAAACTAATATTTCAAAATAAAGTTCACGCTAAACCAGATAACTTCATAAAAATGTGTTCATTGTTGGATGTAATTTTTCCCCCAAGACAGACATTGTTAAATGCCCAATTAAGTAACATAATCATGCAACTGTACATGGAGGTCAACCATGCAGCTAACTGCAATAATTGCAAGTGTACCTGATTATCATGAAGATTTTCCGCTCCTGGGCGAGGGGATGACTCTTCGCACACGGCAAGACTCCGGACGAGTTTTCCTTTAGCTCCTGACTGAATAACAGAGAGAGAAAACAAAACAGAGAACACTACTACTGACCCCAGGTCACACAAGCTGCACACATCAGCTGTCCCCAAATAACTACTACCCACCCAGCCAACAAAATTTTATCTGCCTTCAATGTGGATAGAAAAGGATTATAAGCAATGAGCCACTTGCCACACAGAAGAGGTGACAGGTTTCTTTTTGCTTTTAAGCATTTCTGCCACGGTGCGCTCACTTCCACCAAAAATCGTTACAACAAAGAATAGACAATCCAATACTAAAGGTTATTTAACGTGAAGTTAAACTCAAAGGTTCCTTCTGCCATTTGGTTTTGGGTTTGGTTTGTTGTGTCTTTTTTCCTTTGTTTGTTTGGGGCTACCCCCTCTCCCTCTCTTCCAGTAGTATTATATCCAAGGAACACAGACAATAAAGTGTGGAAGTTGCATGGATCTGCACTTAGAAAATTAGAAGAAGGTTTTTAGGGTGGTGGGGTTTTTTTTTGTTCCTATAACTTCTTTTTTTTTTTCTCCCTCCTTCTTAGGAAGCTAGTCAGTCTCTGCTTCTTTATGTCAAGATTAGTCTATTGAAATAAAATTCAAACAAAAATGTTAATTTACTAAAGCAAAAGGAACAAGCTTTTTCCTTCCCCAGTGGCACACAGAAGCAAACATGCTGTCTAACACAGGCATACAGTGAGCCCAGCAGCATAAAAGTATGATGGATAAATAAAGGGGAGACTGACACATTTTATCTAGAGGAAGTCCTCTGCCTTTGTGCAACCAGATTATGGGGTAAGAGAGAGAAAAACAAGAAACCACAAACGAAAAAAAAAACAACCACCACACAAGTGATGAAAGGCCATCATTTCAATCCCAGACAGACATTTGACGGCAGTTCTTTATCCTACCATGGCATGCAATTCCAAACGGAGATGGACCCTTACCTTGGATCTCTTCTTCTGCTGGTTCTGATTTGCACCTCGTTTCTGGGTATAGCAAAAAAGAGAAGCAGTTATCACTTCAGTGAAAAATGTGCATGACAAGAGCATTAGCAATAAACAGATCAAATCACTCCTAAATGATATTTTAATCAGTTGCTGACTGCAAAAACAACTTCCTCAAAGCCAGTCTGGAAAGCAAGGAAAACCAAGAACCTTCTCAGCTCACTTTATTCATGTTAAGAACAGGTATAAATAACAAAAACACACTGCACATTGTTCTATAATTTTGCATAATGAAAATGGAAGAAAAGGCATACTTAAGTAAATGCTCCCCCTCTCCAAATTCCTCTTAATTTGTATTCTCCCCCTTTACTTTTATATTTGGTTGAGCAAAAAGAATTAAACCCCCTCATCCAATAAAGTCTTCTTAACAAATTACCTTCTTAGGCTTTGCATAACAACTATTTGCTGGCAGTAACACCTACAAACCAAACCACACATTAAGTGATTATTCATTAGTATTACCTGTAAATTCATGAGATCAAGGTAGTTTTCTAAATCCCCAAAGAGGGAAAACAGTCAAATATTTCATCAAGCTTTAAACACAGATGCCTAGAAATTAACTTCTCAGAAAAATTAATAACATGAAAAGCAGCCTAAAGAGCGTGAAAGATATAATGAATAACAGCATTTTTTTTTATGGGGAGATAAAAGGACACACAATTAAAAAAAAAATAAATACAGGAAACAGTCTCAAAATTATGAGAGAAAAAATAGGGGACGCATGAGCAATGAAAGACATCATAGAAGTGGAAGGGCGATGGTAAGACATTGCTATTTAATGCACCATTCGTTATTCCTGTCTTACCTGCAGCTCTGACTTGGCATCGCTCAGCTTCTCCTCCTTCTCCTCTACTTCCGAACTTTCAGATTTCTTAAGGATACAGTTGTCCGGGTTCACTTCCGAGATGGACGTCTCCTGCTCTTTCGCAGCTTCGTCTGCTGTCTCCTGGTTCAATTTACCTTGCTCAGACATTCTTCCAGACAGAAATTAAAACAACAAGATTTGGTGACCTGAAAGGTCGAGATATCACAACACAAACACACACACACAAAAAAAAAAAAAACCACTGGGGGTGAATTTATTTATTTATTTATTTATTAATTCCCAAGTCATTTCATTTCCTTTCATAAAACCAAAATATGGAGAGCTCAGAAGTGGAAAGCTACAGATGTCTCAGCTGAAGAGACGTACTGAATTGACATCAGGCAACAGCAGAATTGTATCAGGTTAAACAAGCAGATCTCTGATCTAAACAGTCCTGGTGGAGAGCAGTTTTAAATCGAGGTTCTGTGACCGCCCCGGCCCAGCCCCAGGACTGCCAAGGTCCAGGCAGGGATGGTGACAGATCTCGGTGGCACCAGGCAGGAAGGACCCATTCAGACTTCCAGGTCTCTGACATCTCAGTGCTACCCCGTTAGGTTGTTTCAGTTTTTGTTTCTTTAGTAAAAAAGAATAGCCAAACAAACAAATAAAAAGCAAGCATGAGCAACAACACTGGTTTTAGCACTCAGTTACGGGTTTTGTACATAGCAGAAGCCCACAGTGCTGACTACCAGTTAAAAAATATATCTATTTGAAGAGGTAATAATTCAGTATAAATATGAAATCTAAATTTGGCGATAAAACTCTGAGAGTCAATGTTTTCAGGCATCAGACTGACAGCTCCATTATTAAAATCCTAAGCCTCTTCCCAAACCCCATGTCCCTCTCCAGCACTACGAAAATCCTACAGGAAGCCTTTGGCAGGTATTTCTAATGAAGATATCCTAACGGAACTGCATTTACTCTCAGCTCACAATGGGTTGTTGTACAGAAGCTTTAAAGGCTTTTCAAAGTTAAAGCCTATTATTATTTTCTCTCTCTTTCTCTTTCTTTCCCCCCAGCTCCCTGTTGAAGCCTCCCCCACAGATCAACTGTCAATGAGACTCATGAATAATTTAACTTTTCTTTCCCTATCCATTTGACTTAAGAAGTATCTTCAGGAAAAACAACTGCAGTTGAGAAAGGCAGTTATTTCCGAAAGAGTCTTTTGCAGTACCTTGCCACTTCTCAACAATGAAACAGTGGCTACTAAGCAAAACCACTCTTTGCCATCTTCCTTTTTACAACTTGTAATTAACATACAACAGATCTGATATCACTTACCTTCATTTTTTTTTAAGCTATGTTTTACTTAAAAAAAAAATAAACACATACTGAGTTTAAAAAACTTACTAATTCTAATTCTTGCATTTGTTTTGACACTGTGAGCAAATAAAATCACAAAAATCTTTCCTACATAATCTTCCCTTTGGAGAAGAATTATGGATTTCACAAGAAATGAAGCTTCACGGTTCATAAATAAACTGACTGGAATACGAAGCTCACAAATTAGCTCACAGTAAGCCAAGTCAAGCTTTGAGTTGTTCTCTTTCCTCCCACTGCCCTCCCCAGGAAGTCCCATGGTATTGGCTATTCTGCAGTTACAGCTGAAATTTGAACCGCTTTGCTAAAAATTCAAAACATGATGAATGGCAAAACCTGAAACTGGTCTGTTAAATAGCTCTTAATTTGTGAAGGATTTTCATCCAGAAACGCACAGGCATGCACAAATTCTTCATGGGCATATTACCCCGCAGCTCGTCTACATGCTTACATAGTGTTTGCAAAAACAGTTGCACTCATAGTTTACCAGCTGCACCAAAGAAGCCATTTACCTGAAAAACTGCTATAATTCCCACTGTCTTTCTAGCGTCTTCTGTTGCTTTTCGCTGGTTAAGTCCACACAAATGATCAATGACAACGTGAGTCCCATGTCCCCATTAACAGTTCAGAGTGCCAATCTCCATGCTGGTCCTTCAGAGAGTTTGACGGATCATAGTCAACCTGGAAAAAGACGAAAAGTAAATAACAACGATCATGTTACAAGGTAAGGATGCAATAGATAGGACCAGAATTCTAACACTAATGACCAGCTTCAAGCAAATCACTTTCACAGCTTGATCCAGCTCCACCTGTCTCAAAACTGCCTGCTTCTTCTCTAATGAAGGCTAGAGCCGGCTGTTCAAGTCATAACAGCTCCTACGCAAGGAGCTAAAATTAACAATTGCATTATGCACTGAAGATTACTCACTTCAATTCTAACCTTTTTTAGTGAATTCCAGCACTTTTCATTAAAAAAAGCATATATACATATTTATATATAAGCTCATCTGTTTGTTTCAACAGAAATCAATGAGGGTATGAGGAAAAAGGACTTGCCTGCTTTTTAACTACAGCTTCTGCTCCAATTAAAATCCCAATAGTCAAACACTATTGAAAAAGAAGCTAGGTGGGTGCTTTTAGAAAGTGACTTGCTTTGCCAGGGTAGTGAATCGAGGTGTTCATTTAATAAGCTGAATAAAACTTGAAATGATCAAAAGAAGGAAGAAAACCTATCCCCCCCAAAACAGCCACCAGATAATCTTTCTTTTGAGGCACTGCGTGAAGAGGAAAAAGGAGATTGATTCTCCAGGTTATGGTTCAGGAAATAAACCCAAAGAAATAGTTGCCTCAGCAATGCAATTTATGCTGTTCATCAGGATTGTGTTTGCCAGATGAATAGCTGATCTGACAGAAAAGGAGCATTTGGGGATGAGTTGGATTGATTTACACGCCATGGCCGTGTGCTGAACTGTCTTGATATAACAGGCGCCTCTTAAAGCTTGCACATGAATCACAGTTGAAGCAATTAGTGCAAATACACAAAAACAGCAAATAGGAGGAAGCATGTATCATTCTACTTGAGGGTGGTGGGGGGGCAGGGGTGGAAAAAACAAAACTGAAAATCATCTCACTCTAATATTAGACTCGTTGTTTCTGAGGCACATTTTAAATTGTGCATGGTTGTAATTGCTGTACAGTACGTGGTAGCACACTGCAACTTGCCTTGTTAGAAGAGCTGAATTTCATGTGCCAGCAATGGAATTTAGCCTCTCTCAAAAATCAAGTCCTGCTCTCTCTGGGAGCTCAGGCACACAGAGGAGACCAGCAGGCAGTTATATAAATTACCACTGCCACCTTGCAGATTTATATACACAAAAATATTTATTTTCCTCAAACCACTTATTAATTTCTACAGAGTAGTATAAAGTGCATCTGTACAGAGTAACACAAAGTAAGTCTTCCCACATGCTTTTTGGTATTCCTTGCAGGACATTTTCAGCAATGTTCTCACTGACAAACAGTTACAGGATCGTAACGGGAGTGGAAAAACAATATGGAAAATTATGCCTAAGCACTCAAGCACATGCAAATGTATTTCATGGAGCCAATATTCAGAGAGAAAAGAGTGAATAAACACTGACTAAAGAAACTTTCCTCATAACTGTCTTCCATTAACCCTTTCCCTCACAATTCCAAAAGAGGGGGAGGTGGGGGAAAATACTCATACAAACCCAACAAACCAAAAAAAACAAGGAAATACAGTCCATTACAGTTTCACCTGGAAAACAGCCAGTCACGGGATAGACCGCTGCAGTCAAAACCCTGAAAAACTAACTAAGAAATAGGTATCTGTACCAAATCAGGACACACACACACACACAAAAATTATTTCAGGACTCCTCAAGTGTTACCATGTGTTGTGAATTAACTATTCACAAGCCAAACAGAGCAAAACAAAAAACAGACAACAAACCAACTAACCAAAGGGCGTCATAACCAGCAAGTGAAGAGATGTGCCAAGTCTCCAATAAACAGCATTTCTGGCCTTGTGTCACAGAGGCTCAACATAATCTTATCATGCTTTACCAAAGACAAATTTCTTCATATACCGAGTCCCCCATATTATTACACTTAAGATCTGATGCCAATATCATTTTTCATTGACAAGGCACAAGACGACCACAGAATCTTATATTAAAACAACAAAAAAATTTCATAAATTTTGCCAAGAAAACATAAGCAAGTGGAAAATACACTTACAGTGTTCATCTACCATTTTTCAAAACTGCAATGACAATGTTTCTTAGGATGATTTAAAAAAAAAAAAAAATCCATCAAAATTATCTTCTAGGGGAAAAAAGAAAAAGGCAGCAAGAACTGAGATGTACAGCAGTCACAATCCAGTTCTTCACCTTCCCTCAATATAAATTTCCTCCTCCTCCTCCATTAGGCAATTTACAAGTGATGACTAATCATTTACATACTACAATACGTAAAATACACTTAGGGTTGTTTGGGTGGGTTTTCAAAGGGACTCAGGTTTCTATAAAATACTTCAAGGACAGTATAAATAGCAACAGGAATCAATCAGAAAATAGCTATTAAGAGCGAGACATTTTGATTGAAAATACGTCGATGTTTCTCGCGCTTTTCCAGGATATCTGGTTATTCAGTGACAAATGCACTTTTTACTATTGTCAGTCCTGCAGAGACAGTGCTGCAATGGAAAAATATATTGGATTATTCTCTTTCTTGCACATCGACAGAAATGTCAGAGATGATTTGACTGTCAAAATCTTCAGTAACGAAGTGACGCAAAAAGCTGAGCAAATGCACCTATGGTTTTGATCCTCAAGTAAAAACCATAAAGCTTATTACAAGACAAAACCCACCTTTATTTGCAAGTGAGCAAAATTTCATAGCATTGTTGGGATCTTAGAAACTGTCTACAGGAGCTTGTGGCAAAATTTCAGCCTCTAATTCCTTAAAGCTTGAGTAAAACTTGAATATCGGACACCCCAATGCAACAGAAAATACAAGTGCCCACCAAACCATTTGTGGAACCACTTTAATAGAAATATAATCTGTCTGTACAAAATTTATAAGCACCAGCTGATCCATATACACTGTGGGATAAAAATGCTGTTGTTTTTTTTTTTTTTTTCTTAAATTGTTTTCTTTATTGACAGGCTTTTCACTATAGAAGCTGAGGGTACTACCAAGCTTGAGCAGCTACTGCCAAAGCTTGAAAAGAAAGGGATGGAAGAAGGCACATATGGTCACACACGTTCACACAACACATAGCACGCAGATTCCAAGAAAAGTCTGTGGGAAGGAATACACTTAATTTAATCCAAGAGTTTAAAAACTATACCGAGAAGAGCTGTAAAAGAACGAGCAAAGATATTAGAAAGTCCTCCTCAGCGAACATCTGATAGCTGACCATCAACTGAAATTAAAGAGAGAGACATCTGACAACACCCTAAGAATCCACCACAGGAGAGTAAGACGTTTCTATATTATGGATCAGGAAATGTTTTGACGGTCTCAAAGCTATCACATACTGAAGCAGCAATTTTGAGATCATTACACTCCTATTAAGTATCAACATATCCTCTCTCAGAAGAGATGAGCAGGCTTTAAGCCAAACAGCATACTCTTAACCAAGAGCAGGCAGCAGCACTAGGCAGGATTGAACCCTGCCAAACTGAAACTCAAGGTTGTTTGTTTTTTTTTTCTCCAAATAAAGCTGCTGAACATAAAGGTAAAATCATGTGAGCCTGAACAGCTCCAGTAACTGAAAACTGTCTGATGTTGGCAGTACCTACATGTCAGGAACCTTCTCATCTCATAGTGACTCTCCACTAACATGAATGGCTCATGGGTACAAGCCCATGAGCTGGAAGCAGAGATGACAGTCATGATTTCCACTATGTGATATATACCTCATCCATACATATAAAGATAACCTTGACTCATTATTGCTATCTCGCTCATCAGATTACTGGAAACCATTGGAAACAAGACTGCGCTATTATTTTAAGATTATCAGTACACACAGCCATTAATGTTGCCAAACTCTCGTGGCTTAAAACATAACTTTCCTGTTATCTGACATTTACTTAAATATCCCAGTATCCACCATCAAGCAAATCTATGTAAATCTCACTGAACACAAAAGCTTCAACTCTCTGTGGTGGCTTCAAAGAAAAGCTTCATGATATAAAACCTACTGTTCAAAAAATCCAAAACCAAAACCACCCCACCATCAAACCCAAAAAAGGCAAGTAAAATAAATCCTACAGTTTTAGTTTGAACACACTACTACTTGGTTGTCAGCCCTAGTTTTCAGTACCTACATCATTAGACAGTCAATACTGGCTGCTCCTTCTCACTGTTTTCCCACATTTCCCCCAGACATGCACATATACACTTGGAAGCCAAATTTGCAGCTGTGTACTAGCATAGGAGGATGTCCTGTCACCCATGCCAGCTCACACCAATATGCTTTAGTATGAAAAACCAATCAAAATAAATATGAATTCTCTGAAATACATGGACTCCTACAAGTTCACATGGTTGTTAAAAGGCTGAAGACTAAATCTTAAAAAAGAAGGGCAAAAAATACTTTTAAAATACATGTTTGAAGCCTTATTACCCGCCTTCTTTTATCTTTGCAATGTCCCCTCTCCATTATCGCTACAAAACCAGATACAGTGATTGCCTACATTTTCTGCTCCTACATACCACAGACCTTTGCAGTAAAAGATTATTTAGACTCATTTACTGTTGTCACTTTAACAGAGACTGTCAGCAGACACAATGTCTTTTTTTCTTGCAGGAGTTAACAGAACCATGAGCACCCGTGTACAAGCAATGGCACAGAGGATGCTGGCCCACCTTAAGCAGGTAAGCAACCAACCATCAGTGGCAACAGTGGTCAAAGTTCATCAAAATGGGGGGGATTGAAATATATTGGATCAGATTTCAGATCCTGTGCAACAACCAATTGTCTTTTAAAAGAGGTGACTACATGATATGAGCAGCATCCTAGCTGAAGACTACCTTGGAATAGCACTGGCTGTCCCCTCAACCTGCATGTGAAATCCAGTATTTACAAACTACAGCAGGGAGGGGAACAGTCTAACAACCAACAGAAAAAACAGAAACACAGCAATTTTTTGTGGTTTACACATGATTCCTTTTTTTCAAGGGGATCCTCTTGTTCCTTATGGATTACAACCAGTACTTTCCACTATAATCCCCTGTCAGAAGATCTCATGCCAATGTCATCATCTGCAGCCAAGTAATAATGATGATGTTCCCTCTGGCTTCTTAGATTTCTGCAAAACTAGAAGCTTTACCCAGGAAAATAAATATAGATGCCCTATAGGGAGAGCCTGTTTTGTTTTAATACTTAAGAAAAGGCTCAGAAAAATGCTCTTTTATCTGTCACAATGACCATTTGAAGTCTTCCAGGATCAGCATGAAAAGATATGAGGCTTTGAGTGACCTGGCTAATAAATGTCAATCACGCAAGTTTGCTAGGAACAGAGTAACACCCAAACTTTTAACAAGCTGATCAGATGTACAAATCAGCACCCTTGGAATGAGTTGTTCACTTTAGCCCAGCCTTCAACACCGCCTCATGCATTTCAAGCACATACGCCAAACTACCTCATTCTCAGACACAAACCTGACAAATTTCCCTAAAATCAGTGTCATTAAACTAACTGGTCTCACTGTTGGGTGGTGGAAAACAGCACAGCTCCATGACTCCAAACACAGACACACCAGTTCCCAGCTATCCTTTCAGTGCACACCAGTCTCCTTGCAATACACGAAAGTCGTTTTCCTCAAATCCTGTAATAAAAACAATAGCCAACATAGGCAAATACACAAATCAAAGGGAAAGGGAGACTGAAACTCATCTTCTCACATATCAAAGGTAACTGTAACACAAAGTCCTCTTTAGAGACTGACAGCTTTGTTTTAAGATTAGAGGGGATCCAGGGAGGACTGTAAGGATGTTCAAGAAACTCACTGCCTTGCCAGGACACCTTCTCCATTACCCCACTGTATACATTAAATACTTTGTACATTTTTCCTCTTGTGCCAGTAGCTGTTCTTTATTTTAAATAGCTTTCCTGATTTCTCAACAGTTCACTCTTCCTGTGGGAAATAACTGTACATCACCTCATCATTTGCTGTTAGGTTTAAATGAGCCAATTGCTTGTAATCTCCATTTAAACAGGTATGCACCACCTCCATTACTATCTACGTCTAGTCTAATTTGCATCGACAGTCCGCTTCAGCGTTTCCTTACATCTTTCTCACGCTCCTCCTCCACCAGGACTGCACTCGGTGGAGATGGACGTTCCTCCACCCATGGACGCACAGCGGTGAATGTGCTGGAGGAGCTCCGTTTTCACAAGCACTAACACCAGCTTAAAGACAGCGACTATCATGAGAATATCCCAGAAGGAATACTATCGTTCCAGTATGAAATGCTATCAACAACAGAGCCTAAATGAGCCCGGGTTGCCCACAGACGGATCTCGGCAGAGCTACTGCAGAGTCTGAGAGTCACAGCCTGAAGTGGTGGGACTACAGATACCCAGCACAGACTAGGTGAGATAATTAAAGCCATTTGTGGTACGCCATGATATGCTGTTATACATAATGAAATATGTAAGAATATATAGCTTACATTAATTTTAATTTGAACAAAAGGTATGTATATATTTTAGTTTAATGCAGAGGTTCTTGAAACATTTTTATGTTTTTTGTTTCTCTAAGTCAAGCTATCCCTACTCTTTCTTCCTTCAATGCCTTCCCTCTGACATTTTTATTCTCTCAGGTAACCACAGGTTAAGTAAATTTTGCTTTATACACAGGAACTAAAACCAACTTAACCTATTTTCCTACTGAGTTTGTCCTAAAGCTTGAGGACTTTACTAGAAAACCCAAGCACCATGCATCTGCATTTTGATCATACACGCCTTTGAAGGCTTTGGTCTAAGAGGACTGCAGGTAATAAATAAGTGGGCAGTTAAGCCACCACGCCCCATTCACTAATTACCAGTTGTGCCAAACACAAATCAACTGAGTCCAAGGAAGGGAAAAACAAAACAAAACAAAATCAACCACAAAACCATCACTCTAAACAGAACAAAGACAACAATTTTGTACACTACTAACATAGTCTTTCCACACAACTTTCTGGGCAGCTTCTCTCAAAGCACAATTTTAAAGCACAAAATACTCAGGACTTGGATGGCCCATAACTTACGATGAATTGCTTTACACTTCTTCCAACATCACTAGAGGATGGAGGTATAACCAGAAAATGCTGCAGGAATAGACCAAGTGTCACCGAGTCTCACATATGTTTATCCTGACTTTTTTTCTTTCCCAATTTATATAATGGCCCCTATATTTCATCCTGCCATTTCTTGACAAATTAGGTGCATTTTCACTAGTACTAGCTTAATTGGCAAACCCTGAAAGAAAATAATTGCTAACAGCAAAGCAGCATTATGCTGATGAAATAGACCTGCACTTAACAACTAGAATTGCCTTAGCAGACACTGACTGCAAAACAACAAAAAGCTTTTTTCACATAAGAACTGAAAGAAAAAACAAAACAAATCAATAAAACAAAAACCAAAATTATTTCCCTCCAGAAGTCTCTTCTGATTACTAGAATTAACCATAGTAGCTATTCCTGTTTGTCCTAATGCCATTTTCTGAAACAAAACTAGCTTGCAGCTAAAGAAAAAATATTGTTTCCCCACCAAAATTAAAAGGTATAAATCTCTATAAGGTTTAAACAAAACAAAAAAAAAACCAAAACATGATACACTGAGATATTCCCCCTCCATTTAACTTTGCTGCTCAGAAACTGTGCATATACTCTGTATTCAAAGGCAATTGATATCTAGCTTGTTT
The DNA here is from genome assembly GCF_018691265.1 of Tyto alba. Lineage (NCBI taxonomy): Eukaryota > Metazoa > Chordata > Aves > Strigiformes > Tytonidae > Tyto > Tyto alba. The sequence goes on from NW_024881322.1 coordinate 11,004,355, forward strand.
TAATGCAGAGTAAATTTTCCAAGCTCATATTCCAAACAATTTGTATAATTATAGTTCAAATCTCCTCTACCAAAGGCAACAAAGGCTAGATCCTTTGAGAGTTCCCAGTACAAGATTATGATTTTTAATACATTATCTTATTGATTTATTTTTATCAATATAGGATCAATTAAAAAATTTCTTCCTGATTGTGTCTATCAGAAAATAGCTTGGAATACAAATGCTTAGTTGATGGCTTCTGGTTATTAGCAGACTTAATAGAGCAACATACAGTGAGAACAGTTTACATCAACAAAATCTCATCGAGTAAGTTTATTTTGCTAGACACCTCTATTCTGCCTAAAGTCTTGCAAGACATATAGACAAGATCTTGGCAATTTTCAATCAAATCTGGAGATGCCCCATGTTTTCAACTTTGAATCTCCTAAGAATGACTACTTTTTCTTGTCAGATCCATGTCCCCCTGCTTTCTCATTGCTTAAAGTCCTTCTGAAGAAAAAGAAAATTAAGGCAGAAACATTGTAATTTCTCTATAGTATTGGGAGAGTAAGATAAACACATACAATAAATATAAATAGCTACATAATTTATATTAAAAATGTTCATTTTGTGTGTTTAATTTATATATCTTTATACTTTAATAGATGTATATTTGTATTTTATATAAATACCTCAACCCTATTTTGTTGGTCCCATTTTGGCTGGTCTCGGACAATGCAGTTCAGTAGTGAATACCACACATTACAAAAAGAAGTCTTAAGCATGCTACGGATTGTATTCAATGCTCTATACTGCTATGGTTTCAAAAGAAGATTAAGAAAAATGGCAGTTATAGGTATAAATTAGAACTTAAAATGCCTAATGATTAAATGCATGTTATAAAAGCCAACGAAACCATTACACATTTCTGTGCAATGCTCCAAGCACTTAAGTGCCAAATATCCTCAGCTTATGCTCACTTGTAGAAATAAAAAAAATTAAAAAATAAAAAATAATAATAATTAAAAAAAAATCAATGTTTATATCTTTTGTCAATTCCCTTGACATCTCTAAAAATAGTTAGAGATTCTCCCCCTATGGTAAAACCCATCTTAAAATATATCACATTGCCTCATTAGCAGCATCAGTACAATATACTACACGTTACAATCAATTCCTGAAGAAACAAACAAAAAAGTCCAACTATAAAATACCAATCAGGTATTTTATACTGTCATCCTAATGGCCAGCGAGAGGAAGAAATCCTCTTCAGAAGCAGTTACAATAGTCAAGAGAGAAAAGGCAGAAACCCAGGTTTACAGAACCAGCAGTGCCAGTTCACAGATTTGCAGCTTTGGTTTCTGAAAATATCTTTCCAGAAACCCTGTGGTTTCTGCATTATGTTTGCCTTTTCCAGTGGGTAATTTCAGGCTCCATGTGATACTGTGAACAAAAGGAAAGGCAGAAAAAGTGTTTCAACGTCTGTTTGTGTTTTTCAGGGAAGAAATGACGACATACATACAAAAGAGAGCTAAGCAGTTTTTTGTTTAAAATGTAATTGGTCACTCCACATATGCCTAGCCAGAAAGCTTCATGACACACAAACTAGTAAAAGAGAGCAATGAATATACAGCAGAAATCAAATATTCAAGCCAATGGCTCCAAGGAATATGTCCCATTAAATTTAAACTAGGAAAATGTATATGTTTAATCAAAATGAACATTCAAAAAACAATCAGAAAAAGCATGGGGTTTAAGTACTTTAAATCTTGTTATACAGATTAAAGTCTCCACAAGTTCAAATATGATTTTAAGAAAACTTCTATAATATCTAAAATTGTGTTTACCTGCTGTGAAACGATCTGTCTTACTTGGCACTAGAAACACTAACTACATCGATCATCTAAAAATACTGAGATTTAAATTACAGGAGAGAAGTGCGGCAATGAAATATATTCAATTTCTACTGCAAAATGGCCATATCATCACATTTTTTCATTGGTGTGCTCAGTATCAGAGAGTAAACAGAAATATGATTATAAAGCACAACACTGAAATGGTAGAGGAGAATATATTTTATGAGATTTGAAGAAGAGAAATGGAGGTGGTGGGACTTTACTGACTATGACAAATTGATATATATCAGAGACAGCTTATGCTACAGATTCTTTAAAGTAAAGATGTATTTCCAGGCTTCAGTCCCAGCCTGGACCTTAAACAAGACTGGTAAGTGGGACCTTCATTTAATAGTTTTTGGAAAATCAAAAAGCTTTCATAAAAATTCAAGAAGATACCTCTAAGATTTCAGAATTTAATGAGTACTTCGGAACTTCAGTTGCCCTAAATTCTTTAAAATTTCACAGTGTCTGGCTATGGATATTTTAGTGGTGTTCAACCACATAATACAGTTACTTTTTTTTCCCCCTCTAAGCATTTAAAAAAGTCTACCTGTAAATGAAGTATTTTTCACCTATTTAATCATATTTTGAGTCTAGGCTGACCTTCCCCTTCCAAGAACTGAAACCATTATTTTGTGTAAAACACAAAAACTGTTTGGTCAATACTTCTTAATATGTAATGCTATACCATGTGAACCTCAGGATTTATTCTGATACCTTCAAGATTTTACCTTCAAGAAAGGGCAAGTCAATAACCACTCCTGTCACTCTACATCCAGTTCTGAGGAACTGCAATCCCTCTTGTAAATCTCCCTCCCTAATAAAAAAGACCTTATCCTTTGCATGTCCTATTTTAACATGTTGAAGCGCAATGGCAAGAATTTATGCCCTCATCTTTTCTTCCAGCATTAAAAATTATCAACCTCAGAACTTTCTGCAAGAGATAATAAAAGAAGTAAAACTAGCTTACTATATGTTTTACTTAGTTTATGACACTCTCTATAGCAAAACCAATCTTCTGATCAAATATTGATTAAAAACCTTTATCTACTGTACCATTTGAAACACTCAGAGGAGGGAAAGAGGGGAGAATTGCAGTTTCATATAGAAGAATAAAGCAAAAGGAATTATTACAAAAACTGTATTTTAGTTGCTACAGTATCTTGGTTTATAAGTATTATTAAAAAAAAAAAAAAAAAAAAAAACACAACAGGAAAAAAAACAAAATCAAACAAAAAACCCAAACAAAAATAATAATAATAAAAAAAAAAATCCCTAGTAAATACACTCAATTTAAAAATGTGGTTAAAACACCCAGGGACTTGTTATCTATTGGTGCCAACTATAAGCGAGCTTACAGATGTTCCAAGTTTTAGCAGATACCAGCAGGAGCAAGTGTAAATAAATCACACACTAGCAACTGCTAGAGAATCACTGGACCTTCAGCAATGCATGACTTTCAAACAGATTCACATGACTGAGTGAAATCTTTCACCCCATTATAGAAATTAAAAAATGCCAGTCTAAAATACCAAAACTTTTCTTACCTAAGAAATTTCTCCTTGAGACTAAATGAGTAATCATCTGGCAGTGCAAAAGTTATGGTAATATCTTAAAACAAACTTAAGGGAAGACATAAAAAAAAATAACTTCATAACAAAATATATTTGAAGTTATCTTCAGCTGCCTTAGAAAGTTTACTTATTTACCAAAATATTTCAATTAAAAAAAGAGTTGTATCTCTGAGCAATGTTCTCTATCGTCTCCTTAAAATTCAGACCTTCAGAATATCAGCTGGATTTCTTTTGGCTGAAAAAAAGGTAATTAAGCTGAAGTTTTTTCCTTTTGCTGTTGCCTAGGCTCCTGTGTGCACAGGTCATTTTTCACAGCTCTTACAGATGAGCATTGGCTTTTATATGCATGCACAATATACATACAACATAACCTGACAAATTTCATTTTCTTCTCCTGAAAGTGCAACAGAAAAGAAAGTTAATAAAACTGCTGCATACCTCAAAAAATAAAGTACTGAGCAGTAAGTTCAGTGCTGTCATTTACTTTTAGGTAGGTCCACAGCTGTCATAAATCAGAGCACAGTATAGGTTGTCCTCTAACTATCTCTAAGTAACTTATCTTTAGGAAATTTTCATAATTTAGGAAGGACCAGGAACAGGCCCACCAGCAGCTCATGTAACTGCACCATGCAGTCCAATATATTAAAGGCTCAACTAAACACCACCAGCAAAACTAGGTTTGTTTCAAGTTGAGAATTGTGCCAGAAAAGCCCTGATCCTCAGGAACTCCTGCATGCACGGAGATCTGAACCCACCTCGAGCGTACGATCTCAGTGAGCATTACATTTAAGGGATACTTTCTGCATCAGAGGAAAACTAAATAGATAAAACCCCAAAGAACAGTAATATTTCTCTCTTCTTTCTATCCCTCGTTTGAATGTTGGTTCTCCTGAATAGAGTTGTTGAGTTAGACAGCCAGCTCATGGAAAACAAACATACAAGTTAGGACCTTCCTGCTGGTGTATGACCATAAAAATATTTGGTTTTATTAACAGTCAACATCACCTTGACCTATAAGCGAGGGGTCTTGAAGTTGTAGCTGTCAGAGCTACTGTCTCATGGTACATCTTCCAACACCAATGCAAGATGATCAACAGCTGCAAAGATAACACCTGTGAAACCATGAAAAGTTAGAGCTGTTTTTCATATATTTCAGATAACGCCATGCTTTTAAAGTCTAATTTGTCATTTACACTAGAATTACAAAATGAAATGGATTGCATCCTGCTTGATGAAGGAAATGTTTTTTAATCTGTGTTTATCCAGCATCCTCCACATTTTGACAGGTGCTGCATGGAGTTACCACAATACAGGAAACAAGTCCACCAGCCAAAATGAGACAAGAATGTGGTATATACATTTAGGGACAAAATCAAATCTCTATTAAAACTGTAAAACCTATCAGCAGTCTGTTAATCAATGTTGAACTGCAGTTGCTCAAAATAAAGGTTTTTAATCATTCATTAACCTCCAAGGAAAGTTGGACACCAAAATATCACAGACCCTTATGAAAATTCCAACTTCTTACCATAAGATACAACTAAAAAGGATTTCTACAGTTCTACTCCAATTATAACAAACTAAACAAAATTGTTGTAAATGCAATACTCTGCTGTTGATTACAAACTATCCTGCTGCTCCATACAAACTCCTCTTGATTTCAATGGGAGTCATAAGAAGATGATGGACGATGCCTGAAGCATGACAGCAATGCTGACACTGAAAACAGAGACATCTTCTTTAACTGAGCAGAAATAATCAGACCCTTGCATGACCAGTTTCAGGGCAATCTTCCTGGCCCTGTAAATTCCATATGAAAGTCTTCATTTGGCTGATGGCTAAAACATTTAAACATCAGAACCAAATTGAACAGGATAAAGGATGGATGACACTGGAAGCAGGCTAAAAGATTACGACAGCCCCGGCATCCCACCACTGGACTAGTGAACAGAGCAAGTCTTGCTCTGCTGCCACAGCAGCTTGGTGATGTACACTCACGGTGATTGCTGGAGCTAACTTCTGCCCAGTTCAGGGTGTTAGTAGCCCCCTGACATCTACATGGTGTAGCCTTGGCACATGAACTGTTAATTGCACAGCAGTACGAGAACTGAAGGATGGCTAGATTACAAAATGGTACCACACTTACTAGTCAGCAGACTAGAAGTGTGATTTAAGTACCCCTTTATGTGTGTCTGGAAGGCAAGAAAGTAATATTTCAATCTGTTTTTCTAAAAATGTTTATCAGAGATAATTTGGAACTTACTGAGATGTAATGTGAACATAATGGGAGATCACTGTTTTACACTTTTCATTTCACTGCATGCTGTTATTTATTTCTTATCAGTTTTCACCGCAAAAAACATTAAATGAAGGAGAAGGACTGGTTGCTATGCAGAGTTCACAGTGGTACCAACATGGCATTCGTGACCTGATTTTTATCACCAGTGGGCACAGAAGAAAATTTACATGCAAAAGGAAAAAATACATTAACATTACATTTCAAAAGAGATTTAAAAAACTCAGAAGTCAAGATTTTCAAAGTGATGGCTCCCACAGCATGCATAATGTCTTATGAGGAATATCCCGTATTGCTATATTCTATGTTTTATGTCTTAATACATATGTGCAGTTTAGCCTAGTTATGATTGTTGTGGGAACCATAAGCAGCCATCCTGACAATTTCATTCTCAACTGCAGTGTTGTCCTAATGGAGTTTTGGTACTTAATCTCCTTGTTTGTTTCAAAAAAGAGGGAGGAAAAGAAAGGAAAAGATACAGGGAAATAGGGCAAGAAAAAGGAGAGGGAATATTATCATTTTTATGTGTTCTAATTATTTAAATCCACAGTGAATTTGGTATTTAAAAACAGTGAGGGCATCAAGTATTAGGAAAACCAGTACTTCCACTAATACACTTTTAAAATGTAGGCAAATCCCTACCATGCAGGCAAATCCACTATCCCTTGTATATATTACTTTGCTACAGCAAGTCCAGTGTGCATTGACACCACCACAGTAAATCCCCTTTATTGTGTTCCCAGTTACGATGTGGCCAGCCAAGACAATACCTATGTCTCTTAGTCAACTTAAAGACCTTACATTTTCCATTAACAGGTGATAGTAAGATCTTCACTGGTCGAAGAGAAATCCTTTGGTCTACAACAATATGATACCAAAAATAATACTAAGTGACAATGATTTCCGAAGATGGACAAATTCAGTCTAAAGGGAAGCAACGTTTCCCCTTACCTTATCTCCCAGAGAGAGAGATACAAGGTCTATGGCTTAACCTACTTTCATAAGCCATATGAAAAGACATTATCTTGTAACTCTTACAACATTTGCTGCTACATTCAGTTCATTCAGTTTGGATGTTTATTACTTTCCCATCCCCTTTCCATCTTCTCAGTATAGACAGTCTTTGAGACAGCACACTAGTTAAATCAGTGGGACCTGAACAACCCCTTCAGTACTGCTACAACAATTCTGAATACTAATCATTGTCATTTCTAGCTGTGGAGATCATTCTCAATAAAACGAACAAAAAGCAAACAAACAAACAAACAAAAAAAAAAGAATCACCAAACAACCAAACACCAAGAAACCAACCAAAAAACACAAAACACCACAGAAAAACAACAAACAAAACCAACCACAACACCAATAACCAAGTAAACACACCCCCAAACCCCCACCATCTCTTGCTCAAAAAGATCTGTGTTTATACACAAGTTTTCCAGTTCCCCCCCCAACACCCTGAGTTTCATATCCCTTTACACACAGAGCAATTATTAAAGAGTGGAAAATTCTAGCCACTGGAAGAGTCTTCCCTTGTCTGTTTCCTCCTACAAAAATATCCAAACACACTATTGCCTTTTGGAACTTCAAAGCTGCAAAAGGCTAAGAAAGACCTGATTTTCTTTCAGAAGTGTCTCTGAAAAACGGAGAGGGAGTTTATTGCTCTTTTTCATTTTTTTTTCTTCATCTGACTTTTCCCAATCCTTACCTGCATCATTACCATTTTCAATCCAGACATGTTCTAGCCTGCCTCTAATCTAACTGGAGATCTAAGAGTAAAAGGTCTGAGGCTCATTACGCTTGTGTATGACTGCGGCCAAAGACAGGTGCAAAGGCTGCCAGATGTAATTGCTGGCATGTTACTTTATGCCTAATGTTCCATTTTTTGTTACACAATCAAAGGTTAGAATTTGAAAGATTAATGATCTCCTAAAATATATTATCTGATAGAACTGTCCAAATTTCAACTGTCAGGTTCAACAAAGGGTCTTTCTCCTTTCTTGGAAACCTTTGTTCTAGGAAACATTTAGACCTCACGAAATCAAAATACCAAGGCACTGACAGAGTAGAAAAACATGGAGAGACTAACCAGCCTCCAGCATCCATATCAGTTGTTTGACAACTCAAACAAAAGGACAAGGCAGGACTCTGAGTGACAACCGAAAGAAACCTCTATACTACTCTATCAAAACCAACATCTCTTTCAAACATACTTGCTTTGACCAATAAAACTTCTACTTTTAGAAAACCAACATGTCCCAAACTATTTACCTACGTATCCACAAATATTTACAGAATCAAGCTTCTTTCACTGTGAGTGGCTTGTCCCTAATTTTATAAAATCAAAGAAAGGATAGTCATGGCAGAAGAAAAGCAATGATGGATCTTTTCAATGATGATTTTAAAACCAACAGTGGAGGAGAAGCCCAACACCTGTAAATATTCTGTCTACCACATGCAATTCTGATCCACACTGCTTGGAGCTGGTGAGATCAGACTGCCACGATGAGAAGCTTTCATATTTATCAGGATTGGCCCAATTCTTGGCTGTCTTGTATTCTACCCAAAAATCTCATGTCTCTCATGTTCTGGCTACAATCAGAGCACTGAGAGCATACATCAGAACACACAATCAGAGCAAAAAGAGAATATTATTGTTCTGGAGGCTCTGGCATGTAGTCATTTTCGTACTTAGGACAGTCTAAGGAATGAAGTATCTGACATTCCAGTACACTGCACATGCATGAATGGGACACGTTACATTTGCAATTTACATGGCTACCTAAAAATACTGTTGTCACGATATACAGAACTAAGAATATTGACAAGAATACTGGGTAGTGTTAAAAACCCAAACCAGGAAAGAAAACACTATATAAAGCAAGAGTTTCAAAGGTATTCTTACTCCTGTAACTTTCCACAAATCAATTAACTAAGTTTAGTTTCATTGATATAAAGATACCAATCTGAAGACATACATTCACTGGGAAAGGCTTCCTCGCTCACTGCTAGGAACAATGTGACTTAACTTCATGAAAAAAAAAAAAAACACACTGATGCTACAAATGCATCTGCCTCCCATGCTCTGTTTAGCTGTATGAACATGAATCTCTGCCTCCCACCTATGCCTGCTCAATGTAAAAGACCCTTTTTTCAGTGTGTGGGACTAAATAGGGAAGAGTTTAATAAGCCTTTGATCTTGGCTGTAAACTCTAGGCACAACTGCAAAACATAACTCTCAGGGATATTCAATTAGGGAGGTTAGAATCAGTCTTCTAAAACAATTTGCAAGACTTCTCTCTTCCTCAAAGGACTTCTCAATACAAAACCTTCTGAAGCATCAAGTCTCAGACAGAGCAAAGATAATTAAGATAAGCAGTTCCCATATTTTTGGTGGGTACCACCATTGGCATCCTAACAACTAATACACTACTGCCTGGAGAAGGACAAAACACTTGGCTGTCCAAACATCATTCACAGAGCACTGTAAGATGGCTTGCATTCCACTGGTAGTGCACACACTACTAGAAGATCTCCTTTAGGGAATATTCTTTCCTTTCCCTTCATAATCAGATACCTTACTATTATCCTCTGTACTGTAAGAAAGATCTCTCAAGTGTTTAACTTCTGGATAGCCACTTTTTTGGGAACTGTCGAGGGTTCAAATGCAATAGGAGAAACCTGTTTCAATTTCAGTGGAAGTAATTTTCTCAATATGAGAACATTTAGTATCTTGTAACAATTGATTCAAATATCAGACTGCACTGACTCCCTGCCACAGCAGAATTAGCAGTATTTCAGCTGAAATTGTGATTGGCAAAGCTACTGTTCCAACCCTCCCACATCACAGTCCTGTGTGGCTGCTGGCCGTAATTCCACCCATGTATTTATTATACACCCTATTAGGGGCCTCAAGATCATCTTACCTTTTTCTATATCGAGAATACTCTGCCTTTTTCTACTGAAATCAAAGCTCTTTTAAGTCCAAACATTACACAGTTTGCATGAGCAACCTGACAAAACTAACCAAAATATGACAAAAGCATTTAAACAACTTTTTAAAATTCTCTGAATGTAAAAATGCCTGCACAATTTTCTTCTATGTCCACTTCTGCTTTTTTTATAATCTCTTATGGTTTATAATCTTTTATAATCTCTTAAATTTTGTTAATTTGTCAAATATTTATATCAATCCCAGTATGTGAACCAGTACTGTACAACAACGAATTTCATATACCTAGTTGGAACCTCTGGCATTTCAGACAGGGGAAAAAAAAAAAAAAAAAAAGAGAAAACAAAAAAGAAAATAATTACAGAGTAATATAGAGGTTGAGGTCCAAAGGGATAGTTTAAGTACATTACATTTACTTCTGTTTCAAGAGACACAACATAAAACTTCTTTCAATGGTCTTTAGTTCCTCTGCCAAGCACTTCTCTGAGCATGTTCCAAACACAAAATTACCTCCCAGGAGAGTATCTCAGGTTGGAGCTTTCTTCCATTGTTTCTGGGTTTGCTCCTATATTATACATTATCAGTTCCAGATGTGAACTGGAGATGGTAAAAAGCCTTACAACTACAACATTTTTGTTTTCCTGGCCCTTCAGGAGATTCTATAGGAACTGAAGGGAATCAATTCGCTTTTCATCTACAGACTGTCTCTTGGGGAGGTCTTATCTCAAGGATGTATCATAAAACTTACAGACCTCTTTCTCTCCTGAAAAGCATGCTTGTGGACATTTCTTACTGACCCAGTTCAGTGAAATCAGTGAATATTTTTGTGATACTTCAGAGCCTTTGAGTATCTTTGAAAATAAAGAAACAAAAGAACCTACCTAGGGCCCTTCTATTTTAAATGAAAAGTAATATTACAGTACTGACTTTTTGTTTTGGGGTTAGGTTTTTTTTGGTTTGTTTGGGGTTTTGGAGGGGGGGAAACAGTGTTTTGTTTTTTATTGTTTTTTGTTTGTTTGTTTTGGGTTTTTTTTTTTTGCAAATACCATATTACACATGTAAGTAACTGGTGTGTACATCTGATTTTTAAGAACCAGAAATGCCACTACCTAATAATTTTTTATTCTTTCCTTCTATCTTCATTCTGTTTTACTGCTCACAACCACAGTGAATGCAAACATTCAGTTGCAGTGAAGTACAGCTGAGCACTGTATATACACACATGTAAATATAAAAAAAATCTGGCCATGAGTAAAACAAGGCAAACAAGTCACTGAACGATGACTGCAGTTGTATCTATTTTCCTGTGGTTCTGTGGACACTAATATCAGCAGAGTATCATTCTACTTGGGGACAAATGGGTAGTGATGTCCTGTAACCACTGACACACACAGGTAATTTAACACCAAAACATTTACAACTGTTTTAGCAGATCAGACCTAAGTTTTTTGCAGTATTAAGTCCTAAAGAAACATGCATGCAGACTAAATAATGACACACATGGAAGACAATTTATGCTTCTGACACACTCTATGTATAAATTTACTGAATGCAAGGGTACTTTTAATTTCTCAGACAATGGATATATGTTCTCATCAATCACAAAACCAACACAACAGTCCGTAACCCAATCTATACTTCATCATAGTAGGAAGACATTGTCTTTCAGCTCTACTGGCCTACATAAAAAGTTTTATCAGGCAATCTTACCTTTCAAAGAACAAATTAATGCTAAATACATTTATGTTTTACTGCTGCCACGGGCTTATTTTATTACCAAATCTGGCTTTGGGCTTTATGCCTCTAGCTATCTGTTTTTTGTAAAATTTTAAAAGCGTTACACATTTTTGACAACATAAGAAACCATTAAAGAAGTGAACAAAGAACTGTAGAACAGGGAAGCTGCTCTTGCACAAACAGGGGAGGCAGAATAGGCATAGGGGTGTTCCCTGGTTCACAGAGGCATGAGAAATGGATAATCTCACGATATCAGAAATACCAGAAAATTCAAAAGAACAAGGGCAGAGAAACAGGGTGTTACTAAAAACAAAAATAGAAAGACTGGCTGGAGCTAGCTGCAGCAAGCAGAAAATGGTAAAATTTCCAGTAGTAAGAGAAAACTTGGAGGCCAGGAAAGGCACAATGCTCCAGGGCAGCTGGAAAAGAAAAAGGATAACTCCTGTTTTAAATTAAACTCTTCTTTTATGTTGAAAACAAAACTGGAAAAGCAATTAACACACTCTTCCCAGCCACTCATTCATGGCTGGCACCTCCTTGGGTAAGCAGGGAAACGGGATGCAAACTCTGGCACAAAGGGGGGTACCTGCTGCACGCAGTCAAAACTACTCCTCAGAACAAACCTACTGCAGCGCTGAGAAAGGTTGTAAAAAAGCCTAAAACTAATGGCATGGAGCAGTTATATGAGAAATACTAAGTGCTGTAATGAGAAGAACAACACAAGATTAAATTTTTATCCAACAAGTGATTGATTTAGGCAGCACCTATGTATACAAGCCAGTGGCACAGAGAACTGGTTATCCTGGTACACAAACTTCAGTGATGTCCAGTCCACACCCAAGAGTGGAACTGTGATGCCACAGAAGAAAGTGGAAGCTCTAAAGGTAAAAGCCAGGGCCTCTCACACATAGAGAGTCCAGCAAACCAGACTGCCTGAAGTCACTTCTGTATGCCAGTCTCCAGAAAAACCCTGTCAAGTGAGAAATCAGATTCTAACGCAAAGTAACAGTCTCAAGAGAAAAGTTAAAGTCCAAACACAGATGTAGGAGGTGATCAAATTCTTATGTATTCTGACACAATCATTACAACATCATACATTTTCATGATACACTTAAAAGGCTGCTTAGAAAGATAGTTACATTCTAACAATGAAACACATAAAGGATTCATTTTAAACAATAATTATTTTAGAATCACAGCTATTTTTGAAACATTGAATAGAAATTAGTATAGGGAATTATGAATAAATATTGTTTACCAAAGGGGGATGGCCTTTTATGAACACTCTACACAAAGTGAAAATGAAGGAACAAGAGAAGAATTCACCTGCCTGTAACAAAACAGGTCACGTCTACTTTGTAGCTTTTTCAAAAGCTTCCCCCTCAAAATGTTTTGTCTATTAAACTTTGGCCTGCAAGATAAAACCCTACCTACTTAAGTGAAAGCCATGTGCAACATTTAAATCTGGCATTTGTGGATGCATTCTATTTACATATATGTACTACCAGGTTTAAAAAAAAAAAAAAAAGAAAAATAGTCTGAAAAACTATCCTGTCAAGGACTACACCCTGAATATGTGCTATACATAAGCACATATTTATAGACTTAGAATATAAAACAAACCAGCTGAAAGAAACCTACCAATTCTTTCAAGATTTGCCTCAGGTACTAAAACTCTTAAATTTTAACATGGTTGTGACTTTTCCTTTTTTTTTTTTTTTTTTTTTTTAAAAAAAAAAACATCTGGGGACTTTATTTTCTGAATTCTGTTTATGTTGTACCTTTTCAAATTCTTCAACACTATCACCTGATAAAACTACCAGAAACATGTTATCACATGATTTGTCTGGAAAAGAATCACTACACAAAGCCAGTAATACCCAACACTGACAGCAAAGAGTAACAGCAGCAACAGGAAAGCAACCGCCTTCGTATATGCTGTGGATTAAAGGACAGCACACAAATAATAACTGTGACTGAGCTAACTTGAAGGTACCATAACTTGACTGTATCTGCCAATATTAGTGCAACAGAGACAAAGTGTATACTCCTATATTGCCTCTTTATTATAAAACACTCTAAAATGCTATAATCTCCAATTAAGAAGGAAAAAAAAAACACATTCAGGGAACGTAAGTACAAAAAGTGAGTACTTCCTTCCAGATGAGGACACTGAGGAACACAGAGGTTAAATTAGTAATGAAGTTGGTCAAAACAAGAGCTAGAAGGGTAACCTGCACCCCTTTCCCCAGGTACATGGCCATCATTCTCCAGCATCTTCCATACCTCAGTGACCCCTTTAAACCCAGGCGCTTTGGTGGCAGGTAGTGAGCACGCATGTATAAAAAGGAGCTGCTAACAAAACTATCTGTTGTCTATACGTGAAGATACAGTGCGTATAAGAAGAAACCTGGAAGTTCAGCATTTTTAACAACAGTAATAATAATTAGGGAGAACCTTTCATGTCTCTTTTGTATGACCTGAAGCACATTACAATTAACTGGAGCCTCTGGATCAAACTGATTTAGAAACTACTACTACAAGATAGCAAGTAGGAAAGTGAAAGAGTGAGAGAAATACTTTTATTTATGCAAAATTCTGTCTACAGGATCCATTCTGCTATAAATCTAATTAGACTGAAATAGCACTTACAGGTAAATTTATAATAATGGCGAGGATTAATTTCCTAGGAGAAATGAACTAAAATAAGCAGCGTGCAAGCCTGCATTGTAACGCTGACAATAAACACGGCAAAAAAACAGGCAGTCATATCAGCATCTAAATACTAACGTGATGGCATTTTAGTTATTTACAACAAACACAGTATTGAAAGTGGACTGCTGTTCTTCACATTTCTTCTGCTAGCCTGATTAGCAGCGCCTACACTTGTCAGACCGTCTTTTCATATTTCACTTACACAGGAGGAATATTTCTCTGGGGTATTTTGAGGCTCGAGTACATCAGTTGTACACCCATTAAAGTACACTATAGAGTATCAATGCAAACTGAACAAGGCAATCAGTAAGGACGATCAGCTCAATTTCACTTGAAGTCTGCTTTCATTACCCGAGTTAGAATTCGCTTCCAGCGTTTTTCAGAGCCTTGCTGGGAATATTCATTTATACCACAGGTTTTATCCTCACCGTCTACCACGTAGTACAACCACCAACATATTGTACAGACGTACCTGAGATGACCACAGTTAGTGGTCGGACAGCTTACTTTTCACTGGGGAGATGCAAATGATGCCAAAAGCGCATTTTTTGTTTAAAAACAATTTCTTTTGTTTTATTTTCTTCTCCTATTCACTCCCCAAATGAATCTTTGTTAAAAAAGTTTCACACTGATGAGGGATGGCTGGCTGCCTATTCTCCTTCCCAGAGGACATCCATGCTTCTTAAAGCTGAGCGTGAGGAAGGGAAATTCAGAGCTGGAGAGTGCTAAGAAAAAAAAAAAAAAAAAAAAAAAAAAGGAACAATAGGGATTTCTACTGTTTTAATACCTTTCTCTGAGTTACTGTCCCATGGTAGACCATTCCCCTCTTGTAACTGTTTCATGTTACTCACTCATAACATGCCCATTTATCTGTCTTTGCTTTTTGAAAAACACGTTTGTTAGGAAAGCTGTTTTTTGTGAGGATATTGGCACAGCATACAGTTTGCCAACTGATACTATCTGTGGCATTTGAATTAGTAGCTATTCCCACAGTCAGAAAGGCCCCTTTTTAAGACATAAATATTTTTCAGAAGTCTTCACTAGAAAAGAGTAATGCAAAATTATCCCATTAACCTCAAAAAGGCATCTGGAAGTACTGAAAATCTGTCCCCTTCCTGAAAAAAAAAAACAACCTGTCATGATATTTCACTGTCTGTATCACAAAATACTTTGAAAGGCAGCAGCTCTGTTTCTCCACTAGTGACTCAGCAAACACATCCTCTCTCTTGGCAGACTAAGTTAGCCAATTTATAAAAGGGTCTCCTTTTGTTTCTTGAAGTAAACAGGCATTTTATGACTATGACACCCATCACCTACACCTTGTGCCAGGCAGAGAGGAACAGGTCTCCACTGGCCCACCACCACTGACGGACTTTTTCCCCATACACACCCTTCACAGCTAGGCATCAGTGGAGGAAGCACTCCCATGCAGTATTAGCCCACTGTCATCCTCCTCATTAGAAAACCCCAAAGTTTAAGATTTGTTTGGTTTTCCCACATCTTGTTTTGACTGGAATGCCAGCAAAAAAGAAACTTCATTGTTGAAAACTTACTTTAATTTAGCTGACACTAGTGAGCACAGGAGTGGGGATTGTCAAGACTGCATTTTGTATCTAGAGTCATTCTGGTGGGCGAAGAACACAAACCAACGTGACTTTCAGAACAGCTTCCCTTAACACATAACGTGCGTTCACCTGTTCCAGTGCCTGAATTCAGCAGAAAGCTGAAAACACGTGTGTTGCCTGTCCATCTTCCAAACGCAATCTAGTTATTCTCCTATCCATTGGAAAGGCAGATTAGCAGTAGACCAGTAATGCAGTCATTTGGGAAACATCCCAACTTCATTTTACTCAGAAATACAAGTGTTGTATCTTAAACTTAAGAGACCACAAAATATGTGGATGCACGTTTTGGAAGGATACCTTAGCCATACCAGCTTCTGCTACAGAAGCATACTCCAGTTGCATATTTCTCTGAGTTATAGGAACAGGGTTATAGGGACTAACATTTTCATGCCTTTATTTGCAAGGATTAGGACTGGATAATTAATTCAAGAAAAGCAAGACCTTTCCCTCAGTCAATTTACACCGAGGCTTGTTTTTTTCACGTAGCCTATCTCACAACATTCCAAGTCTGTGCATCTACAGACATTTATACACGTTTTGGAAAAAAAAAAAAAAAAAAAAAAAAAAAAAAAAATCACAAATCATCTCCTTAGCAAACAACTGAATTCAAGAATTCCATTATCACTGAGTACACTGAGAAGAGTATTGGTGCCATTATTTTATTTGTGGAATAAACAACTTGTTAGTACGTTATCCTTCTAAAACATGGAATAACTCTGCACAACAGAGAAATTTGTCTTTAACTGTTGAGAGATTTCTTCAATTCAATGCTGACTGAGACACAACTGAGCTGACTGTCCACCAGTCCACAAATGAAACCATAAAAAAAACAAACCATAAATCAGTTAATTACTACTATACATCATCTGTTCAGACTGCTGGCATAATTTCTTTATTAGGTTTCAGAATACTCAGAATGTTACTTTCATAATAAACTGACACAGTACAGTGGGCAATTAGTGAACTAGGCACTAATGACAATCAGATTACTGAAAAACAAATAACTGAATTAAATCTGTAATTGGCAGCTGAATACAGGCACTTCTCCTGCTATATCTCAGAAACAACAACGACAAAAAAGAAATAAAATAGAGAAAAAAAAAAATTAAGATTTCCAGGAAAAAATAAATTTCAACTTTCAGATGATGGCAGCAAACATGCTCCTTCAAACACACCAGTCTTCCACTTCATTGAGAAATTTTAGTCAACAGTTTCTTTACTTCCCTGTCTTTACCAGGAGCTTCCATATATGCATTTCACAAAAATGGATTATGTATTTAGTATATGTCGTCAAATGTAGACATCTACATGTCTTAGTAAGTATCTTTACAATCTCTTCCACTTTTGACCAGGATCTGTGGCTACACAATCATTATAATCAAAGTTATGAGAAGAATATGTAACCTTCAGCTTTTGGTGCAGTTTTCAAGCCTATTCAACAAGTGCACAGACATGAAATACGAAATAAGTTGTCCATAAGAACTCCATCCATTTTTCCCTCTTTTCATTGTACAACCCTGTAATGCACTAAACCGCATCCAATGTAATGCATTAGGTGCCACACTAGCTGTTAGGATCTCCTGCTCACACCACAGAGAGCAGTCCATCTGAAAGGTCAGAGACACAACACGGAAAAAGTCTTTGACGATGACAATGCACTGTCAAAGGCATTTAACTTTGTGTTATTTCCATTATGTTTTCTTTTCCAAGCAACTGACAAATATGAATGTATTGAAACTATTAATAATCCAAGTAAAAAAAAAAAATCTACATAAATAGACAGAGTTCAGGACAATAATTTCCAGGAGTGTCAAAAATACACATGATTCTATAGAGCTACTGAATTCAAATGGAGGCCCCAAAGGGACCCAGGAGCACTGATATGAGCTGCATACATGAAGAAGTTCAAAAGCACAAGGTCATCTAGATTCTACACAAAACCTTTTGTTTAACAGATGCAATCAGAGCTGTTTTGGCACTCCCTCCTTAAGAGATACCAAAACAAAGTCCAGGAGATCTGGGAACTGGTATATTTTGCATAATGATAGTATGATTTATATAAGCATGTTTTATTATAAACTGACTGTCCAAATACCTACAGAATTAAGTTATTTTTAAAAGTGCAGCACAATATGATGAATAAATCCAAGTTTTCAGTGATTTCAAACAGGGGGAGCCAACTGACATAGACAGAGGCAAGAAATAAAAGCTGGGAAATGCAAGCAAATGATGAAAAACCAAGAAAAGTCAGAGGTCAGCTTAACAACAGAAAGTTCACACAAGGGGCACAACTTACAAAAGCGAAGGCCTGGTATGAAGAATGGTCAGACAATGTAAGGAGCAGAAGAGACCACTGATGCACACGTGGAAACAGCCAGGAAAGAGGCAGAGACATAAATGATAGACACTGCTTGAAATACACACATCAAGGAACAGAACAAGAAAAGAGTTTATATCAGGACTGCACTGAATTCCTCTAATATTTAACTCCCTGCACTTTCATCAACCTTTTAAGTCAGGGCTGCAGATTAGTTTTAAGAAAGATTCCTTGTTTGTATGTTACATCTAAGGATGCAGTAAGCCTCCTAACTTCAGTGTGACTTGCTTCACACACTCTGCTGTTGCCAGAATATAACATTCGTTCCCCTCCATACTTTTTATTTTCTCTGCTGTAATTGTAAGGCCACTTGAAATAATCTCTGTTTTCCAATTTTACAATGCTTAATAATAGCAGCACCTCAAGTTACTGGCCCCAACATAAACCATCAGAGGTCAAAAATGGAGCCTCTGAATTCCTTTTACTAAAATTATCAGTCTGGCAGTGACTAGACACTGAAATTTGCTGGTACGTGCAGCTGAGGTTCTAAGGAGCACTGGTATGCTACACCATCATCTGCCAGCCTCATTCCAACTACTGAGTACAGGTAATAAAGGATACATTCCAGAGGAACATTTACCTATGTATCAGAAGGACTTGGGTCACTTATGCTTCTCCTTTGTTATGCTCTTGCGTCAATGCAAATCTTGCAAACACATCCCCATACACAATCGAATTGCTCAGTCCACTGTCATTTTTTAGGGAAGACTTAGGTATTACTGCGGTTGCTCTCAAATTAATGAAGTAATCAGAACTGATTTTACTTTTCCACATATTGAAATTGTGCTGTTTAATCAATAAAATGTTTTGTTAAGAAGTGACAATGTTTTACTGTCTTGTTTTCTGACACATTCTTATACTGATGCGGTTTTATTACAGATGGCTTTGAAGCGCCTGACAGCATTAATGAAGACGTGACACTAGTGTATGTTATTAAATAATCACAAACAGAAATAGGCACCAAAAGAATCTACATTTTGACTTGCATTGCCTGGACACTGAACATAACTGTAATGTAGAAAGGAGTTAGCAGCAGTTCTTTGAACATACAGCTCTCTAAGAAGTGATCTGTAGAGGAAAAATTATAATTAGCCTTCCTGAGTACAAATTATGTTCTCTGTTCCCCTTCCTGAAAAAAACCCTGAGGAGTAACAAACACATCAAAGAAATATGTGGGCTTTGAAAGAGGTAGGTGCTTGCCGCATCTTCCTCCCGCATTGCGGAAACGATCGCGACGACAGAATGAGTGGACAGGGCGCCTGCAGAAACCACAGCCCCACCACCACGGCTGTATGGCTACCGGGAGCACAGCCACAGGCAGCCAACACGCTGCATCAAGATTTGCGTCTCAATCTGCTCTTTTCTACCAATCCTCCTCCATTAATACAAAGCCCTTTACAGAAAGGTGCACATTTACATAGTCACAGGACACACGATGCTGTTTCTGTAAACACCTGATTTATGAGGTTACGGGCATGCTGAGACAGAGCTGTTAAGGACAGAAACCAATTTGTTCTCATAGAAGAGCTGGCTACATACTACAGAGCCCACGAGCTTGCGTGCCTCCCCAAGACTCACCCACCAGCTTCACGCCCTGACATTACGCCAGGCTAAGAAGTATCATCCCAGTGCTTGCTGCCCTGTAGCTGCCCCCAGACCCGGCAACATTATTGTTTCTTCCTTTCTGTTCTGCCAGGTAGGTGGCAGAGAGGAGCAATTCCGCAACAGCAACATTCAAAAGACATAGATCGTTTACAATTCCTGTAACCTCAGATTTGAGGAGATCAAATGCAACTGCAGAGGAGTAGCCACTTTGTCCTGATCCTCCATGCAATGACAGCGATCACATCGCATGCATAAGGATTTTTTTTTTTAATTATTTCTTTTTAAATCAGAAAACAAGTGATAATGAAAAGAGGTTACACACCTGTGTTTTTCCTCTGGGTGATCCAAAACTCCAATTACTTAATCTTCAGGGAATATCTCCTAAAAGTGCTCCTTCCCTTTGCTGTCCCATGCCCCAGAACCTGATTTCACATTACAAGCAGAACTACTGCCGCTAATCCTCCATTAAACCCCTTACCCCACCACTCCCTTATCTCAGCCTCCAATTTTGAGATGGTTACTTCTAGAAACGTGTCATTCAAAGACTTCTTACAAATTCTGTCATTTTTATCACTACACAGATTAAACACAAGTCACATTATCCATCAGTAATAATTCATTGTCTTCAGTATCTAACAGGATTCTTAGGCTGCTCGCCACAGTTCTTGTCACTAGAGACCACTCCATTTTGCTGCTCAGATGCAGAACAGATTGCTATACTGTAGTGGAAAAGCATAGAGATACACAAAGCTGGTAAATACAATGCATTTTCCAATTTAGTTAGACTTGCTTTCTATGAATTAAAGCTTCCCTCAAAATCATACCCGAATCAAACATGGTTTCATTATCATTTTCCTCACAGTACTACGTGTTATAAAATACAGCACTTCAAAATGCCGTAAGTTACTCATTATGCTTTCCTTTTAGATCTATGTTCACAACCTTCCTTTCTGTTTTTTTTGTTGGTAGAAAAAAGCTCTCAATTTTTCTTAACGTTACAAAAACCAGAAGCATGACAGTCAGACCTCCTCACTTCAGATTTCATGGCTTATAAAGTACACAAATTATAAAGCTATCAGACATTTCCCAGGCTTACATTAAAAAGAGTAGTGAGACTTTAGAGTGGACCGATTTATTTGATGTGTTTCTCCTAAAGCTTTTATGACACCATAAACATTTCTGACTCCATGACAAATACTTTATAATACATTAAGCAAGCTCATTCAAACTATTCTAAATGTTATGCCCGTGGCAACGTATTTAGAAACGGGAGTCACTTGAAAATGTAGAAACCCTGAAGTTTAGTTTGAACCACTGCAATTTACTACTTACTTTTGTGCAACTGAAGGCAAAGCATTTCAAATAAAGTTCAATGGCACAACCACCCAAAGAGCACAAAGTAGGAATATCCTCCAGAAGCACATTATGCTGTACCTATTTCACTCAAGAGCATCAACGCCACAGTCTGCTCCCCAGTAAAACTTCCCATTGAATTCAACATTAGTTAGCATGCAGTGTTTAACTACATAACAATTTAATTGTATTTATAACATGCTTCTAATCACAGCAGTTTATCTGCATTGGCTTCAATCAAATAAAAAACCCTGCTATCTGTCTTTACTCAGGAACAAATTGTGGCAACTTCCTTCACAGCAAATAAAGCATTGCACCATGAGACGCTCTGCAAGTCGCCAAAACCAAGATGCGTGCACTCCCTGTGAAAAAGAGCACCACAACCCGACTCTCATATTTAATGATATAATGAAAATTTAGAAAATGCTTTCTGTATTGAAGGCACTGTGAGACTTCAACTCATCAGGCAATAAAAATACGAATACTGCAACAGGATTAATTAATGACAAAATTCTTAGCAATTCAGGCATGCTTTTGACGGCAGAATTCAATTCCTAGAACATAAAACTGGCTCTGATGATTTTATGAATCCAGTAAAAATCACTGCTGTGTGG
The DNA here is from genome assembly GCF_018691265.1 of Tyto alba. Classification (NCBI taxonomy): domain Eukaryota; kingdom Metazoa; phylum Chordata; class Aves; order Strigiformes; family Tytonidae; genus Tyto; species Tyto alba. The sequence goes on from NW_024881322.1 coordinate 11,026,080, forward strand.
CCATAAAAATTGGGATGAAACAGAAGCCTGAAAATAGCCGATTCACATATATATTTGATTTTTATGTTTTGGCATAGATTGCAAACAGAAGACAAAAACTTTGAGAAATAAAAACCAGAGTACTTAACAGTGTGGGGGGGAAGGGGTTCAGGGGTTTTGTTTGGGGTTTTTTGTTTAATTGGTGATTATTTTTTAACACTATCCTGCTGATCATTTAAGCTTTCCTTTGACTCAAGAGCTTCAAGTCATCCAAGTTTAGGAAAAAAACAGTTTTATCAGTTGGAAGATGCTACTAAGCTTCCATAATTTTAACACAGGTGCTGTATAAACAGCTCATAAATAAATCATAGTATTGCCTAAGACTAAATGAGAAATATACTAGAAAGCATTAAATTACATTTTTCATAGGACTTAACTTTCTCATAGTACTTTTCTTGTTAACTGTGACTCTTGGCCTGAAAAGATCAAGAGCAGCCATCTGATTTGGAGAAAGAAGCATAAACATGTCCCAATTTCTCTGGGAACAACATTTTCTTTCACTTATAAAAATGCACTTCTCACCTTACATACTTCAACATATGCTATGTGAACATGTCAGCCCTGAGAACCATCCTAAGATGGTTACTAACTCCATATAATGCCAGTGTCTATAAAATACTCTAAACTCCCTGCTTCAGAAAGTCATTGGATATCCAAATCGTAAATTTCAAATTCCCAGCTGTCACTGCTTAACTACACCTTCTGCATTTCAGCTAAGTCATGCTGTATGACATTATCACTCTCTCACACTTCATAGCTTCTTCAAAATCAACAGAAAAACCTGTGGGCTGGCTAGTATTTCTTATTTTTCACCATGTTTATCACAGGAGCAATTACTTCATCTAAATAGCCCTTATGAACCCTCTCCTGCAAAATATGTTGTTTACTCCTTGTTTCTCTGTATTTCTTCCCATATTTAGTCCGCTTCTTCCTCTCAGTAACAGAGAATTTAGGTGTAAAAGGGGAAAAAAAAATATGTAACAGTTTCATATACCAGCTTATTACTTATTTGGCAATCTGGAATTATCTAACATGGTTTAAAGATCTCACCATACAATTAAAAACTGATACACAGGAATGAAATGAGACCTTTACCACAACTCCTTTTTCCAATGAACCATAAAGGTGTGTACTGATGATGGATTACCTGACAGCCTGGAAACCACAACAGTGAAAAAGGAAGCAGTAGTAAATAGTGGCAACATTATTAACAGGTGGAAGAGGGCAATTGCTGTAAGACATTATGCAAGTGGTTGCTTGGGGCTTTTTCCCTAAAGGTGACACAGAGCTCCAATACTCTTTCCCTGGAATTAACACAAGTTATAATGTGTGGCATATGAAAGCCAAAGTTAAGTATTAATATAGATTATGTATTCTTATAAATAAAGATAAGCTAAGGAAAAACGTAAGACAGCCCTATCAAGGGAACACTCTTACACAGGGTCATCATCAAGTTTATCTACTGTAAAACCACCACATGAGATAACGTGGAGTCTAAGACTGGAGTTACTTCAAATATCCACGAAAATGATGAGCAGATTAGCTTTTAAGTCCTGTAACTAAGCAGTTTGGACCTTCACTGACAACGAAGGACTTACTTGGCAAGAACCCATAGTACATGTTATTTATCAAAAAACGAGTCTTAATTAAAACAGAAAGTATTGTAGTTTTACAGTGTAATGTCTTTTTTATGTTTCTAATAAATTGTGTATGCGTGCACACTGGCATACTCATGCAAACCACAGTGGCTGTTGTTCTGATTTGGGTTTAAGTCTCTTCTTTAAACAAGAGCCCAAGAAAAACATATCCTGTCCACAAACAGTAACCAGTATGTCTACCCGAATTTACAGGCATGTTTAACATATTACAAAAAAAAAAAAAAAAAAAAGGACCAGACATGAGTCATTCCTTGCACTTGTTCTGAAGGTATTTCCTTCCTAGAAGGGCTTATCGTTAAATTATTATGTAAAAATAAATATTTGTAATTTACATCTACATGTTTCTGAAAGTCACCATTTCATGTATGAATTGGAAAAATCATAAAACAACAAAAAAAAACCCCAACAATTAATCAGGAAGCCTTATCATACAGGAGTGAACCGCGTAAGGCTGGAGACTGGAATAGGTCTCATTTGATGACTGTCAAAAACTAGATGTGTGACCTCACACGGTTTGCATAATTTATCTGCAATTTAATTTACCTAGCCTTAAAATGGGGAAAATCCTACTTACCTGGAATGCAGTTTGTCATCAAAACAGAATGCGCCCTAGAAATGCATGTTACCATACAGATACAAAGATGTTCATACACTTTTATGTCTTCAGAATCAAGTGCTCTCCACTGGAACATACAGAGTCTTTGCCATGTATTACTTGTTTGATGAATGTTTCAATCTTCTAGAAGAAAAAGTGACCCATTTGCTTGACTTACTACCTGCTGAGAACATTAATACAGAACTTCAAGTCTAATAAATGAATGAGCAAGGGACAAACGGATTTTGCAAGTTTATTGCACGGTAGTTACATTATTTCTCAACTAGCCAACCTTTAATGATATTTTTGAAAATAGGTTACTTAACACGAATAGCATTTCCTTTAAATAATCACGTTAAGTTACAAATTCTCTTTACAACTGAGCAAATAAATCGAGCTGGGAGCACTCACTGGATCAAGCCGCTCATTTGTAAGTAGTCCCTATAAACTGGGATTTGCCAATCTGCCAAAATAATTTTCCTACTCTGAAATTAATACCATCAAAATTGATAATACCAGTCAATGCAAGGTACAGATCCTGTACGTTACAAGAAGAGGGGCGTATCATCAGCTGGTGTAAATCTATACTGTTCTTAAAACCAATGGAACTACATCAATTTACAGCTGCTGAAGATTTGTCCCTGTGCCTGTCTTTAGCGCTGATAAAACCATTGAACCAAACCCTGGACGCACTTCCAAATTTAAAGCTCCCATTGACTGCAGTGAGAGCGATGCCTACAGAAGGAAAAAGAGACTATAAGTAAGCCATCCTAGAATTAGTGCACTTCCTTCCCTCCCTCCCCCCCCCCCCCGCAATTCATTCCAAGTATAAAGTTAGTTGTTAAAATCATAACCTGGGATGAAGCCAAGAGCGCAGCGGATTTTAAAACTTCTTACGTTTCTTTTAGGTACTCCCAAAAATTCTGTTCCATAACAATGATTTATCAGGCCAAGTCCAATTTACTGTAATCATGCAAATAACCCCAGTAAAACCCACAGGAAAAGCAGCACCATCAGGAAAACATGCTTTCGCCCACAGTTTTACTCCAACAGGATAAAGTTTCAAAGTAACTGTTGTTCTCTCTCTGAGATCTATCATTACACCCATGTGAAAAATCTCCTTGTGTTTCCTCTATCATCCTTATGTAATTTTTCCTTCGTGGGTGCGATGCAGTGCAACACTTGTCTGAGCAACCCTCACTTGCACACTTAGCCCTGAGGCAGTCAAAAGGACTGGCATAAAGCAGAAAGAAATAATTGCCTGAAAAAGGATTTTGCAGGAGGGGTACTCAGCCATTTCTCAGACCACCATCCTGTAAAACCGCAGGCAAAAGAGAGAAAATACAGTTTTATAGAAGACATCTTTAATCAAAGTGAGTTCTCTATATGATTCTGAGTGCATGGATTGTTGCAAATAGCTCGTGTATTTCTGACTACAGGTACATGGAACTAAACAAGGCAGTTTCTCAAAAGTATCTACACCCATCTTGAACAATGGCACGCAGTGTAGTTATCTATAGATATTTCCCTTTACACATAGATGGCAAGAGGTTTAGAGCTGCTTGCATTCTGCAAGCATTACATGCAACAAAGGTTTTTAATATCAACTGAATTAACTTTTAAACTGCAAGGAACAAAAACTCAAGACTCCTGCTTCAGGAGGCTACCAATAAGAACAGAAGTAGTTAATCATTAAAACTGATTAGCAAAAGAAAAAAAATATATATATTTTTAAGACGTTCCTCAGCACAATTCCACTGTAAGATATTTCAACATTAAAAAGAGAGAATTAAAATGGAATGTTCTTCTTCAACTTAAGCATACCTGCATACAGTTAGATTTATCAACAGCACAAAATCATTTCCCACCTACAGTTTGCTTCATACAACTTTCTAAAAGATTTTTTTTTAAAATATCATCTTAGAGACTACAAAACAGTTTGACTTAAAACCAGATAATCGATCACCTTTCTGCACAGCTGTATTTTCTTTCATTAATGTAACAGAAATATTTGAGGGATTTCCGTTTTTACCTTTGCATTTTTCCTTTTCCAGTATCCATAACCAATCATCGCTCTGCTCTTCCATTATGCTTCGTATATCGCAGAGTGAGAAGCATCTTCATTAAATAGTATTAAAAATAGAACACACCCGATCTCCCCACCGGAGCATGCTCTGACAGTGCTGCTACCACAGCTCTCAAGGTAACCAAGCCCAGCTGGGAACTGAGAGGCAAAGTCAGTGCGAGATTAGCAATTTGCAAGCCTAATTGTGCACACAAACTTGCCTCGATCCGTGACGAAGACTGCTAAAACAAAAATCAGCGTGCAGTTAAATTATGCGACTGAAAGTTGCAGGTCAGTTTTCAGCATTTTTTTTTTTTTTTCCTCCTTTCCCCTCCCCATCACCCTCAGTTTCAATTGCTTTGTACTTGCCTAAAATTTACATATGCCATTTAGAAGAACCGCACACCGGGCATGCATCTAGCTCAGCGCGCTGGTAGAGAAGTCAAACAGGTGATCAGCAAACACTTGGGCTGCTCTTTAACGCCTTTGTTTCCCCCCTCGCCACATTTACAGCAATGTCACACGGCAGCGGGATGAATTTAAGCAAAACCGCACACACCTGAAAGCGCAAAGACAGGAAGGAGAGCGGAGGCGCAGAGACACACCTAGCACGGAAAAAGGCACCCGAAATTCGAGTGTGTTCCCCCCGCTGGCTGAAACGGTAAATGAATGCAAAATAAATAAATAAATAAAATATAACAGCAGTTAAACAAGGCTGCGCAATGGCTGCACTGGCTGAGCACGTCTTGGCGAGATCTGCAAGCGATATCGTTGAAACACACATACAAGTAGGCAGAATTACACTCAGCGGAGTAACGTTAACTATTCCTCATGAAAACAGACTGCTAGGATACCTAAGAATATGACTGCAACTCCTAGGCTGTGATCCTTCTTCACGGCATGCGATTAAAAAAAAAAAAAAAAAAAAAAATGCTAAGGGAGTACCAAGTAAATGTTCCCCTCAAATCGCCACCCTGAAGAACAATGCCAGTCACACAAGCCCAGGCTTCCCCTCCAGCAAAGTACGGCTTTTTAAAGCGCATCCCTCGATGCTGTTCACAAATCAGCGAGTAAAAGTTGGGTGCCTTCTTTTTTTTTTTTTTTTCTTACAGTTTGATACATTTTAGCTAAAACGACCGCTGGGAGGAGGGAGCTCTCCCTCCCGCGGCTCCCCAGCCTCAGCACGGCTCTTGGGGTGAGGGCAGCGCCGGCACCCACCCACCCCCCCCCAGCTCCGGCCACCGAGCCCCGCAACCCGCCGCGCCGAGCGGAGCCCCTTCCCCTCTTTTTCTCCCCCTTCCCCCCCCCCCCCCCCCCCGTTCTCCGCCGCCGCTCCCGACGGGAACTTCACGGAGGCGCCTCCGCCGCCCCCCGCCCCAGCCCCTCACGCCGTACCCGGCTCTCACCACCGCCACCCTGCCGCTCCGCGATCCCCTGCGAGGCTCCGGCACCGATAGCATCCTGCCCCACAACACTACGAATGCTAGCCTTTTTTTTTTTTTTTTTTGCCCCTTCCCCTTTTTTTTTTTTTTTTTTTTTTTCTCCCTCCCCCTCTGGTAAATACCACATCTTAGAGTCGGAATCCTGCAGTTGCTATAAATAATTGCACATCGCATGTAACAAACGCAAGCCCCAGCTCCATGCACAGCTCCTATTTCCCTCTCCCTCCGCTTTCACATGCTCAAGCCGCCCTGACCTCAAAAATTAAAAGATCACGGGGGGGGGGGGAAGGTGGGGGAGAAAAGAGGGGGGGGGGGGGAAGGGGGCGAATGACTCCAACAACATGACAGAAGACACATGCTGGAAAAAAAAAAAAAAAAAAAAAAAAAAGAAAAAATCGCAACAACAAAGAACATCACGCCACACAAATGTCTACAGATTCTGCTTTGGCTTTTTTGGTTTTTGGTTGGTTGTTGGTTTGGATTTTTTTTTTTTTTTTTTTTTTTTTTTTTTTTACCTTGCCTGAAAACGGGATCTGCCCCCAGCGTCTTGGTGGCTCGGGTTATTTTTTTTGTTTGTTTGTTTGTTTGTTTGAGTATTTTTGGTTGGCTGGTTTGTTTATTTGGCTGCAGGTACGCTGCTGTTACAGTACAGTGCCCGTCTTCCTGAAAGACATGGTCTCTTCCTCCGCCCTTCTTCGCCGCCGCCTCCTCCTCCTCCTCCTCCTCCTCCGGCGGGAGGAGATCCGCCGCCGGGCCGCCCGCGGGCGCGGTGCCGCCCGGGCTCGGTGGCCGCGGCGGCGCCGCCCGACCCCCGCGTGGGGCCGGCCTCGGCCTCGGCCTCGCCTCTCCCCGCTCCGCCGCCTCCAGCCGCTGCCCGTCCTCGGCTCCCGCCGGCAGCCCCGCGGCTCCCGCCTGCCTCCTCTCTCCCTCCGCCTCTCCGCGCTCCTTTATCTGCCGCGCCGCCCGGCTCCGCTGCGCCGCACTGTGCCCGCCAGCCTCTCTCTCCCTTTCTCTCTCCTCAAGCTCTCTCTCTCTCTCTCTCTCTCCCCGCCCACGCAGCGTGGCGCGCCCCGGGGCCGCCGGCAGCTCCCGCGCCCGTTCCGCGCCTTGCCGTGTCGCTCCGCGCCGGTTCCGCGCCCCCCCCCCCCCCCCCCCCCCCCCCCCTCAGCGCCGCCGCTCCGGCTCCCGCCGCTCACTCGGCCGCCGCGCAGGAGCCCGCGGCTCCGCCGCCATTACGCGCCCCCCCCCAACACCCACCCACCCCGCCCCCGCCCCCGGGAGCTGTGTCCGTGCGTGGCGTGGGTCTGTCTGTCTGCCTGTGCGTGGCGTGGGTCTGTCTGTCCTCCCGCCCGCCACGTCCGTGTGGCTCCCCGCACGCCGGCCCCTCCAGCCACACTGTTTCCCCCCCCCCCCCCCCCCAAACCCCTCCCCGTCAGCCCATCCCCAGCCGGCAGCGGAGACAAAGCACCCGAGCAGGGCTAATAAGGAGAAAGCTCGTTAATCTCCTCCGATTCCTTGTTATTTGCTCCCACCCACTCCCCATCGCCTCCCAAACGCACCCTCATACACACACACATTAAAAAAAAAACCAAACAAACAAAAAAAAAAAAAAACAAAAACAAAAACAAACAAACAAAAAAAAACTGGGCCCTTGCCTCCGGAGGACAGCTTTAGTGAAGGTCTGGGGAGGGGTGGTTTTAATTAATGTTTTTGCTGGTGAAACCTGACAGCATCCACGCTGCTCTGCCGAACTGCTGAAAGGGGTAAAAAAAAAAAAAAAAAAAAAAAAATACTGCAGCAGATTTTGGGTGGTAGCAGAAGAGCCACTTAAAATGGGGCACATGATCCCCTTCCCCCTCCCCTCCCCCTTGCCAGCAGGTCTCCATCGAGGATCTGGCTTGAGGATCCTTCTCCAGGAGCCTCGCTGTCCACCATCGAGGCAGAGGGAAACGGATAATTCACCGGCACGCGCATTTCCAACACATAAACCCCCTGCTTTCCGTTTAAAAACCGAGCCTCGTTTTACCCGACTGAATACATCCAGGCATTCGTTCTGCACCCAGCCGAGGAAAGGGCATTTAGCTCTTTGCTAGGTGGCTATTAATATGCAGTAAAATTATAGCTGTACAACGCCAAATGTAATTGCCATAGATCATTTAGAGCAGATCCAGCAATTCAGCTGCTGGAAATGCATGCTCTGTGAATAACCATGCATCTGGTACAATGCCCTCTACTACAATAACCTGAAAAGAGACAGAAGCGTCTGGTACTAGCTGCAATTAGTAATCCTATAGATGAAAAATAAACAGTCAATAAGTACAAAGCGGCAAGGTCCTATGAAATATAGTGATCATTTCTGTCTACGGTGATACAAGTAACCCAACTCCCACAGACAGACAATTCTTATTTAAAATGTACAGTTAAAAATGCATTCCTTTCATTAAGTACTTTCAGAACGTCCCTGTTACAAAAGACAGTTTGCCACAATTAACGAATGTAGAAGAACTTGTGTACCAGTCAAACGCGGACAATTATACAGAAGGCAGGGAGGGGGGAAACATTTGCTTTAGTAGGTATTATCCTGGCACCCCTGGAATCCCTCTTTCCCCTCAGGAGCAAACACCTGCTTTTACCAGGGACCGCTGGCTGGAATCAGGCTGGAAGAATACGGCACGCAAGGAACCACAACAGGGTGTGCATTAGCAGGCTCCTGGCGCACGCCTCGAGTGATCAGAGGCATTCAGCCAGGCACACCGAAACCTGTTCTGCTAATTCACCTCCTGGCGGGCCTTACTCCTAGGATGGTCACGTGGGGCTCCATCTACTTTTAATTTAATTATTTAACATATCCCCAACACAGTGTGCTACAAGTCGCACCTGAAAGCAAAAAGACTGGCAGAAAGGCTCTTAAATGTCACCGGCGTGCTACAGCTGGCGATGGGGGCAGGACCAGTTCTTTGAAGTGTTTTCTTTCAGACATCTCCACTGCAGACCAAAGTTCCTTTTCCAAAACGGTTATCAAAACTGTCCTGAGCATGCACTGAAGTACAGAGGACCTCACCTGGCTGCTGCACATCATCCCTCTCCCTCCCAACCAGGGTGTCCAGCTAAAGGGAGAGAACGCGGGGCTGCACCAGGACGTTAAAGCAGTACTCACTCGTGCCTTCACTAGCCGGCTGGCAACTCCCCTGCAAGGAGGAGAGGGCAGGGGGTGAGAGGCGTCAGTGTTTCAGAACCTTACCCCAGCCACTAGACACAATGAACATGTAAAACAGCCACATGTCCACGGCTTGTCTCCCACCGTTGGGATACTGGTGTGTCTTCAGAGTGGGAAGCGCCGAAGCTATACGTCAGATCTATAAGTAGATAAAAATTCATCCAAGCTGTAGTCCCGGCAGTTCACTCCACTCTCTCCTGTGTGGCGGGATGTGCTGGGGGTAAGTTACCAGATGCTAAAAGAAGCCACATCAACACCAAAGGAAATACTCAAGAAAAAAAAAAAAACAAAAACAAAAACCACAAAAAACAACCAAACAAAAAAAAAAAAAACCCTCAACAACAAAACAAAACCAATACAAAAACCAAACCAAACCAAACCAAGTATCACCCCAGTATCACGAAAGCTAGTATTCCAACTTGGGCTGGTGAGCAGCACCAAGCACAGCATGTACAAAGAGGTGAAATTGCTTCCCTTTGTTGAGAAGTCACCTCAGACTTTCTCAGAGTTAGATACAAATCTAACAGCATATGCATCCTACATCCCCTCTTCAGGACTTTGCTTAGCAGAAATTAAAACCTCAATCATTCCACAATCATAATGTCTGAGAGGTGGGGAGCCACGGCAATGGTTTGTTGCTGCCTGTGCTGATTTATAAATGTGCACGGGGATAACTGTCCATTTAAGCCTGACAGAAGTCAGCAGAAGCTGTGGGTTTAAGCAGAGGCAGGATTTGATAAACTCTTCAGATCTCCAACACCTTTTTCTGTCTGTTGCGTAGCAAGACTTTGGGGGGTTATTGGAAAAACAAACAAACAAACAAACACACACCACAAAAAACCCAAGACCTACTTCTCCAAATACTTTCTTGAATAAAGCATTTAACTAAGCCCCCGGCACCTGCTTTCTAGGACTCTGGTCTTGCAAAGTGCCCTTGTGCAGTAGGATCACCCTACAGCAGTGAAGCATACATGCACTATACATACACAAAATTCCAACAGGCAACACCAAATGCTTCAGCTCAAGGTATTTTCAAAGCATGTCAACAGATTATATTACTTGTTCTCTGTGAGCACACTTTCTACTTTATCTCAGTTTCACCTAGAAATCAAGAAAACCTTAGTGGGCTCTCAAAAACCGACATCAGATTGGAATTATGTGATGTGGGACAAACACAGGGCTTCATGCAGTTCTGCAATCACAAGAGATTCCTGTAACAGAAGGCATGCAGCATTACTTAATACAATAATAAAAGCTTGCATGACTGGTTGCACATTTCTTCTGCCTCTAGTCATTTTTTCAGTGAAACAAAGCTAGCATATAAAGTCTGTTGTGGTTTGGAGTTACAGAATGATTCAGATTGAGGCACAATAGTATGATAAGCTAACTGTTGATGTATTTTATCATAATCTTCTGTAAAAGAGATGTCAGTTGTTTTTTTTTTTTTATTTTCAAACTTTTTTCCATTTTTATGTCCTACATGATACAAACAAATTAATAATTTGCAGATGGACTTAAAAATACTGCACTTCTATTTAAAATGGCACTTCCAATATGTAAATATAGCCAAATTGCTCTAGTTTCAAACACTTCTCAGGAAGAGCTGAAATATTTATTCCAGCTACGGCACCACAAGTAAAGGAAAATTAACCAAGCAATTTGCATACTGCTTGTACTGGTAGCTCAGATTTGATAAAAAAAAAATGAAGCTTTATGCTATCCCCACTGAAGTCAGTGAGAATTTTGCAATGGATTTAATTGGGATTAAGATCAGGTACCTCAATCTAAAACTCTCTTTGGAGGAAAATCAATGAACAACCCTTTAAAAATATAATCTGTTGCTAGAGGGGCTGAGGAAGGTATTTTTTTCCCACTAAAAGCAAAGCATCATTTCTTTGTGTTTGACATTTCAAATCCCCTCTTAGTTTCTTTTAGAAATCCCTAAGTATTTGATGTGCCAGATCTGTGTATCTTGAAAAGGATACTCCAGTGTGGAGTCCCTCACCCCCCAAAAAAAAAAGTTGTCTGATCCCCCCCTAAGACCAGAAACTGTAGCTCCTGCTCAGCTGTGACTCTCAAAAGAAGATGAGAAGGAATTTGAACCCTAGCTTTGACAGCTAGCATTGGTGCAAGTGCTCTCTCCTGTTGTAGCTCTTTCCCCAATTGATGTTTATAGGCAGGAGGACTGGGGGACTTTTAAGGTCACAGGGTTGGAGGGACAGTGGGCTGTTGTATGGGCTAAAAGGGTGGCTGGCATCTCAGGAAAGGATGTCCCAAAGTAAGCTGGAGGCCACACAAAGCGCTCAGCCTGGTATCCTTGTGGCTCAGTCATACTGCAAACAACATTCAAAGAGATATGACAGGTTGCAAAATTCAGGCAGTGGTCAGCTCTCAGTTGCTCTGGACAGAAGCCCGTCTCTGATGTAGGAACTTAGCATCGTGGTAGTTTTTGTAATATATGTGTGTGGCATGCACGTTAGGGTGAAGAGGCAAAAGAAGTAGTGGTGAGTAAGAGAAAGAGCAGTAAGAAGAGAGAGTCAGCAAAAATGCTGTGAGCTGTGGTGTTAGGATGGGCCAGAGAGAAAATGGTGAGAAAAAAAGGAGGGGGGGGTGGGGGGGGGGGGGAGAGTCCCAGTCCCAGGCAGGGAATGGAGTGAGTTGGTTATCTTGAGACCTGTGATTCACTGTGGGGAACGTGCACTACCTACACATATTAGAGTACTGTAGGGAAAAAATCAGGCTGAGGAAATTCTGAAGTCTTTCAATAGGATTTATGAGCTTTAATAATCCAACTGCTCAGGGTCACCTAAGAGCCCAGGAACTGCTTGGCTCATGAGTATGAGTGGCTCTAAGGAGACATATGACAAACACAGCATCTGCAGGAGGGTAGTTACAGTCCTCAGCATAGGAGCCATAAGAATCACAAACAACTTCACTAGCACAAACCAGTTTCCCATCAATATCTTACCGAGAAAAGTCTTTTTTGCAGACCTTTGTCTAGAGCAAAGTATAAAAGCATAGCTTTCCTCCCAGCACACCTAGAGACCAGACCAGCTTTGGTGAAAATTTTCAGCCACCACACTAAGATGTGGGTAATACCAGCTTTCAAAAGTACACGGTGCCTCTCTCACTGCTAAACTATCACTAGGCCTAGATCTGCCCTTAAGGTGTCCTGGCAGAAGGGAAGCTGGGGGGCACTAGGGAACTTCATGGGTGAGCAAGTGGATCCAGAAAATGACAGAAGGGGGCAAAAAAGAAAAAAAAAAAAAAAAAGCAATCTCGAGAGGAAATCCCATTTGCCTTCTAGAAATCCTGCCAGAGCAATATTAAGAATAGCAGTAGAGCATGCTTTTGGAATTATAGGCTTGGTTTAGCACTGAAAAACACCACCAGCATATTTCGGAAAAGACCACTGTCCCAGCTGCAAGTAGATAGAGAACAGTCATACAGAGTGTGAGGTATTTCAGTTCAACTATTTATTTCATGTAGTGAGGAGACTGGGTCTTGGTAATGCTCAGCACGTCTCTGTTCTGTGGTTCGGTCAAGTCACATAGATGCATCCCAATGCAATGTCTGTTAAATAAGTAGTGCCTCTGTGTAGATCAGATACCATGTGAAAACCTAGAGAATTAAGTTGGCAAATGATTTGCGGGTGAAGAAAAGGAGAGTTGCTGTGCTAATCAGTCCCTGTAACTCAAAGTACTCACCAAGTACCAATTTCTCCATTTGACATTCCCCTGAACATGTTGCCCTCTTAACTTTTGTTTCAAGAACACCTAGTCTTCTCTGAAATGCATATTTTGAACGTAACAGTTTAAGAGAAGGCTCCCATCGACATCAAGCCCAGAACAACCTCACAGGTATTTATCGCATATAACTTGATACTACACTAGCACGTTGATACTCTTCCACCAGATACCATTTTTCAGTCTTCCTTTAAAATTTTTTAAGAATAATGTTTAACTTACCACATCAGAATGTCTAGAAAGGATCCAGGCCACAGCATCTGTGTAAGTTGGATGGGTTGCTTTCCTGCTGCCCACCCCTCCTCCCTGCAGTATGCTCTGAGGCTCACACTGGCCTGGAAGCCAGAGCACTCACCTCCAGTATCAGAATACAGACATATATTAACCCCGGGACTTCAAGCTTTCCTGCCACCTGCAATGCCTAAATATTGACTTGCGTTTGAACTGTAATATAGAGGAAGCCAGCCAGGGACCTCCCAGAGAGAATGGCACTGGCCTTGACTTCTATACAGCTGCTCCCATCTCAGACCTCCTGTGGATGCAACTGGAAGGCTGGGTTGCTAACTTGGGACCATAAACATGAAGTGACATGAAATGAAGAGCCTCACTATAAAAAGGCTTGGAAATTATTGCTCTTTTGGATCCCCAATCCAAAGTCTACTTCTAGAAGAAGGTTGGGCTTTATCTTTGCTAAGGTCACTCCCAGTTAAGAGATATTGTCCGAGTCTAAAGAGGGTAAAAACAGTATAATGGCTTCAAGATGCGGCCACTAGTATTGTAAATAGTTACATCTTAAACACTGTTCTACTGGGAATAATTAAAAGAGAAGTCTGCAAAAAAAGTCTTACTTAAATGGGGATGAACCTGTCAAATCACAGACTAACTCTCAAAATCTGTAATCTATACAGAAATTAATACAAAGGTTGGAATTGCACTAAAGGTAAAGAAAATAAAGACTAGTTCTTATTCTGTAAAATGGTGAGCATCTGTGCTTAGCCTCCTCCCCCCAGATTTATTAACCTGTTCAGTTAGAGAAGCAGCAAACAACAAACATTGGTCATGAACGCTGCTCAAGAGGAGATGAGGAGACCCTCCACATTAGAGGGAGCTAAGAGTATAACCTGAGTTCCTAGCAGATCAGTTCCCCTCACAATCCACGTGAGATGAAGTAGTTGCCCCCTTTAAGGCCACATTGTGCTTTATGTGCAAAACAGTGTGCAGATGTAACAAAGAACAAGAGCAACCTGAAAAAAAACAAACCAAACCAAAGACCTCAACCTGTGCTAAATCATGCTTTCCAAAACCAGCCCTTTACAAACTACTGGAGGCAATGTACCTGACAGCCTCTTTTTACAGCTTACGTATCATCACGTTAGTTTTGCTTATGCTTAGTAAAATTGGCCAGAAGAGGCACAGACATAACAATTTAGCACAGTCAGTGTGATTCTACTTTGGATCATCTTACCCGAAGATCCCAACAGTAATAGCAGCCCTACAGTAAGCAGAGAATAATTCCTGCTACGTGTCATCTGAAAGCCCTCTCAAGTTCTATCAGTGGTGATACAACTAGCAAAAATGTGGCGCTTGTCATGCGACTGGGGAGTCTTAGAGGTTTTTCAAGGAGCTGTGGCTTAAAATCCTACTGAGGTAATCATCAGACAAGGTGTGGGGATCGCTACATTGTGCAGGCCCAAGGGGCTCATTATTGCCCCGTCCAACTGCCGTTACAACCGTAGCGCGTGCCCCTTACCTGTGAGCAGAGCACACTGCTCTCCAGCACACCCTCACCTCTCCACTTCCACTCATTTGGGACCACTGTTCATTTCCTGAGACTCTTAGCAGAATATGAGTTTGATTAGCATCAATTTAGCCATTTGCAGTGTTTCTCTGGAACACTTTGGAATCAACTTCTGTGTTGGCTGCAGAAAAGAGACAGCAAAGAATGAATGACTGCTTATGTAAAAATTAGGTCCATTCAACACGAAGAGGTGGGGGCATATATGAAATACCACAGCACTGTACTTCATGGACAGAACACAAAGACAGATACTTAAGCTTCCAGCACTTTCAGATCTTGGACCTTTCAGGTCTTGGAGTCTTAAGCATAGTTATTTCTCAGTCACTGCCCTTAAAATAACGCAGTTCCCCCAAATTTTCTCCAGCTGCCTTCTTTTTGTTTCGCCTTGCCTTTTCCACTAGACATATTTAAATTTTCCTTTGTTTGGAATCTACATTTTTTCACGCCCTAAAATTATAGCCTTTGCAATGCACAATACTGTAGAAAGTCCCTTCATTGAAAGAACAGAACATGGTACAATTTTAGCATCATATAATTTCCCGCATAATTGTTAAATCGTTTTCTTCCTTTTCTCCCTCCCTCTCCTTTTTTTTTTTTTTTTTTAAAAAAAGGTAAGAAGATTCAAAGTGCATATTCAGAGAGAGCGACACAGAAAACTTAACAGCCTCGTAATACCGTGCTACACTGCATCTCACCTTTATTGCAACGACAGTCTTGCATCAGTGACAAGACTTTCCTTATCTATTGATTCGGTCACTCGGCACTGGACTCTGGACTCTGCAAGGCACTATTGGTTCACAAATGCAAACCTCCTTGTGTGTTTGTGACATTGTATTCCCAAATATCACATCATAAAAATATTAAAATAAAACTGTTCATAACATTTTCCTGTGCACCATCTGGGCCTTGCAAGAAAGCTGACATTATCTGTCAAACTAAAGATAACCACATTTTCTCTCTTTTGTATCGTTAATGTTTGTCATCGCAAATTTCACTTTAATGCTCCAATTACATTATGACATTCTTATAAACTGAATGGCACTAATGACTTTCATTATTATTTACACACTTCCGTAATTATAAGGCTCTCCCTCTCATTCACAACATGTTCTCCCTCATAACACTCACTCTGATATAAAGCTAATGAATTTTAAACTTTCTATTACATAAAAGCTCATGATTAATTACCCAGCTTCACAATCTCTTTATGATGCACAATACAGGGCTCTCCTGCAGTGATGCAGCAAAGGGAGAGAAGTATGGAACTTTTATTCCCTCCTCAGTGAAAGCAAATAGAGAGATAAATAGAGTATCTTTCTCTTTAAAGCGGCATATGCAAATTTAATTGAAAACAAATATACATCAAACCATTCCTCAGGAGAAATCTAAATCTCTCTATATTAGCAGCATGTAGTAAACAGGATAATAATGCCTATTATTATCATCTTTAATTTTTCATGACAACAATTTTTTTAATCTAGTTCAAGCAAATGAGACAGTAGAAGTAAAAATACATGGCTTTTACATAAGACATCCTAGTGTTGTATGCTGTATCACCAAGATCAACTATTTATGTCCTTTTAATTATTCAAAATACTGGACTCCTCCACTGATGAAAAGACAAGACAAAAAAGCCCAAGGTTGCACCACACCAGATGAAGGGCAGTCGTGACAAATATAAATTACTGCACTTCAGATTGACAAAGGTAATACAATAAACCAGAGCCTAGAAGACTTCGAAAGACATTGTGGGGGCACTGAACAGCCTCTCAATGAAATTCAGGGCTCAGTATTTAAGCGCTGATACAGGCTGCAATCTGAACAAGCTGTACATGTCTCAATGCCTGCGCTGCCGGCAGAAATTGGATTCCCGCAGCCAAATGTAAATTTACTGACAGCTACAGGGAAAAAAAAAAAAATGGGTTAATTAAAAAGTGTGGCTACTCTTACCCCATTTGCTGGCTAGTAAACTTGACCTTAAGATTACAGGGAATCTGTACATATAAAAAAATTATTTTCTGCCATTCCAAGGGAAGTTCCCTTTTATGCTTCTCCCCTGTTAGTAAAGCAGGAGCCAATATCTATGCAAATATATACATAATCCAAATAGGGATGTAGTCCCAAATGGGACAAAAGAGCTTCCTGTCATGACTAAATCGATGGATAGCCAGCTATGAATGACATATTCGCTTAAACCAAGCACAGGACACCTAGAAAGATGAAGATTCATTTGCCAGAGCCATTTACCCATGTGTTGCATTTATATTAACTCCTACTGCTGATCTGCTGCTGGAACAGATAAGAAAATTGGCTTTGTTGTGAGAAAAGCCTGTTCCCTTTCAAATTCGGTTTGTTTTCTTTTTAATACTATATGCTTTAAATTTCTAATCTGGTTCCAGTGTCACGGAAAACCCCAGAGGCATATTAAATTAAATAATTCCCTGGAAGTTCATTATAACACGACTATTCAGTGTAGCTTCAGCCCTGTGAAAATTCTGACATGGTAACCGTACTTTGGTCTACTTTTGAACACCTCTTGATGAGTACGGCAAGTACGTGGTCCTGCAGAGCAAGCAACTTAAAAAAAAAATTCCCAGGGCCTGATCCAAGGCCCACAGAGTAAGCTATATGATCATCCTACTATCTTCAGTTAAGATCTCATTCCAAGGCTGCTACTCATCAGCATTTCAGTTATCTGCATTATGAAAGTCCCTAACATCAGAGAATGTTCTGTAGTTAAAAAAAAAAAAAAATCAAAACAAACAAACAAACTCGAAGGGATTGAAAATTGGTCCTTCCATTCTCTTTAATGTTGTCTTACATGCTGTGTATCCTACAGAAAGTTGTTAGGAATACATTATGAAGGAAAAATTATAAAAAACTTCTATTATTTCTTTAAATCCGTAGCTAGAAGCCAGGCTTTAGAGGGCAGGCAGGCTCTTGGCAGAAATTTAACAAATAGCAGAGATGGAAGAAAGAGACACAAATGCAGAAAGAGAGTAGGTCTCAGAAAAACAGTGCTTTTCTGATTCTAATAAAGCTCCTTTGCTCAACATTCAAAAAGAACATGGCAACTTCTGTGCTATTCCAGCTTTAATCGACACGTGATTCAGGGATTTACCATTTGCCCTTAGATATTGTATAACTGCTCTGTGTAAATAGATATGAGTGCTCCTGAAATCCATTTTTCTCAAGATTCATCCGCTTTCTGTGTCTACTGCAGTTGTTCATCTTTTGTGGCTGACACTAGGGTCAAGAGCATTGGACTAAGGTATCTATAGGATACGTAAGTTTGCATTCAAAGCCTCCTGACATTGTGGACAGAGTGTCAGGCTTTCACAAGGGGCCAGATTATGCTCCTCAGTCACATTTAGATGCCCATCAAGAAATTTCAGCACAATCCTGTTGAGAGTCAATTGAATGCACGCACATAAAAAGTCCTTTGAGCAGCGTAAGAGACGTCCTATGTGCTCTTGAAAGATTAGACCATGACCCTAACCTCTGTTTTATTTGTTGATGGTTTATGTTGCAGATAATCTTCCTTAAAATGCAGTGAATAATGGACCACAGTAGCTGTTAATCTTGATGATTGTTTCCATGTAAAACAGTTTCTATGTTTAGACACATTTATCATTTTCAAATGTTATTAAGGCATAATTGTACCGTAAAGAAAATGGTGTGGTCCTTGGAGTTCTTCAGGTACTTGACGATTAGTAATAGCCCTTACACAAAAGAAATGAGACATCACAGAGGAAGACACAAACATAATAAAGTAGCCGAGCTAATCTTTATACAAAGATATTAAAACGAGTGGAGAAGGTTGATAATAATGTCAGAATAGGTAAAATTAGTCACACTTTAGTATGTGGCATGAGGGTGTGCAGTCATAATTTTATGGCCCATTCCTAATGCGGGCCAAACTCGTGATAAGGCTACAGCCCACAGGATCAACTGATTAATATGGTAATTAAAAGATAAATGTATTTTAATGACATAAGGCATTATCCTTACGCTATGTCGCTTTCAACAATATAGCTATTTATTGTAATATTTATGTCATGAAATTCGAGTTGTTTAACATTACTAAATGGGTATATATCACCACATTCCCCCAAAGAGGAGTTAGACACTGGCCCTCCAAGATTCCTCATGAAGAAGAAAAGATTTATTAAGCACTTTGAATGTGAGATAGGCATGGTGAACGGGAGCCTTGTAACTGTATCTGTAACTCTGTTATATGGCCCTGTGATCCACTACTTAGATGAGCATGTGAGGCAGGAAGCCTTCTCCCTGTCTTGCCTTTTCCATCAACGTCAGGAGAGCTTCATGGCTCACAGAAGTAAATGATGGAGAGAGGAAGTGCTTCCTAAGCCTGGGGATAGGGCAGAGGGAAAGGCGAGATGCCACTATGAAAAGTAATTAGTGGCGGTGGGGAGTAATCTGCTGAAGCTTGTTCTTACAGTTGATTTTGTTGTTACACGCTATATGAGATCTCCACAGCCCAAGAAAGATGAGCCATGCATCACCTGAGAAATCTGCATGGGAAGCAACATCCTTAAGCAGGAGCCAGGTCTTGACTTCAAATATCAGGGCTCTGATCCTGATTCAGCCTTCTATTTAATAGATAACTGAGCAATTCAACCCATCTCCCGGTGCCTTTGTTTATTCTTCACACTTGTTTCTTCTGATCTTTCTTCTGGCAATAGTAATTGTCAGGAAAGGACTATCCATCATTATGAGTTTACGTAATGGCAGTCTGTAAAAACGTAACATCCTACATACCAGTCTGAAAATAGTCTCATTGAAGATAAGGGGAATTTTACATTGATCTCAGCAGCAATCTTGTTTGCCATCAATATAATCTGTATGTATTCTTTTGAAATGTTTGGTATTGATTAACACGGTTTTTAAAAGCACAAACAATAAATTATTCATTTTGATGTATAAAGTTGTAAGAGTAAGCATTTATCACAGGCAGAGTATTTTCACACAAATCAGGATACTTAAAAAATAAGCCAAAACAACCTCCAACAGATCAGATTTTCCCTGTATTATAACTGTAATCACTTTTCTACAAACATAAACAAAACTGGGAACCTCTTTCCTGGGATGCTTAAGAAAAGAGATGAGCCTTGCAGACCAAGAAAGCCAGTGAACTCCATAAAAGATAGTGCCTTCATGGAGAATATCTCACTAATAGCACCCCTGCATTAAAGGCCCAAGTGCCTGTGATTGTTTATAATGCAAGTAGATTGGACAAATGGTATTAAATCCACAGGAGTCAAATTACAAAGCTCACTGCTTTTTGATAGAACTGTGCATCACTGGAGGACCTAGATGAATTTGATTCAGGGCAAATCAAGATAGACCCAGACATTTGGAAATACTGCGAATAAGGTCCTTAAGTCATCATACCCTGCTATGGAGAAAAGCACACATTAGGGAGATTAATTTTGAAAAAAGGTGCTGCAGTAAAATCTTAGTTGCACAAGTGATTTCTTCTTTTGTCTATCATTCTTACTATCTGTACAGTACTTGTATTTTCTGTGTCCTGACTTACTCCTACGAGGAGTTGGCAGCTTTTAAGATTGACCACAGGGATGGGGCAGGCACCCAGCCTTGCATACCTGAGCATCAGAGCCAAAAGTGGTGTGCTTATTTCCAAAACAGCAGCAGGGGAGTCATGGCACGGCCACCAGTAAAAGCATCACAAACCCCTTTGCGAAAGAGCAGAGCTCTTTCCTTTTAATTGCAGTGCCCAGCAATTCTTTCAAGGGTGAGTATTTCTCCAGTGTACCCTGGAGGCCTTTTGTCAGCTTCTGTGCACTCTTGGATGTTTTGCCGATGCTCCTCAGCAAACGTGATGATAGCTGGTAAAGCCATACACATCCACGTATCCATCTGAGAAAATGGACAGAATTAAAAACCAACAGTGTTTCAATGCCAGTCTTCTCCATGGCTTTTATTGAACACCTGTAAGGAAGGTGGCCGACAGCTGCCTCGTGTCTAGAGCTACATGCCATGCTAAGAGTAAAAGAAAAATTAGATTTTCCAGTGATGTTGGACTCCACTCACAAAGCACGAGGGTAGCACACCTTGTAGATCCTCAAGCTTTGCGATTTATGCTGTCTGCCTCTTCTCCATTACCTCAATTACCTTTCACCTCCAAAATAAGCTCTTTCAGTCTTTCTTTGCCCTTCTACTCCTCCATGTTCCTGTCCTCTGTCCAATGCACTCACCTTTCTCCTTTTCCCTCTCTCCATATTCGTGCCGGAGGGTATATCATGATGAGGTTCTCTAATCAATCGTCTGACTCATTGCCTTATGGCAGAATATTGCCATGACTAATGACTAATATGACTGCAGGATTTCCAAATGTCATCTTATAAGATCTTACAGGCTGCCTATTAACCATTTTTCAGCCTTACCAGGATTATCTGGGTAGCAAAATAAAACTATGATTTAGCACAGTAAACTCATTCCTAAGCAGCTGATTTCTATTTATAGGTATAGCCTAAATAAAACGGTATAGGACAAAGTATTTCCAAACTGAGAAATGCTCCATTTGTGAACAGATTTTCCTCTGATACTCGAAGTGTTCATTTGCACAGTGAATGACAAAAAATAGTGGTTGAAACCTTCTAATCCTTGAAAGATGGGAATTGATATTTACATTCATATTATGATTCACTATAAAAGAAGAAATGTGTGAAACTGCTAAGACAAACAAATACTGTTAGATGCATTTTGTTTGTTGATTTTTATTTATGCATATGAAACACTTGGTTTTCCACATTACAATTTTGTGATGAGCAAAGGAGCAGCACATTTTCTCTCTGCAACTCCTGCGTCCATGCAACTGAAGTTAATATTTGCCTTTTCAGTTAAATGCAGTTATTCTATGATAGCAACTATGTTTTATTTTAGACTGATGTGAAAGCAACATACTTATTTTGAGTAATAAGAATTTTTCACACCAATAAGGAATTACCACAAAAAGCAGTTAAGAGTAATCGCAAGGAGAATTGTGGATGATTTTAAAGTCTGACAATATATAGAGGATGCTTTGCAATCCTAATGATGCCTAAACACGGCCAGTATGATTTACAGACACATACACGAGTTCAATTATTCTTTTCTTGCCACGCTTATGTATATAGTGTGGAACTTCAGACATTCTTACCCTTTTGCCTTTTTCAAATTCCTGTGCTGGCATGAACAAAGAACTTGCTAATCACAGCATTTCGATACTTCCTCTGGGCATTCAACTGTTACGCTCCTGCAGTTTTACCATTCCTGAAAATACAATAATATTCGAGCAGCTCTTTTGCATAAAACTCAGTTCAGCATTGACAAATTTCCCAGATATCCATTTATAAATAGTGATGCCTTCTTGATCAACTCAACTGGTCACCTTGCCACTGATGGTAAAATGACACTGATGTGAAACAAACATCCTCAGAGATATTGTGAGAAGGATAAAGTACTAGGGAGTGCTATTTTTTTTGCTGCTGATTGTCAATAAATTAACAAGAAGCATTATCTTGGGTATAAAAGAACAGAGCCTATAGCTAGCAAAGGAGACACATCAAATTGGGAAGTATACTGTAAAGATTAGGGTTAGAAAACTAATGAATAATGTCACAAGTCTTTAAACTAGTTAATCTCGTTGAGACAGCTTGTTAGATCATCAGATTGCCTAGCTGAGAAGCCTGCTTCCATTACTGCTGTGTTTGTGCTGTCAAACCCAATTAGTGTTTCTCTAGATGAATTTTCATTCATTAGAGGTGGAAAGGCAAGTAGAAGAAAATGCAGTGGAACTGGATTTGTTTCCCTTTCAGTAGCAGAGTTTTCTCTATACATAGGGATCACAAATATGAGAAACACACACCAAGATCAGCCCTGGCAACTGTCGCAGCTCTGTCCCTTCCCCACACCCCTGCAAGCTTTAGCTTCGCTAACGCCTAGCCTTCAGCACAGAAGCAGTTAGGAGCTCCACCGTATTAACCTGGAAAATCCAACACAGTAGGAAAATTTCCACCTCTCTACTCAACCTGTGCAAATTTGCTGTCAGCCTTCCTCTCAGCCAAAATAGGGTATGCCCTCCTTTGCTCTGCCAGGGTTTCTAGTTCTGTGTGACTATGCAGAGGTAGCCATCGCTGACTCCATCCTGGGGTTCCACCTTAGCATGCTCACATCACTATCTTACACTACAATAAGAGTCGCTTCACTACCAATATTCCCTCTAAAGCCAGCATCTGGTAGAAGAAAGTAGAATTTTGTCAGCTGGGGTGAAATCAAAGCCCTGCTGAATTCATGTAATTGATTTCACCTGAGCCTTATTTTTACCACCCATCTTCAGAGGAGTGTTATACAACATTGGCTAAGTTTTAAAAATTGCTTATTTCCTGTTATGTAATGAAAAACTTCTATCTTAACCTCATGCAGTGCATCTAATAAACTGCCACAGAAAACTGCTGAAATATTAAGGCTATTAGGTTGTCTCAGTTTTTAAGAGTAAACACTGCAGTAATTTTTATTTTCTGAACTCAAATGCAAAACTTTTCAGGTGTTGAGTTTGTAGTGACATTTTCAATGTTCCTGGAGCATTATGAGAGGAACTTGTGAATTTTAAGTAGTGACAATCAATAAGGTTTGAGAAATATTATATTAAAACTTAAATCTCAAGCCCATGATCCTGACAGAGCTGACACTAGTACGTACTCAGTCATCATAATTTTTATCATTTTTTTCTACTCTGTGAAAACACTGTTGATCTTGTTTTGGCTGCCAACTATCCAAGCATACTATTAAACTCATTTAATAAGATAAGCAGTTTCTAATGGGATCTAAAACTCTAGGTGCAATGAAGTCAACATCAAACACTGGCATAAATCTCTTGCACTAAAATTCAAATTTGTCATCAGAAGCAGGGGAAAGGAGTTGTTTGTTTTTTAAAGCATCTGTAGCTCCTGATAGTAAAGGTTCTATGTTCAGGAACACACTTTAAATTAACTTGGGGTGCTGTTAAAGAAGCCTACTCCCTCCAGCTGAACTGAAATTAGGTTGATTTCTTCCAGTTTTTTTAACAGCCAGATAATCTGAATGTTCAGTTTTGCATCTGTTACACAATTGCCACTTTATTCTGAGTCATTTGGTAGCCTCCCAAAATAGTTCACTCTTCTCGAATTAGCAGCACAGTGTTATAGATCATGTAGACAGAAGAGCCTATCTCCTTGCTTCTGCATAGCCAATATGCTACAGGGCTCCAGTATCAGAAAAGTCGCTGCAGTGTATTTTAACTCTAACAGATGTTACTGCTGGCCTCTTTGAGAGCCGGAAGGAAAAACAAAAGAAAGAAAAGCAGTGGATTACAGGCCAAAAACAATCGCTCGATTTCAACAGTAAAACACTATGTCCATGGAGGTGGACTGTGAGGTAAAAATGTTTATTTATAGCAGCTTACTGTGGGGAACAATACCTAGTTTTTTCAGGTCAGTACTCAACTGCTTTTATTGCGCCTGTAGTAGAACGTGATATTATTTTTGCAGTAGAGGAACTATCTGTTTTGGAAACAAACTCCAGTTTCTGATGGAACAAGAAACTTCAAATTCCAGCTCTCTCAGTGATGTCCCGCGCATAGGAGTCCCAGGAACAGAGGAATACATTCATTTGTTGTTCTGGAGTACTACTAAACTATTATTTGATACTTGGCAGTAGGTGTTCTTCTAGGATTATTCCCTCGGGTAAATTAGACTGTCTTTTGTTTTGCTTTTTAGCTATGTGATATGTCTCGAGAGGATTATTTTCCAGTAAAAACATTTGAAATAGCCTCAACAAGCTGGTGAGATGAGAAAAGGCAGCTGGAAATATTACAAAAGTCTAAGTGAAAGTACGTTTTAAAATATAATTTAATCAAAGGCAGACAAGATCAGTCATGAAGTTAGAAAAGACTTCCAGACAAATGACAAGTCACCGTTAACAATCCAAGCTTTGCTGAGAAAACAAACCAATTTGAGGACAAAAAAGAACAAAGTTCTGGAATGTCATGCATACAATATAAATACATTCCATGCATTTCATGCATCAAAGAAAAAAATATTATACTTTTCATTGCTGCAGTTTGTGGGAAATCATCACATTTTCCATCCAATTTCACAGAAAAAGAAATGTTTAGTTACTTGTGTTTCACCTTCCCCTTTCTCATATTCTAAGAGGGACATAATATTCATGGGATATAATATAGACAATGAATTTTCACTGAGAAGACAAACAGATTCATTTTCCTCAAGCATCTCAGGCCTTCCTGAAAATGTTTGTTGTTATTATTTGATATCAGTTGCCATAAGAAAGTTTTCCCCCCATCTGTTCATTTTTGCAAAGGGCCTGCTATGAACTTTCATCTCCTTTTTTTTTTTCTCTTTATTTTTCTGTCCAAAGGGACTGTGAAATAGAAGGAAACACTCAATTTCTACCACTAAAAAACCAGGAAAGCCGCCTCTGCTGGGCTGGAAGAAAGGATGGCTTTATCCTGGAGCGAATTAACTGCTTTCCTCCAGGATAAAAGCCAGCTATGGGTTCCCTTTACAGGATCTATGTTGGAGCCTGTGCCTACCCCAGACAGAGAATGTGAATCTACGCTGCACTGAACTCAAGTGGTGAAAAATTCCAAAACTATCTCAGCTGTTATTGTGCTTCACAGACTCATCTTACCATCATGCCACGTGCCAGGGCACTCTGCACACACACAGCATCACACCATAAAATCACCTGTCTGGTTAGCCATGACTTGGCCTTCTTGTTGTTTGAGTCATTTCAGGTGATCCATTCTACCTCAAAGAAAAAAAACAAAAACAAAACCCAAACCAAACAAAACAAAAAACCCAGACCCAAATGAAAAGGTACATTTCTGCCACAGAGGTGAAGATTAAACCAAGTTCTGTGTGTTATGCAGATGCAAGCAGTCACGCTCCCAAGGGCTACCAACTCAGGAGGATTAAATGATTTCATAAGCAAGTTATACTGGTCTTCCTGGCCAGTGTCTCCCACAGCCAGCAAATAACTTCAACCCCTATGGCATGCTATATCCTAGTTTCAGGAACACTTTCAACTGAGAAATTTCTTGTCCCTCTAGGTAAATGCC
The DNA here is from genome assembly GCF_018691265.1 of Tyto alba. Taxonomy (NCBI): domain Eukaryota; kingdom Metazoa; phylum Chordata; class Aves; order Strigiformes; family Tytonidae; genus Tyto; species Tyto alba. The sequence continues at coordinate 11,051,783 of NW_024881322.1, forward strand.
TACAAAAATAAGGTGTCGCCTGGGCTCTTCTGTGCTAGGGTTCAGGGGGAAGGAGGGGGAAATTATTTTGTTTTTACTGGACTTATATTGCCTGTAAATGAAGGGGCATTTCTGAGATGTGCACACAGACATACGCATAGAAATCACCATAGTGGATCCAATTCAACCTGAATCCCACCTCTGATTCTGAAATGAACTACAAGAAATACCTAAATAATTCTTCCTGAGCTCTTTCCCAGCACTAAACTTGAAATATTTTTCTTTATCCATACAAATGACTAAGATCCAAGTGTATGAATTTTGCTACCAATACCCCATAGAATTTTGATGTCGTGGCAAAGAGTATTTCTTTACTAATGTTAAACAATCCCATTTATAAATTCTACCAGTGCTGCAATACAGAGGCATCTACCTGTTTGCAACCGTTCACTGCTTTATGTACTTTTATGTCACCTTTGAGTCTTCTTCTTTCTAAGGTAAGCAAAGTTTTGCACTTCATATGAGAGCTTTCCTATGCCTTTATTCATTGTTGTCATTCTTTTCTGAAATACCCTCTAACCTCGCAGAATCCTTTCAAAGGTAAAGTGACCTGTTCTATACAAGTTACTCCAGGTGAAAAAATATATATATGAGTCACGTAACAGCATGTCAACATTTATCTTTATGGTTCCAAATCACATTGCTAATGACTTCTAATTCATCACATTCCTAATTAATATTTTTAGCCACAAATTCATATTACCAATAAGCCTGCATTTTGATATCCATTTTCCCATCTTACTACTGCTAACGCAAAAATCTGGTAAGTGATGGCTAATAAACAAGAGACATTTGTTTGAAAGATTGCCAAGATTTCAACATTCCACTTCAAAACAAGGCTCTCAAACATTTCAGGGAAGAAACATGAGAGAAAGTGTGCACAAACCACACACAAAAGCTCAAATGCTCTCCATGGGCTCTTCACGGTCTCCCAGGGACCGTGAAGCCACCAGTAGCTCAGCTGTAGACGATCATAGCCTGAATTAAGCAAAGCCATCCAACTTCCTTTCTCTCTCTTCTGTGATAAAGACTAACAGATCACCGAGATGCAATTTTCTTTCTCAAGAACGGTTGTTTAGGGTTGTTTAGATCCTTTCACAGACCTCCTACTATTTTATTATGTGGCATATATTGTAATTTCAACCCAAGTGTTTGGAACAAATGTTTTCTTTGTCTATATATTCATGTATATTGAATTAATATCGATACTGACTTTAATATTGAATATAGGGAAGTTGATAATGCAGTAAGATTTGATTTTAACCATCATACAAAACACATTTTTAAGTGAAATAGTCAAAATGGCTTTTCTTTAAAACACTTAGTTTTGGATAATTAGAAATCAGTGACATTCTTAATATAAAGCCAATACCATTTCATAGAATCTGATTGTATACTAAGTGTTCTTCATTTTGTAACTTTTTCACATTACAGTTTTCTATATTTTTCAATTTTTTGTTTCATTCCGTGAGGCAAAAGATGAAAGGAAAATGAACTCACAGCAAAGACTGAGCTCTAGTGAAGCAGTTGATTGCCTCCGGAGAGAGTTATTGAGAAAACTCTGCTAGCTTTCAATTGTTTCATGAAAACTAATTATTGCTAAATGACACTTTAAAATCTTGTGTGTGTAATCATGGTGTATGTATTAGGTAACCTTCATTTCAGGCTGGAGGAACATGTGAAACACTTTATGAAAAAAACCTGGGGTGAATCTGTACTCATTTGTTTCATCCTTTTTATGATTTCCTGAAACATATTCTTCACCAAAGGCAGTTACAATATGAATAGCAGCTCAGTGGAGTGCTTACGGATGTGTCTACAGTCTGCAGCCTCAAAAAGAGATATTCAGAGCTCCACGATGAGACTACTTCCAACAACCTCATGTTTCAGATAAAGGAATGCATCTTTATTTACTCTCTGCTTTTCAAACCTTTTGGCACGGCAGCGCGTTTGAAGGCTTATATAGACCTATGCGCGCGCATACGTGTCCACAAACGCCAGTTAGAAACTCCCCCTCCTTTTCTTGCTTAATCGTGTAAGTCCTGGGCGCCTCGCAGCCACGTGGCCCCGCAGCACGGCTGCCTCCCCGCACGATCTCTGCCACCCAGAGCGGGGCCGGTTCCGTGGGTGCTGAGCACAGCAAGCGCAGAACCGGGATTACGCTTCACGGCTGGTGCTTCCAACACACGGCCGAGCAACGTCGTCTCCGAGGCACGAAACACGCGGTGTGCCGGGGGGCTGGCAGGCCGGCAGCAGCCCTCCTAAACTCTCCGTAAATCTTTGCTAACACTCTCATTTGGAGGCCTTGCCACACCTCTCACAGAGGTCTGGTCTCCTATCTCCCGCTTTAAGAGTCTCTTATTTCCTCTTTCGATAGAAAGCAAGCTACAGGCTTAGGTAGGGTAGCAAATGTCAATATATCAGGCACAGAATGAGTTTTTGGAGCATGAGTCATGCTGTTGGGATGTATCGCCGGACCTGCTTTTTAATAACCACCTCTTTTATTAGTTTTAAATAAAAAACTTTACAGGAGCTTTAGCTTTCATCAGTCTTAAAAAGTCTAACTCATTAGGAATGTTTATTGTAACGTTTTTTCATATCTTTTAAATAAACTGCTTTGTCTTTAAACAATCTTTGCTGAAAAATATTTCTTGTACTTTTCAGAATTAAAATGTGTTCAGATTTCTGAATTCAAAACATGCACTCTGACATGAAGCTTCTATTTCCTCATAATCCATCCTCCAACGCAGAGATATATACGAGATAGCTGTATACATACATTTCAGCTGAAATAAAAGTAATTAAAAGTATTTCTTTCCTTTTTTTTTTTTTTTCCTCAGGATTGCAAGAAGCTGGAAAAGGCACTTTATATCCAAATCTGCCAGAAACAATGGCAGAGCCAAGAGTGTGAGGTGATGAGATTTTCTATCATTTAACTTTATAACACACTTCAGTGGGGTATTTCCTGAAAAATACAGAAAAACTACCTGGAACTGTGCATCTCAGCTGGGTTTTTCTCCTTCCATTTTGCTTCATGAGAGCAGGACAATATAAAGAAGCTATATTCAAGGAGGCTGCTGAGTTATTGAATTGTCAGTTAACTTCTATAGCACATAACCTTAGAAAATAAATCATATCAATGTTTTGGCCTGCAGTAGTTAGAATGTAAGGCTGAGATACATCCAACGTTGTATCATAATGACTGATTGGTGATTTCTTTCACAACAAAACTGTAGACATCAATACACAGTTGGCCACAGAGATTCTCAAAGAATAGACTTCTACAAAAAAACTGCTGCTGTGTTCTTCAATTTCTGTTATTGTCTGGTTTAAAAATTATATCAAATATAGGCTTAATTATAAACTGAATTTATAGTCAGACACCTGTCCTAATTGTCTCCTTTATCTTACAAATAACATATTAAAATTTGTAATTGCTTGTAATATCAGGATTTCTCTTCAGGCATTTTATTTAGTACTTATTCTGTCCACCATTTAGTATGATTATTTAACTAAGTCTCTTTGGAAAGTTAGCTTTTTTTTTTTTTTTTTTTTTTATTTTTCCAGCAAGACAAATTTCCTTCCTAGTGTTTACAATCCATTGCTTTCAATTGCACATTGTTACTGATGTTTTCTTAGTCACAGCTCTTTTTCAGTTCACACCAAATTCCTTTTAGTTGCCTAAGCGGGATCATTACAATGGCCAGATGCTAACATATCAATCATTAGGAACACCTACAAAATATTTATTATGTTGTAAATCGCTACCCTGGCATAGTGAAACTTAAGTTTAGGGCTCAAAAGTATATACACACACACACACAGAGAAAAAAGATGCATGGAAGCCAATGTGATGAGATGGTAACTGTACGTTAAATGGTAATCGAGTATTTTAAAGATTTCATGGTGTTTTTCCATTATAGATATATTTCTTCCTCTCTCCACAACCTTTCCAGAAAACAGATGTCGCAGCTAGCAGAGACCTATGAAGCGAGACACAAGGAAGAGGGGAGCGGCTGTGCGAACGCTGCTGCCACGTAGGTGCCACATGTCGGGAGGGGCGCCGGGGAGGGGAATCTCGGCACGATGGGGCTGATGCCGGCGCCCGCGGCCTCGCGGTCGGGGTGCGAGGGAGCGACGTGCCAAAGGCACTGCCGACGAAGACGTGGGCGACGAAGGTTTGCGCGACGGAGGCTTCGCTGAGAATCCTAACCTCGCCGTGCCCAAGGAGGAGCCCCGCTGTGGGCTTCAGTGTTTGCATCTGTGGAGGGAGGGGGAAAGGGCCAGGCAACTTCTCTTGGCATCTTCACTGCACATCAAATGGAGGAGGGACAGCTTGATTGCCAGAGACACGGAGAGGCAATTAACAACAGGAGAGAGCAAGATGCACGTACATCACAGGTTACTCAACAACTGCTTGAGAGCTGCACCTTTCCTAATGCCATTTGCCAAAATACCCAGATTCTTCATTCGATAGCAAAAACATGCTTTTCACCTTTTTATTGTACCACATAAGTAAAACCTTGCTTTTCAGAAAACGACTGCTTTTTAAATTTATTTCTATCTTTCTGTGGTGAAATGACACCTCCCACACACACACATACACCCAGTCTCCTGCTATTTACATACAGCATGCCCTAAAATGTTAATTAATACTGTAAAACTGGTTTGCCTCCCTAAACAATTGAAAAGCATCTTAAGCTGTGATCATTTTTTTCCTTTTTTATTTTTACTTTTAAGTACGTCTCCACATTTTTTACTATTTTAATCTTGCAACTCTATTATATGATCCTTCCAGGTCCAATTAAACTCCTAATTGATGGAGGTGGCCCTCAAAGCATGATGCATAGGAAAAATAAAGCAGAGAGAACACTGTGAGTAGTGGTAGCAGCATACAGCTTCAGCATTTACTTTCCAGCTTACCTACTAAAAATATCCACGTATTTTGACTTTCCACCATGGCCTCTTTATTTCCAATGTTTTGGTGTTTTGTTTTGTTTTGTTTTGTTTTGTTTTTTTAATGTACTGATTGCTACTGCACACCATATTGTAGCACAATGGCAACAAGACACTGTACCTGCTATATGAATTATGTATGCTGTTTTCAAAACCCCAAAGAAAAAGACAGAAACAGAAAATGATGTGCTTTGAATGGTGATCTAAAGGTTACCTGATGTAGCTCACCAGTCTTGACAAGAAAAGTAAGCCCCAAAGGAAAGGAGCATTGATACTGGTGTCCAGGAAGCCTTATAGGTGCTCTGGGACAGAACAACCACCTCCCTGAATGCTGTTCCAGCAGAAAAGAGGGGGAAAAACTTGCTACACATGAATTTCACTGCCAAGTGTTGGAGGGTGTCCAAGAAAGTTACAAATTATCTGAACTGTGACAAAACAGAGGGTGAGAGGTGGCTCATATCAGTTCTGGATCTAAACTTACCCCATGCATTGCAGAACACCACCGACTACCTAAACACAGTCTGCAATTTCCAAGGAAGCCCTGCAGAAACTCAGTGATAGATCATAATTGCTCGCTCTGCCTCACACTACTCGGGGAGCCAACGCTGTGCTGTCCATAGGCTGTTTTTTCCAGAGTCGTCCCTAAGTACTGCCACACGGGAGTCTAACCTGGAGCTGACTGAGAGGAGTTGGTCAACTCAAAAGGAGCAGGAATGAGCCAAATTTTGTGGTCTGCCGTCGATAGCAACCTCTAGAACTGTGAAGTCAGAGAACTGAGAGATCCTAGAGTATCCTGAGGTTGTCGTAAAGACTCACTGCTGAAGGCCTGTTTTTTTGAGAACTTTAAGAGAAAATCTGAATACTATTACATCCTTTGCATTACACAATTCCCGCTGTTAAACAGCACTGCTTTCATCACATGTGGAGTCACTCATAGAAGGGGTGAAAGACCATATTCGAATTGCGTACGAAAGTACACAGCCCCCTGATGAGAAATGCTGGATCCTGTTATGATGAACAATTCAGGTTAACTGAAATTTGGTCTTGTCTAAATTGTTCAGAGATTTAACTATAACAGAAAAACAGTTCTGGTTCATTTGTTTTTGGGGTTTTGTTTGTTTTGGTTTTGTACTTTACTATTCCTAATATCATTAAGATACAAAAATTCCCTAGAAAGAAATCAATAAGTTTCATGTATCTTGTAAACTGGTCATTTTTAGCCTTTGCATGCATTCTTCTGTAATCCCAAGGTAAATGTGTACTACAGAGTTCAAGGAGCATCTGGACCATGCTCTTATTCATATGTTTTAGTTTTAGGTAGTCCTACGAGGAGCAGGGAGTTGGACTCGGTGATCCTTATGGGTACTCTCCAACATGAGGTATTCTGTGATTCTGTGATCTTATGATTATAATGAACTCTAAAACATTATTAAAATGCAACCATACTAATGAACAGTTGAACTGTGTGTAATACTAGACCATCAGAGAGCATCTCAGGTACCTAAGCCTTCTATGCTATCTGGTCTTATGCAAAGAAATAGTTTCTCAGAGAATGTGCTAACTGAAAATAAAACAATTTTGTTAAAAAAAAAAAAAAAAGTACTTTTCAAGTATATTCCTTGTGAGACCTTTTTTTCTCTTAACTGTTTGAAGTTGTCAACAAATTTAATTTTAAAACCTTGGCTCTGCTTTTCTTTCACTTGGCTTCTCAAACATCCTTCATATGACCGGAGATGGCTTTCTGTATTATGAGAAAAGACAATTATTAGGGGGGAAAAAAACACCTAGAGGATGCTTTGGCTTATGAACAATACCCATATAGTGCCTGCTGTTTCTTGTTGCGTTGTTTATTTTTCCCTGTTATCACTAGACCCAGTGGCAGAAAATACTCAGGTGATCCTGACTGGGAATTAAAACAAATTTATATCTCACTTATGGGACAGTATTACTCAAGGCTCTTCCACTGAAAGGGACAGGCCATTATCACTCCTAGCATATCAACCCCTGCTTTGCTTGTTTCTCTAGATGACAAACAGAATTGTAATGCTCCTAGCCTTTTTATTAAGTTCTGACACATTCCCACAAAAGAAATTAGAGCTGTGTAAAAGGAAGAGAGGACTCGGAAGCTCCAGAAAAAAATGCAGAATAACTTTGCTTGCTGTTTTATATTGTATTTGGATTACTGTTTCGTTGAAAAATCAAAAACTTTAGATTACTCACTAAATTGAATAATCTGGACACATCTGGTTATATGAACCCAACATTATGAGTATCAATATGCTTTCTGTTGTTTAATAAAAGTAGAAGGCTTCATAGTTCAAAGTAGCAAAACAAGATTTTGAGTTTAGGCTGTGAGGCAAGTTTAAGCATGGAATAAATTTATTAATCTTATCTGCTGCACTCCAGCCAGTAACAGACCATTCAAGACCGTCTCCTTAACTCTGACTTGACACAAGAGGTAAGGGTGAACCTCCAACTTCTGCTCCTTTCTATAATTTTATTTGATGTGAAATCTTCTTTCACCTCATTTACCTCGTGTTCTTTTGTGTTACCCCACAAACTGAACTCCAAAATCACATGAACAAACCCACTTGCTGGATAAACTACTTCACTATTTCTAATCATTAGTACCAGCTGCTCAGCACATCCAAATGACTAAATGCAAGTATATGAAGTTTGCCAAAAGTGCAGTTCAGAGAAGGAAAAATCCAGGGAAAGAAAGAGACAGAGGTATCAGTCATAGCTCACAATGCAGCACAATTATGCAATTTTATCACGGACAGCAAGACTACTTGTAATTAAAACAGTTTATTACACAACAGCCTACAGCAGAGATGGAGCAGGTTCATGCTTAGAATAAAAGGTGAATTTGTACTACTTTTTTCTTTTCCAAATATAACAGTGAATTTCATTTAGAAAAATTATCTTGAGTGATGCTGAGAAGCAGCACATATTAAAAACTTTCAATGAAAAGTCACAATTAGCAAAAAACAATAAACAAGACAAATCGCGGTCATTCTTATAAGGAAAGAAACTTGATCTTATGGAAAAGTTTTCTGCAATTACAGATAAGTCTGCATGTGCAGCGATGACAGCCATGTGATAAACTGCAGAGTATTATCAATAGCATGCTCAACTCCATCTTATTGATTACTTCACTCTCAAAGCTACTGCTAACCTCCCGCTTTCTTGAGCAGCTTCAAACAGCCTGTGCAACTTCAGTTTTCCCTCTTTATGAAATGCACTAGCAAAGAGTTTTTAATCACACAGTCACGTAGTACTGCTTTGCAGATTCCTTGCACCATACAGCACGCTGGATGGATGGTACTCACTTTATGAGAAGCTGTTTGGTATTTCGTTTCTCATCAGTGTTAATGATTTGGCTTTGTACTTTATGCCTTGCAATTTGCTTACAGACTTTTCTTTGGCACATACCACTGTAGCATTCACACAGTTTTGGAAATACTAACTTTTCTTTTCAGAAGTCTGTGGGATTAAAATGTGGTACTAACTCCATTTTAAATTACAGGAATCGAGGCTCAGATTTAAAAAAACAGAAGCTAAAGAGGCATTCAACTTGCTTAGAGAGTTGAAATGTACTTAGCATTCAATGGCATCTTTTATGCCCAAAGCACATCTCCCACTGATTTCATTAGATGGTGTGAGTCCTCAAATACTCATAGAGGTGAGACCCTCAGGTTTCTGTTAAAATGAAGACTTTTCACTCCCAGTTGAAAGACCAGTTTCAGTGAGGTGCTGCTGCAGTTGAATTTTAAAGTCTTTCTGATGTTACTGTAGCCTCTCAACTCCCAGTTACTGCAGCTTACGTGGAAGTTACTATGCCTTCAGCTGAGGAGTAGGTGACCACATGAGCACTATGGCTCCTATTCAGTGTACTGTAGAAAAGACTCATTGGATCCATTACAGAAGGTAAACCAGTGAAACAGTACTCTAGCTTTCACTTGGTCAGTGACTCAATCTCGGTTAAGCAGGCAACCTTTTCTGTTTTAAGGTAACACTTTGTGGAACTATTCAAATGGGACTTGTAAAAGTTTCTCTGCCTTTGTCTTGTTTTAACAAATATGGAATCAGAACAACATGTCAGAAGCAATGAAAAAAGCCTTCAGGAAAGCATTTCATCACAGTAATTTTCTTTTGCTGTTTCAGCTTCTCTATACAATCCCTAATGTTCTGCAACAGGTGAGGCAGGGGATCTGCAGATAAACAGCACCCTTTGCTGCACAGTATGTATTTGTCATTGTATCAGCAATTCTTTGCAGTGAGGGAGGTATGAGCCCAGATGGAAAAATTTGATCATGCAGTTAAGGTCTATTTTGCAAAGAGTAAATTATTTATGTGCAGAGCAGGGAGGGACTAATTAAAGTGACACAGGCAAAAGTAATTCTGTCATTTCCTAGTGGAGATCCAGTAGGCTAGTATTGTTCAGGTGCAACAACACTAAAGGGGAATTAAACGTACTTTGCTGGGGTGGGGGGAACTTCACAGAAGTTTCTAAAAGCAAAGCTTGCATCCAAGATCCTTGAAGAACCACTTCAGTGTTCTGGAAATAGTGCATTTGCATGGACTCAAGTGTGATGCTTTGTTAAAGGCTCTCGATTGTGACCTTGACTTGCTTCTCATCCAGCTGGACTCCTAGCCCCGTGACCGTTCTCCCTGCAAAGCTAATCACAGCCTCCAAACGTAACACTTATCACAGATCCATTCCTCTTCCTTGGTATCCTCAACTTCATCAAATCCCAAGTGTAGCGAGCTTACCCTGACACCCCTTATAGCACACAGACCGATGCCATTTATATAGTTATTCCCGATCTCTTCCCTTTCTGTCCAGATTTCTTTTTCAGCTTTTCCTGCAGACTGGTTTCTAGTCACCCAGACTGTACCCCAGTGGCTCTCCTTCTGCCACTGCTAGTGATCCAGAGAGTCCCACTGAGCTCCCATAACACGTTTGGAGTGGGATGAGGACTGAGACCCACCCTCCTCATCATTTGAAAGATGCCTGGAGGACAAACTTCTAGTTAGGGTAGAGGCCTACATACACCAAACTCATTTTTTTCTGAGCCAAAACCAGAATCAAAATGGATTTTTCTTAGTTAGAGGGATCAAAGCAAATTGGTCAAACAAAGTACCAACAGAAGTAAACACAGCTGCTCGGTTGTCAGTGACTTGACTGATCAACCATTTCAAGGAAATTAAGTCCAACTGAAAATCTGTGCAGATAATTAAACATCTTATAGGCAGCAACACACGCTAAAGAGCTGATAAAATACACATATCATGTTCTTGAGAAAGCCATGTCTTGTAAAAGACACTCATGAGAAATGTGGCATATATGATCTATGCATGTCAGATAGTTTCAGGTATTAACAGTGTGAGCCAAAACTTCTGTGCAGCATCTTATGACCCAGAAAAGACTGAGAGGGGCAGAAAATCAATAGTCTGTTGCTATATCCTTAACAGATCCCCAGCAGTACCAAGACTGGCTGCTTAAATTCACTGTATAGCTGCATCTTCGGACAGTTAAATTATTTAGAGGATTTAGTTTACAAAATGTGGTGAAAGCATGAGGAAAATTAGTTAATAGAAGGAAAATAAATCTCTACTGCACATGTCTGAGCAGTAGTTACAAAACTTGTAATTTTAGTGGATGCTCATGGGAAAAGCAAAAATGCACATCTCCAAAACAACTGCTATTTTCAAATATCTGATTCAGATCTTTGGGGAAATGGGGCTTTTCAGGAAAGCCTGTCAGAGCGGTTCTTCTGTTTGCTTGGTTTTAGTAAGTGAAAAACAGGCACTTTTTTTTTTTTTTTTTTTTTTTGCCTAGCTTTGTTCTTAGAAACAGCTGGATGGCATTGGATGAAATTTCAATTAAATTTAGCCCAAAGCATACACTTTGGAATGTTTCTATCCAGAGAATGGAAGAAGGTTAGGCGGATCTATTAATAAATGAAATAAGAGAGAGTTTTATTTAGGTGATGTTGTTTTTTAAAGGGTAGTGTGTGGCTGTGCTACCTGCTCCACCTACTGCAGTATCTGAGTGGATGACAGTGGCCACGCATCAACTTTCAGGTTGTCTTCCTCATGGTACAAGAAATGTAGTTTCTGAAGAAATGCTGGGACAGTTTTAGGCTGGCGTTATGAGGGTTGTACTAGAATAGGTGTTACAGATTTTAGAAGTTTGATTCCTGCTTTCTTTCTCTGTTAGTCATCAGGTAAAGATGATGCAAGTACAAGCACCTGTGCCCTTTATATTCCATGAATACGTGTATGGACAACAGTGTAGCATAAGGATCTAGAACGTCTTTCTACAAGCCTTGCCTCCATCCTGCCTTATTCATGACCTGCATCAATATATGGATCCATCTCAAGCACTGTCTAAAGACATAGTTGTTTCAAAAAGCCAGTTAGGTCTAAAGACTCATAATTCCGCAAACTTTCTGAATTAGGAAGTAATTGCTCCTTAATGCTTTACTATTATATTGAATACTCAATAATCCAGACTCGCTCTTCACCCTTGAAGGTTGTAAGCAGGTGCTTCTAATCTTAGCAGAATGAAGAAACTTCAGCAGCCTTTGTGCTACATGGTCACTTGTTCCTTCTTCCTCCCCAGGCTGGAAGGGGAAGCTGCTGGTCACTGCACTGGGGTGGCGTGCTGGCTCCAGTCAAACTAACAGGTTTTCTCCCCAAAATAGTGACTGGAGCGAGATTTTCCCCTTGCTGTCTGACTGAAGTGCAAAACTGGGATCTAGTTCATTTAAGAATTTAGCCTGAACAACAAATATTTTTGAAAATTTGTCTGACAGTGTATTAGCACTATGGTATGTCAGAACTGGATATTTATAGTGCTCTTAAATCCCTTACTTTTGTTCCTGTTTGAAGTAACGATAGTAAAGCATACAAGATCTGACCATTACATATTAATGAATAATAACTGTAAAATAACTGCAAAGACCTATCAGGAACTCCATTTAACTTCAGAAGCCATAACAATGCCAGGCTAGCACTTTACCTTGAATGGTGCAGTGATAGCATAAAATCTTCCTAACCAGTTATCTAGGGTCAGCCTTAATGGTACCATAAAATTTCTTCAACATGAGGTGATTTTTGCTTCCTGAAAGCTATGTAAGTTTGCTGTAAGTGCATTTATACATCTGAATATCTAACAAAAACAAGTTAGCAAGAAATACATATTTGCCCAAATGTAATACAAAGTCTTAAATAACTTACCAGTCTGATAAACCCCTCTTATTTCAAAGAAACATTTTAGAATAGAGGAATGAATACATATAAAGCACCAGAATATCCATTTGTATATACTCTGCAAATATATATTTATGTGTATAGATTATGAGTATGTCCCCCTGATAAGTCTGAACCAGTTTTTGCACTTCAAGCCATGTATTCACGTTGCCGAGCATGAGGAACACTGCTCAGGCTCCTAATATTGATGCATTTACATTTTTAGAACATAATTGATATTTCCATGTGTTTACAAGAAAATTTGTTGATTAGTTTCTAAATTAAAATATAATTTGAAATGGATCCTCCTGTAAATTTAGCATCTCACAATCGCCTGTTGCCTTGTCCCAAGCAATTTTGATAACAACAATGAATGGACTCTGTATTTCCTGTACAATTAAAACTCAGATGACGTCTGCTGTGTCTACCTGGCTACAGTGAAATGGTAATTTTCTTTCCATTACTCTCAATTTCTAAAGGTTTGTTTTCACTATGGGACTACTAAAAATCAGACTAACAATAATTTCAGTGTCTCTAGATTGACACAGAAAGCAATGGTCATTTTGTAATGGGTATCTTAAGAGAGAATAATGATTGCATATTAGATAAGGACAATCTGAATAAAAACAGTGGCAGAAAGATGCTGTTATGAAAACAGGAGCCTCTCTCAAGCTTCTGGGGTGGGGGAAGCATCAGCCTCTGCAGAAAGATAGATATTCATTTATATGTGAAAAAGAATTATATATTTTGTTGTTAATTCTTAAGCTTTGTCATAACAATAAAACTACTGAAGACAAGATTTAGTGTAGAAATTACATATAAAGACAACATTTCACTGTACTGCAATCTAAGTGTCCATAAATATAGGAGTCTTTAATTTCTTACCTATCTCCCTTTCAGCACATCTTTAAATGCACAGATGGTGCAATGAGGCTCTGACTAGAGTTCTGCTTTGATACAATTGCTGGCAGCCACAATTTAAAAACTAACTCTTGCATCAAGTGATCATAAAATCTGTAAGGGCTCTTTTTCTCTCTTAGAACAGTAGCCTTTGCTACTTGCACAGAGAACTCAGTAGGAAGAGTGGTAGGCTTTCACGTTTGAAAAAATACACCAAAGACCAGATTAAATGATCCTTCTGTCAGTTGTCTCCATAAACAAATGGACATTAAGTTCATTACTCCTTAATGGCAGAAGACTGAAGAGATGAGAATGTCATATGCTGTAAAAGGCAACGGGAGCCTTCCCAACAGCAGGAAGCTTTTATTTGTCACCAAGACAGAGATATTTCAGCCACCATATTTTTTACTGAAGATATTTTCTCACTTTAATTTCAATACAGTTGGGACACTGGGATGTAGAAAAAAACAGGAATTACTGTTATTATTTTAGAGATCTATGGTGGAACATGTCTTTGTATTTACACAGAGAACACTGGAGATGCTAACAAGGTCAATCATGAAGGATTTTCTAGATGTTTGACTATTAGCTCTGCTTGTTTCTTTTTTAAAAATGTTAGGAGAAATTAAATGTTAAATTCCTCCTTCTCTCCCTCCAATGAAAACAAAATTAATAAATTAAACACTAATTCCCATCACTCATAATTCAGAAAAAGAAGGTTAAGAGGAACAGAAATAGAGTTACAAGCTTACATGAGCAGTTAGGACTCATGGGCTTTCCAGCTGACATATAATCCACCTAAATACCCTCAAATACTAAATAGATCTCTTCAAGCTTTGGAAGAGTCAGGCTTGAGCTGAGAGCTCACAACATTTAAGCCACAAAGCCGTCTCTGGGACCACAGGTCCACTTGACTCTCTCCAGCATGCTGAAAATTCCATCAAATTAAGTTTCCAACTAGAATTTCTGAGGTTGGATTCGGATAATTCAGAGGCCGAGTTCACCATTCTGTGGATGCTCTCTGTAGCTCTAATCCCTCCAAACCAATCCGAGCTCATTTTCAATTTCATGGGTCCAATTGGCTCATGCAGCTGAGCTTTAGGAAAGTCTGTGAAGTTGAAAATTGTCATTCTGCTGAATGCCTGAAAGTATAATGATATATGTATATTTCTATCTTTCTGCAGAGAGATGTTACTAACACATATTCTTTGCATATTGGCCAACCTGTAAACCATAAACAATGAATTTTTTGTGCCAAGGAATTCATGCTACTGTTTTTTAAAAAATACATATTTTATATTTAGATATAACTCCAGCACTTAACGCTCCACAATAAATAGAAGTCAGCATTCAGTAAGCATAAAATCAAATACGAGGCTGAAATGAAAACAATACAATTAATTTTTGATTGCCTATTCATCCATCAGTTACTACTTCGGTAACTTTTCCTTATCAGCTGATAAGTCTCTAAAGAAAAGTTGAATATTTTTTTATTCATATAAAAGCCCACTGTCTAGCAATGATATTTCCCTCTGCTTAACATTTAGAGTATGCTATAAATATTCTGTTATATATGACATTAACAAGTTTTAAAAGTTTTCTTTTAAAAATGAAGGCCAAATTTATCTTTCAGTGTACTTCTGAGACCAATTTGATCATGCGATTGTGTTGTGTGCATGCTGCCTGGTGTCATTCCCATTCTACCCTCTGCTCCCCACAGAAATGACAAATTCCCCCTGGCCCCTGGGACAGAGCTCTCAAACTTTTAGGGTCCCACAAGTTTCATAGGCAAGGGCAGGGAGGTAGAGGCCAAGCCACGGCTCGTGTGGAGGAAAACATGGGTAAGAGTCGGCTGCTGTCCGTTCTTTGGGGCAGCAGCCGAGCAGTGCATGCAATGCTCTCAGCTAGCCCCAACCACGTCCCTTCCTTCCCTGCTGGGAGCACCGGAGCGGGCAGAGAGGGCACGCTGGGGATGAGGCAAGCAGAGGATAAAAGAAGAAAACCACAGCAAAGCCATTCTGCTCTTCAGGGACTAATGAATTTGCTCTACT